>NC_138956.1:19240000-20487500 GCF_965226115.1 Aulonocara stuartgranti
AGACGTGATCAGTTCTACTTTTGAAAAAAGATCTCAGATGTTGTCCCTGAGATCTACTGGAGTTACTAGTCTATCTTGGGGGTCACTGCACGAGTGCGATAACTACCACTGGCACAACTGTTTCCTTTACCCCCCACATCTTCTTAAGCTCTTTTCTGAGTCCTTGGTACTTCTCCAGCTTCCCATGTTCCTTCTTCCTGAAGTTTCTGTCATTCTGTATCACTACTCTATTTTAACTATGGATGTTTTCCTCTGCTTGTCCACCACTACTATGTCCGTTTGGTTAGCAATCACCAGTTTGTCCATTTCATGCATTCTTGACTACCCTAGGCGGTGTCTCCCATTTTGATCTAGGGACTTCCAGGCTATACTCGGCACAGATGTTCCCAGGATGTGGTCATACGTGGAATCCATACATGGCATTCAATGTATGCCCTGCTTGTGTGATCCACACAAATATGTGGTCACAATTTTGAGTTAAGTGGTGTGATATATGGAGATTATTATGCATGTTTTATGTTGCTGGTTTATTGGTGGAATTTAAGTCCACAATGTCATGCAAGTACTCTGTTGCCAGGAGAGTCTATAACACTTTGGACAGTAGGGGGCAGCAGTGTGCTTTGGGAACTAGCGATGTGCGATACCACTGATTTCTTTTCCGATACGATACCAAGAAAAATTCAGGGTGGTATCAACGATACTGATCCGATACAGATACTTTGTACAAAAAACTTAATGTTTCATTGTATTTCATATATAATTGTATTATGTAATTGTAATAATAATATAGCTTCATAATGATTACAGGACATCAGACTACTTGTTCTTATTGCTTAATATTGCAGCACCCTCTCCTATCCCTCTCCTCCTCTTCAGTTGGCCTCAACATACGCTCATCATATTCTGTGATATGATTTACTGTGAGGTGTTTAACAAGGTTAGTGGTGTTGCCACAACACCTCACTGTCTTGCCACATGTATCGCAAACTGCGTTTTGACTGTTTGTGGAGGTAAAATACGTCCACACAGGACTCCGTTCACGCTCAGTCATTGTTGTGAGTGTGCACGCCAGGGGCTGCCTGCAACACATTTATACAGCTGTATATGTATGACTATGAAAGGCGTAAGAGGAAGTAGTTCCTTCCAATTTAGACGATCCAAATGATATAGTTTCTTTCCATTGGGCTCCTGTTAATTATAAACTACAAATTTACCCCAAAGTACTAAAATATTGATATTTTAATATGAGAATCGATTCTAGAACATAAATTACTGGTATCGGAAGAATCGATATTTCAGTATCGATCCACACACCACTATTGGGAACTGAGTCGGGTGCATAGCTGCCATAAGCTTATCATTCTGGCTAGACTGACCAGGCCAACAGCAGCGTGTCTCCTGTGTTCACTTTCTCTCCTGTTTTACAGGTCAGTAATGTGGTCAAAACCATAAAGAAATACACAGCTGGACACTGTGATACTTATTCTTTCATGACATAGGACGGCTGTGTGATATGTGATATATGTCACTTTCGCTATGCAAACTACTTTAGCTCTGTGGAATGTAATAGCTAAGCTGTATGCCTGGGTAATGCTAGCAAGCTGTTGCAACTGCGCTCGTCTCCATATAATAATAAGACGCACCAATCCGGCTGGGTTTACAGTTCCTGATAAACTTGTAGTTTTGTGTCCATGACAAATGTTTTGTATAACGTGTCTGTAAAGTGTTCCGGGCCAGCCTGAAGTCATGTGGAAACTTGCTGTTTCAATGTTAGAATCTAACTAGCCTGAAAAATACATATAAAGCAAAAGAGCTACAGCTAACAAAAATGCTGGCAAGGACAAGAAGTGCAGTAATGTTGAAGGTAAAGTTTCCTTTCTATGATAAGACACAACGTTGATGATGTGAATTATTTTATTTATCAGTTTTAAGGGGAAAGAGGTGCATTTGTCATTTGTTTCATTCATTTCAAGCTTTTGTTGTTTTATGCCAGTAGTGTGGCTTAATATTGAAATGCACTGGTGGAAAACGAGCTATTTGAGGGAATGAGCAGTTCTGGTGAAATTGAGTTACAAAAAGAGTGGAGAACATATGCTTGTGTTGTATGAATAAATTCTGGCAAGACTGACCAGGCAAATGACAGCATGTCTCCTGTGTTCACTTTCTCTCTTGTTTTACAGGATTGTATTCTGGCTGACGCCCACCATAGTGGGGCCAGTAACACTTGCTAGCACCTGGCACAATGCTATTATGTGCTGGATTGTCTCAGAGGCATCTTTACACAGCCTGCACTTGGGCTCTTGTCTGGTGCTGTAGACCCCATTCTCAATGGATCTTGTGTTGCCATGATTAGCGCCTCTGTGCTGCTGAGGTCAGCTGCCATCTTCCTAGTGGATTCATGGATGTTTGTTGTCTCAGTCTGGACCGTGGTACTGACACTGACTAGTCCTGGTCTCCTTTCTTCCACTTAGCGTACAGTCTCAGGGTGGTGGACTTGGGGTGAAACCCTCCATGCATGGTCAGGAGCTTCCTTGTCTTGATGTCAGTGGCTTCCATCTCCTCACCAGCTTATTATCCCAACAGGGTACCTGGTCACAGGCAGGGCGTAGGTGTTGATAGCCCGGATCTCTTTCGTTTCATTCAGCTTACTCCTCAGGACTTGTCTAAGTATGTGCCGGTACTCGGTGGCTGCAGCTTTCCTAGCGGCCTCCTAATGGTTCCCATTTGCCTGTGTGATTCCCAGATACTTGTAACTGTCCTCAGTGTATGCAATGTTGCTTCTAGTAGTTCGATCCCCTCAGTTCTGACTACCTTCCCTCTCTCGTTACCATCTGACTACACTTCTCCAGTCCGAATGACATTCCAGTGTCATTGCTGTAGATCTTTGTGGTGTGGATCAGTGAATCAATGTCTCATTTACTCTTGGCATACAGCTTGATGTCATCCATGTACAGGAGTTTGCTGACAATTGGTCCATTCCGTATGTCTGTGAAGGTTCTCAGTCATCCAGGTCATAGTAGTCTAAGGAGCTTGGAAAGAAAAGCGTCTGGACTTCTTTAAGTTGCTTGAAGACATTTCACCTCTCATCTGGGAAGCTTCTTCAGTTCTAGGGTCAAATGGTGGAGAGTCCCAGGTGAGCTCATTGTGAAACCTAGCCCAGGATGCCTTAACGCCCACTCACATCCTGGGCCATCTGACCTCAGGAAATCACATGATAGGGTGGGGCTAGGTTTGACAATGAGCTTACCTGAAACCTTGGCTGATTGTGACCTACACCCATTTTCACACCTTGGCTCATGTGATTAGGTAGAGGATCATTAGGGGGTCCATTGTCCCTCTTGGTGGGTTACTCCCACAGAGCTTAAATCTGGGACTCTCCACCATTTGACCTTAGAACTGAAGAAGCTTCTCGGATGAGAGGTGAAACGTCTTCAAGCAACTTAAACAAGTCCAGACGCTTTTCTTTGCAAGCTCCTTAGGTCCATTCCGTACTTGGTATTTGTAGCCTGTTTTGTAAAGGATCTCACTGAGGGGGTTCAGGCCTATGTAGAACAACAGTGGAAACAGAGCATCTCCTTAGTAGATCCCTCGCTTGATGCTATCTTGTGATATTGGGTTGAACTTAGCCTCCAGTGTTCTATACCACATCCCCATCGAGTTCCTGATTAAGGCTCTTAAGGTTCTATTGATCTTGTACAGATTGAGGCATTCCAGGATTCAGGTGTGGGGCATCAAGTCATAGGGCTTCTTGTAGTCTCAGGTGTAGCTGGTGTTTGCTTCACTGGTATTCCTACAAATTCCTTTCTGTGCTCCGCTCATGTATTTGGCCATGTGCCTGTTAATCTTAGCTGCTATGATGCCTGACAGGAGCTTCCATGTGGTACTGAGGCAGGTTATTGGCCGGTAGTTAGATGGGACTAGTCTCTCTGGGGATCCTTGAGGATCAGGACTGTCCAGCCTTTGGTTAGCCATTCTCGCTGTCTCTCATTGACTAACAGTGGGTTCATTTGTCCTGCCAGATGCTCATGGATTGCAGTCAGCTTCTTCAGCCAGTAGGCATGAATCATGTTGGGGCCTGGTGCTGACCAACTCATGCTATGAGACCCTCTCTTGGATATCTGCCACTGTGATGGTTACTGGACCCTGTTCGGGGAGGTTGCTGTTGTCTGCTCTTAGGTCCTCTAGCCACTGAGCATTGCCAATATGGATTGGGTCCTTCTCCCATATGCTGTTCCAGTATTGCTCAGTATCCAGCCTTGGTGGTGCTGTTCTCATGTTGTCAGCTTATTTAATTCATTTCAATTCAATTTTAATTGTACAGCACCAAATCATAACAACAGTTGCCTCAAGGCGCTTTTATGGTGAGGTAGGCCCTACAATAATGCATGCAGAGAAAAAAACAACAATTAAATGACCCCCTATCAGCAAGCACATTGGCGAGAGTGGGAAGGAAATACTCCCTTTTAACAAGAAGAAACCTCCGACAGAACCAGGCTCAGGGAGAGGCAGCCATCTGCCGTGACCGGTTGGGGTGAGAGAAGGAAGACAGGATAAAAGACATGCTGTGGAAGAGAGCCATCCAAGTACACCTTGGATGGTTCTGTGGAGAACAGCTGGTTTATTCTCCTGCCTTCTCTTTCTCAGGTATACCTATTCAAGCGGCTAGCCAAGTTGTGAGTCTTTGTTTGGCATATAAAACATATACACAAAACACACTTTAGTGAGTGAAAATTTTGGAACATATAATGAAAAATATATAGTAATGATATTAGAAAGGAACTTGTGAAATCCTCTACTATGATGCAGGTACTATATGTTCTCGTATACAAAGTTTTTATTAGAAAAGGTTTATCCCCTAATGGGAAGTGGACAGCATCGGGTCAAAGAGTGTTGAGTGTGCACTTATTTTTTAGACAATGGATGGTTAACAACTTTAATATACATACATGTGAATACATGTTGCTATATAAACATACAAGGAGTTCCATATGTAAGCGCCTTGAGGCAACTGTTGTTGTGATTTAGCACTATATAAATAAAACTGAATTGAAATGAATTGGTATTTATCTTCTGTTTATATAGATAACATCTGGCGTCCCTATTTTCTTATTTTTCTCAACTTGATTAGGTATATCAATTTACCAACAGCAAGAATAGGCCAAATAATATTACAACATATGTGTACTTGTATGTAAAGTATACCTGCTCACCAAAACAGTTTACAATAATTGAATAATGTTAAACAACCTTTACAATAATCCGGTGATCAATAATAAGTTTATTGTCTACCTTTATAGTGGTAGTATAAGAAACTAACAGTATCTCTTCTAAATTATCTGTAAGTGTATCTTACCTGTAAATCATGCCAGTGGTGTAAGACACACTGTCCCTAAGTGAAATGTGGTTCATCCTAAGGAAGTCCTCGAGATTTTTGAGCTGAGCAGCTGCACGAACTTCTCTCAGGCGCTGATAATCTGCTACATGGCGACTGCGCTGTTGCTTTTCTTCCTGCTCCATTGCTTGCTCTGACAACAAACAGCTTAGGCCACTGTGCACACTCTCACTCATTGATGACAGGGAAAGTATCTTGCCAGACACTCCAGTTCCACTGCTGATGCTACCGCTTCGATAAATTCCATTACTGTCTCGACCTCCAGGTGCCACCCCTCCACTGGTCCCAGGTTTGGGCATCTAGAAGTAAGAGGACAACTTTTTTAAAAATTAAACAAGAGTCCAAAAACCTTGTATTAAGTACATCATCATACATTTAGTAAACTGTAGCACACCCACATGCATATAAGTTTGTAATACAATCACAGCTTTTTTTTCTTGGTATCTACTCAATCTATGCTGCTTTCAATATTCAAGTGCTAAAACTGAATAATTCATGGGTGAGTGGGGATAAAGGTGTGTTGGATTTGAAAAAAAAAAGAAAGAAAGAAAAACCTATGTCAGCCAGTTTTTCTCAGTCAGTTTCATGCAGTGTTTCAAGTGTTGAAATATGGAGTTCAGAATGTGTGTATTAACTGTTGAGGTCAATAAATTTATATTTCTATTTTATTTATATAGCACCAAATCACAACAAAAGGCGTTTCAAGGCACTAATAACTGCCATTTTCCCAGAAAAATTCTCATATTATAAATGACTGGGGAAATTTACTATGTTTTGTAGGCAGATATATTTGTGGTTTCACTGGAATGGCACTGCACAAATAGACATTTGTGATCCATCGCTGAACAAAATTTAACCTACTGTAAGCTTGTTTTCTTCCATTTAGGTGTTAGCACTCTTTTTGCTTTTGCTTTTCTGTATCCAAACCCTGTTTCATTCAGCCCATTTCTTTTAGTTCCATCAAAAACACTGTCTACAGTTTTCCCCAATTATATTTCATTTATATTGCTGTGCAGTTTCTACTTTCAATTCGTCTTGCTTTCAATTTTCTGTCCAGTTTCACTCCTTCTTCAAAGTCTCTTCAGGTATCCTTTCACTCCACTCAAGCTGACTTCAAGCTAAAGCACTGGAGGGTTTTGTGACTGGCCTCCTTGCTGGCCCTCACAGCACTTCATAACCACCACTGGGCTCCCAGTTGCCCCCCTCAACTAGTTATCCTTTTTAATTAAAATTATGTTTCTGAGATTTTTATTTATATTTACACAGCACCCCACTCCCAAAATTGGGATTGCAGCTAAGATAATCATGTTGTTTTGTAAATGTGAAACCAAGAAACACAAAGACAAGCTGACAACAAACTGTTCGGCATATTCCTTGTGCTGCTGAGACTCCAGAGTGACCACGCCAAAAGAAGACACTATTCAAAAAAGATGTAACTCATAAATGAGGAGTGTTTTATCATGATATATTTCCAAGCTCTAGAAATCAAATTTTACTCAAAGAGAGGGTATCAAGCTTGCAACTGTTAACTTCATGAACCCACACAAAGTAAAATTTAGCTGTACAATACTTGAGTACAACTCAATCCAACCTTTACAATATACATACCATACAAATAAAAGAAACAGTATCATCTTTGCCCTCTCAATTTTTTAAAAACCTCTGACCTACATCAGAAAATCCTCAGTCACTCAATAATTTAAAAGCCTCTCTCCTCATGGTAATGATGATGGAACACGTAGAGGCTATTGTATTTTATTGTAGAGGCTACATAATGCAACATTGTGGAGCGTAAGTTTTTTTCTCTCCCTCTCATTATCAGTGTATCCAAAACAATACTTACCCGAGATGTTGGTGTTCGGCTGATATAGGGATTCTGGACTACGCTGCTCATGGTAGAGATTGTGATTAGCAGATATAGCAGTATGTTGTAGTCAGCCTAATGCTAGCAGTTTCTGGACTGCTTTAAAAGTAGTTACTGAACAAGTTAATATGGCTTATCTACTCCCTCCTACTTGGTCACGTGGCACACAGAGCCCTATAACCAAGCCTGTCTGCACTGCAGTGGGCAAAAAATAATCTCACAAGTAAATTATTTAATAGCACTAAAACAAGCATCTACACTAAAAGCTTGTGATTGCCTAACAGGAAAGCATACTAAGGCCCTGAAATTTTGCTTGTCTCTACAGTAATGTGTCTGGTTTTTTTAATTATTATTATTATTTTTTATTTTTTATTTTTTTTGTGTCCCGTTTGGATCTTTAGCCATCAGAATTGTTGTCTTAAGGCCAAGAAAGATGCCAAGCGGATTTATTTTACCAAGTGGATCATCATGGCCTTGCCATATTGGTCCATTTGATTGACCTTTATTATAATTATGAATTTATTTTATTTTCAGTTGCTACAAACGGGACAGACATGACTGGGGGATAGGACAGGGAGAAAGAATGAAAGAAAGAGAGGGAGAGAAAGAAAACCAAAGGGGAGAAGAGACGGTGAGAAGGGGGGAAGAAAGAAAAAAAAAAACAAACACCTGGGTCACCTGTATGGAGAAAAAAAACAGAAGAGAAAGCAAACAACAAAGAGTAACATAATAAAAAAAAACGGCACCATCACAATAAACTAGCTAGCAGTAGATATCAGTAGATACTAAATAATAAACGATATTGTGCAGCACGCAAGATAGACAGCGCACAATGTGCTTTGAGGCAGCAGCCAAGAAAGCTGTAGTCCGCGTCTGTGAATACCCGTGTGTACACCTGTGTGCATACCTGTGTGGATCAGCATGCTTGCATTCCAAAGGTTTCTCCATGTAACGATCTGCTAGGGAGTGTGGGGAGCCACAGCCCCGTCATCCAGGGTATGAAGCAGGTATGGAGGAGATCAAAACTCCAGACATCCAGAGGCCCCCAGAACACAAGAGACCAAGGAAGACCAACAGAGGGGCAGCCGCGCCACTGTCCCAGTAAGAGCTGAGGAGAGTCCCAGATGAGGGCTCACTCAGCAGCCGCGGAGCAGAAGCCAGGGGGAGTTGCAGTGACGTGTCCGTGAGCTCCGCCGGCAGCCAGCTGTGCCTGAGTGACCGAGCCCCAGGCCGAGAGGCCGGGGGCACCCCACCTCCGAAGTGGCCCGAGCGAGCCCCAGGCTCCAGGCCCCGATAAGCGGCCGCCAAGGAGTGAGCCGGTGTGTACCCGGACGCCCACCCCCAGACACAAAGAACCACCAATGCACCGACACCTGAGGGAGTCCGCCACTGGCAGGGGAAGTGGTGGTGGGTGGAGATAGGCCTCCAAACCTTGGAGGGCCTGAGATGTCCCCAGAGAGGTGGCGTCTGATACCCAACCTGACATATAGACACAGACATACAGGCACACACAGACACAAACATCCATTCCCACCCTCATGCTCTCATATACACTTACTCCACACTCAACCAACGTGGAGACAGACATAAAGAGACGCTGTACACATGATCACACTCCCCAAGCGTACTCTACGAACCGGGTCTAGGTACCCTTGCCCCTGGAGGGGGGGACTGCACCCAGACCCAGGTGGTGTTACCCTTTTCCCTGCGGTGGGGAGAGGCAGACCGCCCCGACTCCGCAGCAGCAGGGAGGCCCCACACCCAGAGGACCGCAGTCGGACGGCCAACTCCTCCT
The DNA here is from genome assembly GCF_965226115.1 of Aulonocara stuartgranti. Taxonomy (NCBI): domain Eukaryota; kingdom Metazoa; phylum Chordata; class Actinopteri; order Cichliformes; family Cichlidae; genus Aulonocara; species Aulonocara stuartgranti. Next base: position 19,249,052 of record NC_138956.1, read on the forward strand.
AGCCCCCCCGCTCCAGCAGGCCGCAGAGAACGAGGGTGAGAGAAGACTCCAAACCTCCCTCCACCCGCTCATTGTAGTGTTGATGCATGTGTGTTCTAAGGTGCAATTAAAACCCAGGAGGGCATGGAGCTACCTGCCAGAGAGCAGCAGGTAAGCGCATAGTTCCTCCTGCTACCCCTCAATGTCTACATGTATTCAAAATTGAGAGGTGGGCAACGACGCCAGGGGTGAGGTGTACACCCTGACGGTAATTTGGACTCCGTGTATCGTGCCCACCCCCAAGATCCTATATGTATGTGTAATGAGAGTGTGAGTAATGTGAATGTCTAAGTTGTGGGATAAAATTGAGGCAGAGGCAGCCAGAAGGGGACAGGGGGGGGGGGGGGGGAACCTCCTCTGCACCCTGGTGACATACCCCTACTCCAAGGCCCTGCATGTGTGGGTGGTTGTGGTGGAGCGGGGAGAGGGAGGCAGCTGGAGATGGGGAGGGAAGAAGGGAGGGGCAGGTGACCCCTCCCTGGGGCCAGCTCCCCCGCTGACCCCAGTAGGCACTCCCATACTCCGCGACCCGCCAGGGAAAGGGGGCCCAGGCCCATCCAGACCGGGGCCCAGCGCAGCAGCGCCCCCCAGCCCCACAGAGCCCGGGACAGTCCACCCAACCCCACCACAGAAAAAACTGCACCCACCCCACCATCCACTCAGCTTCCAGACTACATGAGACAATAGACGCCCAGGCTGAGATCTTCCTCCACCTCTCCTGTATCTCCTCCTCCAGCAGAGAGTTCCTGAGGAGAGGAAAGCTCCTGCAAGGTGTGACAATCTCCCCCACCAGTTGAAGAGTCCCCCAGGCGGCTCGATGCACCGGCGGCACCCAGCGCCAGGGATGGGCCCCCATGCACCCACCCGCCCACAACCCCGGCAACACACAAACCAGGACCCAAGGCCCCGAGGCCCGGCCAGGGCCCCAGCCCAGAGACGGAGCACCCCCAGAACCTCACGCCCATCCCGGACCCACCCAGGGGCAGACAGGCTACCAGGTCAGTAACCCACGTCCATCAGCACAGACCCTCCCCTAGCCCCGCTACACGCAGCCACGAGGAAACAGTCACCCGAGAGCCAAAAGAGCCCCCAACCGGACATGACCGCTACCCCGGGATGAGCCCCCCAAGGAAGATGCCTCCGGGGAACCCCTCGACGCCCTAAGCCTGTCCCTACCCCCACACCAATCACAACAGTGAAGGCGGGACCAAACTATGACCCCCCACCCCCACTAGGTGATGGAGCTGATCAAAGGAGCCCAGAGCAATTGATCTGATGTGGTGGCAGAGGCTGTATCAAGATTAATGCAATCTAATAGATAATTTCTATATTGGTTAGAATTAAGATTGTTTTTATTTTTCCAGTTCATGGGGACAGTTTTCTTGGCTATGCATAGGGCAGTGAAAACCATATGGGCTATATTCTTTTCTGAAGTGACATTATCTAAGCTGCCCAACAAACACACTAAGGGGGAAGTTGGAATGTTACATTTCAGACACTTTGATAAGTCCTCACATATCTCGCGCCAAAACTTCTGCACTGGTGGACAGAACCAAAGAGCGTGAATGTAATTGTCTGGTGTATTGCCTTGACAGTGTGAGCAGTTGTTGGAAGATGTAAAGCCCATCTTGAACATCCGATGACCTGTATAGTGCACTCTATGTAGTATTTTGTATTGTATTAATTGCAGACTGGGATTTTTAATCAATTTAAAGGTTTTTAAGCATACCTGAGACCAGAAGTTTTGGTCTAAGCTGACTGATAAATCTGCTTCCCACTTTGCAATAGGAAGGGATATTGATTCATCTAATTTAGAAAGTGTTCTGTATATTTTAGATAATAATTTGGGGGATTTAAGAGTAAGGAAATGTGCCGCACTTGGTGGTGTTTGTAATTCAACTTGACTGAGGTTAAATTTCCTTTTTACTATGGATTTAATTTGTTGATATTCTAAAAAATCTTTTCTTGTTGATCCCATATTGTGCAACTAGTCTGTCAAATGGAATAAATTCTGTTCCCTCTAATATATGTTCTAAGTATTTAATTCCTTTACAACTCCATTCTGGGAAATTAATCATATTATTGTTTTGTAATATGTCAGGGTTGTTCCAGATAGGTGTACGTTTGCATGGGATTAATGAAGACTCCGTCAATTTTAGAAACTCCCACCATGCTGTCAGAGAGAAGCTGATGTTGATACTTTTAAAGCATTCATATCTTTTGATGTTTGAGCTAATAAATGGTAGGTCTGAAATCTCTAGATCCTTGCATAGTGCCTGTTCAACATCTAGCCAAGGCTCATCTAAGAAGGTATGTTTTGACCATTCTGAGATGAACTGAAGCCTGTTGGCTAAGAAGTATTGGTGAAAATTAGGCAGATCTAATCCTCCTCTATCCTTGGTTCTTTGTAGCGTTTTTAAGCTGATACGCGGGGGTTTATCTTTCCAAAGGAATTTGGAAATATATGAATCCAGAGATCTGAACCAATCTTGTGATGGTTTGTTAGGGATCATCAAAAATAAGTAATTTATTTTTGGCAAGATCATCATTTTTATAGTGGCGACCCTTCCCATGAGTGATATGGGTAAAGATTTCCATCTAGTCAGATCGCCTTCTACTTTCTTTAGAAGTGGGATGTGGTTTAATTTAGTTAAGTCTGAGAGCTTAGGAGAAACATTAATACCTAAATATTTAATATTTCCGGATTGCAGTGGGGCAGAGGAAGAATTATGGAAGGAGCAGTTAATGGGGAGAACTGTAGATTTTGGCCAGTTAATTGAATAATCTGAAACTCTTGAAAACCAGTTTATTAGAGTAATTACCTCAGAGAGGTTGGTTTGTGTGTTTTGCAGAAAAAGCAACACATCATCCGCATAGAGACTGATTTTATGTTCTATGTTCTTACATTTTATGCCCTTAATTGTTGTAGCCTGTCTAAATGCTGCTGCTAGAGGTTCGATAAAAATTGCAAAAAGTGAAGGGGAGAGTGGGCATCCCTGTCTGGTGCCCCTCAGGAGACAGAAGCTGGAGGATGTCTGGTCATTTGTTCTGATACGAGCTGTTGGGGAATTGCATAATATTCTTATCCAGTTTATGAAAGAGTTTCCAAAACCAAATTTGTGTAAAGTTGCGAATAAAAATTTCCAGTTAACTCTGTCAAATGCTTTTTCTGCATCTAGAGATAATATTATGGTTTCGATGTTTTTAGTGTATGAGTAGTCTGTTAAATTAAGTAATCTACGAGTGTTTGTTGAGGAGTGCCGACCTTTTATGAAACCAGTTTGGTCAGGATGAATTAAGAGGGGGGTTATTTTCTCTAATCTCTTTGATAGAGCTTTGCAGATTATTTTAAGGTCTACATTTAAAAGAGAAATTGGACGATAGCTTGAGGGAAATAAAGGGTCTTTGCCTGGTTTTAGCAGGAGACTAATGTTGGCAGAATTCATATTTGGTGGTAGTCTGCCATTTTCCTCGATTTCCAGCAACATTCCGTGGAATACTGGTGCCAGAATTGTCCAGAATTCTTTGTAGAATTCTGCAGGGAAGCCGTCTGGACCTGGAGCCTTATTATTGGGCATACTTATCAGGGCTTCCTGGAGTTCACTTGGCGTCAGTGGCGAATCCAGTTCCATTGCTTGACTGTCTAGTAATTTTGGAAGAGTTACGTTGTCAAGAAACAGATCAATTTCATTTTTAGATGGGTTTATTTGTGGTGAGTATAAACTTTCATAGAAATCCCTAAAAATGTTGTTTATTCTTCCAGGGTCATATATTTTGTTCCCCGATAAATCTTTAGCAGCACATATAGTTGTTTTTTCTTTATTTATTTTTAACTGGTTAGCTAGAAATCGACCTGATTTGTTACTGTGTTCAAAATTCTGCAAGTGAAGTCTTTGTATAAGGAATTGTGTTTTTTAATTAATAGTTTCATTTAATTCTAGTTTTGTCTTGCGTATTTTGTTCAATGTTTCCTGATCTTGGTCGCACGCGTAAGCTTCTTCTAGTGATTTGATGGTTTTTTCTAATTCCTGAATATTTTTGTTTTCTTCTTTCTTTTTGTGTGATGAGAAAGAAATTATTTTACCTCTCATCACAGCTTTCCCTGCTTCCCATAGAACAGAAGCAGATATTCCGGGAGTTTCATTAAAGTCTAAATATGAAGTCCATTCCTTTTTAAAATATTTAATAAAGTCTTCATCTTTAAGCAATGATGTATTAAATCTCCAGTTTTTACTTGGCGTAGTATTATTCTTGTGCATTAGTGTTAAAGATACAGGAGCATGATCGCTGACAGCTATAGGATGAATCTATACCCACATTAAGGGCCACACTTTGGACCTAGTCTGCTGTTCTGGACTTACCCCCTCCATCTGTACAGCTGACGAACTGCTAATTTCGGACCATCTACTTCTCTCCTTTAATGTTCACATGACCCTCTCTGTAATTAACAATCCCCGTATTATTTCTTTCCGGAATATCAAGAATATAAATCTTGATATCCTTTCCTCTGCTTTTTCTAGCTGCTTGTCTTCTAACAACTTAGCTATTCAAGAGGACCTGGTACTTTTTTATAATCATAGCCTTAGTAGTATTCTAAATTCCCTGGCTCCACAAAAAACCAGAACTGTACTTTTTTCTCGCTCTGCACCCTGGTACACCCCTGAACTCCGGCTACTGAAAGCTAAAGGCCGACAGCTTGAACGTCTCTATAAGAAAACTGGCCTTACTATTCATAAGGATATGTTTAATAACCACGTTCTGTTTTACCAGGAATGTATTAGTCAAACCAAATCTGCTTATTACTCTGCTATTGTCTGCTCAAGTGAGAACTCTACCAAGACCCTTTTCTCACTATTCAACTCTTTTAACAGGCCACCTGATTCTCTCCCTGCTCATCTCTATTCATCTAACTTCTGTGATGCTCTAATGCTATTCTTTATTGATAAAATTCATAAAATACACTTAGACCTGGACCCTAATGCTCAATGTAGCTTCTCTGTCCTAACTTCTCCCCCTTCTCACTTCCTCTCTGTTTTTCAACTTCCATCCTTAGCTGATATTGCTGATCTCATCCATAAATCAAAGCCTTCTACCTGCCAGCTCGATCCTATCCCCACTGTCCTCGTCAAAGCCTGCTTACTCCCTCTCCTTCCCCTCATATCTGCTATTATTCACTCTTCACTCACCACTGGAACTGTTCCTGCTTCCTTCAAAGTTGCTGCTATTACCCCAATTCTGAAAAAAACTGGTCTAGATCCCAACAACTTTAATAATTTTGGTCCTATCTCCAATCTACCATTTCTCTCAAAAATCCTTGAAAAAATAGTTGCTTCACAAGTCCATCTTCACCTAACTGATAATAACCTTTACGAACAGTTCCAGTCTGGCTTTCGTCCTCTACATAGCACTGAAACTGCTCTTATAAAAATAACAAACGACCTTCTTATAGCAGCTGATTCTGGTCTCCTCTCCATCCTTATCCTTCTTGATCTGAGTGCAGCTTTTGACACCATCTCTCATCCCATTCTCCTTAGCAGATTAGCTTCTATTGGTCTCTCTCACACTCCACTAGCCTGGTTTAAATCATACCTATCTGACCGCACTCAGTTCATTCAATTAAAATCCTTCACTTCTCAGCTTTCTCCTTTATCCACTGGGGTGCCCCAGGGATCTGTCCTCGGGCCCCTTCTTTTCATCATCTACCTTCTTCCACTCGGACATATTTTTCGTAAATATAATATTCAGTTCCACTGCTACGCCGATGACACCCAGCTCTATCTCTCTACCAAACCTGACTCTACTCTTCCTCCACCCTCCCTCATCCTCTGTCTAGCTGAACTTAATTCTTGGTTCTCCTCCAACTTTCTTAAACTCAACAGCAATAAATCGGAACTTCTTCTGGTTGGCACTAAACGACTGCCATCCAGAATTAACAATTTCTCTCTCACCATCAATAACTCGCTGGTCCCTATCTCTCCCTCTGTGAAAAGCTTGGGTGTCATTCTCGATAGCACATTATCTTTTAACTCACATATCAATAATATTACACGTGCAGCATATTTCCAACTCCGTAACATTAATCGCCTCCGCCCCTTCCTCACACCTCACGCCACTGCCATTCTCATCCATAATCTTGTTATCTCTAGAATTGACTACTGCAACTCATTATTATTTGGCCTTACACAAAAATCTATCAACAAGCTCCAACGTGTCCAGAACTCTGCTGCCCGTATTATTACTAGGACTTCTTCTACCCACCACATCTCCCCAATCCTGAAGCAACTTCACTGGCTCCCGGTCAAATTTCGCATCCATTTTAAAATAATTCTGTATACATTCAAGGCTATTCATTCTCTCTCTCCACCGTACCTCTCTGACTTATTACAGATGAAGCTCCCATCCCGCTGCCTCAGATCTTCATCTTCTCTTTCTCTCTCTGTTCCCTCTGCTCGTCTGATCACAATGGGAGGGAGGGCCTTTAGCTGCTCTGCCCCTCGACTTTGGAATTCCCTATCCCCGGACCTCAGAAATATTAGTTCATTCTCTCTTTTTAAGTCCACCCTCAAAACTCATCTGTTTAAAATTGCCTATTCTTAAATTTCTGTATGTTTTAACTTTTATCTTCTATTTTTATCATTGTGTATATTTCCAGTTTTTATCTGTTGTACAGTGTCCTTGGGTGCTTTGAAAGGCGCTATTTAAATAAAATGTATTATTATTATTATTATTATTATTATTATTATTATTATCTCAGTGTCTGAAATGTCACTCAGCAGTGAGCTGCTGACCAGAAAATAATCCAGACGAGAGTAAGAGTGATGAACATGCGAGAAAAAAGTATATTCCTTACTGTTGGGGTGAAGGGAGCGCCATGCATCGCGAAGGCCAAAGTCGCTCATATACTGTTTGATTATATTTGTGGATTGCCAGTTGCGCTGAGTTCCTGTTGTGTTTAGCCTATCCATTTCTTCATTTAGTCCAAGGTTGAGGTCACCGCCAAGAATGAGTGTGCAATCGCGGTGTTCAGAGAGTGCACTAAAAAATCCGTGGAAGAATGAGGGTTCATCAACATTTGGACCATATATACTTACAATACATAGTTTTTTGTTCAATATTGATAGTTTAATAATTAGAAATCTACCCTCTGGATCTATAACTGTATCGAGTACTGTAAACTTAACATTTTTATGTATTAAAATTGCTACTCCCCGTTGTCTAGAATTATAACAGGCTGCAAACACGTTAGGAAACTCAGGTGTTTTAAGTTCGTTTAAACCTGTGACAGGTCTGTGAGTTTCTTGTAATAAAACAACATCTGCCTGTAGTTTTTTAAGCTGGTTAAATATCTTTAACCTCTTTCCTCTGGTGCCAGCTCCATTTACATTCCATGTAACAAACCTCAGCATGCCCATAATTGTGTGTGTATGTCTAATGATGTACGCTGGGTGTTTCGTTTAGACAGGTGGAGATAATGTGGAAACATCCCTTGTTTGTAAATAGAAAGAGAGAGAGAGAAAAAAAGTGTGGTGAGAGGCTCCATAAGTCTGACTATGTGTGTGAATATTCACTAATATGAACAAGCGTGGCTTGTGTTATGTGTCCTGCAAGTCTGTGCGTGCTGTGAGGCTGTTGTGAATGTGCTGCCGTTGAGCGGATGTGTTTGCGTGATCATGGTGTGAAAATATGGAGAAATAGAGGGTGTTGTTTGTAGGTGAGCGGGGAAGTAGGTGATCGCAGTAGTGAAAGACAAGAGAAAGAAAGAAACCACATGAACTGTGAGCAACAACAACAAAAAAAGAAACGAAACGGAAACATTCCAATTAAAGTAATGACGGAGGGTGACGGTGTTATATAATAATAATAATAATAATGGATACTTTATTGATCCCCATGGGGAAATTACTTGTTTTTTCTCTGCATTTGACCCATTCACTCAGTGAAGCAGTGGGCAGCCCACTAAGCAGGCGCCCGGGGAGCAGTGTGTAGGGACGGTACCTTGCTCAGGGGTACCTCAGGGTAGCCGTTAAGTGGATTCGAACCGCCGACCTTCCAATCATGGGGCGACCACTTTACCTACTGAGCTATCCCTGCCCCTATATCTGCTATGACATCATATTGATATTACTAGGTTAAACCCATGTTCAAGGAGAAAGTGTGAATGAATAAGAAAAGAGTGTAGCGGGTTCTTATCTGGAGTGCAGTCAATATAACCACGGTGTGGTGCCAGGGTCGCGGTAGAGCTGTCCGTCCACATAGACGGCGATGACAGCACGGGAGCCTTTCTGGATGAAGCTACGTCAAACTGGGAACAGGACCTTGCGTCATTCCAGGATCTCTTTGGGGAACTGGTCGTTCACGCTGAAGTCCGTTCCTTTCAGCTCTCTGCCGCGACTCTTCACCTATTCCTTCTGTTTGAATTGACCGAATTTGGCCACAATAGGCCGTGGTCTCCCGGTCCGCGACCTCACGCCCCCCAAGCGATGTACTCTATCAAAGTCTATGTTCTTTACGGTGTCCTCCGGCAGCTTCAGGTGGATTTTGATGAAGCTTTTCACCGTTGCCTCCGCGTCCTCTCCGGCAGATTCTGGAATACCAGAAAACACAAGATTATCTCTCATGCTACGGGCTTGTAGATCGATAACGGACTCTTTTATTTTTTTATTTTCAATGTTTAGCTGGGTCACGTTATCGGTGAGAGATTTGACCGACTCCTGTAGCGTGGTATTTTCAGCGGCAAGCGTTTCCACCTGCTGCTGGCTGAATTCCAGGGATTCTCTCAGAGATTTAAATTCCCGGTGTAAAATCTCCACCAGGGACAGCCTCGCATCGAAACTGGACAATCGCTTGTCGATTGACTCCAGGATGTCTGCGATGTCTTTGCCGGCAGGCGATGTTGTACCGGGGGAGTCTGCCGGGCGACATCTCTTCGATGATGGTGTCTCAATTTTGGCCGGGGAGGATGCACTCTGAGCCTTCTTCATTACTAAATCTTGAAAACAGCGGTCGATGTAATCTTGGAGAGCGTCTAAACTCTCCCCGTTGTCCTCCAGTGTGTTAGAGATGATAAAACAGATGTTGTTAGTTATATGACAATTGATTAGTATATTTGGTAATACTGAAGCTTGAAAAACCTTTCTTAAACTCTATGCTACCATTTGCTTTTTTTCCGCCAATTCTCCGGCGTCTGACGTCACCTACAACATGGGTCGCTTACCTTACTCGTCACTTACCGTATTATTATTATTTTCAAACTAACAATAGGTGCAAGTTGCTATTCACCTTTGTGCACGTTTTTAAAAAACAATTGGTTGCATAGCTATGGGTTTTGTAATTTAATTTTCTGTCAGCTCAGATCATATTATATTTATAAAAGCATGCGAATGAGAATATTTAAAGAAGGGTAACACAAGTATTAAAATTAGAAACTGAAAAACCTAAAGATTTAGCTGCTATTTAGGAATACAATTATACTTCTACTTCTGAGAATAGAATAGAATAGAATAGAATAGAAATATATTCTTTACTTTAGTGTGAATCTAGATGCTCCATCTGCCTGGAACTTTGCTGCTGGAACATTTGAATTTCCCCAATGAGGGGCAATAAAGGATAACATAAAGACCAAGAAATAAGACACTGTAAGAATATAAGGAACAACAGTGCGGTGTAGTTGTTCAGTTGTAGTTGTTTGTTAAAACAAATTTTAATATTAGACAAAGTTAACAGAATGTGTGATGGCATGTCTGAGCACGTTTATGTGTTGTGCTTGGATTCAATAACAGAGACGATTTTTCTTTTAAATGTCATTTTATTGTTGACAAGGAGACGCAGGGCTCGACAAAAGAAAAGATGAGAGGTAAGTGTGTTAGCCTAACTGTTAGCCTAAAAATCCATCATCAGTATTATATGAATCATGATAAAACATGCCTACCATATTTCGGGTTCCTGCATCTGGCCGTCGGGTTATTCTCTCCCCAGGAAACACTTCCCTTGTGTTTTTTCCTATTTCTGTTTTCGTTCTTCCTATTTCTGTTTTCCTTTTTCCTATTTCCATTGTCGCTTTTCCTATTTCCGTTGTGTTCTTAAGTTGCAGTCTGTTTGGCCTGTCAGGACCACCATATCTAACAGTATTAACAATCCAATTTCCTTGAAGGCTTCCTCAAAATCCAAAGAGAATCCAATCATCTCTCAAATAAACACAAAAGTCATCTCACCACCCCATGTTGTGAAATCCCCAAGTAAATCTGGGCACAAAGACAGGCAGACACAACAACAAGATTGGGAGACAGGCTGAACTAACTGTTTCTCTAACAACAACCCAGTAAGAACTGACTGCTGCTTATTTTATATTCAGGAGGGAGTAGAAAGTCATGTTAAATTGTTTAGAAGCGGCCCTATGAGGTCATCACCAGCAGCTGTGTGATTAATGGGAGGTGTGTCAGTACTAGGACAGAGCTATTGTGGCTTAAGAGTTGGGAGTTCGCCTTGTAATCGGAAGGTTGCCGGTTCGAGTCCCGGCTTGGACAGTCTCTGTTGTTGTGTCCTTGGGTGAGGCTGAAAAAAGAATCTCCAATGCGGAGGATGAAATCACCTTACTAAAAAATTATTTGGAATGCCTTGAAAGACAGTCCTTCTGACTAAAAAGGTGGAGGACTTGGAAGGAAGAAGTTGGCGTAATAACATCTGAATCCTCGGCATCCCTGAAAAAGAAGAAGATACAGATGCACATACTTTCATGGAGTAGTTTTTAGCGGACATTTTGAAAATCCTCCCTCCTGTCCTTGAGAGAGCGCACCGGATAATCACAAGTCAAAGCTCTATTGCAAACCGATCGAGAACTTTTCGAATTAAGTGCTTAAGTTACAGAGACCGTGAACGCATCATGAAAGCCACTAGGATGACAAAAGAACTGACGTACAAGGACAACAAGATAAGCTTCCTGCCGGACCTGCCTGCAGAGGCGTATAGACAGCAGCGTCAGTACGATGGTGTGTGGAAGAAGCTGCTAGAGTTCGGACTGTCGAAACATCGGATCATCTATCCAGCGAGGCTGCTTTTGACCAACGAGGAATGTACACATGTATTCGATACATCAGCGGACGTGGACGCCTACATTAAGAGCCTCAAACAAGTACAAGATGTTTGATAAGGTATATGATGGTAGATTACTAATTCTGTTCTAACTGTATTCATGAACCATACTGGACAGAACAATTTGTTTTATTGCCAAAGGGTTGTTATACAATGCTGGGTTAGACATTGTTTGTTTTGTTCTCTTAATAAGGTTCACTAGTAATTTCACTTATTGTGTCAAATGTGTCAGAGTAAGTATTTGACAAGGTGGATTTATTTCTATTATTATTATTATTATTATTATTATTATTATTATTAAGTGTGCCGATGCCAAAAGGCACACTTATTACTATTTCTCGGATTTATTATTAAGTGTGCCTATGCCAAAAGGCACATTTATTACTATTTCTCGGATTTATTATTCTTATTAAGTGTGCCTATGCCAAAAGGCACACTTATTACTATTTCTCGGATTTATTATTCGTCTTCTTCTTGTTATTATTAAGTGTGCCTATGCCAAAAGGCACACTTATTACTATTTCTCGGATTTATTATTTTTATTAAGTGTGCCTATGCCAAAAGGCACACTTATTACTATTTTTATTATTATCTTCCTTTTTCCGCCTGAAATTTTGGAGGGTAACTCATCCCACAGTTTTGACACAAGCTTCACATATGTTATATCATTTTGTGCGGCTGGATCAGGAATTGTGTGCTATGACTTTTGGTGTTTATTACTTCTTTGGTTTTTTAAATATGAATATTTTAATGCCCTGCGACAGACTGGCGACCTGTCCAGGGTGTACCCCGCCTTTCGCCCTATGACAGCTGGGATAGGCTCCAGCGCCCCCCGCGACCCTGAAAAGGATAAGCGGAAGCGAATGGATGGATGGATGGATATTTTAATGCTAGTTTTTGCCCATTGAAATGAATCTGAAGGAAAGTGAAACTTAATTTGTGGTGTGTTGGCTCACTCACTTAATTTGTGGTGTGTTGGCTCACTCTAGTGGTATGCCAACAGTAGTACGGCCTGTCTACCCTTATTTGGATTTTTTTTTTGTAGCCGTATGAATGGCAAACTACACTCATTGGCAGCGGCATAGGCACACTTAAAATTTCTTCTGAAATTTTTGCTTTCTAGTTATTGTGTGGATGCCTCAGGCACACTATTGAGTTCCTGTTTCTCTTTATTCTTTAATCCACTATTTTATTCTAGTTGCTTCCATACACTTTTTGGCGCTTAACTACTCCCACAGTTTTTGTGCTATTTTCACTGTTCAAATCTTAAAAAATTCTGCTCTTTCTGCTAATGCGTGCTATGACTTTTGGTGCTCATAACTTCTATACTTTTTGAGATATTGAATTTTTTTTGCAATTTTTTTTGCCCATTTCTGCCATATTATCAGTGGCCTCACTGATTTTCCTTGCCGGGTTGACCTGTGTTTTAGCTCAGTGAGATGAGCATCCGTTCTCGGACTGGGAGGCCCGGGTTCAAATCCCGCTTATGGCAACAATTTTTTCAGTTAACAGTTAAACCTTTTTAACTCTTTTCAACACAAATTTCAGCTTTTTCACCCCTTTTCAGCAGAAATTCTGCCAATTTAACTCTTTTCAGCAGAAATTCTGCTCATTCAACTTTTTTCAGCAGAAATTCTGCTCATTCAACTCTTTTCAGCAAAATTTTCAGTTTTTTCGGCCTTTTTAAAAAAAAAACTCTTTCAGCAGAAATTCTGCTGATTCACCTCTTTTCTGCAAAGTTTTCAGCCTTTTCACCTCTTATCAGCACAATTCTAAGCCGCTTCTGCTCATTTCAGCGCAATTGTCAGCATCTCCACCTCTTCTTTGTGAGCATGACTTTGGCTCAGTGAGATGTGTAGCTACCTTGAAACCAAAAGGTCCAGGTTCGAATCCTGCTCAGGGCAACATTTTTTTTTTCAACTTTCAACTTTTTCAACTCTTTTCAGCAGACAATTTCAGCGTTAAGGCATCCACACAGCATTTTCGCAGGAAATGCAATTTTTTCTAGTTATTTTCCTTTTTCCGCCTGAAATTTTGGAGTGTAACTCATCCCACATGTCTGTGAAGGTTCTCAGTCATCCAGGTCATCGTAGTCAAAGGAGCTTGCAAAGAAAAGCGTCTGGACTTCTTTAAGTTGCTTGAAGACGTTTCACCTCTCATCCGAGAAGCTTCTTCAGTTCTAAGGTCAAATGGTGGAGAGTCCCAGATATAAACCTAGTGGGAGTGACCCCCCACAGAGGGACAAAAGGACCCCCTGATGATCCTCTAATCGTCTGAGCCAAGGTGGGAAACTGGGCGTGGGTCCCAATCAGCCAGAGTTTCGGGTGTGTTCATTGTGAAACCTGGCCCCACCTTATCATGCGAATTCCTGAGGTCAGATGGCCCAGGATGTGAGTGGGCGTTAAGGCGTCTGGGAAGGGATCTCAAAACTGGATTATAGATGGCAGAGAGTTGGTGTCGTAAACCACCGCCTCTGTTCAAAGATGGTCGCTCACAGTGGACATAGATGGCTTCTTTCACTCCTCTTTCAAACCATCTGTCCTCTCTGTCCAAAATGTGAACATTGGCATCCTCGAAAGAGTGTCCTTTATCCTTAAGACGCAGATGGACTGCTGAGTCTTGTCCTGTGGAGGTGGCTCTTCTGTGTTGTGCCATGCGCTTGTGAAGTGGCTGTTTGGTCTCTCCAATGTAGAGGTCTGAGCATTCCTCGCTGCACTGTACAGCATACACCACATTGTTAAGTTTGTGTTTTGGCGTTTTGTCTTTCGGGTGAACCAGTTTCTGTCTGAGTGTGTTGCTGGGTCTGAAATACACTGGGATGTCATGCTTGGAGAAAACTCTCCTGAGTTTCTCTGATACACCGGCTACATAGGGGATGACAATGTTGTTGCGTCTGTCCTTCTTATCCTCCCTCGCTGGTGTCTGGTCTTCTTTTCTGTGCCTCTTTGCTGACTTTAAGAACGCCCATTTAGGATAGCCGCACATTTTGAGTGCTTCCTTTACATGTGTGTGTTCCTTCTTGTTCCCTTCAGGCTTAGAGGGAACATGTTCTGCCCGGTGGTGTAGGGTCCTAATTACTCCAAGTTTGTGTTCCAGAGGGTGATGGGAGTCGAACAGGAGGTACTGGTCCGTGTGTGTGGGCTTCCGGTAAACTTCGATGTTGAGTTTACCGTTCTCTTCAATGTGCACAGCGCAGTCCAGGAAAGGCAGACAGTTGTCCTTTGTGTCTTCCCTGGTGAACTTGATGTTTTTATCCACAGCGTTAATGTGCGCAGTGAAGGATTCCACTTCTTGTGTCTTGATTTTGACCCAGGTGTCGTCCACATATCTGTACCAGTGGCTAGGTACTCTTCCTTTGAAAGAGCCAAGGGCCTTCCTTTCCACTTCCTCCATGTAAAGGTTGGCTACAATAGGTGACACGGGGGAGCCCATGGCACAGCCATGTTTTTGTCTGTAAAAGCCTTCGTTGTATTTGAAATATGTAGTGGTGAGGCAGAGGTCTAACAGGGTGCAAATCTGATCGGGTGTGAAGTTGGTCCTGTCCTCCAAGGAGCTGTCTTCTTGTAGTCGTTTTCTGACAGTCTCCATGGCCTCCGTGGTGGGTATGCAAGTGAAGAGAGAGACTACATCAAAGGACACCATGGTTTCATCTGGATCCAGGGTAAGTTGGGGCCAGGTTTCACAATGAACACACCCGAAACTCTGGCTGATTGGGACCCACGCCCAGTTTCCCACCTTGGCTCAGACGATTAGAGGATCATCAGGGGGTCCTTTTGTCCCTGTTACGGCCTCCGGCCTCCGGCCTCCGGCCCCAGACCCGTGCCAAGTGTGCCAGACCACACGGACGATTGGCTGCCCCGGGATCCCATGATGCTCCAAGAGGCAATCAGTGGCTGATCGTACCCACCTGTGGCTACAAAAGGCTGGAGGTCCTTCACTCAGTGGCTGCTGCTTAGGACTGAACATGCAGTTTGCCCTTCGTGCCTCCCTCGTCGATCTTTTTTGAACTTATTCATATTGCTGAACTTTGTCGAACCTTGGTGCATGCTTTAAACTTAGCCTGATTAGAGTTTTGAGCTGCTAGCGGGCTGTGAGTAGGATTTTGTGAAGCTGGCTTGCCTTAGTTAAAACCCTAGCTTTTATTTTGTGTGCGGCCAGCCTGCCTTAGTTACCCTTTAACTTTTACTCGTGACTGTTCTTTCTTTATGTAATAATTGTCTGCCCAGTGGTCTGTTGCACAGCCCTGTCGGTTTTCTGTTTAAAGTTTGTAATTAAAACCTTTTGCTTTACTCAGTTTTGTGTTGGGGGGCTCGTGTATGTTACTCCCTCCCTGACGCCTAGCAGAGGGGGTCGTAACATAAGTGGGGGCTCGTCCGGGATCCCTCATAGGGGGTCTTTGTTCCTGGGAGTGGGGGTTAAAAAAATAAAAAATTAAAAAATTAAAAAAAAGAAGAAAAGGGGGGGGGGTGTTTGTTTTATCACTAGAGATTAAGCACTATGTCGGCTGCGTTTTGTTTACAGCACTTTATAGCTGCCCCATCTCTTGAGGTTATTAATAGCTGTCGCAAAAATGATTTGCTGCAAATTGTGGATCACTTTCAGCTGCAGGTTTCAAAAACCCTCCGTAAGTGTGATATAAAAGCCTTAGTGGTGGACAAGTTGGTGGGAGCTGGTGTGCTTCAAGTGCCTGTTTCACCTGTGGTCTCTGGTGTGCCAAGCCAAGCTGCCGTAGTTGAAGAGGGCCAAAATGGTTCTAGTGGGGATGGTGAGGGGGATGAGCGGGGAAAAACGCCGCGCACGCTTCCTCGCTATGACCCACTCTCTTCTGGGAGTTCAGAAGGCAGAGACGGAGCTCGGCTGAAGGTGCGGCTGGCACGTCTCCAATTGGAGGCTGAGGAGAAGTCTCAGAACAGGCGGGTTCAGCTCGAAATAAGAAGGCTGGAAATAGAGGCAGACAAAGCCGTTAGGCTCCGAAAGCTTGAGCTGGAGTCTCAGTCTCAAGCCTCATCTGTCTCTGCTGACAATTCCGGTCCCACCTCCTCGTCCGCTTCTGCTTTTAAAATTAATAAGTGCATTTCTTTAGTGCCCACTTTTAGAGAAACTGAGGTTGATACATACTTTGCAGCATTTGAACGTATCGCTGGCGCGCTGCAGTGGCCTAGTGAGATTTGGCCTCTTTTGCTACAGTGCAAACTGTCCGGCAAAGCCCAAGAGGTGGTGGCTGCACTTTCTTTAAAGGACAGTTTAGATTACGCGTGCGTTAAAACAGCTGTCTTGCAGGCATATGAGCTAGTTCCCGAGGCCTATAGGCAAAGGTTTCGCCAGCAAAAGAAATTGCCAACTCAAACTTATGTGGAGTTTGCAAGAGAAAAGGGGGTTCTCTTTGATAAGTGGTGTGTTGCTTCAAAAGCGAGTGACTATGACGCTCTGCGCGAATTAGTTTTGTTAGAGGATTTTAAGAAGTGCATTCCTGAGCGTATTGTGCTATATTTGAATGAACAGAAAGTGACGTCACTCGCATCTGCTGCTGTTCTTGCTGATGAGTTTGTACTCACTCATAAAGCCTCGTTTACTGACAGTGAGAAGCCACGGGTTAGCCCTGTGCAACAGCGCCACACAGCTAAAGTGTCTGGGTCTAGGGAAAACCGTGAATGTTTTTACTGTCATAAAACTGGACATGTGATTGCTGACTGTTTAGCCTTAAAACGCAAAACATCAAATGCTCAGCAACCCAAAGGGGTGGGTTTTGTAAAAGCTGAGGCCCGTCATGAGGTCCATGGTTGTGGTGGTAGGGTGCCAGACCCCTGTTTCAAACCATTCATTTTTGATGGCTCAGTATCGCTAACAGAGAATCCATCTGAGTTAAAACCTGTGCGTATTTTAAGGGACACTGGAGGTTCTCAAACTGTCATCCTCTCAAGTGTATTACCATTTTCTGCTGAAAGTGAATGTGGTTTTAATTCTGTTCTACGGGGGATAGAGATGGGTTACGCTCCCAGACCAGTTCACAGAATTTTTATTAAATCAAACCTTGCTACAGGATTTTTCCCTGTTGCTGTTTGCCCGGCCTTGCCAATAGAGGGTGTGGCCATGCTGTTGGGCAATGATATCACAGGAGGGGTAGTGCTCCCTCGTCTGGAGGTTTTAGACAACCCCCTGAATCAGAAAGCCTCTGATGTTTCTATGCCCCCTGGGCTGTATCCAGCCTGTGCAATTACTCGAGCACAAGCTCGTAAAGATACTGATATTGCCCTCTCTGATTCTGTGTTGATGTCCACATTTTCCGGGGAGAATGATGTGCCCACTAACAGAAACAATGTTCTGTCACCCCCAGACTCTGTGAAACCTGAGGAGCCTGATCCATTTCCTAAGGTCTCTTTGCTGCCCTTGACTAGAGACCAGCTATCAGCAGCTCAATTAGCTGATGAAACACTACAGAGCTGTTTCAAACGTACGGTAAGTGCTGAGCAAGTCGAGAAAGAGCAACAAGCCTATTTTGTAGAACATGATGTTCTAATGCGTCAGTGGTCTCCACCAGGTGCAGA
The DNA here is from genome assembly GCF_965226115.1 of Aulonocara stuartgranti. Lineage (NCBI taxonomy): Eukaryota > Metazoa > Chordata > Actinopteri > Cichliformes > Cichlidae > Aulonocara > Aulonocara stuartgranti. The sequence continues at coordinate 19,266,724 of NC_138956.1, forward strand.
AGGTGCAGATTGGAGTAAGGTCAAGCAGATTGTAGTTCCCTCTGTGTACCGGCAAAAGATCCTGGCCCTTTCTCATGAAAGCCAGTGGTCGGGACACTTGGGCATCACGAAAACATACCAGCTACTATTAAAACATTTCTTTTGGCCTGGTATGAAGCGTGATGTTTCTAAATTTTGCAACAGTTGCCATGTATGTCAGGTTGCAGGTAAACCTAATCAGGTCATACCCCTGGCTCCGTTGTGTCCCATTCCTGTAGTGGATCAGCCATTTGACCATGTCATAGTAGACTGTGTGGGTCCACTACCTAGAACAAAATCAGGAAAGCAATACCTTCTCACAATCATGTGTGCAGCTACCCGTTTCCCCGAGGCTGTCCCGTTACATAAGGTTACAGCAAAAGCAGTCATTAAGGCGTTGACAACATTCTTTTCAGTGTTTGGCTTGCCAAAGGTCATACAGACCGACCAGGGCTCAAACTTTCAGTCTAAGTTGTTCAACCAAGTGGCTAGCACTCTAGGTGTCAAGCATGTCGTGTCCTCTGCGTATCATCCTGAATCGCAGGGTGCATTAGAGCGGTGGCACCAGACCTTAAAGACGATGCTACGCAAATACTGCCTGGAGAGTGAAAAGAGCTGGGATGAGGGTGTTCCATTTGTGTTATTTGCTGCCCGTGATGCCGTTCAGGAGTCACTTGGTTTTAGTCCTTCTGAGCTGGTATTTGGCCATAGGCCACGGGGACCCCTCAAAGCTCTGAAAGAGGCGTTTTTGAGCCCACATGGGGTTTTCAAAGTGAATGTCAGCAGTTATGTAAAGCACTTCCGTGAGCGTTTGAATCAAGCCAACGCTCTGGCTAAACAGCACCTTGCCGCTTCACAGGGAAAGATGAAACGCCATTATGGATAAGGCTTCTGTTAAAAGAACCTTTCAGGTGGGGGACCAGGTTCTTGTGCTCTTGCCTGTTCCAGGCTCAACCTTGTCTGCTAGGTATAGTGGCCCCTTTAAAGTTTGTGAAAAGAGAGGGGAGACAGATTATGTAATTTGCACTCCCGACCGCAGACGCAAAACACGCGTCTGTCACATAAACATGTTGAAACTGTACCATCCTCGGTCAACGCCAGAGCCTGCTGGGTTCTGTGCTCCTATTGTAGCCTCAAGCCACCTAGAGGAAGGAGGGGTGGACGAGGTTGATGGGTTAAAACTACATTATCCCACCTGTTCTAGACCCCGTCTGCCTAACTCTGAAATGCTAAAGGCATTGCCGAGTTTGCTTGAGCATCTGTTTTCAGAGCAGCAAGAAGACATAATTGCCTTGATTAGGGAACACACCTGTTTATTCGGGGATGTGCCAACTTCCACTACGGTGCTAGAGCATGACATCGATGTCCAGGGAGCTAAACCTATTAAGCAGCATCCTTATCGAGCCAGTCCCCATAAGTGCTTGCTCATGAAACAGGAGGCTGACTATCTGCTGCAACATGGCTTAGCGAAGCCCAGTCAAAGCCCCTGGAGCTCGCCTTGTATAGTGGAATCTAAGCCAGATGGCTCGCCCCGTTTTATTACAGACTTCCGGAAGGTGAACTCTGTGACTGTGGCTGACTCACATCCTCTCCCAAGAGTTGAGGATTGTGTGGACAGTATTGGGACTGCTCAGTATGTCTCAAAGTTAGATCTTCTTAAAGGTTACTGGCAGGTCCCTTTAACTGAACGTGCCTCTAACATCTCTGCCTTTGTTACACCTGATGATTTTCTACAATACACAGTCATGGCGTTCGGCATGTGTAACGCTCCTGCCACCTTCCAGAGGCTAGTAAATAAAGTCCTCCGTGGCCTGTCCAACTGCAGTGCCTACCTAGATGATCTAGTAGTTTACACTGAAACATGGCAAGATCATTTGGAAATGTTACAGCAGGTATTTCACCGTTTGGCTCAAGCTACTCTAACTCTCAACTTAGCTAAGAGTGAGTTTGCCAAAGCTACAGTGACGTACTTAGGCAGGGAGGTGGGACGTGGACAGGTCCGGCCCATAGATGCCAAAGTGGCAGTGATTAAAGAGTTTCCCACACCTACCACCAGGCATGAGTTGCGTAGGTTTCTAGGGATGGTGGGCTACTACAGAAACTTTTGTAAGAATTTCTCCTCTGTAGTCAAGCCATTGACTGACCTACTCAGCCCAAAGGTTGAGTTTGGCTGGTCAAGTGAGTGTCAGGATGCTTTTGAGAGTGCAAAAGCCCTCCTCTGCCATACTCCTGTGTTAGCTGCACCTGATTTGACGCGACCATTCAAACTTGAGGTTGATGCCAGTGCTGTCGGGGCTGGGGCAGTGCTGTTGCAAGAAGACTTGCAGGGTTTGAACCACCCCGTTTGTTACTTTTCCCGCAAGTTCAATAAAAATCAGTTAAACTACTCCACCATTGAAAAGGAGACCCTGGCTTTGTTGTTGGCTCTTCAGCACTTTCACGTGTACCTGGGGTCCAGCATGTTGCCTCTTGTTGTGTACACCGACCACAACCCACTTGTGTTCCTTGCTCGTATGTTTAATCATAACCAGCGCCTTATGCGCTGGGCTCTGTTGTTGCAGGAATACAACTTAAGTATTCGCCATAAAAGGGGGTCTGAAAATGTTTTAGCTGATGGTCTGTCCCGCTTGTAAACATGTTTTACTGTGTTTGTTCTTTGTTGTTGTTCACACTCTGCAACGTCCGCTTCTGCCCGACATAGTTGGTGTTTTAAGGGGAGGGGTGTTACGGCCTCCGGCCTCAGGTGGCCCCGCCTTCCTCTAGGTAAATCAATGTGTTCCAGGACTTGTGTGTGATTGGTTACTGGGAGACCCGTGCCAACCCTCTCTTATGCAGAATGAAGTGTGCCAGACCACACGGACGATTGGCTGCCCCGGGATCCCATGATGCTCCAAGAGGCAATCAGTGGCTGATCGTACCCACCTGTGGCTACAAAAGGCTGGAGGTCCTTCACTCAGTGGCTGCTGCTTAGGACTGAACATGCAGTTTGCCCTTCGTGCCTCCCTCGTCGATCTTTTTTGAACTTATTCATATTGCTGAACTTTGTCGAACCTTGGTGCATGCTTTAAACTTAGCCTGATTAGAGTTTTGAGCTGCTAGCGGGCTGTGAGTAGGATTTTGTGAAGCTGGCTTGCCTTAGTTAAAACCTTAGCTTTTATTTTGTGTGCGGCCAGCCTGCCTTAGTTACCCTTTAACTTTTACTTGTGACTGTTCTTTCTTTATGTAATAATTGTCTGCCCAGTGGTCTGTTGCACAGCCCTGTCGGTTTTCTGTTTAAAGTTTGTAATTAAAACCTTTTGCTTTACTCAGTTTTGTGTTGGGGGGCTCGTGTATGTTACTCCCTCCCTGACGCCTAGCAGAGGGGGTCGTAACAGTCCCTCTGTGGGGGGTCACTCCCACTAGGTTTATATCTGGGACTCTCCACCATTTGACCTTAGAACTGAAGAAGCTTCTCGGATGAGAGGTGAAACGTCTTCAAGCAACTTAAAGAAGTCCAGACGCTTTTCTTTGCAAGCTCCTTTGACAACTCATGGTAAATGGTAAATGGCCTGCATTTGTATAGCGCTTTTCTAGTCCATAGGACCCCAAAGCGCTTTACACTACATTCAGTCATCCACCCATTCACACACACATTCACACACTGGCGATAGCAAGCTACATTGTAGCCACAGCTGCCCTGGGGCGCACTGACAGAGGCGAGGCTGCCGGACACAGGCGCCACCGGGCCCTCTGACCACCACCATCCCACAGTTTTGACACAAGCTTCATATATGTTATATCATTTTGTGCGGCTGGATCAGGAATGGTGTGCTATGACTTTTGGTGTTTATTACTTCTATGGTTTTTTAAATATGAATATTTAAATGCAAGTTTTTGCCCATTGAAATGAATGGGAAGGAAAGTGAAACTTAATTTGTGGTGTGTTGGCTCACTCACTTAATTTGTGGTGTGTTGGCTCACTCACTTAATTTGTGAGTAATGGCTTTGTAATGGCTGCCCACTGCTTCACTGAGTGAATGGGTTAAATGCAGAGAGCAATTTCCCCACGGGGCTCAATAAAGTACAATAATGTACACACTTTCTTCTTCTTCTTCTTGTGGTGTGTTGGCTCACTCTAGTGGTATGCCAGCAGTAGTACGGCCTGTCTACCCTTATTTGGATTTTTTTTTTGTAGCCGTTTGAATGGCAAACTACACTCATTGGCAGCGGCATAGGCACACTTAAAATTTCTTCTGAAATTTTTGCTTTCTAGTTGAAAGCAAAAATTTCAGGTAAGAAGTTATGAACTGCACTCTATTTAGGTCAGATATAAACCGAGTTTAGGTGTAGTTTATTTTCGTTGTGCTGACAGTTACAATAACTCGTACTGCGTGCTAGCTAGCACAACGGAGTTTCTATACAGCTGTGTGCGCTAAGTTACTGATGTTGAACTTTGACAGCCTCCCCTGTCATTCTCTCGCCTGTCCCTTTTTGTCCCAATCCCTTTTTGTCCCCCATAAACCCCCCACCAGAGCAGCCAAAGGTTCGCCATCGAGCCCCACCCTCAACAGAGCAATCGAAGTCACATTGCCCAGCCTCGCCCCCCTTAGTTCCTCCTTACCACCTTCATGCCCTGTCTCCGCAGTCTGATGTGTGATGTGTGGAGGGTCCGGGCTGCGAGGATTATGACAGTGGTGACTTTTCCCAGGAGAAGCTGGGACCCTGTTTACTAGAAGGTTTTAAAATTTCTGTACTTTTAGGTGACAGGAGACACGTGGCCTGGTCAAAACACAGAGAGCTGCACTCTAAAAGATCTTTAAACATAGTAAACATACCTTGTGTGCCACAGACTGCTCCCAAACACGAGGGGACAAGTAATACCTCTAAAACACTTAAGTTGGCTTTATTAAACGTTAGATCTTTAGCTGGGAAAACATTTTTAATTAATGATTTAATCACTGAGCACAGCCTTGATTTTATGTTTTTAACTGAAACTTGGTTGGACCAAAGTAACAGTGGAGCTGTTCTCATCGAGACAACTCCTCCTAACTACAGTTTTATCAGTGAGGCCAGGGTGAGCAGGAGAGGAGGAGGGGTTGCTGTCTTATTTAATGAATCATTTCAATGTAAGCAGCTATCTCCTGGACGTTTTCAGTCTTTTGAATATGTGGCTTTACAGCTGAAGGCCCCATCCAAAGTTGTGTTTCTTAATGTTTACAGGCCTCCCAAATACTGCACAGACTTTTTTAATGACCTCAGTGAACTGCTGTCTGTGATCTGTGTTGATTTCGACTGTGTAATTATTGTTGGGGATTTTAACATCCATGTAGACAACCCTCAGGACAAAGGGACTAAAGACCTGAGTAACACTCTGGGCAACTTTGGGCTGACTCAGCATGTAACAGAGGCCACACATAATAGAGGACACACTCTTGACCTACTGATCTCCAAGGGCCTGAGCATTTCAAAGGTTACTGTGTCTGATGTGGGCGTGTCTGATCATTACTGTGTTTTCTTTGAAAGTAAAATCTCAGCCCACATAAATATATCAACAACAGTGATCACAAAACGGTGCATAACTGAACACAATAGTACAATTTTTAACCAGGTCTTCCCATTAACACCTGACCTGTCCAGAGGGTCAGTCAATGAGCTCGTCAATAGCTTCAATGCTAACATGTTAAATGTAATGGACACTATTGCTCCCATTAAGGTGAAGGTTATCTCTGGAAGGAAAAAGTCTCCATGGAGAAACTCCACACTAGTGAAAAATGAAAAAAGAGAGTGTAGGAAAGCTGAGCGCAGATGGAGAAAAACAAACCTCCAGGTTCCTTATGACATCTATAAAGAGAAACTTCACAATTATAATTTACAACTGAGGAGTGCAAGGAGGTCCTACTTCTCTGACATCATCACTAAAAACAGCCATAATGCTCGGGTCTTATTTTCTACAGTTGACAGGCTAACAAACCCTCCTGTGTCAGTGACAGCTGAACTTCATTCGACCATGGCCTGCAATAACTTTGCCAAATTCTTCACAGAAAAAATCCAAAAAATTAGACAAGCAATTGGTACATCAACAGCAGATCCAGAATATGTCATGGTCCTGGGCCATGTTGGCCCAGTATTCTTAGTTTTTGTGTGTTTTTGTATTTTGTTCCCTATTTATGCCTTGGTTCCTAGGTTATTTAATTAAGATGTTCCTTATTTGGTTACCTCCTGTGTGCCCCTCTGTGTATTTATGAGCCCTCGTCTCTCCTTGTGTTTTATTCCATGTTTCCCCCAGCCTGTCATGTCTGTGTTCTCCCCGTGCTCTCTCTCCTCCTGTCTGAACCTCTGTGTACTTCCTGTTTTACTTTGACAGTCTCTCGTCAGTATGCGTCATGTTGTGTTCACTCCTGCCCTGTCTCGTTATGATTATCTGTGTCAGTTGTGTTCCCCGTGTGCTCCCACTTCCCTCGTTAACCCTCTGTGTATTTATGTGCATGTCTCCATCAGGTCAGTGTCGCGTCGTCAATGTCTTCTCCCCGAACCTGTGTGTCTTTCTGTGTTCCCACGGTTTTCTGTTAGTATTCCCAGTTTAGTTCTGTTCCTTTGTGAAACCTGCAATAAAGCAATGATTTTGAGTTCAGTTCCTGCCTCCGTGAGTTTTGCGTTTGGGTCCTCATCTGCCTCCACACAGCCGGTTCATGACAGAATATGTACTGTGTCCACCGAAAAACTGTTTAAACACCATGAAACAGTTTCACCCTATTAACAGCAAAGACCTGGAGGACATCTTAGGTCAACTGAACTCCTCCTCCTGCTGTTTAGATGTCCTGCCAACAAGTTTTTTCAAAAAGGTCTCAAAGACTTTAGAGTCAGACCTGTTACAGATCGTCAACTTTTCTTTAATATTAGGCGTGTTTTCAGGACCACTAAAAACTGCTGTAATAAAACCTATACTGAAAAAGGACAATCTTGACAAGACACAAATGAACAACTACAGGCCGATCTCAAATCTCCCATTTTTAAGTAAGATCATTGAAAAAGCAGTTTCTCAACAGCTCAGTTACTTCTTAAAACAGAATAACTGCTACGATGCCTTCCAGTCAGGTTTTAGACAGAACCACAGCACTGAAACCGCTCTCACCAAAGTGTTTAATGACATATGTCTGAATACAGACAGTGGAAAAATGTCAGTCTTAGTTTTACTGGATCTCAGTGCAGCATTTGATACAGTTGACCACAACATATTACTCAAATGACTGGAGAACTGGGCAGGTCTTTCAGGAACTGTACTAAACTGGTTCAAAACATACTTAGAAAACAGGAAATACTTTGTATCAATAGGTAACTTCACATCTGAGCAGACAAGTATCACATGTGGAGTTCCCCAAGGTTCCATCTTGGGACCCCTTCTGTTTAACATTTACATGCTCCCACTGGCACAGATTATAAAGAACAACAAAATAAACTACCACAGCTATGCAGATGACACACAAATATATATCACAGTGTCACCAGGAGACCAAGGCCCTGTACAGGCTCTTGGTAAATGCATTGAGGAAATTAATGACTGGCTGTGCCACAATTTTCTCCAGCTAAACAAAAACAAAACTGAGGTAATAGTCTTTGGCGCCAAAGAAAAACAATCACAGGTCACCAGAGAACTTCAATCTATACACCTAAAAACCACAAACCAGGCGAGAAATTTGGGTGTAGTGATGGATGCAGACCTAAACTTAGAAAAAACATTAAGACAATAACAAAGTCAGCTTACTATCACCTCAAGAATATTTCAAGGATAAAAGATCTGATGTCTCAACAGGACCTGGAAAAACTAGTCCATGCATTCATCTTTAGTAGGCTTGATTACTGTAACAGCATCTTTACAGGTCTACCTAAAAAATCAGTCAGACAACTACAGCTCAATCAGAACTCGGCTACTCGAGTCCTCACTAAGACCAAAAAAGTGGACCACATCAGTCCAGCTCTGAGGTCTTTACACTGGCTGCCTGTCCGTCAGAGGATAGACTTTAAAGTTCTGATGCTGGTCTATAAAGCTCTGAATGGTTTAGGACCAAAATACATCAGTGACCTCCTGACCCAGTATGAACCTTCCAGATCCCTCAGGTCATCTGGATCTGGTCTTTTATCAGTTCCCAGAGTCAGAACCAGACACGGAGAAGCTGCATTCAGCTTTTATGCTCCTTATATCTGGAACAAACTCCCAGAAAGCCTCAGATCAGCTGAAAAACTCAGCTGAAACAGTTTATTTAAATCCAGGTTGAAGACTCACCTATTCTCAGCTGCATTTGAATAAAGCACCAAATCCACACTTTTAAGCTTAAATTTCGAAACTTACATTTAACTACTGATTTTATCTATTGTTCTGATTTTATCTGTTTTGATTTTATATACTCTTTTGTTTGTTTGTTAATTAGTTTGTTTGTTTGCTTGTTTTGATCAATTTTAAATCATGCTTTTTATTTGTTTTTGTTTGTAATGTCTCTGTAAAGCACTTTGAATCACCTTGTTGTTGAATTGTGCTATACAAATAAACTTGCCTTGCCTTGCCTTGTTGAAACTTCAATCATGAAACTGATCAATGATCGGCTTTTCTCTCGTTTGTTTATTGCGCTAAACAACAGCAGCAGTTTAAGCTTGATCAGCTGTTGTTAGAATTCATTTGATTTTAATTTCTAGTATCAGCTGATGTTTGCTGGAGCCACAGCTGTAAAAAAGGGCTGGTCGAAACCAGGAGATGTCCTTACTGAATCATCAGAGCTGAACTGGTGGTGGAGAAACAGGTTTACCTTTTAGGTGACATGGATGAGTTGAAGGGAAGTTATGAACTGTTTCTGAGAGACAACTAACACCAAACTCCTTTTTTTGTGTAGCTGACAGCTGGTAACTGTGCAGGGGCGGATCTAGCACAGCTTTTGCCAGGGGGCCAGGCAGGGCATTAACAGGGAGAGGGGGACACAAAGATATACTTTTCTTTCTTATTCTCATATAGAATATTTAGCTTTTATTAAATAGTTATCTGAATCTTACAACCAAAGTTTGTATAATAATACACAAGATTGGCTGTAGACCATTGTTAATCATTCAGAACACTGTGTAAAAATAACAAAAAACAAAAAGTGAATGCAAAAGTGCATAAATATTTATTTTACGTGTTTGATGTGTGTGGCAGGGCGTGGTCTGCAGTGCCGCTGCAGGGGAGGTGGACCCACCTCAGCGGCATCTGCAATCACGCCTCTCAGGCGTAAAGTCTGTGCTCTCTCGGCTGTTTTTTTTTTTTTGTATGTGTCGGGCTGTGAGATGAAAAGCTACAGCCGGCTGTGTGGGTACAGCAACTATGTGTGAAAAGTGGTCCATAACGTAATGCTTCAGAGCGTGTTCATGCAAACATTGTCGGGTCTGCTTATGAACCTCTGCGCACAGCGTCTGCAAATCGGGGCTGTACGAAGTCACCTCACCTTTACACAAAACTGTAAGCTGTCATCTGTGAGGCACGAGCGGTGTTTGGTTTTACCATAGTTCATGGTGGAGAATGGCTGCTCTGCTGAGTTTTGCTCTCTGTAGCCGTTTGAATGGCAAACTACACTGATTAGCGGTTATGGGAAAAACAACTTCTGAAATTTTCGCTTTCTAGTTAAGTGTGCCTATGCCAAAAGGCACACTTATTACTGTTTCTCGGATTTATTCTTCTTCTTATTATTATTATTCTCCATCTTCCGCCTGAAATTTCGCCACGTAACTAATTATTAATATTTTAGTGAAAATTTTCCCGCGCTTATGTGCCGCACAGTTTTGACACAAGGGTTACATATCATTTTGTGCGGCTGGGTCTGGACTAGTATGCTATGACTTTTGGTGTTTATAACTTTTATAGTTTTTTAAATATTTAGATTTTAGTGCAAATTTTGGCCCATTTCTAGGCCCATGAGAAAGATTCAACTTTTGGCCCCCTAGAAACAGATTTCAAACTTCATTTGTGGTGTGCTGGCTCTCTCTAGTGGTATGTCGGGAGTAGTACAACCTGTTTACCCGTATTTGGATTACCGTAATGACGACAATATCAACGGTGCGCACAGCGTCGCTGCTTTCAGGAGCCATTGGAACTTTTAAGGTTGCGCGAACCATTGAATAGTTACGGTAACCGCAAGGGTGTATGCTTGGTGGAAAACTCCATATCCCACAATTCATAGCACACCTCTACTGAGTCAAACAATGGCGGCTGCCACTTCGTTTAATATATTCCTCTTATTCGTGTTTCTAGGTCACAAAATAAACTTTTAAGATATTTTCAGGTGAGAATGTAGGTGTGTAAACGTCAAATATCTGCTCGTTTTGTCAAAACATCCCATATTAGCAACAGTTTTCTCACGATGTTGCTGCTAGCCGGCTAGCTAGCGTGGCTAGCGCCGCTTCGCTCAAAAGCAGCCGGCCTTGTCTTAAAGTTAAGCGGCTGACACTCGCTTCACCACCCGATCGCTCGCCAAGCGATTGTTTCACACTGGACTTATTTTTCGTTCATATGGGCCGATAATTCATTTATTCATTTTAGTAACGGTATAAACAGTGAAAGGTGGTTGTCCAGATGCTGGTCGATGTGGGAAAAATACCTGAGTTGTTTGGTGGTGGCTAACGCGGAGCTCAATCGTGGATAAGGGAAACCAAAGGCAGGAGCGTGAGGTGGTGGCTGACGGGGAGCTACAACAGAGGGCAGCTAGCCACCGGTGTATGTCTCTTTCCCCTCGTATGTGGGGAAAGAAACATGTGAGGCGGCCGCCGATCGACCAGTGGTGGCTAACGTGGAGCTCAATCGTGGATAAAGGAAACCGAAGGCAGGAGCGTGAGGTGGTGGCTGACGCAGAGCTACAACAGAGGGCAGCTAGCCACCGGTGTATGTCTCTTCCCCCTCGTATGCGGGGAAAGAAACATGCGAGGCGGCCGCCGATCGACCGGTGGTGGCTAACGCGGAGCTCAATTGTGGATAAGGGAAACCGAAGGCAGGAGAAGCAGGCGGCTGCCGGTCGGAGCGTGAGGTGAACTGAATTTCAGGTAAGAAGTTATGAACTGCACTCTATTTGGGTCAGATATAAACCGAGTTTAGGTGTAGTTTATTTTCGTTGTGCTGACAGTTACAATAACTCGTACTGCGTGCTAGCTAGCACGACAGAGTTTCTATACAGCTGTGCGCGCTAAGTTACTAATGTTGAACTTTTTGACAGCCTCCCCTATTTTCAGGCGAGAATGTAGGTGTGTAAACTTCAAATATCTGCTCGTTTTATCAAGAAGTCCCATATTAGCAACAGTTCTCTCACGATGTTACTGCTAGCGCCGCATGGCAGCTAGCTGGCTAGCGCGGCTTGGCTGACACCCAGGCTGGCTCACGCTCTCGTTTCACCCCCTAGTCTTTCGTGATGACTCTTGGTTGGCTGCTGGACTTATTTTTCATTTATATGGGCTGGTGATTCATTTATTCATTTTAGTAACGGTAAAAACAGTGAAAGGTTTTGATTAGCGGCGGCATAGGCACACTTAAAATTTCTTCTAAAATTTTCGCTTTAAGCATCCACACTATTGAGTTCCTTCTTGATGTTTCCGTACACTTTTCGCCGTGGATCTACTTCCACAATTTTTGTGCTATTTTCACCGTTCAAATTTTAAACTATTCTGCTATTTCTGCTAATGACGGCTATGTCTTTTGGTATTTTTCACTATTATACTTTTTAAAATATTAAGCTTTTTTCCTTTAATTTGAAATGAATGGGAAACTTCTGCAATTCTGCTAAAATTTGCTTGTTTTTGAAACTTAACTACTTCCTCATATTTTCACCTAGAACAACCATTCAAACTTTAAAATGTTCTCAAATTATTGGGCTATTCAGGTATAAATCAGCTTTTTCAAATCTTTTACCGTTTTACTTTTATGCCTCTTAAAGTTTTGAGTTGCAAAATTGTGATTTTTCACAAAATACATGCGTTGTTATGGTTGCTATGCTCTTGGCTTCCAGTGTGCCACTGAAGGTTTTGCAGTCTTCTCTTCATGTCCGAACAACTGTTTGCTACTTGCTCAATTTTCACTCAACTTCCACAAATTATACAATAAAAGGTAGGTATTTTTGCTGGCTTTCAGGAAATGTCACTATCATTGTTGTGGAATTTATAGAATTTTGGCAAATCTCCTCAGACCAACACAAAGTCGCAAAACTCTCCATAGAAAGTCGATGGAGAGTTTGTTCAAAATCACCGCTTGATTTCTGTAATGAGAGGCATATTCGAATCGTCATATCTCCTTAACGAAGCAAAGTTAAGACATGAGGCTTGTCCCAGTATATCTTCAGACACTCCTGACGCTCACAATTCAAAGAATTTCTTTCTCACCTAGTACCGTTCTGAAATGAGTTGGACTTGTTTGAAGGTAGGAAATTCGTCCTTCGTTCAGATTTCTTCAGATTTCAAACTCTGAAAATGAACCACTTTTTTCTCTCATCATAACTTTTTGTTGGATTTCCACAGAGACCTGAAAATTTCCATGACTGTTCACCAAAGCCTGCTGTCTCTTACGGTGAAAGAATGATATCGATACTCCAAATAGATTTAGAGTTACAAAGCGTTGTTTTAGGGCAAGTCAAGGCAGTTTTTGCTTCGCTCTACTCAGTTATGGTGCATTAGAAGTCAAATATCTTTAATAATTCATATTTTAATGATAAATTGTTAACACTTTAAGATTCCCCCATCTCTTCTGAACAAAACGGTGTAAGAATGACCGGCCTAGCCCCTACGGTTAGGAAATTATGGTCATTTGTTTGAGGGGAGTCGTCACTATGAGAAATAGACTGCAAAAATCCTGTGTCTCTCTGTGCTGCGTGCACCTGTTTTGGCGGGAAAAAGTACACAGCCTCTCTGATTGGTGGATTCAAATTCAGCAGCTCTCAGGCTACTTGACTGAGCTAGAAACTTACTTCTCTCTCCGTGTGTGTGTGTGTGTGTGTGTGTGTGTGTGTGTGTGTGTGTGTGTGTGTGTGAGACAGAGAGAGAGAGAGCGAGAGAGAAAGAGCGCCTTTTAATGGGATGATCTCATTGTAAGATTCAAATTCAATATATTTAGACTGGTTGACTGAATTGGATCTTGTGTGTGTGTCTCTCTGTGCATGTGTGTTTCCTTATGTGTACATATTTGTGATTGTGTGGCTGTTATATATATTTTTTGCTGATTTTTTTCATTTAACAAGTATATTTGAGGGACCCTCAGCATGTTCAGCATTTGTTCATTTTGGTTTTCCAATTTTTCTGTTTAACTTATTACTATTGTGCTAAATCATACTATTTCTGCTATTTTATAAGATTTGTGCTAAATATAGTATTTCTGCCAAATATAGTATTTCTGATTAATTATAGTTTTTCTACCAAATCATATTACAGTATTTTTGCTTTTTTATAGGATTTGTGCTTAACATAGTATTTCTGCTTTTTGTAGGATTTGTGCTTAATATACTGTTTCTGCTTTTTATAGGATTTGTGCGTAATATAGTATTTCTGCCAAATATAGTATTTCTGATTAATTATAGTTTTTCTACCAAATCATATTACAGTATTTTTGCTTTTTTATAGGATTTGTGCTTAATATAGTATTTCTGCTTTTTGTAGGATTTGTGCTTAATATAGTATTTCTGCTTTTTGTAGGATTTGTGCTTAATATACTGTTTCTGCTTTTTATAGGATTTGTGCGTAATATAGTATTTCTGCTAAATGTAGTATTTATGCTTAATCATACTATTTATATATATTTCTGCCAGGCAGCCAATCCGCTGTGAGGACTCAGACATTCAAATGCACATATCAGGGCCTGCACGGCTTCCCAGCCAGCCAATCATATCTGAGGTCTGCTGTTTCTTCTCTCGTCATATCTCAGCGACGGTTGTACAAAGAGCAATGAAAATACGGTCAAAGTACACCAAAGTCCGCTGATTCACCCAGTACAAGAATTATGCTTCTAGTCCACCTAGTTTTTAAGTTACACAACGTTTTGTAACTCCAAAAAACGGCATTTTTCGCCTCTCACCGCGATCTAATTCTGACTGCTCATCACCCTGTTTTTCAAGGTGCCTGCTCTCTTTCCCAGTGACCCGTGTCATTACCAACTGCGGTAATGACACGGGTCTGCAAACCAAAGGTCGTGGGTTCGATTCCACCTTGGTCAACATGTTTTTTTCACTACAAATTAATACACTATCACAGACCAGTAATTCATATTCATTATTTATTACAATTCTGCAAACTTTTATGATTTTACCAGCTTTTCTAATATGGACCTCACATTCTTGTTAACACTCCATGGCACAAATACTCCCTTTAGGCTCTGTGTATGTCTGTGTGTATCAATATTTCTCCCATTTTAAAGTATTACTCCTCCATAATTGTATTTCTGTTAAATCAAAGTACTTTTACTACATCTTAGTACTTCTGCTCAATCATAGTATTTCTGCTAAAGTATTTCTGACAAATCATGATTTTTGTGCCAAATCATAACATTTGTGTTATGTTAAAGTATTACTACTAAGTGGAGGAATTTCTGTCATGTTACAGTATATGTGCTGATTACAGTATTTCTGCTAAATCATACTATTTCTACTATATTATATTTTTCTTTCTAAATACAGCACTTCTGCTATATAATTGTATTTCTGCTATGTTATAATATTTGTGCTAAACCAGAGTATTTGTGCTGTATCATAGTATTTCTGCCAAATGATAGTATTTCTGCCAAATGATAGTATTTGTGCTAAAACATAGTATTAATTTAAAATCAAACCAGTGAAAGTGTTAGATCCTTACGAGCACACAGAGGGACAAAATACGTTAGCGTGCTGCCCAACTTCACCACGCTCATATTTATAATCATACGGTTCTTGGAGTGAGTGCATACACTTGTGAAGTTTAGTAACTTCAGGTCACTGCAACAAGCCCAGGTACAGTTTACCGACGGATGGGTACAGGACCTTGAAATGCACCGTGTAGAAAGTAAAGACCATCGTACGTATCATAAGTTTACCAGTCTCACAAATCGTCTTCATAAATACACATTCGTTAACCGTTTATTGATAGGACCTTTGAGCTCAATGGTAATTAATTAGTAGTAGAAATAATTTCTGGTACGCATCACAGAAATGTAGCAGTGACAATAATATTGTATGCTGTAATCGCACTGGGCAATTAGTGATACAAAACAACTGTTTTATCCTGTGAATAAAAGTATATGTTTTTGTCAGTGTACCATGGTAATAACAGAAGCGAAACACAATATTGTGTCAGGACAATTCACTATTCATGCACAATAAACAAAGGAGCATAGCACGACAATTTCTGTTCAGCGCCAGACTTGCTTGTAACCTATATCACCAATTATGTTAAGAAAAATGACGCATTAACTATAACAGCAGACTGATCTTTGTGGAAATGCTTGGAGCAGACTAACCTGTGAGCTGGAGTGTTCTGGGACGTTATATTTTGTCTTTGAATGGCTGCAATCCAGGCCACCCGTCGCCTCTTTGTTACTTCGGAAACATGGCTCGAACAATTTCTCTTCAGCGACGTAATCCGATAACAACCGATCTCTTTACCCGTCGGCTTCCCGTGGCTGTCATGCGATCGGCTATTGCAGTTAATAATACAACAGCTTCTTGCCATTTTTTGTGTTTCTTTTTATCGCTGTATAACTGATTTCAATTGAAAGCCTGCGTGCGCTAGTACCTCTTGCCACGAGTTCCCAGAATTCTTTGCGGTTTTACCCCTGAGTGACGTCACATTTTCAATCTCTATTGAGATCCTGTTTCTCTTTATTCTTTATCCTTTATTATTCTAGTTGCTCCATTTCTTTGCCGCTTAACTACTCCCTCAGTTTTCAGCCGATTTTCACCGTTCAAACTCTAAACTGTTCTGCTATTTCTGCTTTTGACTGCTATATCTTTTGGTACTTATTACTATTATACTTTTTAAAATATTACACTTTTTCCTTTAATTTGTCCCATTGAAATGAATGGGAAACTTCCACAATTCTGCTAAAACTTGCTTGTCTTTGAAACTTAACTACTTCCTCATACTTTCACCTAGAAACAAGATGGCGCCGAGTATGGCAGCCTCGTCGCGAGCTCCCCCAAGCAACAGCTTTTTTCTGTGTTTAATTTTACTTTTCCTTCATTTTTTCGCGAGTAGCACATGTCTCCTTGTGTACAACCGACAAACCTTACTGGACATAAAAGACGGTCTTTCTTATAACTTTCCGGAGTTCAAGTTTTGCAACACGGACGCTCCGTTTGCAGACCCCCCATTCATCTCACCTGAGACCCCTTTGTTCTCTGGCCCTGGAGGCTGCAAACGCCGACGCAGAGGGAGAAGATCTGGCGTTCTTGTTCGACTGAGACGGCGCACTAACAGACCACCGTTACCCAGTTTATTACTGGCTAATGTGCAGTCTCTGGAGAACAAGCTGTGCGAGCTTCGGGTACGGATCTCATTCCAGCGAGAGATGCGGGACTGCTGTGTGATCTGCCTCACAGAAACCTGGCTATCGGACAAGGTACCGGACTCCGCAATACAACTACCGGGGTTCTCCGTGCATCGCGCGGACAGGTCACAGGATCTTACTGGGAAAAGCAGAGGCGGTGGTGTGTGTTTCATGATCAACAACAGCTGGTGTGATTATGCGAACGTGCACCCGGTCAAATCCTTCTGCTCACCGGACCTGGAGTACCTGATGATTAAGTGCCGGCCATTCTGGCTACCGAGGGAATTTACAGTAGTGATTATTACGGCTGTTTACATTCCCCCACAAGCCGACACTGACCGAGCACTCAGGGAACTGTACAGCGCGATCAGCAGCGAGGAAACCGCACACCCAGAGGCAGCGTTTATCACAGCCGGAGACTTTAATAAGGGAAACCTGAAGAAAGTCTCACCCAAACTCCACCAACACATCCATTTTAACACTCGTGGAGATCGGCTACTCGACCACTGCTACACCTCTTTCCGGGATGCGTACAAAGCCCTCCCCCGCGCCCCATTCGGCCAATCAGATCACCGCTCCATCCTGCTCCTGCCCGCCTACAGGCAGAAGCTGAAACAGGAAGCTCCAACCCGGAGGGCGGTGCACTGTTGGACGGACCAATCGGAGTCTGCGCTGCGGGACTGTTTTGATCACGCGGACTGGGAAATGTTTCACGTGGCTGCTAGGGACATTGATGAATACACAGACTCAGTCTGCGGATTTATCAGGAAATGCGTGGAAGATGTCGTCCCATCCAGAACAGTTAAATCCTTCCCAAATCAAAAACCCTGGATTAACGGAGATGTTCGCGCGGCACGGAGCACCGCCTTTGCCTCCGCGAACACATCGGACTACAAACACGCACATTACCAACTCCTGAAGACGATCAAAGCAGCCAAACGTGAGTACAGGGACAGGGTGGAGCAACAGTTTGACAACCCTCGGAGTATGTGGCAGGGACTAAACACGATCACAGACTTTAGAGGGAAAACCAGCACACCGCAGACCACGGCCTCTCTGTGTGAGGATCTAAACGTATTCTACGCTAGATTCGACACAGCGAACACCATGAGACCGGACAGTGTGCGCACCGCGGATGACGTCAGTGCGCACACTGTGTCTGAGGAGGATGTGCGGAGGTTCTTCAGGAAGGTGAACGCACGCAAAGCTACTGGTCCGGACGGGATTCCCGGCCGCGTCCTCAAGTCATGCGCAGCTCAGCTGGCTGGAGTGTTCACGCACATCTTCAACCTTTCCCTCTCTCTGTCTGTAGTCCCAGCCTGCCTCAAAATGGCCACCATCGTCCCTGTACCCAAATCCTCCACCATCTCCTCATTGAACGACTGGCGACCTTTAGCCCTGACCCCCATCGTAAGCAAATGCTTCGAGAAGCTGGTCAGGGACTTCATCTGCTCTGCGCTACCCGACTCACTGGACCCTCTACAGTTCGCATACCGCCACAACAGGTCCACTGATGATGCCATAGCCCTGACACTACATACTGCCCTGTCACACCTGGAGAAGAGAGACACGTATGTGAGAATGCTGTTTGTAGATTACAGCTCAGCATTCAATACCATCGTTCCCTCAAAGCTGGACAGGAAACTGCAGGATCTAGGACTGAGCAGCTCCCTCTGCAGCTGGATCCTTAGCTTCCTGTCTGACAGACGCCAAGTGGTCAGACTGGGCAGCATCACCTCATCCCCCGTCACACTGAACACTGGTGCTCCACAGGGGTGTGTACTGAGCCCTCTCCTGTACTCACTCTACACCTACGACTGCACGGCTACTAACAACTCCAACATCATTGTGAAGTTTGCGGACGACACTACAGTGGTGGGTCTTATCACCAACAGTGATGAGACAGCTTACAGGGAGGAGGTCAGCGCCCTGACCCACTGGTGTCAAGACAACCATCTCACCCTCAACGTCGCAAAGACAAAGGAGTTGATAGTGGACTTCCGGAGGTGCAGAGAAGTACACACCCCCATCACCATCAACGGCGCTGCTGTGGAAAGAGTGAGCAGCTTCCGGTTCCTTGGCGTACATCTGGCTGAGGATCTTACGTGGTCAGTACACACAAACAAAACAGTGAAGAAGGCGCAGCAGCGCCTCTTCTTTCTCAGGAGACTGAAAAGATTCAGCATGAGCCCCCGCATCCTCAGGACCTTCTATCACTGTGCCATTGAGAGCATCCTCACTGGATGCATCACCACCTGGTATGGCAACAGCACTGCCTACAACTGCAAAGCTCTCCAGCGAGTAGTGCGGTGCTCTGAACGGATAATTGGAGGTGAGCTTCCCTCCCTCCAAGACATCTACAGGAAGCGGTGCCTGAGGAAAGCGGGGAGGATCATCAAGGACTCCAGTCACCCCAGCCATAAACTGTTCAGACTACTTCCATCAGGAAGGAGGTTCTGCAGCATCCGGTCCCGAACCAGCAGACTGAGAGACAGCTTTTTCCATCAGGCCATCAGACTGCTGAACACTTCATAGACACCTCAGCTTCACTACTGGAACTTT
The DNA here is from genome assembly GCF_965226115.1 of Aulonocara stuartgranti. Taxonomy (NCBI): domain Eukaryota; kingdom Metazoa; phylum Chordata; class Actinopteri; order Cichliformes; family Cichlidae; genus Aulonocara; species Aulonocara stuartgranti. Next base: position 19,285,787 of record NC_138956.1, read on the forward strand.
AACATTATGCACTCCATACTGTACAGTAATGCCACTGTTTTGCACATGTCTCACTCTGTATATTTTATTTTATATATTTTATTTATTGTTTACTCTATTTAATTTGTAAAATATGTGTACACACACACACACACACACACACACACACGTAGAAAAATATTTAGTATACACATCCAGAAATGCATATACTATTATATATTGTACATATATTTATTAGTTTCAGATGTAGCCATTCTTGTATTTCGCTTGTTTACATTATTGTATTTTGCACAACTCTGTTGCTTGTGAAGCTCGCACACAAGAATTTCACTCACATGTGCTGTACCAATGTACCTGCACATGTGATGTGACAATAAAAGTGATTTGATTTGATTTGATTTGAAACTCCATTCAAACTTTAAAACGTTCTCAAATGATTGGGCTATTCCTGTGTGATTCAGCTTTTTCATATCTGTTACCGTTTTCATTTAATGCCTCTTTAAGTTCTCAGTTGCAGCTTTGTGATTTTTCAGAAAATACATGTGTTGCTATGGTTACTATGCAATTAACTCAGAGTGGACAGTGAAACTTTGCGAATTTTCTCTTCATGTCCAAACAACTTCTTGCTACTCGCTCAATTTCCACTCAACTTCCTCAAATTATACATCAAAACGTAGGTATTTTTGCTGGCTTTCAGATAACACAATGTCTGAAAACTCTCAATAGAAAGTGAATGGGGACTTTGTTCAAAATCACAGCTGGAACTCTAAAATGAGAGGCATTTTCAAATCGTCATCTCTAATTAACGAAGCAAAGTTAAGACACGAGGCTTGTGCCAATTCATCTTCAGACACTGCTGACACTCACGGTCTAAGCAGTTTTTGCAGTCATCTTACCGTTGAGCCATAAATTACGTTTGTTTGAGGGGTGGAAATCTGTCCTCCTCTCAGTTTTCAAACTCCGAAAATGAAGCCGTTTCTTCTCTCGTCATATCTCCATGACGGAGTTACAAAGAACTATGTAAATCGCAGTCAAAGTTCACCAAAGTCCGCTGATTCACCCAGTGCAAGAATTATGCTTCTATCCCACCTAGTTTTTGAGTTACACGACGTTTTGTAACTCCAAAAAACGGCGTTTTTCGCCTCTCACCGCGATCTAATTCTGACTGCTCATCACCCTTTTTTCCAGCCGCTTGCTCTCTTTGCCAGTGGCAATGAAATGAAACAGATCTTCCGACCAAAGTTCATGGGTTCAATTCCACCTTGGCCCACATGTTTTTTTCACTACAAATTGATACACTATCACAGACCAGTAATTCATATTGATAATTTATTACAATTCGGCAACGTTTTATGATTTTGGCAGCTTTTCTAATATGGACCTCAGATTCTTGTTAACGCTCCATGGCAGAAATACATACAAGTACACAGCCTGATGAAGCAGACAGAAGCACTACCTCTGATTGGTGGACTGAAATTGAGCAGAACCAGGTTGTTCTGCCTTTTTTCACTAGAAAGTTCAGTGTTTTCTCAACCTCTTCTGCTGTTTTTAATAAGAAATTTCAGCTTTTTCACCTTTTTTCAGTTATATGAGAACCAGTTTGGCTCAATGAGATGAGTTTGAGATGAAATTCTGCTGATTTACCTCTTTTCTGACAAATTTTCAACCATTTCAACTCTTATCAGCATAATTCTCAGCAGCTTCTGCTCTTTTCAGCAGAATTCTGCTCATTCACCTCTTTTCAGCAGAAATTCTGCTGATTCACCTCTTTTCAGCAGAAATTCTGCTGATTCACCTCTTTTCTGCAACGTTTTTAGCCTTTTCACCTCTTATCAGCACAATTCTCTGCCTCTTCTGCTCATTTCAGCACAATTGTCAGTCTCTCCACTCCTTCTTTGTGAGAATGAGTTTGGCTCAGCGAGCTAAATAAGCTAAATAGCTGACATTAGCTCAGGAGGGCCAGGTTCGAATCCTGCTCAGGGCAACTTTTTTTTGTTTGTTTTTTTCTTCATTCAACTTTTTCAGCTTTTTTCAGCCGACATCTTCAGCATTAAGGCATCCACACAGCATTTTCGTAGGAATTGCAAATTTTTCTAGTTCTAGTTATTTTCCTTTTTCCGCCTGAAATTTTGCAGCGTAACTCATCCCACAGTTTTGACACAAGCTTCAGATATGTTATATCATTTTGTGCGGCTGCATCAGGAATGGTGTGCTATGAGTTTTGGTGTTTATTACTTCTATAGTTTTTTAAAATGAATATTTTAATGCAAGTTTTTGCCCATTGAAATGAATGGGAAGGAAAGTGAAACTTAACTTGAAACGAAAGTGAAACTTAATTTGTGGTGTGTTGGCTCACTCACTTAATTTGTGGTGTGTTGGCTCACTCTAGTGGTATGCCAGCAGTAGTACGGCCTGTCTACCCTTATTTGGATTTTTTTTTTGTAGCCGTATAAATGGCAAACTACACTCATTGGCAGCGGCATAGGCACACTTAAAATTTCTTCTGAAATTTTCGCTTTCTAGTTATTATTATTATTAAGTGTGCCTATGCCAAAAGGCACACTTATTACTATTGCTCGGATTTATTATTCTTATTATTATTATTATTATTTTCCTTTTTCAGCCTGAAATTTCCGCGCGTAACTCGCCCCACAGTTTTGAGACAAGGTTCACATATGTTATATCATTTTGTGCGGCTGGATCAGGAATGGTGTGCTATGACTTTTGGTGTTTATTACTTCTATAGTTTTTTAAATATGAATATTTTAGTGAAAATTTTCCCACACTCATGTACCGCACAGTTTTGACACAAGGGTTACATATGTTATATCATTTTGTGCGGCTGGGTCTGGACTACTATGCTATGACTTTTGGTGTTCATAACTTTTATAGTTTTGTAAATAATTACATTTTAGTGCAAATTTGCCTTAAAACTCCACATCCCACAATGCTTTGCCTTAAAACTCAATATCCCACAATGCATAGCACGCCTCTACCGAGTGAAGCAATGGCGGCCACCATTTCGTTTTATATGTGTTTTATTAGTGTTTCTAGGTCGCAAAATAAACTTTTAAGCCATTTTCAGGCGAGGATGTAGGTGTGTAAACTTCAAATATCTGCTCGTTTTATCAAGAAGTCCCATATTAGTTCTCTCACGATGTTACTGCTAGCGCCGGATGGCAGCTAGCCGGCTAGCTGGCTAGCGCGGCTTGTGTGACACCCAGGCCGGGCCGGCTGACACCCAGGCCGGCTGACACCCAGGCCGGCTCACGCTCTCGTTCCACCCCCTAGTCTTTCTTGATGACTCTTGGGTTGGCTGCTGGATTTATTTTTCATTTATGTGGGCTGGTGATTCATTTATTCATTTTAGTAACGGTAAAAACAGTGAAAGGTGGTGGATTGTCCAGATGCTGTTCGATGTGGAAAAAATGACAGAAAGGAGATGGGGAAAAAGAGAGACGCGAGGCGGCCGCCAAGCGACTGGCCCTGGCTTACACCGAGAGCGGTTCTCTGTCTGGTTTCACCCCCCTCACCCTCACGCCGCCGGTACGAGTGTCCGGTGAACTGAATGTCAGGTAAGACGTTATGTATATTTCCGTTGTGCTGACTTTTTACATCAGTTACAATAAGTCATACAGCTGGGTGGGTGCTGTGTTACTGATGGTGAAAACTTTATTGTATTCATAAGGTTAATTATTGGGTTGCCAACCGCCCCGTGCAAACGGAATCGTCCCGCATTCAGAGAAAATATTACGCGTTTCTTAGCGTTGAATATGGTGTGCAATATGACATTGAGTACAATGCTGCTAAAAGTGCTGTTTTGATATGTAGAACCAAGCAGGATAAACAGCTAAATTTCACTTTGTTTAAACTGGCACAAAAAACTCTTGAAGTTCATAAAAAGGTGAAATACCTCGGTCACTTTATTACTGAGCAAATGAATGATGATGATGACATATACAGACAACGATGTAAGCTCTATGTGCAGGCAAATACTATTGCACGCAAATTCAGCTTTTGTTCACTTCCAGTTAAAGTGGCTTTGTTTAAAGCGTATTGCACACCGCTATATACTGCCCCCGTGTGATCATCTTACAAACAATGTAGCATGCAGAAGCTGCATGTTGCATATAATGATGCAATGAGAATCCTTTGCAGGATACCTAGAAGTGGTAGTGCCAGCCAGATGTTTGTAGCTGTGGGTGTCTGGACTTTTAAAGCACTTTTAAGAAAGTTAATGTTCAATTTTAGAGAACGACTGGATGGTTCGAGTAACAGTATAATTTTAGCACTTACAGATCTGACAGTGAGTGGTTCCCGTTACTCATCCAGTCTCAGAAAGCACTGGTTAAAGTGTTTGTGTACTTATTGATTTATTTTAAGTAATTGTGTTTTATGTATATTATGGTTTTATATTTTTACTAATGTTTTATATACTTATTTATATACATATATTTAATGGTTTATACCTTGTGTTGTGTGTGTGTGTGTGTGTGTGTGTGTGTGTGTGTGTGTGTGTGTGTGGGGGGGGGGGGGAGTTGTGTGTGTGTTTCTTGTCTTGTTTTTATGGACATGAAGTCTGCCAATAAAGATTGAATTGAATTGAGCTGAAAAGGAACACAGTTGGTCCCGTACTTCAGGTAGAATGGAAGAAGACACAAAGCTGGATTTATTCTGTCGTTACTAAGCCTCCCCTGTCATTCTCTCGCCTGTTGCAACTTCAATCGTGAAACTGATCAATGATCGGCTTTTCTCTCGTGTGTTTATTGCGCTAAACAACAGCAGCAGTTTAAGCTTGATCAGCTGTTGTTAGAATTCATTTGATTTTAATTTCTAGTATCAGCTGATGTTTGCTGGAGCCACAGCTGTAAAAAAGGGCTGGTCGAAACCAGGAGATGTCCTTACTGAATCATCAGAGCTGAATTGGTGATGGAGAAACAGGTTTACCTTTTAGGTGACATGAATGAGTTGAAGGGAAGTTATGAACTGTTTCTGAGAGACAACTAACACCAAGCTCCTTTTTTTGTGTAGCTGACAGCTGGCAACTGTGCAGGGGCGGATCTAGCACAGCTTTTGCCAGGGGGCCAGGTAGGGCATTAACAGGGAGAGGGGGACACAAAGATATACTTTTCTTTCTTACTCTCATATAAAATATTTAGCTTTTATTAAATAGTTATCTGAATCTTACAACCAAAGTTTGTATAATAATACACAAGATTGGCTGTAGACCATTGTTAATCATTCAGAACACTGTGTAAAAATAACAAAAAACAAAAAGTGAATGCAAAAGTGCATAAATATTTATTTTACGCGTTTGATGTGTGTGGCAGGGCGTGGTCTGCAGTGCCGCTGCAGGGGAGGTGGACCCACCTCAGCGGCATCTGCAATCACGCCTCTCAGGCGTAAAGTCTGTGCTCTCTCGGCTGTTTTTTTGTATGTGTCGAGCTGTGAGATTAAAAGCTACAGCCGGCTGTGTGGGTACAGCAACTATTTGTGAAAAGTGGTCCATAACGTAATGCTTCAAAGCGTGTTCATGCAAACATTGTCGGGTCTGCTTATGAACCTCTGCGCACAGCATCTGCAAATCGGGGCTGTATGAAGTCACCTCATCTTTACACAAAACTGTAAGCTGTCATCTGTGAGGCGCGAGCGGTGTTTGGTTTTACCATAGTTCATGGTGGAGAATGGCTGCTCTGCTGAGTTTTGCTCTCTGTAGCCGTTTGAATGGCAAACTACACTGATTAGCGGCGGCATAGGCACACTTAAAATTTCTTCAGAAATTTTCGCTTTCTAGTTATTATTGTTATTATTATTCTTTTCTTTAATTCAATTCTTTTATTCAATTGTAGTTACTCTAACAACTGTTGCTGAAACGCGGGTGAATAGTTCCTCGGTTTAGGGTGGACCTGTTCCAAGAAGAGGGCGGAAGTATTTTTGGGGTCAAGGGATGCCTGTATGTTCTTACACAGGCTGGGGTGTGGGAAGGGTTGTTCTCTCAAATCGGTAAATTCTCAACATGGTCCAATGCTTTTTGTTTTTGTTTTTTTTTTGTTTTTTTTAATATATGTATTTATTTACTAGTACAGCTTTAACATAAGTGAATATATATAGCAGAAGTCTTGATTGACTTTGTTTCTTGGAACTGTAGAGGTCTGCGTAAGTTAGCAAAAATAAAACAAGTCATTAGTAGGACTAAGAAATTAAAAGCCAAAATTGTGTTTCTACAAGAAACTCATATGCTAGGCAGTGAGACAAATAGAATGAAACATAGATGGCCAGGTCAAATCTTTTCAGCGCCTTACTCCTCCAATTCCAGGGGCGTTATGATAATGATTCACAAATCTATACCCTTTCATGTTGAGCATGTGCTTAAGGATTCTAATGGGCGTTTATTAATACTACAAGGTAACTTACTATCTACCAGACTAAATTTAATTAATATTTATGGCCCAAACACCATTATGGGGCGATCGTGGCTCAAGAGTTCGCAGTTTGCCTTGTAATCAGAAGGTTGCCGGTTCGAGCCCCGGCTTGGACGGTCTTGGTTGTTGTGTCCTTGGGCAAGACACTTCACCTACTGCCTACTGGTGTTGGCCAGAGGGGCCGATGGCGCAATATGGCAGCCTCGCTTCTGTCAGTCTGCCCCAGGGCAGCTGTGACTGCAACTGTAGCTTGCTTCCACCAGTGTGTGAATGTGAGAGTGAATGAATAGTGGAATTGTAAAGCGCTTTGAGGGTCTTGAAAAGCGCTATGTAAATGCAATCCATTATTATTAACCCAAACTTTTATAGCAATTTATTTCTTAAAATTTCAGATTTACAAGGTAAATGTATAATTGCTGGGGACTTAAATTGTGCTTTGAATTCACAGAAGGATAAATCATCAGGCATGGATAACACTCATAATAGAACACAAAAGGTGATCAAACAATTTATGAAGGAGTTAAATATAACTGATATATGGCGAGATCAAAATCCAACCAAATTACAATATTCTTGCTGGTCAGGTACACACAAAGTGTATTCCAGAATAGATTACTTTTTGGTATCAACTGAGCTGGCTCATTATATAAAAGATTGCCAGTATAAGGAAATAATAATATCTGACCATGCAGCCGTTACTTTGACTTTCATAGAGCCAAAACTAATCAAAACTTGAATTGAATGGAGGTTTCAACTGAAGTGGATGCAGGACAAACAGTTTCTTGAGTTTTTAAGCAAATTAATGAATACTTTGAGCACAATTCAAATCAAACTTTGGCAAATGTGAGATGGGAAGCCTTCAAGGCATACTTAATAGGGCATATCATAAGCTATTCTAGTAAGAAAACAAGAGAAAGAAACCAAAAGATAAAATATCTGGAAGAAAAAATAAAAATGTTATAAAAGACCAGCTTTCAATCAGGCCAAAATAATGAGAACAATGTAAAATAATTATTGTTATTGAGAACGCAATATAACGAAATTACAAGCGAAAAAGCTGCTATAAATCTATTGAGATTAAAGCAACAATTCTTTGTCCAAGGTGAAAAACCCAGCAAACTCCTGGCTTGGCGTATAAAACAGCGGGAATCTGAAAAGGCAATTACAAAACTTGAAACTTCAAATGAAAATATCATAGTAGACCCATTAGAGATAAACAATGCATTTAAAGTGTTTTATGAAACCCCAAGCTCACTTTTTCACCAGTTTTGCTGGTCACATTCACCACTAGATGGTGCCACAGGGAATAGAGAAGAATGAAATGCTCAGATTCCAATACACTGTGCAAAAATACCATTTTGTAGGTGTCAAACAATGTCATCGCTGGCAGTTTTTGTGGACTAAAGAAATGTGAAAGAATTATGTGTTTTTGTGACAGGTTGCTAGTATCTAAAGATGTAGTTTAAAACTGGTACTTTGCTGTTGTCTGTTAACAGCAGCAGTGGTTCATCCTTTGAATTAGGTCATTTTATGATGCTTGAATGATTCATAGATCAGTGTTTAGAGGCTTAGGGAAAAAAAACAAATTTTCTGAAAATGGTCATGGTTGTATTCTGACTGTGAGTTAAAGAAACTTTAACATGATGATGCCTTCCTTGTGAGGTTAATGAATGCTGGGAAAAAAAAGGTCATGCAGGTTTTTACAAGTCATCAAGTGCAAAAAAAGAGGACAGTTGGTCACCCTAGAGTTGGTCTGAAACTGGAAGGCTGAGCAACAGACAGTCTATGAGCCCCAAAGCCAAGTCCAAGGACCTTAAATGTTCAGGAACATTTAAGATGATAGAAGGTTATTGGCTGTTGACCCTGATTCTGCTGCCGAGAACCAAATTTGTTTGCATGAGAAGCAGGCTGCAGTGGTGGGTGACAGGCTGGTGATGGAGCTGGCGAGTGGGTGGCCAATCCACCCTCAAGCGAAGGAGAATCAGCTGGTGAGCAGAATTGCTATACTGGTGAAGATGGTGAGCTGCAGACAGCAGGTGAAGTTAGAAAATGGGGTGTAGAATCCTGAGTGGTTGTTATTATTTTGACCATCCATTCACCCATAAGGTCCTTCACTGCTTTAGAATAAAGTGAATTAGCAAGGATTTCTTCATGGTTACCTCTGCATCCTTCTACATACCTAGCTTCAGAATATTCTGAACTCGAGTCTAAAAGAGTCTCCTGAAACATTATGATTAAGCAAACTATATTATTAAAGTTCTTCATGACTGGGCCAAGTGTCCTCTTTTTTGGAAATCAAAATATGATCACCCTAATGTTGCTGCTTCATGGCCAGTCTAACCCTGTCACTGTACATTTGGTATTTTCACAGATTCTTTTTCTAATCTTTGGAAAGGGAAGAGATTAGAGAGAGAAATTGGCATGCCTTGGCCAGTGATATCTCATCTCTATGTTCCAAATACAAATCCTCTTGCACAAGTAAAAAAAAATCATAAAACCACTTTGTCGGTTCACCGTGTTTGCCGTGTAGTAGTGGTTCCTCTGGCATTACTTGCTGCATTTTCTAATTGTGGACCCTCAGGACAGAATCTTCAGATGATGTCTTCTGCTCATCGCAACAACTAGAGGGAAAAGCAACCTCAAATGTTCAGGCACCCTCTTTTATGCTCTTTTGCCTACCCCTTCCTCTCCTTCTGTCTATCCTATCCAGTCCTTGTTCTAAGTATAATCACCCAATGTCCAGCCACATCCTATCATCCTATCCATTTTCAACCTTTTGCCTACTTTTAACTAAGGCAAATTACTTACTTCATTGAAATAATATCATTATGTTTTACTACTAACCCGATGTTTGCCTACTGGTGGTGGTCAGAGGGCCCGGTGGCACCAGTGTCCGGCAGCCTCACCTCTGTCAGTGCGCCCCAGTGCAGTTGTGGCTACAATGTAGCTTGCCATCACCAGTGTGTGAATGATTGACTGTCATTAGGGACTAAGTAAAGCGCTATACAAATGCAGACCATTCGCAGCCTATTTACACCTCTACAAACACCTTACAATAATCAACAAAAACTACCACAAATCCACTACAAACTGGACGTTGGAGCAATATTCTTATTTGCACACTCCGTCACATAGTTCTGAACACACACCTAAATTATATTATATTTGCACATTTTGCATTTTGCACATGTCTTTGTTATGTCTCGTCAATAATATCCTGACTATAACTTGAAACTGGTATTCAATACCTACTGCACATTCCACTTTGTATTGTCTCTGTCCTGTCTTTGTTTATCTTTATTTATCGTACAGTTAATATTGTATAGTTACCAGTGTTGGGGAGTAACGGAATACATGTACCGCCGTTACATATTTAAAATACAAAATATGAGTAACTGTATTCCGTTACAGTTACCGTTTAAAAGGGTGGTATTCAGAATACAGTTACTTTGTTGAAATAAATGGATTACTTCCCTGTTTCATTTTGTCGCGGGTCAGGACTGTTTGGGTTTTGTTTGACAGCTACGTTCTTTTGTTCCAGGCGGCAGCGTTACGGTTGCCATGGTTACAGGGCGACGCTCTCTCTCTCTGCGACTGTGTGTTTCCTGGGAGAGAGAGCGCCTTTTCGTTGTTGTTGTTGTTGTGCTAAGCTAACAGGCAGAACGGTACAAGCAAAGCTCTAAAGAATGTAGCATCATGGGCAGTGTAGTCCGTGTTGCAGGGAGAATGGACTGCCATACAAGTTATGGGTCTGTGAGCGAGGAGGGAGAAAAAGGGGAGTGGAAAGGTACGAGTTGTCATCGAGGAAAAACGTGAGCTGGAAGCATGTAATGTTATGATTCAAGATGACGCCGAGCATGGCAGCCTTGTCGCGAGCTCCCCCAAGCAACAGCTTTTTTCTGTGTTTAATTTTACTTTTCCTTCATTTTTTCGCGAGTAGCACATGTCTCCTTGTGTACGACCGACAAACCTTACTGGACATAAAAGACGGTCTTTCTTATAACTTTCCAGAGTTCAAGTTTTGCAACACGGACGCTCCGTTTGCAGACCCCCCATTCATCTCACCTGAGACGCCTTTGTTCTCTGGCCCTGGAGGCCGCAAACGCCGAGGCAGAGGGAGAAGATCTGGCGTTCTGGTTCGACTGAGACGGCGCACTAACAGACCACCGTTACCCAGTTTATTACTGGCTAATGTGCAGTCTCTGGAGAACAAGCTGTGCGAGCTTCGGGCACGGATCTCATTCCAGCGAGAGATGCGGGACTGCTGCGTGATCTGCCTCACAGAAACCTGGCTATCGGACAAGGTACCGGACTCCGCAATACAACTACCGGGGTTCTCCGTGCATCGCGCGGACAGGTCACAGGATCTTACTGGGAAAAGCAGAGGCGGTGGTGTGTGTTTCATGATCAACAACAGCTGGTGTGATTATGCGAACGTGCACCCGGTCAAATCCTTCTGCTCACCGGACCTGGAGTACCTGATGATTAAGTGCCGGCTATTCTGGCTACCGAGGGAATTTACAGCAGTGATTATTACGGCTGTTTACATTCCCCCACAAGCCGACACTGACCGAGCACTCAGGGAACTGTACAGCGCGATCAGCAGCGAGGAAACCGCACACCCAGAGGCGGCGTTTATCACAGCCGGAGACTTTAATAAGGGAAACCTGAAGAAAGTCTCACCCAAACTCCACCAACACATCCACTTTAACACTCGTGGAAATCGGCTACTCGACCACTGCTACACCTCTTTCCGGGATGCATACAAAGCCCTCCCCCGCGCCCCATTCGGCCAATCAGATCACCGCTCCATCCTGCTCCTGCCCGCCTACAGGCAGAAGCTGAAACAGGAAGCTCCAACCCGGAGGGCGGTGCACTGTTGGACGGACCAATTGAAGTCTGCGCTGCAGGACTGTTTTGATCACACGGACTGGGAAATGTTTCACGTGGCTGCTAGGGACATTGATGAATACACAGACTCAGTCTGCGGATTTATCAGGAAATGCGTGGAAGATGTCGTCCCATCCAGAACAGTTAAATCCTTCCCAAATCAAAAACCCTGGATTAACGGAGATGTTCGCGCGGCACGGAGCCCCGCCTTTGCCTCCGCGAACACATCGGACTACAAACACGCACATTACCAACTCCGGAAGACGATCAAAGCAGCCAAACGTGAGTATAGGGACAGGGTGGAGCAACAGTTTGACAACCCTCGGAGTATGTGGCAGGGACTAAACACGATCACAGACTTTAGAGGGAAAACCAGCACACCGCAGACCACGGCCTCTCTGTGTGAGGATCTAAACGTATTCTACGCTAGATTCGACACAGCGAACACCATGAGACCGGACAGTGTGCGTACCGCGGATGACGTCAGTGCGCACACTGTGTCTGAGGAGGATGTGCGGAGGTGCTTCAGGAAGGTGAACGCACGCAAAGCTACTGGTCCGGACGGGATTCCCGGCCGCGTCCTCAAGTCATGCGCGGCTGGCTGGAGTGTTCACGCACATCTTCAACCTTTCCCTCTCTCTGTCTGTAGCCCCAGCCTGCTTCAAAATGGCCACCATCGTCCCTGTACCCAAATCCTCCACCATCTCCTCATTGAACGACTGGCGACCTTTAGCCCTGACCCCCATCGTAAGCAAATGCTTCGAGAAGCTGGTCAGGGACTTCATCTGCTCTGCACTACCCGACTCACTGGACCCTCTACAGTTCGCATACCGCCACAACAGGTCCACTGATGATGCCATAGCCCTGACACTACACACTGCCCTGTCACACCTGGAGAAGAGAGACACGTATGTGAGAATGCTGTTTGTAGATTACAGCTCAACATTCAATACCATCGTTCCCTCGAAGCTGGACAGGAAACTGCAGGATCTAGGACTGAGCAGCTCCCTCTGCAGCTGGATCCTTAGCTTCCTGTCTGACAGACGCCAAGTGGTCAGACTGGGCAGCATCACCTCATCCCCCGTCACACTGAACACTGGTGCTCCACAGGGGTGTGTACTGAGCCCTCTCCTGTACTCACTCTACACCTACGACTGCACGGCTACTAACAACTCCAACATCATTGTGAAGTTTGCGGACGACACTACAGTGGTGGGTCTTATCACCAACAGTGATGAGACAGCTTACAGGGAGGAGGTCAGCGCCCTGACCCACTGGTGTCAAGACAACCATCTCACCCTCAACGTCGCAAAGACAAAGGAGTTGATAGTGGACTTCCGGAGGTGCAGAGAAGTACACACCCCCATCACCATCAACGGCGCTGCTGTGGAAAGAGTGAGCAGCTTCCGGTTCCTTGGTGTACACCTGGCTGAGGATCTTACGTGGTCAGTACACACAAACAAAACAGTGAAGAAGGCGCAGCAGCGCCTCTTCTTTCTCAGGAGACTGAAAAGATTCGGCATGAGCCCCCGCATCCTCAGGACCTTCTATCACTGTGCCATTGAGAGCATCCTCACTGGATGCATCACCACCTGGTATGGCAACAGCACTGCCTACAACTGCAAAGCTCTCCAGCGAGTAGTGCGGTGCTCTGAACAGATAATTGGAGGTGAGCTTCCCTCCCTCCAAGACATCTACAGGAAGCGGTGCCTGAGGAAAGCGGGGAGGATCATCAAGGACTCCAGTCACCCCAGCCATAAACTGTTCAGACTACTTCCATCAGGAAGGAGGTTCTGCAGCATCCGGTCCCGTACCAGCAGACTGAGAGACAGCTTTTTCCATCAGGCCATCAGACTGCTGAACACTTCATAGACACCTCAGCTTCACTACTGGAACTTTAACATTATGCACTCCATACTGTACAGTAATGCCACTGTTTTGCACATGTCTCACTCTGTATATTTTATTTTATATATTTTATATATTCTATTCATTGTTTACTCTATTTAATTTGTAAAATATGTGTACACACACACACACACACACACACACACACACACACACACACACACACACGTAGAAAAATATTTAGTATACACATCCAGAAATGCATATACTATTATATATTGTACATATATTTATTAGTTTCAGATGTAGCCATTCTTGTATTTCGCTTGTTTACATTATTGTATTTTGCACAACTCTGTTGCTTGTGAAGCTCGCACACAAGAATTTCACTCACATGTGCTGTACCAATGTACCTGCACATGTGATGTGACAATAAAAGTGATTTGATTTGATTTGATTTGTAAATATAATAATAACCACTGCAGCCAAGAAGAGTGCCTGACAAGCCCAGTTGTAAGTAAGCTATTAAGACTCGACTGTACACTGTGTTCGTGTTTTCCTCCGAAAACAATAAGCTCCGTTGGAGCAGTCTTTCAACGCCTCTCTCTGTCTCTCGCAAGAAAAGTTGACCCACACAACAAAGTAAAGCTATTTTTCGGCTACGAGCCGACAGGGACCCCGCCGTATTAGCCAGAGGTCCCTTTACTACAGTTCGGAGTCGCGGACCTTCAGTAATAGTAATAAATCACACGGCAATAGTACATTCACGTTGTTGTAAAAAGCATGATAATATATTAAGTAATCCAAAGTATTCAAAATACGTTACTCTCATTGAGTAACGTAACGGAATACGTTACAGAATACATTTTGGGGCATGTATTCTGTATTCTGTAATGGAATACATTTTAAAAGTAACCTTCCCATCACTGATAGTTACCATTATAGTATTGCATAGAATTGTATAGTTACCATTATAGTATTGTATAGAATTGTATAGTTAGTAATTAGTACCTTTTTATCTCTTAATTTTTACCGAAACTTAGCATGTTATTTATTTGTAATTCCTAGTTTTATATCTCTTGGAGATATATCCTTTATATATTTATAAATGCACCATGGGGGGCTTAGGGTGAAATAGCATTTCGGTACACTGTATATTGTGTATACTACTGTATTGACAATAAAGCTCTTGAATCTTGGACATATTAAAACAGCTACACATTTTTAAATTTATTTTCCTCTGTGTGGGGGAAATAATTATTTGATCCCCTATTGACTTTGTACATTTGCTCACACACTGATGAATGAATTGTCTATTAGTCTAATAGACATGAAACTACCATAAAGATTAGAGACATAAAATGACCGCCCAACCCAACCACCATCACCCAAAAAAGTGCATGTTATTTGTATTTTGAGCCAAATAGAATATAGAAATCAATTAAGACCAAATAATTGTCAAAGGATGCCATAGACAACATTGTGAGCCCACACAATGTTGGAATTTGTTTAGCTTTCTAGATTATCAGTAAACATTAGTTTAATGAACTATACTGGCAACAGAAATATATAGTTTTGCAGTGTGTCAACAGGGCCATGAGTATAGATAAGTTGTGAAACCTGGTAATCCTGTTTCTTGAAATCTCCCACAGTCCATTGCTTCAATGGAAGCAATTATCATAAGTCTTTTGATATTTAAAAATTACATTTACTTTTCAAGTCTGCTATATCCTCATCCCAACTGAGCATGGCGGGTACCTACGATGGAACTACAATGGGGGGTGGGGTCACACTATTTCTGATACAAGGCTTTTGTAATCCTAAACTGTGGTGTACATTAAATCCCAGTGTAATTACCTTCCTTCCTAAAGGCAGGTTGGGTACACTGTAAGAAGTCATCTATAGAATTTACCCAATAAATCTGAGGTAACAATTTGCATTGACTTTTTTGGGGTAGATTTAGTTTAATATATTGTGTATAAAATAACTTCAATAAAAAGCTATGAAATACTTAATTAAATTGGGTAAAATTTACCCCATATTTATGTATACATTCAACAGCTACTTACTCATTGAAATTAGGTAAAATTATCTCTTGTTTGCTAGTTGGTAATACCTGATAATTAGTAATAAAATGTAATTATTATCAGTTGATAAACATTACCTATTCATATAAGGTAAAATGTACCCCCCAAAAAAAGATATTCAAATGGTTCCTCATCTCAATGTTTTTATTCCATAAAATCCATCCATCCATCCATTCGCTTCCGCTTATCCTTTTTCAGGGTCGCGGGGGGCGCTGGAGCCTATCCCAGCTGTCATAGGGCGAGAGGCAGGGTACACCCTGGACAGGTCGCCAGTATTCCATAAAAATACAGAATAAAGTGCTACACAACGGCTAATGCAGACAACACTTTCAAAGGCCACTTAGTCCATTTTAAAAGCCAAAAGCACATACAGAAACTCTACAAGGTTGTTTCTGTGCATGTACGTTATCAAACATATGGATAGATAGAACAGAACACTAACACCAACATTCAATAGTTTCTGTGCTTGCTGTCAGAAGAAAAATTACAGCTCCATCAAGCTATGTCCTCTGGGAACAAGAGGGGAAATGTGTGTGCATTGCATAAGCTTATTTTTGAGGCCGTGGACCCTTTTCAGTAGTTTGGCCCCGTCAAGTTCCAAAAACAGTTTTTGAAAAGTGTCAAATGTGTTCTTAAGCTCCTTCGGATATTCGAGGTTGAGGGCATATATCAGTCCCATCAGCAGTACACATGCCTTTGTTGGGCTTCCACATCCCTCCATCACTTGGTTTCCCTCAATCACAATGGACACATCTGATGGATCCTCCTCAGCCATGATGTTGTGGATCACGATCACCTTCATCATATTGTCTGTGTAATCCTCACATTCCTACGTGTTAAAAAGAAAGAAACAAAAACCATGCACATGTTTTATTTTATTTAAGATGCTTTTTCAATACATTTCAGTTGATCTAAAGAGGGGAGTGGACAGAAGATGAATGGAGAAGGGGAGAACAGGGGATAGGAGAGGACAGGAGAGAAGAACATTAGGATCCCTTGAGTTAATAAGTAAACTGTTATGAATATGACATACCTGGCAGTCATGAAAAAGATCTTGTCTTTCCCCGAGGTAGCTAATGAGGCAGCATTAGCTACCTTCTAAATGCTCTGTGCCTGTAGGGAGATACAATTTAGTGACAAGACTGAATTACTTAAAAACAAAAACATGGCTGATGCCTATCTCCAGCTTTCAACAGGTGAGAGGCTGGGTACACCCTGGACAGTCAATGACAAGGAAACATAGAATAAACAACCATGCACGCACACACTCAAACCTAAGGACAATTTGGAGAGACCAATTAACCTAACAGCCATGCTTTCTGACTGTGGGAGGAAGCTGGAGTACCCGGGGGGAACCCACACATGCACAGGGAGAACATGCAAACTCCATGCATAAAGACCCTGGGCCGGGATTTGAACCCAGGACCTTCTTGCTACCCACTGCAGCCCTCCATAATTACATATTTGTGAAAAAAGTCAAATAACATATGTCATTCAAAGTGTCCAGCAGAGGTCTCATCTTGGAACCAGCGGCTCCTCCTTTGGCACGCATAAGCTGCAAAAGACCTGATGTGTACTCATCAAGTTTCAGCATGAATGTCTCCACCAAAGAAACTGTGGTGATGCGTCTGAACTCTTCGATGAGCTAAGAAGTAAGTGGACAAAAAAAAAAAGACATTTCAATTTGTTGACATTTGTTTGACATTTGATTTTTGGTGGATAGGAATAGTTATCGCACATACTCACCTGAGCCTCAGTGAATAATGCTGGCAACCTTTCCTTTAACTCACCCACAGAGGGGCAGAGGCTGACCACTTCAACTCTTCGGCTAGAGAACATTTTATTCATTTTTTCTGCAATTATCTTTGCATTATTGCTGATTTAACACTGGCATCCATGAAAGGTCTTCCAGTGTTGTGATATGAGTTGTTTGCCTCAGCGAGGATTAGTTGTATGTCTCGGGAAAACTCCGGTACTTGAAATGGCCCTGGCCATTCAGCAGGGTGACATGAATCAGGGAGAATGATGGTGTCACTGGAACTTGATGATGCGCAGTCGGACACCTGTGAGGGTGCATCATGATTGGCGGGGCAGATGTCCATTTCAGTAGTACTTGCAGGATGAGTGCTCACTGAAGTCGAAGAGTTCAATGTAGACCATAATCCTGATTCACATACTGGTTGTAAGTCAAGGGTGATTACTGGCTCTTTAAGGATCACTTTAACAGTGGCCTTGTCATACAAGTCAGCAGTTGAGATGACACTGAAAAACTGATTGTCAAAGTCTTTGTCTTGGTATAGCAGTCCAAATTCCCCAAGCAACTGGAAAGTTTCAGTAATTATGGAAACAAGATCTTCCACTGTATTAGGAATTCCTATTGGAAGTGTCAACTTTTGAATGCTGTGTTCTTCTAAAATGACTCTTAACTGGACTGCCATTGTTGTTTGGTTTGTGTTTCCTCAGCTGTAGAGACAGAGAAAGAAAAGAAATTGAGACAGGTTATTAATAGTTGATAAGCTTACATGCATATATTTTCTTCATTATCTTCTGCCAGAGAAATAAAAGCAGAGATTTAGTTCAGTAGAATTTTGAATAAATAATTTTTGATTGTCATTTAAAGAAGAGGGAGATAAGGGCAATAGAATAGAGCATAGGTGTCAAACTCTGGCCCCAAATGGAATCATCATAATGACATTATTTCATATTTATTACTTCCCCCTCCTCATTGCTTTATTATTGTAGCTCTAGTAAAAAATATGTAAGGATTCTGGATCAGCACCGTGATGCCCATAGTATATACAGTATTCTGAAGAAGGTCTAAAATGTCACTGTGTGTGCGTGCATGTGTGTGTTTTATGTATATAGATTTTTTTAAATTATTACTCATGATATAACATTGTCCAGACGTGCCTGGTAAGGACATGAGGAGGAAACAGTAGGAGCTGTGTGAGGCTACTAAAGGCAGTGCTATAACATTTTTCTGTCATCATTTTATTATAGATTAAGTGCAAGAGTTGTTAGGTGTGGATAATTAGATTATAGTTTATTGCAATAGCAAGTTGTGCCTTGTTCTCAGATGGACAGCAAGTGGAGAGTGATATATGAAATGATCAGTGTTGGGGAGTAACGGAATACATGTACCGCCGTTACGTATTTAAAATACAAAATATGAGTAACTGTATTCCGTTACAGTTACCGTTTAAAAAGGTGGTATTTAGAATACAGTTACTTTGTTGAAATAAATGGATTACACTGCGGTACTTTCCTGTTTCATATTGTCGCGGGTCAGGACTGTTTGGGTTTTGTTTGACAGCTACGTTCTTTTGTTCCAGGCGGCAGCGTTACGGTTGCCATGGTTACAGGGCGACGCTCTCTCTCTCCGACTGTGTGTTTCCTGGGTGAGAGAGCGCCTTTTCGTTGTTGTTGTTGTTGTGCTAAGCTAACAGGCAGAACGCTACAAGCATAGCTCTAAAGAATGTAGCATCATGGGCAGTGTAGTCCGTGTTGCAGGGAGAATGCACTGCCATACACGTTATGTGTCTGTGAGCGCGAGGAGGGAGAAAAAGGGGAGTGGAAAGGTACGAGTTGTCATCGAGGAAAAACGGGAGCTGGAAGCATGTAAATATAATAATAACCACTTCAGCCAAGAAGAGAGCCTGACGAGCCCAGTTGTAAGTAAGCTATTAAGACTCGACTGTACACCGTGTTCGTGTTTTCCTCCAAAAACAATAAGCTCCGTTGGAGCAGCCTTTCAACGCCTCTCTCTGTCTCTGCTAGCAAAGTTGACCCACACAACAAAGTAAAGCTATTTTTCGGCTACGGGCCGACAGGGACCCCGCCGTATTAGTCAGAGGTCCCTTTACTACGGTTCGGAGTCGCGGACCTTCAGTAATAGTAATAAATCACACAGCAATAGTACATTCACGTTGTTGTAAAGAGCATGATAATATGTTAAGTAATCCAAAGTATTCAAAATACGTTACTGTCATTGAGTAACGTAACGGAATACGTTACAGAATACATTTTGGGGCATGTATTCTGTATTCTGTAATGGAATACATTTTAAAAGTAACCTTCCCAACACTGGAAATGATGGGATGGAAGGAAGAAGAGAAGCAAAGAGTGATTCACAGGCAGAGCCTAAATTATTTCTCACAGTTTTTTGTTGCCTTATGGTTCCAAGCGCTGTCACCAATCTTTGCATTTTGTTATTACTCATGACACTTGTTTAATCAGCTACCATCTCTCCTATGGACTTTTTAATGTCTACAGTCTCAGATCAACACAGCCCTGCCCTTCCCATATTAGATTCTTGATGAATGTGTGTTGTTGTTATTCAACCTGGTTCAATGTGCCCCTTTTGAACTTTGAGCGCCCGCCCCTTTAAACCTCTCTGCACGGCCCTGCCGCGACTTTGTTCCAGATTTGAATTTTGGCCCACTGTGTATTTGAGTTTGACACCCCTGGAATAGAGGGTTAAGTATGCATCACATGTTTCCATTTTCTTTTTCAATGTTATATGTATTGTTCCTGTTAAATAAACATTACAATAAACAAATAAGACAGGACGCCTAGCCATATAGTTGTTGGTAAAATAATATATTTTTTCAATAATTTCAATAAGTGCACAAACATTTGATATAACAGAAATAATCAACCCATTACACTTACTCTAATGTGCAAGTGACTCACACTCTCATTACACATACATATAGGATCTTGGGGGTGGGCACGATACACAGAGTCCAAATTACCATCAGGGTGTACACCTCACCCCTGGCGTCGTTGCCCACCTCTCAATTTTGAATACACGTAGACATTGAGGGCTAGCAGGAGGGACTATGCGCTTACCTGCTGCTCTCTGGCAGGTAGCTCCATGCCCTCCTGGGTTTTAATTGCACCTTAGAACACACATGCATCAACACTACAATGAGCGGGTGGAGGGAGGTTTGGAGTCTTCTCTCACTCCCGTTCTCTGCGGCCTGCTGGAGCGGGGGGGCTAGGAGGAGTTGGCCGTCCGACTGCGGTCTGGAGTGTGGGGCCTCCCTGCTGCTGCGGAGTCGGGGCGGTCTGCCTCTCCCCACCGCAGGGAAAAGGGTAACACCACCTGGGTCTGGGTGCAGTTCCCCCCCTCCAGGGGCAAGGGTACCTAGACCCGGTTCGTAGAGTACGCTTGGGGAGTGTGATCCTGTGTACAGCGTCTCTTTATGTCTGTCTCCACGTTGGTTGAGTGTGGAGTAAGTGTATATGAGAGCATGAGGGTGGGAATGGATGTTTGTGTCTGTGTGTGCCTGTATGTCTGTGTCTATATGTCAGGTTGGGTATCAGACGCCACCTCTCTGGGGACATCTCAAGCCCTCCAAGGTTTGGAGGCCTATCTCCACCCACCACCACTTCCCCTGCCAGTGGCGGACTCCCTCAGGTGTCGGTGCGTTGGTGGTTCTTTGTGTCTGGGGGTGGGCGTCCGGGTACACACCGGCTCACTCCTTGGCGGCCGCTTATCGGGGCCTGGAGCCTGGGGCTCGCTCGGGCCACTTCGGAGGTGGGGTGCCCCCAGCCTCTCGGCCTGGGGCTCGGTCACTCAGGCACAGCTGGCTGCCGGCGGAGCTCACGGGCGCGTCACTGCAACTCCCCCTGGCTTCTGCTCCGCGGCTGCTGAGTGAGCCCTCATCTGGGACTCTCCTCAGCTCTTACTGGGACAGTGGCGCGGCTGCCCCTCTGTTGGTCTTCCTTGGTCTCTTGTGTTCTGGGGGCCTCTGGATGTCTGGAGTTTTGATCTCCTCCACACCTGCTTCATACCCTGAAGGACGGGGCTGTGGCTCCCCACACTCCCTAGCAGATCGTTACATGGAGAAACCTCTGGAATGCAAGCATGCAATAATCCTTTCTGTCATCGTTGTATTTTTACTCAGTTGTATATAGTATTTGTATTTGTATTCTATTTTTTATCTTATTGTATATTTATTTTATTTTATTCTACTGTATATAGTATTTTATTTTATTCTATTCTGTACAGTTGTGTACTGTATTTATTCTTATTGTATTCTAATTTTTGCCTCATAACTTTTGCACTGTCCACTTCCTGCTGTGACAAAACAAATTTCTCACGTGTGGGAATAATAAAGGTTATCTTATCTTATCTTATCTTATCTTATCTTATCTTATCTTATGCTGATCCACACAGGTATGCACACAGGTGTACACACGGGTATTCACAGATGTGGACTACAGCTTTCTTGGCTGCTGCCTCAAAGCACATTGTGCGCTGTCTATCTTGCGTGCTGCACAATATCGTTTATTATTTAGTATCTACTGATATCTACTGCTAGCTAGTTTATTGTGATGGTGCCGTTTTTTTTTTATTATGTTGCTCTTTGTTGTTTGCTTTCTCTTCTGTTTTTTTTCTCCATACAGGTGACCCAGGTGTTTTGTTTTGTTTTTTTTTTTTTTTTTTTTTCTTTCTCCCCCCCCCCTTCTCACCGTCTCTTCTCCCCTTTGGTTTTCTTTCTCTCCCTCTCTTTCTTTCATTCTTTCTCCCTGTCCTACCCCCCAGTCATGTCTGTCCCGTTTGTAGCAACTGAAAATAAAATAAATTCATAATTATAATAAAGGTCAATCAAATGGACCAATATGGCAAGGCCATGATGATCCACTTGGTAAAATAAATCCGCTTGGCATCTTTCTTGGCCTTAAGAGAACAATTCTGATGGCTAAAGATCCAAACAGACACAAAAAAAATAATAATAAAATAATGTGCAAGTGAAGTGTTTAAGGGACACCATACGGCCATCTGCTGTATTGTATGCAGCCATGGGGTATGTTTCTTTCAGTTCAGAATGTTTAAGGATTTCTGTCTCTCCTGTGGGCTCTACTTTGAAACTCCTCAGGTGTTCACAGTACCAGCCTCTAAGCAACTTCAGAACAAAGACAGGAGTTCCGTGCACAATGATTATTTGATGGATTTCTGCAAAGTCAGGTAGACCTCCTGTTGAGCCAAACGGCAGCATCATGCCAATATTATAGTCTGTGCCTAAAATGGTTGCTTTATTTGTTATGTTCACAAAGTCTTCCCTGGGGAACTTCCTTGCAAAGGACTCCTTAATGCTGTCTTTTAGAACATCGACTGCCACTTGAGTCTTCTGGAACACTGACAGTGCTGGCCTTTGGTGGTTGTAATCGTGGGTATGATACGCAATCATCAATTGGTGTTTTCTTGCCATTGTCATGAGGATGTTTCTAAAACACCCAATCTGCCTCACAATCCTTTTAAAGAATCGATGTTTGGCTTCAAATCGCATAGTCCAGAAATGTACAAGTGGCCCGTAAACAGTTGTAAGCAAAGGATAGTGCTCGAGAAAGTGATGTTTTGGTCTCAGTTTCTCCTCTGGGCTCACTTCTAAATATCTGTAACGGTGTTCTGAGATCTTACTTTGCATGTATCCTATTGTGTGATCTGTGTGGAGAGGAGCCATGACAAGCTCAACAACATCTTTCAGGGTCATCAAAACCTCCCAAGCAGGCTCATCTTCTGGTACTTTGTCACCAATCATGAGTGGTATCATTCTCAACAAACCAGTTTTCGTATGCATTACCTCCTTTTTTTTTTATATTCTTTATTTCTACAATATTACCTCATAAAGATGATTACAGGCATTAATTAACACAGTTTACAAGAGAAAAACGAAACAAAACGAGAAGAAAGACAGATAGAAAGAAAGAGAAAGAAAAAAAAAAAGGAAAAAAAATTATATATATATAAAATAAAAGGAGAAAGCTCTGTCGGGAGTAAACAATTAACTAAATTGGTGGTTTCAAGCTTTAAAGAGAAAATTCGGTTTATAGGTATTAACGTATTGGACCCACTTATCCCAGCACAGATGGAACCAGGCCATCCTGTCATTAACATGAGCTGTTACTTCCTCCATCCTATATATCTCTAACGTAATTTCCCACCATAATGACAAAGTCGGTATGTCTTGCGAGGACCATTTCTTTGTTATACATTTCTTACTTGCAACCAATAAAGCTCTTAACAGACATATGTCATTTTTGGACCAGTTCTGCAGTATACAGCCAAAAAAAATTGTCTTCATATCCTGAGGGAATGTACAGTTAAAAATGCCTTGTAATATACCATGAATGTCTTTCCAGTAAGTCCGTAGCACAGGACAGTCCCACATAATATGGGTGTGATGGGCTCCTTGGTATCCACAGTTTCGCCAGCACACGGGAGGATTCCCATCATAGTGAGCCTTTTGACATGGAGTGATAAAGAACCTTATCAGAGTTTTCCATCCGAACTCCCTCCAGCTTTTGGAGGAAGTACTCCTCCATTGCCATTCCCACATCTGAGTCCATTCTTCCCTAGAAATACACATCCCTCCCTCCTTTTCCCATAACATCTTCACATAATCAGTTGAGTGTGGAAGCTTATTCATAAAAAAATTGTACCAAAAAAAAATGAGTCTTGTGTCAACATCCCCACTGTACGCCTGTCTAAATAAAGTTACCAATTCCACGTTAGTATTTGACATCTGACCGATTGTTGTCTTTATATAGTGTCTTATTTGCAAGTATCGAAAAAAATCCTGTTTTTCTAGATTGTGTCTCTGTTTCAGCGTGTCAAAACTAATAAGGTTCCCATCCTTTATCAAACTATCATATGTAGATAACCCTTTAGCAGGCCAGCTTTTAAAACGTGAGTCCAATTTATTCGGGGCAAAATCAGAATCATATGCATACCATTTGAATAAAGCCAAATCCTGTTCAAGTTTGAATTCTTTCACGACTTTTCTCCATATATTAAGTGTGCACGACACCCAGGGGTTATGAATCTTGTCAGTATATTTTCGAATATTCGAGTCCATCAGGACAGCTTGTATTGGGGAGGAAAACATATTCTCCTCTATAGTCTTCCAGTGTGCTTGGTAGCTTGTATCACACCAATTAACCACCGTTTTCAACTGAGCAGCCCGATAATAATTTTTTAGTGATGGCAACCCCCATCCTCCCACCTTCTTATGTAATTGTAAAGTTTTAAAACAAACCCTCGGCCGCTTCCCCCCCCATATAAACCGCGATATTATTTTATCCCATTCATTGAAACGACTTGGATCAATGGATATTGGTAGTGTTTGGAATAAATATAATATTCTTGGCAAGATGTTCATTTTAATAGATTCAACTCGTGAGTGTAAAGAAAGAAAGGGGATCATGTTCCATCGCCTAATATCACCCACTATTCTCCTTTGTAGTGAACCAAAATTCTCCTCAGATAGTTTAGTTAAATCCTTGGGAATAACAACTCCTAGATATTTCAATGATTGTGCTTGCCAATTCATTGGATATTGAACAACCATGTGAGCTGGGGGGTTGTAGTTATAGCTGAGAATTTGAGTTTTAGACATATTAATTTTATATCCAGAGAGTTTCCCAAATTTTTGACACAGATTCATCAGCGAAGGCAAGGAGTTAGTGGGCTGATCTAAATAGATCAATATGTCGTCCGCATAACAAGCGAGCTTGTGTTCCTGTCCTGCAATAGTGATCCCCTTAATGTCTTTATTTTGTCTAATTGATTGTGCCAAGGGTTCTAAGTACAATGCAAACAGGAGCGGGGACCAAGCACAGCCTTGTTTATTTCCTCTCTGCAGAACGAAGCTATTTGAGAGAGAACCATTAACTTTAATTCTTGCGGTGGGGTTAGTGTATAGTGCCCTCACCGTATCAACAATTCCCTTATGTAAGCCGAATTTATCCAGGACTTTATATAGAAAGTCCCAATTTACAGAATCAAAGGCTTTTTCTGCATCAATACTCATAAGCATGGCTGTACTCTTAGATGTCTGTATCTGATGTATTACATGAAGAGTTCTACGTATATTATCCTGGGTCTGTCGTCGTCTTATAAACCCCGTTTGATCATTGCTAATTAAGTCAGGTAAAAATTCTTCCATTCTCCTGGCCATTATCGAAGTAAACAATCTATAATCTATGTTAAGGACAGAAATAGGTCTATATGAGCCACACTCCATTTTGTCTTTCCCTTCTTTCGGAATAGCCGAAATAATTGCCTCCTTCCAACTCGGTGGAATTTGCGCTGTTTTTAACACACAGTTAAAAGTAGTAAGTAGTGTAGGGATCAAGTCCTGTTTGAATTCCCGATACCACTCCGCGGTGTAACCATCGGAGCCTGGTGACTTATTTGATTTCAGCCTATTGATGGCATTCATAAGTTCAGCTTCCGTCACCTCCGCTATCATCGTTTTATTTTGTTCCTCGTTAAAGCTTGGTAGGCATAAAGAGTTCAGGAAGTTGTCCATTTCCTGTTCAGCCCCCCCTGGGACTCCCGCATATAATGTTTTATAAAATGACTCAAAGGCGTTTTGTATCTTGCAAGGATGAGTCATTATATTCCCCGTCTCTGGGTGTTTGATTTTAGTTACAGTATTCTCCGCTATCTTCTTCTTAAGTTTCCATGCTAAAATTTTCATTGATTGCGATCCTCCATCATAATGTTTCTGTTTCAAATATAACAATTTTCTCTTTATCGTCTGTATACTCTGCGTATTTATTTCATTTCTAATCATTGTTAGTTTCTGCAAGGTGCCCGCTAAAGGCTTATGTTTGTGCTCACTTTCTAATTGTTTTTGAATCGCTTGTAAATCTTCCATTTTTTTCTCTCTTGCTTTTTTTTGGAAGGAGGCAAATGCTATAATCTTCCCCCTTATAACAGCTTTTAATGCGTCCCATAGTATCGGGGGTAAAACCTCCCCATTATCATTAATTTCAAGGTAATCTTTGAGCTCTGCCTTTATTACTTTCCTAAATTCTACATCTTTAAGCAGGGATGAATTCAATCTCCAAATTGAAACTTTTGGGTGTACATTCATATCAATCGTTAGGTACAGCGGTGCGTGATCACTTATATCTATCAAGCCCATCTCGCATGTTAAGATTTTATCCCTATCTCTTCCAAACATTAAAAAATAATCTATCCTCATGTAAAGTGAGTGTGGGGCTGAAAAATGAGAGTAATCCCTCCTTGTAGGAAAGCGATTTCTCCATACATCAATTAAACCCACCTCATCGAACAGTGCTGAGATTCTTTTATATAATGTACTCGATCCCGGCTTCTTTCTTTTAGAGCTATCTAGGTCCGGTTGTAGGCGTATATTCAGATCACCGCCGCAAATTAAAGGGCCTTGAGTTTCTGTCACCATTATGTTAACAATGTACTTAAAAAAACTTAGGTCACTTCCTGGTGGGGCGTACACATTCATTAGAGTAACCTGATTACCATCAACTGTTCCCCGTACCAGTATAAATCTCCCATCCTTATCTTTAAGTTCAAATGACTTTTCAAAGTTCAGTGCCCTGGAAATCAAGATTACCACGCCCCGTCTGCGGCCTGATTCATACGCTGAGGAGAACATATTTGTAAAACCCATCCTCCTGAGTTTTTCATGTTCATTATTATTCAAGTGTGTCTCTTGTAAATATACTATCTGTGCTCGATCTTTCTTCATTTTATTCAAGATTCGACTTCGTTTAATGGGATTCGTGAGCCCATTCACATTAAAAGATATAACCTTAATTCCTCTAGTAGTCATTTATCCGAAATAAAATATCCAGACTTAATTAATTTATCAACTGGTAAACTCCCTTTAACAACCCAAATAATAAACAACCACAATCGTCCAGAATCGGACAAAGAAAAAACAAAACAAGACAAAAAAAACAAAAATAATATGTGATTCCAAGGTTGGGGTCAGTCCTAACAGACCCTGGCACGTATATCCCATAGACAGGGGGAAACCTCCCCTGACTGGAGGGCAAGGGCCCCTGCTAGCTCCTTTAAGGTGCATTTCTCCACAGTCTCTCTGCAATCTTAATCATCTAATAAGGGAAAAGTATTTGTTATCTCACCCATTGCGGCCGCACAGTATATCTCCATTAGTCTCCTGTCGTAGAGGGAGAGCACCTTCTAGATAGCTGAAGCTGCTCACTATTGGGACTTTCTCTATGTCCCTCCGAGTCACACCGCTGCGACTTTCCAATCTTCGCCCACGTCAAATTTGACAGCTGTTCCGTTAAGGTCTGCTTCTGGGCAACTTTATCAATCTGAAATCCCCTTGTCCGCATGTCCGCGGTTGCTTCCTCCGCCGTCGCATAAAGCATGGTTCCCTCTTGATAGAAGACCCTTAATTTAGCAGGATAAGGAGTCTGGAACCTTATGTTCTGTTGTTTCAGAGCTCTTTTAGCTTCAGCGTAGCCTTTACGTTTTCGCAGAATAGCTGGTGCATAATCCTGATCAAAATATATTTTCTGACCGTTCAACAGAACAGTCCTCTTGGCCCACGCTTTACGCAAAACTTCTTCCTTGGTGTTGTAACGTGCAAAACAAATCAATATCGAACGTGGGGTTCCCTCTCGGTTCCTCACTGCTCCCGGGGCCCGGTGTGATCTCTCAATACCAAGCTCTGTGCCCTGGGGGAGGTCGAGGCATTCCGTCAATACTTTTTCCACAAAAACTGTCATCGAAGACCCCTCCACTCCTTCAGGGACATTATACAGCCTCAGATTCTTTCGCCGGGCCCGGCTTTCCTGATCCACAATTTTGTTTTCTTGCTCGTTGATAATTTTTAACATCTTTAGCATCACCTGTTCCGCGTTTTGGACCCGGTCTTCCAGCTTTGCAATGCGGGTTTCTGCTTCGGTTATCCTGTTATTGGCTCTGACCAAGTCGGATTTAAATTCTTGGAACTCTCTTCGAAAGTCCCGTAATTCTTCCAGTATCATGGTCAAGCCCGAGCCTTCATCCATATTGGCCCTAGTATTGACTTCATGTCGAGATGGCGATGCCGCTGCCATAGGCCCTTCGTTTACACGTTCTTCTGCTGAGCTTTTCTGTTTGTCTCTTTTCCCCATGTATGCATTACCTCCTACACTTTTTCGCGCTGTGAAATTTGGGGCAATGGGTTGCGGACAGTTTGTTTTGTCACTCCATTTGTAAGGAAAGCAACGGATGGAATGGTTGAGCTGCTCAAGAGATATGTATTTCTTCCTGATTAACACATCAAGACAGAGTGAAATTTCAACAGGTACAATCCCTTCAAGCAAATCATGCAAAGCATCTGGGGGATAACCTGATGTAGCATGAAAGTGACTGAGTCTGTCTGAGATTGGACACTGTCTTTTAACTCCACAGTGGTGAGCTTCTGCAGGATCAGACAGTGCTGCTTTGACATGGATGGCATAGTTGGACTTAGTCCGTAGAGGAAACAGTCCTTCTCCTACTTCATGCTCCTGGGTTTGTGACCTTTCGCCAATGCAAAAGCGACAGAAATGTGAAGCTGAAAAGCTTTCAACAAACCCGCCTATTGAGTGAGCGCCAAGATTGTCAGCGACTACAGCAAGTACAGTGCCCTTGACCACTTTGCCCAGACTTGAAACAAAAATACCATTATTTTCAAAGGACTTCTAATCTTTGAGCAGTGGGTCCAAAACTTTTGCATAGCCAAACTGGTTGACATCATTTGCCTTGCATAAAATGGTTAAGTAAATGGAAGTCAGTGTAGATCTCAATGTGGCAATACCCAATACACAGCTGTGACTTTATGCTTCTTGCGGGATGTTCCCAGAGGGTTGCATATCTCAAAGTCATCTATATAAAGGATGAGTGGGAGTTTAAGTTCGTCTTCACATAAAAAGCTGTTTTCTCTTAGTAAAGATCCATCATTAAATGATTTGTATTCCAAAGAGACATCAGATGGCCTTTTGTTTTGTAATATTGTGTTTTGAATGTCTCTGTTGTCCACAAGTTGAGATAATAATGGGAGGATTGGTATATACTGAAATGTTTTATTATCTGTACTATCAAGTATGTACTCAACAGGTTCTGTCAATGAGAGATGCTCCTTTCTAAATTGCTCTCTCCTGAACTGACTGCATAAAGACCCTTCCACTCTTAAAGCAGCACAGACAGGGCTTAGCCGGCAAAGGTCTTTGACCAGTTCTGAAATCACTGAGTCTTCCAATGTACAGCCATGTTTTCTCAAAGTGCTCAGAATTATTTCTTTAATGACGGGACCAGATTCAATGTTTTAGAAAAAGCTAGCATTGACTAATTTTTAAACTTAAAACAAGCAGTCAGACAGTCATGCACAGGCCTGGACTGGGACAACATTTCAGGCTGAGAGCTTTACCCCCCCTGCTTTTATTTTGGTGTGACACCCTAGGGAACTTCAGCTACTTTCTGTCAGAGACCATTGGCAGCACTGATGGTCTCATGAGACGCCCTCCCTCTCTCAGACATACTTGTCCCCGTGAGCGAGTATCTTAATCATCAGTAAGTAGGAGACACTTTCTATCCAATCAGTGGTGAGGAAGGCGGGACCTGCCCCTACTTACTGATGAGTAAGATACTCTTTAACAACACATCAATAAATACAGTTAATAATTCAAACTCTCAGAGCAGTCTTTGTTTTTTACTGATCGTTTTGCATTGGCTTTATTTGTTTTGCTGCTGAAAAATCTCCCTATAGCTGGAGTTCGTGATGCTGCTTTGTCCCAGTGTTTCCCCGCAGTGCGAACAGCTGAGCGGATTATGAAGCAGATACGGGAGCAAAGCTGTATCTGCATGACAGAACAAGCGACTACTGCCGCGCACATTTTTAAATACAAGAAAACATGCTTCAGAGCTTTTTCAGAAAGTTCTGGTGCTGCTAAAACAAAGCCGCCCGTTACAGCTGGGAGAAAGCTTTCAGTGAGCTCTCCGGGATGATGAGCTACAGTGAAGATTAATGGGGAGACGCAGACGGATGCAACAGCTGTTTTTTAAGAGTTTTAAAACACGACTGTTGGGAATAATCTGCCCAACAGTCGTGTTTGATGGCAATGAGGCATGTTGTACAGAGTGCTTTGAGTACTCCGGGAGAGTAGAAAAGCGCTACATAAGAATCAGTCCATTTACCAGTGTTCATAGAATCTCAAAGACATACCGGATTTAAGTTTGTTTACCTGCTTTATGTGTTGACCCAGAAGCAGAGCCACCACAACTTACGGATTGCCGCTCTCATTTCTCAAAAAAAATAAAAAATAAAAAATCGTCTGATGTCCATTTTCTTTTCCATCAAGGCAGGAAAGTAGTTTGCAAAGACCGTGATTGTAATTATTGGGGGTGTCCAAATTCATGGGCTGTATCCTCCCGGGGACGCATTTGTAGACTGATTACGTCACAGCAACGTGCCGAAGGCTGACCAATGCGTCCTCCTTTTCCCCGAATTTGAAGGATGGGTTGGGTGTGTCACTCGTGGCCCACCATATCCCAGAATTCATAGCGCGGCTCAGCCAAACTCCAGTTTCCGGCAATGGCGGCCGCTACTAAGTTTTGAAATTACTCTTATTATTCTTTCTGGGTCATATAATAAACTTTTAACATATTTTCATGCGAGAATGTGGGTGTGTAAACTTCAAATATCTGCTCGGTTTATCAAAATATCACATATTTGCAAAAGTGCTTCAACGTTTTTGGAGACGTCTGTTACCCAACAGCTCGATAGCTAGCCGAGAGCTCGAGGGTCACTAGAGCCACCGAGAACGGCACAACTCCCGGCACATCATTTTCAGATCACCGCTGTCTTTCACTACTCAGGTTAAACGTAGGTTTACATCCAGCCTACCCGACCTTCTGAGGACCCGGCCCACATAGCCCGCGAAGGCCGGGTCCTCAGGAGGATTCAGCCCATGAATTTGGACATGACCTCAGTGTTCCGATTACCAGTCCGGGACTGGTCATGCATGCTGACTGATAAAAAGCGCACCACGAACACATTTCATTGCAACTTACTGGCAGTTGTCTAGACGGTTAACAGAGAGCAACAGATTCAAAGTTTCATTTCAAGTAATGGTGCATTACACAGACCTAAGCAATACAAGTAAAGTGTAATAGCTCATCACTTCAAAAATTAGCATTTGCATGCGCTATTATATATTATTCACCCTGTAACAGGGCAGCCCTTAGCGGCTGGAAACACAGTGAGACAGACGAAGGCAAGTGTAGTGGAACAAAGTATTTATTTGCTATATGGCTCTCCTTAAAACAATTAACTTGTCAAGCTTCTTCACAGCACAAAAAATCCCTAATGACAACTGGCAGCCTTAAATATGTTCAGCTGTCACAGACTTAACCATTATTCCACTCTCAGGTAAATTCTTAAATCCCAACCTTCCACCACAGTATACAATATATCAATAAGAATAAATAAATACATAAATACATTTTCACATTTACATATTAATAAATACTTCACACTTTAATGTTACACCAAACCCAATATTATAAAAACCCAGAAACCCAAGCACAAAAAGATTCACCACACTCTCTTTACCAATGGTCTCTCCCGGAACCTTTAAATGGTGTCTGGACCCCCGGGGAAACATTTGCCCAAACACCTTGAAGAGGACACAGGCAAGAAAGGTGAGTAATCATTAACTTACAAACACTTATTTGCAACACTTTTCCCTAGATTCCACACACACATTTGCATTAGTTTTCCTTATTGGTAAACCTTAATCACAATCTCAATCACCATTCTTCTCTCCTGACAGACAACCACCACATTCCTTGATGAGGAGCAGCTGTGCAGGATCTGAAACAAGGCCACCAACTGATTTTAAAATTCCCAATAAATAGTCAATAAATATTTAAACTTCTTGTGTGCAAATCCATGCTTAAAGTGCAATGCTACATAAAGTGCTTGATAAGGTGCTTTTAATAAAGTGAAAGGTGTGCTCTAAAGTGCTATACAGACAATACAATATAAATAAATGCAGTAAGGGAGTCCTCTTCCTTACATTTCCTCCTCCCTCTCTTAAGCACGAAGTGCTTCAGTCCTCTGTCATCCTAGATAAACAATCAGCAACCACATTTGACTTCCCCAGCCTATACTGGACCGTAAAGTCATAAGGCTGCAGAGACAGGTACCATCCTGCAATGCGGGCATTCGCATCCCTCATGCGGTTCAACCACTGGAGGGCACGATGATCAGTCTCCAGAGTGAAGTGACGTCCCAGAAGATAATACCTCAAGGCCTCAATAGCCCATTTCATGGCCAAGCACTCTTTCTCCACCGTCGAGTACCTCCTCTCCCTGTCGAGTAGTTTCCGACTCAGAAACACCACAGGCCTTCTTTCACCATCCACCTCTTGCTGAAGGACAGCACCAAGGCCAACTCCCGAAGCATCAGTTTGCAAGATGAATGGCTTGTTGAAGTCTGGACTGTGTAGAACTGGATGTGTGCAAACTGCTTCCTTGAGGTCTCTGAATGCTTGCTCACAGTCTTCCGTCCAACGCACTTTGTTAGGGGCTGAGCCTTTTGTGAGGTTATTAAGTACAGTGGATCGCTCTGCAAAAGAAGGTATGAATTTCCGGTACCAGCCTACTAGACCCAGAAAACCTCTCACCTTCCTTTTTGTTGTCGGAACTGGGAAGGACTGAATTGCTTCAATCTTTCCAACCTGCGGCTTTATCTTCCCAGAGCCAACTACAAAGCCCAAGTACTCCACTTCTCTCTTGGCTATGGAGCACTTCTTGGGATTGATAGTCAGTCCAGCCATTCTGATGGAGTGTAGCACCTTCTGTAGGTGAATGACATGCTCTTCCCAGGACTGGCTGTACACCACCACGTCATCCAGATATGCTGCAGAGAATGCTGACACATCTCTCAGTACATGGTCCATTAATCGTTGGAATGTCGCTGGTGCACCTTGAAGCCCAAATGGCATGACTTTAAATTGGTACATACCAAAAGGAGTTTTGAAGGCTGTCAGCTCTCTCGCTTCTGGCGCCAAAGCCACTTGCCAGTATCCTTTACACAGATCAAGTGTTGTAATGTACCTTGCTGATCCAACTCTCTCCAGCAGGTCATCCACCCTGGGCATTGGGTAGGGATCAAACTTGGATACTGCATTCAAATATCTGAAATCAATACAGAATCTCAGGGTGTCATCTTTCTTTGGTACCAAAACAATCGGGCTGCACCACTCACTACTTGACACCTCAATGATTCCCAGGTCCAACATCAGTTTTATTTCTTTCTGCAGCACTGGCACCAACCGTTCTGGAATTCTGTAGCTCTTTTGTCGAACGGGTGCATCCTCCTTCACCCGTATCTTATGCTGAACCAGTGATGTGAAACCTGGTGTCTCTCGAAAGAGCTGTGGGTCCACGAGTGGTTTTATATCAGCCTGCTCAGTAGGAGACAAATGAGAAAGGTCAACTGAAGCACAAACTTGAATGTTAGTTGAAAAGAACTTCTCAGTCACCTCCTCATCCTTAACTAAACGCACCAGTAACTGATAGACCGGCTCTTGTCGGCTGTGGAATGCCTTCAACAAGTTCACGTGAAATGTCTGATATTTTTTAACTCTTTCTGGCATATTCAGCTCATAAGTGACTTTACTCACTTGTCTGATGATCTCGTATGGTCCATGCCATTTTGTCAGCAACTTGTTATCGCTAGTGGGAAGCAATAACAGTACTTTCTGACCTGGAAGGAAGACCCTATCCCTGGCCTTCTGATCATACCAAGTCT
The DNA here is from genome assembly GCF_965226115.1 of Aulonocara stuartgranti. Classification (NCBI taxonomy): domain Eukaryota; kingdom Metazoa; phylum Chordata; class Actinopteri; order Cichliformes; family Cichlidae; genus Aulonocara; species Aulonocara stuartgranti. The sequence goes on from NC_138956.1 coordinate 19,319,609, forward strand.
TTTGATGTTTTTGTGCAGCTTTCATGTTGTCTTGCATCAATGATGCCATTTTCTCCAACCTCTCTCTCATGGTGATGACGTAGGCTGCGATGTTTTCGCCCTCTGCTTTGGATTCCTCCCAGCAGTCCTTAAGCAGATCCAGAGGGCCTCTCACTTGGCGACCGTATAAAAGTTCAAAAGGCGAGAAGCCAGTGGAAACCTGCGGGACCTCCCGGTAGGCGAACAGAAGGTAGGGCAGCCATTGATCCCAGTCAGCACCTGTGTCAGAGACAAACTTGCGCAGCATACTTTTGAGAGTCTGGTTGTATCTCTCCACTAGCCCGTCCGTTTGGGGGTGATAAGGGGTGGTCTTAAGTCCCTTTATCCCTAACAACTTATAAACCTGCTGCAACAACTTGGATAGAAAGTTCGTTCCACAATCCGTCAGAATTTCTCTTGGTATGCCTACCCTAGAGAAAAGCTGCAGAAGACAATTAGCAATGTGACGAGCTTTAATTGATCTGAGTGGGAAGGCCTCAGGAAACCGTGTTGCATAGTCACATATGACTAATATGTAGCGATGACCTGTGGAGCTCCTCTCTAAAGGGCCCACAATATCCATGCCTAGCCTCTCAAATGGTGTTTCAATAATTGGCAGTGGTTGCAACTGGGCTCGCGCTACTCCTTTGCCTGAGGTCAACTGACATTTTTCACAGGAACGGCAAAACTCAGAAACCTGGACATACATCCCTGGCCAAACAAAACGGCTGCTGATCCTATTCAGTGTTTTGTGAAAAGCCATATGACCTGCCCATGGAATTGAATGACCCAAATCCATAACTTTGTCTCTGAACTGTTGTGGGAGTGCCACAGCTTCGCACTTCCCCTTTCTCTGGTACAAGATGCCTCCTTTAATCAAGTAAACAGTGTCTGCAAGACAGCTTACCTGACCTTGACTAGCCCCCTCTACCTCTGTTACCTTCTCAAACCAGGGTTTTAGAGTAGGGTCGCTTCTTTGGAGTGCACCTAAATCTGAGGGAACATCAAACTCAAGTTGGTTATTTGGCTTAGGGAACAATGCTGTACCTTTTTCCTCTGAGCCTTTGAACTTTTCTCTTCTTTTCTGAGCCCTAGACTTCCTAATCTTCCCTGGCTCCGTTTCGAGAGACTCCTCAAAAAAGGGCAGTTCTTGCATCCTTTCCTTTGCACTTTGTGCTCTTGTGACTACATGACAGGGTTTAAATGGTTCAACTGTCATATCTAGAGGAAGTGAGCTTCCAGATTCATCACCTAAGCCTTGAATGTCTTTCTCAGCACTCACTTGAGGGTCATAATCTGACTGGTGTATTAGATCAAAAAGGGTGGGGATGTCATTACCAAGTATCACTGAATATGGCAAACTGGGAACAACAGCTACCACTAACAAGTAGGTTTGACCTCCTACTGTCAGGTAAACCTCAGCAGTGGGGTACCTGTGTTCGTCTCCATGCACACAACTTATTGTAGCCCCAACCCCACTTAGCTTTTCTCCTGAAATTATGCTAGAGTGTACAAGAGTCTGAAAGCACCCAGAGTCAAGCAAAGCTTCCTCTTTACGCCCATTAATTAAAACAGGGACAGTACAAGCTTTCTTTCCTACTGGCTCTGTGGCTGGTCTTGGAACTGCACATAAAAGAGATGGTTTTGACTTAAGTGCAGGGCAAAATTGTTGTGTATGGCCAAAGTTATGACAGTGATAACATTTAATATCCTGAACTGAAGATTTAAAGGATTTCTTCACATTGTGAGGTCTATGGGAAGGGAGCTGCCTAGAACTAGAAAGATTTCTAGCCTGAACTTGACCAGAACCCTGTTCACCCCCAGTGGACTTACTTGGTTGGGCGTAGTGGGTCTCCCGGCTGAAGTAGGTGCTCTTGCTTCCTTTTCTGGCTGAAGTGAAAACCTCTGCGAGGCTAGCTGCTTCCTTTGCAGTCTTCGGGTCATGCTCACGTATCCAAATCTCCAGCTCTGGATTAACCATTCTCAAAAACTGCTCCAGAATTATCTGCTCAGATATTTCTTCTACAGTTGATTTTTCAGGTTTAATCCATCTTGAAAACAGGTCTTTCAATCTTACATAAAGTTCACGTGGCGTCTCACCTGGCTCAACTTTCAGAGATCTGAAGCGGCGTCTGTAGGTGTCAGCAGTGATCTCATATTTTGCCAGAATTGCCTCTTTCACCTTATCATAATTCTCAGAGTCTGTTAAATCCATAAGAATGTAGGCTGTGCGGGCTCTACCTGTCAACAGGGGAACCAGACGAATAGCCCACTCATCTCTGGGCCATCGACACACGTTTGCCATTCTTTCAAACGTAGTCAGAAAATGTTCAATGTCATCTTCTGGTGACAGAGGAAAAAGTTTTGGTTCAATTAAAGACCTGGACCCACTGGCCACTGGAATGTCTTCACCATTGAATCCAAGTTCTTGTTCTTCAGATGTTGTAGGGGGCGCTGGCGCCTCTGGTGGGTCAGGCTTATCAGTTACAGCGTTAACTTGTAGCTGGATTTGCTGAAATTGATGCTGCATGCCTTTCCACCTTTGCTCCTGACGTGACAAATCCTTCTCCCACTTTTGGTCTCTGGCTGCTTGAGACCACATAAGAGATTTCACCAACCCTGTTAACTCCTCCAATTTGTTCTCAGGGCTTGTTGCTGCCATGGCCTCTAGCTCAGATGAAGCTCCAACTCCTTCATCAGGCTGCTCCTCTTGGCCTGGCTTTCTTCCACCTCTTGTCATCATCTTCTCACTGTGGCATGAGTGACACACTCCTGACACCACTTGTAACAGGGCAGCCCTTAGCGGCTGGAAACACAGTGAGACAGACCAAGGCAAGTGTAGTGGAACAAAGTATTTATTTGCTATATGGCTCTCCTTAAAACAATTAACTTGTCGAGCTTCTTCACAGCACAAAAAATCCCTAATGACAACTGGCAGCCTTAAATATGTTCAGCTGTCACAGACTTAACCATTATTCCACTCTCAGGTAAATTCTTAAATCCCAACCTTCCACCACAGTATACAATATATCAATAAGAATAAATAAATACATAAATACATTTTCACATTTACATATTAATAAATACTTCACACTTTAATGTTACACCAAACCCAATATTATAAAAACCCAGAAACCCAAGCACAAAAAGATTCACCACACTCCCTTTACCAATGGTCTCTCCCGGAACCTTTAAATGGTGTCTGGACCCCCGGGGAAACATTTGCCCAAACACCTTGAAGAGGACACAGGCAAGAAAGGTGAGTAATCATTAACTTACAAACACTTATTTGCAACACTTTTCCCTAGATTCCACACACACATTTGCATTAGTTTTCCTTAGTGATGGGCAGATGAAGCTTCATGAAGCACTGAAGCTTTCCATCCAATTGGTTCACCCCAACGCGAAGCTTCTTGAAGCTTCATTTGCTCTAGTAGGACACCTACTGGACGTAAAAATATTAGTTGGCATGAATTTGAAGAGTGTGGCCTTTTGCACACAGCCTGTAAATGTCAACAACAACAGGAGTATGTAAAACATCTATATTGTAGTGATGCAGTATACTGTGTATATTTATGCTGGCAGTATGGAAAATGATTATTTGCGGCAAAGTTCGAACCGCTTCCTGAACCAGTCACGTGGTACAACCGGGCAGCGAGGCTTCGGACGTCATCATTTTCAGCTCCTCCCATAAATGAAGCAAGCCTCGATACGCGCTTCGCGGAAACGCCCCCTCCATTACTCGACACACGCTTCGAAGCCTCGATACAGAACGTCACATCACTAGTTTTCCTTATTGGTAAACCTTAATCACAATCTCAATCACCATTCTTCTCTCCTGACAGACAACCACCACATTCCTTGATGAGGAGCAGCTGTGCAGGATCTGAAACAAGGCCACCAACTGATTTTAAAATTCCCAATAAATAGTCAATAAATATTTAAACTTCTTGTGTGCAAATCCATGCTTAAAGTGCAATGCTACATAAAGTGCTTGATAAGGTGCTTTTAATAAAGTGAAAGGTGTGCTCTAAAGTGCTATACAGACAATACAATATAAATAAATGCAGTAAGGGAGTCCTCTTCCTTACACACCCTATGTAAATAGCTTACCTTCACTTCTGTGGTTCGATCGGGTTCGATGGAAGCCGAAAAAAAGACCCAGAATTTTCTTGCAGTCCCGCTCAGTCAAAAAGCGCGGTCTGGCGCATGTGCAATTAGGGACATAAGACTCACGGTTTGGGGGTATATTTTACTGCATTTTTTAATGTAATGTTGTTACTCTTCAGAAAAGGGTATAATAAACCCATTACTTCATAATTCCTTGGCTGAGTGCAATAATAGAGTAAATTTCATATGATTTGCATAGATGATATATACCTCTCTCCAAAATAGCTTTTATCAGTGTAGAGCTAATATATTCTCAAGACAAATCAAAAGGACAAGGTCATGTCAGATTTAATTCTTGTAGATCCCCTCACAAACTGAATGTTTTAGTGTAGGTGTTTTGGAAATCTGATTATGTATGCTCTAACAATAAAACTATGTCAGAACAACAGTTTAACACGAAAATTAAAAATAAGTTTGTGGCGTGGGTGTGGTCTCTGGCTAGTTGCAGAGGAGGGGTGATGCAGTGAGCTCCCGGGGCGACGCAGGGGCGGGGTGAACAGGTGTGCTGGGGATCTGTCAGTGATTGTCTCTCTTTATATGTTGGCAGTGACAGTCGGAGGGGGAGAGCGGACGTGACAGCAGTGAGAGAGAGCGGGAGTGTCTGTGTCCCAGTACAAAACCACAATATTAAATAAAAGTTCTGCTGTCGTAATATTCGCTCCAGCTTATGTTTCTTGGGTCCGACGTTACAGTTTTAGAAGGAAAACATGCTGGAAGAGAATTTTCAGTTAAGAGAACAATGCAGAGCATATTTAAATAGAAGTTAAGACAGCAATGTTCAAGACTTATTTACCTTACTCATAAAATATTTATTCTCCATCTCTGATGAACAGAGCTTATCAATTTCCATTCATCCCTCTGCACTTTATCCTTATCAGGGCGGTGAGGTGGAGGGGTTGGAGCCTATCCCAGGTACCATAGGGTTAGAGGCAGGGTACACCTTGGAAAGGTTCCCACTCTGTTGGGCTAGTTTATTAGATCAAGGCAGGTTTTTGATCTGTGCTCATATCTACAGATAACCTGAAGCTAAGGTAATGGTATCATATTTGAAATGGAAGAAATGTGATTGGTGCATCACTGCGCTGGTAAAGGAGGTCACTGCATCTCATGTTATATTTTATTGGTCTCTCGAATCTCTGAGGGATGTTTGAAAAAAAGAATGGACAAACATTATATTAGTACTAAAAATGTCCAGATTTTGTGAAGCAAATACTACCTTAAGAGCCTGAAATATGTTTAAAAGTAATAACCAATTAATGATAAGACAGAAACACTGTCACGGTTTGGCAGGGCAAACCGTGGGGATGTAGGGAAGGAGGACCCAGGCGCAGTACTTTGTGTATAAGCAGTGCGTTTATTTACAGTGAGTGGAACAATAACAGTAAATCCCCGTGTCGTGTCCTCTTCCCAGTGCTTGCGTTCCTGTCTCCGCTTCTCCGTGATGAGCACCCCGTGCTCGCTGTCCTCTCATCTCCTTGCTACTCCTGGGAACATAAGAGAAAGGCAGCTATCAGACACACTATAATGCAGCAGACTTAAACTAGCTGGTTGAGAGACTAACGTGAAGCCACGCAATGATCCAGCATCGGAGAGAGCTCCACCACACTCTCAAGTAGCTCCTATGACGAGGCCTGATCAGCTGCAGGTGTGTCACGGTCTTCAGGTGTGGCCAATTGCCTGCCAGGGCCACACCCACACCCTACATACACACATATATCTACAAGCAGGGAGAACGAGGGACAGCAATACCAAAATACATATAATAAAGCATACTAGTCCATAACTGCTCAGGGTCCTGGGTCGCTCAGACCCAGGACACTGACAAACACTACACAATGATAAAGAGTTTACAACATAGCAATCATCTGTGCATGCAAACAACTATCAAGTCATGCCTCATGCCTCATTATTTAGTGATTGTAAAATCACTAAATAATGACAAGAAAACCATCCTGAAAAGGTTTCATGGAAGGGCTATGTGGTTGCTGAGTAGGGACTCAAATTCACGACTTGGAGACGAGACTAAATTGAAAGAGTCTTAGGGTCCTAGGGTTAAGCCTAGGACTTTGATGTACATGTAAGTAAGTAAGTAAAGTTTATTTATTAAGCGCTTTTCATAGACAGGTAGTCACAAAGCGCTGCACACAGAGATTAAAATAAACAGTACCATAAATAGCAAAATGCACGATATACACAATATAGAGTTTAAATGTAAATTAAAAACATAAAAATGTAAAAAGCATTGGTCAACAGAAAGCTTGTTTAAACAGTAAAGTTTTTAACTGTTTTTTAAAGGATTCCACAGAGTCAACCAAACGTAGTTGTAGAGGTAGACTGTTCCACAGACTTGGTGCCACAGACTGAAATGCTGTGTCCCCTTTCATCTTCAGACGTGTTCTGGGAGCAACCAACAAACTCTGAGTTTGTGAACGGAGACGGCAAGCAGTAGTGTATTTTGTGAGAAGCTTGGATAAATAATCTGGGGCTTGGCCATTTAGTGCTCTGTATGTTAAAACAATAATTTTAAAATGAATTCTAAAATCTATTGGGAGCCAATGTAAAGAACATAAAATAGGAGTGATGTGAGCTCGCTTGCTAGAGCGAGTTAGTAGTTTGGCTTCTGCGTTTTGTATAGCTTGGAGGTGAGAAAGAGATGATTTATCCAAGCTGGTAGACAGGGAATTACAATAATCTAAACGCGATGACACAAATGCATGGACAATTTTTTCCAGTTCAGCTGAGGAGACCATATGTTGCAGTTTAGAAATATTCCTTAAATGAAAGAAACAGGAACGAGATTTTACGTGTGAGTCAAGGCCCAAAGAAGAGTCAAATATTACTCCAAGATTTCGAATATTTGGCTTAGCAGAAGAACGGAAAGGGGCAAGAACCTGACTGATTTTAGAATATAGATCAGGAGGAGCTATGATCATGGTCTCTGTCTTGTTCATGTTTAAAACAAGGTAATTGTTAGAAAGCCAATCAGAGATTTGAGTTAAAGCCTGGAGTAGGGTGGACAGCCTATCCGGCTGATGAGGCTTAGGACATATACAGCTGAATGTCATCGGCATAGAAATGATAAGACAGGTCACTAAAAGACTGAATAATGCCAGCTAAAGGAAGCATATAAAAAGAAAATAATAATGGACCCAATACTGAACCCTGTGGAACCCCACAGGTTAGGGCAGCAGTGTTAGAGGAGAACCTATCAGTCCTAACAGAAAAGGTCCTGTCTGATGAGTAGGAAGAAAACCAGTCTAAGGCGGTGCCAGATATACCAGCCAGAACCTTCAGCCTGTTGAGTAGGATTTTGTGGTCAACGGTATCGATGGCTGCGCTAAGATCTAGCAAAATGATCACGGAACAATTTACTGCATCAGATGCCATTAGTAGATCATTATAGACCCTTAAGAGAGCAGTATCCGTAGAGTGCTGCTTTTGAAAGCCAGACTGAAAATCTGCAATCAGCATAGTAAGGACCTGAACTGATTTTCTACAGTTTTTTCTAGTAATTTACTTATAAATGGCAATCATGAAAAAGGACAATAACTACTAGGGGAGGTAGGATTGAGATTCTGTTTTTTTAACAGAGGGGTTACCTCAGCATGTTTAAAATAGGACGGAACACAGCCTTGCCTCCCTCAGTGAATTGTTGATGATGGATAGTAGTGTGGGACCAATGCTGGTGAGAGTCCCAGACAGGACAGAGGGAGGTAATATATCTAAGGAGCATGATGAGGATTTCATTTTACCTATTACTGCAATTAAGTTATTGAGTGTGATTGGAGAAAAAGAAGTAAATGACCTGGGACAACAAGGGGCATCTTCATAAGGGGAGGCACTTGAGGAGATTTTGGATCTCAAGTCCATCACCTTATTTACAAAGTAATTGAGGAAAGTGCTACAATCTTCGTCAGGAAGTAACACAGCGTGCTGAGTTGAAGGAGAAACAATACTGTTGATAGTATCAAATAGAATTCTTGGGTTATTTTTATGACGATTTATGAGATTATTGAAGTAAGAGGATCTGGCCTCTTTAACTGACTCATTATATAAGTAAAGAAGTTCTTTGAAGTGTTCCCGATGGACAACCAGCCCATTGGACTTCCAGAGATGCTCTGCACTGTCGAAGACCACGGGTTTGATTATTTAACCATGGTGTGCAGGAACTAACAGTGCAATGACTAGTTTTGAAAGGAGCAACCTGATTAAGAATGGCAAGACAGTGTTCATTAAAAGAATTAATAAGGATGTCAACATCATCAGAAGAAGGTTTAAAATTAAAAAGAGAAGAAAACTTAAAAATGACAGAGTCATCAATAAAGCGCCTGCGTCTATGTACCATAAACAATACTTGTTTTTGACCATTCCCATTGCAATCATCAAATTACACATAGGCGCATAAGCATAAGCAGATAGGTCGCAGCTTAGTATACACAACACACAAACACACACACAAAACACGAAGCAGAGCGACTGAAAGCTCTTTTCCCTATTGTAGTGAGACGAGCAGAAGGAACAGCAAGATGAATGGCAGATGAAGATCTCAGAGAGCGGGAAACAGTAGTGGTCCTCATTTGCCTGGAATGATGTCCATCACCTGCTAAAATACCAGTGCACAACACAAAAGAGGGTCACTGCCATCAACTATAACTTCTACAGATTTACTTTTAATAGAATCCATCTAAATCGAATAAGCACCTTAAGGGAAAGTTATCAAATCAAATTTGCTTGATTGGTTTACATTCAGCCATTACCCATTGCATTACAACCTTAAGTAAGCCGTCTGGTTGACTCCTGTTCTCTAATTTTCTTTAACGATTCTTCTGGACTTTTGGAGTCCGAGCAGCTATTTTACTCTTTAAGCACACTGTAATGTTGACCATTTAAAAACAGAATTAAAAATCTTCTGGATTTTTTCTGTGATGTTATCGTGTCAGCCAGTGATCAGCTGATCACGGGGCCGGGTTTAAAAGAGAGACGTCACCCACCTGTTCGCCGCTCAGACATCGTTCTCTTCATGTCAGGAGCTCCGAAACCTCGCCGACGTCAGTCGCCGCCTGATTCAGCAACTGTGAGTGTTTTTCCACCCGATCGTGACAGGATGTCTGAGCCCCATATAGACCCAGCGGAATTCGAACGGCTGAAAGCCGAAGTATTATATCTTCGCGGTGTGGTAAATCGGATGAGCACAAAGATGGAGTCTCTCACTGAAACTGTCCTCCAACTTTCCTCTTCCGTCACCTTGCTGCAACGTCAGCCAGCACCGGTGAGCGCGGAGCCCCGGATCGGACTACCAGATAAGTGGAACGGAGTAGATGGCCGGCCTGATGGGTTGCTCGCCACCTTAGACATGCTGTTTGAATGTCAACCCACTAAATACGCCACCGCCCGTGCAAAAGTTGCAATGTTAACCTCTCTCTTGTCTGGCCAGGCTCAGGAATGGGCCGCGGCTCTCTACAACGGCACTCCTGGCATTCCATATAGGTTGGCACTAATTTGCTCTTTTTATCTTTAAAATCGATCGTGGGGCGATCGTGGCTCAAGAGTTGGGAGTTTGCCTTGTAATCGGAAGGTTGCCGGTTCGAGCCCCGGCTTGGACAGTCTCGGTCGTTGTGTCCTTGGGCAAGACACTTCACCCGTTGTCTACTGGTGGTGGTCAGAGGGCCCGGTGGCACCAGTGTCCGGCAGCCTCGCCTCTGTCAGTGCGCCCCAGGGTGGCTGTGGCTACAATGTAGCTTGCCATCACCAATGGGTGGATGACTGGATATGTAAAGCGCTTTGGGGTCCTTAGGGACTAGTAAAGCGCTATATAAATACAGGCCATTCACCATTTTAAAACTTTTTATCTGTAAAACCCTCTTTTGCACACATGTTGTCGCACTCTGCTGAACAGACCTTCTTCCTCTTTCCTCTTCTTCACTTTTCCTCAGTGCTCTGTCACTTCACTGCAGGTTTCACATGAGGCTGTACACCTTTTTTAAAAAACAAAACAAACCGTTTTCAAACTAAAACACAGACAACAAAGGGCTGTGGAGAAGCAAACGCTTCTCAAATAAAAAAACATACTTTAACCTTAAATTTCCAAAAACTTTTCCTAAAATACTCAACAATCAACTTTATGCCTTTAATCATGGCACAAATCATTTTTTAAAAACGCTATATCTTAAAAAATTGTTGCTTGGACATTCCAAAGCAGAGATGAAAATAAAAAAAAACTAAAGACCCCCCCCCCCCCCTCCCCCCCATATATCTCAAAAACACTTTAGATTGGACTTTCTTACAAATACAGAGGTGAAATTAATGAAAATATAAAATTTTCTGGCGTGTTGGGGGAACAGCTAGTTCTCTCCCATCATGCCTTGGGACATATGCTGCTGTTTAGATGTTCTTGTTTTGTTTATGGTTACGTTACTTTTAACTGTTATCTTGAATGTTGTGTTTACGCTGTGGTGCAGAGTCACTGACAGTTGTTGTTTTGTAGAGAGAGTGCTGTACCATGAGTGACTTCTGTTGTGCTGTTGTTGAACCTTGAGGCACATTGTAGCACAAGCAAGTGTAAAACACTTGCTTGTGCTACAATGTGCACAATGTGTAAAGAGCTTCCCCTACCAGCTTGGGGTTGAATAACAAGCTCCATCTCTCTCTGTGAGCTTCTTTGTAAAGATTCCTCTGCATGCCACAATATATTTATTCATTTCTCCTTTTATAACTAGAAAAACTCAACCTTTACAGTCAAAAGATTTAGAATTCATAAAACATCAGCTTATAAGAATTTTCTGATACCCACCAAACCTTTGTTCACGATAGAGTTTTTAACCAAATTGTAGAACTATATTTTCATAGCTGCAGATCGTGCCTAATTTTTAGTCTGGACCCATTTTCTCTTGCAAGTGATCAATTGGTTGGTACAGAAGATCCGTTGATGCTCAATCCGCCATCGAGTCCGGCCCTGTTTTCCAGTTGCCTTCTTCTCTTGAAGCCAATCAATTTATTCCTCCATTTTGTCAGGATTTTTTTGTTTGTTTGTTTTTGGTTTTTTTTGGTTTGTTTTTTTAGAGGAGACTCTGTAAAGTCAAAGTACATTTTCTCAATTTTATAATTTGCTAAGCAGTTCAAAATTAGTTCTCTTCATTTCCGCAGGAGACCAAACAAAGAGCACCACAGGCATTAAAACTTTAATGTGTGTGATACAATGTTTATGTACAATGTTAATGTAACTGGGTGAAACTGTTTTGTTTGGGTCTTTTTTTTTTCTTTTAACCTGTCCTGTCCAGCGGTTTAACAATCAGAATTATTATCTGAGGTCCAGATTGATTTTCCCCAGTGGACCTTTTATTTTACTGGTCCACTTGATTATCATAGTTTATTAGATTTTTATTAGCATTCGTTTATTATTTATTTGTTTACTTAGAACCTCTGACACTCTCCACAGCTGTGCTGGTGCCGCTCCCCAAACACTCATTTAAGTCCAGGGTGCAGGAGCCGATCGTCATATTCTCTGATCAGCAGTTTGGTGACCGGATGGTGTGGCTCAAGAACTATGGGGTGCATGGCATCCAAGTCCAGACCTTCTGCTCTTCGGAGCCTTCCCCCGACTCTTATCAGCCCAAGAGTCTGCTTATGAATTGCCTTACAAGCAGCTAGGGCCTGTAATTTCTCTGGGAAACGATCAATTTGAGCCTGTTTCAGGTGATGCAGTTCAGCAGCTAATGCATCAGCAGTAGTCATGGCATAGTTGTTGTGATCAGTGGCCGTCCCATGAAGGATCTCATGGGTAGCCTTAACAACCATTTGACAAAACTGGAAATTGGCACTGTTGTATGTGGACTGCATGTATTCGTGGTTCCATAAAGTGTTTTTCCACTTACCTCCTAATTTTTCTCTTGGCCTCACTCTCATAGAGAGTTGGCCAAGTATCAGGGTTCATTAAAAGGAAAGGTGGGCCTTTAGTCCATTGGTTTGGTTGACCCAGTTCAAAGAGGGTTTTGCCCCGCATCAGGGCAAAACCCTCTTTGAACTGGGTCAACCAAACCAATGGACTAAGGTGCCTCCAATTTGACACCTCAGTATGATCTTCTATTACGGCAACTTGAGTACCAACGAAGACCTTGTAGATGCATGAATCAGATTGGATCCAAGTCAAAACTGTTGTTGAGCCACTCCATAGGGTGATATCACTAGGTTGGAGGTTGTCTTTGGCTTTTCTTGCCTATACAGTGGGGCAAAAAAGTACTTAGTCAGCCACCGATTGTGCAAGTTCCCCCACTTAAAATGATGACAGAGGTCAGTAATTTGCACCAGAGGTACACTTCAACTGTGAGAGACAGAATGTGAAAAAAAAATCCATGAATCCACATGGTAGGATTTGTAAAGAATTTATTCGTAAATCAGGGTGGAAAATAAGTATTTGGTCAATAACAAAAATACAACTCAATACTTTGTAACATAACCTTTGTTGGCAATAACAGAGGTCAAACGTTTAATAGGTCTTTACCAGGTTTGCACACACAGTAGCTGGTATTTTGGCCCATTCCTCCATGCAGATCTTCTCGAGAGCAGTGATGTTTTGGGGCTGTCGCCGAGCAACACGGACTTTCAACTCCTGCCACAGATTTTCTATGGGGTTGAGGTCTGGAGACTGGCTAGGCCACTCCAGGACTTTCAAATGCTTCTTACGGAGCCACTCCTTTGTTGCCCGGGCGGTGTGTTTTGGATCATTGTCATGTTGGAAGACCCAGCCTCGTTTCATCTTCAAAGTTCTCACTGATGGAAGGAGGTTTTGGCTCAAAATCTCACGATACATGGCCCCATTCATTCTGTCCTTAACACGGATCAGTCGTCCTGTCCCCTTGGCAGAAAAACAGCCCCATAGCATGATGTTTCCACCCCCATGCTTCACAGTAGGTATGGTGTTCTTGGGATGCAACTCAGTATTCTTCTTCCTCCAAACACGACGAGTTGAGTTTATACCAAAAAGTTCTACTTTGGTTTCATCTGACCACATGACATTCTCCCAATCCTCTGCTGTATCATCCATGTGCTCTCTGGCAAACTTCAGACGGGCCTGGACATGCACTGGCTTCAGCAGCGGAACACGTCTGGCACTGCGGGATTTGATTCCCTACCGTTGTAGTGTGTTACTGATGGTGACCTTTGTTACTTTGGTCCCAGCTCTCTGCAGGTCATTCACCAGGTCCCCCCATGTGGTTCTGGGATCTTTGCTCACCGTTCTCATGATCATTTTGACCCCACGGGATGAGATCTTGCGTGGAGCCCCAGATTGAGGGAGATTATCAGTGGTCTTGTATGTCTTCCATTTTCTGATGATTGCTCCCACAGTTGATTTTTTCACACCAAGCTGCTTGCCTATTGTAGATTCACTACTTCCAGTCTGGTGCAGGTCTACAATACTTTTCCTGGTGTCCTTCGAAAGCTCTTTGGTCTTGGCCATGGCAGAGTTTGGAGTCTGACTGTTTGAGGCTGTGGACAGGTGTCTTTTATACAGATGATGAGTTCAAACAGGTGCCATTCATACAGGTAACGAGTGGGGGACAGAAAAGCTTCTTACAGAAGACGTTACAGGTCTGTGAGAGCCAGAGATTTTCCTTGTTTGAGGTGACCAAATACTTATTTTCCACCCTAATTTACGAATAAATTCTTTACAAATCCTACCATGTGAATTCATGGATTTTTTTCATTCTGTCTCTCACAGTTGAAGTGTACCTCTGGTGCAAATTACTGACCTCTGTCATCATTTTAAGTGGGGGAACTTGCACAATCGGTGGCTGACTAAATACTTTTTTGCCCCACTGTATGAACTTGTTTGGTCTGGTCTTGAAACATGTCAGCTCCTCTACTGGATGTGCATTTGGCCTGTGATATCACTTGGAGCCAGGCAGAGAAATCTGGCGGGGTATAAACTTTGTCAGTTCCAGTTCTCAGTATCGCATGGCTCAATAAATCCATCTCTATAGCTTGTTGGGAGCATGCTCAGTAGCTTATCAACATGAGAACCACATATTGTAGTTCATAGCCACTTTCACCTTCCAGTGAAGCATGCCTACTAAACCCTTCACATACAGAGCAACAGTGTCAAAGGCTTCTGGGTCCCCCACTTGGGGACATTTGTAAAGAGTTCAGAATAGAACCTAGCTCACTTTGTACGAGCTGGCGAGGTTGACTATATTTATCTTGGAGAGCCTGGAGTGCTGCAGTATATGGCAGGAGATTAATTGATTGATTGATTGAGCTACTTCGTAAGCACTTCATATTTTTAACTGCTCCAGAAGGATTTGATATTTGAACTGCTCTATGAGATTATTATGACTACCAAGCAGGGGGTCCAAAGTAGTGATGTGCGAATCATGAACGAATCGTTCAGTACTCGAGAATCACTTTACTGACTCGTGAATCATGATTTACAAGCCCGACTGACTCACTGACTCATCCCTGTTGCTGTTAGCAAACTAATTTCATTAGTAGAAATATAGCTAGCTTATAATTAAAATTGTGGAGAAACAACATCCAGTATCTTAACAGAAAAATTTCTACTCTGAACTGGAAGAAAAAACTCACATCAAGACAACAGCTCCTCAGTTCACAGTAGCATCGCTCTGCTAACATGCTAACATGCTAGCATGTTAGCATGTTAGCATGTTAATGTATACTATGTCTTCTGGTGATACTGCCTAAGGGAAGCATGTATAATGTAAACAGAATTGATCCTAGCACTGAACCCTGTGGAACTCCATAATTAACCTCAGTGTATAAAGAGGACTATCCATTTACATGAATAAATTGGATTGTATTAGATATATATGATACAAACCGCTGCAGCGCACTACCTTTAATACCTTTCAAGGGTTCAAGTCAAGTCAAGTCAAGTTCAACTTTATTGTCACTTCAACCATATACAGTTTAAAAATACACAGTGAGGCGAAACAACGTTCCTCCAGGAACCAAGGTGCTACAAGACAAGTTAGTGCAAAAAAAATAATAATATATAATATATCTAGTAATAATATTGTGCAAAAGAGCATTTACAGGTTGGTGTGTGCGATGGTTTGGTGGTGTAGGTCAGTGTGTTTGCGCTTGTGTTGGTTAGTCAGTCCAGTCTCAATGTTTTGAGGTATTTGAGTTAAGCTGAGTGATAATGTTAGTGTATGTGTGTGTGTGCGTGTTTATCAGTCAGTCCCTTTTTGCTGAGGAGACAGATGGCTTGTGGAAAAAAGCTGTTGCACAGTCTGGATGTGCGTGCCCGAATGCTTCGGTACCTTTTTCCAGATGGCAGGAGTGTAAAGAGTGTGTGAGAGGGGTGTGTCCGATCAGCCACAATGCTGGTGGCTTTGCGAATGCAGCGTGTGGTGTAGATGTCCTCAATAGAGGGTAGAGAGACCCCGATGATCTTCTCTGCTGTTCCCACTATCCGCTGTAGGGTCTTGCGGTCTGATATGGCACAGCTCCCAAACCAGACAGTGATGCAGCCGCTCAGGATGCTCTCAATAGTTCCTCTATAGAAGGTGGTCAGGATCGGTGGTGGAAGCCGGGCCTTTCTCAGTCTTCTCAGAAAGAAGAGACGCTGTTGGGCTTTCTTGTGCAGGGAGCTGGTGTTGAGGGACCAGCCGAGGTCCTTCTCCAGGTGTACGCCCAGGAATTTGGTGCTGTCAACGATCTCCACAGAGGAGCCGTTGATGCTCAGCGGTGAGTGGTCGCCTCGTGTCCTCCTAAAGTCAACAACCATCTCTTTTGTCTTGTCAACATTCAGAGACAGGTTGTTGTCCTTACACCAGTCCGTTAGTCTCTGCACTTCCTCTCTGTACGCTGACTCGTCGTTCTTGCTAATGAGACCCACCACGGTCGTGTCATCAGCGAATTTAATGATGTGATTTGAACTGTGTGTTGCTACACAGTCATGAGTCAGCAGTGTGAACAGCAGAGGACTGAGCACACAGCCTTGTGGGGCCCCAGTGCTCAGTGTGGTGGTGCTGGAGGTGCAGTTCCCGATCCGTACTGACTGAGGCCTTCCGGTCAGAAAGTCCAGGATCCAGGTTCAAGGTTCAAGGTTCTTTATTATTTGTCACATGCATAGTTATACAAGCATAACACACAGTGAAATGTAGCCTGACATGCTCCTCGACATGTGCAAAAATTGTGTGTGTGTGTGTGTGGGGGGGGTGTAGAGGAAGAACATTATATATACATATATATATATATATATATATATATATATATATATATATATATATATATATATATATATATATATATATATATATATACACATATAGTATATACACTGGGTGAATGTGCAGTAGTAGCAGCAAGCAGGTGAATTCTGTACATTAATATGAATAGATATCTGATATATATATATCTGATATATATATATATATCTGATATATATATATATATCTGATATATATATATATATCTGATATATATATATATATATATATATATATATATATATATATCTGATATATATAATAGATATACCTACAGCATGTTCCAATCGCTGTCCGACACAGCATGTTAGTCCTGTTATGGATTCTCCCTCAGCTGATCATCAATATGGTCTGCAGCTAGGTGTAAATCCCTCTCCTACCACCTACTCAACTCAGCCTTGTCCACCTGCAACAGAGGTGGACAGCTCTAACATTCCCAGCAGATAATCACAGCCTCCTGAAAAGCTGAAGCCTCAGGGATCATCTCAGCCAGGACCATACACATCACCCAGTCAGTCTTTGCCACCTCCTAATATACATTTCCACCTGTGGTATAAAGTTGGACAAACTGGCTGTGGGCCCATGGAGCCACCTTTACAGTCAGGGATTCTACCTACTGACAGTGGATCCTTGCCAGGCAACAACTTGATGGAACTGCTAATTGCCAACTTGTACCAGCATTACCTTTCACAGGTGGTAAGGAAGTTGATTTTGCACTTCTTAAAATGGCTTTGGACTAGTGATGGTAAATTCAATTCTTCTTATTGAATCGAGTTTTAATGAGTCACTCACCAAAGTGAGTGACTCATTGAACATTTGTTGCCAACCAAGAAGAAGAAGGAGGAAGAAGCTGTGAGCCAGGAGGGAGGGGGTTAGTGAGTCCTGAGTGATTCGTTTGTGCTACGATTCAGCACAGGAAAGGAGGGAGTGAGTAGCTCAAATGTGCTGATGTCACCCAGCTCTATGAAGCCAGATAATACACACCAAATAGTTAAACTACAGGAATGTCTTAAAGACATAAAGACCTGGATCGCCTCTAACTTTCTGCTCCTTAATTCAGATCAAACTGAGGTTATTGTACTCGGCCCTGAAAATCTTAGAAATATGGTATCTAACTAGATTCTTACTCTGGATGGCATTACCACCAGTAATGCCATCAGTATAGGCTTATAAGGCCCCGAAGGTAAAAAAAAAAAAACTACATTTCAAATAAATCAGCATCGCCTCACTCAAAACGCGCAGTGGGTGTTTCGACTTACGAAAATGTTCGACTTACGAAAGACCCTTGGGAACGATTTAATTTCGTAAGTTGAGGTTCCACTGTATTTAATATTTCCAGATTGCAGTGGCAATCTGGACAATCGAAGAAAAACAATCAGCAACAATCAAAGGAATTACGAAAGTAGCAATTAATCCCAAGAACTGTAGATTTTAGCCAGTTTATTGAATAATCTGAAACTCTTGAGAACAAGTTTATTAATGTAATTACCTCAGAGAGAATGGTTTGTGAGTGTTGGAGAAAAAGTAACACATCATTTGCATAAAAACTGATTTTATAATCTACATTATTGCATTTTATGCCTTATTCACCATAGCCTGTCTAATTGCTGTTGCTAGTGGTTTTATAAAAACTGCATACAGTGAGGAGGAGAGTGGGCATCCCTGCCTGGTGCTCCTCTGGAGAGAGACGCTGAAACATGTTTGGTCATTTGTTATGAGACTGTTGGGAAATTATATAATAATTATATAATAACCAACTTGTGAACAAGTTTCCAAAATCAAATTTGTGTAAAGTTGCTACTCTATCAACGCTATCAAATATTTTTTCTGCATCTAGAGACGAGATGTGGTTTCAATGTTTTTACCACTAGCGGGTTTTGTCTTGGTGTCACAGAGAAGTTCAACCATTTTACAATTATATTTTACTCTGCTTGTGTGAGTTGTCTGTCAGACAGGTTGTTCACCCACTTGTCCATAGTGTGGCATCCTTCTCTTTTCTGGATGCTGAGGACAGTCTCCGTATTTTACTGTGGTTTCCGATGGACAACAAGTAAGTCATATCTGATTCCTTTGTCATTTCTTTTTTGCCTGGCCTAAGACTTTTCAGTCTGTGCTAGATGAGCCTTCTCAGTTAATTAAAACATCTTTTGAAGAGTATTCCCATCTAGAAGCATTGTCTGTCTCCGATCACTCCTCTGTTGATTTTAGCACATCAATGGTAAAATTTGTTTGTCTCACCTGTTCATTGAGGAGCTGGTTCTGTACCTTTTGGATGATTTTTGTTGCGCAGAGGCCCTTAATTGAATAGCTCATTTGCAGACCAAGGTAAAGTTCTGTGTTTATTATTTTAGTTTCACTTTCTCCTGTGGTGTCATCATGTTAATTTGTATCAGCTATTTGTTTCCCTTCCCCTCATCACCACTGTGTATTTAGTCTGTGTGTTTCCATTCATTCCTTGTCACGTCGTCTGTGTAACTTCCCCTCGTCATAGAAATCATAGTCAGTTCATGGTCATCTTAGCTGATGCTTAGTTTTCTTTGTTAAGTCATAGTTTCACAGTCTAGTTTGTTTTTTGCTTTGATTTATGTTCCACGTATATCAGCCAAAATAAAGGCTCGCCTTTTGTTGGAATTAATTCTCTCTTCGCCTGTGTCTGCACATGTCTCATCCACACACACTCCAAACTGTCTGCCCCCGCAGACTGTGACACATTCCACGTTTTAAAATAAGAATGCATAAGACTAAATGGGGTTATTAAAAATGCCAGTGCATGCTTAACAAAAGATCACTGCTGTCTAATTATGTTGTAGCAGCAGCATTTAATATATTACATAAAGGAGTATGTTATATTTATCTGCACCTTTTTTTTTACTTTATGCAGCAAGTTGGAGTGTGTGTTCTGTCACATTTGAAAACCTATGTTTATAGAGTAGCTGTCAGCTGAGATATGTTGACTTAGTTGTGTTAAAGTCTTTTTCCAAAATGAAGCTGATTGAGGGTCTAGAGCAGCAAGATTATTAAGACACCTGATTTCCTCCAAGCTTAATTTGAAAGTGCTAACAGAGTGAAAAGATTAGGCATGGGTGTTGTGAATGAAGGGGTAGGGAACAAGAGCAAGGCCTGAAACAACAGAAGATGCTATAAAGCACTGTAATCATATATTTAGGAGACCCCTGAGATAACATATAAAAGACACCAGACTTAAGAGAAAACATGAAATTACACTAAATGGAATATGAGGAAGGTGATAGCAGCACAAGTGTGGAAAACCTGGTTACAATAAGATATTATGTCACTTTCTTTTGCTGTTAGTGAAAATGAAATCTTTGAGCTAAATGAAACACTGGACAGAGGAAACAATAGTGGCCAACAAACACCAGGTGCAAAGGAGGGGGAGAGGAATCCTGCAATTTATTTCACGCTTATTATTCGGTTTCATACTGCTTAATCACACTACTTACATGTATATATTATTAGCCAATCACAATGATCTGTCTTCAGTAAGCTGATTGTAGAAATCCCCTTACTGTCATGATCAGAGAGCTGGAGCCCAGGTACATAATGTTTCCTAGAATAATTATGCGATTTAAGGATGTATTACGCTTTGTAAGGACTTTCATTGTGACAGTGTTGTGTGTTTGACACAGCGGTATGCCTTGTGCACAATATACTTGGTCCGGCTTGGGTGGGGGGTTGAACTTCTACAGCCATGTCCTTGAGTTAGTGATTCATATTGCAGTATTCATGTAGTCTTCAAATTTCATCTGAAGAGCGATAGCTACTTTTTTTTTGGTAGTTAGTAGAAAACAAATGCTTTAATTTACTATCATTGATGGTCACCTACATGTAAAGGTGACTATCAGTTATGTCAGCTGATAGGAGAATTACTTAGTGGACTAGCATTAGGATAATGGTGTTTCTCATTAGAAAATGCATTGCTCACTTAAATATTTAAATATAAGATATTCAATTTCATAGCCGCTATACAGTCATTTTTTTTTCTATGACAAAGATGAGAATTTCTCTGTCTTGCTATAACACATTTGTTTTTCACATAAACACATTGGATTTGTGTAAGTTTTGACTTTTATCATGCAATTACAAAACATTTTTTCTATTAGAGATTAAATGTCTAATAAGTTCATGATTACATGATTTTAGTAAATTGATTCCATTTTTGTAAAATAGAACAGCATGAGAGGAAGTTTTTCCTGTATCCTTTCCCCATTTTTATCTTAGTATATATACTCTACTATTGTGTTTTGGGCCGATTCACTAAAGCCTCAAATTTAGTTCACATGTTCATGAGTCTACTGGGGTCTGCGATGAAAGTCATCTAAATTTCATCAACACAGACTGTACAGGTCATTGTGGACATCCGCAATGGTTTTTTGACCATGTGACTTTTCTGCAGAGACTTTACATTACCTTCCACCAGCTACATGTGCCATGGGCAGAAGACTTCAACTGAACTTCAAAGAAGTATAAAGCATTGATTACACTCTGCTGCAGACATGGACAGCTTGAGACCCAACAGCAAAATAGTCATTCCTGTTATATTTCTTTAAAAACCACCGCCTGCGGCACATGTGTAGTTAGTGCATTTTAATGTGAATTATCCACAGACGACAATAAGAAAGGCAGGCAGGCACATGTCTGCACAGACCCTCACACTCACCAGCTGGGGATTCTATTTATGTCACTCGGACCTGAGTGGGCTCTAGCAGACTTGTAGACCAGAAAGTATAACTGGCTTAAAAGGAATGCTTACTTGGCCTGCCAGATCTCCAATTGGCCTAATTTAAATAAACAACAACACTAATAATACAGCTATAGATTATACCATCAACATCAATGTGTAAAATTAATCATATTTAAGCACTGCATTTGCATGTAAGGGTGGGGTGGCTCTCAGGGTGAGGGTGCTGTCTCACTAAAGAAAATCTTAAGGCTATAATAATTAATTAAATAAGGGAAGAGATGCTGTATTCCTAATATCAGGAGGAAGTGAATTCCAGAGTCGGGGAGCAGAGTGGCTGAAAGCTCTGTTCCCCATAGTGGTGAGATGGGCAGGGGGGACAATAAAGTGAGTGGTGTGGGAAGACCTAAGGGAGCGCGAGAGAAAGCATGCAAATAATGAATAAAAGTACTGAACCCTGGAGCACAGAAAAAAAAATTATTTAAAGAGTGAGATTTAAGTTGAACAAACTAAGTGTGATTTGAGAGACATGAGGTGAACTAGGCAAGGGGGTTATGACCAGTGTTGGGTAAGTTACTTTAAATTAGTAACTTAGTTACATTACTAGTTACTTCTATCAAAAGTAACTCAGTTACTTCAAGTTACTCGTTACTTTCAGAGTAACTACTTCCTAGGGAAAGTAACTTTGGTTTTACTCAGAATTCTCTTGCTTCCATAACTTTGCCAGTCTTCTAGCTTGCTTATTGCCACAAGTGCACTGTGCCACCTACCAATAGGAAAAAAATAATGTGCATATTTCCACGAGAGAAATCCCACGCCTGGACTGTCGTTGACCGCCACATGATTCTAGACTGCTTTTTACATCCAACACAAAAACTGCAGTCGTGGTGCTTTCGATTGTAGGGGAGACCGGGGATAGTTGTAACGCGGGTCAGTTGTAACGCTTCCAATTTCTCCAATCAGGGCTAAGTTTCACATGATGTGACTCATCCTGTGCATGCCCAACTCAGTTCTGCTATCACATGTGAAAAATCAGCACATTTTGTCAAACACAGATAATTTAACATGAAAAAAAGTAATTTGTATGCCAAAAAGTAAGTTTTTCAACTTTATTTCAATGTTTAATAGCATTATTTGCTTTGCAGTTAAACTCATCAAACTTAAATTATGTTATTTGTATGTCTATTCTGTGTAGGTCTTTAGTGCTAATGTTTTAGCCGTTGGCTGTAATGTTAGCTAGTTCATGGCTGTAGGAGTCTGGGTCAGTTGTAACAGCAACAGTCTGGGTTAGTTGTAACAATAATGCAGATGTTACAACTTACCACACTATTACTTTAACTTATATTAAACAAGTTGGGGCAACGACATCAGCAGAGAGAGGTTCACTGGTCGCATTTGTATATGCGGTTAAGGCCATTGGCAACACAATTCCTCCACTGTTTGTGTTCCCACACATACATTATGCAGACCACTGTGTCAGAGATGGACCAGTAGGAAGTACTGGTAGTGGAAATAAATCAGGATGGATGCAAGAAACAGATTTCCTCATCTTTCTGAAGCACTTTGCAAACCACACCAAGGTAAGCCATGATAAAAAGTAATGGAATTGCGATGCTGGTGCACAACGAAATTTTTTCAGCTTCATTGTTATGTTCAAAATTGGTGCAAGAGTTGTAGGTTATAATGCCCACTGAGCCAATGAGGCCAAACTCTAGGAAGACCAACCAAAATTAATGAAATATTCAGTTGCAGAAAATTCCATAATTTGTCTTTTTTGGGGGGTTGGAATGTGTTCAAAAGCTAGATTTCTGCATTCTGTCACACACACACATAGCTACATAAATGGATGTAAGTGCATTCATGTGTTGAATAAACAAAGATTACATGTTAATATTTTATCAGTATACCCTTATTTCATTGTGTTACATTTCACCCCAGGATATGTTACAACTAACCCAGACTATGGGGTTAATTGTAACATTTCACTCTTTGTGTTTGAGGCCATACCATGCAATGGGTAATTGTGCTGCAGAGAAAATAGCTGCACTATTTAATAGCAGAGACATGTAAATACTTTTGCATTACATTTTGAATCCACTACCTTAAACGAGCTCCAATTTACAGACAGAAATGTCAAAAATGTTACAACTATCCCCGGTCTCCCCTACTCAGAACTCGGAAATTCTGCTTTCTGAATAGGAAGATGTAGGTGTTGTGATATTTTGATACCATGGTAGCATTTACAGGATATTGTTTTGTAGTGATATTATACAGAAAAGAGTTACTCAATAAGGCCCATTTACTAGTTGTTTTTCTCTTTCTCTGTGACCCAAGAATTGATGTGTAAGAATCACAGGCTGGTACCCCAAGGTCGAAAATACCACAGAGACGAGACCACTTCCTTACTCCCATCCTCCCTTCCTTATCTTTTAGAAAAGAGCTTGTTAAAAAGCCAGGTGGTTTGTTTCAGAATTCACTAATGAAAGAACTCTGTATTCTATGTCTAGGAGTGTATTTTGCTGGGATGACCATAAATTGTAACTGAAGAGATAAACTACACAAAGGATACTTCTTTGCTCACAAGGCAGGAAGACGTTTCCTTATTTGGTCTGTACCGGTTTGAACTGAGAACATGCTGACACACGAACCTTTTTCCTCTATATAAGCTGTTGTGTACTTAATAAACCTTGAGTTGATTGTGGGAGAGCAAACTGAAACAGTCTATGTGTCACTTTGTTCTCCTAACTGCTCCCGGCGCTGTAACTAACCCGCTGAACGGCATACCTGAGTGTTACTTTGAATAATTAGGAATCTTATAAGGAAAGGGAAAAACTCTGCTTATCGCTCACGCCACGGAGGGAACCCGGGACGGCAATTTCCTTCAGTAGGTAACACCAGACTGCAGATGAACTGCATACAGGGCTGGACTGGGACAAAAAAAAAATCGTCCCGGGGAATTTGACTAGAGACCGGCCCACCATTATAGGAAAAATCATACAGACTTTGAATGAAAACAAACACTGTTGTGACAGTGATGTACACTGTTCTGATGGTATATATGTATCAATCAATCAATTGTTTGTTGTAAGACTCAGATAATTATTTTTTTAAAAGCTAGACATTTTAAATGAGAATAAGAAAGAAAAGTATTTCTTTGTGCCCCCCTCTCCCTGTTAATGCCCCACCTGGGCCCCTGACAAAACTTTGCTAGACCCGCCCCTGCACAGTTACAAGCTGTTGGCTACTTAGAAAAGGATCCTGGTGTTATTTGTCTCTCAGAAACAGTTCATAACTTCCCTTCAACTCATTCATGTCACCTAAAAGGTAAACCTGTTTCTCCATCACCTGTTCAACAAACATCAGCTGATACTAGAAAGTAATATTAAATAAATTCTAACATCAGCTGATCAAGCTTAAACGTTAGCGCGACATCCGCTGGTTTCCTCTTTCTGGCACAAAGTGGGCGATTAATAAACAAGAGAGAAAAGCCAATCAGCTGATCACTGATCAGTTTCATGATTGAAGTAGAAACAGGAGAGGGAGGGGAGAGGATGAGAGAAGAAGAGGCAGCTGTGCAGCATAAACACAGAATAACTCCAGCTTTGTCTCTTTTTCATTGTAGCTGAAGTACGGGACAAAATGTTCCTTTTCGCCTCAATACGAAACGCGTAATATTTTCTCTGAATGCAAGACGATTCTGTTTTTTACGGGACAGTTGGCAAATCTAATAATTAACCATATGAACAAAATAAAGTTCAACATCAGTAACATAGCACCCACCCAGCTGTATAGAAACTCCGTCATGCTAGCTAGTACGCGGTACGAAAAAGTCAGCACAACGATAATAAACTCCACCTAAACTTTGTTTATATCTGACTCAGACTGCAGGTCATAACTTCTTACCTGAAGTTCAGTTCACCTGATACTCAGACTGGCAGCCGCTTCGGGTCTCTGCTCCTCCTGCCTCCCTTTTCCTTCATCCACCTGCTGGCCTCCACCACTTGCTAATGTTATTGAATCTGTGGAAACTCCGCGATAGCCACCACACGAAGTAACGAATAATGAGCCTATTTAAATCCCAGTAACGAGTAACGCGTTCCTGGTTTTGGCATAATAACTAGTTACCATGCTCGTTACCACAATAATAACGTAGTTACTGTAACGCGTTACTTAATAATGCGTTAGTCCTAACACTGGTTATGACTAATGCCAATGGATACAAGTCTACAGGATACAAAGAGGATAGAGTGAGAAATTGTATTAAAGGTCACATTCAGATTGAGAAGAACGAGGATGATGAGAAAACCAGAGTCAGTTGCAATAAGGAAGTCCACCGGTCACGAGGAGTGCGGCGTAGGATCTGGCAAAGCTACCAGGGGAAATCAACAATAACACTTGTGAAAGACATAATAAAATGAACTTCACCACTCGTCTCGGGTCCTTACTAGTTCACGCTAAATAGGGAATTAATACTGCATCTGTCAAAAACCCAGCAACTCACCTACAAAGGTAACAGGGTCCTCATCTCCCTTGACTAGTCTTCAGAGGTGAAGAAAATTCAAAAAGTTCTTGGCGCCTTGCAGAAGCTCAGAGTGGAGCATGTTCTTCTCTTCCCAGAACTCCACATCAAACACAGTGATGAGCAGCTAATGGAAATTCATTCACTTTTTTTTACACATATATCCATGCACGATTAGGGTTTCTATAAATATAACAGAGGTTGTACACATTGAACATGTCCTAGTCCAGGTGAGTGCTGGGTTTTCCACCGTGCCAGTGAGTCCACCACTGGGCAGAGTTGCCACACCTCCTGTCTTTGCTCCACCTGTGAGTAATCAGCAGACAGACTTTTAAGACTCACAAACATTCCTTGCCGGAACGTCAGCTAACCCTTGTTACTGAAAGCCACAGTTAAATACTTATCGTCATAGTAGTTTTTGAGCTAATCTTGTCTTTCTATTCATATCAGCCTCACGGATGGATCCCGCTGTCATTTACCTTCCCTACACGCAGCTGCTGGTCTGCTCGCTGTTTTCGGCATTTACTCACCTGTCTGCCTCCCTGTCCAGTTTTCCACAGTTAGTTAATCTGGACTGGTTTAGCATCACACAGACCTTACTTCCCCCAAGCCTCGCCTCCACCTGTAAAATGACTTTGTGAGCGTAGCTCCGTAATCCTCCACCTGCCCTGCAACTTAGGGTGCCTGTTCTGGAAAATACCCAGTGTCGGGTTCCCTGGCTGCCTCTCCAGCCAGCTAAACAGACTTTTTCCTGTGGGCTCTCTTACCGCACTTGTAGTGTGACTCTTGTTTCATGTTTTGTGACTGTTTAGTGAATTGCTGAGATTCTTCTAGTATAGTTAGTGCTTCATATTTCTGTTTTTGTTCATAGTGTCCCATAGTAATTCACTAGTGTTGTATCTAATAACTCTGAGTTTCTTGCCTGCCATAGAATGAGTTAATTCTCAGTTTCTTAGGTTTGTAGTATTGCGCAAGTATTTCAGTTTGACCAACTCCAGAGGTTAGGTTTCTTTCCTCTCACCTTTAGTTCATGTTTAGTGTTTTACAATTAATCCCTGTGTGTCACCCTCGCATGCCAAAATAAAATCTTGTGTTCACTGTGCCTACGAGGCTCAGTGTGGTGTCTGCATCCTCTTTCCTGTGTCCTCTTCCCTGTCTTGGCCACCCAGGTCATGAGAGAACAAGCAAGATAAAGCAATAAAACAAAAAGTGATGCTGGCATTCTATAGTTATTGATGAATAATGTTTCTGAAAGTGAAAGCATGGCATGATGATGTTTTTGTTTTTTTGTTTTTTTTATTCAATAAAATCTAAATTTAAATGCAAATTGAGTAGTTATACAAAAGGGCAAACCAGACAGAAAGCACCATGATAGCAACAACAATGTATGTGCTTGTGCATTCTGCCATAATGAAATATGCAAGAAATATGTCCTAAAATGTTGGGTCTCAGTGAAATGACACTGTACTGCAGGAGAAGGAAACCAAAGCTTTGGTACTGCTCTTACAACTACAATGCTGACAGGGAGGAGAGAATTAACAGTTAGCGTTTAATTAGTGTTCAACATGGTCTTAATGAGTGACTATACAAACAGCATTCCTTGCCCCCAACTGATCACCACCTGGTGGTAAGTTATTAATTATATTAAGGATGCACTAAGAACACCTGGCAAGGCCCTGGTCCACAAGATCTTTAACTCACACCTCCGGCAGAGCTTCAACAGCATTCTGAGGGAGACTTTGGACACTGAGTCCAAATAGACCATGTTCAGCACTTCCATTGCCGAAGCTGCTGCATTGAGCTATGGCCACAAGTAGGGATGGGAATTGATAAGATTTTCATGATTCCGATTCCATTTTCCATTCTGTTTAACAATTTGATTCTTTATCGATTCTTATTTTTAAAAAAGGAGAACACACAGGTCGATTAGCTTGGAATTTTGTTTTATATCTTATCTTTGAACAAGATAGAAATTTATGAGTAACATGACCTTACAAACCCAACAGTGAGATCTTAAGAGGTCCACAGCCTATGGCTCCTCGATGGGGTGCCACGAGGTCCCCAGAAAAAAAGTTGTAAATGTAAAATAATAGTAAAATAATTATTCTTCTGTAGCAATAACAAAGTATAACATAAATTATTCTGTGGCTGTTATACAAGAATGTCCAGTAACATTTACACTCTCCTTTTTAAAAGTATATATGAGCTAAACACTCAAAAATAAAACTATACCAGCCAGCAAAAAATACAATCAGCTCAAGTCCAATGGAACTGCGCACTGTGCAATTCATCAACTATGGAGAATTAAAGATTCTTTTGCAGAAATATAAGCATATCTGCTTTGTCAGGAAGGCTATGTGATCTTTCTGGACTCTCCAGCTGTGGAGAACACCCTCTCAGACGGGGTGGAGGATGCCTGCACACACAGAAACCTTTCAGCCAGTGCTGACAGCAGGGGCAGAGTCTCTCTCTTGCTCCACCACCATAGGGTGGCGTTTGTTAGGTCTGCTGGATTACACAGATGGATTACGTGGCAGAAACACACACGGACGCAAAATAGTTTGTGATGCAAGCTTTATATATACACGAGTGGGGGAATATTTACAAGGGAAGGGGCTATATACAGTGATGGATAAAAATGTGCCAGGAGATAAACACCGAGGAGATGAGACGGAGCCGAAGTATGCAGGTAGGCAGCAGATGCACCGGAGCTACCTGACAACAGGGAACAAAACACAGCTTATGGCGTACCGTTGATAGCCGAACGTTAAACACAAGTGGACGGAGAGAGTTGGAGAGCTTACTTGACCACCCAAACCACAGCCGCTGCGGTGATCGCCGCCTGATGGTACGTAGCACTCCGTCGCGGATCCACAATAGCCAACACAAAATCCTAGGTAGGCGGGCAGGCGATGGAACAGGCTAAGACAAAGAGAAGCAGGTGAAACGTGGATCCTTTAAAACATACAGCTCCACAGCGTAAAATCAACAGATGCAGCCTGTGCTGACTCATTACCACTTGTGACAGCGACAATACTCCGACACCAGACGTCCGTTACTCTGCTCCCTAAAAGCGCTCACTGATGACGTCCGATGCGTCGCAGGTGTGCTGGAATGCCATCAAGCCCCGCCTCGCCTACCTACAACCAAAAGGAAAACAAAACCCAAACAACAACAATACACCTACCCACCACCTCCTAACAGTATCCCCCCCTCAAGGAACGCCACCCGGCGGTCCTCCAGGCTTGTCAGGATGCCTCCTGTAAAAATCCACAATAAGCGCCAGGTCCACAATGAAGGCCCTAGAGACCCAGGAGCGCTCCTCCGGGCCATACCCCTCCCAGTCCACCAGGAACTGGAAACCTCGGCCACGACGGCGCACATCCAGCAGCCGCCGGACCGAATAGACAGGACACCCGTCCACCACCCGGGCGGGCGGAGGAGGTTCCACGGGTGGGCACAGCGGGCTGCGAGAGACTGGCTGCAGTTGAGAAACATGGAACGTAGGATGAATCCTCATGGAGGCCGGTAGTTGCAGCCTCACAGAAACAGGATTGATGATGCGTTGGATGGTGAAAGGACCCAGGAAGCGAGGGGCAAGCTTCCTGGCCACGCACTTCAAAGGAACATTTGCAGAGGACAGCCAAACCTGTTGGCCCACGGTGAATTGAGGCGCAGGCGTTCTCCTCCGATCAGCAGCCCGGCGAGTCTGAGACACTGTCCGGAGCAGCGCCGCCTTAGTCCGGCGCCAAATCCTCCGACTGCGACGTAGATGATCCCGCACGGCCGGAACCGCAATCTCCGCCTCCTGAGAAGGAAACAACGGCGGCTGATATCCCAAACAGACCTCAAACGGAGAAAACCCAGTAGCTGCCGAGGTGAGAGAGTTATAAGCATACTCAATCCAAGCAAGATGACCACTCCAGGAAGCGGGGTCAGAGGAGGCCACACAGCGCAAGGCGGACTCCAGCTGCTGATTGGCCCTTTCAGTCTGTCCATTAGACTGTGGGTGATAGCCCGAGGAAAGGCTCACCCCCACCCCCAAAGCAGTACAAAAAGCCTTCCACATCCGAGAAACAAACTGAGGCCCCCTGTCCGACACAATGTCCAAAGGAATTCCATGTAACCGAAAAACGTGATCCACGAGCACGCGAGCAGTTTCCAGGGCAGAAGGAAGTCTAGACAAAGGGACAAAATGCGCCGCCTTGGAGAACCTGTCCACAATGGTGAGGATCACCGAGTGACCAGCGGAACGCGGCAACCCGGTAACAAAGTCAACTGCAATATGCGACCAAGGTCGACCAGGGACAGGCAGGGGATGCAGCAACCTGGGAGGGGCCAGGTGACGGCTCTTATTGCGCGCACAAGTGTCACAGGCTAGCACATACTCGCGGGCATCACTCGCCAAAGCGGGCCACCACAAGAAGCGCCGCAGCAGGGAAACCGTACGACGCACGCCAGTATGACAAGCAAAACGAGACGCGTGCACCCAGTGCAAAACACGCGCGCGCACGGCCGCCGGAACAAACAGTCTACCCGGCGAGCCCGAACCCGGGTCCGGATCCTGCCGCTGCGCCTGGCGCACCAGGCTCTCGATCTCCCATGTCACGGCCCCCACCACGCAAGACGAGGGGATGATCGGAACCACCCCCATAGACTCAGACGCGGGGGGGAAACTGACGGGACAAGGCGTCCGGCTTAACATTGCGAGAACCCGGGCGAAACGAGACTGTAAAATGGAACCGGCTAAAAAACAGCTGCCACCGGGCCTGCCTGGAGTTAAGCCGCTTCGCACTCCGAATGTAAGAGAGATTCTTATGGTCCGTCCAAACCACAAACGGCTGTTCCGCCCCCTCCAACCAGTGACGCCACTCCTCCAAAGCCAGCTTAACCGCCAGCAGCTCCCGATTACCCACGTCATAGTTCCGCTCAGCTGGAGAAAACCGCCGCGAAAAAAATGCGCACGGATGGAGACGGCGACAACACCGCCCCCGCACCCACATCAGAAGCATCCACCTCCACCGCAAACTGTCTGGCACCATCCGGGTGGGCGAGAATGGGCGCGGAACAAAACAACTCCTTCAACCGAGCAAACGCCTGCTCGGCCTCAGGAGACCAACTGAAAACTCGAGCCGGGGACGTAAGCCGGGTGAGCGGAAGGGTGATCTGACTGAAGTTCTTAATAAATCGGCGATAAAAATTAGCAAACCCCAAAAACCTCTGCAGGTGTTTGCGCGAGGAAGGAGTCGGCCAATCAGCAATCGCTCTGATTTTGCCAGGATCAGGCCCCACCCGCCCCTTAGCAAGGACATAGCCCAGGAACGACACAGAATGAGCATGAAACTGACACTTCTCCGCTTTCACAAAAAGTTTGTTTTCCAGAAGGTGCTGCAAAACGCTGCGCACCTGCTGAACATGGTCCTCAAAAGACCGCGAAAAAACAAGGATGTCATCCAAATAAACGAACACACACCGACTCAAAAAGTCCCGAAGCACATCATTAATCAACGCTTGAAACACTGCCGGCGCATTTGTCAGGCCAAAAGGCATCACCAGATATTCGTAATGTCCACGGTGAGTGTTAAAGGCCGTCTTTCATTCATCTCCCTGGCGCATGCGCACCAGATGGTACGCATTGCGAAGGTCCAGCTTCGTAAAAATGACCGCGTCCTGTAAAGGTTCAAAAGCAGAAGAGATCAGGGGAAGAGGATATTTGTTCTTCACAGTAATGTCATTAAGACCCCGAAAATCAATGCAGGGTCGGAGAGATCCATCTTTCTTATCCACAAAGAAAAAACCTGCCGCCAACGGCGAAGACGATGGACGAATCAGGCCCGCCTCCAGTGACTCCGTAATATACCTCTCCATGGCTGCCTTCTCCGGACCAGAGAGGTTATACAGCCGGCTGGTGGGCAAAGGAGCTCCAGGTAACAGTTCAATGCCACAATCATAAGGATGATGGGGGGGAAGCGAGAGCGCACAGCGTTTACTGAAAACCGCCCCCAGATCATGATATTGTTCAGGTACAGACGAAAGATCCACCTCCTCGGGCGCCAGCTTAGACGAGCAGACAGGCGAAGGCGGAAGAGCAGACTGTAAACAGTGAGACAAGCAGTGGCTACTCCAACTCTCAATGCGACGGGAGGACCAATTGATATGAGGATTATGACGCTCGAACCACGGGTAACCTAAAACGATGGCAGACTCCGGGGAGGAAAAAACAAAGAAACGAAGAACCTCACGATGATTACCAGAAAGAATCAACGAAACCGGTTCAGTCTCATGAGCGACGGAGGGCAGTAACTGACCGGTGAGAGCCACAACGGAGACGGGAACCTGCAGGGGTTTCGTCTCAATACCGAGACGCCGCGTGAGACCGCCGTCAATAAAATTCTGCTCAGCGCCAGAATCCAAAAGTGCCCGCAACGGGCAGGTGGACACAAAATGGCCCGGCTGGCCACAATACAAACACAACCGTCCCTCAAACCGCCTCCGACGCTCCTCCAGCGTCAGCCGTGTACGACCCAACTGCATAGGCTCCTCAGCGGCGGGCGCCGGAGGAGACCATGCGTGGGCCGGACCGGGAGGAGGGGGACGGGACACTCTCCCTCTCACGCTCGCGAAGGCGATTATCGATACGAATAGCCAGATTAACTAGAGCCTCGAAACTCTCCGGTTCGTCACGAGTGGCGAGCTCATCCTTCATGCGATCGGTCAATCCGATGACGAAAGCCCCGCGCAACGCGTCATCACCCCACCCCGTCTCCGCGGCCTTAACCAATAGAATCAATAGAAAACTCCGCCACCGACCGGCCCCCTTGGCGGAGGCCGTGCAGTTGCCGCGCGGCCTCATCCGAGCGCAGGGGGTGATGAAAAACAGCCTTAAAATCCCGAACAAACTGCTCATACGTGACAGTCTCCACGGGATGCAGAGCGAGATAAAACTCGGCCCAGTCCAAAGCACGATCACGAAGGGCACCGATAACATGAGAAATCTTAAAAGCATCATCGGAAAACGCTTGGGGATACCGCTGAAAAAGCAGAGAAACCTGAATCAAAAAACCCCCGCAACGGCCCAACTCTCCCGTAAAAGGCACCAGAGCCGGGGGAGCGGGGTCACGAACAGAGCCCACACCCCGTGAGGCAGACGGTACGGGCGGGGGGGCAGGAACAGCGGGAACAGTAGGAGGAACTAACTGAGCCAAAGTCTCTTGAATGGCCGACAGGGTCTCATTAACCCGGCCCGCCCATTGCTCGGACGCCGCCAACTGCCGAGACAAGCTTGACAAAGACTCCTCGTGTTTCTGGAGTAAATCTGGACCTGTGTGTTCTGCCGAATCCATCAAAATGGTCGGAGTATTCTGTTAGGTCTGCTGGATTACATAGATGGATTACGTGGCAGAAACACACACGGACGCAAAATAGTTTGTGATGCAAGCTTTATATATACACGAGTGGGGGAATATTTACAAGGGAAGGGGCTATATACAGTGATGGATAAAAATGTGCCAGGAGATAAACACCGAGGAGATGAGACGGAGCCGAAGTATGCAGGTAGGCAGCAGACGCACCGGAGCTACCTGACAACAGGGAACAAAACACAGCTTATGGCGTACCATTGATAGCCGAACATTAAACACAAGTGGACGGAGAGAGTTGGAGAGCTTACTTGACCACCCAAACCACAGCCGCTGCGGTGATCGCCGCCTGATGGTACGTAGCACTCCGTCGTGGATCCACAATAGCCAACACAAAATCCTAGGTAGGCGGGCAGGCGATGGAACAGGCTAAGACAAAGAGAAGCAGGTGAAATGTGGATCCTTTAAAACATACAGCTCCACAGCGTAAAATCAACAGATGCAGCCTGTGCTGACTCGTTACCACTTGTGACAGCGACAATACTCCGACACCAGACGTCCGTGACTCTGCTCCCTAAAATTGCTCACTGATGACGTCCGATGCGTCGCAGGTGTGCTGGAATGCCATCAAGCCCCGCCTCGCCTACCTACAACCAAAAGGAAAACAAAACCCAAACAACAACAATACACCTACCCACCACCTCCTAACAGCGTTATCCTTGCAGGGGATGGGGGTTAGGCTTCTATACTGCTGGATTTCCTGATCCACTCTCTGGGCCAGGGAAAGAACGGGCTGCCATTGTTGGAATGACTGCAGCTCGTTGTCCTCCTCTTCAAAGAGTTCTTCCAAGGCCGTTTTTTTTTGTTTTGTTTTTTTGCTTTACTGGTAGCGCCTGAAATTAAATGGACATAATAAAAAATGAAGCAAAAAATGAAAAATCCATGACATTTAAATTATTATCACAATGAACTAAACTTACATAGTCTTCTTCATCCTCATCTTCATCTTCGAGCAACTCTCCCTGTGTGACTCCTTGCGCTAGGTGCTTGAGTAGAAAGTGACAAATAAACAAACAAATCAAAGTACCACGGATCCATAGATGAAAGGTATCACTCTCGCAATGGAAATGTGCTACAATGAAAAATGAACTGTCATATTGAAATACCTCATCTCCTGTCCCAGACTTCATCCTTATCCACTTTGAATTTACAGTGGGGCAAAAAAGTATTTAGTCAGCCACCGATTGTGCAAGTTCCCCCACTTAAAATGATGACAGAGGTCAGTAATTTGCACCAGAGGTACACTTCAACTGTGAGAGACAGAATGTGAAAAAAAATCCATGAATCCACATGGTAGGATTTGTAAGGAATTTATTCGTAAATCAGGGTGGAAAATAAGTATTTGGTCAATAACAAAAATACAACTTGTCTATGGAAAATTGTATTTAGTAGTCAGTATAATCTTTTAGTGATATAAGTTTGCATATGGTAGAATACTGCATGTAGTTATTTGTATTAGGAAATATTCAACCATGTATACTTAGAGGCATATAATCAATTGTGTGTGATCTCTAGCAGGCTGCAGGCTTGGCGTGCACCTCAGGAATGCACCCCCACGTCCTGGGAGAACGAGAGAGCTTGTACCTGGTTTTATTGTTTTATGGCAGGATTAACGTAGTTACGTTTGTTTTAGTCTAAGTGCTTTAACTGCTGGACTTCTTCACCCTTCTCCTGACCAAGGATGTACCTTTTATGACCCTTTGATCAGCAGGACACACACACACACACACACACACACGTTCAATGGAGTATAAAATAAAGACCAGGGGCAGTGCTCAGCGCGAGTCATTGAGACTGCCCTTGCTAGCAAGAAGTTCTGTGTGTTTCTCTTCTCTGAGTCTTTACCGAAGAAGTGTTTTAGAATATTTTCCCTAACACAACTCAATACTTTGTAACATAACCTTTGTTGGCAATAACAGAGGTCAAACGTTTACTATAGGTCTTTACCAGGTTTGCACACACAGTAGCTGGTATTTTGGCCCATTCCTCCATGCAGATCTTCTCGAGAGCAGTGATGTTTTGGGGCTGTCGCCGAGCAACACGGACTTTCAACTCCCGCCACAGATTTTCTATGGGGTTGAGGTCTGGAGACTGGCTAGGCCACTCCAGGACTTTCAAATGCTTCTTACGGAGCCACTCCTTTGTTGCCCGGGCGGTGTGTTTTGGATCATTGTCATGTTGGAAGACCCAGCCTCGTTTCATCTTCAAAGTTCTCACTGATGGAAGGAGGTTTTGGCTCAAAATCTCACGATACATGGCCCCATTCATTCTGTCCTTAACACGGATCAGTCGTCCTGTCCCCTTGGCAGAAAAACAGCCCCATAGCATGATGTTTCCACCCCCATGCTTCACAGTAGGTATGGTGTTCTTGGGATGCAACTCAGTATTCTTCTTCCTCCAAACACGATGAGTTGAGTTTATACCAAAAAGTTTCATCTGACCACATGACATTCTCCCAATCCTCTGCTGTATCATCCATGTGCTCTCTGGCAAACTTCAGACGGGCCTGGACATGCACTGGCTTCAGCAGCGGAACACGTCTGGCACTGCGGGATTTGATTCCCTGCCGTTGCAGTGTGTTACTGATGGTGACCTTTGTTACTTTGGTCCCAGCTCTCTGCAGGTCATTCACCAGGTCCCCCCGTGTGGTTCTGGGATCTTTGCTCACCGTTCTCATGATCATTTTGACCCCACGGGATGAGATCTTGCGTGGAGCCCCAGATCGAGGGAGATTATCAGTGGTCTTGTATGTCTTCCATTTTCTGATGATTGCTCCTACAGTTGATTTTTTCACACCAAGCTGCTTGCCTATTGTAGATTCACTCTTCCCAGTCTGGTGCAGGTCTACAATACTTTTCCTGGTGTCCTTCGAAAGCTCTTTGGTCTTGGCCATGGCGGAGTTTGGAGTCTGACTGTTTGAGGCTGTGGACGGGTGTCTTTTATGCAGATGATGAGTTCAAACAGGTGCCATTCATACAGGTAACGAGTGGGGGACAGAAAAGCTTCTTACAGAAGACGTTACAGGTCTGTGAGAGCCAGAGACTTTCCTTGTTTGAGGTGATCAAATACTTATTTTCCACCCTAATTTACGAATAAATTCTTTACAAATCCTACCATGTGAATTAATGGATTTTTTTTTCACATTCTGTCTCTCACAGTTGACGTGTACCTCTGGTGCAAATTACTGACCTCTGTCATCATTTTAAGTGGGGGAACTTGCACAATCGGTGGCTGACTAAATACTTTTTTGCCCCACTGTAAATCGGAGGTCCAAGACAGTGGCCTCCTCCATGAATCTCTGGATATCAGTGTCCTTAAATTTTAAAAGGGAGGAAAATGTGACATCATGACTATCCTTAAGTATTTATAACTGTCATTTTATTTATGATAAATGAATCCTAGTATCGTTTGGAAAGATCTTTCCAAATGTTCTCCTTTATGCTCCTTGTGAAGGCAAAGTCATCTTCTTGTACGGTGTAGTGTTGCTGTAGCTTTTGCAGGATGGGCAAAATCTCACCACAGGTCTGACTTTTGTCGCTGGAAACTGCTAGTGTGGAGGTGTAGTGCTTCTGCATGAGTACCACAAACTCCTCTACTTTTCTTAAGTCGTCATTGCCGAACCTGAGTACAAGTTAAGCCATATACCCATTATTTTTCAGTACTACTCAGCTTTCCTTTTCCATTGACTTTCTTATCTGTGGATCGATGGCTGGAGCCTG
Organism: Aulonocara stuartgranti; assembly: GCF_965226115.1. Lineage (NCBI taxonomy): Eukaryota > Metazoa > Chordata > Actinopteri > Cichliformes > Cichlidae > Aulonocara > Aulonocara stuartgranti. The sequence goes on from NC_138956.1 coordinate 19,356,379, forward strand.
GATGGCAGGAAACTGCTGCTAGAATCTCTCCATCATCAAATACAGAGAGGTCCATCTGGTCTTTACATCTAGGAGCAGCATATGCTTGGGCAGCTCTGGGGAGTATTGCATTCACAACTTAAATGCTAATGTAATATTCCTTATCTTAGTTTATACATTTACTTTGATCATGATCTAATGATTTACATATACACAATCTGAACAAACTATTTACTATGCTTACTGAGCAACTCTTGCTTCTCCTTCAGGACCACTTTTGCCATGTTGTTCATCCATACAATCACAGAGTGACTTCTTGCCGCCCAGTTGGAAATGGCAAGACAGTTGTAGAGCTTCTGAGCTCAAAGGTTCAGGGTGTGTGCAAAGCATGGAAACTTGAGAATTTGTAGCTTTTTGACAGCTACATCCATGTTGGCCGCATTATCAATAGGGATGGGTACTGATATCCGGTGCCATTATGGCACTGGTTCTGACATAAATGGTAGTAACCATACCGAAAAGCAGTGCACATTTCGGTGCTTTATTTCAGTGTTTTTTTTTCCTGACATGTCATACACATTGGATTCTAGCCAATCATTTTACCTTTCCAAGGACAGTAGGCCGACCCAGGTGTACGTTCTTTTAGAGCAGAGCTACAGATTAAAAATGCCCAAGGCGAAGCGGTCAAAAGTCTGGCTATACTTCACAGCAAAATATGCAAACTCAGCAGCCTGCAGCAAGTGCTTTAAGGTAATATTGTGCAAAAGAAGTAACACCTCGAATCTGATAAAACACCTGGCAACGCATACCGATTTTTTAAAAGCTGAGAAATGCACCGTATTTGATAACTTGCTGCAAGACCTCACACCGAGCACATCTACTGCGGGTGTGGTGCCTGTTATCGGACTTGGAGTTAGCAACATCCCCCAAGAACCCGAAGAGGAGAGTCCTGGCCCTTGCCCTGCCAGTGTAGCAGAAATGATGACGGATGATGATGGCAGCAGCAGCCGTTCTTCTCTGGGTGAGTAGCTTCGTGTGTAAATTACGGTGAGTAGGCTAACCACGTTATTAAATTAATACACATAAGGTGAACTAGCAAACACTGTCGTAGTTACATGTGGCTGTCTTCTTGATAGCAGATACTCCCTTTGCCCTGGCCAAAAAGGCTAAAATGACCAAAGAAAAAATGGAAAACAACTAAACATGAGAGGTTTGTGGACAATGTTTGTGTTTTTTCCATTGTTTAAGCACTGCTTCCAGCCAAGAGTGATACCATATATGCCCTTAGCTTGAGAAAAGGCTAACATTGTTATCATTTTACAAAAGAACACAGCTAAACATGAGAGGTTTTAGGACAAAGTTTGTGTTTTCCATTGTTTAAGCACCAGTTCCAACCAAAGCAGGTATGTTATATCAACAGAAAAGGCTAACTTGGTTATCATTTTGCAGAAAAAAGAGACTGCTAAAAATATAAGCATAAGACATTTTTGGACAAAGTTTGTGTGTTACATTCTTTAAGCACAGGTTCGAGCACCCTTTAAGTACCACCACCGTTTCAAAAGTACCGGTTTGGCACCGGTATCGGACAAAACCTAAACGATACCCATCCCTAATTATCAACAGTGGCTGCCACAACCTTGTCTTTGATACCATACTCCTCCAAGATCTCATCAATCTCTTCTGCTACAGCTGCTCCTGTCTATGCCTGGTACACTGGTTTGGTTTTGAGGACTTTTTCTTGAGCCTGGCCATTCCTGACATAATGCAGCTGTGAGGTAATGATCTTGACTAAAACTTGTCCATCCATCTGCAGTGATGGCTACCTTCAACACATGTTTCAGGTCAGAAATCAGATTTGCCTTTTCAACTGCATACCAAGCAGGGATCAAGTGGTTGGTTAAACTGTCTCTGTTTGGGGCTTTGTACTTAGGGGTCAGAGTCTTTATCATTTCTCTAAAAAATATACAAATGGAAACGGATGAAACATTTGGTAAGAGGAGAACATGCAACTTTGACATTCCCTGACTTAGCCTACAACTAAACACATTCACTTACCGAAACTCGGGGGCATCTACTGTGCCTTTTACCACAAACTTAGTCACTACTCGGTGACATTCATCTATCCTGGCCTGCATCATTTTACTTTTCCCTGCCTCTGTGACAGGAGAAGCTACCGGTAGACTGCAGCGAGAACTGCCAGCATCTGAGCCAGCCAGACTCTGTCTTTCTCTCTCTTGTCACGGTTATCTAAATGCAATGCACAGTAATAGCAGGTTTTGCAATAAGGCAAATCACGCTAACATAATATGCAATGTTAGTTGATTAGTTACCGGCCCTATTAACAGGAGAAGACATGCAAACGTTACCGCTGCTGCTGGGTTGAGCTTCACTAGTTCGGAGCGAATCAAAAACACAACATTCATTTAACGTTATCTAGTGTTTTGTGAGCAAATGCTTCTGTATATTTGTAGAGTAAGCGTTTGAGCGTTTGTGCCGCTTAGGCACCATGTTTCCTACTGGGTAAAACAACATGGTGACATCATTCGAGGCGACTGGAATCGATAGGGGAATTGTTTGCAAAAATGGCAAACAATTCCAAGGTATTGAAACAGTGGGAACCGGTTCTCAACAAGGATCGGTGTTCAATTCCCATCCCTAGCCATAACGTTGTTGGTGCCTGTCGTAGTGGTAACCCCCCCCCCCCCCAAATGATGGACACCAGAGGTAAAGGAAGCCACCATGACTCACACAGTGGCTGAAGCAAAAACTTGGGTGTGGGAGGAGTTCGGAGATGTCTATTTCTGGGGCAAGGTCACCGAGGCAGTTAGACAACTCCTTGGTAGCAGGGGCCTGAAGGCTCTGGGTGTTGGTGGCAGGAGCCTGAAGGCTCTGGATGTTGGAGGGCAGTCTTGGTTGACACACCTCTACAATGTTGCATGGAGATTAGGGGTGATACCTCTGGATTGGCAGACTGGGATGGTGGTTTCCACAGGGTTTGTTCCAACTATAGTGGGATCAGACTCCTCAGCCTCACTGGGAAAGTCTATGCTGGCAAGGAGAGTCCATCTGTTAGTCAAACTTCAGATACAGGAGGAACAATGGGCTTTTCATCCTGGTCATGGAACACTGGACCAGCTCTTTATCCTTGCTTGAGGCTGCATGAGAGTTTGTCCAACCAGTCTAGATGTGCTTTGTGGACTTGGAGAATACATTCGACCATGTCCCTCAGAGGTCCGTGTGGGTGGCGCTTACCTATTTCTATGGGCTATTTGATCCGTATACAATGCTGCAGGAGCTTGGTCTGCATAGATTTAGCAGCATAACATCAGCAATTTCAGTCTTACAATCTCCTTTAAGAGGGCAATTCGCCATTCAACCCTAGTATAGTTTATACTGCATAGGGACCTCCATCCTGACTTCTAACAACATTGGTCATAATCAGTAGGTCAACCCCGAAATTTATCTCCAAGACATTAATATGTTGTAAGTGTGGTCAACTGTTGACATTTTCCTGTTGGGGAATGTTGCATCGATGAACAGGCATGCTTTTCTGTGTAAATAAATCTGACAATTCATAGTAGTTCTCTAAATCCAATTCAACTACTTGCAATTCTGAGATGATATGGCTACTGACCATTTTCTATTGACCCATTGTACATAAGAGAATGCCAGTTTTCCTTCAAAATGATGCTGAACTCCCAGGATCCAGAAAAGTATATGTTATCAGTTACTGGGGGCCTTTCTTGGACTTCACTCACTGGGATTATGGAGAGAGCACTGTTTTGCTCACTGACCCCAGTAACACCACTGCTTTGAACAGAATACAGAGACCCTTCATGTTCATGTGATGGTTCTCCTTCTCCTTTAGTTTGAACTGAAAAACTTTCTCCCTTCTTGGGGCGGACATGGGTGTTTCTGATTACACGACACATTTCCTACAGTCCTTGCTTCATACAGCTATAAAATACACCCCATTCTCTTTCAAAAAGGAAAATCTTTCACTGTGCAATGTTCCTTCAAATGAAGGACACAGATTTAGCATATGCCCAGCTCCACAAAACAAGTAGACTTTTGCTACATCTGAACCTCGTTCTCACCTCAATGCAGGGTCAACCTCCCTTTTCACTTTTGACACAGCAGTAGCAAAATTCCTCGTGTTAGTTCTAGGGAGGAGCTTGGAAAGAAAAGCATCTGGACTTCTTTAAGTTATTTGAAGATGTTTCAGTTCTAGGGTCAAATTGTGGAGAGTCCCAGATTTAAGCCCTAAGGGAGTGTCCCTTCAAGAGGGACAAAGGACCCCCTATTGATCCTCTACCTAAACACACGAGCTAAAGTGTGAAAATGGGTGTAGGTCACAATCAGCCAAGGTTTCAGGTGAGTTCATTGTGTAACCTAGCCCCAACCTATCATGTGATTTCCTGAGGTTAGATGGCCCAGGATGCGAGTGGGCGTTAAGGCGCCTGAGAAGGGATTTCAAAACTAGATTGCGGATGGCAGACAGCTGGTGTCGTAAACCACCACCTCTGTTCAAAGATGGCCATTCACAGTGGACATAGATGGCTTCATTCAATCCTCTTTCGAACCATCTGTCTTCTCTGTTCAAAATGTGAACACTTGCATCCTCAAAAGAGTGACCTTTGTCCTTTAGATGCAGATGAACAGCTGAGTCTTGTCCCGTGGAGGATGGCTCTTCTATGTTGTGCCATACGTTTATGAAGTGGCTGTTTGGTCTCTCCAATGTAGAGGTCTGGGAATTCCTCACTACACTGTACAGCATACACTATATTGTTAAGTTTGTGTTTAGGCGTTTTGTCTTTTGGATGAACCAGTTTTTGTCTGAGTGTGTTGCTGGGTCTGAAGTAAACTGGGATGTTGTGCTTGGAGAAGACTCTCCTGGGTTTTTCCGATATACCAGCTACATAGAGGATGTTGTTGCATTTGTCTTTCTTATCCCCCTTAGCTGGTGTTTGGTCTTCTTTTCTGTGCATCTTTGCTGACTTGCTGACTTGATGAAACACCAATTAGGAAAACCGCATGTTTTAAGAGCTTTCTTTACATGTGTGTGTTCCTTCTTTTTCCCTTCAGACTTAGAGGGAACAGTTTCTGCCCAGTGTTGTAAGGTCCTTATTACTCCAAGTTTGTGTTCCAGAAGGTGGTGGGAGTCAAAGAGGTTGAGGTTTCCATTCTCTTCAATGCACACGGCACAGTCCAGGAATGGCAAACAGTTATCCTTTGTGTCTTCCCTGGTGAACTTGATGTTTTTATCCACAGCGTTAATGTGAGCAGTGAAGGATTCCACTTCTTATGTTTTGATTTTGACCCAGGTGTTGTCTACATATCTGTACCAGTGGCTAGGTACTCTCCCTTTAAAAGAGCCAAGGGTCTTTCTTTCCATTTCCTCCATGTGAATGTTGGCTACAATAGGTGACACCGGGGAGCCCATGGCACATCCATGTTTTTGTCTGTAGAAACCCCCATTGTATATGAAATATGTGGTGGTAAGGCAGAGGTCTAACAGTGTGCAAATCTGATTGGGAGTGAAGTTGGTTCTATCTTCCAAGGAGCTGTCTTCTTGTAGTCATTTTCTGACAGTCTCCACTGCCTCCGTGGTAGGCATGCAAGTGAAGAGACATCAAAGGACACCATAGTTTCATCTGGATCCAGAGTAAGCTTCTGGACCTTGTCGGTGAAGTCAGTGGTGTTCTTGATGTGATGTGGGGTGTTCCCCACAAGAGGTGCTAGAATGGTAGCAAGGTGTTTCGAAATGTTGTAAGTGGCTGAGTTTATGCCTCTAACAATGGGTCTGAGTGGGACACCTTCTTTGTGGATCTTAGGAAGTCCGTAAATGCAGGGTATGGTATCCCCTGGGTATAGGCAATGATAGGACAAAATCATTGAAAGCCCTACATATCACCTGTGACATTATTCAAACTGCGAAAATCTCTGCACGGCCACCATCAACCGTCTGATTTGGGCACCATGTGTAGCGGAGAGGCCCAGGCACTATTCGAGCGCTGTACGATGCCGAGGCGCTCCATGGTTGCAAACTTTTCCCAAGCGATGGGGAATTTCTGTCATGGCGCAGTGGCCTGTGGAAATGGGATGGACTCAAGTGCAGATTCAAAACCGGAGGCCAGGGGTGAGGTGTAACGAAAAGAGATTTTATTTTACAATGCTCAGAGGCTAACAGAAAGTGCAGACTAGAATCAATGAACATAAACTAGATGTCTGAGGCGAGAGAAAATACTGTGATGATAACTAGATGGCAGGGATAACTGGGTGCAGGTACTGGGCAGGGGAAACTGTGGCGGGCCAGGGCACTGAAACAGAGGAGAGAGCAGTCAGGGGAATCCCACAGAGGGTTGCGAGTGAATCTAAGGATAGTACACTGAGCTGTCTTACAAGCTTGCAGGTGGGGTTGCGTGGAGGGGGGAGGCAGGAGAGGTCCAGGTGGGTGCTGTATGCAATGCAGGGAGGCAGGCAGGAGAGAATGGCAGTTCCAAAACGGAGAGGGATTACCGGCGGCAGCAAACTGGTATCCAGGAGAACTTGGTAGGTGGGTTTCAGAGGCTGACGAGAAAAACAGAGATACGGTTAATACACACGATGAGTCACCAAGGAACGGACATGAGGCCGAGAACTGACTAAAGTTGGCAGATAATCTGGCGAAGACCAGTTGAGTGCGCTGGTCATAAATACTGCTGGTACGATTGCCATCAGGTGAGGAACAACAAAGACTCCACCCAGTGGGGAGGAGCCGATGCTGTGGAAAACCACCCAGACCACGACAATTTCGTAGGGTTGAGGAGGCACGCCTGTGCAAACACCGGGGGACCAAACATGGTGATATAATGTTCAACCCTGTGTTTCAATTCAGTTCAATTTTATTTATATAGCGCCAAATCACAACAACAGTCGCTTTATATTGTACAGTATATCCTATAATAATAGATACAGAGAAAAACCCAACAATCATTTGACCCCCCATGAGCAAGCACTTTGGTGACACTGAGAAGGAAAAACTCCCTTTTATTTATTTATTTATTTTTTCTTTTGCCTGCCCCGTTTGGCTTTTTTGCCATCAGAATTATTGTCTAAAGGCAAAGAAAGATGCCCAACGGATTTACTTTACTAAATTGACCATCCCAGGCTGGGATGGAAAAACTCCCTTTTAATAGGAAGAAACCTCCGGCAGAACCAGGCTCAGGGGGGGTGGCCATCTGCTGCGACCAGTTGGGGTGAGAGAAGGAAAACAGGATAAAGACATGCTGTGGAAGAGATACAGAGATTAATAACAGGTACGATTCAATGCAGAGAGGTGTATTAACACATAGTGAGTGAGAAAGGTTACTGGAAAGGAAAAACTCAATGCAATCATGGGAATCCCCGGGCAGCCTACGTCTATTGCAGCATAACTAAGGGAGGACTCAGGGTCACCTGGTCCAGCCCTAACTATATGCTTTAGCAAAAATGAATGTTTTAAGCCTAATCTTAAAAGTAGAGATAGTGTCTGTCTCCCCGAATCCAAACTCGAAGCTGGTTCCAGAGAAGAGGGCCCTCTCATTCTACTTTTAAATACTCTAGGAGCCTGCAGTGCGAGAGCGAAGTGCTTCAATTGGGTGATATGGGTTTCGTCGTTGTTCTAAAGGCTATATGTGCAAAAGCAACACCGAGCCATGATTATCAATAAAAACAAATGAACAGGTAACCCTCTTATTACAATATCAATAATCTAATATAAAAGGTATAAACCTTTCCTGTTGACAAGATGTTGGGGCTGCTGCATAACCAACGTCTGCAGCAGCCTAAACGTGGGAATACTGACGACCTGCACAAATAAATACATAAAAAGCACTTCTGAGATGTTTTTATGTCTTTTCTTTGCTCCAAGCAACTTGTTCTCTGTGTGCCTTTCTCTTGTTTGTATACATTTTCTTTTTCTCTCTGGTTCTTGGCGAAGTCGGTTGCACTTTTCTCCTCTCCTCCCTTATCTTCCCTGCTTAGCCTCTTGTGTCCTTTTCCAGTCTTGTGTATTTTGTATTACTTTTCCCTGGAACACTCTCTCACAGTCTGTTCTCTAAAACCTAAAGAGGAATTATGGATTTGATCAACTGGTCCCTGAATGCAATTGACACCCTTTTCTCAACGAGAAGTCTGGGCTCGGGTGAGCCTGAGTGTTGAAGATATCTAGCTATTCGGAGCCATGATAACAGGGTTCTTGCTGATCGGAGCTGGCTTGGCCCTGGCTTGGCCCTGGCTTGGCCCTGGCTTATCGAAGATTAAAGAAAGCGGAATCGGCTGTTTAAAACCCCACAAGGCTGCCTGCAGGGATTGAATCGATGGGACGAGTGGTGAGTTCTCAAAATGGGCTCATTGAGCGCAGCACAGATAAGATCTTGGAGAAGCTTACGGCTGCTGTGAACACTCAGAATAAGATCTCTGAGCGAAAATTTGATTACACCTTGGAGAAGCACTCAGAATAAGACCTCTGAGCGAAAATTGATTACATCTTGGAGAAGCTCACTGCGGTCGTGAGTTCTCAGAATCTGCTCTTTGAGCACAAGAAGGACAACATCACGGAGCGTAAGTTTGATAACATCATGGAGATGCTCACATCTCTCCAACAGGAGATTGAGAGACCAGTGTCGGACTGTTAGAACAGCTTTGAAATTCACATGAGTTGTTCGCACTAAAGTAAAAACCACCATCGCTTCATGCGGCTACCACTTCGGCGCCAGCTATGATCTCAAGGCTGGAGCTGAACAAAAACACCCTGATAACAGACTGTGCTTAGACTGTTCCTCCCCTATGCAAGGCCACCTGGGTTGGCTGGAAGACTGTTTACTTAGCCTGGCAGGGCGAAGGACACTGTCTCAGCTGAACTCTGGACACACACGCATACACAAAAACTGATACACACTCATCCCCCCTCCCTTTCCAAACGCCTTCAATGCTTGTCCCCTCCCGGGGAAGATGGCGGTCGACTGGACCAGCGCAGACATGCTGCAGGACCGGATGCGATGTCTACACCAGCTCTCTATTACCCTTTACCCGCCCCTGTTGCTTGTCTCGTGTTTCTGTGGTGTATTGATAGCCATGTGCTTTTTGTATGCGCTGAGGTATTTTGTTTCTTTTTCTGTTCTCAAACTGATCTCCTCCTTGTTTCATTGTGTTTTCTGTTTGTCTGTTCATCCTTTTGTATAAAATGTTCTAAAAAGTTAAATAAACTACAACCCCCCCCCCTTCAAAACCAAAGAAATGACCATAGAACTTTGGCTAAATGATCTGGCATAGATAGGTGATGACATGATTAGAACCTGCAGCATGTTAAGTCATAATAACAGGTTAAATCCTTGAGTTATGAAGTAGGTCTCTTCTTACTTTTGTGACAAGCGGTATACATTACCATGCTCAGTGTTGGGAAGTAACGGAATACATGTACAAGCATTACGTATTTAAAATACAAAATATGAGTAACTGTATTCCATTACAGTTATCGTTTTAAAAGGTGGTATTCAGAATACAGTTACTTTGTTAAAATAAAAGGATTACACAGCAGCTTTTTCCTGTTTCATATGTTAAGCTATGCCCTCTCTATTTTTGGTAATTCCACGCGGGTAGAAACCTAAACAAAACACGCATTAAGAGGCTCTAATGTCTGTGTCTCAATCTCGCGGCCCATGTCACCTCTACTTGCCATGATGCCACATTGCTTGAAGTGAAGAAATATTTTTCAAAATTATTTTTCAAAAAATTTTTTAAAATGAAGGCAATAGGCAGAGTGTTACAGGCATAGCCCTAAAGAATGTAGCCTCATGGGCAGTGTAGTCTGTGCTGCAGGGAGAATGGACTGCCATACCCATTATGTGTCTGTGAGCGCCAGGAGAGTCTACAAGTACAAGTTGTCACTGACCAGAAACAGGAGATGGAAGCATGTAAATATAATAATAACCATTGCAGCCTATAAGAGTGCCTGACAAGCCCAGTTGTAAGTAAGCTATTAAGACTTGACTGTATACTGTGTTTGTGTTTTCCTCCGAAACAATAAGTTCAGTTGGAGCAGCCTTTCAACACCTCACTCTGTCTCTCACTAGCAAAGTTGAACCAGGGAATAAAGTAAAGCTAATTTTCGGCCACGAGCCCGACACGGAACCCAATGTACTAGCCAGAGGTCTCTTTACTACGGTTTGGAGCCGCCTACCTGTTTTATATATACGCGGAATAGTTTTCTATAACAAATCGCTGGAAAAAGTGCAGTCTTATCTAATGTCAACCCACTGTTACTCATTTTATATTAAAATTTAAAAATATAGTTGGTATAGATATGGCGAGTAGCCTTCAGAAATAGTAATAAATCACACAGCAATAGTACATTAATGTAGTTGTAAAAAGCATGACAACAGTAATCCAAAGTATTCAGAATACCTTTGTTCTGTTATAAATAAAAGTTGTAAAATGTTGTATCACTAAAATATCATTTTGACTCAGTTTGTTATTCATTATGTGTTTACAGCACCCTCTGTGGTTGCTCCAAGCAATACATTTTAGAAACTGCTTTATTTTGAAAAAACTTCATTGAGCAGGAAGAAAATAATAATGGATTGTCCAGCATCCAGCATCCAGCATGTCCAAATTAACACTGTCAGATTTGATTTCAACACTATTAAAGTGTCTATATGGGTCCACACCAGAAAGTGTTAATTTAACTCTTTTTGGAGAGTTGGTACGTTAACTCCGATTTAGTGTTAAACACCAAATCTGTCTGGAGTTGATAATTTAACACTTGGTCTTAAGAGTTTATATATTAACTCTCAAAGATTATTTTAGTTTAACTACGTAAGAGTTATCTTCTAATTCATTCTAAAAAGCGGGAATTTTACTGTTCTGAACTTCTAGAAATTTATTTTGGAAATAAACATTTACTAAAAAGATGCAATGGTTTTTGAAAAACATTTATTCTGAACTGTGCACCACAATTTCAAAACATTTTCTGAAAGATGTAACAGTATACATGTTCTCACTTTCATTAGAATTGTGTTTATCAAAAGGTCTGACATGGTAAATGCAAATAACAGCATTCTCATCACTTATTTCTTCAATACAATATGCATGTCCTTCATTCATCCCTTTGTGGAACTTCAGCGCACTTCTGCTCTCCCCCATATTCCATCTTCACAAGCATATCCTGTGCGGAGATTGAATAAAAATTAGTTGACACTAATTAATGGCACAAATAATCCAGTAAACAATTGCAGCACAGTAAAAAAAAATGACTTACCAAGCATGGCAAACAACTCAAATATGTAGAGCAAAATGTTCTGAAACGGCTTCACTTCAGCTTCGATTGGAGCCGTGCTGGGGGCGGAGTCTGTGAATTTACTCTATTGGTGTCATAGCCCCTGTAGGAGTTCAGAGTTAAGAGGTCAAGAGTTAATGTTTCCATTTTAACACCTCCAGATTTGACAGAGAAACACTCATTTTTAACACTCGATTTTAACTACTATCATTTTACACCTCAGAGTTACATTAAAAGAATGTGACTCTACTTAGAGTAAAATTAACTCTACTTTTGCAAGAAGACTATTAACACCAAAACATTTAACACTTTTGAATTTGCTGTGTATGTACTTAAAGTATAAGTTCTTACTTTGCTTTTGTGCAATAAGTTGCCTGCTAATGTAATATTTGGCTGTAAAGCTAGTCCCTTTGTTAAGCTAGTTAGCCGCGATTTTGGAGGTCATCTGGGATAGCATCGATAGTACAAGTTTATATAATAAGACATATGACATATGCTATGTAGTAGCAATGTGGTATATAAGTGCATATTATGCTGCACATATGTATATCATGACTGTATTGTTTGTCTTGTTTTTAGTTTCACCCTTTTGAATGTCAGTAAACCTGTTAACAACGTTCATCGATCTTCAGAGTTGTGATATAAGAAAGGTGTTAACGCCCCTGCATCAGACAAGCACCCATAACGGCACAACGTTATTCTCATTGAGTAATGTAACGGAATACGTTACAAAATATATTCTGGAGCATGTATTCTGTAATCTGTAGTGGAATACATTTTAAAAGTAACCTTCCCAACACTGACCATACTTTTGAATAGTCAGTGCAAAAGAGTGTCTTTGAGTTTCAGTTACTGGCCAGTTTTGCCTGGTTTGTTTTCTTATTAGTGTTAGTGTATATTGATTATAATGTATGTGCTTACTCCAAATAAGGTACAAATTCAAGGAAAATTAATAAATGCTGTTCAGATTTTAAATTCTCTTTAATTGTACTGCCAACAAATAACAACTTCAGTCAGCACAACCCCTGTGGTCTTGGTCGAAGTGTTTTAATGAACATACAGTTACGTAATTGTTACATACACCAAGAGGCTGAAAGGAGTAAATGACAGTGAATGCCAAATTTCTCACTAGTCTAATACTTTATACATGTGGAATAAATAATATCATGATGACATACATGCCAAACTGAGAGCTAAATAAAACAAGTAGAAAAGTGGCCAAAAGGTTTTTGGCAATGGTGAGGCTGAACAAAATCTTTACAATTGATCCTTAATGTTGTCCTTTGTTTCCTTTCAGTGAAAAAAACAAAATGAAAAAAATATATATATATATATATTATATAGACACAAGTTAGAAGGTTATCACCCAAAAGGGGTTTTCACGGTTGTTGTGGCAATGCAGCTTAATAATATTATAAAAGTATGTAGCGTCTATAGAGTACAGAGACATAACAAATCACTTGGAATGTAAATGAAATCATCAAACTTAAACTTCTCAGTTCCTTTTCAGAAAGCCCAAACCTCTCTGGAATGGCATCAACAGCACCACAAAATAATAATAAAAAAAAACAACAACAACAACAAAAAGCAAACAAACAAACAAACAAAAACCCCCAGAAAAGATTCAGATAATAATTCAGAATAGTTAACCTTAAGGATCAGTGCAGTCCCATTTAAATTTGATGATGTTTTTCATTTTCATGGATCTGTTCCTGGAAAATTTTGTCCTTGAAAGCAAACTTTAAACTGTGTCTGTTGAGTGTTGAGTTCAAGTAACCAAAAAAGTTATTATTTTTAAGTCATACAGTGGGGCAAAAAAGTATTTAGTCAGCCACCGATTGTGCAAGTTCCCCCACCTAAAATGATGACAGAGGTCAACTGTGAGAGACAGAATGTGAAGAAAAAATCCATGAATTCACATGGTAGGATTTGTAAAGAATTTATTCGTAAATTAGGGTGGAAAATAAGTATTTGGTCAATAACAAAAATACAACTCAATACTTTGTAACATAACCTTTGTTGGCAATAACAGAGGTCAAACGTTTACTATAGGTCTTTACCAGGTTTGCACACACAGTAGCTGGTATTTTGGCCCATTCCTCCATGCAGATCTTCTCGAGAGCAGTGATGTTTTGGGGCTGTCGCCGAGCAACACGGACTTTCAACTCCCGCCACAGATTTTCTATGGGGTTGAGGTCTGGAGACTGGCTAGGCCACTCCAGGACTTTCAAATGCTTCTAACGGAGCCACTATTTTGTTGCCCGGGCGGTGTGTTTTGGATCATTGTCATGTTGGAAGACCCAGCCTCGTTTCATCTTCAAAGTTCTCACTGATGGAAGGAGGTTTTGGCTCAAAATCTCACGATACATGGCCCCATTCATTCTGTCCTTAACACGGATCAGTCGTCCTGTCCCCTTGGCAGAAAAACAGCCCCATAGCATGATGTTTCCACCCCCATGCTTCACAGTAGGTATGGTGTTCTTGGGATGCAACTCAGTATTCTTCTTCCTCCAAACACGACGAGTTGAGTTTATACCAAAAAGTTCTACTTTGGTTTCATCTGACCACATGACATTCTCCCAATCCTCTGCTGTATCATCCATGTGCTCACTGGCAAACTTCAGACGGGCCTGGACATGCACTGGCTTCAGCAGCGGAACACGTCTGGCACTGCGGGATTTGATTCCCTGCCGTTGTAGTGTGTTACTGATGGTGACTTTTATTACTTTGGTCCCAGCTCTCTACAGGTCATTCACCAGGTCCCCCCGTGTGGTTCTGGGATCTTTGCTCACCGTTCTCATGATCACGGGATGAGATCTTGCGTGGAGCCCCAGATTGAGGGAGATTATCAGTGGTCTTGTATGTCTTCCATTTTCTGATGATTGCTCCCACAGTTGATTTTTTCACACCAAGCTGCTTGCCTATTGTAGATTCACTCTTCCCAGTCTGGTGCAGGTCTACAATACTTTTCCTGGTGTCCTTCGAAAGCTCTTTGGTCTTGGCCATGGCGGAGTTTGGAGTCTGACTGTTTGAGGCTGTGGACAGGTGTCTTTTATACAGATGATGAGTTCAAACAGGTGCCATTCATACAGGTAACGATTGGGGGACAGAAAAGCTTCTTACAGAAGACGTTACAGGTCTGTGAGAGCCAGAGATTTTCCTTGTTTGAGGTGACCAAATACTTATTTTCCACCCTAATTTACGAATAAATTCTTTACAAATCCTACCATGTGAATTCATGGATTTTTTTTTTCACATTCTGTCTCTCACAGTTGAAGTGTACCTCTGGTGCAAGTTACTGACCTCTGTCATCATTTTAAGTGGGGGAACTTGCACAATCGGTGGCTGACTAAATACTTTTTTGCCCCACTGTATTAGTATAATCCCATTTAACCACCAACTTAATTAAAAATAAGTTATGAGTTAGAAACTACTGTTAAAAGGTACGTGAAGTCACGAATTTGTGATAAATAAAGTATGCACCATCTTAATCAAAATATTTAAACTACTTGGATCTTTAGGTTTATCAGATCTAACTTACTTGGGGTTATGTAGCATTTTCTTTTCTTTTTTTAGGCATGGGAATGGGTGGTGACATTACAGAAATATATATTTATTGGCAAAATCCTTAGTGTTATAATACAAAATTTTAAATTCTGAGTGCTAAATTGCTTGGATCAGCAACATTTTGTAGTACTTAAAATCAGCAGTCTGTTTGATATCATTTACAGTCCACTGTTCTACTTTACAAAAAATGTATTGAAGACAAGCATTTGTTAAAAGATGTTAATTAGTAGAAATATAGTTGCAGATATGGTTCTACAAAGATCATTTTTTGTTTATATGATAAATATGAACAGAGTAGATACTAAAGGAACCACAATGAAGAGAAATAAATAAATATAGAAACTAGTGATTGATGCAGATGTGAATGATGGCAGTTAATCAGAGTACATGTTAGACTCTCAGTTTTGACCTTGGTGTCCTTGGAATTCAGCTATGAACAGAGCTCAGAATAAGTCATCCCGTGAGGAATTATCTGATATAGATCTGCTACAGAAATGTTATTCTTCTTCACAAACTTAACACATGCACAAATTATGACATTTTGTTTTATTGTCTTATTCATCTTTTTTTTTCCATGTTCTGTTGTTCAGCAAGAAGGACTCCTTAGAGTAGGCATCGGACGACTTCACCAATATTGGTGAAGTCGTCCAGGCTTCACATGGAAGAAATTAAAAATAAATAAAAAGGGTCAACAAGGATCAATCTTTCTTGATGAGTGTTTTCTTTAAGACAGGAGAAAAATCAACATATTTGTTGAATCCAGTGGCTTAAATTCTGTTTGGGTCAGATATACAGCATGCATAGTCTCGAGGTAGCTTTCATGGTCTATACGTTTTCTGACAACACAACCAGAATCATATCAATCAAAGATTTACAGAGACTACAAGGGACTTTTAGGGTACTCAGCTGTTGTGTGTAACTCAAAGGGTTCTTTCCTAAATGTAAACAGGCAATAGATCAGTATGTTTTAACAATTCATTGAAACATTGCCATAAATTCATTTTATTTTTAAATTTTTTAAAATTCATCCTAAAAATGTGCTCTGCATTCACATTTTTACTGTAATTCAACCTTTTTTTATTTGTTGAACTACTGCAGTAAGAGCAGAGTGATTCTGTTTCACTTGGAACATTTTGCAAAGAACCAGAAGTAACATTAGAATAACTGGATATTATTTCCTCACTGTGATTCTGGTTATACAAAAGTTATTTTATTTCAAAGATTACATTCAGATTATCTTTTAATTCACATTTAATTGCTTATAACAAATTTCTAGTTATCTAAAAAGTTTGACACACCTGAAATTTGGTGCAAAAAGTATGTTCCTAACACTTCCTCATTGTTAGTTTGGTTGTTTCCATGAAGAATACTTAAAGCTTGCAAAACTGCATCATTCAGTCTTTCACCCACCAATATAAAATAATGTTTAAAAAAACCTAAATAGCAGTCACATTTGTACTCAGTTTGTGGCACACACTCACAAATGCTCTCTGGAATATGCGAGTTGTAGCAGGCAGTGTGGGTTGTGCTGGTGACCCGGTGTACTGCTGTTTAAATATGTTGGGAAAGTACTAGTATGCTTGGCCTGTCTCAACTTGCAGCAGTCCCAGTACAGCTGAGTGGTCAGCCAGCTTCATTCTGCGCTGATTGGAGAGATTGACGTTCTTAGCCAGGTAATCCACAGCAGCTGTGGAGAATAGAAGACAGGATGGAGAGTTAATGAAGATTTGTTAGAATCCTTGCCGCTTGCAATTGATAAAATGGTAAATGGACTGAAAGTCACTAAGGCAAAAACTAATTAATACAAATACAAAGGAATAAGAACAAAACGGTTTACAAAAGGATTACAATGTGAGACAACCCAACCAGACAACCTGACAATGAACAGAGGGAATCTGACACGCTAAATACACACACAGAGGGGAACACATAACAACAGGGGAAGCAAAACTGAACACGCTGAACACAAGACAAAAGACTAAGATGCAGACCAAAATACATGGCATGATACAGGGATAAGAGGAAGGAACACACAGGGGAACAAGGCAGACTGAGGAGAAAAAGGGAGGTGACACAATGAGAGAAACATGGAAGTAATTAAGAAAGACGAGACACTGAGGGAGAGAGAGAGACAGACAGGACGGGCTGGGGAGAACATACATGAATGCACATGACAGACAGGGGAGACAGAATGAAACACAAGGAGGGAAAATGTAAAGGGAAAAGGGAGACAAAACACAAAGGCATTACTGGGACCTGGGAAACATGCAGGGAAAGGCACGTAAACACAGATGACACGACAGACACGAGAGACCAAAACACAAGGGGAACCTAACAGACAAGAAACTAAACATAGTCAATCACCCAGGAACACAGAATAAACTAAAGACTAACTAATGAACCTTAAACCATCATCATAATATATAACAATCACCAGAAGCCAAGAAACTCAAAATGCTGGGTCGGATGACCCAGAACCATGACACTACTTTTACATTATGAGTAAATCATGTTATTTCATGGTTTACTATTTATCCTGCAAACCTAAATGATCAGTTCATTTCCCCTTGTACTCATTCTTGATAGCACCTCCTGACAATGTGTTATGACTAGAATAGAATAGAATTAGAATAGAATAGAATTCAACTTTATTGTCATTGCACATGCACAGGTACAGGGCAACGAAATGCAGTTTGCATCCATCCAGAAGTGCTTAGTGATATAGATATATTACAATATATATTAGCAATAATATAGATATGTAAGTATATTACAGAAATGGGTCTATTATGTTATAATGTACACGGTATGAAGTATGTTGTGAATATTCTATAACTATAAGTATGTACAGGCTGTAGTGAGTACAAGCTGTAGTGAGTACAAGCTATGTACAGGATATGGACAGGATATAAATATGAAAAACTATACAGAATATGAAATAAATAACTTTACAGGAATCTGAGATATACAGCTATACAGAAATGGGAATTATGCAAGTTGTAAACAGTTGTAGGGTTAAAAATTATCGTATGTACAGAATGATTGTTTACACAGGGCTATACAGTAGTGCAGTTAAGGTAAGTGAGGGTGTGGATAATTTCTACAGAGGCTATATAAAGTGCTAGTGGTTGTGAGTGGTGGTTCACTCCATGTTATTATTGTGTGTTTGAGGGTACAGTTGTCCATTGTGTGTGTGTGTGTGTGTGTGTGTGTATGTTCAGTCCATGAGTTAACGTGGGTCAGATGTCAGGAGGCAGAGTTCAGGAGTCTGACAGCTGTGGGGAAGAAGCTGTTCCGGTACCTGGTGGTCTTAGTCCGGAGGCTCCTGTAGCGCCTCCCAGAGGGCAGGAGGGTGAAGAGTCCATGTGATGGGTGACTGGGGTCTTTGATGATTTTCCCAGCCCTTTTCAGACACCGCTTCCTGTAGATGTCTTTTATGGCAGGAAGTGGTGCTCCGGCGATGCGCTGGGCAGTTTTCACGACCCTCTGCAACGCCTTCCGGTCCGAGGCAGAGCAGTTCCCGTACCAGACTGTTATACAGTTGGTCAGGATGCTCTCGATGGTGCAGCGATAGAAGTTCACCAGGATGTCTGAGGACAGGTGGTTCTTCCTCAGAGTCCTCAAGAAGAAGAGGCGCTGGTGAGCCTTCTTG
This sequence comes from Aulonocara stuartgranti, assembly GCF_965226115.1. NCBI lineage: Eukaryota > Metazoa > Chordata > Actinopteri > Cichliformes > Cichlidae > Aulonocara > Aulonocara stuartgranti. The sequence goes on from NC_138956.1 coordinate 19,374,873, forward strand.
ACCAGCTTGGAGCAGTTGGTCGTCCAGGTGAGATCCTCGGAGATGTGGACTCCCAGGAACTTGAAGCTGCTCACACGCTCCACAGCCGTCCCCTTAATGTGGATGGGTGGATGTGGGTCAGCATTCCTCCTGTAGTCCACGATGAGCTCCTTGGTCTTCTCGGTGTTAAGCAGCAGGTTGTTTGTGTCGCACCACTCAGCCAGACGATCCACCTCCTCCCTGTAGGCGGCCTCATCGTTGTCACTGATGAGGCCAATCACCGTGGTGTCATCTGCAAACTTAATGATGGTGTTGGAACCATCAGCAGGTCTGCAGTCGTGGGTGAAGAGGGAGTAGAGGAAAGGGCTCATCACACAGCCTTGTGGTACACCGGTGTTCATTGTGATGGTAGATGAGCAGCGGTTATCCAGCTGGACATGTTGGGGGCGGTTGGTCAGGAAGTCCAGTAACCATTTGCAGATGAGGGAACTGATGCCCAGGTCTGTCAGTTTCCTGATGAGTTGTGAGGGGTGGATTGTATTGAATGCTGAACTGAAGTCTATAAACAGCATTCTGGCGTAGGTGTTGTTGTTGTCCAGGTGTGAGAGGACAGAGTGCAGTGCGATGGAGACTGCATCCTCTGTGCTCCTGTTCTGGCGGTATGCGAATTGGTGGGGGTCCAGGGTGGGGGGGAGACAGGATTTGAAGTGTGCTAGGACCAGCTGCTCTAAGCACTTAGTGATGATGGGGGTGAGTGCTACTGGGCGGTAGTCATTGAGGCAAGATGGGTTGGAGTTTTTGGGTATCGGGACGATGGAGGTGGATTTGAAGCAGGCCGGTACCACAGCGTGGGCCAAGGACAGGTTGAATATGTCTGTCAGCACTCCTGCAAGCTCCTCAGAACACGCTCTGAGAACACGCCCGGGGATGCCATCGGGACCTGCAGCCTTGTGGACATTGATCCTGCTCAGCACCGCTCCTACATCGGTGGGGGAGAGAGTCAGAGGTTGGTGGTCTGGCGTCACGTCTGCTTTGGTTGTGGGGTTCCCTCGCTCAAAACGAGCATAAAAGTTGTTGAGCTCGTTGAGGAAGGAGACTAAGAACAACAGTGGCATTTCACTGCACAGGGTACTGCTTTGTCATTTTTCATTGTCCAGGGCTGCACTTCAAGTGAGTGTATTGTTTGATGAGAAAGCCTGAAAAACTGTTAAAAGGGTGTTCTTTCTGGTCTCTTGGGATTATCTGATCATGTCTCTCTAATGTTGTAGAGTATTTATCTTTCAGTATAAAGAGAACTGGAGTGTAGGACGAACAGAATTTTTGATTTTAGCTTTTCTTTTTCCACTTTGCTGTTTGTTTATATGTAGGTACCAAAACTGCTTGGTTAAACTCTTAAGCACAAATTAGAAGGCAATCTTGTCCCCTATCATTTCTTCATTTTTTAAATCACCATGATTGTGAAGAGAAATTGTAGAAGGCAAAGGAACTCAGACTCAAGATATCTTATACATGTGCACACATGGACGATCGTCCCTCACCGTCCAATCCATCCTGCACCAGACGAGTGCAGGACAAATGTGAGACAGAGGAAAGACCGCCCAGGGCTTTCAGAGCTTTCTTTATTTATACTTAACCCAAGCTTTCAGGGAAGTAGGAGTGGCAAAAACATTTCCACAAAAGGAGAAAGAGACCGTTAGCTTGCCTGTTAACAAAGGAGGTAGTATGTATGTATAGAAATTCAGACATTCCCATATAATGAGAGAGAGACCGTTAGCCTGCCTGTTAACAAAGGAGGTAGTATGTATGTTACAGCATTCCTCTGCACATCAGTTTTCACTCCCTTTTCCTGTGTGGTAGTTTCAATTCAACAGCTCTTCTTCCTTTAAATGAAGCTACAACTAAGCATAATCACAAAACTCAAAAATCTCTCAACAATGATGATGAGAATTTTTGATCAGCAGAGGAAATTTGGTCTTGTGATGTACCAGTGCGTATATGTATGAGGTAACTGTTTTGATTTGATTGATGTATAAAAAATAAAGTACTTAATTACTCACAAGTAATTTGATATTCAATTCAATTCAATTTTATTTATATAGCACCAAATCACAACAAAAGTCGCCTCAAGGCGATTCATGATATACTACTCTGTACATTACTTTCATGTGACTCCATAAATTAGTGTTTCCTAACCTTTTGGAGCCATCGCACATATTTCACAAAAGAAAAATCACATGGCACACCACCAATCAAAATTTTTTCCTCGCACCAGGCTCTGTTTGTCCCCAGTATACCTTTCTTGCTTTCTTCTGGCCACTACTCATGCTAGGGCCTTCATCTGGGTCAGAATTTTTTCCAGGACCCAGGTCAGATTGACTACTTTTTTCAAATCTCACAGCATGACTATTATGCAATTTCTTCTTCTGTTTTACCTGCAGTTGGCAACCTATTTAATTAGAGCAGATAGTTATACTAGTGCTAGTGGAAAAGAATGTAATTGTTCTGCCCGTTTCTCCCGCCGATGGCTTAGAGTACGAATCAGGTGGAACCAGATAATCTTCAACGGAACACCTGATCAACTGTTGGGAAACAGCCATAAATGACCATGGTCACATAATTACTATTTCCATACATAAACACAAATCCCGATACTAATGAGGACACATATGATCTTTTAGTTTTTATGCATGAACATGAAAACTGACAAAACAAGAAAAATTGAAAGAGACTTAGGAGAGAATGCCACAGTGACTTTTAAAAACATGAACACATACAAATGCACTTGCTCATCACTGCCTTTATTGTGTGTTGAAGAGGCTCTGGCTGCTGAGCTGGGGTCAACATACACTCACCTTTACATCATTCTGGGTTCTAGCCAGTGTTGGGAAGGTATTCCAAAATGTATTATTCCACTACAGATTACAGAATACATGGCCCAACATGTATTTTGTAATGTATTCCATTAAGTTACTCAATGAGTTAAGTTACTCAATCTGTCTCACAGAAACATGGCTAAAAGACTCAGCCTTCCCGATCCATGGCTGAGTCCATGGCAGAGTGAAACAGTTCAGGGGGTCGGCCCCACAGAAGGTTGTGGAGGCAACACAAATCCAAAAGCCGGCCGTGCGGAAGGCAGCGGCGGCGACACAAATCCAGAGACCGGCAGCGCGGAAGGCAGCGGTGGCCACACTGTTCAGGCGATGGTGATAGTCGGACGGGCTCCTCAGACCCCCCCAGCGGAAGCCGCAGGCGACGGTGATGGCCAGACGGGCTCCTCGGACCCCCCCAGCGAAACTAGGAGGCGGGAGCGGATCTTCGTGCCCCCCCAGCAAAGAATGAAGGCTGAAGCAGCCCCTCGGACCCTCCAGCGAAGGCCAAAGCGGCTCTTCGGACACTCCAGGAAAGACCGAAGGCTGAAGCGGTTTCTTGGACCCCCAGCAAAAGCAGGAGGCTGGAGCGGTTCCTTGGACCCCCCCAGCGAGAACAGTCACAGAACCAGTGTGAGCCAGTGTGAGCTTCTGGCACACACGAAACAAAACCAGCAGGCACGGGGGCCTCTGGCACACACAAAGCAAAACCAGCAGGCATGGGGGCCTCTGGCACACACAAAGCAAAACCAGCAGGCACGGGGGCCTCCAGCAAACATGAGGCAGACTGCTGCGCAGAGCACTGACCCTGCTCAGGCAGCAACAGCCGGGCACAGTCCTCAGCTGGCTCCTTAGCCTCCAGGGGTCCAGAGTCAGCTGAGGCCTGGAGTGAGTAAAAGTCTCAGAACAAGCCAGCTTTTGAGAAACCAGTTTAGTGTTAATATGTTTGTCTCTCTGCTCTGTATGGGAGGTAGAAAAACAGTCCTTAATGCGTTGTATTGCCATAGCTTCCTGTACAGAGGCAGGTGAAAGCGAAGGTTGTACAGGTGACAAAATAGAAGAATGAGTAGATGAGGAGGCAGGTAGCTGAAGAGATAACTGTGCTACTGGTGAGGCTAATGGCTAAACAGGTGACCGGGCTAAGGGTAAAGGTGTAGGCTGGGCTACTGACTGAATGGAAGCCTGAGTGGCTGACTGTAATGATGGTTTTAGCGGAAGTTAAGCTGGTGAAGAGGGGAAATCAGAGTCATTATTCTCCCCTGTCCCAAAACACAGAGCCCCCGAAAAAACAGTCCCAAAGACAGAAGTGGTGTAAAAAATGTCCCTTTGACTCACCACAGCCAGCTGCTTAGATGTCAGCCGTTGTCCGCTGCTGCCAGACGAAGTCTGCTAATTCCCGAGCTTGCACTGCCGCCTGGGCTTTATGTAGATCGGCAATTAGATCTGTGAATCCTCTGGCCTGGTGGAGATGGGGATTTCCCTCGAGGATTGCCTCAATCGCATTCATTCCCACAATCTTCGCTCTTGTATTTGAGGTGTGGGTTATCCATTCCACCAGGCGTAGGACTTGCGCCAGATCACTCTCCCCAGGAAAGTCCGCTGGATCCATGTTTGTGGTCACTCCGTAATGTCACGGCTGGGGCAGCAGTCGTGTGGTGTAGTGAGACAAGGATCCAAAATGCAGGTACTGGCTGAGGTAGGCATGTATTTGTAGTGAAAGCAACGTACAAACCAAGAAATAAGGAACAGGGAGCAACTAAAACCTAGACTGGGAAATCTAATAAACAAACCTGAAAACATAAGGACACGGGGAGACACGCAGGGAAAGCACGAAGAAAGGAGAGCGGAGAGACGCAGGGAATACCAAATTACACAGACGGAGCAACAAGGAACACAGGCAGGCACACACTATAAATACACACAAGGTAATGAGGGAATGATACACCAGAGGGGAACACAGCTGAACCTAATGAGACACAACGAGACACAGACCTTCAAAATAGAACAGGAAACTCACAAACTGTTTTACAAACACAAACTCAGGGACATGAACAGAGCACAGGGGGGGGGGAGAACACAGGTAGGAATAATAGAACACTGAACACCAAAACCAAACCCTAAGAATTAATACAAAATCAGAAGAAACTAGAAAATAATAACAATAAACTCAAAACGCTGGGTCACCGACCCAGGACCATGACAGTTTTCTTTTTATTGTTTCTCGGTTATTCTGTTTCTTTCACTCCAGGACCGTGTGCACCTAATTTCATTCCACCTCATGTAAACATGTGATGCGAATAACACTAAAGAATCCTTGAATCCTTGAGCGTAACGTATTCTAAATACTTTGGATTACTTAATATATTGTCTTGCTCTTTACAACGACATGAATTATGTGATTTATTACTATTACTGAAGGCTACTAACCATACCAATACCAACTAGATATTTAAATCTTTATATAAAATGCCTAACAGTAATGTGGACATTAGGTAAGGCTGCACTTTTTGCAGTGCTTGTATAGAAAACTATTTCTGTATCAGTAATATGTTTTCTTTTTGTCTGTTAACAATCATGTGAAACTGCACATGATTATTTGCAGCTAGCAGGTTGTTAATGCTATCCATCAAATCTAAAAACACTATGTTAACACATGGAGATCCTGAAGGCTACTCCAAAAAGGATCGGATTATATTTTAAATATTTGTTAAACTCTCTTCCAAACCCCAGCTCTCTATTGTAAGTTTTGAGTGTTTACTAAAATGAAAATAAAAGCGTTCTAACTTCTCACTTGTCTGTTTTTATTCAGGCAAACATGTATAATATTTTTATTAAGAGAGATTAGGCTTTACCTTTTAAGACTTAAACTTAAGTGTTTCTGTCACGTAGTGATTGTGCTCAACTGTACAAAGCTTATTAGACATTATGAAACACATGATATGTAAAAGCGAATTTTTGAATTATCTTTTTTTTTTTCTTAAAGAAATCTACTACATCATGTGTAATTTTTTAGTTAAAACAGTTAAATTAAGAGGGAATGGCAATAAAAACTCTGGAGCTGTGATGTCATCAAGTATACTGCAGTTCCAACTATAGCATTCTCAGGAAGTCTGGTGACGAGTAGCCTTCATAAATAGTAATAAAATTCACACACCAATAGTACATCGTAGATACTGAAGTTTTGACCATCCCATTTATCTCCGGAATTTCCAAGTAAGAAATGCATACCTGCCCGTGCACTGCTGGCTCTGGGTCCATTGTCTAACTGATGCCACCAACATTAACAGGATGCTTACATTAGAGCCTCCTATTGTGTGTTTTGTTTGAGTTTCTGACAATCAGAATCAGAGAAACTGTATTAATCCCAGATGGAAAAAAAAGGCCATGGGTCAGACTCGAGCCCAGGCAGGCCACTCTCAGCCATGTGCCATAGGATTGCATGCTCTTCCAACTGACCTAAACCTGCACCCAACTGCATTTAATCACCAAAATTGGAGAAGGGATAGAGCTGGGATAGCCTAACATTAGTCAGGAAACAACAGGTGTGTATTCCACTTATTTCAATAAAGTAACTGTATTCTGATTACCACCTATTTAAACGGTAACTGTAACGGAAGACAGTTACTCATATTTTGTATTTTAAATACGTACCGCCTTTAAGCTATAAAGGTTGGACTTTTAACTGTATTTTTATAACTTTTAAAACTTTTTTTTTTTTACCAATAAGGCCCTCGCTCATGGCCATTCACAATACACCAAAGTAATTTAATAACAAAATTTTGGGACTTTACACATTACTTCTTACAATCTGAGCTCAAAGAGTCATGCTGACAGATTTCTTTCATTGATTATGGCAGCATTTCTTCACCATGTAGAAAAACTGAGACATAATGTTGAATTTGCTGGGTTTTTTTAATCTTATATTAAGATATGGTAAATGGTAGAGATGGCACGATACCACTTTTTTATGTCCGATACCGATACCGATATCATAAATTTGGATATCTGCCGATACCGATATGAATCCGATATAGTGTTTTTTAATCAACAAAACTGTTTTTTAAAATATCTTGCTGCATTTTGCAAGTCTGCAAGTTCATACTCAAGTTTAAAACAACAACTACACTAAAGCTATTCTGTTATACCTGTATACAAAAAAAATGTTTCATAGTTCAATCTAATAAACTTAGACCTACACCATCCTCCCTATTCTGGTATTTTAAAGAGTACTTAGCGTAAATATTAAGCAACCTAACTAATAGGGTTCCAACTCCCAGCAACAACAAAAATAAATAAATAAAAAATAAGGAACCACCCCTCACGCGCCACCTCATGATGCTTAATCGACGTAATCAACCTTAATTTGATGCAGTGTGAAAAAAAATGCACAGAAATCAATTATTTTTCAAGAAATATTAAATAGATTCAACATCTTTCTTCAACAAAATTGCAGACTGCACAGATGGTACCTTCCCAAAGTAAAAAGTACTATAGCTTACTAGGGTATATATTAGACTTAATAGTCACTAGATACAGTAATTGACTTCTATTCAGTTTACATCAAATTAAAACTTTGGGTGTCAGATAATTATTTATTAAAAGCTCGACATTTTAAATGAGAATAAGAAAGAAAAGTATGTCTTTGTGCCCCCTTTTCCCTGTTCATGCCCTATCGGCCCCCCTGGCTAAACTTTGCTAGATCCGCCCCTGCACAGTTACCAGCGTCAGCTACGTAGAAAAAGATCCTGGTGTAGAAAGAAATATTAAATAAATTCTAACAACAGCTTATCAAGCTTAAACGTTCTGCTGTTGTTCAGCCGCTGGTTTCCTCTTTCTGGTGCAAAGTGGGCCAAAAACAAACAAGAGACACGGACTCGCGACAGAAAAGCCGATCAGCTGATCATTTAAGCAGTTTCACGATTGAAGTAGCAGCCGGAGAGCGAGAGGCAGTCGCTTGTTAAGCTTAACGTGGGAATGCTTTACAAACATTCAGAGATGGACTTACACACTTGCTTTACTTCTCTCGGGGATAACTTTGTCGGAGATGAAATGCCAGGTTGCTAGCGAAGCTCCACATGCTATCCAGACCACCGACAGGTCCGGCATGCCACAGCTGCTCTATCACGTGATGCATACTGCTCAGACTGCTGACGTTCTGAGGTGAGTTACGGCGTGTTGCAAGTTTTGCGAGGTGCTTTCGTGATATTTAATGGATCGGATTACATTTTTTATTTTTCTCCGATATCCGATCCAGTAATTTAGGTCAGTATCGGACCGATACCGATACGTAATATCGGATCGGTCCATCTCTAGTAAATGGTCTGTATTTGTATAGCGCTTTACCAATAATAGAACATCCATCCATCCATTCGCTTCCGCTTATCCTTTTCAGGGTCGCGGGGGGCGCTGGAGCCTATCCCAGCTGTCATAGGGCGAAAGGCGGGGTACACCCTGGACAGGTCGCCAGTCTGTCATAAATCACCAATAATAGAACACTGAACACCAAACCCTAAGAATTAATACATATCCAGTCATCCACCCATACATTCACACACTGGTGATGGCAAGCTACATTGTAGCCACAGCCACCCTGGGGCACACTGACAGAGGCGAGGCAGCCGGACACTGGTGCCACCGGGCCCTCTGACCACCACCAGTAGGCAACGGGTGAAGTGTCTTGCCCAAGGACACAACGACTGAGACTGTCCAAGCCAGGGCTCGAACCGGCAGCCTTCGAATTACAAGGCGAACTCCCAACTCTTGAGCCACGATCGCTCCTATCTAATAGATTGAATGCATAGTTATACTTTTTAAACTGACAGAAACTGGAATTTCACCATTCCGTGGACTTACTGTATATCAAGGGCCACATATATCAAGTATGTGGCCCTTGATATAAGATGATTTTAATAGCCATGACATAGATGCAATCTAAATAGGCTGATTGTAGCACAAGTGCAGGAGGAAAAAAAAATTTGTTTATATATTTTTTTTCTCTTTTTATCGAGATTACAGATTACCAAGGAACGTTTGCAATGCAAACAATGACATCATTTTAACTGTGATGTAATACCTGAATTTAGGATAGGAATGTGCTACATTACCACATTATTGAAAAATGTAATTTAGTTACAGTACTGAAACATTTCGGAACATATTACATGTTAACCTCAGAAATGGGAACAGGCTAACCCACCGATCCCTACATTCTGTTTGAAAATCAATCAATCAATCAATCAATCTTTATTTATAAAGCACTTTTCAAACAAAAAATGTAGCACAAAGTGCTTTACATAGTTAAAAGCAGCCCACCCCACCCTCCAACTCACTCCCCGCACTCTCATTAACATAAATGATGTGAATACACACATATCTCCCCCCCCCACACACACACACACACACACGCACACTTAACCCTTCTTTGGCCCTGGGACCATTTTTGGTCCCTTTAGTTTTTCAGTTACAAGCCATTTGCACTGTGTTGAATGGAATATAGCCAAATTCTCTAAAAAAAAGTTTGGCATAATTTCATTTCAAAATTCAAGTCTGACTTCCTTAAATTAGCTTCAGTGGCTAAGCTAACAATACACATCCTCTTAGAGCCCTAGGGACCATTTTTGGCCCATTGACTTCCATTATAAACGCTATTTTTCACTGCAGAATTATTACCGTTAATGTCTTGGTGATTACTTATGTTTCCGTCTCGTTTTGGTCTATGAGCCTTAGAGTTGTAATTTTTTATTTGTCCACCGGGTGGCGCCCTTGCTCCACATTTGATCCCTGCTGGAAAACAGCGGGCTGCTTGGACAGACCTGTGGGAAACGAAGCCTCATTTCCGGCGTGCAGCAGCGGCTTCGCCCGATGATCAGGCGGGACCATTTTTTGGTCCCTAGGACCGTTAGAGGGTGCTTTTTTTTTTTTTTAGTCAACAGGAAATGACGTATTTGTTGTCACGTGGTATCGGATGTGTGGGCTGGAAAAAGCAGTCCCCGGTGATTGTGCCCCGGTGATCGTCGCGACTTACCCCGGCAACATGCACTTATTTCGGCCTAGAGGAGGAGCATTTGCCGCCTGGAGACCATTTTCTGGTCCTGAAAAAAAAAATAAAAGGCGATCGAAATGAATGTTGGTGCCAATCTTTAGTCCATCTAAAGGCCTAATTATAATAACAATTGAATATTACCTTAAATGTTTTTTTTGGAAAATATTCAAGTTTTATGTTTTTTGGGGCAAAAAAAGCAGTGCGCTCATGTGACGAAACCGGGATATAAAGGGTTAAAATCCGCGAAATGTAATTAAAACTTGACATGAATATTTCAAGGAGAAGTAGGTCTAAAAGATTGGCTAATTTAAAGTGGAATAAAATATTAATATATAAATTTTTTATAGCACTTTTTTGGGCGTGGTCGATTAGGACCGATAGGGTGTGCATTTTATGAAATGCGCTCCTGCAAAAAAAATAAAAGGCGATCGAAATGACTGTTGGTGCCAATCTTTGGTCCACCTAAAGGCCTAATTATAATAACAAACAAATATTACTTCAAATGTTTTTTTTGGAAAATATTTAGTTTTTTGTTTTTTGGGGCTAAAAAAACAGGGCGCTCATGTAATAAAACTGGGATTTAAAGGGTTAAAACAACGAAAATATAATTAAAACTTTATATGAATATTTCAGGGAGAAGTAGTTTTAAAAGACTGACCAATTTAAATTGGAAAAAATATGAATATATAATCTTTTTATTACACTTTTGGGGCGGGACCATTTTTGGTCCCCAGGGCTCTAAAGGGATGCATTTTTAAGGGTCAGCGAAGGTTAAAGAGTAAAAATTGGGCTGGGTTCACATGAGCCAAGTGAGCCAAGTGAGGAAACACTATAACACGGAGCCGTCAGCACCGAGAGCCGGTCACAGACCGCAGCCTCCAGGCCGGGCACACAGCAGGAGGGAGGCAAAGGAGCCCCCCAGCCAGGCTGAGAGGACCCCCAGAGACCCAGCAGCCACGGTCGATCACAGCCCCGGTGCAGAGAGCGCCCTCCGAGGAAACACTGGAGATATGCCACAATAGGCTATATACAGGGTAAAATGATAAAATAAATAAGAACGGGTTACAATATAAATATAAATATAAATAGAGTAAGAAGATTAAAAAATGGATAAGAATAAAATCAATAAATATTAGGTAAAGCCTGAATTAATAATAAAATAACAGGATAGAATAAATAAGCATAAAATAAATAAACGCTAAGTAAAAGCTAAATTAAAAAGGTGGGTCTTGAGCCTGTTCTTAAAAACATGTACGTTCTCTGCGGCCCTGAGCTCCTCCGGCAGGCTGTTCCACAGACGAGGACCATACCACTGAAACGCTGCCTCTCCGTGAGTATGTGTCCTGACTTTAGGGACAATCAAAAGGCCAGTACCAGAGGACCTCAGGGTCCGCGAGGGTTCATATGGTAAAAGCAGATCTGAGAGATAAGAAGGCCCAAGACCATTAAGACATTTAAAAACCAATAAAAGAACTTTAAAATCGATCCTGAAACACACGGGGAGCCAATGCAGCGATTCTAAAACCCTCTGGTCTTCGTCAGCACACGAGCCGCCGAGTTTTGTAAAAGTTGTAAAGTTGAAATATTCTTCTTAGGAAGACCAGAGAGCAGGGCATTACAGTAATCAATACGACTGGTAATAAAAGCATGCATCAGCATCTCTGTTTTGGCCTGAGAGAGAATAGGGCGGACTCTGGCTATATTTTTTAGATGATAAAATCCAATTTTGGTCACATGTTTAATATGTGGGACAAAACCAAGCTCAGAGTCAAAAATAACACCCAGGTTTTTCACTTGTAGCGAAGGACATAGTGAAAATGCCTCTAATTTAGACAAGAGTTTCTCTCTCTGAGCCTCAGGACCGACGATTAAAACTTCAGTTTTGTCCTGGTTAAGCTGTAAAAAGTATTCTGCCATCCAAGATCTTATATCTAAAATACAGTTAAAAAGGGCATCCATTGGTCTGGTGTCATCAGGAGACATGGAGATGTACAGCTGCGTGTCATCAGCGTAACTGTGGAAGTTCACTCCATGCCTCCTGATGACACCGCCGAGAGGGAGCATATACAAATTAAAAAGTACAGGGCCTAAAACCGACCCTTGAGGCACACTACATGTCATTTTATGGATCTTAGAGGAGCATGTATCCATACTCACCATAAAAGTTCTGTCAGAGAGATAGGAAGTGAACCAGTTGTGTACAGCACCAGAGAGGCCTACCATGTGTTTCAGTCTGTTTAAAAGAATAGCGTGGTCTACTGTATCAAAGGCTGCGCTTAGATCCAGTATCACCAGGACTGAGAGCTTTTGGGCGTCCCAGTTACATCTAAGATCATTTAAAACCTTTAGGAGAGCCGTCTCTGTGCTGTGGTTCACCCTAAATCCAGACTGGAATATCTCCAGGATCTGTCTATCATTTAGAAAATCATTAATCTGAGTAAAAACAAGTTTTTCTAAGATTTTACTTAAAAATGGTAAGTTGGATACAGGTCTGTAGTTATTAAAATCATTACAATCCAAATTGCTCTTCTTCAGAAGGGGCCTCACCACCGCCGTTTTAAAGGCAGCAGGGAAGACACCCAACTGAAGAGAGCAATTCATCATGTATAAAAGCTCAGCCTCAAAAAATCCATAAAGTGTTTTAAAGAGTGAAGAAGGGATTGGATCTAAAAGACATGTGGTGGGTCTCACTGTGGAGAAAACTTTCTGAAGGTTCTCAGCATTAACCAGGACAAAGCTGTCCAGTGTCTCCTCAGGTACAATCGAGCCCTCAGATGTGTTTACAAACATATCGCGATTAGATAAAATATCAGATCTGATGGCGCTGATCTTTCCCCTGAAGTGGTCTGCAAACTGCTCACAGAGTGAGTCTGTGGGGGTTCTTTGGGAGCTGTTAAAATCAGGGTTAAATAAATGATCTATGGTGGAAAAGAGGACCTTGGGATTATTTTTGTTATTACTGATTATTTTGGCGAAGTATGAATTTCTTGAATTCCTTAATGTATTATTGTACACTTTAAGTTGCTCGCAAAATATTTGATGGTTGATAGTATTTTTATTTTTCCTCCATCTCCTTTCTGCTGCCCTGCAATTTCTTTTAAGTTTTTTGACTTCTTCGTTTCTCCAGGGTGATGCATGTTTTACGTTAATCTTTTTGGTGGTGAGTGGAGCAACGGAGTCAAGGCTTTTCTTCAGTTTGCTGTTAAAATGATTAAAAATCAAATCGCAGGGTGCAGGTAAAATCACAGGGGGGCATTCGTCTAAAACCCTGGTAAAATTTGCAGCCACTTCAGAGGTTAGATAGCGCCTCCTCACAGTTCGCACCGAGGTCTCCCGCTGAATAAAACCGGTGATGTTAAAAAACACACAGTAGTGGTCAGAGACAGCCAAGTCAACAACAGAGGACACGCTGGTGGACAGCCCATGGGTGATGACCAGGTCCAGAGTGTGTCCTCTGTTGTGAGTCGGTTGTGTGACGTGCTGGGTAAAATCCAAACAGTGAAGAATGTTTAAGAATTCTTTTGATGCAGGGTCAGAAGGATTATCTATGTGCAGGTTAAAATCACCGGTTAAAATTATCATATTATATTTTGAATGTATGTTTATTAAAAATTCTGAGAATTCCTTGATAAAAGCAGCACTGTCTTTAGGTGGTCTGTAAACTGTGACAGATAAAACTGGAGGGCTGCTGAAAACAATAGCGTGGAATTCAAAAGTGGTAAAATGATCAAATAAAATTTGTTTGGAGGTGAGTGTGTTGTTGGTTAAAGATGCAGTCCCACCACCTCTCTTACCAAGGAGATCATTGTAGATTTCCGGAAGAGGGGTCATAACAACCATCTGCCTCTCTTCATTGGCAGTGAGGCGGTGGAGAGGGTGAGCAGTTTTAAATTCTTGGGGGTAACTGTGACCGAGGACCTGTCCTGGGGCAACCATATCACCTCAGTTGTACGGAAGGCCCAACAGCGCCTCTACTACCTGAGGAGACTGCGGAGCGCACACATTCCCAGATCTCTGATGTTGAACTTCTACAACTGTGCCATCAGCAGCGTTCTGACGTATGGATTTCTAGTGTGGTTCCCCAGCTGCACCAAGGCCGATCAGCAAGCACTCCAGCGGGTGGTGAAAGAAGCTGGCAGAATTATTGGAACAAGTCTGCCAGAGATCAGTAATATCTTCCCCACTCGCTGTCTGAGGAGGGTGCACAGTATCCTGCGGGACCAACATCACCCTGCGCGCCACCTTTTCCATCTGCTGCCCTCAGGGAGAAGGTACAGGTCTATACAGGCCAGAACATCCAGACTGGCCAACAGCCTGTATCCACAGGCTGTGAGGCTCCTGAACTCTCTGCCCCCCTCTCACGGACAATAACCATATCCAACTTCTTAATAGCAATGAACTGGTCTGCATTGGTGCATCATATCTTTATTCTCTTCCCCCTCCTGCCCCCCCCCCTCTTTCTTAAATAGATAACTATCATATCTGATATCATATCTCACAGTACAATAATATTGAATGGGTTGCATTGTTGTATTTTGTCATGTTTCTCAGGTCTTTGTCTGAATTTCTACGAACATTATTGCTAAGGATTGTCTTATTGCATTGGAGTCACACTGGGTTAAATATGTACACTTGGGTTTTAAGGGGTATTTATTATTTTCTTCTTTTTTTTTGGGTTGTATGGAAGCCCCAAACGCAATTTCATTGTTCTTGACAATGACAATAAATAAATAAATACTAAATACTAAATACTAAATAATAGAAAAAGAGAAATTAAAATTTGGTGGGGAGGCCTCAGTGAGAACAACTGGTGCATCCGAACCCAGCCATGTTTCAGTTAAAAATAAACAGTCAAGTTTATTATCTAAGATTAAATCATTAATAATAAAAGACTTGTTCAACAGAGAGCGGACATTTAAAAGTGCCATACTGATTGAGACTGGTGGATTTTTGACAATAGAGTTGAATGGATGTTGATATTTTTGAAGAGGCCGGAGGTTATTAATGTTTTTGGAGTTACTGGATTTATGATAATTCTGTTGCTCTCTGTTTGTGATTATGACGGGTATTGTGTTGACTGTGGGAAAGAGAGGTCCGAGTCCAGAGTTTTGTGTATTACTGTTAAAAGTGGAACAAATATAGGAGCTGGGACCAGGGGAACATCAGTCAGTGGCAGTCAGATCAGCAGGTAATGTCAATTTGGGGTAGTGACAGGGCGATGTGCGGGAGTGCTGTACGCCAAATGCCAAATTGGCGGACAGCAAACGGCGTCCCCAGGCGTTGAGGTGGAGCCCGTCTGCCCCAAAAAGATGCCTCCTCTCCCAGAAGGCATCAAAATTGTTAATAAAACCCACACCGTGGGAGGCACAGGCGGAGGAAAGCCAGGTGTTAAGGCTGAGCAGCCGGCTGAAACGGCCTATCCCTCTGCCACAGGTGGGGGTGGGCCCGGAGATAAAAGCACTCACCTGCAACTGACCAACGAGGCTGAAGAGTTGGAGGAAGTCCAACTTCAGCAGCTCAGATTGCTGTTTGGGGATGTCATTACTTTGTACAACTATCTACCTACAACCCATTCAAGGGTTACATGAAAGTTAGTAGAGTTTTTTGGGATTAACAAAGTCCGTGTAAGGTGTTGAGGAACCAGGACACCCTGATGACAAGTGGGCTACTGGAACAAGGTGGCATCGGTGGAGAAGAGATAAAAATTGGGCACTGTTGGGAAGCTACTACCCAACTAACCCCAGCAGAAAAGGTTACATGAATAGGATAATTGAGCTATGGAATCTTTGATTCCCAGCATCCAGAGTGATGGCGAAACGACTAGTATGACCCCCCTATGAGCAGTGTTGGGGAGTAACGGAATACATGATACGTTACGTATTTAAAATACAAAATATGAGTTACAGTTACCGTTTAAAAAGGTGGTATTCAGAATACAGTAACTTTGTTGAAATTAATGGATTGAACGGCGGTATTTTCCTGTTTCATAAGGCTATGCTCTCTATTTTTGGTAATTCCATGCCAGTGGAAACCCAAACAAAACACGCATTAAGAGGCTCTAATGTCTGTGTCTCAATCTCGCGGCCCATGGGCAGTGTAGTCTGTGCTGCAGGGAGAATGGACTGCCATACCTGTTATGTGTCTGTGAGTGCCAGGGAGGGAGAAAAAGAGTCGAAACGTACGAGTTGTCATCGAGCAGAAACAGAAGATGGAAGCATGTAAATAGAATAATAACCACTGCAGCCAAAAAGAGTGCCTGACGAGCCCAGTTGTAAGTAAGCTATTGACTCGACTGTACACAGTGTTTGTGTTTTCCTCTCAAACAATAAGTTCTGTTGGAGCAGCCTTTCTCTGTCTCTCTCTCTGTCTCTCGCTAGCAAAGTTGACCCAGACAACAAAGTAAAGCTAGTTTTCGGCTACGAGCCTGACACGGAACCCGACATATTAGCCAGAGGTCCCTTTACGGGGTGGCTGTAGCTCAGGTGGCAGAGCAGGTCAGCCACTAATCAGAAGGTCGGTGGTTCGAACCCAGGCTGCATCCTGGCTGCATGCCAAATATCCTTGGGCAAGATACTAACCCCATGTTTGCCCACTGGTGGTGGTCAGAGGGCCCGGTGGCGCCTGTGTCCGGCAGCCTTGCCTCTGTCAGTGCGCCCCAGGGCAGCTGTGGCTACAATGTAGCTTGCTATCGCCTATGTGTGAATGACTGAATGTAGTGTAAAGCGCTTTGGGGTCCTATGGACTAGAAAAGCGCTATACAAATGCAGGCCATTTACCATTTACTACGGTTCGGAGCCGCGGACATGTTTTAAATATACGCGTAAAATAGTTTTCTATACGAAATCGCTACAAAATCTCGTATAGGCTCTCCATGTATTAACATAGTGTTTTTAGATTTGATGGATAGCATTAACAACCTGCTAGCTGCAAATAATAATAAATATAATAAGTTACTTTAAATTACTTTACTTTAAATTAGTAACTTAGTTACATTACTAGTTACTTCTATCAAAAGTAACTCAGTTACTTCAAGTTACTCGTTACTTTCAAAGTAACTAGTTACTAGGGAAAGTAACTTTGGTGTTACTCAGAATTGTCTTGTTAATGTGTTGCTTCCGTAACTGGATACCCAGCAAGATTGCCAGTCTTCTAGCTTGCTTCACAGTAGGTATGGTGTTCTTGGGATGCAACTCAGTATTCTTCTTCCTCCAAACACGACGAGTTGAGTTTATACCAAAAAGTTCTACTTTGGTTTCATCTGACCACATGACATTCTCCCAATCCTCTGCTGTATCATCCATGTGCTCTCTGGCAAACTTCAGATGGGCCTGGACATGCACTGGCTTCAGCAGCGGAACACGTCTGGATTTGATTCCCTGCCGTTGTAGTGTGTTACTGATGGTGACCTTTGTTACTTTGGTCCCAGCTCTCTGCAGGTCATTCACCAGGTTCCCCCGTGTGGTTCTGGGATCTTTGCTCACCGTTCTCATGATCATTTTGACCCCATGGGATGAGATCTTGCGTGGAGCCCCAGATCGAGGGAGATTATCAGTGGTCTTGTATGTCTTCCATTTTCTGATGATTGCTCCCACAGTTGATTTTTTCACACCAAGCTGCTTGCCTATTGTAGATTCACTCTTCCCAGTCTGGTGCAGGTCTACAATACTTTTCCTGGTGTCCTTCGAAAGCTCTTTGGTCTTGGCCATGGCGGCATTTGGAGTCTGACTGTTTGAGGCTGTGGACAGGTGTCTTTTATACAGATGATGAGTTCAAACAGGTGCCATTCATACAGGTAACGAGTGGGGGACAGAAAAGCTTCTTACAGAAGACGTTACAGGTCTGTGAGAGCCAGAGATTTTCCATGTTTGAGGTGACCAAATACTTATTTTCCACCCTAATTTACGAATAAATTCTTTACAAATCCTACCATGTGGATTCATGGATTTTTCTTTCACATTCTGTCTCTCACAGTTGAAGTGTACCTCTGGTGCAAATTACTGACCTCTGTCATCATTTTAGGTGGGGGAACTTGCACAATCGGTGGCTGACTAAATACTTTTTTGCCCCACTGTAAATGCATTTTGCCAGAAACACCAGAATCACAAAACTATTTCAACAACCGCCAAACAGCTAAAACAAATGAGCAAATGAGCAACAAACAAGCAAATGAGAGCAGGTAAACAGATTCCGCACAAAGACAAAAACACAGAGCGTGGACCTGAAGGATCAGAATCTGTGAGCTGTTGGTTTTCAGCTCCGACGGCACAACAGCTCACAGATTCTGATGTGATGTGATAACTAAATATTTGGCAAACAGAGAAGGAGAGTATTGGTCAAACAGCTGGAAGCCCTTACTAATACTGCAAGTAGTTAAGCTAGCAAACCTGATTAAAATAAAAAACACTATACCTATAATTTTTAGCTATTTAAGGAGAATATATGCTTTAATGTATGCTTTAATATATGCTTTCATGTATATTTTGTAATATGCAATAGGTTTCTATGAAGATTATAATGTACACTCTGTACACACATGACTGTGTTAGTTTCCACCCAGACAACGCAGTCATCAAGTTTGCAGATGATACCACCGTGGTGGGGCTCATCTCTGGGGGAGATGAGACGGCGTACAGAGCTGAAGTTCAGATGCTGTCAGATTGGTGTGTAGATAACAACCTGGACCTCAATACCAACAAGGCAAAAGAACTGGTAGTTGATTTCAGAAGGAGGAAGTCTGAGCTGCAGCCTGTCAGCATCAACGGGGAGTGTGTGGAAAGGGTCTCCAGTTTCAAGTTTCTGGGTGTGCACATAGACACAGACCTCCAATGGAGCTGTAACACCTATGCGGTTTTAAAGAAGACCCAACAGCTTCTCCACTTTCTGAGAATCCTCAGAAAAACAGACCTGAAGAAGGAGCTGCTAACCGTCTTCTACCGCTGCTCCATTGAAAGTGTGCTGACATATTACATCGGTGTGTGGTTCTCCAGCTGCACCACAGCACAGAGAAAGGCACTCCAGGGGTCATCAATATGGCCCAAAAAAATCATTAGACATCCTCTTCCCTCCCTGAAGGACCTGTACAGCACTCGCTGTCTCAAGAGGGCACGCAGCATCCTACGGGACGGTACACACCCAGGACACGGGGTGTTTAAGCTGCTGCCATCTGGCAGGAGGTTCAGGCTGCTGAGGTCCTGAACAAATAGACTCAAGGACAGCTTTTACAACAGGCAATAGCCCTGATCAATGCAAATAGCTGATCTGACTGGCTACCTACCTGGACTTTTTTGGGGGGGTTAACAACGGTAAAAACAGTAATAATAATAATATTTATATCTGTAACAAGGTGCAATAATAATTAATGTGCAATAATAACAGTGTGCAATACAAATTATTGCACATTATTCTAATTTTTTATTACTAAGTTATTATACTGTGTTGTGTTGTTTGTGTTGCGTTGTGATGTGTTGTATCGTGTTGTGTTACATGTAGTGCCGACGTAGGACAGTTTTCCAATTTCATTGTACTATTGTACTATGTATGACTGTGCAATGACAATAAAGAGTTATCTATTATCTATTGAGCAAAATGATCAGTTAGCAGCAGCAGACCATGATCGTGGGCCACCAACCACTACCAACACACACAACACCAAAAGAGTGCCAGCAGTGAGTTAGAAAGTCAATAATTAATGTTCATTGTAATAAAAGAACATCAGTGCAACAGTGTTGTTATGTGAGAAGTTATTAATAGTTTCTGAGTGAAGCTCTCAAAATAAGGCGGTGTCCTTATTACTTGTCATGAGGACACAGTCACTATGACAGAAAAACAGGATATAAAATGTCACCACACTAATTCTTTAACATCTATTGTCACAGAACAGATTATTATATATCCAATCATACAGATTAATAAGAAGACACTACATTTGACAGACAGACACAAAGAAGTCAACAATTTGGTTTATATACCCAAACACAGAGAGGCAAGCAGTCACTAGAATAAATGTAGTTTTTAGAAAGCTGACATTAATGCTTAGCATATTTTCTCTCAGACTGGTAAATGTTGCCCCTCCCTGGTTCAGCTGGTGATAGGTTCTCTTTTATGATAGATGTTATGTGACATGTTGTGTGTGGGTTGTATATGTGTGTTTTAGTTATGGGGAGAAGATAAGTAAGGCATGTCAGTTAAGTAGCTTGTGGGCATAGAAAGGAAACTGTCACTACTGTGATGATGAATGAGAGAGAAAGAAGAGCACCTTTGGGTGGGCAGGTCTGTCTGCCAAAATGCCAGTCACCTAGACAGCATGCGGGGGAGCAAATGCATGTATTTGTGTGTGTGTGTTTCACAGGGGCTTAGAAGGCCCTGCAATGGGAGCTGTTTTTTTCCTGTCAGGTAGGTTTATACCTTAAATCCCTGTTAAGCAGTCACACTGAGAGTTTTCTGCCTCTGAGATAAAGCCTGATAACACATAGGAACAAACAGAAATTCGCACGGGCAGTCATGTCAGCTTTTTTGACATTATGCACTTTAATCTGTCAGGAGCTTCCTGAAACAGAAGAGTAAGTTGTGGTGTGAAAAAGTATATGCCCCCTCCTCAGTCCTTATTTTTCCATGTTTGTCACAATCTAATGTTTCAAATCATTAAAAAACTGCAAATATTAGCATAGATTCACCCCCCCACCCCTCCACACCCCCCACCCCCGCACGCACACACACACACACACACACACACACACACAAAATGCAGTTCCTAAATGAAGGTGTTAATTATTACAGCAAAAAAACTGTAACCAAGCATTGGCAATAACATTTTTTCCCCCTAATAATAAAAGCCTACATTTATTTTCATTTGTGTTATCTTTGACTAACTTTTAAATTTGTTTGATGATCTGAAACATTTAAGCATGACAAACATACAAAAAACATAACTGGAAGGGGGCAAACACTTTTTCACAGAACTGTAAATGCCAGAAGCAAGCTATTAAATCTGTCTGTAAAAAGGAAGAATGGGGTGGATGGTCATGTCCATACCCTAAATGTCATATTAGACAATGACCATAGAAAATCTTCTTTTAACTGATAGAAATTTGAAGGGAAACATCTAAAAACCCAGGACAAAAAAAACCCATTTTAAATCTTTCAGTTAAAAAGTGTAAAACATAAGTAAACCAATTTTTCAGCATCTCTGTGAAAAAGGATGTTTCAATTTTAGAGAAATTGTACAAATGCAAGAAACCAGTACTACATATTATTCATGTCTGTGGGATAAGAGAACTGAAGGAAGAACTAAACTAAAGCAACTGAGAACTAGGTACAATGAGTAATTATTTAAACTGAACTTCAAAATAGCTGGGTAATAGACCCAGGACCATGACACAATGCCATAATTGTAGTAGTAGTAAGCTCCGCATCACAATTATGGCAAAGGTGTAAACCTGATGAGCACCTGGATGAGCACTTCCTTTCCTCAGTGAGAACACTGAAGATGGGTTCTTGCAGCATGCTAGTGACCCAAAACATTCAGTTCAATTCAACTGTAATTATATAGCACCAAATCACAACAACAGTCTCCTCAGGGTGCTTTATATTGTAAGGCAGACCCTACAATAATACATACAGAGAAAAAAACAACAATAATATGATCCCCTATGAGCAAGCACTTTGGCAACAGTGGGAAGGAAAAACTCCCTTTTAACAGGAAGAAACCTCCAGCAGAACCAGGCTCAGGGAGAGGCAGCCATCTGTTGTGACCGGTTGGGGTGAGAGAAGTAAGACAGGATAAAAGAAATGCTGTGGAAGTGAGCCATATATTAATGACAAAAAAGATTCAATGCAGAGAGGTCTATTAACACAAAGTGAGTGAGAAAGGTGACTAAAGAATAATTACTGAATGCATCATGGGAATCCCCCAGCAGCCTATTGCACACCTATTGCAGCATAACTAAGGGAGGATTCAGGGTCACCTGATCCAGCCCTAACTATATGCTTGAGCAAAAAGGAAAATTTTAAGTGTAATCTTAAAAGTAAAGATAATGTCTGTCTCCTGAATCCAAACTGGAAGATGGTTCCACAGGGGAGGGGCCTGAAAACTGAAGGCTCTGCCCCCCATTCTACTTTTAAATACTCTAGGAAACACTGTTAAATGTTCAGTTTCTATGCCATATGTTAAAACAAGATCTAGAGTGTGATTAAAGTGGTGGGTGGGTTCTTTTACATTTTGACAGAAGCCAATTGAGTCTAGTAACAGATTAAATGCCATGTTGAGGCTGTCATTTTTAGCATCTTCATGGATGTTAAAATCACCCACAATAATTATTTTATCTTAGTTAAGCACTAAATCAAATAAAAAGTCTGAGAAATCTGACAGAAACTCTGTGTAAGGCCCAGGTGGATGATAGAATATTACAAATAACTGGTTTCTGAGTTTTGCAGCTGGGGTGGACAAGGCTAAGCATCAGGCTTTCAAATGAATTAAAAGTCTGTCTGGGTATTTGGTTGATTAATAGGTTGGTGTGAAAAATTGCTGCCAAGCCAACCCCTCTGCCTGTGCCTTGAGGATTCTGATAGTTAGAATGCCTCGGGGGTATTAATACATTTAAGCTAATATAATCATCCTGCTGTAACCAGGTTTCTATAAGGCAAAGTAAATCGATTTATTGATCAATTATTAAGTCATGTACCAACAGAGACTTGGTAGAGAGAGACCTAATGTTTAATAATCCACATTTCACTGTTTTACTCTTTGGTGCAGATGTGGATACTGTATTGTTCTTTTTTTATGATTTTTTTTTATGTTTAAGTCATTTTTTGCTGGTTTTGAATTTGATTTTTATCTGTTTGGGAGCTGACACAGTCTCTAAGGGGATGAGGTTTTGGTGGGATAACAGGAGAAGAGAAGCTGCAGAGAGACATGTAAGACTACAACTCTGCTTCCTGGTCCCAACTCTGGATACTCATGTTTTGGTTTAATAAATTTGGCCAGATTTCTATAAATGAGAGCTGCTCCATCCAAAGTGGGATGGATGCCGTCTCTCCTAACAACACCAGTTTCCTCCAGGAAGTTTTCCAAGTACCTATAAAGCCCACATCATTTTTTGAAGACCACTCAGGTAGCCAGCAATTTAAGGAGGACATACAGCTAAACAAACTACAGAGTCCAACATCGGTGTGATTGCAGCCATTCCCCAACTCTCTGTGAATGGTACTCATGGCCATTGATTGGTGGTCACTGATCAGTGGTCACTGATCAGTGGTCACTGATCAATGGTCACTGATCAATGGTCACTGATCAATGGTCATGACAATATGCATATTAA
The DNA here is from genome assembly GCF_965226115.1 of Aulonocara stuartgranti. Classification (NCBI taxonomy): domain Eukaryota; kingdom Metazoa; phylum Chordata; class Actinopteri; order Cichliformes; family Cichlidae; genus Aulonocara; species Aulonocara stuartgranti. The sequence continues at coordinate 19,398,077 of NC_138956.1, forward strand.
TGACCATGAAACTGACCTCATGGCCCATTGTTAGTCAGTGGTGCTAGTGTCAGTCATTATGCAAATGTGCTATTTATAAGGTTGGGGAAACCTGCAGTCAGCTGAGACTGCAGAAGTCACTTGGATGAGTGACGAAATGTTTCTTCCACTGAAAACCTTACATCCAGATGATCAGAATCAACTTTTGGGGATCTTCTTACCTGGATGATTGAGCATGCATCAAGACAGTGTAAGGGACTATTTCAGTTACTACTAACATCCCAGACAGCAGCTAACGTTAAAGATCAAGTCACTTGGTTTCATGCTAGTCATTGCAAGAGAATTTCAGAACACCAATCATACCCCAAAGTGGTTAAAAAGAGTACTACATTGATGTTGAGCAAGACATGCTCTACCGCTTTAACCTATGTTGGAACAAAGAGAGAGAGAGAGATGAAAAAACACAATCCTCTAACAAGGGCTCATCAATGGAACACAGACAGCACCTGATTAAACAACAAGTCAGATGTGACCTGAAATGTTCCTCGTGTTTTTCAGTTCTGGTGGCACTGGATGTGACTTTTCTCATAATTTTTTACACGACAGACATTCCCACGACATCACAAACACAGGAAAAGCTGGCATTAATAATTAAGGCATTCCTTCCAGTAAAGTTTTAAACCTTTACCTAGTCTTATGTCAAACATAACGTATGAGAACAGCATACCAATTTCACAACCAAACAAATTACCTCAGAAACCTTTGTATCAGACCCTTATTTTCCTGATGCTGATTACAGCTGTAAGATGCTTTGTGATACTGTCCATACTGTAACATGTGACCTATGTTTGCATCAGCCACTAGATGGCACTGTGTTACTGCAGAGTATGTATTTTACCGGCGAGCAAGAAGCACCGGGAAAAATGGAAAAAGAAAATGAAGTGGGATCGGAGCAGAGATTGGTGTGTGCGTGCATTTAATAAGAAGCTTGGTATAAAGACAAAGATAATACATGGTGTCAGAGTAGCGGTTTTCTAAGCAATCCCTCACCGTCGGACAGCGCAGACATGGAGGCTTATGGCGTTCCCACACCGTGCATGGATTGGGACTCTAGCAACCTGCCCGAGGCATGGCGGCGCTTCAAGCAGCACGCCGAGTTAATGTCCACTGGTCCTCTTTCAGGGAAGGAGGAGGCAGACAAATGCAGCTACCTTCTTCTATGGGTCGGTGAGAAACGACGGGTGGCAATTAATACAATACAAAATACTACATAGAGTGCACTATATAGGTCATCAGATGTTCCAGATGGGCTTTACATCTTCCAACAACTGCTCACACTGTCAAAGCAATACACCAGACAATTACATCCACGCTCTTTGGTTCTGTCCACCAGTGCAGAGGTTTTGGTGCGGGATATGTGAAGACTTATCAAAGTGTCTGAAATGTAAAATTCCATGCTCCCCTTTAGTGTGATTGTTGGGCAAATTGGATGATGTCACTACAGAAACGAAATACAGTCCACATGGTTTTTACTGCCCTATGCATAGCCAAGAAAACGGTCTTTATGACCTGGAAAAATAAAAATAATCTTAATTTTAGCCAATATAGAAACCATCTAATAGATCACATTAGTCTTGAGACAACCTCTGCCACCACATTAGATCAATCCCTCTGGGCTCCTTTGATTGGCTCCATCACCTAGCAGGGGTGGGGGGTCGTGGTTTGATCCCGCCTTCGCCATTGTGGTTGATGTGGAGGTAGGGACAGGCTTAGGGCGTCTGGAGAATCCCTAGGGACGTTATCCCTGGAGGGCTTAACCCAGGGGTTGTGGTCATAACCTGGTTAGTTGCTCTTAGAGGGTGTTCTCCTTGTGGCTGCGTGCAGCAGGGCTGGGGGAGGGTCTGTGCTGGCGGACGTAGGTTACTGGCCTGGTAGCCTGGCTGCCCCTGAGTGGATGCCCATGCGTGGGGGCTTGGGGTTCGGGGGTGCTTTGCCTCTGTGCTAGGGCTCTGGCTGGGCCTTGGGGGCTTAGGTCCTTGTTGGTGTGTCGCCGAGGTTGTGGCGGGTGGGTGCACGGAGGCTCAGCCTTGGTGCAGGGGGCCTCTGGCGCATCGGCCCAACTAGGGGGCTCTTCAACTGACAGGGAGTTTGTTCCATCCTTGCAGGAGTCCACTCTGCAGGTGGGGGAGAGTCATAGGAGAGGTGGAGAATAAACTTAACCTGGGTGTCTACTGTCTTGTGCAGTCTGGGAGATGATTGAATGTTAGGGTGGGTACAGTTTCCTCTGCGGTGGGGTCGGGTGGGCTGCCCCGGGTCCTGTGGGGCTGGGGGGTCCTGCTGCCGTAGGCCCCCGATCTGGATGGGCCTGGGCTCCCTTGCCTTGGTGGGTGCCGAAGGATGGGGGTTCCTACTGGGGTCAGCGGGGGAGCTGGCCCCAGGGAGGGTCATCTTGCTCATCCCTTCTTTTCCTCCCCATCCCCGGCTGCCTCCCACTTCCCGCTCCAACACACCCACACAAGTAGGGCCTTGGGGTGCGGGTGTGTCACCAGGGAACAGGGGAGGCATCCCTCCCTCTGTCCCCTTCTGGCCACCTGTGCCTCAATTTTATTCCACAACTTAGACATCCACATTACTCACACTCTCATAACACATACATATAGGGCCTTGAGGGTGGGCACATTAACGGCGTCCAGTGGACGGTCTGTGTATTCAACCCCACCTCGGGCACTGGTGCCCACCTCTCAATTTTAAATTCATGTAGACATTGAGGGTTCTCGGGAGGGGCCGTGCTAACACCTGCTGCTCTCTGGCAGCAACACCATGCTCTCCCACGTTTTAAATGCACCTTAGAACAGCACGCAGCAACACTACACATGAGCGAGAGGAGGGAGGTTTGGGGTCTTCACACACCCCTGTTCTCTGGTGGCCATCGGGGCAGGGGGGCAGGGAGGAGGTGTTGGTCGTCCGATTGGGATCTGCTGCTGCGGAGCCTGGGGCCGTCTGCTTGCCTCCACCCCGGGGAAAAGGGTAACATCTCCTGGGTCTAGGTGCCGTTTCCCCCTCCAGGGGCGAGGGTACCTGGACCTGGGGTATAGAGTTTGTTTGAGGAGTGTGATTGTGTGTACAGTGTCCATGTATGTGTATCACTACGTTGGGTGAGTGCTGAGTATTTGTATATGTGTGCATGAGGGTGGTAATGCATGTTTGTGTCTGTGTGTGCCTGTTTGTCTGTGTTTATATGTCAGGTCGGGTCTTACACTCCACCTCTCTGGGAACTCCCAGGCCCTCCAAAGGCCTATCTCCCCTCACCACACTCCCTGCCGGTAACTGATGCCCTCAGGGGTCGGTGCGTTGGTGGTTCTTGGTGTCCGGGGCTGGGCGCTCAGCTATGTACCAGCTCACTCCCGGTGACTACTTGGCGGGGCCTGGTGCCTGTTGCCCGGTCAGGCCTCCTCCAGGGCAAAGGGGGCCCTCGGGCCTCCGGCCTCTAAGCCTGCGGCTCGGTTCACTCTGGCACAGTTGGCTGCCGGCAGAGCCGGCGGGCACGCCACTGCAGCCCCCTCTGGCTTCTGCTCCGTGGCTACTGGGTGACCCCTCATCTGGGGCTCTACTCAGCTCTTCCCAGGAGGGTGACACTGATGCCCCTCCGGTGGTCCTCCTTGGGTTCTCGCACTATGGGGCCTCTGGATGTCTGCAGCCTGGATCTCCTCCATGCCTGCTTCATGCCCTGGGAGACAGGGCTATGGCTCTCTACATCCTCTAGCAGACCATTATATGGGGAAACCTTTTGAATACAAGCGCAGTGATCCACACAGGTGTGCACACGGGTGTTCACTGTTCATAGACATAAACTACACCTTTAGTGGCTGCTATTTCCAAGCACATTGTGCGCTGTCGGTCCTGCTTGCTACACAACAACATTCAATATTTAGTATTTACTGCTGTTTACACTTAGTCAAGTCAAGTCAAGTTAAGTTGGCTTTATTGTCACTTCAACCATATACAGTTTAACAGTACACAGTGAGGCGAAACAACGTTCCTCCAGGAACCAAGGTGGTACATGCAACATAAATTTACAACATAAATTAACAGAAAACACTAAACTAGCTAACTAAGAGGCCTAGTTAGCTGGCTAGCAGAGACAAGACAGACTGACCTAACATAAATTACAACATAAATTAACAAAGAAAAAACTATCTAACTATCTAAGGAAGACTTTTTTTTTGTTATCAGACAGCAGACAACAAAGTGCACGTGCAAATGTGCAAACAAACTTAGCTAGATTAACGTGATGGTGTTGTGTTTAGTATGTTGCTCTCTTTTTTTGTGTGCTTGTTTTCTCTTCTTTTTCTCTCAACAGGTGATCCAGAAGATTTTTTTTCTCTTCTTTCTCTTTTTAAGTGCCCTTTCTCACTGTCCCTCTTCCCTTCTGTTTTTCTTTTCTTTCATCTTTTTTTCTCCCTTCCCTATCCCTCTGTCACGACCTGCGGGATCGGCAAGGCGCTGATCAGCATCTCTCCACTCCTAGCCCCCCTTCTCTCCTCTTTTTCCTCTCTCTCTCCCTCTCCCCTGTTTTGCCGGGGCGGAACTCATGGCGGGTTCACGCCCTCAGTCCACGCCTTCCCGGATCGTGCACACCTGGGCCTCATCAGACCAGCTGGTATATTAGAAGGAGGAGATCAGCTGTTCAACGCTGGATTGTTGTGAAGGCTCTTGTCAGTCTTGTTCCTAGATTCCCCGGACCCGTCCCCGTGTTTCCCCGTGTGGAGTGTGGAAGGAGTGACAGGTCGCTAGCGGAGTAGAGAGAGGCTGTTCTGACCGCGTGTGTGATTTCCCCGTTTTCTCTGGAGCCCTGGACCCCTGCCCCTCACATCTTGTAAATAGCACTAACCTCGCACTGTCTGTACATACACTTGGTGAAAATCTGTAATAAACAATCTCTGTTTGAACGCTACCCAGGAGTCCTGCGAGTGGATCCTCTAAGTAACCCGTGACACCCTCAGTCATGTCTGTCCCGTCTGTAACAACTGAAAATAAAATAAAATAAATAATAACAACAAAGGTTGATCAAATGGACAAATACGGCAAGGCCGTGATGATCCATTTGGCAAAGTAAATCCATTGGGTATCCTTGTTGGTCTTCAGACAACCATTCTGACGACTGAAGAACCCAAAAAAAAAAGAGAAAGGGGATGTCTACAACACATGGACCCTTACCGCAGACAACTCCCAAAAGCTTCAAACGTACTACGATAAGTACACTGATTAATAATAATAATAATAATATATCACGCCATCGGCCCCTCTGGCCAACACCAGTTGGTGGTAGGGTAAAGTGTCTTGCCCAAGGACACAACGACCAGGACAGAGAGCCCGGGGATCAAACTGGCGACCTTCTGGTTACAGATATGCTTCCCAACCCCCCTGAGCCACGGTCGCCTGTGATTACATCACACCGAAAGCTAACCTAATCTACACCAGATATAAGTTCCATGAAAAGATGCAGGGTGAAAATGAGGCATTTGAATAGTTTATTACAGAACTGAAACTGCTTGCTAAAGACTGTGGGTACCCAAATACAGATGAAATGGTCAGGGATTGCATCGTATTTGCCACTAACTCGCCACACGTCTGAGAAAAGCTACTCAGCCAAGGCGCAGAGCTCACGCTAGAGAAAGCTATAGATATAGCATTATCACACAAGCTAGCAAAGCAACAGCTAAAATCTATGGGCCACTCCAGGGGCCAGGAAACTGTGCACGCCATTGGCAGGAAACCGCACAGACAAGAAAATCAAAAGAACACGCTAATGACACACTAAAAACGTGCAGTTATTGTGCCGGACAACACAGTAATAAAGACATCTTCCCAGCAAAAGGAAAACAATGTGCAAAATGCAAGAAAATGAACCATTTCGCAAGAACATGCAGGTCAAAACTCCCTTTGCAGACAAATACCCACCCCAAATCAGTACACACTGTGAGAGCGAACATATAAGTGACAAATGAGGACACAGATGAGGAGCAAGACTGTTTCTACATTGATAGCATCACCATAGAAAATGAAGGAAGAAATGATGAGCAAGCATATGCAGACATGCAACTTGGTTTCCCCCCACAGGCAGTGAGGTTTAAAGTTGACACTGGGGCACAAGCGAACACAATTCCAGCCAACATGTTCCAGACACTCTTCCCACATGTGACACTGAAGCCTGTCTCACACAAGCTCAAAGATTACGGGGGACACTCAGCGTGGTAGGGAAATGTCAGCTAAAATGCAAAGACAAAACCCGCACGTTCGAATTCCATGTTGTTAACACAAGCGCCCCACCTGTATTAGCAATGAAAGCTTGCCGTGACCTAAACCTGGTCAGGATCGTGATGGCAGTGACGGAGGAAAGAGACAAGACAGCTAACAGTTCGCAGGCAATACTAGACAAGTATGCTGACATATTTAAAGGGATAGGAGAATTTCCTGGTGAATGCAGTTTCCATGTAAACCCAGACGTCGCACCCACAGTCAACCCACCTCGTTGGATTCCCATCGCTCTGCGAGCCCGACTCAAAGACAAGCTCGACAGCATGGAAATGAATCAAATAATATGCAAGGTCACAGGTCCTACGGACTGGGTGAATGCACTTGTTGTCGTGGAAAAACCCAAGACAGGCAGACTCAGAGTATGTCTGGACCCCAGACCCCTCAACAAGGCTATACAAAGACCCCATTACCCTCTACCCACCTTGGAATATGTCACCACAAAACTTGCTGGGGCCAAGTATTTTAGTGTTTTGGACGCCAGATCAGGCTACTGGGCCATTAAGCTAAGCCACAAATCATCTCAGTTAACCACATTTAATACTGTGTTTGGCAGGTACCGCTTCCTCAGGCTGCCATTCGGCATAATCTCAGCCCAGGATGAGTTCCAGCAATGCGTGGATGAGACCTACCAGGGCCTGAGGGGCGTGGCAGCCATAGTGGACAACGTGTTGGTCTTTGGAGGAACCAAACAGGAGCATGACGACAACCTGAGGGCCATGCTGCAGCGCGTGAGAGAGAGTGGTGTAAAACTGAAACACGGACAAGTGCATCATCTGCGTCAAAGAGGTCAGTTATTTCGGTCACCCATTGCCACATGAAGGACTATAACCAGATCTAAAAAAAGTAAAAGCAGACCAAGACATGGCGCCCCCACAGAACAGGGCATAACTGGAAACAGTGCTGGAGATGGTTAATTATTTAGCAAGATTTGCCCCACACCTGTCAGAGTTAAACGCACCGCTCCGCCAGCTGTTAAAGCAGGACAGTGAGTTTGTATGGGACAAGAACCATGACAGATCCTTTCAACAAATGAAGGAGCTGATCACTAGAGAGTTCTCTCCTTCTTCAACCCCAAGAAAGCGCTATGACTCCAGGTCGACGCATCCTCGGTGCTGTGATGCTTGTAGGACGGCAAGCCAGTCGCCTACGCATCCAAGTCTCTTAACAGCACCGAGCAGAACTATGCCTGTGGCGGAGGTGTGGTCCCGGGTGCGGCTGCAGGGGAGGAGTGGTGCAGTGGGCTCAACGGGGTGGTGCTGGAGATGCCGGTGAGAACAGCTGATGGCGATTTGGACTGATAATGGTTTCCTTCCCTTTTTATAGTGAGACGGAGAGGAGCGGAGACAAAGGGAACTCAGCTGGGACCGACAGCTGTCAGACTGTGTTCAGTCATAACCTGGGAAAATTGTAAATAAATGTGGAACCTGGTGATAAAGACCTGTGTGTGTGTGTACCTGTGTATAGTGTATTTCACAATGCCCAAATAGAAAAGGAGCTGTATGCTGTTCTCTTTGGCCGCAAGCGGTTCCACGAGTACATGTACGGTCGACATGTGTCCATTGAATCGGACCACAAGCCACTAGAGTCCATACTCAAAAAAAACACTAGCATCAACACCACCATGGCTACAGAGGATGATACTACAGCTGCAAAAGTACAACATCAGCATCATCCACAAGCCAGGGAAAGATCCCGGTAGCCGACACGCTCTCCCAGAAATCCATAGTTCCACGATAAATCACTATGTGACGGAATGGATGAGCAGAGCTACACAGTCCACAGCAACATGCCTGTCAGTGATCAGAGACTCTCAGAGATAAGAAACGAAACAGGCCAGGACCCTCAGCTCAACACTCTGAGAAGGACCACATTGAGTGGATGGCCGGATAAAAGGTCTCAATGTCCGCCTGACATCCAGGAGTTTTGGAACCACAGGGATGAGATCTCACTGATAGATGGGATCATGTTTAAAGGAGAGAAAATGATCATCCCAAAAAGGCTCAGAAAGGACATGATAGATCGGATTCATCCAGCCATATGGGCATAGAAAAGAGTAAAAACAGAGCTAGAGACCTTCTGTTTTGGCCAGGCATGGGAAAGCAGAGAGACAAACTGCTAACCCCAAGGAACCCCTGCTGTCACATGCAATACCAGAAAGACCGTGGCAGGTTATAGCAACCGATCTGTTTACTTGGAACTCGGAAGACTACATCATCATTGTAGATTACTATAGTAGATTCTTCGAGTTGGAAAGACTGCACAGCTGCACTGCAGAAGCAGTGATCCACAAACTAAAGTCAGCCATGGCCAGGGTATGGTATTCCAAAGTCAGTGATTAGTGACAACAGCCCGTGCTATGCTTCAAGTAAGTTCCAACAGTTCGCAAAGTCATGGAGTTTCACCCACACCACTACTAGCCCCCATTACCCACAGAGCAACGGCCTAGCCGAAAAGACTGTCCAGACAGCAAAAAAACTACTGGACAAGGCCAAAGCTGAACATAAGGATCCCTACTTGAGCCTATTAGAATACCAGAACACCCCCGTGGACAACTTAAAGTCGCCTGCACGGCTACTCATGAGCCAGAGACTCCGCTCCATCCTCCCTGCAACACCAAAACAGTTGGAACTACAAGTAGTTTGCCAGCAAACCGTGCGTGAGAGGAGAGAAGTCTGCCAACAGCGCCAGCAGACTTATTTCAACAGAGCAGCCCAACCTCTGCCTCAACTATATCCTGGCACACCGGTCCGGTTCCATCAACAAGATGGTTCCTGGAACCAGCTGTGGTCACGAGTTGTGCAGACACGTCCAGAAGCTACAACATAACCACAGATACAGGACAAGTTTATCACCTCCTCGAAGGCAGAAACAGCGTAGGAGGTGAGGAGTTCATTCAATCGACAGTCAACAGCAATGACAGCGCTGTGGTTTCTCAGCCCCCGCCTGTGGAGCCCCCTGATAAAGACATTACAACACCCGGATACATGACTCAATATGGGCGTGTTACTAAACCAAGACAGGTCTTGGACCTGTAATATTGTAAAGGGTGCAGGCAGATTGCTGCCCTAAAAAAAAACAAAAAAACAGCTGTTCACATGTTTGTTGTTCCAATGATGTCACTAAATGCATCTGTTTATTATGGTAATGATGTAGCCAGTATTGAGCCGAATGCTATGTTATTAATGGATGTTGCTCAGGATGTTTATTCCCGTAATTTCAGTTGCCTGACAAATTTTAAAAGCCTGAGTTGCTTTATTGTTTTGTTCTTCTTCTTTTTTTTAAAGAAGGGAGATGTAACATGTGACCTATGTTTGCATCAGCCACTAGATGGCACTGTGTTGCTGCAGAGTATGTATTTTACCAGTGAGCAAGAAGCACTGGGAAAAATGGAAAAAGAAAATAAAGTGGAATCGGTGTGTGCGTGCATTTAATAAGAAGCTTGGTATAAAGACAAAGATAATACACATACAAATTCTGGCACGTCGACTAAAATTCCTGAGTTTTGTGATCATTTTATTCCATCAAATGACTGTACAAGGCCTACACCACCCTTGAAATCTCCAAAATTGGTGTTATTCCTTAAGAGCTAAATGTAACAGATTGTGTTGTATCTCCCTGGAGCAAATGCTGTTTGTAAATAAATGGTACCGGGTCCATAGCCCAGGTGTTGGGGACCGCTGCTCTAATGTATATATAAATGTTATGTCAGTTGTTCTTTGGGGTGTCCCTGAGGAGTATAAAAGGTAAATTCCAACAGGACTTAACACAGGACATATCATTACTTCAATTCATAGGACCCACTCTAGAAAACCAACACAAATAATAAGTGGATCAGTTGCATCTATTACAGCCATTAATGATTTACAAAATTTTCTACAGTTTTCACTGAAAACTCTCTCTAGGGACAACAAATACATGCACCTAGGCCTATGTCATGACAAAATAGAATGGAACTTCTTATGTGTTCTTATGTGTTCCATATTTATTCCTAACAAGTTAGGGGTTACTGCAGCTGATGGGTTATTTACAGAAGAACTCTCTAATTTGAAACATTGGCTAATGAACCTGAAGAGAACGTTGGCACAGAGACTTCTGTCTGAGTGGCTGACTAACAAAACACTTTGTTGGTCCCTCTGATCACAAGAGTCATTCTAGCTTTGGCTCTCCTAACGTAGAGTGGATGCTGTGTAATCCCCTGTATTAGAGGCCTGTTTGTTAGAACAACTGATAAATTCGTCTTTCATCAAGTGGCTTCTTTACCTGAAAAACAGCCTGCCTCTGAATTAACAATCCTGATATAAATCGTATACCTAACTGGTTACCTCCCTATCATGATTTTATAAATACACATTCCTTAAACAGTGAATAAAGTGAAGATATATATAATTTTAAATGTTTTTAGTTTTTAACTTGTAGAATGCCTACAAAACAGCTAAGGCTGTTTCATTTTCAAATTCATGATGTGTTTGCTTAAAATCCAGATCTGTAAGCACCGATGTTTTAGAAAGTTTTTATTATTATTATAGATATCTGTTATTGAGTTTTATTGATACCCATTAAAAATACTTGGTATGTGACAGGAACTTTCTTGAACAAAGGAAGCATGTGTGAAAATTAGAAAGAATGGGTCTAAAAAGTGCCAGCAAGCTGTATTCCGGCATTATTAATATCGGCAGGTACCTATATGACTGAGAAAATTACTCAGTAATAAGTAAGCTTTTATCAACACAAGTATAAAGGAGCTGCTTATTATTTTCTGCATTAATGCTGTTATGACAACTTTTCCATGCATACTGATCCCTTTGTAAAGGTTTTGTTCAGTGAATGTCAGAATGAATTAGTTTATTAAATGTTTGCTCAAAAGTTATTTTGTTTTTCCATGGCATACAGTGGCAGTGAAGGACAACTAGTAATTGTAGTTTGCCAGCATAATTTGTGAAAATAGGACCACTAAGCTCAAAGGGAAAAGCATAAGGAACTCTACCCAGGAAAAGTATTTAAAAGTTATTCTTGTTAGTTAATCTGAAGTAGTAGGACTCACTCTGGCCGTACTGACTGTACTGATAGCCGGCAGCAGCCACAGATGGGTCCATGCTGTAGCTGGTGGTGCTGTATGTGGGGGGACAGTAAGACTGGGAAGAGGGAAGGCTGTCCACCGTCTTAATGGAGGCCTCAGCTGAACGCTGGCTGCAGCTGGCTGAAATACTGTTGGATGAAGTAGAGTCCAGAGTGCTGTGGAGAGGTGAGATTGGGAAATCGTGCTGTGTTTGTGAGGACACACCACTGGAGTTACTCAGGATGCTCATAACCTGCAAATAAAGAGAAGATGCATCAGAATTTACCACAGGCAACAGAGCAAAATATCTTGAGGACCACTAGCTTATGCATAAGAATAATTCTCAATCATCCTGATGAATACCTAAGCTTTAATTTGTTACCACCAAAAGGTTATTGGTTCTCACAAGATATGCTGTCACATGATTTGTCAAAGTTCTTTCTCTCTGCAGGTCACAGAAAAAGGCACAAAATACAGTTTATAAAGTTGCATGTTCAGTGTGGTTTTATTATTAGCTTATGCAGCCAAAGGACCTGTAAGCTCACACCATGGCGAGGCCTCTTTCATCTCATCCATCCACAGTTCACAAGAACAGCTATTCCTCTTAGACCATTTGTCAGAATTTAATTAAACTTATAATCAATGATCACATAATAGATCTACATCCAAAATATCCTCAAGGTCAAGGGCATTTTTCCATTTTCATAGCATGATGTCCATCCACAATAAAAGCAAATTCTTGTCCCTGATGTAGTGAACAATATTAAAAAGCATCACATCTTTGCTTTTTGCAAATGATCATAGTTTCTCTCAATATCTGCACAGGGAGGAAGACCCTGGAGCACTCATATCCAGTTTGACCTTCCCATATTTCTCATAAGTTGCAGACATGTTTCAGAGCATAGATAGAAAGTATCTGAATAGGATTACACAGATATACAGTGGTTAGCACTGTCACCTCACCACAAGAAGGCCCTGAGTTAATACATAGTAAATACATTTAGACATTGTTCTCTGGAGGGGCTGTGCTGATACCAGCTGCTTTCTGGCAGAGATTATCATGCCCCTTCCATGTTTTAAATGCACTTTAGAACAGAAAGCTGCAACACCACATACGAGCGGCCGGAGTGAGATATGGGGTTTTCACACTCCTGGGGCCTGTTCTTCGTACCTCGCTAAGTAAGTTAGCTGGATTAGATTGTTGATGATTTCGCGTGATCTTTGATCGTTCGGTTCCCCGAAGCTCATCCGGGACTTGCTGTCATAGCAACAGAGCCGTAAGCGTAAACCTGCTCGGGAGCAGGTTTACTTTATGTAAACAGGATTAGATCGCGGCCACGCAGGTATGTCCGCTTCATTTATACGAAAGCAACAGCGATATTTTTCCACTGTTTCACCATAAATAAATATTATCAATGTAACTAAAGATAATGCAGCACTTGATCCTTTTATTGATGTCACACAGATACATACAGGTCATTTCCTAAAAAAGGGAAATGAACTATTAACATTCTATTACATGTATGTGATTATTACAGATGTAATTCATATTTCAGAGTAGTAATTGTAAATTACTTCGTGTAATCAAGATGAGAGACCACGGCTATAAAAGCGAAGGTGGATTTGGGAAGCCTGTCGCAGCCATGTCCTGTCCGTATACGTGACCAACCCATTGCGGAAGGTGCAAGATTGATAAGGAGAGTCCTCAGAATTCAGCGTATATTGCGGGATAGACAGGATCCTTTAGCTCAGCGCCACAGTGTGCTCATAGAGAGATATCGATATTCCCGTGAGGGTATTATTTACTTAACCAACTTGTTGACAAGGGGGTGCAGGACCACCACCTGTCTTTTTTTCCTCTGCCCTTTTCTTGGTTGCTGTTATGAACAAACTAACAGAGTATTACAGGCCAGTATTACCTTGCCAAGAGACGCAAAGCAATCTAAGAGATAAATATTACCATTCTGTAGAATACTCCTGTATTCCACTTTTACTTGTTCCCATGTTCTTGTGGGTCCTGTTGTGGCTCTAATGTGAAAGGGGATATAATATAACATATTATAATATAATATAATGCCATATGATATTGGACAATATAGTGTCATATGATAGATCTACCCTACCGCCTACTGGTGTTGGCCAGAGGGGCCGATGGCGCGATATGGCAGCCTGGCTACAACCGTAGCTGCCTCCACCAGTGTGTGAATGTGGGAGTGAATGAATAGTGGTATCGTAAAGCGCTTTGGGTGCCTTGGAAAGCGCTATATAAATCCAATCCATTATTATTATTATTATTAAATTACCTACGAGTTTGATTTGTCAGCAACTTTCTGCCAGCCCTCTCTCCTTGCTTTTGCAGCCTTTGCAGTGTTCTCTTGCGTTTTAATTAAACTCTGAAACTCCTGAAATCCCTCACTCATGAGTTCTTGCTCTGCTGCCGGAAAATACCGAGCACGCCCCTTCGACATTTTCGCCGACCAATCAGCGGGTTGCCGATCAATGTTTCTACTATCGATGCGTAGCCCCTTTTACGACACCCAGTGATGTCACATTCCTGCGTCCAGCTGTACTAATCGTCAACAGCAGGTGTGTTCGGGGAACCGGATTAGCGAGCTCACGGTTAGCGCGATGGTTTGGTCTTGGATGTGTCATTTGATCTTGGATGTAGTAAGCGACGTACGAAGAACAGGCCCCTGTTCTCTGTTCGCCATCTGGGGTGGGGGGCCAGGAGGAGGAGTTGGCAGTCTGATCGGGGTCTGGAATGCTGGGCTTCCCTGCTGCTGCCCGACCGGGGGCAGTCTGCTTTAGGGCTGGGTATCATCACTGATTTCTAGAGTTGATTCGATTCAATTTGATCCACGATTCGATTCAATCCACGATTCGATTCGATACAATTTGAATTGGGGAAATTTTGCCCCAGACAGTCATAAATATTATAATCCTGATCATTTTTCAGTACATATCCATATTTTTATATCAATAAAAACAAAGCTGACACTTGTGAGACTTTATCAAAGGTGTAAGCATCACAGCAGATGCCTTTGTGTCAAAGTAACTGAACATAAAACACAGAAAAACATGAGGGAGATTTTCCTGGCCTAGCTTTTTATGGCAGATAACCACCTTAAAAATATTGCAGTAGAACAAAAACGTTCTGCAGTAGAACAAAAACTGAAGAAAACCGTGAATCATCATATAAACATTACCTGATGCTGCTGAAGTGAAGCAGACCCAAGTTACAGTGGTTTAATTAGAGACACAGCTAAGTGTTTTGCAATTTTGCATAATTATAAAAAGTTTAAATTTCTTCAGTATTGAACAGTAGAAAAGAGAGTTTCTTGTCGGAAGTCAGTGGCTGACAGCACTGTACATAACAGTAGACTGGTGGGTAATAAGCAAGGAATAATGCAGAAAACAGAGATTTTTAGATGGGAAACTGTTCTTGAAGTACACTGAGAGAGAGCAAGAGAGAGAGAGCTGTGCATGAAGTGTCTTTTTATCGTGGTGGAAGCAAAACAGCAAAAGTAAGAGGGAATTCATGACGAGGTTTATGTGAAGCGAAATGTGAAGCGAAGTGTGAAGAGTAGTTTGGACTTCTTTGGTGCTGGTCAAATTTGACTGGAGAGTGATGAAACCTGCAGCATCAGAATCTAAACAGTTGAAACAGTAAATGAGAGCAGGTAAACAGATTCCAAAAAAAGATGTAAACACAAATCACGGACCCGACACATCAGAATCTGCAAGCTGTCTGCTTTCAGCCCCGATGTCCATGTACGTGCCATCAGGTGAGAAAGCCAACATCTCACTGATTCTGATGCGTCTGGTCTGTGCTTTGTGTTTACATATTTTTGTGGAATCTGTTTACCTGCTCTCATTTACTGTTTCAACTGTTTGGTGGTTGTCGAAATTTTGTGAAGTTTTAACCTGAGATTCTGGCGTTTCGGGCAAAATAAATTTATATTTGAAAATTGATTCAGGATTTTAATGAATCAATATTACGCTATTCAAGCTAGAATTGATTTTTAATAAGAAAATCGATAATCAAAACCCACCCCTAGTCTGCTTGTCTCCACCTGGACCTGGGGGGTATAAAATATGTTTGGGGAGTGTGAGTGCGTATACAGTGTTCATTTCTGTTTTTCTCCATATTGGACGACTATTGACTGTTGACTATTTGTATATGTATGTATGAGGGTGGGAAGGCATGTTTGTGTCTGTGTTTGCCTGTTTATGTCTTTGTGTCAGGTCGGGTCTTAAACTCCACTTCTCTGGGAACATCTCAGGCCCCCTCAGGTGTGTCACCCCCCACCTGGCTGATGTCCCCACTTGTCGGGTGCGTTAGTGGTTCTCGGTGTCCAGGTCTGGGTGGTGGAGTGTGTACTGGCTCACTCCCGGCGGCTTCTTGGCGGTGCCTGGTGCCCGTGGCTCAGTCGGGCCCCTTCTGGGGGTGGGGGACCCTCGGATCTTGGGTCTCTGGCCCCGGGGGCTCTGCAGGCTCCACCATGTTTCAGGCTCCACTGAAACACGGTGGAGTCTGTCACCGCAGCCCCCTGTGGCTTCTGCACCGTACCTGCTGGGTGACCCACCTCAGCTCTTCTCTAGGGTGGTGGTGCGGCTGCCCCTCCAGTTTTCATCCTTGGGCTCTCGTGCCTCCAGATGTCTGGTTTCTGGATCTCCTCCATGTGTGCTTCACCCGTGTGCACGGATGTTCACAGACACACACTATTTTCCTTGGCTGCTGCCTCTAAGCATATCGAGCATTGTTCGTCTTGTGTGCCTCTCAGCATTCAATATTTATTATTCACTGTTATTTATAGGTTGTTGCTGTGGTTTCCCTACTGTGTTTTCTTATTTTTCTTGTTTTCTTTTTTCCAGCAGATTATGATTTTTAGTGTCTTTTCTCTCTGTCTCTCTTCCCCTCTGTTTTTCTTTCTCTCTCCTTTTCTTGAACTTCCATCTACGTCTTTTTCTTGCCTACCCCCTGGTCCTGTCTGTTCCAATTGTAATAACTTAAAAGTTTGAAAAAAAATATGTTTTTAAATAAATCAATAAATCAGTCAATTAATGATAAAGATCAATTAAGTGGACCAGTATGGCAAAGCCTTAATGATCTACTTGGGAAAATCAAATCTGTTGGGGATTTTTATTGGGCTTTAGACAATAATTCTGATTGCTACTGCCAGACGGGACAGGCAAAAAAGAAGAAAAGAAAAGAAATGTCGGTACAGATACTATATTGGAATAAGATTATTCATTATATTGTTTCTCCACTGAAGAACACTGAGAAATTTGACTTTGTGAACATCACACCAGTTTTATGTCATGGTAATTGTTCTAGCCAAATAAAAACTATTTTATGCTACATGTACACTCATTCATGCTTTACTATAACGCACCACTTACTGTCAGGTTGAATGTTTGTTGTGAGCAGATATAGCAATTGCGATTAAGGCTAGTGTTGCTTGTGTTGATCATATCTAACACAGTCTTCCTTTGAATCTTAGTCAGGAAGTATTTGCAAAGCATTTCAAGAGTATCAGTATGCATTCAAATATCTGATGCAATCAGAGGTAATTATGCCATTTTACTAATCAATATTTTTTGTTAGGCCAAGCATCTTCAAAATCCCAACTCCCCCATCAGTTAAAAAACAAATCAAATTAAATTTCACACTGTTAGCCTTTGCAGTAATTTCCATAGCTTAGTACTGCAAAATCAACAGTAAAAAACTCTAAAGGATGTTAGCAGTTTAGTACTGTAATTTGCATGTAATTGTGGGAAAATTCCATGAGATTACATTATTTTTATGGTAACTCACCGTACTCATGGAAACAGCTGTAAAATACAGCAAATGTAACAATTGGTGATGTTACTGAGATTATACTATTACACCATCCGGATTTCTGTTGTTTTCTACTGTAGATCTAAGAGTAATTACTTAAATCCTCATTCAGAGTGTATTACTATAAAATGTGATTCACTGTGAAAGTAGTATAACATATAAACTACAATATACAGCATAATTTTTTAACTTAAGGAGTAAGTTGCAGCCACACTAAAATTAAATTCCTTGAGCTGAATGGAACCTCATATATTAATAAATGTATTTGTTTATTCAAACAATGTGAAACATTATTAATACTGTAAGGTTAGTATTGTGATAGAGTCGAGTATATTTTAATTATACTTTTGTAGACATTATGACATTATGCTAGTACAATTATGGTGAACAGAAAGTACATCTAAAAGTTAATTTCAAGAATACTGTTATGTACTAAAACGGGGGCCAATATAGTCCCAAGAAGCATTATTAGTATACGTACTAGTTAAGGTATACTTGGGAAATATAATTGAAGTATACTTATTTTTTGTATGGCCAGCAACAAAAACTAATGGCTACATTTAGAGTAATGTTTAAAAATGACTTCATTTAGCAGGGTGTTCCTTTTTTTCTCTTCTTATTCTTTCTTATACTGGACCTTCATTTGTTTTGTATAAGGTGGTACTTTTTAAGACACCTCTGCCTAACTACAGTGAACTAACCTAATAATATGCTCTGGTCGTCATTTTACACAAGTTAAGGTGTCACATCCATGAAACCTACACCACTAACCAGCATCAGTCCTACAACTTCACTCTCAAAATTAATAAATCCTGGGACAAGCAGAAACTGTATTTTTAGCAGTGCATTTTGTTGCAGGCCAGACTGCTATTAAATGCACTCTCCTAAAGAAATAATTCCTTTGTAGCACCACTTCGTCTTGGTTCAGAAGAGATGTCCTGGATATACGTGATAATGTAACACATTATCACCGTTTAGCGCGTTGGGTTGTGTTTTTAAAGCGATTGTTACGTTTATTGTTACGTTTTTAAAGCTTTTTAATGCGACAGGTGCGATAGCCGACACCACACCTTCACCTGACGTACAACGTGACGTATGACGCACACGTCAGGTATTCACTTTCTAAACAACAATGGGGATAGAAAATATTGCTCGAGGTGGTTAATGCGCCTTTCGCTGGTTGCCAACCACCATTAAATAACAACAAGAAGAAAATATTGATCTGCTTTTCTTAGTTTTGCACGTTTAAGCCGCAATTCAGACTCAAACAAAGCTGCAAGGCAGGAGAACAACATGACCATCAACTATTCTGTGCCACAGATCCAGTTCGCTGCAGCACAGAGTGATGATGAGACCGTTAACATGTGCAACTTAGAAGTAGTCAGAGGCATAGCTGGACTGGCCATCGGGCATACCGGGCATCTGCCCGGTGGGCCACTGGCGATTTTTTGTTTTTATGGGCCGATGGATTTTCTTTTTTTTTAGGAAGGGTATATATAATGAAAGGTGTCGGATTGGCCAATTGGTCATGATCGACTCTGGGCTGGACCAATTACAGCCGAAGAGGCCGGATGCACCCTCCCCCTTGTTTATCAATCACGTGATTTTCGTGCATTGCATGCCGGGAACTCGTGGCAAAACAATCCAAGTACCGCATCAAATGCAAGCATTTGCAGCACCGCAAAACGTTCTTTCCTCGGTTCCAATACCTTCTTGTTTTTTCTTTGCCGCACAAAAAAGGAATGTACAAAACAAAAGTAGAACAATGCCGGTCCGTACAGACTTGACGAAAAGACAAAGAAAAGATACGAGGAAAAAATCAAAGGAGTGAAAGGGTCAGACCGTTACGAGCACACAGAGTGGACAAAAGACGTTAGCGTGCTGCCCAACTTTCACCATGCTCAGATTTATAATTATACGGTTCTTGGAGTGAGTGCATACACTCATGAAGTTTTTAGTAACTTCAGGTCACTGCAACAAGCCCAGGAATAGTTTAGCTACAGATGGGTACAGGACCTTGAAATGCACTGTGTAGAACGAAAGACCATCGTACGAACAAAGGTAAGTTTACCAGTCTCACAAATCTTCTTCATAAATACACATTCATTAACCATTTATTAATATAACCTTTGAGCTCAACGGTAATTAATTAGTAGTGGAAATCATTTCTGGTAGCATTACAGAAATGTAGCAGTGACAATAATATTGTATGCTGTAATCGTACTGGACAATTAGTGATACAAAACAACTGTTTTATCCTGTGAATAAAAGTATATGTTTTTGTCAATGTACCATGGTAATAACAGAAGCGAAATGCAATATTGTGTCAGGACAATTCACTATTTATGCACAATAAATAAAGGAGCATAGCGCGACAATTTCTGTTCAGCGCCAGACTTGCTTGTAACCTATATCACCAATTATGTTAAGAAAAATGATGTATTAACTACTACAAAACTCTGACCTTTGTGGGAATGGTTGGAGCAGACTAACATGTGAGCTGGAGTGTTCTGAGACGTTATATTTGGTATATCCAGACCATCCGTCGGCTCTTACTTCGGAAACATGGCTTAAACCCATTAAAGTGTCGAGCTCAAATATCTTTTCATTTTTGTGCACTGTTCTCTTGTCGGCACACATTTTCTGTTTATTGAAGCCTTTTGTGAATAATTTTGATCATGTAAAAACTGGGAATTGGTCCCTATTGACAATACTCTTATTTTTTGCATTGTATATGTCATTTAGGAACTTTTTGCAACTATGTGTATTTCTAAATTTTGTGGCTTCAGTGCACGCAAATTTATATTGTTCAGTTTGCATGTTAAAAGCCTACCAAGCACCCCAAGGCTGATTATGCTTGGTAAGAAGTCATTTATGAAATAGAGTTGATTAGACCATATTAAAATTTCTGTTTGGCACAGGAGCTTTTCGTGGACGCAGGTATCCAGTCTCTGTTTTGTTAGCTCAAATTTCTGTAATTTCTTTTATAAACCAAGGTTGTTGGACATGTGTCTCAGTGAATCCAGCAAAGTAACAATATCAAATTTCACATTACATATTACTGATCAACATAGTAGTCTAGCTACACCAACAGCAGAAATACTGAAGTCAATACTGTAAAGTTTAACAGCAGCACAAACTATAAACTCCAAAATAACCATACAGTTGATTCATCTCCAGTAATTTAATTGGGCTGACTGTTTGTTAGGTGTGTTTAATGTGCAGAATAATTCCCAATTATGTCCAATTACAATATGTTAAAATGGACTTATGTACATAAGGCCATTAATAAATAACTGTACATAGCTATTTGCTTTATGACTATCTAGACAGTGTGAAGAAGTGAAGTATTGAAATTATTTTATGTTGCATAATGACAACATGTTGCCCCTATATATTTAAGGACAAAGTTCAATGACCGCCACCTGCTGGATGGTGAGTGCAGAGGGGCGTGTAATTGTTGAGCTGGACAAAGAGAACATCTTTGCTGATGCAATGTCAGTCTTCTTTGGTATTGAACCTGGAATACCAGGAGTCAGCGTGTGCAAGGTTTTTTGTAAGGATAAACCCTGAAGAGGGAACAAAATGTACCTCCAAGGTTGGGACAAGCAGAAGGACTGGGACCACTGTGAAGCATGTCACATCAGTCACAACTTTCCTCCAGCGGCTTACTGAATTTGAGTGGAGAACTTCAAATTAGGTAACTGTTTTTGCCATTTTTAGTGCATTTCTTGTATAATTTAAATGACCAATGTGTTGTTACCCATGTCTCCAAAGATGATCCATGGCCCATGCTTTCTGGACATTTACACAAGACGAGCAACAATGAAGACAAGCTCTCTTGCCATCTTGCAAGACGCTGTCTCTGTCCAATAGGTTTTTTGAGTGCAACAGTTTTGATTTTTTTTTCCTTCTTTTACCCGTTTGTTAAAAATTATTTCAGCTACTTACACTTTAATTGTCACATGTATTGTCTCACCCTACAAATCAATGAACTCAGTCCACAAAGCAAGATCAGGGTTCAGTGCAGGTCAGTCAAGTTCCTTCACACCACACATGCTCATCCATGTCATTGTGGACCCTGTTTTGTGCATTGATTTGGTGGTGTGAGCCAGTATTTTGGACAAAGTGTATATAAAGGCAGAAGTGTGGGGCTTGATATTATATTCATTACAATTCAGTTTATTTGTATGGTGCCAACAAAATGAATGCCAAGCCACTTCACATTGTAGGTTTAAGACCCTACAAAATATAACTAAGAAATCCCAACACTTGAGCATATGTTGTCTGCCATGATATGGATATGACATAATATCATTATTGTTTGTACAACCATCTGAGAAAATAATGGATTACATGGTTTAGTAAAAACAAGTGCTTCCTCAATGAAAATATGTTTTCAGTTCTTTTCAGTTTTTGATTTTGGAAATGTGTATTTCAGCAGGGAAGAATCAGAATTGAAATAAAGTGGTGTAAAGCACATGAATTATATTTTGTGTGTGCGTGTCTATCTATCAATCAATCAATCCATCCATCCATCCATCCATCCATCCATCCAATTTTTTTGGAACCCTCCAGTCTCTTACAGTATGTTACTGTTAACTGAAATTACGGTAAATTACGACCTGTTAAACAGTAAATGACCGCCTGTTGGGACACGGTATCCTCTAGCAGAGATGAATATTTTTGGTACTGATGATGTGTGATAACGGTAAGTTACTGGTTAATATATTGCAGTTTATTACCTTGCAGCGGGCTTACAGTGACATACCGTGAATAAACGGTAGTATACCAATTTCTTAATCACAGTATGATGTTACTTTGTTGACGTAATTTACGACATAACGACATAACGGGATCTCACTGGCGTCACTGTCGCCAGTAAGATACCGTAAAAAAGGCTACGGTGCGTTACCATAATTTGTCCAAGAGTATTATACCACACCAGCAAAAAACGGTATCATCCTGCAGAACGGTAAGCTACCGTAACACGGCGTCACAGTATGACGCTGGCAACAGTGACGCCAGTATGTTACTGTAAAGTGGCGATGAAAAGTCTAACAGTGCAGGAAGAAATATCTTATTTTGGGACAGATAAGTGCCACAATTCTGTTACCATTATGTCAACAATAAAGACACACTCAGCAGTAAATCTCCTTGAGTAAGTCACAATATCAAATAACCGCTGTGAAAAATACTGCAACTACCCTGACTCATTGGAGACAAGTGCACTCTTTGGTCATGATACAAGAACTTGTAAAAACACAAGCATTTAAACAGAAAAGCAGATGTTATTTCCAGGTTATAGTTAATATTATCTGTAGCCAATCAACACCCACATTTTATCCAAACCACAAGAACCAGAGAGGCTTAACACTTCTCTACCCACTCAGTCAGTCAGACAGAACTCAGTGGATATGTTTAGTTTTTACTGAGGGAGAAGGAGAGGGTAACACTCTAAGTGACAAATAAAGAAAAATATATCCTACAAACATCAGTGGGTATGATTTAAATTCCTCAGCTTTTCTGGCAGCTTTCTTGAGTAGGTCTTGCATTTTATTTATATATTTTCTTGATAAAGCTGCTTGGTTTGCGTCTTGCCAAACTAAAGCAGCGTCTGTGTTTCAGGGGATTTCCAATTAACACCCCACACCCCCATCTCGTATCCATTTCTCATTACGGGAATGATGTAAATATATGTGCTCATCCTTTTTGATTTGTTGACATGGTAGCATGCCAGTTGACAGCATGCCCAGTCAAAGGGCTTAGTACTGCAAATTTTAATAGCAGCTGAGCCTAGTATTAGGTACAATTGTCATTGATATTCAGGTGCATAGAACTATGTCTCCATGTCTACACACTGTAAACTGGGGCGCTTTTTTGTAAGTAATATTTAATTGAGGATGGAGGTGGTTGGTGTGTGTGTGTGTGTGTGTGTGTGTGTGTGTGTGTGTGTGTGTGTGTGTGCGGGGGGGCTACAAATGCTCCCATTTCTTGAATAAAACTCAACACATTTCCTCATTGAGGAAGCAGAAGCATATATTACAGTATTGCTGGGGGTGGATGGTGTGCAGGCAAGCCCCACCCCCCCCACCCCCCCCCCCCCCCCCCACACACACACCCTCCATCCCACCTCCTTATCTCAGGCCGACAGTTGTCGGGAATCACGAGCAGAGGCCTGAGTTAGTGCGGCAGGCAGGCCTGGGGATATGGATCAAAGAGACAGAGCTGGAGAACCAAAGAAGCTCTGATCCCCCAACACTGAAACGCACTCTATTCTATCCTTACTCACCCACTCTCCCTCTCTCTCCATCTCTCTCTCTCTCTCTCTCTCTCTCTCTCTCTCTATCTTTCACCCTGACATCAAATGGCAAGCCAGAGAGCTTCACCATTCCAAAGCAGGCTAAATCTTCCTCTCACAACAAATTGGAGAGAAAATGTGAGAGGAGAAATGTGTTGTCATGGTGTGCTGAGGTGTTGGGGTCACTATAGGAAAATAATCATTTCATCTTTCAAGCCATGTCACTGAATTTTCTGACCTGATAAAAAGGTATTCGTGAAGCATTTCTGGCTGCCTGACTGAAAAGAAGAAGAAAAAATCCTCACCATTTAGAATGCTGTAAAACAAAATTTAATTTGTCCAAAAAATAGAGTGCTGCTTAAAAAAGGTTTCTTTTTCAGAGAGGTTTGAAACAGCTCTGTTTGTAAAGCTGTGAAATTGTCCCTATTTACATGCAGTGCCATCACAGGGATAGTATTTCACACTGTCATTTTGTCTGTCTGTCAGTAACTGTTGGAACTGGGATGTACTCAGTCTCAACATGAAAGTCCACCTCTAATTCTTTCCCATTCAATTTAAGAGGAGGTGGTGCAGAAATGGCTTGTGTGAATTACATTGCAAATGCAATATAGCTGTTTCAAATTGAATTACTGGCTGTCAGACATACAGCATATCGTCTTCCTGCCATTTTGAAGTGAGATCTTAAGAAATTCTCCCTGCATTGTTATCTCATGTAAATGCTTGGGAACATGATGAAAGGGTCAATGCCAGTAAAGCCATAATGGAAACCCTTCAGCCGGGACTCAGAATAGACCAAGAGGACAATAAACAGAATCCAGCAGCCTTTACTGCAGGCAAATTTCATGTCAGGAATGAATACTGTTTCAGTCAAATGAATTTACTAGAATGGATTTGAATTTAAAATTTGATAAGATGTACTCCACAGTGGACTGATATGTCATGGCTTTGTTTTACCATAAAACAGGCAATAGTATAAATATACTTGAAAGGATGATACACTTGTTTTAAACTTATTTTAAACGAAAGATTTAATTTTGTTAATGAAATCTTCAGGCTGCTTAAGATTATCCAGTATTTCTGTCAGGGTCCTGGGACTGGGCGACCCAGGATCCCTGAGCAGTTATGTATTATATTATTATTATTATTATTATTATTATTATATGTATTTTGGTATGGCTGCTGCTCTCCTCCATGATTGTAGATGTGAGTGTGTGTGTTTATGTCTGCGGGACTGGCCACACCCAAAGCCACACACCTGCCGCTGATCAGGGCTCGTCGGGGGAGCTACTTAGGAGAGTCTTGGAGCTCCCACCGACGCGGGATCATTGCATGAGACTCCACGTTAGTCACCCTGTCTAAGCTAAGTCTGAAAGTGTATGCCTGCCGATCTGAGTGTCCTGACAGCTGCCGTTATTGTTTCCCGCAGGAAGAGCGTGGAGGGCACGAAGAGCAGCGAGCACCGGGGGGTGCTGACACAGGAGCAGAGAGCACACGGACTATTCACGGGAGACACGACACGGGAGTCTGGGAAAATACGGGGAGTTATTGTTACGTTGTTTTTCACCTTGTAAATAAACACTGCCTATACATAGAGCACCGCGCCTGGGTCCTCCTTCCCCACTCCTTCCACGGTGTGCCATGCCATACCGTGACAGAATGATCCCGCCACGTATGGACCCAGCGGTCTCTGAGGAGAGGCTCAGGAGGGAGGTTATGGACAGGGTTTACAGACTCTGTGAGTTATGGTGGGAGAAGCCCGCGGAAGGTTTGCGTCGCGCCGTGGAGAGGCGGCTGCAGGAGACGCTTTTTAAATTTCCCTGGCTGGTTGACGACCTTAATCCTGTCGTCTTGGACTTCTTACTTTCCACCCTCCACCTCCACTCTCCTCCTCAGGCTGCTCACCGGCCCGGACAGCTGGTGGATTCACTGCCTGAGACGGCGGCCCCGACGCCGACACGGAAACGACGTTCGCGCCGCCAGCGTTCCTCACCGCAGCCACATCCACGGACATCTCAAGAGCCGGCTGTGGTGAGTAGTACGGACAATTTTCCATTTCCCTCACCATCTGTGTTTGTGTCTGCAGTGGACGAGCTAACGACGCAGGTAACGTCACCTTGGTCTGAGGTCGCTACACCACCCGCTGCTTCACCATCTGCAGCTGTACCTCCGCCACCGTTTCGTCTGCCTGCAGCCACCATCCTGATTTCTTTTTCACTGCCAGCTGCGGAGACACGACACGGGAGTCTGGGAAAATACGGGGAGTTATTGTTACGTTGTTTTTCACCTTGTAAATAAACACTGCCTATACATAGAGCACCGCGCCCGGGTCCTCCTTCCCCACTCCTTCCACGGTGTGCCATGCCATACCGTGACAATTTCTTAAACTGCAAACAGCAATGGGGGCATACCTGCTAATCAGTCTTTGTTATTAAAGAATCTCTCTAGAACTTATTTTCACCTCGGTGACACTACATATTGCTCATCTCAACAGTCAGTTACAAACCATTAGTACTGTGAGCCCACCCCATCCAGACAAATAGTCAAAGTATCAATGCTTTTCCCCCCACCTGGACTTGCCTCACTGTTGGCCAGGTTTTGGTTAAACAGGGAGGAGCATGCTTTTTATCCTTTCTAAGGTTCTACCATAAGGAGAAAGGGGACTCTCATCATTGTCACTCTCTACTTTAACAGGGCAGTTCCACATTTTCATCTCAAAACACTGCTGCTCAAATTCACTATATTGCCAAAAGTATTCACTTGTCTGCCTTCAAACACATTTAAACTTCAGTGATATCCCATTCTTAATCCATAGGGTTTAGTATGATGTCAGCCTATCAGCTTCAACTCTTCTGAGAAGGCTTTGCACAAGGTTTAGAAGTGTGTTCATGGGAATTTTTGACCATTCTTTGAGAAGTGCATTTGTGTGGTCAGACACTGAAGGCCTGGATTGCTTTTCTGTCAGGTTGATGTCAGGAGTCTGTGTAGGCCAGTCAAGTTATTGGACATCAAACTCACTCAACCATGTCTTTACAGACATTGCTTTGTGCACTGGTGCTCAAAAATATTGGAAGAGGAATGGGCTATCCCCAGGTGGAATTATCTTACTAATACTGTTGCTTGCTCTTTGTTACAGACCATACAAGAAGTTTTGGGCGTCAGTTTTGATGACTAAAATTCTATTGTTTTATTAGTTCATTACTTTATTATATTTATATTTATGTAGCTTGCCATCACCAGTGTGTGAATGTGTGTGTGAATGGGTGGATGACTGGTTGTGTAAAGCGCTTTGGGGTCCTTAGGGACTAGAAAAGCGCTATACAAATACAGGCCATTTACCATTTTACCATATTTATTGTTTTATTAGTGCATTAATCAGTTGATATGTGTGTCTGTGTATTGTATCCTATACAGTTTATCAATGTAGCTTACTAATCAAGCAAAGTAGTAACCTGATAACTTATAACTCTACCTGCTTGTCCATTTAATCTAACTTCTGGCTAAAAAGGAACAATATGCCAAAAACACAGCTGTTTCAAAATGTTAAGTCTGTGGTTTTGTTCCAGTAGCCAACTTCTCATCAGTATTTATACCGATTTTTATCTATGTACAGTAGTCCCTCGTTTATCGCGGGAGTTATGTTCAAAAAATAACCCGGGATAGGTGAAATCCATGAAGTAGCCGACTTTATTTTTTACAATTATTATAGATGTTTTATGGCTGTAAAACCTCTCACTACACACTTTATACACTTTCCTCAGACAGGCATGATCATTTTCACACGTTTCTCTCTTGTTCAAACAATCTCAAAGTTTAAACCTTCGTAGAAAAATAAGTCCAGTATTATAGAAATCAAAGATCAAATCCTGTTTTCAGGTCCAGAAAATGGGAATAGAGCAGCTGCCAGAGAATTCAACATTAATGTATCAATGGTACGGAAGTAGAGGAAGCAAGAAGAATGAGTCGAATAAAGTTTGACTTATCTAATTGTTTTGTTTTGCTTAATGCGCCTTATAATCTGAAAAATATGGTAACTTCCACCTTCCTTTAGCATGTCCAGAAGTCCAACTTTTTGTGTGATGGTTAGCATCTTACTCTGCCTTTTGGGTTCTACCGCAGGAGCCTTTGACGTTTCGTCAACTTTGTTGTGTTTGTTGAACTTACAAACATACAGTACAGCACTTCAGAGTCACACTGCTAGCGATCGAAGATTTATGTAAATTTGACAAGCTGAACGCATTCTGTACTGTACAGGAGACACGGCAAGAGATGATTGACAGCCAATCAGAACACAGAACACAATGCGCTGTATTAAAAAAAAAAACATGGAAAATTGCACACAAAACACGAAACAGCGAGGTGAAGCGTTATAGTGAGGAACCACTGTACACACTCTCCACAAACTTCCTTTAGTCTCCTTTCTTATCCCTATCTCTCCACAACAACCTTTGGTCACCAAATCATAATGTTCCTTCTCCTGTCAATAAAAATAGGAGAAGTGGACTTCTGATGATGTCATGGATGGATAGATAGCCAAACTTCTCAGCTCTCGATAGTCTGCAATAAAATCCCCTGAAATCTAACAAGAATAGTGCTAGAAATTGTTCCAGTGGTATATAACTTTAGGGTGATTGATATGGGATGAACAAAAGAGGTTATTCCAAGAGTGAGATGCAAGACGAACAAGAGGACATGCATGACATGTGAAGACATGAGGCTGGAAAAGATGTCGTCAGTGAACCTCCGCAGTCTGCTAGAGACTCACTCGATTGAAAATATAAGTAAGGAACTAAAAGAGCTTTAAAAAAGACATCAAGAAACCCTCCAGTCTTTTGGTGAGAACCTGAGAAATGACATGAGGAAAGACCTGGATCATTTCAAAAATGAAATCCAAACATGCGACTGGAGAAATGGGAGGAGTGGGGAATAGAGGCCGACACAGCTCTCATTAAAAGTTTGGAAGGACAAGAAAGCCTGCAGGAAAAATTACCAGAACTAGAGTCAAGATTGAGGATGAATAATATTTGTATATTCAGTGTTCAGAGGAAAAGAAGGCGACTCAGCTATCAAGTTTGTGCATGAATTACTCAGGCGTGAGGTGGATCTTTTGGATGAGCTGAACCGCACAACTCATTAACTGGGACATCTGTGGATAAAGCCCCACCAAGACCCATCATTGTGAATTTCCTTTAATTCATCACTAAAGAGAGAATTTTGAGGGAGGCATGGAAAAAAAAAAAGATCCACGTTAAAATTAGGAGCAGATTCTCAGAATCATTGGAGCCGTGGTAGAGGCAGTGTGGGGACCTGTGTGCCAATCACACCCATATCTTTTGAACAACAAAAAAAAGGCCATTTTGGATAAAATTCAAATTTAACTGTATAAATTACTTAGATATAAAATACCTAAGTGCGAAGATCTTTCTTTTTTGTCATTTTAGCAAGGCTTTTGTTAATTGCTTATAAAAAGTCAATAAGCAGAAGATGCTACAAAGCTGAATCACCAAATTTAGATCACTTCAACAGGGATATCAAATGGTATTTATATTTTGGAAAAGATGACTTTTCAGCTCAGATTAAGGGGAGAGAAGTTTCATAAAAAATGGCAAAAAATGACTTCCTACCTTCAAGGGACTCAGGATGCTGAGGATAAAAATTACTTATGATGTGTACTGTACAGATCATCATATGGACTTGTGAGCCCAGGCTCACACAGTGCTACTCTGCAAGCCATTTAGACCATTTAGATCAGAAAAAAATCTTAAATAAATAAACAAACCTGCCACTCCATATGAACAGCAATATTAAACGGTTTTCGTAAAGCCATCCTAGGTGGGCTAGAACCAATCCCAGCTGTCCGGCAGGAGGCAGAGTACACCCTATACAGTACACCAGCCATTGAGGTGACAATGCTAACCACACCACTGCGCTGTAAAACTGTTAATTAACTGATTAATTTTGGATTCCATCTATAACAATGTTTTCTTTAATAAACTTTTTTTTCAATATAGTCATATATTGTGAAAGACTGAAGTTGGTTATTAAGAACAAGAAAAAAAAACGTAATTTAAGGTATGTGTTAGCACATGTAGTCTAGAATTTGCATCGGGATATGGATGGGCTACCATTCGGAAATATTCAAAATACTATACATATTATGTTTTGCATCAGATTATTGTCTTAAAATTAAATCTTGCTTTTGTTTTGGTTCAGTGAGTGAGTGGGTGCCTATATGACCTGTTGGTATGATGTTCTTTTTATGAAATCCTGTATTAGTTTTATGCCAGATATAGCTGGTCTCAAGCCTTCTAAAAGTCTTTGTCTTGTTAGTCCATAGATTCATTAAGATGGGGGTTTTTCTTTGTTTGTTTGTTTTGCTTTTGTCATGTGAGATGAGTTCTTGTATTCTTTTTGGTATCTTTTTTGGTCAACGGTGTGGTTTTTTTGCCCATTCTCCCATGGATACTATAGATATCATTTTTGCCCAGTATCTTTCTTATTGTTGAATCACAAACAGTGATCTTAACTGAGACAAAATAAGGCCTGCAGTTCTTTATATGTTGTTAAGTGTTCTTTTGTGACCTCCTAAAAGAGTCTTTGGCTGTGTTGGAGTACGCATTTTGAGACCTATTACGTCACAGTGACATGACGACAGCTGTCCCAACCCGAAGTGTACTCCAAATGTGTACTCCAATGCGCCATCGATTTCCCCAAATTTGAAGTGTGGTCCGGTGTACACTTCGTGGTCCCATATGTTCCACAATTCATAGCGCGGCGGTGGGTATAAAAATATACGCCATTCAATAGTTGACCATAATCTTACAGAGATGTGATGTTTTTATACATAATTAAAGTCAGTCATATATCCACAAACACAACAAGCTGAAAGTCAGTGATGCTGCTCGGTTTGCAGTCCTGAATATCACGGCACAAGCAGGATTCACTGCACTGTTAATGTTAGCTATGTTATATTGCTGCCTCTGTTTGGTGGTGTCAAGCCAAACGGACTGTGTGTTTGAACGAGCTGACGGTTCACTCGTTAAGCTGAAAGAAAGATGCTTTAATCACAGGAGTCACACATGTGTCCACTGTACCATCTGGGAACTCTTCTTGTTTAGCAGTCGTAATAACACAAACACTAAATACTCCTTCTCTTGTGCTGTGCCCTGATGATCCAGCAGGACAAACTCAGCAGTGTATGAGGAAGAGCAGGAGGAAGAGCCAGCAGGAGCTGACAGATGGAGAGAATAGACAGACTGTTCCCTGTTTGTGTAGGACTGCTAGAAAAGTTTAAAATAACTAATTGTCTGTCCTGAATCAGTCTTATTAGGTAATGTTCAAATAATTTTATCATTCCAGTGTTTTCAGTGTGGGAGAAAGTACTCAGGGCCTTCAAGTTAAACACTATGAAAGGCAGAAACAAGTTTAATATTCAGAAACCTAAAGTATGTATCAGCAGCAGAATGGACCTAAAAATAAATGTTTGTTTCAGTTCTATGAAGCTTTGAGTATTTTGGATTAGTAGTACTGCTGTGTTTGTTGTATCATATTGCTGTAATTTTGCTTTATATATAGATGCTTCATATATTCTGAGGTAAGTTGATCTATAGTGTTACATCATATTCTATAGGGATGTTATGTGTTTGTATACTTTCTGCCCAGTTTGACCCATTTAGCAGAAGTCAGACTGTTTAAGGCTCTGATATCTATTCTGTATGAACTAAAGCAGTTATGACATGGTATGATTTTCTCACCCAATAAAGGAATATTTAATATATGAGTCTACTCTTCATTCTATCAGCAACAGTTATCACAGCTCGTACATTTTCTTTTTACGCATATATGTAAGCATTGAGCCAAATTTAGTAATGCCAACATATTAAAAGAACAATATTTGTCTCTTATATATATTACATCTATATATACACTGTCAAAGATACTTGTTTTTGAGTGAAGATTCAAGGTGATTGGAAATTTAAATAAATGCAACTTGAATCTTTACTGAAGCTCAGTATTTGACACAGAGTTCATGCTCACTGCTCTAATATATCATAATAATCTGAGAATGAATATAATATTGTCCATATTATATTTACATTAAAGTGAGATGATTTTAGTCTCATGAACAACATTAGCTAATTGTTATTTACTAGCTAATCTTGAAATGACTGTTCAGTACAGAAATGAAGCCCAACAATTATGTTTTTACAGTCCCGTGGTCTCAGCCTCAGATACGCAACTAATCAAAGTGATGTCATAAAAATGAATGAACAACAAAACATTTTTTCTCCTTCATTTCTGTCAAACAATGCTGTATGAAACGTTTCTCGCGGTTAGTATCATGGTTGCTAGGGAACCTGAGCAGGCTAGACCGTCCCATTTCACAAGCCTCTCACTTCCGCACTTCTCGTACTTCCTAGTACGCGCCGTACCTAGTACACAAACTGCGCGTACTCCGAAGCATACGGTCGCTGGATTGGGACACAGCCACTATTGTAGTCTTAGAGTCATTTTGGTCTCAATGTAATTGACTGGTGTCCCAAGTGCATTAATGCATTTCAGTCCAACAGTGACAAGTTTAATCGATGTATCATTTGTTTGGCCGTAGTCCTGAACTCTCTGAGGCAGACGGAGCTCGCGGCCAGCCTCAAGAAGTGTGCAGTTGGATGGAAGGTGGTACAGTATCTGTGGTACCATTTTGGGAGGAGGGCAGGTGCACCCCAGAACAGACAAAGCAGCAGGGATCACATCCTGCTCAGACCCCAAGAACAAAAAAAAGGTGACTAGTTTCTTGGGACTGGCTGGTATTACCGTCAGTTCATGTAGAACTCGGCAGGGATGACCAGCCCCATGACAGACCTCACCTGAAAGGGTGCCCCAGATCCAGTGTTCGTGCAGGTAAGTAGGGGTCTATTTTTGGAACCCATATTCCACATTCCTGACTTTTCTCTCACTTTCATCCTGCAGACCGATGCCTTGAACAGGGGTCTGGGGTGTATTTTGTCCAAG
Organism: Aulonocara stuartgranti; assembly: GCF_965226115.1. NCBI lineage: Eukaryota > Metazoa > Chordata > Actinopteri > Cichliformes > Cichlidae > Aulonocara > Aulonocara stuartgranti. The sequence continues at coordinate 19,430,579 of NC_138956.1, forward strand.
CAGTTGGGGTTGATTGCCTGCCTGCATATCAGGTCCTTTTGTATCACATCACTCAGTTGACTTTGTCAATGAGAAATATTTAAAAATAAGATTTTATTTGGAACATCTACACTAACTTGTTGTACTGTGGATCATGACAAGAAATGCTAAGCTTAAAACTTACCATAGAGCCATCTGGTTTGTAGTGTCACTACAATCAGGCTCCACACCATAATTAAAATGTTTATTTTCCACAATGGAAATTAATATTTACCTATGGTCATGTTGCGGGAAGCTGCCTAACTTACTCTAGCCATAGCAACAATATACTTGAATGTCTTGTAAAAATATATAACACAAAAAGACTACTGTGACTAAAACACTGTTGGTGAAAACCCACATGCATTATTTCCAGCTCATAATCATGACAGTGCTGTATGAAGTATCACTGCTCCAAGTTGATCAAGTAAAAGATAGACAAAGACTTTAATTTCCTGGTTAAAAGTATCAAAGGCATTAAATGTCAAAATCCATTTTGGTCTATGGCTTGTTTTTTTATTTCCTATTTATATTGAATTAACAACTACTTATCCCCTTCTTTTCTTGCATTTTCAAATGAATATGAATAGAATAAATTATATACACTGAATAGAGTCCTTTCATGTTATATATTTTTATTCATGACTGAGTAAATGCTTATCCTCGTGCATAAAGCGATAAAGCAGGACTTGCCTGTGGAGATAGCCCATTGCTGACAGGGTTGACATGGTTACTAGGAGTACTAGAGTTCATGAAGGTATCAGTGTAGCTGGAGAAGCTGTGCCGGTTGGTTGCCAGACCATAGGCAGTGCTGCCGTCAGGACTTGATAAACCACTCTGGTGCATGGTGGAAGGAGGTAAGGGTTGGGGACGGTGAACAGTAGCCCCACCATCTGAAAAGTAAAACACTTCACACATTGGTTCCTTCCTTTATGTAAATAAGACACTAGCTAGGCTAGGCTACCTGTTCTACCAGTTTGTATACCAGATGAGAAAAAACACATTCCCGAACATATATATATATTTAACACCAACATATAAACAACGCAAGTTTGACAACTTAAGTACACCACCATGATGCCCCACAGTATGTTGAACAGAGACCTGCATAGTGTGGATGTGATACCAAATAGGCTTAATTGGAGGCTTCTGTATCTACTTTAGGATGTCTTTACAACTAAACACAACAGGGAAAACTGGGTTAAACCTGACTGACATTTTGATAGTTACAATTACAAATATTTCCAACAGCAGGTTGTATCACACCTCTCTCTCTGTCTGGGAATTTTTCAGCTTTTTCCAAAATCTACCAAAACAAAATTCATAAACCTTGGAGCAGTGGCAGAGGACGGGCAAAGGAACAACCTGGCATGGAGATTTTGTTTTGTTAAAACTGCAAAATATGCATTGACGTTGGTAGACAATACAGTTTCTTAATGCTTTTCAATACAGTACTAATTCTGTGAGTGCTTTGATGACACGCTAACATTAATTGGGAATGCATACTCTCTGCAATCAGTTTTTTATTCTGTGAAACCACCTAATAAGTCATTCTTATAATTGAAACAATACTTTTATTCTGAGGCAATATGCTTTAATGTACTAGATAGAGGACAACACTGCAGTTTCTTCTGCTAGAGATAAGACATTATTGGCATATCAGGACCTCTTCCAGAGAAAAACTTAAATTGATCATTAAATTGTTCCATGCATCCAGTCAAAAAACACACACACACACACACACACACACACACAAAAAAGACCCAGCAATATAGGTGTAAAAGTGCCTATCATGAATCATTATTTGTTGGTAAGAACATGGCCAAAATAGCATAGTATCCACGAACTCCTTAGGAAAACCTATAGGTCACATTTGTAATCTGTCAGTGAAAGGATTATCTGTTCTACCTTGAGTGTTGGTCGGGTAGTTGGATTCTGGCAGCTGATATGTAGGAAGTGTTGGCATCCCTGCAGGAGGAAATCCACCTGGCAGAAGGTGATTGAATGCTGCAAGTTGATTGGCTCCTGCTTGTTTTCGCCACCTGGCCCTTCGATTGCTAAACCACACCTTGAAAGAGAAATATATATAAATAAGCTGGAAGGAAAACACCAAAAATGATAAATGGCCTGTATTTGTATAGCGCTTTACTAGTCCCTAAGGACCCCAAAGCGCTTTACACATCCAGTCACACACCCATTCACACACTGGTGATGGCAAGCTACATTGTAAACACAGCCACCCTGGGGCGCACTGACAGAGGTGAGGCTGCCGGACACTGGCGCCACCGGGCCCTCTGACTACCACCAGTAGGCAACGGGTCAAGTGTCTTGCCCAAGGACACAACGATCGAGACTGTCCAAGCCGGGGCTCGAACCGACAACCTTCCGATTACAAGGCGAACTCCCAACTCTTGAGTCAGCTGAATAGCTGAATTTAAAATCAGCAAGAATTTGCACATTTACATTGATTCTATTCTGATGCCATGCTCTAGGTCTCACAGATTCTCCGCTGAAAGAGAATTTTACCTTTTCTCACCACAAAGTACATACAGATAGTCCTTTTGTGAAATTTCACACAGAGGGCAAGATCCACATTCAAAAGCCTATATTTCATTGTCCCGAATATCTGAAATGATTCAGGACATATAACTTACTCTAAGCATTAATATATTGGGACATGCCATCATTTCAAAGGTAAAACTTCAGCAAATTAATGTTTGTAGTGTGTGTTTCTGTGAGTAAATAATTTTTTTTTTCATTATCCACTGTTTCTTCTTGACATTTAGTCCTGCATGTTTGTTTTCATTTCAATTAAACTATACCACTCACATGATTTAACACAGGCATACTTAACACCTACACATCTCTAGGGTCACAGCAGAAATCTTTGCATTGCTTGCAGCTTTCTACCTGCCCACTTTTTCCAGGAATCTTCTTTTTTCATTTAGTGCAAACGAAAATGTGACTTTTATGTAGAGAAGCTGATTTGGACTTCTATATCTGCAGAGCAGACTTAAATTATTACAGCAGGCGTTGTTGCCTTGAGGTACTTGCGCAAAAACCGCAGAAGTAGATCATACGGTCTCACTACCTCTGTAGAAGAGACGTGACGGAAAGGAAACAGAATATGACCTATCATCATTTTAACATGATATCTTTGGATTGCTTTCTAATGCAAGGATGCATAGATGTGGAATGTATATGTTTGTACATTTATAGATACATATTTCTGGCACATTTAGAGACATATTTAAGGCTCTGTGTGTGGAACCCATGTTCCACATTCCTAACTTTTCTCTCCCTTTTATCCTGCAGACCAATGCCTTGAACAGGGGTCTGAGGGGGTATTTTGTCCAAGCAGGTGGGGTTGATTGCCTATCTACGTGTCAGGTCCTTTTGTATCACATCCCTCAGTTGACATTGTCAATGAATAAATCTTTAAATATAAGACTCAATTTGGAAAATCTACTCTGGGACAAGAAACACTAAGTTTAAAACTTGCCATAGAGCCCTCTGGTTTGTAAGATTTCCTCAGTGAGAAAGTGTCTCTATAGTCAGGCTCCACACCATAATTAAAATATTTATTTTCAGGAGCGGGACCACACCTCCAAACATGTTCCTTCCGGTTGTAATCTATATAGGTTTTCCCCAGTTCTGCAAACTGTTCATTCTCGTTCATTCCCCAACCTCCCTCCCTCTTTGTTCTCAATTCTTTAACTTCTTCACTCCTATTTAGTACATGGGAATCTGCCAGGCCTGGGAGCCGTCGCCAGTCCCCTTCGAAGCCTTCCCTAAACCGCAGCTCAATTCATGTCCAAGCATTCGCCTTTACCTACTAAAACGCTGTCAAACCTAAAATGAGGATGTGGGCCCAGCTAGTGAATCGAGCCTAAAGGATAATGTACCAAAGCTATCCTTGGAATTCAAAACAAAAACTGAACTTCATATCAGTTGCGCCAACATCGCTGTGGAACAAGATAAAAATCCATCATCCAAGGAAAGTCTCCACAAAACTCAATCCACTCCCTAGGCTTCCTTTCCTCCTGCTATGGCAGACCACTCCTCCACAGTGGCGCCCTGTTCCACTCCTGTATTTGCTGACCTCTGTACCCTCCAACCACCCACCAAGAACGTCACTGCAGACTCTGGAGTGACTGAAAAAATGAGATCACAGATACAAGCTGGGGAAATGAGCTTCCTCCTTAGATTGGATGGCTTCTCCCTTAGCGATAGGGTAAAGGGATTAGCGATCCAGGGGGGGCTCAGAGTAGAGCTGCTACTCTACCACATCAAAAGGACCCAGTTAAGGTGGTTCAGGCATCTGATGAGGATGCCTCTGGGAACAGTTTCCTGTGCATGTGCCCCCGAAAGGAAGTCCTAGGGCAGACCTAAGACATGCTGGACAGACTAAATCTATCAGCTGGCCTTGGAATGCATTGGTGTTCCCAGGAGAAGGCGGCTGGGGAGAGGAAGGTTTGGGCTTCTCTGCTTAGGCTATTGCCCTCTCAACCAACCCCAGATAAGTGGAAGAAAATGGAAGGATGGATAGTTAAATTGAATTGACCTCAACAGCTGGTGAAGAGATGAATGCTTCCCTCCAAGAATGTGGACAAGTGGAAGAAGAAATTATCTGACAGATAACTAACTCAAGCAGAGAAAGCAATCCTTTTGAATGATTTTAATTTTGATGTCAAATCAAAAAAATCTCGCATTTGGAACTAATTACAGCCACAGATTCAGTAATCCAAAAGAACAACACTGTGGATGCAGAGACAGAGCAACTGCAGAGGAAAGTGTCAGCCTGTCTTAGCAACACAAGGCCCCCTGTCTGATGCACTTGAAAACAGATAATGCTTCTGATCACATCTCATGCAACAGATTATACCCAAGGGAAACTATACCGAGTCAGTATGGTGTACCAGTGATACCTAAATAAGGGGGTATTTTTAAAGTTCATTGTCAGTGTGATCAATCAGTTACCTCCAACACCTCAAAATACCTGGCTTGAAGTTTGTGGAGAAAGGGAAAGATGCTGTGAGGGCAGAAGAAATAAGTGTCTCTTACGACATTACAGTGGGGCAAAAAAGTATTTAGTCAGCCACCGATTGTGCAAGTTCCCCCACCTAAAATGATGACAGAGGTCAGTAATTTGCACCAGAGGTACACTTCAACTGTGAGAGACAGAATGTGAAAAAAAAATCCATGAATTCACATGGTAGGATTTGTAAAGAATTTATTCGTAAATCAGGGTGGAAAATAAGTATTTGGTCAACAACAAAAATACAACTCAATACTTTGTAACATAACCTTTGTTGGCAATAACAGAGGTCAAACGTGTACTATAGGTCTTTACCAGGTTTGCACACACAGTAGCTGGTATTTTGGCCCATTCCTCCATGCAGATCTTCTCGAGAGCAGTGATGTTTTGGGGCAACACGGACTTTCAACTCCCGCCACAGATTTTCTATGGGGTTGAGGTCTGGAGACTGGCTAGGCCACTCCAGGACTTTCAAATGCTTCTTACGGAGCCACTCCTTTGTTGCCCGGGCGGTGTGTTTTGGATCATTGTCATGTTGGAAGACCCAGCCTCGTTTCATCTTCAAAGTTCTCACTGATGGAAGGAGGTTTTGGCTCAAAATCTCACGATACATGGCCCCATTCATTCTGTCCTTAACACGGATCAGTCGTCCTGTCCCCTTGGCAGGAAAACAGCCCCATAGCATGATGTTTCCACCCCCATGCTTCACAGTAGGTATGGTGTTCTTGGGATGCAACTCAGTATTCTTCTTCCTCCAAACACGACGAGTTGAGTTTATACCAAAAAGTTCTACTTTGGTTTCATCTGACCACATGACATTCTCCCAATCCTCTGCTGTATCATCCATGTGCTCTCTGGCAAACTTCAGACGGGCCTGGACATGCACTGGCTTCAGCAGCGGAACACGTCTGGCACTGCGGGATTTGATTCCCTGCCGTTGTAGTGTGTTACTGATGGTGACCTTTGTTACTTTGGTCCCAGCTCTCTGCAGGTCATTCACCAGGTCCCCCCGTGTGGTTCTGGGATCTTTGCTCACCGTTCTCATGATCATTTTGACCCCACGGGATGAGCTCTTGCGTGGAGCCCCAGATCGAGGGAGATTATCAGTGGTCTTGTATGTCTTCCACTTTCTGATGATTGCTCCCACAGTTGATTTTTTCACACCAAGCTGGTTGCCTATTGTAGATTCACTCTTCCCAGTCTGGTGCAGGTCTACAATACTTTTCCTGGTGTCCTTCGAAAGCTCTTTGGTCTTGGCCATGGCGGAGTTTGGAGTCTGACTGTTTGAGGCTGTGGACAGGTGTCTTTTATACAGATGATGAGTTCAAACAGGTGCCATTCATACAGGTAACGAGTGGGGGACAGAAAAGCTTCTTACAGAAGACGTTACAGGTCTGTGAGAGCCAGAAATCTTCCTTGTTTGAGGTGACCAAATACTTATTTTCCACCCTAATTTACGAATAAATTCTTTACAAATCCTACCATGTGAATTCATGGATTTTTTTTTCACATTCTGTCTCTCACAGTTGAAGTGTACCTCTGGTGCAAATTACTGACCTCTGTCATCATTTTAGGTGGGGGAACTTGCACAATCGGTGGCTGACTAAATACTTTTTTGCCCCACTGTATGTCTGTCTTTACTTGTCTTCCAGCTACTGATTACATGGTAGTTTGTACACTGAAAAGAGTTAAAGAAGCAGGCACCCGATTGGTCTGTAATGAGGGTGGTCCTATTCTGAAGTGGAATCACTGTGTAATTTCTTACAAAGTCCACATAAAAGGACCAGTACTAGAAACGTAGGTGTGTCATGGATTCCATAGGCACAACCCCGTTCATTTCCAATGATTCTGACCAACTATAATAGATGTTTTTAGAATAAAATGGGTTGCTAATTGCAGCCATGCAAAATCAGTAATTTCAGTGACAATCATTCAAGCTGACTATAACTGGTTTTATTTTTTGTTTCTCCATGTTTATACATTAAGTAGTACTGAAACAATGATTTGATTTGACACACCACAAATATTTTTTAGTTACAGTCTTTGCAGTTCTCTGTTTCCCATCACTATATCTCTACCATACAGTATTTAATATTAATATATTTTTTGAAACCTTCCATGGCCTCAGCTTAAGGACACAGAAATAGTATTCAAATGTAGTGTAAAGTTATAACTAGGCCTACTTAACTGTGCCATAATCCAAAGTTACAAATTTTGTCAACATGAATGAGAAATAGTTAGCTTCAAAGCAAGTTAGAAGGTGGGCATTGAGTTGGATTTTTTTTTTTTAATTTGTACTCCAGTAACTTATTCTGTGAGTAGGATGGACGTAAAATGACCATTGTCAAGTCGAGGCATACAGATAATTCTGAGGTCGGCATTTATGACCTAAGTGGCAGGCATGGAGGAGTTTCCATGCCACGCTGGTTTCTCATTGTCTCAGTTTTCTGTGACTTGATTGAGCCACTTTGCAGTTATGGCTTAAAGTTCCCCTGAGAGCGAAGACTTCCATGATCTGCTCTGATTTTTACAATGAGTGGTAGACTCTAAACTGGTGGGAAAAACAAATTCCAGCCAAGAATCTGGGAGTGAGACATGCAAGAGGAATGCAGCACCCACCCTACTGCTGAAAACTTACAGCTGTTGTTAGAACTCTACAATATTTTCCAAAACACAACTGAGGCACTGTGAAGCTGTCAAACAGAGACCAAAGCCAGTTTCCTTAGTGGAGATGTGAACAGCTGGCAGAGTCTCCAGAAGTTAGAGAGAGTTAGTCTTGCACACTGAACAAATATATAAAACACTGTGAAAAAGTCTCACACCTCATTTTGTTATATTTTGCTAAGAATATGGGAAACGTACAGTGATGTACTGAAAACAAACATACTTGAAAGTACAGAGTTTGTACAATTCTCATGAGATTAAAAGTCAGTATTTCTATGACCAACTTTATTGTTCATCACAGCTTGAACTGTTTTTGGCAGCCATGCCAATTAGAAACTTTGCATCGGGGTCAAAATCTGACAGTACTTTTCTGCATTCATAATTGAAATGCAGCCAGTAGTTCTTCTTTAATGTGGCATACCAGAACATTCTCTCCCACTTTCCCTTCCTTATAAATGGCTTCTTGACCATCACCTTTGTTGAGCAATAGATGAATCAACTGAAGGACCAGAACTGTCTCTCAGGTCCTGTGTCAGGTCATTTTATCCTGTTATGGACATTTCTTATATCTTTCATCTACTTTAGATTCCTTTTAAGACGTCCTATTTTTTGTACTCTAGTTGTCCAGTTTCCTCATTTTTTAAGGATTCACTCCAAAGCAAGCTGGTGAGCAAACCGATCTTTAATCATAACCTTCTTGGTGCAAAAATACAATTTTACACCTGCCAACCTGTGTTATCATTAACACAATGATATGAAAGAAAATAATGTATTTTTGTAACAAGCTACTTAGTTTGTTCATTGTTTTTATTTCATCATCATATTCCTTAGAACATTTTAAAATTCGGTCTTTGTTAAGTTGTCTGTTATGTATTGACACTGGCCAGCAAAGACAGAGGGACCATGAGGTCCCTCTGTCTTTGCTGGCCTGACCTGCCATTTCGGGGGTGGGGTTCCCTCCACCTCAAGCCCTCTTTCTCGCCCTCCTCTGTGTGTGTGTGTGTGTGGTGTTCTTTTCTTTTTGCAGCATTGGGACCTTGAAGAAGTTCCCACTCTTGAGCCACATACACTTGCTGGCAATCATACATATGCCGCTGATGTTCCCGTCAAAGGGCACTATTTAGTAGAGCGGTTGAGCTTCAATCAACACTGCATCATTGAGTGACAATAGTTAGTTGAACCCTGGCTCATCCAAAGAAGTGATCTTGTTGTGTTTCTCTTAGTGAAGGAAACTAAGCCATGGAGAGTTTTGGAGAGAGCACCAAGGTTTTTGTAAATATTTCGGAAAGAACTGTGGAGAGTGTGTTTGGGAGAAATTGCCCCACCACTGAGAAAATCACATTTTGTTGGAACTGTTTTGCACCTTGTTTTTTCACTGTAAATAACCTTACTGTAACTGTTCAGGAAGTCTTGTGACTGGGTTCTGTTACTGTGCCATTTGGCAAACCCGACAGACACAACACTGGTTCATCCTTTGAGTTAGGTGCCTTTTTATGTTTGAATGACACATAGGTCAGAGTTAGCATGCAAAACACATCTGAATATGTTCAATGGAATAGGAAAAATTAGTTAAAGAGAATTAAAAAAAAAAAAAAACTTTGGAAGGTTTCCAGAAACCTGAAAAACCTTTGCTCATTTTTAAAAATGACTGGACAGTCTTGCTCATTAAAAGCAAAATATAAAGAAACAAGTGATGGCTCAAGACTTCTGAATAGTACAGCAAGTTAGTAGAATATAGTAGAATGCTGCATAGTCAGCAGTAAAGGTTCTAACCAGTCTGTGTGATTTTAAAAAAGCAAATATTTTACTAATTAATCTACTGAGAATGTTGCAGCATTGTGTTCGACGACACACATGTTCTCAATAAAAAACATTATTCATGTTCTTATAGAGATGCTCTCTATCAGTCCCTCAGTTCAAGTAGTGAGTTTCAACATTTGAAATGAGTAAGTGTGTCTTTGTTTGTGGGTTTAATGTTTAAAAAAAAAAGAGATCAAGGATGGACTTTAGAGGGAAAACCAGCACACCGCAGACCACGGGCCTCTCTGTGTGAGGATCTAAACGTATTCTACGCTAGATTCGACACAGCGAACACCATGAGACCGGACAGTGTGCGCACCGCGGATGACGTCAGTGCGCACACTGTGTCTGAGGAGGATGTGCGGAGGTGCTTCAGGAAGGTGAACGCACACAAAGCTACTGGTCCGGACGGGATTCCCGGCCGCGTCCTCAAGTCATGCGCGGCTCAGCTGGCCGGAGTGTTCACGCACATCTTCAACCTTTCCCTCTCTCTGTCTGTAGTCCCAGCCTACTTCAAAATGGCCACCATCGTCCCTGTACCCAAATCCTCCACCATCTCCTCACTGAACGACTGGCGACCTGTAGCCCTGACCCCCATCGTAAGCAAATGCTTCGAGAAGCTGGTCAGGGACTTCATCTGCTCTGCACTACCCGACTCACTGGACCCTCTACAGTTCGCATACCGCCACAACAGGTCCACTGATGATGCCATAGCCCTGACACTACATACTGCCCTGTCACACCTGGAGAAGAGAGACACGTATGTGAGAATGCTGTTTGTAGATTACAGCTCAGCATTCAATACCATCGTTCCCTCGAAGCTGGACAGGAAACTGCAGGATCTAGGACTGAGCAGCTCCCTCTGCAGCTGGATCCTTAGCTTCCTGTCTGACAGACGCCAAGTGGTCAGACTGGGCAGCATCACCTCATCCCCCGTCACACTGAACACTGGTGCTCCACAGGGGTGTGTACTGAGCCCTCTCCTGTACTCACTCTACACCTACAACTGCACGGCCACTAACAACTCCAACATCATTGTGAAGTTTGCGGACGACACTACAGTGGTGGGTCTTATCACCAACAGTGATGAGACAGCTTACAGGGAGGAGGTCAGCGCCCTGACCCACTGGTGTCAAGACAACCATCTCACCCTCAACGTCGCAAAGACAAAGGAGTTGATAGTGGACTTCCGGAGGTGCAGAGAAGTACACACCCCCATCACCATCAACGGCGCTGCTGTGGAGAGAGTGAGCAGCTTCCGGTTCCTTGGTGTACATCTGGCTGAGGATCTTACGTGGTCAGTACACACAAACAAAACAGTGAAGAAGGCGCAGCAGCGCCTCTTCTTTCTCAGGAGACTGAAAAGATTCGGCATGAGCCCCCGCATCCTCAGGACCTTCTATCACTGTGCCATTGAGAGCATCCTCACTGGATGCATCACCACCTGGTATGGCAACAGCACCGCCTACAACTGCAAAGCTCTCCAGCGAGTAGTGCGGTGCTCTGAACGGATAATTGGAGGTGAGCTTCCCTCCCTCCAAGACATCTACAGGAAGCGGTGCCTGAGGAAAGCGGGGAGGATCATCAAGGACTCCAGTCACCCCAGCCATAAACTGTTCAGACTACTTCCATCAGGAAGGAGGTTCTGCAGCATCCGGTCCCGTACCAGCAGACTGAGAGACAGCTTTTTCCATCAGGCCATCAGACTGCTGAACACTTCATAGACACCTCAGTTTCACTACTGGAACTTTAACATTATGCACTCCACACTGTACAGTAACGCCACTGTTTTGCACATGTCTCACTCTGTATATTTTATTTTATATATTTTATTTATTGTTTACTCTATTTAATTTGTAAAATATGTGTACACACACACACACACACACACACGTAGAAAAATATTTAGTATACACATCCAGAAATGCATATACTATTATATTTATTAGTTTCAGATGTAGCCATTCTTGTATTTTGCTTGTTTACATTATTGTATTTGCACAACTCTGTTGCTTGTGAAGCTCGCACACAAGAATTTCACTCACATGTGCTGTACCAATGTACCTGCACATGTGATGTGACAATAAAAGTGATTTGATTTGATTTGATTTGATTTGAATGAAAAATAGACAGATGTCGCGTGGCTGGAGAGATCTATGGATTAATGGATAGTTGAATACTAATGCATTACCTGGACCCTGGCCTCAGTAAGTTTTGTTCTCTGGGCCAGCTCCTCTCTAGTGTAAATATCAGGATAATGTGTTCTTTCAAAAGCCTTCTCCAGCTCCTCCAGCTGCTCCGCTGTGAAAGTAGTCCGACTCCTACGCTGTTTCCTCTTCAGTGGAAGGTCAGGCTCTGATTCCACATCTGACGATTCATCCATCCGGCTGCCTGAATAAGCACAAGGTAAATACGAAGGTATTTAGAGCATTTAGGAAGACTTTAGTCATCATGTTTTTGTGAACATGTATTAATGCAGAATATTCACAGGACAACTGAGAATTACAAACAAATTGCCAAAATTTATAGTTGCAATGGGATGCTAACCATAACCTCATATTTAAAAGTCATTAGCATAAAGTTTGAACTTCCATGAAGATACCCTCTCTTCATGAACTAATTTGAAATGCTGTTAATTTATAAAGTCTGCTCTCAAAACAAAGGTTCCGCTTCAGGTTCCTTTATCTGTTCCTTTTTGTTAAACCTTGTTGTTTTACATTTTGGAATCAGAAACCTTTGCCCAGAAAAAAGAAACTGAAACTCACTATGCAAGGATGGTAAATTAAACCATTATTAATTAAGAAGAACAGGATAAGTCTTTACACTATTACTTTGGTATTATTCACTAAAATGACCTGAAATGCACTGAAACATAATTACCATTTCATGGTAATGTACAGGGTGGCCCATTTATATGGATACACCATAATAAAATGGGAATGGTTGGTGATATTAAAGTCCTGTTTGTGGCACATATGTGAGGGGGCAAACTCCTCAAGATGGGTGGTGACCATGGTGGCCATTTAGAAGTCGGCCATCTTGGATAGAACTTTTGTTTTTTCAATAGGAAGAGGGCCATGTGACACATCAAACTTATTGGTAATGTCACAAGAAAAACAATGGTGTGCTTGGTTTCAACGTAACTTTATTCTTTTATGAGTTATTTACAAGTTTCTGACCACTTATAAAATGTGTTCAATGTGCTGCGCATTGTGTTGGATTCTCAATGCAACCCTCTTCTCCCACTCTTCACACACTGATAGCAACACCGCAGGAGAAATGCCAGCACAGGCATCCAGTATCCGTAGTTTCAGGTGCTGCACATCTCGTATCTTCACACCATAGACAATTGCCTTCAGATGACCCCAAAGATAAAAGTCTAAGGGGGTCAGATTGGGAGACCTTGGGGGGCATTCAACTGGCCCACAAAGACCAATCCACTTTCCAGGAAACTGTTCATCTAGGAATGCTCGGCCCTGGCACCCATAATGTGGTGGTGCACCATCTTGCTGGAAAAAATCAGGGAACGTGCCAGCTTCAGTGCATAAAGAGGGAAACACATCATCATGTAGCAATTTCAAATATCCAGTGGCCTTGAGGTTTTCATTGATGAAGAATGGACCCACTATCGTTGTACCCCATATACTACACCAAACCATCACTTTTGTTGGTCCAACAGTCTTGGAGGGATCCATCCAATGTGGGTTAGTGTCAGACCAATAGCAGTGGTTTTGTTTGTTAACTTCACCATTCACATAAAAGTTTGCCTCATCACTGAACAAAATCTTCTGCGTAAACTCAGGGTCCTGTTCCAATTTTTGTTTTGCCCATTCTGTAAATTCTGTGCACCGATCTGGTCATCCTCGTTGAGATGCTGCAGTAGCTGGAGTTTGTAAGGGTGCCATTTGTGAGTAGCTAATATCCACCAAAGGGATGTTTGACTAATGCCACTCTCCAGTGACATGCGGCGAGTGCTACGCTGTGGGCTCTTGCTGAATGAAACTAGGACAGCCACTGATGTTTCTTCATTAGTGACAGTTTTCTTGCATCCACATTTTGGCAAATCCGACACTGAACCAGTTTCACGAAACTTAGCAAGCAGTTTACTAACTGTAGCATGGGAGATGGGTGGTCTCATAGGGTGTATTGCATTGTCTTGCTGCAATGACCCGATTACTGCGTTTACCAGATATCAACACAATTTTGATCCGCTCCTCACGTGTTAACCTCTTCAACATGTCAATGGCTGTGAACAAAGTTACTTGTAAATAACTCATGAAAGAATAAAGTTACGTTGAAACCAAGCAGCACGGTGGTACCGTGGTTAGCACTGTTGCCGCACAGCAAGAAGGTCCTGAGTTCAATTCCACCATCAGGCCGGGGTCTTTCTGTGTGGAGTTTGCATGTTCTACCCGTGTTTGCGTGGGTTCCCTCCGGGTACTCCGGCTTCCTCCCACCGTCCAAAGATATGCAACTTGTGAGGATAGGTTAATTGGATAATCCAAATTGCCACTAGGTGTGAATGTGCGAGTGAATGCGACCTGTCCAGAGTGTACTCCTGCCTCTCGCCCTATGACAGCTGGGATAGGCTCCAGCGCCCCCCGCAACCCTGAAAAGGATAAGCGGAAGTGAATGAATGGATGGATGAAACCAAGCACACCATTGTTTTTCTTGTGACATTACCAATAAGTTTGATGTGTCACATGGCCCTCTTCCTATTGAAAAAACAAAAGTTCTATCCAAGATGGCCGACTTCTAAATGGCCACCATGGTCAACACCGATCTTGAGGAGTTTGCCCCCTCACATATACTAATGTGCCACAAACAGAACTTTAATATCGCCAACCATTCCCATTTTATTACGGTGTATCCATATAAATGGCCCACCCTGTAGGTAATGTAGCTCAGGAGGTAGAGCAGGTCGAACGATTCCTGGCTCCCCCAGTCTGCATACCAAATATCCATGGGCAAGATACTAACCCCCACTTGCTCTCCAAAGCATCCATCTGAGTATGAATGCGTATGAGTGTATATTAGTTAGAAAGTACTGACAAAGCATAGAGTGCTTGTGTGAGTGGGTGTGTATGGGTGAATGCGGCATGTTGTATACAGCGCTTTGAGTACTCCAGGAGATTAGAAAAGCACTATATAAGAATCCGTCCATTTACCATTCACAACAGCACAAATTCCTCTCATATTGAGAACACACATACAGCCTTTGTTTTGTTGTTTATGTTTGAATATAAAACTAACAAATCAAAGCAAAGTTGGAAAAACAGCCCAAAGAGACTTCAAAGCAATCACTGCAGTGATTCTGCTTTAGGAACATGAATAGGTAAAAGGTGATAAAAGGCTTGACTGCTTATCACTGCCTTTGTTACCTGCTCAAGATCAGGCTCTGGCTGCTAGGCTGAAGTCAGCATACACTCAGCTTTAACATCATTCTGGGTTCTTGGCTAGCTTTGTGTTAGCATGCTGTCTGTGCAGATGCTTGCAAAGAGACAAAGTCTTGTTAGCCACAGACACAGAGCACCAGCCATATCTCAGCGCAGCAAAGCTGCCATGCAGGAGCTGGCAGTGGGTCAGAAACTGATCTGTAAATACAAGAATGGCCATTATTACCAGAGCAAATGTGGTGCTAACCACGGCTAAGTTCTATGAAGTGGTGTTTGACGACGACTCGTTCTATGACAACCTCTTCCCTGAGGATATTAAAAACTGTGTCCACCTCGGTCCACCCACTAAAGGTTGGAAGAAAGGAACCTCCAGCAGATCCAGACCCCGATGCAGAGCCATAGTGACAAAAGACTCGGTATGGAAGAGAGTCCAAGAATTATAATAACTAATGATTAAATGCAGATTGGTATATAAACACACAGTTAATAAAAATTGCAGCACAACTAAAGAAGGATTCAGGGTCACCTGATCCAGCTATAACCATATGCTTTATCAAAGGAAAGCTTTAAACCGAATCTTGAAAGTAGAGAGGGTATCTGTCTCCTGACTCCAAACTGGGAACTAGTTCCACAGAAGATTGGCCTGAAAGCTGAAGGTTCTGCTTCCCATTCTACTTTTAAACATTCTAGGAACCACAAGTAAGCCTGCAGTCTAGTCAAAGACATCTACTGGGAGTCAGGAAGTCTTTAGGGCAACCTGATAATAATGATTGACAGTAGTCCACCCTAGAAGTAATAAATGAATGAACTAGTTTTTCATCATCCCTCTGAGACAGGATGTTTCTAAGTGTTGAGAAGTTGCAGAAATGTAATGCAGTTCTACATACCTGTGTAATATACACATTGAAGGGCATACCTGGTAAAAAATCATTGATTCCTCACAGTATTACTGGACACCAAGGTAATGTTATCCAGATTATTTGGTTGAACACCATATTTCTAAGATATTTATTTAGGGCAGTGTAACGGTGTGTTCACACCGAACGCGATGGACGCGAATAGAGCGTCAGGTTTACATGTAAAGTGAATGGAAAAGCGCAATGACACGTGATTGCAGGTCCCACGAAAATTCGGAAGCAGATTTCGTCGCGAAAATGCGAAAACGCATGAAGTGCGCATCAGTGTAGCACGTCTGGCGCGTTTGACTCGCAAATAAAACCACACACGTGAGTTTTTGTGTTGCATTTTGTGCATACGCGCGTTTCGCGTCTACCGCTCGAGTTGGAAAAATCTGAACTCCAGCGTCAAATCGCGCCGCGACAACCAATCAGGAGCCTGGTGACGTGGCTGTGACCTAGGTCAAAGGGGCAGATCCAGCCCTTCATACTTCAATGGAGGGAAGGCTAATCAATGCCGTAGCAAACAACCCGGAGCTGTACGACACCAGCTGCTTTCTGTACTGAGACAGGAATAAAAAGGACCGAGCTTGGAGGAAGATATGTGAAGAGATCGGGCAACCTGGTAAGTTCATTCATTTCTCTTTTGAAAGTTTTCACTGACCCGGGGAAGCCGCACAAAAGCTAGCAAGCCACCGCTATTTTCCCACTGACGTACCGTTCTGCTTTTATGCATGTTGTCATTTAGGAATATATTTTATTGTTTATATATCCTGTTTGGTTTTTTTTGATGTTGAAATTAAAATCTAGTAGCAGTCTTCTCATTTCTTTGTGTTTTGTGCTGTTTTACAGGCCCACAGAGGAGGACAGCTCCGAGGCAGATGAGGGACGGGTCCCAGGACGGTCCATCGGCGGTGGAGCTGGCCATCCTGGAGTCCCTGAAGAGGCCACACCAGTCTCCAATGGAGCATTTCCTCCTCAGCCTTGTTCCTGCTCTGGAGAGCAGCTGGGTCCTTTTTATTCCTGTCTCTCTGTAAATACTTATATTTTATATATTTATGTTTAATGTTTTTCTGTGTGAGAATTTTAATATTATTTCAAATAAATTTTTATAATGACTAATGTCTCAGTTCTACTACACAGCAAATGTTGGCACAAGACTTGACACATGTAGAATTTATTTCATGTTATACTAATGACAAAATATACTAATACAGTGGGATGCAAAAGTTTGGGCAACATTGTTAACAGCCATCATTTTCCTGTATAAATCGTTGTTACAATAAAAAACGTCAGTTAAATATATCATATAGGAGACACACACAGTGATATTTGAGAAGTGAAAAGAAGTTCACTGGATTTACAGAAAGTGTGCAATAATTGTTTAAACAAAATCAAGCAGGTGCATAAATTTGGGCACCACAAAAAAAGAAATGGAATAAATATTTAGTGTATATCAATGTGTGTGTCTCCTATATGATATATGGGGTTCCTTTGGGCGTGCTTCCCATCCAGAGCTCCACAGCACAGAGGGATGTTCCAGTGCTCCTGGAATCCCTCTGTGATGGACCGCCAGTCTTCAGTTGAAGGCACAGCCATGAAATCGTCCACTAGACAGTCCCAGATGGCCGTCGCTACCTGGGGGATGATCTGGCTCACCGTGGACACACCAACTCGAAAACTGAACGCGATGGTCCTGAAGGAGTCCCCAGTGGCAAGGAACCTGGACAAAATTGTTTAAAATGAGTATTATGTGTACTGGAGTTACAAAATACATTATTGAAATTCCAAAATTACAAATTATAAAACATAAATCTTACATAAAACATTTTGTAATTATAAGGATAATTACATGATATATATTAGATATAATCTAAAACAGTCTGCGGTGATTATATACAAATATTCAACTATCCCAGAATTAAACCAGGTCTAAATAAAAAGGAGTGAGTATCACTACAAAGGTTAACTCAGTGGTCCTAATGCTACAGTTTGATATCAGCAAACACCGAGCGCATACATTGATATGACACCACAGCCATGCTATCATTGCAAACACTGATAACAGCATAAATCGAATTAAATCAGGACTTGATGAGACCTGAGTATCACTAGAAATATTATAAACAGTCGTTTCCGTACCACAGTTTGCTATCAGTAAACACCGAGAGCATTCACTGTTAGCATAGCACATCCATGTTAGCAGTGTATAAATGGATGGTTTAGCATATATTAGCACAGGTATCAATAAAGGACTACCGTATTAAATACTTTTACTAACCTCAGGCAGATGGACAGGCGCTCTGCAGGTGGGATTGAGCGCCTGTAATTGGTGTCTAGGCGGGCGATTCTGGGACCGACGCGGGAAAGCAGGTCCTCAAACTGACCGAGTGAAAGGCGGTGATATCGCTGGAATTGGCCGTCATCCAGGAGCAAATGGTGAAACTCACCAAACTGCTCACGCCTCTGGAGGACCTGATGGACCCAGGTACGGCGAGGACGTCTTTTTTTACGCCGCTGCTCTGCTCTCCACAGTACATAGAGAAGAGAGACTCTCTCTTCAAGCGCTAGCTCGACAGCTGCCATCTTGCAAAGATACCGTCTGGCACAACTTCCTCCCACATTCCTCCCACATTTCCGGTTCACGATTTTGACGCGCAATGGATTTTTCTTGGACACGCGTTGAGGCGCGACTGTGCACTCTGTGGACCTCCATAGCATAAAGGGAATAAATTTTCCAAACTCAGTCTGAGATAAGATAAGATAAGATAAGATAAGATAAGATAAGATAAAATAAGATAAGATAAGATAAACCTTTATTAGTCCCACATGTGCTAAATTTGTTTGGCCACAGCAGAAAGTGGACAGTACAAATTTAAGAGCAGCAAAAATTAAGAAAAAAAATTGAATAGAACAAAATACTATACAAAATAAAATAAAATTCTATAAAATTCTATAAAAAATAGAATAAAGTACTATACAATAGATAGATAGATAGATAGATAGATAGATAGATAGATAGATAGATAGATAGATAGATAGATAGATAGATAGATAGATAGATAGATAGATGTTTAATGAATATTGATGACTGTGGGTTCTTCATTATATGAAAAGGGTGCATAGGTACAAGTGCCACATTTTTTTTTAAATCGCTCCTTTTAAATATAAAGTCAATATTGAGAAAAAAGTAAAATATGTCAAGATTACAGTTGTTCACATACATTACAGTTGTTCTTTCAAGATAAAGTGCAACAGCTGCTACACCCTCTACAAAATGCCATGTGTAGAATCGGTTTCAGTAACAACGGAATTATTTCTCTTTAAAACATAAACACAGTCTGGTGATAAGTAAGAAGATGTTGAAGACATGGTGCAATCTGGTCATAAGGATAAACTACACAAACGTGGAAAAGTTGGCTGGATTTGTGGATTAAACCTTATACTATAAAATTCTAAATTCAGATGTGATGTATGATGAACGATAGAAATGTGTGAGAATTGTCAGAACAGTTGACCCTCGATCTGTGACTGTGACAGTGAGTTTGCACAGAAGTTAAGGCATGAACAGCACATTAGCAGAATAACAGCTACGTTAGTGTGCTTAGCACTAGGGTGCAAGGATTTTCAGTCTGTCAGTGTTCAGAGTGGTTGGGCAGTAAGACTCAAGAAGATGGACCTAAGATACATCCACAAGCATGAAGTAACACAAAGGAAAAGCAGTAATGAAGCCTGTGTAGATGGCTCACTCTGTTCCATGAGAGTAAAATGTGCGAGGCCTTTAAAGACCAAAAGTATCCTGATGACAAAGAGTTCTGTCACAATACTGACGATTTAGTCTTAAATACTTATCAGATATTCTATTGTAATTCAGTACTCAACACTGACTGTGAGCTCTGGCTGTGAATATTTCAATTCAATTCAATTCAATTTTATTTATATAGCGCCAAATCACAACAAAAGTCGCCTCAAGGCGCCTGGTTATTGATTTTTTTTGTACGAACTGAATTCAACTAACTTATCTCAACGCATTCAGAAGTTGGTCTTGGTGGTAAAAGAAAAAAAGAAAAGGCCTGTTAAACTGACTTGGACAACTACAGGGTCGACTATGAAGTTTAATTAAACAAGGAATTACGGGATTAGTGTGAGGTTCACAGTACAGGCCACTGGAAGAGTCTCGGGGAGAATATGTTTTTGTATTCCCCCTAACTCCCACCCCCCAACCCTCTGCCAAACACTCCCACTAGAGAATTGTCAATGGATTACATGTGGCCACAGGACATGCTGCTGCATTAATTAAATCAATTCTTTCAACATTTAGTCTCTTCTAAGGTTTGTTTTCCTGAAGACCAAGGTAAAAAATAATAATGAAAAAATTTTATTTATACTTCTCCACATTTCTAAAGTAAGTCTCAATATACCGTATGTGTTTTATTTGTAGCTGGTAGGTTTGTGAAGGAGTGGGGTAGACAATTTGGCACTAACTCAGCGTGACAACACTTGAGGCCACTGGGATCACTTTCCAAAAGGCACCTCAGAGTCCTCGGGGTGCTGCTGTGACAGGATAGACTATTTGTTTTCCCTCCACATGCTGCTGGATTTAGGGCAAGAGAAGGGCAGAGGTGGCAGCAAAGGAGGAATGTGAAAGAAAAGAAGCATCCTCGCTGAGAAAACTGGCTAGAAGCTTGCATTTTTTCTTGTATACCTACTTTTTTTTTATTCACCTTACTACCAAAGCAGTTACTTTAAGGCTGATGGTTTTTGTAACAGCAAAGATGATGAGTAGTATTTTTAAAGTGCACCACACAATAGTAGCAATACTTGCAGACTGTTTGTGTCTGTCCAGGTTGTGAGAGCATTCTGTTGCTTTGATTTCTGACATCACGCCGTTTCACTGAAGAAGAACATAATGTAGAGTGTGCCAGATATGGAAATGTAATTAAAACTTTTAGAAGTACTTTTTATAGTACCACAATTTGGTCATTAGCAAATGTTTATTAGTATTTATAAGTATACCAAAACAATCTCTTTGTCTCTATCCACTTGTGGCTAAATTGTGTATTTTAAAATAAATGTGTTTCATGTACATATTTGGTAGATGGAGTGGAACTTCCTGAATATGGCACCTTTTTGCTCTAACGATTAGGTAAGTTCTGATTATACATGTCTATAAAATTTTGTGCTATATAAATGCCAGTCTACTTTCATGTACCATTCCCACCCCTACAGGCAATTTAGTCAGTAACACAAAGTCTTTTAGTGACAAACAAGCTCCATTAACTGCATGAAAATTACAATCAAAAAGATGAGGAACTGTATCTATAATTCAACTTGAATTTGTCTCCAGAGTACAGATTGCACATAAAATACAGCACATGAGAATTAATTTATATTAATTTATATAAGGCTGTAACTCACTGAGAATTTCATTGAATTTGACATGTAAATAAAAAGACTGCATAGCACAGTGTGATCTGCAGTGTTGCAAATGGCATCTTGAACACCATTGGAGGTTTGGTATCACATGCTAGCAGCAGCTCCATATTTGCTTTGGAAAGCAGCACAATAAGAATCCCCAGCATGGATGAGACTAAAGTTTGACAGGCCGGTGGATCAGGAGGGTCAGCTCCTCTTTTCAGCTGATAATGGAAAGCAGAGATTATGGTAATGAGACAGACGCCTAGAGCCGATAGAGGGGCTAAACCTGGACTTCATCTTTGTCCACGCCAGATCTCCCGATTGGCATGCTATGACTTATCTGTAGAATGGGAGTGTGATTTAGCTCCCCAGAAACATGCACCCTCACACATTCACACACAGGGTTACACATGTGCAGCTATAACAAACACAAGAAGAGACACGTTTTTGTTACAGAGTGAATACAACCAGCACTGAAACACATCCAAGCTTTTATGTTTTATCTTTCATTGCACACAACAACATGCAGTGCATCTCCCTTGGGAAAGTCACAAAGAAAGTGCTGTATGGATGTGTGTGTGTGTGTGTGTGTGTGTGTGTGTGTGTGTGTGTGTGTGTGTGTGTGTGTGTGTGTGTGTGTGTGTGTGTGTGTGAGAGAGAGAGAATGGGTGAATGGGGCCATATAGCTATATTTTAAAGGATCGTTCTAAAGCTGAATCACCTTGATCCAGATGTTTCAGTTAGGTTATGATGAAAAAAGTCTGCTAGAGCTTCATGCAATTTTCCTAATGGGATACCCGTAATAAGATAAATCCATTATATAATACGTTATGAAAAATGTACATATTTAAATATACTTTTAGGTGGGAAAACATTTTGTATATTTTCTTCTAACAATAATAGGCCCATGCAATAAGCCCATGAACATTTTTTTTATTACAGTATGTCCTTTCTTGAGAATTTTATTTCCTATTATTGAGGGGTATGTTTAACACAAGGAAAGAAAAACACAAAGAAAAAAGAAGAGGATTTGTCGTTTTGTTTTTGTTTTATTTTTTTGCCTATGACTAATTTAAAGTAGCCTTTAAAATATACAACTTGTCTTTTTTTAATAAAGAAATTTTGGTAAATATATTATTTTACATTTTCATAACATAAAATTGTCATATGTTTATAAAATGTTTTTTATAAACAAATCACAAATTTTATGTTTGCGTATTATCTTTACTGTATCATTGAATATATTTGTAATAATCTTTAACTATATGAAGCAAACTATTCCAATCATTAGGCTTACTAAATGTAGACGTGAAAGCTAACTGTCATATGTTTGCAGAGGTATAAATAGCTGTTTGGGGTTCACAGAAAAGGCCTTCTAAGACATTAATATTTTGATATGCCAGATATAATGCAAGACATTTGCTGGAAGAATGCAGTGTGAAAACAGTCAGTCTGATGGACAATAGTCATGATATTGTTCTCCATTTTGACCAAGACATGGGGACAAAGACTAACTGCTCTGGAGAGCTACATGAAACTAATTATGGGTCATTGTGAAAATCATATTAGTTCCAGTGTAATTACACCCAGGATCTGCTTTCAGTTCAGCTCAATAGTCTCTGACCAGTTAAACAGACTGTTGGCTCAACAGTTAATGAATTTTATTATTGAAAACAACGTTTTTTTTTCTCAGAATGGAAAATTAATGTTGCTGTTTGGTCCTCTGCTGTTGTGTTTGCATGTGTGAGAAATAAATGGTCTGTTAGCATCTCTCTTTTGTTCACTGTCTCAATTTATTTACAGCCTGCTTAGGCTATGGGCACACCTGAGAACAACAATCATCTGCAAAGAAAGAAATGCCTGAAATCATCTAGCACTTAGAATGTCTTTACAAACCGTAGTCACAGAGTAATTATGGTAAATGGACTGATAATAATATAGTGCTTTTCTACTCTCCCATTTCACTCATTCAAACAAGCCCTTTTCTATGCTTAAGTGTTCTCTATCGAGCATACTCCACTGCAGGCATTGGAGAGCAACTTGCTAGGATATTTTGCCCAAGGATATTTGGCATGCAGACTGCAACAGCCAGGGACCTTCCCATTAATAGATGGCCTGCTCTACCTCGGGAGCTACAGCCACCCCCAAAATGACATGATCCATACAGCACTTTGCTAAGACACAGCCACACTGATTCTCACATTGGGGGCAACTTAGGGTTTAGTATCTTGCTGAAGGACACTTTGACAGATCTTCTGATATGTAAATCACACACGCACACAAAAGAAAATACAATACTGACAATACAGATAGATCCACATAATTATGGAGTCTGCCATAATATTACTAAGATATATTTTAAAGCAGGAAAACCTAACTCTGTCAATACCACAGTGAGACTATACCATTAGGAAATCTTAATTTAATGGCACACTTTTAAGTTTTAGTCATGTGATCTAATGGATACTGTAGCAGCTTAGCATAGAAAGGATTTCCTTCATCTGTATAGTTTCTACCATTTATTCCATATACCAGCTCTAATGGACTAATTAAAAAAAGAGGGTACAAAGTTCTACTTGCTGACTTGTTCTTATCCTATGCAGCTAAACAGATTTAGGAGGTGTATGAACAAATGGGAATAAAGTGAAATGGAGAGGTGCTGGCTGTGGTTTATGGGCAGAAATCTGCGCCATCAGAAACTGAATTTGAATAAATTCAATTTGAATTTGAATTGCTCAGATTGAATCTGAATTGTAACTTGAATAAATGCTTTTGAAAACTGAATTTGAATTAGTCTAATTTGAAATTTAATTTATGGTTTGAAAATGATCATCACTAAATTGAAATTGAATTTTATATTTTGAAAATGAATTGATTTGCTTTGAAACTGCATTTTATCCTTTAAAAATTAAGCTCTCGAATAATTTCAGTTTCACTTCTCACCATTCAGTTTCAGTTCTACAATTCAATTTCAGTTCCAAAATTCCGTTTTTTGGAACTTACATCCGGTTCCGGTTCAAGCGCAGATTAATAGAGCTACGTTTTACTAGCGGACCGAAAGTGTTACCGACGGGAATCTACATTAAGACTTCAGAAGTCATTCGTCATGTCGAATGACCAGCGGATAAACTCTCAGGTTGGTAATAAATGTATTACATGTATAAGAACAAGCGTCATGTTAAGAAAAGACAGCCGTACAGTAACTTTTATGCTTATTGTAGCTGTTAGCTAAAAACGCTAATTTAGCGTAGTTTGCCCTGAATTCAGCTTTGACAAACAAATATGATCGACTGTTTCTAGTAGAATTCCAAAGTTGTCATCTTGTACCCTCTCAGAATGCTTGCAGAGACCCCTACAGTAGGGAAACATGCAAAACGGTGCCCAAACCTTTGTATTTTAGCTTTATTTATGTCTTACACAGCATCCCAACTCTTTAGCTAACTTAATAACTTTAGCTAAAGTGAATAGTTAGTCTAATTCATTAGTGCAGCATTACTGGATCACCTCTGTTTGAAGTGATATAATATGATATACAGCTATCACTGAAACAGCAAACTTTGTAAATAAGCAAACAACACTTCTCATTCTCTAAACGTTTGGCCACAGCTGTAGATTACACTATCAGCGCTTGTTCACTCTTGACAATAATTACATTTCTAAATTTACTTTGTGCATTTACAGGTAAACAATATCTAATATTTTATCTAAATGACTGCTTTGTCTTTGAAAAGGGTGAAGAGCCTGAGGCCGGTGACAGTCCAGTTCTACTCTAAGTACATCCTTACAGTGGCTCACAGGACAAGGCCACATTCCTGTCCTGCCAGAAGAGAAGAGAAACTTCAGTCTTCATGCAGTTCAACCACACCTGTCATATTCCATATGACAGGGGTCTCAAACTCCAGTCCTCAAGGGTCAAAGTGTCATGCAACTTTTCCATGCCCTCGAGGACTGGAGTTTGAGACACCTGCCGTATGGTGTTCATGCTGTTTTCTACCCCACAGTTACAGCATGTCTGACTGCCTGTTCAGCATATGCAAAAATATATGATGAGTTTAAGCATGTGATGACTAAGGCCTTCCATTATGGTGTTTGTCATCACATGTCACAGACATCTGGATGATCATTTGGAATAAATAAAATACTAAAAACGTGTTACTTCATCTTTTATCTTCATTATTATTATTATTATTGTTCTTATTTTACACTTTTCATTGTTAGGCATTAGGTTTATTTGTAGTAGTCCTTTCCAACGTCTTTCCCTCTTCCATGTTACTGTGTCAGCTTGTCAGCATCTATTTGGGTTTGGAAGTGGAACAGAAAGTAAAGAAATCCAAAGTGCCATTAAAACCAGGAGAGGTTCTTATATTTCAGAAGAAGGGATTAATTCAAAAGAAATGACCTCAATGCCATATTTTATTTAGGAACCCTAGAGAGCACTTTGCAAAATAACACATTCTTATAATTTCACCCTCAGATGAGCCAAGCTACGACTGTCAGGGAAGGTGATGTAGGTTCAGAGCATATGAGAGTGGTTAAGTTAATGTCTCTTGTCTAGATGAAGGCACAAGAGGGATCAATGGCAAGGCGTAGAGATTCAGTATCTTCAGTCTTCAGTGGATACTCCATTTCTGGCACAAAACACCTGTAAAAGATGGTCGATTTAGGAGGTGACCTGACAACTTCAGCCTGTCAAACATATTAATGGAGCAGTATGCTTTAAAAAAAAAAATCAAATTAAGCATGCACTCAGTACCCTAAGAATTATTATGGTAGTTAAACACAGTGATAGTTGTATATCACATTATATCACTTCAAACAGAGGTGATCCAGTAATGCTGCACTAATGAATTAGACTAACTATTCACGTTAGCTAAAGTTATTAAGTTAGCTAAAGAGTTGGGATGCTGTGTAAGACATAAATAAAGCTAAAATACAAAGGTTTGGACACCGTTTTGCATGTTTCCCTACTGTAGGGGTCTCTGCAAGCATACAGAGGGGGTACTCTGAGAGGGTACAAGAACTTTGGAATTCTACTAGAAACAGTCGATCATATTTGTTTGTCAAAGCTGAATTCAGGGCAAACTACGCTAAATTAGCGTTTTTAGCTAACAGCTACAATAAGCATAACAGTTACTGTACGGCTATCATTTGTTAACATGACGCTTGTTCTTATACATGTAATACATTTACCAACCTGAGAGTTTATCCGCTGGTCATTCGACATGACGAATGACTTCTGAAGTCTTAATTCAGCTCAAGACGCTGTAGATTCCCGTCGGTAACACTTTCGGTCCGCTAGTAAAACGTAGCTCTATTAATCTGCGCTTGAACCGGAACCGGATGTAAGTTCCAAAAAACGGAATTTTGGAACTGAAATTGAATTGTAGAACTGAAACTGAATGGTGAGAAGTGAAACTGAAATTATTCGAGAGCTGAATTTTTAAAGGATAAAATGCAGTTTCAAAGCAAATCAATTCATTTTCAAAATATAAAATTCAATTTCAATTTAGTGATGATCATTTTCAAACCATAAATTAAATTTCAAATTAGACTAATTCAAATTCAGTTTTCAAAAGCATTTATTCAAGTTACAATTCAGATTCAATCTGAGCAATTCAAATTCAAATTGAATTTATTCAAATTCAGTTTCTGATGGCGCAGATTTCTGCCCATAAACCACAGCCAGCACCTCTCCATTTCACTTTATTCCCATTTGTTCATACACCTCCTAAATCTGTTTAGCTGCATAGGATAAGAACAAGTCAGCAAGTAGAACTTTGTACCCTCTTTTTTTAATTAGTCCATTAGAGCTGGTATATGGAATAAATGGTAGAAACTATACAGATGAAGGAAATCCTTTCTATGCTAAGCTGCTACAGTATCCATTAGATCACATGACTAAAACTTAAAAGTGTGCCATTAAATTAAGATTTCCTAATGGTATAGTCTCACTGTGGTATTGACAGAGTTAGGTTTTCCTGCTTTAAAATATATCTTAGTAATATTATGGCAGACTCCATAATTATGTGGATCTATCTGTATTGTCAGTATTGTATTTTCTTTTGTGTGCGTGTGTGATTTACATATCAGAAGATCTAGCCATCCTGTCTTAGTACAAAGTAGACTTCTCTTAAATAACAGTTGCCCTGGAGCCTCCCGAGGCCTTTTGAGGGTGATAGGTATAGAAGAAGCACCTCATCGGGGGGACATTGGACATAAAGGCAATAAAAGACCCTGTCACACTCTGCAAGATTTCAGTAAACACTTCCAAAATGATTTACTAAAGCTGTGCAGCGAGCAAAGTGCAGCCTGCATAATCAAGGATGAAGGAGGTCAAATGGTGCAGCGCTATGGGACAGAACAAAATATTCATGTTCATATATTTAACTAATATTGTTTATGTGAAAGACTGAAATATAAGAATCTAAATGTTTCAGCATAGTTCATTTTGCAAGGTTAGACAATGCTCAGTCATTAGCATAAATACATGTTAAATAAATGTTTACCAGCCAAAATAAACCAGCAATTAAAGGACAATCCTCATTAAATGTTGCAAACTCTACTAAGAATATTCCGACAAGGAAGTCTTAGCTGCTTCCGTCCTGAATGTGTAAGTTTACTCTAAAATCAGCTAGAGGTTCATTTCATTTTTGCTGGGATGGCTCTTTTCATTTATGTATGCCTTTACCAACAATACAAGTCCTTGAATTGCTGGTTTAAACACTAAGCTAATTGAGGCCAAAGCCAAAGTTTGAAAAATTATTCAAAGAACACAACAGAAAGTACAATATAATCTGCCAGTTGGCATCAGGAGCAGCTTTGTCAACAATGGCCTCAAATACAAACCCAAATGGGCAAAATCGAGCTGAAGCAGAGAAGCACTGCGATGCTGTTGCGCCTCTGCAGACTCTCCCATTCACACAGTTTAGTATTGTTCCTGCCTTTGTTCCAATACAGCTCCCTCACAATAGTATTTAGTCACAACAAATGCAGCAAAAGTGTATAGTAAGCAGCATGAGTGGAGTGTGTGCAGCACAGGCCGTGTTAAAGCAGTGAGTAAAATATTTGCCAAAGGATTTAAAAACTCTGCACACTTTCTTTGAAAAATGAATGAAAAAAATCCCAACTTTTGTCGTTTAACTATGGAAAAATATTTGACTGCATCCACAAAATATAGTCTCCCCGAAAGCTATGGGAGCTGTTACAGAAGCCTCATGGTTTGCACAAACGCTACACAGAACTGGCACTGAACTCAATCCAGCCCACACAAAGACGCTGGCTTTATCAGAGCATTATGTCTTAGCAAACTGCTATTAATGCAAAGTCTTTATCTTCTTTCCTCCCCAGGCACTGGCATGCATGTCTTTATTTAGTAGATAAAAAAATAGCCATAAACAAAAATTGCAGACTGTCAATATACATACTGATAGAGATTAGAGCTGGGAGCAAATATAATAATAAGAGGAACTCTTAAGATATTCTCGACACAGTAAAGCCTTCTGGACAGCTGCAGGCTTAAAGAAAGCAGAAAGTTTTAAAGAGTAACGGTATAATCTTATTTTGGAAGAAAGTAGATTAACAATCAGAGTGGTGCAAAGAAAATGAAGTGATTTGTGCTTGCTGACCATCTTTACAGATTTTGGTTAAAAAGCTCTGATGTGCTTGTAGGAGATGGAGGAACAGGTGAGGTTTTCCTTTGTACCATCTTTGCTCGTGCCGCCATTTTGCAAATGTGGGTCATATGTCAAATGCACTCTGAATTATACAGTCATAAATCAGTTTGATGTCAAATGTTTATAGCTCACAGTAAAAAATGGTCTTCATAGTTTGACACCAGGACTGCTTGGATTACTAATAGAAACTGTTCCAGTTTTTCTTTTATCCAGAAGCAGCAATAATACTAAGCTTCTTTCATTTAATAAAATAACAAAATAATGATTTGAACTTCACCTCCAGATGGGTGCAAATGCATCTCAAAAGCTAAACCTGTCAGGCTTCCCTAAGGATTTAACCATTAAGCTTACTGCTAAGGCCTATGATACAGAGCAATCAAACTGTAGTTTCTTAAAAAAAAATCTACAAACAGGAGGAAATTTGTCAAACCAAACTACAGCATGAGTATTATGGTAAAAAAAAAAAAAAAAAAAAAAAAAGAACAAATCCAACAGTGGGATTCACCTCAACACCTGGCTGGACAGCGTCAGAATTTAGAGTGATACATCTACTAATTGAAACGTTGGTGATTTGATCCCCAACTGCTCCAGACAAAGTGTCCTTGCATTCATTAGAGTGTGCGTGTGTCTAAAAAGCACTACATATTCCATTTATCATTTACACACATGCTATACTACCAATTCAAGGACTCAATCTTATTTACCGGGCCCCTTTAATATCTTACTAAAGCTTATTGAGCACTGTATGGGCGCTATTTTGACCTTTAGTTAGGAGTGGTCCGATTGAATTGTGGACCAATGTGCTGAAAATGTCTGATTTTCAGCATTACAAAATATATGACTAGGCAAGGCAAGGCAAGGCAATTTTATTTGCATAGCACGCTTTCAGCACAAGGCAATTCAAGGTTTGCTTTACATGATTAAAATAAAACACATAAAATAGAACATAAATCACTTTAAAGGTAAAAATACAAGAAAACATTTACAAGAAAGCATTTATGATAAAACAATAATCAAGACAATAATTTATATGAAAAATTAAAAACAAACAAGTAGAGAGCCATAATAGGATCAGTTATTCATAAGTCTAAATAAGTAAGTTTTAATTTTAGACTTAAAAGAGTTCAGTGTCTCTGTAGCTTTGCATTCTTTGCATAGTGTGTTCCAGATGTGAGGAGCATAGAAACTAAAAGCTGCTTCTCCATGTTTAGTTCTGGTTCTAGCGACAGTCAGTAAACTAGAGCTGGAGGACCCGACTGATCTGGATGGTTTGTACCATGATAGCAGATCTCTAATGTACTCTGGTGCTAACCCATTCAAGGATTTATAAACTAATAAGAGCACTCTAAAGTCTATTCTCTGAGCTACAGGGAGCCAGTGTAATGACTTTAGAACTGGAGTAATGTGCTCTATTTTCTTGGTTCTAGTGAGAACACAAGCAGCAGCGTTCTGGATCAGCTGCAGTTGTCTAATTGATTTTTTAGGTAAACCTGTGAAGATACTGTTATATTAATCAAGGCGGAAAGAGATAAATGTATGGATGAGTTTTTCTAGGTCTCCTTGTGTCATCAGTCCTTTAATCCTAGAAATGTTCATCAGCTGATAGAAGGCTGACTTTGTTATTACTTTTATGTTGCCCTGGAGGTTCAGGTCTGAGTCCATTATTACACCTACATTTCTGGCCTGGTCAGTAGTTTCTAGTTGGAGTTTAAGCTGATTACTGATATTTAGTTGATTTTTTTTGGCTCCAAAGTTTTGTTATTATTCAGTTGAAGGAAATTATGAGATATCCAGTTGTTAATTTGCTCAATGCATTTATTAAGAGTTTGGATAAGTTCAACATCACCTGGTGACATTGAGATATAAAGTTGAGTATCGTCTGCATAATTGTGGTAGTTGATATTATTGGTGGTTATAATCTAGCTTAAAGGGAGCATGCAAATGCTAAATAAGAGGAGCCCTAGGGTGGAGCCCTGGGGGACCCCGCATGTGATTTCTATATTTTGTGATGAAAATTGGCTAATTCCTGTTCTTAAGGTAGGACTTGAACCAGTTGAGTGCTGTACCAGAGAGTCCAGCCAGCTCTCTAGGCGTTCCAGTAATATATCATGATCAAAGGTGTCAAACGCCACACTAAGGTCCAATAGTACCAATACTGTGGATTTACTACGGTCAGTATTTATACGGATATCGTTAAACACTTTGACAAGGGCTGTCTCGGTGCTGTGGTGCCTACAAAAACCAAACCAGACTGATAAATATCAA
Source organism: Aulonocara stuartgranti (assembly GCF_965226115.1). NCBI lineage: Eukaryota > Metazoa > Chordata > Actinopteri > Cichliformes > Cichlidae > Aulonocara > Aulonocara stuartgranti. The sequence goes on from NC_138956.1 coordinate 19,461,747, forward strand.
AGCGGTTGTTCATTGTGAGAAAGCTGTTTAACTGCTGGAAAACAGCTTTTTCAATAATTTTACCAATAAATGGAAGATTAGAGACTGGTCTATAGTTTTGCATTAATGTGCTGTCTAGGTTCTTCTTCTTTAATATTGGTTTGATAACTGCTGTTTTTAAGGCTTTGGGAAAGACACCTGATAGGAGGGAAGCGTTAACTATTTGGATCAGATCCTCCCTGATGGTTGGGAGGACCTTTTTAAGAAAACCTGTTGGTAATATATCCAAGCAGCAGGTGGCAGAGCTTAGTTTCTCAATAATTTTATCAAGGCTTGATTAATTTATTGTTTGAAAGTGAGTCATTTTCTCTGCATAGGTGTTAATTGGGCTTAACGTCGGTATTGGGGTTGAAACTAATGTACTGATTGACCTTCTGATTTTCAAGATCTTTTCAGTAAAGAAGCTGGCAAATTCATTGCAGGACCTGGTGGAGCTTAATTCGGGGACTACTGCCACCTTAGGAGTAGTTAATCTCTCCACTGTAGCAAATAATGTCCTAGCATTATTGTTGTTTCTGTGAATAATCTCAGAGAAAAATGATTGCATCCTTCATGGCTAGTTGATACTTATTCAGCCTCTCCTTATATATCTCACAGTGAACCTGGGGTCAAGTTTTACCACCATTTTCTCTCAGTGCGCTGGCACTCTCTTTTTTCATTACATACCAGTGGATCACTTCTCCACGGAGACTTCTTTTTACTAGAGACAGTTTTAACCTTAAATGGTGCAATCTTATCTGTCTGTGAAGGTTCTCAGTCATCCAGGTCATCGTAGTCAAAGGAGCTTGCAAAGAAAAGCGTCTGGACTTCTTTAAGTTACTTGAAGACGTTTCACCTCTCACCCGAGAAGCTTCTTCAGTTCTAAGGTCAAATGGTGGAGAGTCCCAGATATAAACCTAGTGAGAGTAACCCCCCACAGTCCTTTTGTCCCTCTGTGGGGGGTTACTCTCACTATATCTGTGAAGGTTCTCAGTCATCCAGGTCATCGTAGTCAAAGGAGCTTGCAAAGAAAAGCGTCTGGACTTCTTTAAGTTACTTGAAGACGTTTCACCTCTCATCCGAGAAGCTTCTTCAGTTCTAAGCTCAAATGGTGGAGAGTCCCAGATATAAACCTAGTGGGAGTATCCCCCCACAGGGGGACAAAAGGACCCCCTGATGATCCTCTAATCGCCTGAGACAAGGTGTGAAACTGGGTGTGGGTCCCAATCAGCCAGAGTTTCGGGTGAGTTCATTGTGAAACCTGGCCCCACCTTATCATGCAAATTCCTGAGATCAGATGGCCCAGGATGTGAGTGGGCGTTAAGGCGTCTGGGAAGGGATCTCAAAACTGGATTATAGATGGCAGAAAGTTGGTGTCGTAAACCACCGCCTCTGTTCAAAGATGGTCGCTCACAGTGGACATAGATGGCTTTTTTCACTCCTCTTTCAAACCATCTGTCCTCTCTGTCCAAAATGTGAACATTGGCATCCTCGAAAGAGTGTCCTTTATCCTTAAGATGCCGATGGACTGCTGAGTCTTGTCCTGTGGAGGTGGCTCTTCTGTGTTGTGCCATGCGCTTGTGAAGTGGCTATTTGGTCTCTCCAATGTAGAGGTCTGAGCATTCCTCGCTGCACTGTACAGCATACACCACATTGTTATGTCTGTATTTTGGCATTTTGTCTTTCGGGTGAACCAGTTTTTGTCTGAGCGTGTTGCTGGGTCTGAAATACACTGGGATGTCGTGCTTGGAGAAAACTCTCCTGAGTTTTTCTGATACACCAGCTACATAGGGGATGACAATGTTGTTGCGTCTGTCTTTCTTATCCTCCCTCGCTGGTGTCTGATCTTCTTTTCTGTGCCTCTTTGCTGACTTTAAGAACGCCCATTTAGGATAGCCGCACGTTTTGAGTGCTTCCTTTACATGTGTGTGTTCCTTCTTTTTTCCTTCAGGCTTAGAGGGAACATGTTCTGCCCGGTGGTGTAGGGTCCTAATTACTCCAAGTTTGTGTTCCAGAGGGTGATGGGAGTCTACAGGAGGTACTGGTCCGTGTGTGTGGGCTTCCGGTAAACTTCGATGTTGAAGTTTGCCTTTCCTGGACTGCGCTGTGCACATTGAAGAGAACGGCAACCTCAACATCGAAGTTTACCGGAAGCCCACACACACGGATGTGGTGTATGCTGTACAGTGCAGCGAGGAATGCCCAGACCTCTACATTGGAGAGACCAAACAGCCACTTCATAAGCGCATGGCACAACACAGAAGAGCCACCTCCACAGGACAAGACTCAGCAGTCCATCTGCATCTTAAGGATAAAGGACACTCTTTCGAGGATGCCAATGTTCACATTTTGGACAGAGAGGACAGATGGTTTGAAAGAGGAGTGAAAGAAGCCATCTATGTCCACTGTGAGCGACCATCTTTGAACAGAGGCGGTGGTTTACGACACCAACTCTCTGCCTTCTATAATCCAGTTTTGAGATCCCTTCCCAGACGCCTTAACGCCCACTCACATCCTGGGCCATCTGATCTCAGGAATTTGCATGATAAGGTGGGGCCAGGTTTCACAATGAACTCACCCGAAACTCTGGCTGATTGGGACCCACACCCAGTTTCACACCTTGTCTCAGGCGATTAGAGGATCATCAGGGGTCCTTTTGTCCCCCTGTGGGGGGATACTCCCACTAGGTTTATATCTGGGACTCTCCACCATTTGAGCTTAGAACTGAAGAAGCTTCTCGGATGAGAGGTGAAACGTCTTCAAGTAACTTAAAGAAGTCCAGACGCTTTTCTTTGCAAGCTCCTTTGAGTGCAATCTTATCCATCATGTCTGAGATTTTGGATAGAAAATCATCTGTCAGTTTGTTTACTGAATGTGTGTTGGTGGATGTTGGTGATTTAAATAAGGTAGAAGTGTACATCAGTTTAAAATTTTCAGCTGAGTTTTCTCAGCTACACTTGCTACACTTGCTTGAGATTCATTTTGGAATCAGAATCATATTTTCTCCAACCCATAGAACGTGGAAAACAGCAGGGAAATTAGCAAGGGCTTTGTTTAGGCTTGTGTTAATATTTATTTGGAAACTTATCACACAGCACCAGTGTTGGGGAGTAACGGAATATATGTACCACCGTTACGTATTTAAAATACAAAATATGAGTAACTGTATTCTGTTACAGTTACCGTTTAAAAAGGTGGAATTTAGAATACAGTTACTTTGTTGAAATAAATGGATTACACGGCGGTACTTTCCTGTTTCATATTGTGGTGGGTCAGGACTGTTTGGGTTTCGTGTGACAGCTACGTTCTGTTGTTCCAGGCGGCAGCGTTACGGTTGCCATGGTTACAGGGTGACGCTCTCTCTCTCTCTCTGTTACTGTGTGTTTCCTGGGTGAGAGAGTGCCTTTTTGTTGTTGTTGTGCTAAGCTAACAGGCAGAATGCTACAAGCATAGCTCTAAAGAATGTAGCCTCATGGGCAGTGTAGTTCGTGCTGCTGGGAGAATGGACTGCCATACACGTTATGTGTATACAAATGTGTCTGTGAGCGCGAGGAGGGAGAAAAAGGCGAGTGGAAAAGTATGAGTTGTCATTGAGCAAAAACGGGAGCTGGAAGCATGTAAATATAATAACCACCTCAGCCAAGAAGAGTGCCTGACGAGCCCAGTTGTAAGTAAGCTATTAAGACTCGACTGTACACCGTGTTCGCGTTTTCCTCCGAAACAATAAGTTCAGTTGGAGCAGCCTTTCAACGCCTCTCTTTGTCTCTCGCAAGAAAAGTTGACCTAGACAACAAAGTAAAGCTAGTTTTTGGCTACGAGCCCGACACGGAACCCGCCATATTAGTCAGAGGTCCCGTTCAGAGCCGCGGACCTTCAGTAACAGTAATAAATCACAGCAATAGTACATTCACGTAGTTGTAAAAAGCATGATAATATATTAAGTAATCCAAAGTATTCAGAATACGTTACTCTCATTGAGTAACGTAACGGAATACGTTACAGAATACATTTTGGGGCATGTATTCTGTAATCTGTAATGGAATACGTTTTAAAAGTAACCTTCCCAACACTGCACAGCACTGAGAGGAAGGTCGTGTGATATGCTAAATATTAAATATATTGTCATACCTATAAGTGTCTTGGTCCTGAGTCTGGTGACCGAGTGTTTATGTTTCTGTTGTTGATATTCTTTGATTCAGTTAGTTTGTGGTGATTCTTTGTTTTTGTCTCCGCATCTCCCCTGTGTATATATATATATATATATATATATATATATACATATATATGAGATGTAGATATATATATATATCTACATCTCCATAGGGGTCGGCACACAATGCACCCGACCCCTATGGCGCCTCCTGCGGGTGGTGGGCCTGCGGGAGGATGGGCCCATGTCTCCTCTTCGGGCTGTGCCCAGCCGGGCCCCATGGACTAAGGCCCGGCCACCAGACGCTCGCCCTCGGGCACCCTCCCCGGGCCTGGCTCCAGGGCGGGGCCCCAGTAACCCTATCCCGGGCAGGGTAAACTGTTCCCTCGATATCCTTTTCATAAGGGTCTTCTGAATCGCTCTTTGTCTGGTCCCTCACCCAGGACTAATTTGCCATGGGAGACCCTACCAGGGGGCAAAAGCCCCCAGACAACATAGCCCCTGGGATCCCTGGGACACACAAACCCCTCCACCACGATAAGGCCGCGACCCGGCCTTGGATAAAGCGGATGAAGATGGATGGATGGATGGATAATAATAATAATGATAATAACTGTTAAATATAACTTGATTTACATTCTTTAGGGAATGTTTAAGGATTTTGTTTACTTGATTAGACAGGCTAATTGCATTTTTAGTTTGTTTTTTTCCTTTCCCTTTCTTTTCTTTTCTTTGTTTTTTTAAGGTCAGTGTTGCCCTGTTAGTACAGAATACTCTTTATTCCTCTGGGTACTGGAAATACACAAATAAAGTGTTCTGTGTTCCTACCTTTTATGTGTCTTTTTTTCCCCCAAATATCAGCCTGTAAGAGTTTAAATAAAAACATTTCTCTGTTTGACAGTTAAAAATGTATAACAGGTATTTTATTTAATAAAAGAATCACAATTCATGTTTATTAACAGATAAATTAGTACATCATACCATGATATGTAACATATAGTGTGACATTTTTTTTACTGTGACAAGTATGGTTTGTCATGAAAGAAAAGTATATAGTACATTTTCTAATGAACACAACCAAATTTACTAATAACTGAAGCATCTGGCATGCATATTCAGAAGATCATTCTATATATTCAAGTTTCATTCAATATGATTTATTCATATTGAAAAAAAAAATGGCACAAAAAATTTTGTATATACATATACACACACACACACACACATATATACACACACACGGCAGCAGTGATCAGCAGTGATGCTTGGCTACAAGTTGAACAGCCACAAGGAGGCTAGACCCCCTATGCTAAGCAAGCCTACCGCAAACATGAGCGAGACAGATAAATATGAAGGCATGCCAAGAAGGCATCGGTGGGCAAGAGACGAAAGCCTGAAAGATAGAATCATGGCCAAGCTTGAAACCTGGACCCCCCGTAGCCGGTTACCAAGATTACGTGAAGTACCCTCAGAAGGTCTGCTAGATGATGTTAATGCAGCACTAGGGACGATACCTACAGCCACAGTTACCGACACTAACAAGCTGATCTACAATACGGCAGCAGTGATCAATGAGATGCTTGGCTACAAGTTGAACAGCCACAAGGGGCAGTACCCTCCGTGGAGAAGGAGGCTAGAGGCTAAGATCAAGGTAGCACGGAGGGAGGTTAGCCAACTATCAGAGTTGCAGAAAGGCGCAATGAGGAAGGTGCCTAAGAAGTACAGGAAGCTGTACATACCTGAGGCCTTGGAAACTGCCAAGCAACGACTCACAGCCTTGGCCAGCCGCTTGAAGAGGTACACCAGAGAGATAGAAGGCAAGAGAATAAACCAGCTGTTTTCCACGGAACCAGCCAAGGTGTACTCTCAGTGGCAGGGGAACAATATGAGAACAGCACCACCAAGGCTGGAGGCAGAGCAATACTGGAAGAGCATATGAGAGAAGGACGCAACCCATAACGACAATGCTCAGTGGCTAGTGGATCTGAGGGCAGACCACGGCAACCTCCCCGAACAGGGTCCAGTAACCATCACAGTGGCAGATACCCAAGAAAGGGTCTCCAGTATGAAGAGTTGGACAGCACCAGGCCCTGACATGGTTCACGCCTACTGGCTGAAGAAGCTGACTGCACTCCACGAGCGCCTGGCAGCACAAATGAACCAGCTGCTAGTTGACGAGAGACACCCAGAATGGCTAACCGAAGGCCGGACAGTCCTGATCCTCAAGGACCCCCAGAAGGGACCGGTCCCCTCCAACCACCGACCAATAACCTGCCTCAGCACCACGTGGAAGCTCCTGTCAGGCATCATAGCGGCTAAGATGAACAGGCACGTGGGTCAATACATGAGCGGGGCACAGAAAGGGATGGGCAAGAATACCAGAGGCGCAAAACACCAGCTACTGGCAGACCAAGCAGTCAGCCGAGACTGCAGGACCAGACTGACCAACCTGTGCACTGCCTGGATTGATTACAAGAAGGCCTATGACTCAATGCCCCACACCTGGATCCTGGAATGCCTAGAACTATATAAGATCAACAGGACCCTGAGAGCCTTCATCAGGAACTCAATGGGGATGTGGCGGACAACACTGGAGGCCAACCTCAAGCCCATAGCACAAGTCACCATCAAGTGCGGGATCTACCAAGGAGATGCTCTGTCCCCACTGCTGTTCTGCATAGGCCTGAACCCCCTCAGTGAGATAATTGACAAGACTGGCTACGGATACCGACTACGGAATGGAGCAGTTGTCAGCCACCTCCTGTACATGGATGACATCAAGCTGTATGCCAAGAGTGAATGAGACATCGATTCATTGATCCACACCACCAGGATATACAGCAATGACATTGGAATGTCGTTCGGGCTGGAGAAGTGCAGTTGGATGGTAACAAAGAGAGGGAAGGTAGTCAGAACTGAGGGGATCAAACTACCAGAAGGCAACATTGCAGACATAGAGGACAGTTACAAATACCTGGAGATCCCATAGGCGAATGGGAACCATGACGAGGCCGCTAGGAAAGCTGCAACCACCAAGTACCTGCAGAGGGTCAGGCAAGTCCTGAGGAGTGAGCTGAATGGTAAGAACAAGATCTGGGCTATCAACACCTATGCCCTGCCTGTGATCAGGTAGCTGGGGTAATAGGCTGGCCAAAGGAGGAGATAGAAGCCACTGACATCAAGACAAGATAGTTCCTTACCATGCATGGAGGGTTTCACCCCAAGTCCAGCACTCTGAGGCTGTACGCTAAGCGGAAGGAAGGGCGCCGGGGACTGGTGAGTGTCAGCACCACAGTCCAGGATGAGACAAGGAACATCCACGAATACATCATGAAGATGGCCCCAACTGACAGTGTGCTCAGTGAATACCTCAGGCAGCAGAAACCCAAGAAAGTGGAGGAAGGCAAGGAACCATCGATACCGATACAGACGGACAAAATGGTGGTGGCTAAACAACCGGACATAGTGGTGGTAGACAAACATGAGAAGACGGCCGTAGTGATCGATGTAGCGTTTCCGAATGACAGCAACATCAGGAAGGAGGAACACGAGAAGTTCGAGAAATACCAAGGGCTCAGAGAAGAGCTCGAGAAGATGTGGAGGGTGAAGGTGATGGTGGTCCCAGTGGTAATCAGAGCACTAGGTGCAGTGACTCCCAAGCTAGGTGAGTGGCTCCAGCAGATCCCGGGAACAACAGTGGAGATCTCTGTCCAGAAGAGCGCAGTCCCGGAAACAGCTAAGATACTGCGCAGGAACCTCAAGCTCCCAGGCCTCTGGTAGAGGACCCGAGCTTGAAGGATTGACTGCCCACAGGGGCGAGTAGGGAATTGTTATTTTTTTTAATATGTGTGTGTGTTTATATATATACATATATATATACACACATATATATAACTGTAGCAAGTGTATATATATATGTATATATATATATATATATATATATATATATATATATATATATGTGTGTGTGTGTGTGTGTGTGTGTGTGTGTATACTGTAGCAAGTGTATATATATATATATATGTATGTATATATAACAAAAAACTATATATTTATATAAAACAAAAAACAGTAACTAACTGAAAAAAAAATCTCAATCCATTTTCATTTATAAAATAAATGATCTCTCAATTTGGAACGAATCTGCTGTTGAACTTAAAATGCCTCAACAGTGACATCTGCTGATATCAGGGGGGCAGGATCTCTTCTTTCAACTGAATACACTTGCCTTTTTTTATTCATTCATTCCCTCTTAATGAGCACGGCAGTTCAAATCATGGACAAAGGGAGAATGTCCTTCCTTGCTGATCAACAACCACAACAAAAAACTGACATCAAATATGTTTAAACACATGACTAAATGTGACATTTTATCTGTTCCTTTTCAGAAGACATTTTCTTTATTAGTCCCAACACTTAGCTCAGTTTTTTTTTTATTGCTTTATTACTTTGTATAGTATGGATGGCTTTAAGGGAGGTTTTTATCGGTAGGAAAACTTGTAAAAATACAGTTAAAAGTCAAGATTTCTGCTTGTTTGTTGTGAGCAGCAGCTCAACCAAGAATTATAAATGGCTTCTCATGCACATTCAGGCCTCATTTAGACACTCTTTGCTACAGGCAGACATTTCTGCATTTCTGCCATTCAAAAACACTTTGTTTATAGTGTTATATGAAAGCCTTATTTTTATGCATTTGTTACTACTAAGGAGAACACATATGAGGTTTAAGGCCTAGACAATTTTTTATATATTTTTTTGTCTTGCACAATGGAAAATGTCTGAAAATAAAAGTGGGTATCCCTTTATCCAGCTCTTAATTTTATAAATTCTCCAACATGATGGAAATGCAGCCAGATGCTGCTCATTTTATGTTTTTGCTTGTTTTTGCTCCACAAGCTTGCACTTGGCTCTCTGTGTACCTGGCCTGTACTACTACACTTGTCTTCAGATCATCTGCCATCCTTCCTTCTTTTACATAATGGTATGATCCAAGTCTGTCTGTACATGCGATTGCTCGCATGATGTGCCAATCAAAATAGAGTCCCGCCCCTGTCTGCATGAATTCTCAGCAGGGCTGAAGATTTGGCTTCCACATACTGAGGGGCCATTAATTACTGACATAGGAAATTATCGCACGGCCCGGATATAAATGTATAGTGGGCCGTATGTTTGAGACCCCTGCAATATACAGTTTATTAATTAATGGAATAAATAGCTAGGGTATTTATATTATTGTGTTGTGTGACTTCAGGCTTCAGAGAAGTTGGCTTTCCTCTCATATGCACAGTCCTATACAGTGGGGCAAAAAAGTATTTAGTCAGCCACCGATACAATAGGCAAGCAGCTTGGTGTGAAAAAATCAACTGTGGGAGCAATCATCAGAAAATGGAAGACATACAAGACCACTGATAATCTCCCTCGATCTGGGGCTCCACGCAAGATCTCATCCCGTGGGGTCAAAATGATCATGAGAACGGTGAGCAAAGATCCCAGAACCACACGGGGGGACCTGGTGAATGACCTGCAGAGAGCTGGGACCAAAGTAACAAAGGTCACCATCAGTAACACACTACAACGGCAGGGAATCAAATCCCGCAGTGCCAGACGTGTTCCGCTGCTGAAGCCAGTGCATGTCCAGGCCCGTCTGAAGTTTGCCAGAGAGCACATGGATGATACAGCAGAGGATTGGGAGAATGTCATGTGGTCAGATGAAACCAAAGTAGAACTTTTTGGTATAAACTCAACTCGTCGTGTTTGGAGGAAGAAGAATACTGAGTTGCATCCCAAGAACACCATACCTACTGTGAAGCATGGGGGTGGAAACATCATGCTATGGGGCTGTTTTTCTGCCAAGGGGACAGGACGACTGATCCGTGTTAAGGACAGAATGAATGGGGCCATGTATCGTGAGATTTTGAGCCAAAACCTCCTTCCATCAGTGAGAACTTTGAAGATGAAACGAGGCTGGGTCTTCCAACATGACAATGATCCAAAACACACCGCCCGGGCAACAAAGGAGTGGCTCCGTAAGAAGCATTTGAAAGTCCTGGAGTGGCCTAGCCAGTCTCCAGACCTCAACCCCATAGAAAATCTGTGGCGGGAGTTGAAAGTCCGTGTTGCTCGGCGACAGCCCCAAAACATCACTGCTCTCGAGAAGATCTGCATGGAGGAATGGGCCAAAATACCAGCTACTGTGTGTGCAAACCTGGTAAAGACCTATAGTAAACGTTTGACCTCTGTTATTGCCAACAAAGGTTATGTTACACAGTATTGAGTTGTATTTTTGTTATTGACCAAATACTTATTTTCCACCCTGATTTACGAATAAATTCTTTACAAATCCTACCATGTGGATTCATGGATTTTTTTTTTTTCACATTCTGTCTCTCACAGTTGAAGTGTACCTCTGGTGCAAATTACTGACCTCTGTCATCATTTTAGGTGGGGGAACTTGCACAATCAGTGGCTGACTAAATACTTTCTTGCCCCACTGTATCTCCCTCTGGGTTATTTAAAGGGCCCATTCATCCAAATTAACAGAGCGCCCATATCTTTCATGTTACCTAAAGCTTTCTTCAGTCGTGTTGCACCGCTATTATTGTTTTATCATTAACTATTTTCATGCAGTTGAGTTGAAACCATGTCATTATTAGGTAATGTTTGCTGCAGGCAGTCCAAAAAGGACATTCAGGTAAAATGCTTCTCTAGTAGTTCTGCTATACCTGCTGCTTGAAGTTGCTGTAAGAATTCTTCTAATGCTAATAATAGAGAGTAGAGCGTCGGCCACAGCGATCCCTCCCACTGCAGTGGCAAATTCATTCAAAACAGAAGCATTAGAAATGCCGATCAGCTCACCAGCACAGAGCAGAAGCCTTTCAGCATTTTGCTGTTGTCTAGCTCAATCGTATCACTTTGACGGAGTCTATTCAGAGGTATTCATGCATCTGCCTTCAGGCTACAATGGCAGCCACTTTATAAACTGTCAGGCTGCTTGCCTCAAGCTTTCGGTTCATATTGTTTCCTTTCTTTAATAGACTTGGAGGAGTTCATCAACTCCTTCAGTGGCAAATGCAGGCACAGAATAGCAGGCTGGCCTCCTTGTCCATTTCAACCCAGGTTAATTTTTTTTTTCTTCTCATCCTGTTAGCGGCCCACAACATACATAAAAGTTGTTTCTACACACTTGCTCATGCCTGCACACAGCAAACACAAAACATTTCGCAGTCTGGGCGAAAGCAAATTCTTCAAATCAAGATATTTTTTAAAATTAAAAGACATAAATATAGGCACACAGACAAGGAAGATTAATTATATTAAAATGTCATTTTCATCAAACTCCTGTTTTGATGTAAATGTGAATATTTTGTTATGCCATCCACAGTAATAGCAGCTGAAATATGAAATTACAGCAAAATTTTGGACCGGTTTGCATGACTTTTTTTTTGATGTGCTGTAATTAGAGTTAAACACAATCAGAGAATAAATCACTACTACTGCTGAGGCTGTTCTCGTGGGTCAGGTTGTAGTAAAACCTACTAAGAATCGCATGCTGTGTTAATCAATACCTTTAGACTTCTCTCAGAACAAAGTGAAAAAAGATTTTTGTGCAAAGAGCTGCAGCAGATCCATTCACCAATCCAAGGTTACTAGCGTGTCAGAGTGTGGTCCCTCATGAAGCCACAGTGTGAACAATGCTGTTTCCACCATGACCAAAGACTGTGCTAAAGATTTGGCTCGATTATTTTTATTGCAGTGATAGAGAAATGGCTGATAATCCACTTTCATTCCTATAAACAGAGTGAACATTTTCTCACCCACCAACCAAAAACACTGTTGGGCCTTTATACCCAAGTAATCTCTGTTTATTTAAGGTTGTTTTTTTAGCCAATAACTATGAATAGATGGTGTTTACTAAATGAGATTTACTTCATGAACTTATGGAGAAACCCACAGAAAAGCCACTCACCCCCAGAGAAATTAAACTTGCTAAATAATTCTTAGATGATTTCCTAATCACCCAATACAGATAATCACTTTCACACACTCTCTGCTCGTTTTTGTTTGTTTTATGTTTGTCATAAAATTTAACATTTGAAACAAAAATTAAACAGGCAGTGGGACATTAAAAGATTTCAAACCCTCTTTTCAGTATTATACTATGATCTTGTTCTTTGGATCCTCCTTTAATGCAAATCTTTTCTTTTCATGCTTAATTTCATTCATATTAATTAGGCGCAGGCCCCAACACTCACATTTAAGATAATATCTGAGGAGTCTGGGTTTTTGGAATTTTATCCTAGTTTTCCTGGGACCTTAACAATATCGAATTCCATGAATAATACAGCAACAGGATGATTGGTTTACATGTTTATATTTTTATACTGAAAAATAATAGTTAAAATTTTTACTTTGCAATAAAGCAAGAGAACTATGGCCTTGTTATTTCTTTAAATCCAGATATCTGCTTTGATATATTTTTTTTGTTGTTGTTGTTGTTGTTGAATTGTAAACATTATTCCCCCTAAATCTCAGGGGCATCTTGTTTTTAAAGACTCACAAGCTATATGGCGTTGCTGTATTATAAAGGAAGTGATATTGCAAATCAACATGTAATCTACATTAAAACTTATCCAAGCTTAATTTTTAAGCTATTTTAATTTCAAAATAAATTCAGTGGTGCTGCAGATGGAAGAATAACCTAAAAGGCATTACAAAGCTGCTGCAGAGTATTTCTGGTCCGACTGATTTTGGCAGGGAGCGGTGTCTTTAAAGAGAGCAGAGTTTAATCCTACAGCTAGCTGTGAGAGAAGCAAGGTGTAGAAAGAACATTCTCTGAATGGTCTGTTAGCATACAGCGGAAAGTTTTCCCGTGCAGCCAAATGAACCGGATTAAAGTAGATATTTCCCTTCTACACCCTGACACAGGCAGCTAACAAACCAATCAAGCACATGATATCAAATGAAGTTCTTAAACCTTGAAAAGGTGAGTGAAATCTTCAAATCTAAAAAGGCTTTTTAAGGTTTCCAAAAATGTATCTTGGCATTTAGTGTTTTCCGGCTATGAGGTATTCCACTCATTTAAAAATACATGTAAAACGTTGATCAATATAATTCATAGAATAATGACACGAGCGATACAAATTCAGAATTAGACTAGAACTATACAGCCGAGGTATAATATTTCTTTAAGGTTTCAGACTGACCAAAGTGTTAACATTGCATGATTTTGTTATAATATTGTTTGTGCAAATATTATATTGCTCTCTTTGCATTTGCACTGTGTATATCCTTTACAAATGGGTTGTTAATGGGATGCCATAGGCTTCTGACTGCCCTCATCCCAGTTTTGCCTGCTTACTCTTTGTGGACCATTCCTCTTTTGTTGGCTGATCAGCTTCCTATTGGGTTGCCAGACAAGATCCTTGGCATTTGTCGGCAAATGAAAGAAGGATTAAGGGATGGCTACTAAACACTCCACAGCTAAGAAGTGGGCTGCTATTCTCCTATTCAAAGCCCTCTCCCAGTTCAGCAGCTCCCCTTTATATATATTTGTTTTCTCAAAGACAACATTGAGAAGTCCCCAGTTCTGCAGAAATAAAGGAAAGTCAAGCCGGCAAACATGCTTATAGTTGTTGAAAAGGAAAAGAAATCATACAATTAGCTGCACTCTAAGTACCAACAATTACAATCAAGTGTGATGTTTTCTTGGTGTAAACCTTTAAGATGTTTCATATGTTGAAAGTATTAAATTAATTTATCAACTACCTAACTTGGTGGTAACTGAAATGTCTGAAAGAAATCAGTCTCTGTTTGATGAGACTACAGAAATGGAACCAATACTCATAAATGGGAATAAGAAAATATTAGCAGATCAACTGGTGTAAAAATAGGTATTCTTCTCTGATGTTCTGTAGAACCTGTGGATCCTTCTGCTGGTCACTGAATTTGATTCATCCACATTATCATTGTCATCAGCAGTAATTCAGTATTATCATTCATCATCAAAGCAAGCTGCGACAAACAAAATTAATTTCTGGGCACATGATACATCTGAACGTCTGTTATACAGAGCATTAGACTGATTATATGCAACATAACAAATTATGTGGAAAATATTCTTGTTAAATATCTCGGTGCCTATTTTTAAGGCATATTTGAACAACCAATACAATGCTCCAAAACACATGTGAATCACTCCACAAATAGTCTTCACTTTTATTGCAAATTGCAGTCTTCTTTTCACATGTAATCCTTAAATTGGATGTGAAAAATAAAACTCAGAAAATTCCTCCACATACGTAAATGAAAACATGATCACTAAAACAACTGAGAAGTCTGAAACTTTTACTGATTTACTGCTGAAAATTTTGCTTAAAGTAGATGTTATCAAAAACTGGAAATGCAAACTTGTTTAGTTATTTCTTCTGTTATCAACTGTTAAAAAACCTCTAACGGCCACTAATGAAATCTCTGCTCTCCCTGGGGCAACAACTTATATTTAGCATTGTTCATCCTTGACAACAAGCCCTGAACCTGCTTTAATCTGAAACCTTACTGTCACACATTTCTACATTAACTGACTCACTTTCTGATGTCTGTCTTTTATATGATTTAAATATTTCAGTTTTGATCTTTTCACACAGTAAGGCTATTCGAATAAAACATTCCCATGTTGCTTTCTGATTTTTCCTATTTGCTGTGTGTCTTGTGTTACTGTGCTTTATCTTGTTCCTCTGTGCGTCTGCAATGACCCAGTTTCCCCACAGGGATCTAATGCTGTCCCTGCCCACCTCCACAACCTCATCCAACTATGATTCCCTTCATTTCACATGGTGAGAGAGAGGGAGACAACTGTAATTTTAAAATGTATGTTAAATATTTATCTCTGGTTTTAAGGAAAGCAGCTATTAATTCAAGATGTGAAAACTTGATGTCATTTGTTTCCAAATAACCACAATGATTTCACTCAGACATCCCAGGAAGAGAGGCCGTCCCTCTAAACAGAGGGCTGGACAGATCCTCTCTCATATAGAAAATGGGCTTTAATTATTATACAGGCAAGCCTGAAGGCAGTGTTGGCTTCAGCTAATGTGATGAACCCTCATTGTGGCAGTGTCACTACAAATGCTACAAATAATGAAAAGCAACAGAGGATCAAAGCCTCTAAGCTCCTCACTTTGCACCAGCAGCTTCATACCTTCCTCACCTACTTTTTCCTCTGCTGTTAAAGTCTGAAACAGAGCAGAGGAAGCGTGCCCTCAGGTCTCCCTCAGGCCAGCATACCACCACAGCTTCAACAGTCAGCATTACAGTGGAACCAGCTTCTGTGAACATATGTGCCTTTTTTATACTTATAACTCATTTGTAAGGGAGTAAAATTTCCCTGTTATGACGCAAAACAACCTCTGCATCCATAATCACAGACTACTAGCATGTCTATATGTTGATTCTTTTCAAAGCTTTAGGGACAGTGTTAGCTGATTCCTAAGTCTGTGCATTCTTTTGTCCTTCAGAGGAATGATTTGCTATAAAATCAGTGCATCCTAGGAATGTTTAGTCGAGGGCTACGTGATGATGTTTATAACATCATGGTCTCACATCACTGATTTTTTACATTTTCACTAGTGATTAATTTATTTTATCACTCGCTATAAAAATTAAGACTTTTGGTTATATTGGATTTTTATATCACTTCTTATATCAGTACAATAAAGTGTTAATGTAACATACTATATTAAAATACATTTTATATTCATATGCCGTGAACAAAATTTCATCAAGGATCTTACAAAATTTTATTTACAGTACATCATTATAAACTATACATCTGATCGGTGGTAATGCTTTGATGTAATCTAGATCATTACGTAAGACAACAAATATTATCTCCACAAAGATTTGGAATCAGTGTGATGGGATTTATTTCTGATGTTTGGAAACCTTTAGTTTTATATTTAAAATTCAATACACTTTTTATATGTTCATTGTAATATTTACAATTCTTTGTTTAATTAAAATGAAATAAATTACATGTGCACTCTGCACAGCAAAATCTCCAGTGTTGAATTAACACTAGAGAGTGTATATATGGGTCTACACCTCTGAGTGTTTAATACAACACTGTTGAGTGTTAAATTAACACTTTTGACAGTGTTATATGTTTAAAAGTAACCTAGTCAGTTTTGAAGATTAACAAAGTCTAACACTGAGCAGTGCTGATTTTCTAACACTGGAAAATAACTCAAAATGTTAGAAATATTCCAGTGTTAAAAAATCAGCACTGCTCAGTGTTAGACTTTGTTAATCTTCAAAACTGACTCGGTTACTTTTAAACATATAACACTGTCAAAAGTGTTAATTTAACACTCAACAGTGTTGTATTTAACACTCAGAGGTGTGGACCCATATAGACACTCTCCAGTGTTAATTTAACACTGGAGATTTTGCTGTGTGGGATGATGCCTTCAAAATGCTATATTTAAGCATGCCAACTATTACCACAGGTCAAAGACAGAAAAGCAGCAGATCCTCACACTGACGCAAATGCCAGCAGCATTTTTGAATTTTTACCCCACGAATGACTGTGACACATCACTGTCATGATGATTTTGACTCACTACTCATTACTGCTGATACACTTCCACTGACTTCCAATCCCCTTTACATTTTGTAACACAGTTGTTAAAAATGTGAATTTTGGTGCACAACAGCAGGGGAGAAAAGAGAGGTTAATCCCAGTTTAATACAGTGATGCACAGCCCAGGACCGTGGCTGTGATGATTGTGTTATCTGCAGACAGCATTTAAGTCTCCCTCAATTTCAACCCAGGTAAAATAGCTGGAGGAAAGTGAAGGTGGAGTAGAGTAAGTGTGAATGCCCGGGGAAATTGTTATTAATAGCTGCAACTTCCCACAGACCGTGCTCTCTGCAAAGAAGCTTCCCGTCACCTCCACTGGATTTGTTTGAAGTGCTTTCTCTATCCTCACTGTGTACCTTTTTTCTTTCAACCAGGCTGGACTCTAGAGGGTTTTTTTCTACATAATGCTTATTTATATCTTTAAGACACAGCATACGCACTAAATAGCTATAAACTGTAGAAAGACAGCCTGGACAGCTGTTTAACTGGATTCCAGTCACCTCCAAGAAGCATTTTCAGTGTTTTCTACAACGTGACAGTAATTTACAGAACCAAGGCCATTACTTTGAAGCTTTGATATGTACATTTAGCAAACGTAAACAATGATCCTAACTGAAGATTAACAGTAAGTTTGTCATATATCAGTTATATGTAAATGTCAGACTATCACGTGTTCGTGTGTGTGTGTTACTTTTAAAGGTTATTTCAAATTAGGCTTTCTCATTTTATGGCGTTTTTAGCTTGCTGTAATCAGTGCTCACATATCATGTAAATAAAAAAATCATCTCATATAATTGATCAAATAAAACTGGTAAACAGTACCCTTCAATGAGTTTGTCTTAATCACTACTGCCTCTTCCATTCAACCTAAAATTCCCTCTGACTCCTGCTGAAATATGTACAGCACACCACCAAAAGTAAACATTAAAATTAAAATAATTATATATATATATTTAAAAAAATACTATCTAAACAAGGGGAACGGAAAGCTTACAATCTCATGAATTTATGCTGCAGGCTTCACACCATGAAGTGAGCCACTGAGAGATGAAAGTGAAAAGAAATAAAAGGCTCAATTTAATCTGCTTTAAGGCCCTTCAACAGCATGTGCCTGGGACTGTGAGAGTGAGGGCTGATAGGGGATAAATATATTTCTTACCATGCCTTCCAGCTATTACACCCCTCTCCAACACAGACGCCTATTCAACAGAGGCAGGTTTCATTACCAGCTGTAATAGGCTAAGTCTTCAAATTATGAAATGCCAAGCTCGGATGACACAGAGACACTAGCTGGGCTGATCTTTTGAAGAATGTGGAAAGGGGGAGACTTGATAGCTGTTTGAAAAAAAAAATCACCAGTGAAACCAGTGGTCAGAAAGCACTGGGCCCGCTGCAGGCCTCAAGTTTAAAGAACAGACGGCCGTCCACACGCTACATTCAAACATGCTGCATCGACGTCACTTTAATAAAAATGAACTAAACAAAAGCTTCCAACCGCCATGTATACGTGTGTATATGAAAGAAATATGAAGAGGGGATATTTAACACCTTCCATTAAAATCGTACTATAACGATATATTTACTATGCCTTTTCATTTTAAAAGTTGTGAATTTAATACATGCATATATGTAATTGTGCCATTTTTGGCTAGGTTCATGTATTTATTTAGCGTTTGTTTGTTTGTAGGCTAAATGTCATTTCAGAGGAAAATTCTGCTTGAAATTGGTATCCACACACGGAGCTGACGGCCTGGCTCCTGTCGCCTGTGATCGGTATGGACATTTGTCACCGTTTAGCGTGACGGGAGCCCGCGCCAGCGCTCACCATGAATATTTAAGCGGCTCCAGGCGGGAGAAGTCATGGGGCAAAACGCCCGTTTAGACCTGATTAGCAGACAGTTAGCCGCTAGTCCTCCCGGGGCCTACCTTTGTCCCCGAGGATGCCGTCGATGCTGTGTTTCGTTTTCTTTTCTCCGTCCTCTTCCTTTTTATCGCACTCATCCTCATCTTCCTTTTTCCCAAAACGAGCGCGAAGTACACGGCTGATCGAACTCACTGCGAGCAGAAAGGCATCTTTAGCAATAACATAATAATAATAATAATAATAATAATAATAATAATAATAAGAAGAAGAAGAAGAAGAAGAAGAAGAAGAAGAAGAAGAAGAATGTTTTTATATTAAATTCACTGTTATTCTATTATTATATCATTATTATTTTATTATATTGTACTGTTATTATTTTTGTTATTACCATATTACCATTTACAACGATAGCAACAACAACAACAACAACAATAATAATAATATTAATAATAATAATAATATATTTTTCGTGATAACTTCCTTGATTTGAAAGTCTGTTTTTATGTATTCTTCGCGGAGGGCAAAATTCAGAGAGTAAAACTGTGAATTAAACGCCGCTTACCAGAGGAGGCCTCACCTGAAGGGACTGTGCTTCTGTCACACACCCCGTCCTTCAGTAGCTTATCCCGGATCTCCCAGCTGAACATGCCAGGGTTGTCCCGCTTGTACTCTTCAATCCTTCTCTCTACATCCGGCGTGGCTACCTGCTGCAGGTTGCCGTGAGCCACACAGAAACAAGGAGAGTGAGCTGAGCCA
This sequence comes from Aulonocara stuartgranti, assembly GCF_965226115.1. Taxonomy (NCBI): domain Eukaryota; kingdom Metazoa; phylum Chordata; class Actinopteri; order Cichliformes; family Cichlidae; genus Aulonocara; species Aulonocara stuartgranti. The sequence continues at coordinate 19,481,172 of NC_138956.1, forward strand.
CAGGCTACAGGCCCCGAAATCTTTCGAGTGACTTTTTAGAAAGCAGGTGGAAATATAAACTATAACAAGGCTGTGGAAGCCTACAGATAATCTACAGATTACTAACTTATCATTTAGCCTAGTGGTATTGACAGACAATTATCCGTGTTGTCCTTTAGATCGTTTCTCTCACCCGGGGTTTGCTGCCACCTATGGCGCCGGGTCGGATGGACCCGGTCTCTTGGTAGCGACAGAGGATCTTGGACACGCAGCCGTGGGAGACACGAAGTTGGCGCGAAATGACGCAGGGCCGGATCCCGTGGTGGGCCATCTCGACTATCTTGTGTCGGATATGGTTGGGCAACGGTCGGCCGTTAATGAAGACCCCCCCTAGCTGGTTGACCCGTCCCTGGCCCAGAGGAGTAGATACTGTGGATGACACAAGGCCAGATTCGGTACAGAGCGGCTTTAAGCGCAGACTGTTGTCTGTTATTAAATAATCCAGTTTGATGACAGGCTATTTTTCTTATCAATCACACCTAATGCGAGCCCGGTGTTCTTTCAGCTATTCCCTGCCAGTATTCACTGACAGTACCACGTGTCAATTGTTTTCAAATCTCATTTGATCGCCATTAAGGGCTAACACTTCACAGTTCCACATGCCAAGCAGAGGAGGTGAAGAGCACCTGCTGCCACGTTTCACTGTTCGCCGTCACGCTGTCCAAATATTGGACTGATCCTCTGCTTCTGCCGGTGGGTGCCAATTTCCAGGCGCGCGGAACTTGAAGCAACCCAAGTGCTGTAGAGACTGTCTCTGTTTTCTCTGGAATTTCTAGTCGTTTTCAATTCGCTGACAAAGTGGTCACTGGATGATTAAGTGTGCTTGTGACCGGGGCCTTTAATATTTAGCATAAGAATAATACAACGGAAATTGTATTAGCATAAGAATAATGCAACGTGAGCTTTTTTTTGGGGGGGGGGGGGCACTTGCCTTTATTCATGCAATTGTGTTCAGTGCCAGTCCTTGCACACAAAGTTTACCCTGGAGTTGAGGCCTTAACTGTTAAGCACGCTGAAGGTCTTCTCACGTGCCTTTAATGTTTAATGCAGAATATTTGTTTGAATAATCTTCAAATTAGGCTCGCATTTTTTTTAGCCTCCGCAAAAAATCTACCGGAGTCTGAGAGGTTGTTCAGGGCTACTGTCAAGCTCCTACCTTCCAGAGGGAATCCAGTGCGGGGATAGTTCTGTCCGGGAGCCGGGCGCATCATTCGTGGTACCGTTCCTGGCAAAGACGACATTGTAGCATTAAAAACAACAGAAAAGAAAAGAAAAAAAGACAAGAGAAAAAAGAAAAAAGATGGACACGTTAGATGTCCGATTCAAGAGTTGATTTGTTGGTCACACGCGTTCTGAGGATAAAAAGTGGCAGTCAGATCCAGCGTGGAGTAAAAATCAAACAAACAAGCAAACAAACGAAAACGGCGGTTGGATGTTAAAATGTGAGCCCACAGCATTCAGGCACACGGGACTGCTGTGGAGCGGAGTCCTTAAAATGCTAATGTGCTCGCAGTATACAGTTGTTCTGTCTGACATCAGTTTATTTTCTCCCGGAGAAGTCCGGACCAGGCGGACTGGAGAATGGACGATTTTTCGCGAGAACCAATAGGTTCTTGGCGCTTTCTCTTATTTGAGGGGAAAAGGCTCCAACAAGTTTCAGCAGCCAATGAGAACGAAGAACGCACAAACGTACACACACACATACCAAACACACGATACACTCACACTGAAAATGCAGGCCTTAACACAGACTTAGCACATCCTCCACACCCGCACATCCGCCTGTACGTCACACTGGATGGACACAAAACACCAGCACCTGTCAAATACAGGCTACTGCAAGCCAGTGCAACTACTCTATAATGAACAGCTGCAGGCATTGACGTGTGCTGTGCTCACTCTTTCCTTTTATTTACAGCTGGGAAAAAAGAAGCTTAAAGCAGTTTGAGCCAAAAGCAGCAACACAAGCTAGTCCTCAAGGTTTGACACTTTTAGTCTTTAAGGTGAAAGTGTTTTCCATGTCTCATTTTCTGATCACGTCTTTCTAAAAGTTTGAAAAAATAAATAAAATTGTGAAGCAGTGTCTGTCCTCTGAATGATGATAATAATAATTTTTAAAAAAAACCCTGAAAAGCTTAAAAAAAGGAAATACAAAAAATTGTGTAAGATTCTAAGTGAAGCATTCACAAAAAGCTCAACAGGATTTATATTAATCAATTTTAATTCAGATCAAAAAATTATAAATGTGTTAAATTCAATACACCCAGTGCTGAATGTGAGGAGATAATGATAATCAATATTATATTATATTATTATATAATATATTATTATTCACTGAGTTGGAGATGCTCTGTATCTCACTGTACAGCTGTAAAGTGGCAATAAAGGCACTCTATTCTATTCTATTCTTTTCTATTTATTTACCCCTATTTATTTTGATGAAAAAATGACTACATATGGTTGTGTTTTTAATATATTCTTTATAATTAAAACTACATTTAAAAAAAAATTAGAATTAAAGTTTCAGTCCATACATAGATACATTCACACATAGAATTAATTGTCTAATTGATCAACTATATGATACAATAATAGGCGCAATTTTACGGGTGATCAGCTCTTATTGTTTGACCAAGCAGACAAATCAGAAAAGTCTATTGTTTCTTAGAGCCCTGAAAGTCTCTTGCAGACATCGTGTTCTACTGAATCTCCTGAGACAAATCCTGAGAGAAAACTTGTCTTTTGAGAGATAAATGGTATTTAGAGTAAAGTAGAACTGTTGCATTACATGAGCTGCATTCGTAGGGATGTACTGCAAGAATGTACTATATACAAGTACATATTTGAAATCGTCAAATCAGCAGCCGTTATTCAAACTAGAGCTGAGAATTCCACAGATAGTGTTTGTATAAAATTATTTATTTTAAATTAATAGGTGTGTCTTTTTTCAAATTTATTTGTCACACTTTGTGGATGTTATGATACCAAGCAAAGCCTGAAAATGCTACATAACATTAAAAACATCCTGAATGCAGAAGAGAAGGCTTCAAAGTGTTATAAGAAAAAGTGAAACATTTGCTGTGGATTCAAAGTATTCTACCCTGTGATATCAGTGAAACTGTTCAACAGCTTTTTTTGTGGGGAAGGAGCATTCCACAGTATATACAGATCTTTACTAAAGAAACATTATGAATTCTGGTTTAACTGTACATCCTTAGGATGTTTTCTGACACAGCTGAATTTAATTCAGTTCAGTGGTTCAGTTCATATAGCACCAAATCATAACAAAAGACACCTCAAGATGCTTTACACTGTAAGGTACACTGTAACTCTACAAAAATACACTAAAAACTATGTTATTGTAGAAAACCCCAAAAATCATATGACCCCCTTTGAGCAAGCACTTGGTGACAGTGGGAAGGAAAAACTCACTTTTAACAAGAAGAAACCTCCAGCAGAACCAGACTGAGAGAGGGGCAGCCATCAGAATAATCAGAATCAGAATATTTTATTAATCCCTAGGGAAAAGCCATCTTCTACAATCAGAAGAGATTAATACTAACTAAAGATTAAATGCAGAGTGGTTAAATGCAGAATGGTGTACACATAGTTAGTGGACAAAAAGGTGAGTTAAGAAGAAACACGCAAACTAGCAGGAGGGACTATGCGCTTACCTGCTGCTCTCTGGCAGGTAGCTCCATGCCCTCCTGGGTTTTAAATGCACCTTAGAACACACATGCATCAACACTACAATGAGCGGGTGGAGGGAGGTTTGGAGTCTTCTCTCACCCCCATTCTCTGCGGTCTGCTGGAGCGGGGGGGCTAGGAGGAGGAGTTGGCCGTCCAACTGCAGTCTGGAGTGTGGGGCCTCCCTGCTGCTGCGGAGTCGGGGCGGTCTGCCTCTCCCCACCGCAGGGAAAAGGGTAACACCACCTGGGTCTGGGTGCAGTTCCCCCCTCCAGGGACAAGGGTACCTAGACCCGGTTCGTAGAGTACGCTTGGGGATTTTGATCGTGTGTACAGCGTCTCTTTATGTCTGTCTCCACGTTGGTTGAGTGTGGAGTAAGTGCATATGAGAGCATGAGGGTGGGAATGGATGTTTGTATATGTGTGTGCCTGTATGTCTGTGTCTATATGTCAGGTTGGGTATCAGACACCACCTCTCTGGGGACATCTCAGGCCCTCCAAGGTTTGGAGGCCTATCTCCCCCCACCACCACTTCCCCTGCCAGTGGCGGACTCCCTCAGACATCGGTGCGTTGGTGGTTCTTTGTGTCTGGGGATGGGCGTCCAGGTACACACCGGCTCACTCCTTGGCAGCCGCTTATCGGGGCCTGGAGCCTGGGGCTCGCTCGGGCCACTTCGGAGGTGGGGTGGCCCCAGCCTCTCGGCCTGGGGCTCGGTCACTCAGGCACAGTTGGCTGCCGGCAGAGCTCACGGGCGTCACAGCGCGGCTGCTGAGTGAGCCCTCATCTGGGACTCTCCTCAGCTCTTTCTGGAACAGTGGCGCGGCTGCCCCTCTATTAGTCTTCCTTGGTCTCTCGTGTTCTGGGGGCCTCTGGATGTCTGGAGTTTTGATCTCCTCCATACCTGCTTCATGCCCTGGAGGATGGGGCTGTGGCCCCCCCACACCCTCTAGCAGATCATTACATGAAGGAACCTTTTAAAAAAACAAGCGCGTCCATGCTCACAGGTGTACACACGGGTGATCACACCCACAAACTACACCCTTTTTGGCTCCTACCTCAAAGCACACTGTGTTCTGTTGATCTTATGTCCTGCACAATAATGTTTAATATTTAGTATTTACTGTCATATTCCCATATATCATTGTGATGTTGTTTATTCTATTACTCTTGTTCTCTTCTGCTTGTTTTCTTTTTTTCTTTCTCAACAGGTGATCCAGGTGATCGATATATGCATTTTATTTCTGCCCATTCTGTTGGTTTTTGTTTTTTGCCCTTCTCCCCCATCCCTCTTCTCAGCTGTTTCTCTTTCACTCTTTCTTTCTCCCCTTCTTTCCCCCAGTCAAGTCTGTCCCGTATTCAGCAAGTGAAAATAAAATAAACAATAAAAGGTGAATCAAATGGACCATTACGGCAAGGCTGGGATGGTCAATTTGGTAAAGTAAATCCGTTGGGCATCTTTCTTTGCCTTTAGACAATAATTCTGATGGCAAAAGAGCCAAACGGGACAGGCAAAAAAAAAAAAAAAGAAGAAACACGCAATCTGGGAATCCCCCAGCAACCTGTTGCAGTGTAATTAAGGGAGGATTCTCAGTCACCTGATCCAGCCCAGCTTTATAAAAAAGGGAAGTTTTAAGCCTAATCTTAACATTAGAAAGAATGAATGTCTCCTGAATCCAAACTGGTTTCACGCAAGAGGGGCCTGAAGGCTCTACCAATCATTCTACAGGGTGGGCCATTTATATGGATACACCGTAATAAAATGGGAATGGTTGGTGATATTAAAGTCCTGTTTGTGGCACATGAGTATATGTGAGGGGGAACTTTAATATCACCAACCATTCCAATTTTATTACGGTGTATCCATATAAATGGCCCACCCTGTACTTTTTAATACCCTAATAGCCGTGTGAGTGTTTCATGCAGGGAGGGTAATCCAACCATTTGCATCATCCATATGTGAGAGACAGGCTGGAGGGCAGGAATGAGGAGGTGTGTGAGTAGAGCCAGCGAAGCCTTTTGAGGTGAGTAGAGAGGGAAATCCAGCATTCAGGAAGCAGCTGCAGGTGAGGTGAGTAACGATCCTAGATTGGTTAGCGGAGAACACAAGGAGACACAAGGTACAAGAGCCAAGTTACCACCGTGGGGTAGCGGACGGCTGAATGCTGTTTGATGGCTTGCAGATGGCCACGACAGTTGAGGAATGGAACCCTGGCCTGAGGGTCAGACTAGGATGGTGTGTATTGTAGCATAAAGATGACACTCAATTTGTGCTCCAGTGGACTATAAGAGTGAAACCTAAACATGCATTTTGAAGAACTACCCCCAGACAACCAACATGAACATTATTAACTGGCCTGGACTAGCCTTAAATCCCTTTGAAAATCTGTGGGTTGGAGTTTGAGATTCGGCTGGGATAGCTCAGGAGCCGTGTCTGAGACTTGTTAAAAAATGTTAACAAATAACTGCAGAAAAAAGGATACATAAATTACTTTTTTTAAAAAGATAGGAAGCTGCTGTGGCTCTAGCTGCTGGTGCCTGGTCTTGCGGATTGCACACCTGGCGTTCGCCTAGGGTTTTGCAGCCGGCTGTTCCCCTGGCACATTGCTCACGGTCTTGCGGGTTCACGCGGCCAGTGGGTCCTTGCTGAGGTTTGCCTGGCTAGTGAGTTCTTTAACTATTGTGGGTGTCTTTCTGTTCCCGAGGTCTTGCAATTTCGCTGCTGCCTACGAGTTGTTGCTGCAGGCTGTGTTCCCCTGGCATATTTCCTGGGGTTCACCAGTTTACGTGCCAGTCAAATCTCGCTGTGTGTGATATGTCAGCTGGCAAGTGAGAATTCTCCAGCCTGCAGTGTCGGCTTCCTGCATATTGCCCACATGTTGTGAGTTTACGCGGCCAGCAGGGGCCCACTGGGGTGGCTGTATCTCAGGAGGTAAAGCAGGGCATCTACTGATCGGATGGTTGGTGGTTCGATCCCTGGCACCTCCAGTCTGCATGCCAAGTATCCTTGGGCAAGATACTTACCCCAAGTTGCTCTCCGATGCATCCATCGGAGTGTGAATGTACTTAGAAAGCACTATGTATAGAGAAAGTGCTTGTGGAATGGGTGTGACTGGGTGAATGTGGCAGGTTGTATAGAGCGCTTTGAGTACTCCGGGAGATTAGAAAAGCACTATATAAGAATCAATCCATTTACCATTACCATTTACCACTCGGTAGCTCAGTAACCTAAGCTTCCTTCTGTACACGAGTGTCTTGCTCGTGAGTTCACTCCTGCTTTACCCCCACTTGTCTAAGCAGTTCACCGAGTTCAACATGAGAACTAAAAAGGCGGGGGGGACTTATCTGGTGGCTGGAGGGTTGAGTGTGTTTTTCTGGGTTCGGTTGGCCCCGCCCCCTTGTTATACCAGCGTATAGCAGTCCTCAGCGTCGCAGCGGAGCTGCTGGCCGCCTCCACCCACCAGGCTACGCTGATGAAGGAGCAAGTCGTAGCTACTGGCCATATGGAAAAGAAATAGTAAAAACTCATAAAAGACTTGCATAAGATGTGGCCTACTTCATATAGTGAATCATATAAGGCTTATATGATTTACTCATGAAAGTGGCCACTTTCTCATTACTTTCATATATTGTTTTAGTCCATCCATCCATCTTCATCCGCTTTATCCGACGCCGGGTCGCGGGGGCAGCAGCCTAAGCAAAGAGGCCCAGACCTCCCTCTCCCCAGCCACCTCCTCCAGCTTATCCGGGGGAACACCAAGGCATTCCCAGGCCAGCCAAGAGATATAATCTCTCCAGCGTGTCCTGGGTCTGCCCTGGGGCCAACTCCCGGTGGGACATACCCGGAACACCTCACCCTGGAGCCGCCCAGGAGGCATCCTTGTCAGATGCCCGAACCACCTCAACTGGCTCCTTTGGATCTGGAGGAGCAGCGGCTCTACTCTGAGCCCCTCCCAGATGGCTGAACTTCTCACCCTATCTCTAAGGGAGAGGCCAGCCACCCTTCGGAGGAAACTAATTTCTGCCGCTTGTATCTGTGATCTCGTTCTTTCGGTCACTACCCACAGCTCGTGGCCATAGATGAGGGTAGGGACGTAGATCGACTGGTAAATTGAGAGCTTCACTTTTGCACTCAGCTCCCTCTTCACCACAACGGACCGGTGCAGCGTCCGCATCATCCTCTCCATGAATCGCTACCTTATCGTGGTGGAGGGGTTTGTGTGTTCCAGGGATCCCAGGGGCTATGTTGTCTGCAGAGGTGGGTAGTAACGAGTTACATTTACTCCGTTACATTTACTTGAGTAAGTTTTTGAAAAAAATGTACTTTTAAAGTACCCTTTTTGCACGATACTTTTTACTTTTACTTGAGTACATTTATGAAGAAGAAACGGTACTTTTACTCCGCTACATTTGCAAAATTCGACTCGTTACTAAAAAAAAAAATAGTTTAACACATTAGATAACATGCCGCCAGTGGAGTTTCTGGTACTTTTTTACCAATGAGATGTGGCCATGCAGTCACATGACCAGTTTGAAACTGTGGCGGGCAGAACGGCCCAAGCGTTTCAAAGTAGCGGACACACGGAAAGAAGAAACATGAAAACATGGCAGAGTCTACGCTAGAGCTGAAGACGATGAACAGCATTTTCCTCACATACAAAGAATGTTTCGCTTAAAAGCAGTACAAAAGAACAGCTATGTCTGCAGTGTCGGTGTCTTCAGTGAGAGCCAAAACAAACCAACTTTTCAGCGTGAAACAACTCAACTCGTGTAACCTGAGGAAACAGTAAGTTTTCTCTAAATATCTTTTTAGCTGTGGTTAGCTGGATGCCAGTCTTATGTTACAGCAGCTGTGTCGAGCTCGAGCTGCGAGTCATATTTTCGGCGCTACGTTGTAGTGAGATAAGTTTGTGGGTGTTTTGTGGAGCTCCAGCTGTCTTTTTAACTGCTCGCTGGTTAGCTAGCATGAGCTATAAGCTAACAGCTAGCCTGGTTAATGAGTTCCATGCACATGCAAACAGCTCGTCTCTACTGCTTTAACTGTTAAAACAGAAGGCAATACTGCAGGTGACAGGGTTTATTATGTGAAACAGCAACTTGTTTAGTTTAAACAGTCTGCATTAAGCTGGGCAAACACTGTGCGATTTTTTTCAGTCACGTTATTCAGCTCCTGCTCAAACTGTACAATTAAATTGCAGGGGTTAGAAGTTCATAGGTCACAATGCAGGGTCTCACACTATACGGCCTGATGCTCTGATGCGACCTGAGTACTCAAACTGTGCGTGCATAACATGAAGCTTATCATACAAAATCTGTCCCTCGCTCTCCCTCTCTGTCTTTTACTCACACACACACACACACACACACACACACACACACACACACACACACACACACACGCCATCAACTTTGCTAAATTACTAATGAAAAACATTGACCAGGCAGCTGTGATTGAGTAGCAATGTCCATCCAACTCTTTTTGTGGTTGTTGTAGTCGTGATAATTTTGTGAGGCCACATTGAAAAGCCTCGGATACGGAAGCGTAGAGCTGCCACCCAGGCAAAAGAAAAATAGAGCCATATAACGTTATAACATGAAAAGTATATTGTTCTAACAATATACTTTTCATGTTTGTACAATATACTATCATGTTAGTACAATATACCTTTCATGTTTGAACAATATAATATCACGTTATTACAATATACATAATTATCACGTTCGTACAATATAAATATTATATTGTACGAATGTGGTATTATATTGTTCAAACGTGAAAGGTATATTGCACGAACATGAAAAGTATATTGCTACTTGAGTAGTCTTTTCGCCAAGTACTTTTTTACTCTTACTTGAGTAACTTTTTTGACGACTACTTTTCACTTTTACTTGAGTAATAATATTTTAAAGTAATGCTACTCTTACTTGAGTACAATTTTTGGATACTCGACCCACCTCTGGTTGTCTGGGGGCTTTTGCCCGCTGGTAGGGTCTCCCATGGCAAATTGGTCCTGGGTGAGGGACCAGACAAAGAGCGATTCAGAAGACCCTTATGAGAAAAACAGTGAGGGAACAGTTTACCCTGCTCGGGATAGGGTTACCGGGGCCCCGCCCTGGAGCCAGGCCCGGGGAGGGTGCCCGAGGGCGAGCGTCTGGTGGCCGGGCCTTAGTCCATGGGGCCTGGCCGGGCACAGCCCGAAAAGGGGACATGGGCCCATCCTCCCGCAGGCCCACCACCTGCAGGAGGGGCCGTAGGGGTTGGGTGCATTGTGTGCTGGGCAGCGGCCAGGAGCGGAGGCCCTGGCGGACTGATCCCCAGCTACCAAGACTGGCAATTGGGACATGGAATGTTACCTCTCTGGTGGGGAAGGAGCCTGAGTTAGTGCATGAGGTTGAGAGGTACCGGCTAGATATAGTCAGGCTCACTTCTACGCATGGCTTGGGCTCTGGAACCAGTTTCCTGGAGAGGGGCTGGACTCTGTCTCAGTCTGGAGTTGCCCCTGGTGAGAGGTGGCGGGCTGGGGTAGGTATTCTAATATCCCCTCGGCTTGCTGCCGGTGCGTTGGGGTTCTTCCTGGTGGATGACATTCCAAATTCCTTTAATTTTAAATATGTTTATATTGTCTATTCTGTAAAATAGTCAGATGTCTATTCTTATTAATGTACAGAATTCACCTGCTTGCAGCTATTACTGCACATTCACCCAATGTATATACTATATATATATATACATAATGTTCTTCCTCTACCCCCCCCCATTTTTGCACATGTCAAGGACCGTGTCAGGCTACATTTTACTGTGTGTTATACTTGTATAACTATGCATGTGACAAATAAAGAACCTTGAACCTTGAGAGGGTTTGTTCCCTGCGCCTTGGGGTCGGGGAACGGGTCCTGACTGTCATCCGCACTTATGCGCCGAGTGGCAGTTCAGAGTACCCAGCCTTATTAGAGTCCCTGGCTGGGGTGCTGGAAGGTGCTCCACCAGGAGACTCTGTTGTCCTACTGGGAGACTTCAACGCTCACGTGGGTAACGAAAGCGAGACCTGGAGGGGCGTGACTGGGAGGAACGGCCTCCCTGATCTGAACCCGAGCGGTGTTTTGTTATTGGACTTCTGTGCAAATCACAGTTTGGCCATAACGAACACCTTGTTTGAACATGAGAGTGTCCATAAGTGCACGTGGCACCAGGACGCTCTAGGCCGTAGGTCGATGATCGATTTTGTAATCCTATCACCAGACCTGGACACTCGGGTAAAGAGAGGAGCTGAGCTGTCAACTTATCACCACCTGGTGGTGAGTTGGATCAGGTGGTGGGGGAGGACGCTAGACAGACACGGTGCACCTAAATGCATAGTGAGGGTGTGCTGGGAACGCCTAGCAGAGGCCCCAGTCCGTGAGATCTTCAACAGCATCCCGAGGGAGACTGGGGACATTGAGTCCGAATGCTCCATGTTCAGCATTTCCATTGCCGAAGCTGCTGCATTGAGCTGTGGCTGCAAGGCGGTTGGTGCCTGTCGTGGTGGTAATCCCCGAACCAAATGGTGGATACCAGAGGTGAAGGGAGCCACCAGGCTGAAGAAGGAGTCCTATCAGACTTGGTTAGCCTGTGGGACTTCGGAGGCAGTTGACAGGTACCGACGGGCTAATGCGGCTCGGGCAGTGGCTGAAGCAAAAACTCAGGTGTGGGAGGAGTTCGGAGAAGCCATGGAAAAAGACTTTCGGACTGCCTCGAAGAGATTCTGGCAAACCGTCAGGCATCTCAGGAGGGGAAAGCGGTGCTCTACCTGCACTGTGTATAGCGCTGGCGGAGCGCTGCTGACTTCGACTGAGAAAATGGTTGGGCGGTGGAAGGAATACTTTGAGGACCTCCTTAATCCCACTGACACGTCTTCCAAGGAGGAAGCAGAGTCTGGGGGATGGGGATGACGGGGATGGCCCGCCAATTTCCAGGGGCAAGGTCACTGAGGCAGTTAAACAACTCCTTGGTGGCAGAGCCCCTGGTGTGGATGAGGTCCGCCCCGAGTTCCTGAAGGCTCTGGACGTTGTAGGGCTGTCCTGGTTGACACTCCTCTACAATGTTGCGTGGAGATCAGGGGCAGTACCGCTGGACTGGCAGACCAGGGAGGGCTTTAACTTAGGTGGCCTCAGAATCTCATCTCTGCTTTTTGTGGATGATGTGGTTCTGTTGGCTTCATCGAGTGATGGCCTCCAGCTCGCACTGGAACGGTTCACAGCCGAGTGTGAAGCAGCGGGAATGAGGATCAGCACCTCCAAATCTGAGACCATGGTTCTCAGCCGGAAAAGGGTGGAGTGCCCACTCCGGATCAGGGATGAGTTCCTGCCCCAAGTGGAGGAGTTCAAGTATCTCGGGGTCTTGTTCGCGAGTGATGGGAGAAGGGAGCCAAAGATTGACAGACGGATTGGTGCTGTGGACACAGTGATGCGGACACTGCACCGGTCCGTCGTTGTGAAGAGGGAGCATTTAATTCATTATTATACTGATATTTTCTGTATTTTATTTACTGAATATTTCTGTATTTTTATGTGATAGTAAATTTTCATTATTTTACAGTTTTCTCTGGCAACCCAGCTGCCTGAATATTTCTGTTGTTTTACAGAATTTTCTTTACAGTGCATATAACAAAGCCCTTGTAGAATGATTAATACCACAAAGAACCATCCCATGACTAGGACTTGTACCACTCAGCATTTCCTTAACTGTCTCCCATCCCAATTCATTAATTCCAAGGTATTTTTCTGCAGCCTTCCCAATCATGTTGATTTTTTTTTACAGTTTTGTTTTGTCAGTTTGGGCTGTGTAGTTTTTACACAAAATCATCCTTGTCTAGCCCTAACCCTTGTGTAGAATGGGATAAAGTTAGGGTTTTGAATGAGAGACAATGAGGTAACTATTATTAACTACTACAGTCCATGTAAAATACTTGCTTGTTGATATAGTGAAGGCTGTTGATGGAAAATAATATGGTGTGGAGTTGTCAATGCAAATAGCACACTGTGGAGATGTAGAGGATTTTTGGCCATTTTCTGGAGTAGGAAAGGTACTAGGTATAATAGTTTACTAAATACAGAAGTTGGAAGTATTGCTATTTGCAAAATTTAACAATAATTAAAGTAGAGAGCACAGAGATTGGACCTTGGTAGAATAAACTGGGAAAGGTTTAGTTACAAAGTGTTAAGTAAGTGAAATGTGAAGAATTTCTTTGGGACAATATAAGTGTAGCCAAATCTTTTTAACAAAAAGCTGCTGACAGTAAACATGCAGATTCCAGAAGAAACCATTCAAAGGGTTGTAGTGGGCAGTGGTAAAAAATAGTGTGCCTTGGTGGAATGAGTAAATAGAATAGACTAGAATAGACTAGAATAGAATAATCCTTTAATTGTCCCACAAGGGGAAATTTGGTTGTATTAGCAGCAAAAAACACACACATATACAAAAAGAACAGGACACAGAACAGAAAACACAATTTTGTTTTACATATTTACATCATGGACAATAGTTACCAGAGCAGAGTACAGTACAGTTGTTAGAATTAGCGTACAGATAGTGTGCAAACAGAGCAGGATACTGAAAGATGTTTAAATAGTTAGGAATATTTAGAATAATTAGAAAAGTGCAGATTGTGTATTGTACCTGTGCATTAAAAAGTAGACATGTAACTTCCAATAAGTTAGTGTGCATATATAAGCTGAGAAAAGTAATGTGCAGTTATAACAGTAGAAGTTGTTAGAGCACTGATGTAAACATCTATGTTTGTTGGGAGCAGTTTTGAAAAGCACAAATGAACAGAAACAGAGCATTTAGACAGCTGAAAAAGCACCACTCGATAGAGGCACTGATTCACTGTCTTAAAGACATAAAGACCTGGATGGCCACTAACTTTCTGCTTCTTAATTCAGGTCAAACTGGGGTTATTGTACTCAGCCCTGAAAATCTGAGAAATATGGTATCTAACCAGATTCTTACTCTGGATGGCATTACTTTGGCCTCCAGTAACACTGTGAGCAACCTTGGAGTCAATTTTGACTAGGATATGTCCTTCAATGCACATATTAAACAAATATGTAGGACTGCTTTCTTCCATTTGTGCAACATCTCTAAAATTAGAAATATCGTGTCTCAGAGTGACGCTGAAAAACCATTTAATGCATTTATTACTTCCAGGCTGGACTACTGTAATTCATTATTGTCAAGATGTCCTGAAAAATAAATAATTTCCCCCAGGGATCAAAATAATTTCCCCCAGGGATCAATAAAGTATTCTGATTCTGATTCTGAAACTCCCTGAAAAGCCTTCAGTTAATCCAAAATGCTGCAGCAAGAGTACTGACAGGGACAGGCACGTGCAGAGGGGGGGGGGGGGGGGGGCTAGAGGGGCTTGAGCACCCGCCCCTTTCCTGATGGGTGCCCAAAGTGCCCTTTTGTTGAGGCAACTTTTTAAAAAAAAATTATTTTTTTTTAATGTGTGCGTGCGTGCGGAGTCCTGTCTGTGCCCCTCAACAATAATATTTAACTATTAATCACAGTTTTGCTAAATAAAAGGATCTGGCTTGCATCAGTCACATGATCACATTTAACCAATGATCGCCCTTGACGGCAGAACGCACTGGTTACGAGCCGGAAACGAGCTCACAAAGAGCACGCGCATTTTTTGCGGTCCGGAGCTGTAGGAGAAACACAAGTTAACTCAGAGACACAGACTGATGCGACAAAACCAGTAAGTAGGTGTACAGCGTAAACTGTAGTGTATAGCACACAGGAGTATTAGCTTATTACGTACACGTTGGTAAGTTGTCTTGTTGCAACTGACGAACTGAAACAAACGAGCGTGCTTTGTGTGCAACAGCGCGACAAACATTACCTGTCCTTTTATTAACTGCACAAGTAGTGCTGGTCATAGCTGCTGGCTACCTGTGTAAGGCTGTCATGGGTCTGTAGCTCTGTCACCGTTTTAGGGAACATATTTAGTTTTGAAGTATTTAGAAATATATTTAGTTTTAAAGTAAGTTTCCGGGCTTTTCCTGCCTTTCTGGAGGGATTATATTTCACTAAAAAAACGATCTAATATGCATGTCCACATAATAATTATTATAATTATAATATATTAAAAAACACAAGCTGTATTTTAAAGAACATACATTAAGAAGCTATGGTGGCCCCTAGAGACAAAGCACGTACAAACTCCAAAACACTTGCAAACTCCAAAACACATGCAAATTCCAAAACACATGCAAATTCCAAAACACTTGCAAACTAAAACACACATGCAAACTCCAAAACATGTACAAACTCCAAAACACATGCAAATTCCAAAACACATGCAAACTCCAAAACACTTGCAAACTAAAAAACACTTGCAAACTAAAAAACACATGCAAACTCCAAAACACGTACAAACTCCAAAACACATGCAAAATCCAAAACACTTGCAAACTCAAAAACACATGCAAACTCCAAAACACGTACAAACTCCAAAACACTTGCAAAATCCAAAACACTTGCAAACTCAAAAACACTTGCAAACTCCAAAACACATGCAAATTCCAAAACACAACGTAAGTGCTCCAGGACGCGAGGGGCAGTGTTGAGCTTTTGTTACCTAGTAACTACACAAGCCAGGAAGTACCAATGACCGGATTTGGGGTTTGCAGCCTTAAAGGCTGCATTTTAAGGCCGATTACGTCACAGCAACAAGAGAAGGCTGTCCCAATTCAAAGGCTGCTCTACATGCGGCCCTCAAATGCGTCCTTAATTTCCCTGAATTTTAAGGATGGGTCGGTGTAGCCTTCATGGCCCAACATATCCCAGACTTCATAGTGCGGTGGTGGTGTGGATAATTTTGCCGAAAAAAAACGGTGGAAGCGGAGCGGAGGAAGAGTAAACTTTCAGAAGTAAGTACTGAATATTATGTCACTTATTTATGCGCAAATATTTTTTTAATGAAGAACATTAAACCATTATTGTTGGCCACATGTCGGGAAAGTTATGTGACATTAGCGATGTCTGTACTTTCAGAATTAACTTGGTTTTAAAGCCTTTACTTTAAAAAAATTTATATATATGTAGTCGACCTTAATCTTACAGAGATTGTGATGATTTTGTGGATAATTAAAGTCAGTCATATATCCACAAACACAACAAGCTGAAAGTCAGTGATGCTGCTCGGTTTGCAGTCCTGAATATTACGGCACAAGCAGGACCCCTAATGATCCACCAGGACAAACTCAACAGTGTGTGAGGAAGAGGAGGAGGAAGAGCCAGCAGCAGCTGACAGATGGAGAGAATAGACAGACTGTTCCCTGTTTGTGAAGGACTGCTAGAAAAGTTTAAAATAACTAATTGTCTGTCCTGAATCAGTCTTATTAGGTAATGTTCAAATCATTTTATCATTCCAGTGTTTTCAGTGTGGGAGAAAGTACTCAGGGCCTTCAAGTTACACACTATGAAAGGCAGCAACAAGTTTAATATTCAGAAACCTAAAGTATGTATCAGCAGCAGAATGGACCTAAAAATAAATGTTTGTTCCAGTTCTATGAAGCTTTGAGTATTTTGGATTAGTAGCACTGCTGTGTTTGTTGCATCATATTACTGTAATTGTTTATATGCTTTATATATTCTGAGGTAAGTTGATCTATAGTGTTACATCATATTCTATAAGGATGTTATGTGTTTGTATACTTTCTGCCCAGTTTGACCCATTTAGCAGAAGCCAGCCTGTTTAAGGCTCTGATATCTATTCTGTATGACTTAAAGCAGTTATGACATGGTCTGATTTTCTCACCCAATAAAGGAATATTTTAAAATTTCCTACAATAGCCCGACGGGCAGGGCAGAGATAGATTTTGGTACCCCGACTGAAAAAATCGCTAGCCCCGGGACGTTGGGCTAGCGATATTGCGAGCCCTGTATCTGATTGAGGAATCACTCATCTTTGGAAAAGAGAGTTTATTACAGAGAAATGTCTCTTTCCAAAATAAAAGCTATACTATCCGCTTCTTCTGGGCTATATTCTCAACAGCATATTAAACAGCTGTCTAAATGACTCGGCTAAAGTTAGCAGCATGCTTGCTTGTTTTTTTTCTGCTTCCACTTGTCTTTGCACTAGGATGATGTCGGCGTAAATGTGCAGTCATATTCGTTGTGTTCCCACTAGTGCTTTCAGGTTAATCTCGTTGAAAAATGACCTTAACGCCACAACACGGCAAATCTCCGTTAATGAGCTACCGCCGATCGCCCCGTGCATGGGGCTAGACGGCCAACACGTTAACGAGCTAACTGCGCTAACACACTAGTTCCCACCCATGTAATTGAGCATTGCATGGCACATCCAACATACTGTTTTACTTTAGTCCATGACTCGCTTACCTTCAGGGTCATACGTCACATGAAAACCAAAATAATTCCAAACGCCAGATCTGAATGAGAGTGGGGGAGGTCCATGTTGTAAGGAGAGCTTAACTTCTGTCTCGCTAGCTTGCCCTGCACTCTTCCTTCTGACGATGCTGTCTGTGTTGAGCGCTCAGTGAATCTGCGTTCGACTACTCCGCCTAGGCTGCACTGTCGACCCTAGGCAGAGTAGTCGAACGCAGATTCACTGAGCGCTCAACACAGACAGCATCGTCAGAAGGAAAGTTGATAAAATAAATTACAAATTTTGTATTGTTCGATACATATGCGTACCGAACCGAAAGCACTGTATCGAACGGTTCAATATCGATACGAATATCGTTTCACCCCTAGTAAGCAATGAGCCAAATTTAGTAATGCCAACATACTGAAGGAACAACATTTGTCTCTTATATATGATACACCTATATATGCACTGTCAAAGATACTTGTCTTTGAGTGAAGATTTAAGGTGATAAGACATATAAATAACTGCAACTTGAATCTGTACTGAAGCTCAGTATTTGACACAGAGTTCATGTTCACTGCTGTAATAGCTAATAATGATTAATATAATAACTATAATATTGGCCATATTATATTTACATTACCAAAGTGATATGACTTTAGTCTCATGAACAACATCAGCTAATTCTTATTTACTAACTAATCTTAAAATAACTGTTCAGTACAGAAATGAAGCCCAAAAATCATGTTTTACTGTCCTGTGGTCTCAGCCTCAGATACTTATCAAATCACACAAAGCTCTTGTAGAAACAAACAAACAAATGAACAAAATATGTTCTCCCTCATTTCTGTCAAACCAAGTTGTATGACACGTTTCCAGCGGTTAGTATCATGGTTGCTAGGCAACCTGGGAAGCGCGACGGAGACTAGACCGTCCCATACAGACAAACTTGCCGTTTATTTTGCAAATCGAGCTCAACACTGCCCCTAGCGTCCTGGAGCACTTCCGTTGTGGTTTGGAATTTGCATGTGTTTTTGAGTTTGCAAGTGTTTTGGATTTTGCAAGTGTTTTGGAGTTTGTATGTGTTTTGGAGTTTGCAAGTGTTTTGGATTTTGCAAGTGTTTTGGAGTTTGTACGTGTTTTGGAGTTTGCAAGTGTTTTGGTTTTTGTAAGTGTTTTGGAGTTTGTACGTGTTTTGGAGTTTGCATGTGTTTTTTAGCTTGCAAGTGTTTTGGATTTTGCAAGTGTTTTGGAGTTTGTACGTGTTTTGGAGTTTGCATGTGTTTTTTAGTTTGCAAGTGTTTTGGATTTTGCATGTGTTTTGGAGTTTGTACGTGTTTTGGAGTTTGCATGTGTTTTTTAGTTTGCAAGTGTTTTGGAGTTTGCATGTGTTTTGGAATTTGCATGTGTTTTGGAGTTTGCAAGTGTTTTGGAGTTTGTACGTGCTTTGTCTCTAGGGGCCACCGTAAGAAGCAGATTATATTAGATTTATATTTTAAATAAGACAAAATTTGGAATTTACAGCAGTAAAATTATTGTATCTCTACAGTTTAAAAATGTAATAAGCTTTGCCCCTGCACAGAGTGGATAGTGAAACAAATGGAATCATCATAAATACATTATTTCATATTTATTACTTCCCCCTCCTCATTGCTTTATTATTGTAGCTCTAGTAATAAATAATAATGTAAGGATTCTGGATCAGCACCGTGATTCCCATAATATATACAGTATTCTGAAGAAGGTCTAAAATGTCACTGTGTGTGCGTGCATGTGTGTGTTTTATTTAGATGGATTTTAAAAAAAATATTACTCATGATATAACATTGTCCAGACATGCCTGGTAAGGACATGAGGAGGAAACAGCAAGAGCTGTGTGAGGCTACTAAAGGCAGTGCTATAACATGTTTCTGTCATCATTTTATTATAGATTAAGTGCAAGAGTTGTTAGGTGTGGATAATTAGATTATAGTTTATTGCAATAGCAAGTTGTGCCTTGTTCTCACATAGCAAGTGGAGAGTGATATATGAAATGATGGAAGGAAGAAGAGAAGTAAAGAGTGATTCACAGACAGAGCCTAAATTATTTCTCACAGTTTTTTGTTACCTTATGGTTCCAAGCGCTGTCACCAATCTTTGCATTTTGTTATTATCTCATGACACTTGTTTAATCAGCTACCATCTCTCCTATGGACTTTTTAATGTCTACAGTCTCAGATCAACACAGCCCTGCCCTTCCCATATTAGATTCTTGATGAATGTGTGTTGTTGTTATTCAGCCTGGTTCAATGTGCCCCTTTTTAACTTTGAGCACCCGCCCCTTTAAACCTCTCTGCACGGCCCTGGACAGGGACTAGAAAGAGAGAGCAGATTTCTCCTGTATTGGCTTCCCTTCATTGGCTCCCTGTTAAATCCAGAATTAAATTCAAAATCCTGCTTCTCACATACAAGGTCTTGAATAATCAGGCCCCATCTTATCTTAATGACCTTGTAGTACCATATCACCCTATTAGAGCACTTTGCTCTCACACTGCAGGCTTACTTCTTGTTCCTAGAATATTTAAAAGTAGTATGGGAGGCAGAGCCTTCAGTTTTCAGGCCCCTCTTCTGTGGAACCAGCTTCCAGATTGGATTTGGGAGAAGGACGCTATCTCTACTTTTAAGATTAGGCTTCAAACTTTCCTTTTTCCTAAAGCATATAGTTAGGGCTGGATCAGGTGACCCTGAATCCTCCCTTAGTTATGCTGCAATAGGTGTAGCCTGCTGGGGGATTCCCATGATACATTGAGTTTTTCCTTTTCAGTCACCTTTCTCTCTCAACATGTGTTAATAGACCTCTCTGCATTGAGTCACGCTTGTTATTAATCTCTCTCTCTTCCACACCATGTCTTTATCTTGTCTTCCTTTTCTCACCCCAAGCCGTCGCAGCAGATGGCCCCTGAGCTGGAGGTTTCTTCCTATTAAAAGGGAGTTTTTCCTTCCACCTGTTGCCAAAGTGCTTGCTCATAGGGGGTCATATGATTGTTGGGTTTTTTTCTCTGTATGTATTATTGTAGGGTCTACCTTACAATATAAAGCGCCTTGAGGCAACTGTTGTTGTCATTTGGCACTGTATAAATAAAGCTGAATTGAACTGAATTGAATCCACTGCAAAAGAGCACAACTGATTGTTTGTGATAAGGTCTACAAAGCCGATATATTGGAGACTAAGCTAACTAACTAAGCGAGACAACAAGAATCTCAGCAGCACTGATAAGGGCGCGCAATAGGGGTGGGGGGAAAATTTGATTCTGTGTAGTATCGTGATATTTTGTTTGCTAATAATGTATCGATACAGGGACAGCAGAAATCGATATTTTGTTACAAAAAAGGTTTTTGTGCTCTGACTTCAGAGCATGTTGATCCTGACATTCCTTCACTGTCCAAATGTGTTTAACTTTTTTTTGGCAGCAATAAACATGACAGTTTACTTATTTAAATTTAAGACATGTTTTATTTTAATTAAGTTTAAAACTTTTTTATTTAATGTAAATTATATTTTGTTTTAATTTACTTTCAAATTCTTCAGTTGCTGAAGGGGCTGCATAGTTTTCATAAATTTCATAGTTCAGAATAGCTATAATTGTACCAGATGGTTGCATTCAGTTAAGTTGGACTAGACTGTAATACAAACCGTTCAGTTTGTCAACAATAAAACTGACTGAAATGAGAGAAACAAGGGGAAATCAAATAAGGAACAAAATACAAAAAGACATGAATACTAAGACTGCTGGGCCAACATGGCCCAGGATCATGACATCATCCCCCCCCCCCCCCCCCCCCCCCCCTCAAGGGCTGGCTCCCGACAGCCCAAACCCGAGAACCAAAACACCAGACAAACAGAAAACAACCCACGCAGGGCGGGAGGCGGGGGACCAGGTCGGAGGGAACGAAACCAAACAAAAGACGAGGAGCATGAACCAAAACTGAGTCCACAAAGACACAAAAACAGTTCAAAATAGGGAGGCAAATGTCCAAAGAGGTCAGAAGGTCGACCCGGAGGGGCGACAGCACAAAAGTTGACAGTTCGGCTGTTCCGAGGACCGGCCACGTGGAAAGTGGCAGTGGCAGCAGAGTGGGTCCGGAGGCCGGCCGCGTGGAAGACGGCGGCGGCAGCAATTAGACAGAATTCAGTAATTAAGGGCATAAAATGCAAGAACGTGGAACATAAAATCAGCCTTTATGCGGATGATGTGTTACTCTTTCTCCAAAATTCACAAACCAATATCTCTGGGGTGATTGAATTGATAAACTCTTTTGCAAGAATATCAGATTACTCAACTGGTCAAAATCTACAGTTCTACCGATTAATTGCTCCCTCCATAATTCCTCTTCTACACCACTGCAATCGGGAAATATAAAATATTTAGGTATTAATGTTTCTCCCAAGCTTGCAGATCTAACTAAATTAAACCATATCCCACTTTTAAAGAAGGTAGAAGATGATCTGGCTAGATGGAAATGTCTACCCATATCACTCATGGGAAGGGTTGCCGCTATAAAAATGATGGTCTTACCAAAAATAAATTATTTATTCTCAATGATCCCAACTAAACCGCCACAAGATTGGTTCAGATCTCTAGATTCATGTATGTCCAAATTCCTTTGGAAAAATAAACCCCCACGTATAAGCTTAAAAACACTACAAAAGACCAAGGATAAAGGAGGACTAGAACTGCCTAACTTTCAGCACTACTTCTTAGCCAACAGGCTTCAGTTTATCTCAGGATGGCTAAAACATACCCTCTTAGATGAACCTTGGCTAGATGTAAAACAAGCACTTTGCAATAATCTAGAGATCTCAGACCTACCATTTATCAGCTCAAACATCCAACGACATGAATGCTTTAAAAGCATCAACATCAGCGCTTCTCTGACAGCATGGTGGGAGTTTCTAAAATTGACAGCGTCTCCATTAATCCCATGCAAACGTACACCTATCTGGAACAACCCTGACATATTACAAAACAATAATATGATAAACTTTTCAGATTGGAGTGGTAAAGGAATCAAATATTTAGAACATATACTAGAAGGAACAGAATTTATTTCATTTGACAGACTAGTTACACAATATGGGATCAACAAGAAAAGATTTTTAGAATATCAACAAATTAAATCCATAGTAAAAAAGAAATTTAAACCGGGTCAAGTTGAACTACAAACACCACCAAGTGTGGTTCAATTTCTTACTCTTAAAACCCCCAAATTACTATCCAAAATATACAGAATGCTTTCTAAAACAGATGAATCAATATCACTTCCTATTGCAAAATGGGAAGCGGATTTATCAGTTAACTTAGACCTAAACTTCTGGTCTCAGATTTGCTTAAAAACCTTTCATCTAATTAGAAATCCCAGTCTTCAATTAATTCAATACAAAATATTACATAGAGTGCACTATACAGCTCATCGGATGTTCAAGATGGGCTTTACGTCTACCAACAACTGCTCACACTGCCAAACCAATTCACCGGACAATTATATCCACGCTCTTTGGTTCTGTCCACCAGTTCAGAAGTTTTGGCGCGAGATATGTGAAGACTTATCGAAGTGTCTGAAATGTAACATTCCAACTTCCCCCTTAGTGTGTTGGTTGGGCAGCTTAGATAATGTCACTTCAGAAAAGAATATCGCCCATATGGTTTTCACTGCCCTATGCATAGCCAAGAAAACAGTCCTCATGAACTGGAAAAATAAAAATAATCTTAATTCTAACCAATATAGAAATTATCTATTAGATTACATTAGTCTTGATACAGCCTCTGCCACCACATCAGATCAATTGCTCTGGGCTCCTTTGATCAGCTCCATCACCTAGTGGGGGTGGGGGGTCATAGTTTGGTCCCGCCTTCACTGTTGTGATTGGTGTGGGGGTAGGGACAGGCTTAGGGCGTCGGGGGGTTCCCCGGAGGCATTTTCCTTGGGGGGCTCAACCCGGGGTAGCGGTCATGTCCGGTAAGGGGCTCTGTTGGCTCTCAGGTGACTGTTTCCTCGCGGCTGCGTGCAGCGGGACTAGGGGAGGGTCTGTGCTGATGGACGTGGGTTACTGACCTGGTAGCCTGGCTGCCCCTGGGTGGGTCCGGGATGGGCGTGAGGTTCTGGGGGCGCTCCGTCTCTGGGCTGGGGCCCGGGCCGGGCCTCGGGGGCTTGGGTCCTGGTTGGTGTGTTGCCGGGGTTGTGGGCGGGTGGGTGCATGGGGGCCCAGCCCTGGAGCAGGGTGCCGCCGGTGCATCGAGCCACCTGGGGGGCTCTTCAACTGGTGGGGAAGATTGTCACATCTTGCAGGAGCTTTCCTCTCCTCAGGGGCTCTCTCTACAGGAGGGGGAGATACAGGAGAGGTGGAGGAAGATCTCAGCCTGGGTGTTTATTGTCTTATGTAGTCTGGAAGAAGAGTGGATGGTGGGGTGGGTGCAGTTTTCTCTGTGGTGGGGTTGGGTGGACTGTCCTGGGCTCTGTGGGGCCGGGAGGCGCTGCTGCGCTGGGCCCCGGTCTGGATGGGCCTGGGCCCCCTTTCCCTGGTGGGTCGCGGAGTATGGGGGTGCCTACTGGGGTCAGCGGGGGAGCTGGTCCCAGGGAGGGGTCACTTGCCCCTCCCTTCCTTCCCTCCCCATCTCCAGCTGCCTCCCTCTTCCCACTCCACCACAACCACCCACACATGCAGGACCTTGGAGTAGGGGTATGTCACCAGGGTGCAGAGGAGGCCACCCCCACCCCCCTGTCCCCTTCTGGCTGCCTCTGCCTCAATTTTATCCCACAACTTAGACATTCACATTACTCACACTCTCATTACACATACATATAGGATCTTGGGGGTGGGCATGATACACGGAATCCAAAGTACCATCAGGGTGTACACCCCACCCCTGGCGTCGTTGCCCACCTCTCAATGTTAAATACACGTAGACATTGAGGGCCAGCAGGAGGGACCATGCGCTTACCTGCTGCTCTCTGGCAGGTAGCTCCATGCCCTCCTGGGTTTTAAATGCACCTTAGAACACACATGCATCAACACTACAATGAGCGGGTGGAGCGAGGTTTGGAGTCTTCTCTCACCCCCATTCTCTGCGGTCTGCTGGAGCGGGGGGGCTAGGAGGAGGAGTTGGCCGTCCGACTGCAGTCTGGAGTGTGGGGCCTCCCTGCCGCTGCGGAGTCGGGGCGGTCTGCCTCTCCCCACCGCAGGGAAAAGGGTAACACCACCTGGGTCTGGGTGCAGTTCCCCCCTCCAGGGACAAGGGTACCTAGACCCGGGGCTTAGAGTACGCTTGGGGAGTGTGATCGTGTGTACAGCGTCTCTTTATGTCTGTCTCCACGTTGGTTGAGTGTGGAGTAAGTGTATATGAGAGCATGAGGGTGGGAATGGATGTTTGTATATGTGTGTGCCTGTATTTCTGTGTCTATATGTCAGGTTGGGTGTCAGGCGCCACCTCTCTGGGGACATCTTAGGCCCTCCAAGGTATGGAGGCCTATCTCCCCCTACCACCACTTCCCCTGCCAGTGGCGGACTCCCTCAGACATCGGTGCGTTGGTGGTTCTTTGTGTCCGGGGATGGACGTCCAGGTACACACCGGCTCACTCCTTGGCGGCCGCTTATCGGGGCCTGGAGCCTGGGGCTTGCTCGGGCCACTTCGGAGGTGGGGTGCCCCCGGCCTCTCGGCCTGGGGCTCGGTCACTCAGGCACGGCTGGCTGCCGGCGGAGCTCACGGGCGCGTCACTGCAACTCCCCCTGGCTTCTGCTGAGTGAGCCCTCATCTGGGACTGTCCTCAGCTCTTTCTGGGACAGTGGCGCGGCTGCCCCTCTGTTGGTCTTCTCTTAAGCTCTTAAGCGTCGGGCGTACTGGTCGAGGCTTGGTGGGCGCAGGATCAAACGAGGCAGGACCAGACGGTGGCATGGCAGCCACAGGCGACGGAACTGGACCAGATGACGTTGAAGGCGAAGCATAGGCCGGACCGGGCGTGGGTGCAGCTGATGCAGAGGCCGGACCAGGCGAAGGCGGAGCTGAAGCCGATGCAGAGGCCGGACCGGGCAAAGGCGGAGCTGAAGCCGATGCAGAGGCCGGATGGGCGAAGGTGGAGCTGAAGCCGATGCAGGGGCCGGACCGAGTGAAGGCGGAGCTGAAGCCGATGCAGGGACCGGGCGAAGGCGGAGCTGAAGCCGATGCAGGGGCCAGACCGGGCGAAGGCGGAGATGAAGCCAATGCAGACCCTCCAGCGGAGACGACGAGGTGCTGGCCGGGCTGACCAGAGCCGCCAGCGGAGACGACGAGGTGCAGCTGGAGAGGTTCCCCTGAACCCCCAGCGGAGACGAGGAGCGGCTGGAGAGGTTCGCCTGAACCCCCAGCGAGAACAGACGCAGAGCCAGCTGGTGCGGAGACCTCTGGCTCAGCGGACGCTAACTGTAGCTGCACAGAGCACGCAGTCGGCTTGGGATGCAACGGCTGGGGCTGTGCAGGGCAAACAGTCTGTCCAAAGTCCGTCAGTACCACGCAGTCCTCAGCTGGCGGAGCGGATGACTGAGCAACTAATGGAGCTGATAACTGTGCTAGAGACTGCTGGTGACAAAACAGGAAACTGTAAATGGCCTGTATTTATATAGCGCTTTTCTAGTCCCTAAGGACCCCAAAGCGCTTTACATATCCAGTCATCCACCCATTCACACACACATTCACACACTGGTGATGGTAAGCTACATTGTAGCCACAGCCACCCTGGGGCGCACTGACAGAGGCGAGGCTGCCGGACACTGGCGCCACCAGGCCCTCTGACCACCACCAGTAGGCAACAGGTGAAGTGTCTTGCCCAAGGACACAACGACCGAGACTGTCCAAGCTGGGGCTCGAACCGGCAACCTTCCGATTACAAGGCGAACTCCCAACTCTTGAGCCACGATCGCCCCTCAACTGTGCTAATAACTGAGCTAATGACTGCGCTATGGACAGAAGTGCAAGTTGTAGTGGTGGTTGCAGTGATGGTGGGTCAGCAGGTAGTTGAACTGGTGACTGAGCAGGTGACTGGCTCTTGGCTGCTCTCCTCCGGGGAACAGGAACGGGTGCTAGGCTTGGCCGAACACCAGCCATCCCCACCCAAGGAACAGATATGGGTGCAGGGACGAGCTGGGCTCTGGCTGCCTTTACCCTGGAGGCCGGTGTAGGTGCAGGAGCTAGCTGGACCTCTGCCGCTCCCACCCGAGGAACTGGGATGGGTGCAGGAGCCAGCAGGGTCACAGTTGACCTCACCCGGGGAGCCGGAACAGGCGACGGCTGGGTGTCCATCAACCCCACCCGAGGAGCAGGTACGGGTGCTGGGATGAACGGAGCCTCTGCCAGGCTGGGGACAGTAGCAGGGACCAGCTGGACCTCAGCCACCCTCTCCCGAGGAACTGATACGGGAGCAGGGGAAAGCTGGACCCGCGTTGCCCTGGTTACAGGAACTGGAGTTGGAGAGCTGAGCTCAGGAGCAGTAACAGACACTGGGAAAACCAAGTTAGTGGAGCGAAACACAGTTTCAGCAAACAGAGACTTATGGCAGGCCAATCTTAGCAACTCTGCTGTTCTTAAGCTGTCCATGTTAGAGGTAGCAGTCTTTAAAACAGTCATTGTACAGAAAGATCTAGGCTTAGCAGAGTTAGAGTCTGTAATTCTTGGCTCAGAAGGAGCGGTTATAGAAATAGAAGCATTCTCATAGACTGTTTCTAAATACGCAGGTTGGAGAGCAGCATAGTCCAGGAGTGTAACAACTGTGATTGAATGCACAGTCTTATTGTTTTCAAAACCTGAGTTAACAGACTTCGCATCAGCTATTGTTAACTCGAGAGGAGCAACATTCTTTATCCCTGGAGAAACAGAGTCAGAGCTAACAGACAAGGCAGGAAAAGCTAGATGTGACAGAGGGTCAAAAGCAACCTGAAGAACAGAAAGCGCAGCCTTTGAAGGTTGGAAGACACACAGGTCATTTTCCAGGGGGTCCCCTCCGGTTTCAGCAGGAACCTCAGGACTGTTTGTTTTAATATTTAGTTCACAAGTATGCAACTCAAAAATAGTCTTTTGCTTTTCTAAGGTGAGATTATCAGTCTGTGTGTTAATTACCGCTGACCTGGGAGGAGCAAAGGAAAAACAGTCATTCTCAAACATGGGCGTGAGGGTAGGTAATGCAGACCCTGGATTAACTGACCCAGAATTATTAGACACAGTGTTAACGGGCTCTGGGATGACGCACACAGGATTTAGAGCGACAGATTTATGTAGTTCAGCCTGAACAGCGGTCTCTTGGGGGACAATGAAATCAGTCTCATGCTTAATAGGTGCAGAGTCGAACTTAGAAACATTATGAGGCCTGGAAACACAGTCATTTTCAAACTTACTATTCGTCTCTGAAGAGTTACAGACGTGGAAAACTGCGGACTCAGGAACAGAATATTGTCCGAGCCGGTCTGACTTGGAAGTGGCGTGGAAGAAACAGTCAGATTCACTCACCACCGGAGTTTGCTCAGTAACTTTAGGGTGGCGACGGTGTGAGCACTGTTTTTTCCTGGGAACTGTGCTGTGAGTTCCTGAGGCTGTAGACGCAGGCACCTCAGAGACGTCGGCTGACTGAGCCGATGACTGGCTGGGCTGCGTTGAAGAGACAGGGAGCTTGTGCAGCTCCGAGCGTGGAAGTCCTAGGAAGAGCGCAAAGGACTGCAGCGGAGATAGGCTGCTTGTCGGAGGCACGAAATCTCTCCTTTGCGCGGGACGTGGGCGGCGACTGGGGAGGTGAACCGGAAGGTGAGAAGGCCGGAGGAGTTGTGGCAGGCGATAGGCTGAATCCTCCAACTCTTATCACCGTGGGACGATGTGGGGAAAAGGCAGCAGCGTTTGCAGTTTGGAGGCTGCGCGGCCCACCTAGAGCCAATCGAGTCCCATAAAAGGCAGACTCGCGCTCCCGGGCATGCTGAGCCTCCTGCCTTCTCCTCTCGTTAGGGAAGGCGGGGTCTGCACGCTGCCGGTTCCGTAGGGAGTTTGCTGGGTCCATTATTGGTCGCATCGTACTATCATGAACTGGCTGTGTGGAGGCAGAAGAGGACCTAAACGCAAAACTCACGGAGACAAAAAGCTGAACTCAAAAACACTGCTTTATTGCAGGCCTTAAAAACGAAACAGAACTAAACTGGGAATGCTAACAGAAGCCCGAGGGAACACAGAAAGACACACAGGTTCGGGGAGGAGACATTGACGACGCGACACCGAACTGAGGGAGGCACGCACATAAATACACAGAGGGTTAACGAGGGAAGTGGAAGCACACGGGGAACACAGCTGACACAGATGAACTTAACGAGACATGGCAGGAGTAAACAACACTGGCAGGAGTAAACAACACTGACGGGAGACTGTCAAAGTAAAACAGGAAGTACACAGAGGTGCAGACAGGAGGAGAGAGAGCACGGGCATAGTGGGCTGGGGAAACATGGAATGAAACACGAGGGGAGACGAGGGCTCACAGATACATAGAGGGGGACACAGGGGATAAAAGTCAAATCAAAGGGAAATCAAATAAGGAACAAAATACAAAAAGACATGAATACTAAGACTGCTGGGCCAACATGGCCCAGGATCATGACAGAAAGACTGAGTGCGAGACTTTGACATTAGATAAAATGAATATTGATAAAGTTTACCTTTATGTACAGAATCTGAATATCGCAAAATAGTTTTAAAAATTGCAATAATATCGTATCGTGCGTTAAGTATTGTGATAATATCGTATCGTGGGATGTATGGTGATTCCCACCTCTAGCGCGCAACTGATTGAAAGAATTTCGGCCACTAAGTTTCTCCACTAGTTTACTACTTGAAGCTTTAAAGGTAATAGAAACAACAATTGTAGCTATATTTCAATTGACTGCACTCTGGAAGACCGTGAAGGAGATATAGACATTTTACAGTATTCGACAATCTTGAGCATAATGTTATGGTGAGACCAACAAACAAGGTGCCGATTCCCTCCAGCAGCAAATTGGCTCTGTCCATCATGAAAAGTTACCCAGAAGAGCCAGCCTCTTCACAGACTGGCAGCAAAGTGTACATTTTAGAGTCTATGGACAAAAGCCTGTTCAGCTTTGACACATGCCTGGCCCAGCTGGAATAGCTCAGTAGGTAGAGTGGTGGCCCCATGATCGGAAGGTCGGGGGTTCGACTCCACTGAACGGCTACCCTGAGGTACCCCTGAGCAAGGTACCGTCCCTACACACTGCTCCCCGGGCGCTGCACTGGTGGCTGCCCACTGCTTCACTGGGTGAATGGGTTAAATGCAGAGGAACTATTTCCCTATGGGGACTAACACGCACACTTTACACTTTATACTTCATAAAGATTTTCTGGTGCTGCAGGAGTCTGGGGAGTTCAGCCAGCACCAGGTGGAAACATTCGCTCCTGAAAACACTGCTGAAAAGTTAATTCAAGGAGGCTCCCAAGCTGTCATCGTGTTCGATAAGCTGAACATCAAAGGGCAGCTTTGCCATGGCTGTACTGAGTTAGATGATCTGTATCAATCCTTTTTCTAATTTTCTCCTTTCACTTTTCACTTTTCATTTTAAGTCATTTCAAACTTGGTAGCTGCAGCAGCAGGTATTCCCCCTTGTCACTTTTCACATTTTTCCCTTCTCTTTCTGCACTCAGCATTATGTTTGCTCTGCCTTCAGTGCTGCAAATTAGTACATAAATAAACAACACAGGCACATATACAGAGGCACAGACCTGACATCCCAAACAATGGTCCCTCTAAGCTGCGCGCGTGCGCAATTGCGCACTGCTGCATTCTGTGCACAGAAAATCTGCGTTGCGCACAAAAAAATTTTTTAACCTAAATTGAAATTAAAATTAATACTTTAATAATTCTGTTTTGCAATGTTAGTCAGTAGGTGACTGGCTGCTCCCATATGGGATTAGAATCATGCCACCTTATCCCATAGTCCAGCCAATAATGCGATTGACATTCATATATACACAGCTAATCAACGTCGTTGACAGGCTATGACAGCGTCCTTATGTGCCGACACCGGTGTTTTAGCTAGCAAAGCGGCGTGGCTGATGTGGAGTGAAGCCACTTTAATGACAACGTGTACAACCATTGGAGATGTGAGCAGGACAGACGGAACAATTGACGGGAAAAGTGTGGACTATACCACAATTTAAAAACTATACCAGTTTTTAAATTGTGTTGATAGGTCACGTAAAACAAGTTATGATAAAAATATATGCAATGTTTGGTTTTCTTGCTGAATACTATCGTTGTTTATATTTACTGCAGTAAGAAATGGTAAAAATGGCATTTTATAAGGAAAACGCTGGAGAGCACTCTCCGCCTGTGAGCAAAAACAAAACCATTTTTCGACCCTTTCCTATTGGCCGAAAAATGTACCATGTCAACCAATCAAAAAATGATATGGCAACATGGCATTTAGTTGTTTAGGAAGGGGGGAAGTTTCAGGAGTTTTGAGATGTGAGAGATTTGGAACGTTTAGCGCAAATCTTGTGTAGTTAGTGTGTAGTGTAGTCAATAGTTTTGTTGTGTGTCAGAACAATGAGGCGACTACTGAATGTTACAGGTGTTACAGGAGTGATACATCTCCTGTTGTCAGGCCTGCAGGTATCAGGCTGTTGTTCTCCTTTATCTCATAGTGGACAGAAGTTATTTTTTGGAGTGGCACAAATAATTTGTGTGGCATCAAATTTGATGCAGAACAGCTGATTGTTCTGTAAATAGTTTGAAATGTTTATTTTAAAAAAAACACCTTGGCTGCATTTCTAGGCAAACAGCTGCAAAAAACTTTGTTGTTTGCAAAACTCAGTTACTTTTTCGAAGAAGTAACTATATAATTAATTGCCCAACATTGGTCATTATATACTGTATTTTGCAGACAGAGAGTTACAGGACTCTCTCCCAGACCACAGACTCATACTCATAATACAAGTCAGAGAAAGAAAGGGGGAAAAAAGTTGTGTTTTCAAAATTGGAGTTCAAGTTATTTTTACTTCCAATAGTGTTAACATACTACACAGGTCATGAACAAGATTTTCTTTAATTTCCATTGTAAGTAGGCTAAAGCAGTTTATTAAAAGTAGTCTAACATAAATGTAAATGCTGTAATTTGATTATTTTAATAAACCATGTAACTTGGATGGATTCGATGCTGGCATGACCACAGTGCACACGTCTGCTGTTGCTCACAGTGGTCCAAGGGAATTTGTTTGTTCACTCGACCCATGAAAAATTAGAGGGAACATTGATCCCGATGTAAGCCAACTCACCCCAAATGGTGGGGGAGCCAAAGGGGCAAAGACCAGAAAATGAGCAGTCCTGAGAAACGGAGCCCCAGGCCCTGCACTTGGACCCACACAGAAGAAGACATCCACCCAACCTGGGGCCACCACCCACAACCACAAGCCACAAGTGAGTTCTATCTCCATAAAAAACATTAATTTTAGTTGTGCTTACTCTTCCCATGAGTGATATACTGTAGTTAAAGTTTGCCAACGTGTGAGATGATCTTTTACTGTTTTTAATAGAGGAAAATAGTTAAATCCTACCAAGTCTGAGAACCTGGTGGAAAAACCTATACCTAAATATCTAATGTTGCCTGACTGTAGTGGGGTAGGTCTGAAATTACAATTCAGAGGCAGAACTGTTGATTAAGAGAACGTATCTATGAGTGTGACTGTCTTTGTCATTGTCCTGAGTTTGATGACTCAGTGTTTTGTGTTGACGACTCAGTGTTTTGTGCAATGATCAAATGTGTGAGGATTCAGTGTTAACTTTTTGTTGCAAATGTGACAGTAATTGGTTTTTCAAAATGACAAACTACTGTCTTTAAAGTTGCATGGCTAGATACTATAGCAATGGACTACTTGCACAATCACTTCCGCGTTCTATGTAGTCCTGCCCCAGTGCTTCCGGTGTGGTTAAACCATGGCGATGTTCTACACTCGCTGCCTACAAGAGCTCCCAAAATTGAACATCACTGATGATCATCGGATTTGCAGAGTAACGACTACCCCCGCCAGCAAATTAGATAAAGGATTTAAGTTATATGCTGCATCATATATACACAACTACGAAGGTAAGAAAACGTAAATTAACCGACAAAGAAACGCTAGCTAACGTCAAATGCAAACACTACGTTACTCCGCTATGTCCTTCATTTGATGTCAATTCTCTATATTACATGTTTTCTTAAACGGTATTTTATGTCGTCTGAAACTATAGTTGAGGTTTTCTTAATTAATGTCACTTTTGTTGTTAGACACTGTTATAATAGCGATAGGTAGTTGGCTAACTAAGGAGGTAGTTAACTACCTAATGCTACTCTTGCTAAGTGTAAAGTATATATGTTTAAGACGTGCTGACATGAGTAATACAGAAATAATGCTAATGGTACTTGTATCTTTATTCAGTGTCCAAACAGGTTGTCAGGGGAGGTCGGTGTGAGAGCCTTGTGCTACAGGTCAATGAGGAAGAGTGAGGCACCACACAGACTAAGTGTAGGCAGGAAGCTGTGTAAAGTTGTTAATCCCCGTTCAGTGGGGTTCAGTTCATTTAAACTTACCGAAAGCTCATAAAGTTGCTTTTACTGTGTTTCCAGCACTCTTGCAAGATGGCCTTTGCAGTGTGAGCCTCACCATGCCTCTGTATATTACCCAGTATGTAACCATAAGCTTAACTCCTGTTATTGTCAAGGGCATTTCTCCCAGTTACACATGCACAGTTGTAAATTCCCTTCAGGGACTGCCTTGCTGCCCCCAAAATCTAAGATTGTTGATCTTCTTGCTTTTTTTTTTATTTTTTATAAGGTCTCCAAGAGAGCTTTTCGTCAAACAAAACACCTAGAAATTTGACTATATTAAATGGACTACTTGCACTAGGGCATGTGACGTATTTCCGTTTCCAAATACTACCGCTTGGGCGTTTCCGGTATGTTTGTTTATCTGTCGGTTGCTATGCTAATGTCGCTTCAGAATGAGTATAAAAAGGAAAGTATTTAAAACAGAACATTTTCAAAAGCAGGAGAAGAAATACTCCGAGCATTGCTGTGTCCCACTTTGTTCGGCTTCAGCCAAATTTAACAGCATACTAAGTTTTCATGGCTTTCCGACCCATTCC
This sequence comes from Aulonocara stuartgranti, assembly GCF_965226115.1. Lineage (NCBI taxonomy): Eukaryota > Metazoa > Chordata > Actinopteri > Cichliformes > Cichlidae > Aulonocara > Aulonocara stuartgranti. Next base: position 19,514,448 of record NC_138956.1, read on the forward strand.
GACTTGAGAAGACAATGGCTGGTAAACATACGCCGGGATCATTTCACGATTACCTCTCACACCAGAGTCTGCTGCAGACACTTTGCCAGTGATCAACTCATAGAGCCAACAACCCTCGATGGTCGAAGGCGGCTTATTAAAGGTGCTGTACCAACACTTTTTGAGTGGAATGGCTATAAAGTTGAACCACCGCGGCGTAGTGTTTGGGAGAGAACGGAGCAACGCCCTGAACAAGTTCCTCCTGACGATCAAGAAGAGCACAGTCTTACAAGAGATCATGACTACTGCTCAGTCCCTGAGCCGTCTGCATTGGACATATCTGCATCAGCTGCAGAAGACCTGTCCAAAGATGTGGAGACTCTGAGAAAGGAAATACAGGAGTTACGTGTCCAGCGAGAATTTGGGTTACAGCGTTTTGCTGGCTCCGACAGTGACATCCAATTCTATACCAGGTACACCTAAGTTCTATTCAAGCTAACTGTTTAAAATATACCAAGGTCACCATCAGTTAAATTTCAAGTGTTTCCAGTCTTAATGAAACACAATAGAAATTTACTTTTTCTCTGCTGATTGTATGTTTCATGTAGATGCTTTAGTATTTAAACGATATCCTAATGCTACAGGTAAAATACAACACCAAATAGACTCTTAATCAGACTATTTTATACAGCATACCATTAGCATATTTGTCACAGTTTACATTATTTTTATGCCAATGTTGGATGTTAATTAATGATTGACACGATGTATGTCTCTCTCGTGAATAGATTTCCAAGCTATGATCATTTAATGGCATTTTGGTTTTTGATTGAGCCTTGCATCTATAAAATGATCCGGGTTTCAAGAGCCAAGTCAGCTGCCAATCAGAACAAAGAAGCGTTGACACCTGCACGCACATCAACGGTAGTTGGTAGTTAGAACTAGAGGTGTAATGTTATTGTATTTATGTATAATAACATTACATAATGTACAATAGCATACATACACAGGTGTATGTATGCTAGACTCAGTATCCTTTACATACTGTGTGCTACAGCACCTCATTGTTTACCCCATGGTACAGTATGGTATGCATAACCATTACAAAACATTTAGCCAAGAAAAGCATAATTTTACTAGTTCATAGCTTAAGGAGTAACATTTTCCCTTTCGTTTTCACCTTCCAGAGGCAGCTGCTACAGCCAATTGACGAGTTTTTTCTTTTCCTGGTTTTCCTGTCAGTTGGTTTGAAGGTGAGGGACCTAGCACACCGATTTAACATACACCAGTCCACAGTGAGCCGCATTATTGCAACATGGACAAATTTTCTTGCCACTGCACTGGGGTCTCAATGCATTTGGCTTACACGTGAAGAAGTGCAAGCTTACCTCCCTGAGGAATTCAAAGATTTCTCAGACACCCAGATGATCCTTGACTGTACAGAGCTGAGGTGTCAGACACCATCCTCACCACTTCTCCAAAGTGAAATGTACTCTTCGTACAAATCCCACTGTACGATGAAAGCCCTGGTTGGCATAGCTCCTCATGGTCCAGTGATATTCATCTCTAATCTGTATGCTGGTTCGGTTAGTGACAAGGAACTATTCAAACAATCAGGCATTGCTGAGAAGTTGACTGAAGACATGGCAGTGATGGTAGATAAGGGCTTCCTAATCATCGATTGTTGTAAATGCAAAGTGTACTGCCCACTTTTTCTATCTAAGCAGAAGCAGATGCCAGCATACCAGGTTAAGGAGACACAGGCCACAGCCAGACTCAGGGTGCATGTGGAGCGAGTCATTAGGAGGATCACACAGAACAAACTTTTTGATAGCATCATTACCATGTCACATGTTTACAATATCAACCAACTGTTGATGTTGTAATTTGACTAGCATGTATGCTGTCAAATTACCAGAACACAGCATTAGTTAAAAAATGGGTTAAGTGAGACAAGATGGATTTTTCCCAAGACACCAGTGCCAGTAACTTATGGAAAATGACCTGCAGCTGAGGCCACTACAGTTGCATTTCTTCCTTCTCAGCTGACAATACTTGATTACAGAACTGGTACTTGAGTGCTGATAGTTGAGTTTCAGTTATTGATAATTCAAATTCAATGCAAATGTTGAATGTTAATAATACTGTTTAATTATACTACTATATTACTATTCAGATTCAACAAAATTGTTTATCAAAATTATAAAGTAAATTACTAAATCGTTTTAAAATCATAAGTGACATTGTGCTTTTGTAACATCAAAAATACCATTTGTCATTTTCTTCATTCAGTCGTGTTATTGTCTAAATGTATATCAGTATGCTAGGCATGGAGTTTTAAATACCATGTAAATAAGTTCTACACAAATTCAATGTTTTGTGTGTTTTTAAAAAATGAAATTGATGCCATTGCTTAAAATATAAAGGCTTATCATCTGTACTTATATAATGCAAAGTACTGTCCAACAGTCTCTTTTTCATGTATTGGATGTTTATTATGCCATCTGTGGACTTGATAAAAGGTAATAAGAGGAAATGTCCAGGAAAGTTCAGTATATATCAAAAAGTGATGTAGAAACTATATAAAGATAAAGTCCTAATATTTACAAATGGGTCAAAATACATCAATACACACAGTAGAGCTGCTGGCCTTAAAACTGTGTTTGCGGTGGGCAGAAGGAAATAATCAAGAAGATATAGTTATTGCATCTGACAGTTTATCAGCACTAATGAGTATTAGACTGGGAAATAATGCAGGTTAGATACTATTCATGAAATATATATTAGTTTTGAATGCTCGGAAAGCTCCCGGCCCAGACGGTGTGTCTCCTGCCACCCTCAGACACTGTGCAAACGAGCTGGCCCCAGTGTTTTCTGGCATTTTCAACTCCTCACTGCAGGCATGTCATGTGCCTGCCTGCTTCAAGTCCTCCACCATAATCCCTGTCCCCAAGAAATCTAGGATCACTGGACTAAATGACTACAGACCCGTGGCTCTGACATCTGTGGTCATGAAGTCTTTTGAGCGCCTAGTTCTCTCCCATCTCAGGACCCTCACGGCCCCCCTCCTGGACCCCCTGCAGTTTGCATATAGAGCCAACAGGTCTGTAGACGACGCCATCAACATGGCCCTACACTTCATCCTGCAGCATCTGGACTCCCCAGGAACCTACGCCAGGATCCTGTTTGTGGACTTCAGCTCTGCCTTCAACACCATCCTTCCAGACCATCTCCGAGACAAGCTTTCCCAGATGAATGTGCCTGATCCCATCTGCCGGTGGATCACTGACTTCCTGACGGACAGGAAGCAGCATGTGAGGCTGGGAAAGAATGTCTCGGACTCCCAGACCATCAGCACCGGCTCCCCTCAGGGCTGTGTTCTTTCTCCTCTGCTCTTCTCCCTGTACACCAACTGCTGCACCTCCACCCACCAGTCTGTCAAGCTAATCAAGTTTGCAGATGACACCACCGTTATTGGACTCATCTCGGACGGGGACGAGTCTGCCTACAGGAGGGAGGTTGAACGTCTGGTGTCCTGGTGCAGCCACAACAACCTGGTGCTGAATGCCCAGAAGACAGTGGAGATTATTGTGGACTTCAGGAAGCACACAGCCCCATTCCCCCCCATCATCCTGACTGACACCCCCATCACCTCTGTGGACTCATTCCGCTTCCTGGGTACCACCATCACCCAGGACCTGAAGTGGGAGCCCACCATCACCTCTGTCATCAAGAAAGCCCAGCAGAGGATGTACTTCCTGAGGCAGCTGAAGAAATTCAACCTGCCAACACGGACGATGATGCAATTCTACACTGCAATGATCGAGTCCATCCTCACCTCCTCCATCACCGTGTGGTACGCTGGAGCCACTATCAGGGACAAACAGAGACTGCAGCGTGTTGTGCGCTCTGCTGAGAAGGTGATTGGCTGCAGACTCCCATCTTTGCAGGACCTGTACACCTCCAGGACATTGCGGCGTGCAGCTCGGATCTCAGCTGACCCTTCTCACCCTGGACACAGTCTGTTTGACCTGCTCCCCTCAGGCAGGAGGCTCCGGTCCATTCGCACCAGAACCTCTCGCCATAAGAACAGTTTCTTCCCCTCTGCTGTTGGACACATGAACAATAACCATATGACTGTACCCGCCACTAACACATGACCCTATGCTGTGTTCACTGCATCATTCTATGTTTGGCACTGATCACCACCTGCACTCATGTATATATCTTTCAACGTAGCACTCTTAATTCTTATTCTCATGTATATATCTCATGTATATCTCATGCACATATCTTTCCACGTAGCACTTTTAATTCTTATCCCTACTTTTATTTTTTTCCATGTCTATTTAAGTGCTATTTATGACAGCATGTTTGCACTGAAGCACCGCAGCAATTTCTTAATGTTGTAAACCTGCTCAACATTTGGCAATAAACCCCTTTCTGATTCTGATTCTGATTCTGAGTTTTCAAAGATTGTGCATTAGAGCTGTAAATGTTGGTAGGTGTGGAAGGAAATGCCACTGAAGGTGCTCAAGAACTTCTACTCCTGCACCATCAAGAGCGTCCTGACGGCAAACATCTGCACCTGGTTTGGGAACAGCACCAAGCAGGACAGGTGAGATCTGCAAAGAGTGGTGCGCTCAGCCGAACACATCATTCAATCAGAGCTCCCTGACCTGCTGTCCATCTACACTAAGCGGTGCAAGTCCAAAGCTAGGAAGATTATGATGGACCTCTCCCATCCCAACAATGGACTCTTCTCACTGTTGAGGCCTGGGAAGCGCTTCCGCTCCCTTAAGGCCAAAACAGAGAGAATGCCCCCAGGCTATTCGGGCCCTGAACCAGTTGTAGGACTGGACTCTCCCACACATCACATCACCACATGCACCACCACACATTTCCTATGATCCTATAATTCCTATAATTTATCATCTTTATAATCTTTACAATCTCTTCTGCTATTTGCACATTCTTTACTGTAAATTCCTAAGTTAATTTGTAAATTTTGTAGTAACCTGTAAATTGCAAATATTGTAAAACTTTTTTTCTGTCATTTAATGGTCGGGCATTGTACAGCTACAAGCATTTCACCCCCATGTCATACTGTGTATGGTTGTGTGTGTGTGACAAAAAAAAAATTTGAATTTGAATTTGAATTTGAAATGAGGATGTTCAAATACCGGCCAAACAGTCATTGAAATTACAGTCATTTGATTCACAGATACCATGCTGAAGTTAAAAACATTTTACTGGTCAAATTCAAGGAATGTGGCAGGAGCACTGGGGCATTAATAATACAGGAAGGCATATATACAGGGTGGGCCATTTATATGGATACATCGTAATAAAATGGGAATGGTTGGTGATATTAAAGTCCTGTTTGTGGCACATTAGTATATGTGAGGGGTCAAACTCCTCAAGATGGGTGGTGACCATGGTGGCCATTTAGAAGTCGGCCATCTTGGATAGAACTTTTGTTTTTTCAACAGGAAGAGGGCCATCTGACACATCAAACTTATTGGTAATGTCACAAGAAAAACAATGGTGTGCTAGGGCAGGGATAGCTCAGTAGGTAGAGTGGTTGCCCCATGATCGGAAGGTCGGGGGTTCGATTCCCCTTAACAGCTACCCTGAGGTACCCCTGAGCAAGGTACCGTCCCTACACACTGCTCCCCGGGCGCCCAATGGCTGCCCACTGCTTCACTGAGTGAATGGGTTAAATGCAGAGAGCAATTTCCCCACGGGGCTCAATAAAGTACAATAATGTACACTTTCTTCTTCTTGATTTCAACATAACTTTATTCTTTCATGAGTTATTTACAAGTTTCTGACCACTTATAAAATGTGTTCAATGTCCTGCCCATTGTGTTGGATTGTAATGCAACCCTCTTCTCCCACTCTTCACACACTGATAGCAACACCGCAGGAGAAATGCCAGCACAGGCATCCAGTATCCGTAGTTTCAGGTGCTGCACATCTCGTATCTCCACACCATAGACAATTGCCTTCAGATGACCCCAAAGATAAAAGTCTAAGGGGGTCAGATCGGGAGACCTTGGGGGCCATTCAACTGGCCCACGAAGACTAATCCACTTTCCAGGAAACTGTTCATCTAGGAATGCTCGGACCTGGCACCCATACTGTGGTGGTGCACCATCTTGCTGGAAAAACTCAGGGAACGTGCCAGCTTCAGTGCATAAAGAGGGAAACACATGTAGCAATTTCAAATATCCAGTGGCCTTGAGGTTTCCATTGATGAAGAATGGACCCACTATCATTGTACCCCATATACTACACCAAACCATCACTTTTGTTGGTCCAACAGTCTTGGAGGGATCCATCCAATGTGGGTTAGTGTCAGACCAATAGCGGTGGTTTTGTTTGTTAACTTCACCATTCACATAAAAGTTTGCCTCATCACTGAACAAAATCTTCTGCGTGAACTGAGGGTCCTGTTCCAATTTTTGTTTTGCCCATTCTGCAAATTCTGTGCACCGATCTGGGTCATCCTCGTTGAGATGCTGCAGTAGCTGGAGTTTGTAAGGGTGCCATTTGTGAGTAGCTAATATCCACCGAAGGGATGTTCGACTAATGCCACTCTCCAGTGACATGCGGCGAGTGCTATGCTGTGGGCTCTTGCTGAATGAAACTAGGACAGCCACTGATGTTTCTTCATTAGTGACAGTTTTCTTGCGTCCACATTTTGGCAAATCCAACACTGAACCAGTTTCACAAAACTTAGCAAGCAGTTTGCTAACTGTAGCATGGGAGATGTAGGGTGTCTTGCATTGAAATCTGCTTTCAAATGCCCACATATAATCTTGTCAACGGCTGTGAACAAAGAGAAACTTGTAAATAACTCATGAAAGAATAAAGTTACGTTGAAACCAAGCACACCATTGTTTTTCTTGTGACATTACCAATAAGTTTGATGTGTCACATGGCCCTCTTCCTATTGAAAAAACAAAAGTTGTATCCAAGATGGCCGACTTCTAAATGGCCACCATGGTCACCACCAGTGTTGGTCAAGTTACTTGAAAAAAGTAATCAGTAACTAATTACTGATTACTTCCCCCAAAAAGTAATCCCGTTACTTTACTGATTACTTATTTTCAAAAGTAATTAATTACTTAGTTACTTAGTTACTTTTTAAAAACACGATTTACAACCTGAAGAGGTGATAAAGCGATAGATCTTTCAGCCCAATTCTACTTTTTCTACATAATCCATCATACAAAATGTAATCAAATGGAAAAGTCTCTTTTTTAAAACTTGTTTTATCAGTTTTAATTGATAGAGTTGTATTGTTGATTGTCATTTATGCTTAGAAACATTTACTCATTTATGCTTAGAAATATTTAACCATAGATGCTTAGAAGTGTATAATCAATTGTGTAGTGATAAGTTGTGTGATCTTTAACAGGCTACAGAGGCCTGGTGTGCATTCCACACTGGGAGCATGGGAAAGTTCGTACCTTGTTTAATTGTTATGGTAGGATTAACGTAGTTACATTTGTTTTAGTCTAAGTGCTTTTTGTGTATAAATGAACTGCTAGACTTCCTTACTGTGTTATCTAGGATGAGGGGGGGTCTACCCTCTTCCTGACCAAGGATGTTTGCTTGTGTGCTTTTATGACCCTTTGATCAGCAGTAACACACACACACACACACACACACACACACACACACACACACACACACACACAGGCAAGGTACTCTTTGTGTATGTAGACGTCATATGTTAATGAACCTATGCATATTCATGTAACCTCAATAAAAGGACAGTGTACGGGAGAACGGACGAGAGCAACTGGGGCCAAGCGAAGGAAAGGCGTTTGTCCGGTTCTCTCCCGTGCACGAGTACCATATGAAGAAGTTTGCCTACTTGCGTCTTGCTTTGCGGTGTAATTATATTGTCTTCAACGTTCCAGCGAATAGGTTTATGCTACAAACCCATCATTAATCTTTTAACTTTATGCATCAAGCAAAAATTTAATTATATGCAACATTCTCTGACTTGAATAAATTAGTAGGTCAGTGTGTTTGCGCTTGTGTTGATTAGTCAGTCCAGTCTCAATGTTTTGAGGTAGTTGAGTTAAGCTGAGTGATAGTGTGTGTGTGTGTGTGTGTGTTTATCAGTCAGTCCCTTTTGGCTTGTGGAAAAAAGCTGTTGCACAGTCTAGATGTGTGTGCCCGAATGCTTCGGTACCTTTTTCCAGATGGCAGGAGTGTGAAGAGTGTGTGAGAGGGGTGTGTCCGATCAGCCACAATGCTGGTGGCTTTGCGAATGCAGCGTGTAAATGGTAAATGGCCTGTATTTATATAGTGCTTTTCTAGTCCCTAAGGACCCCAAAGCGCTTTACATATCCAGTCATCCACCCATTCACACACACATTCACACACTGGTGATGGCAAGCTACATTGTAGCCACAGCCACCCTGGGGCGCACTGACAGAGGCGAGGCTGCCGGACACTGGCGCCACCAGGCCCTCTGACCACCACCAGTAGGCAACGGGTGAAGTGTCTTGCCCAAGGACACACGACCGAGACTGTCCAAGCCGGGGCTCGAACCGGCAACCTTCCGATTACAAGGCGAACTCCCAACTCTTGAGCCATGATCGCCCCGGTGGGCGATCATGGCTTGAGGACATGTGGTGTAGATGTCCTCAATAGAGGGGAGAGAGACCCCGATGATCTTCTCTGCTGTTCCCACTATCCGCTGTAGGGTCTTGCGGTCCGATATGGCACAGTTCCCAAACCAGACAGTGATGCAGCCGCTCAGGATGCTCTCGATAGTTCCTCTATAGAAGGTGGTCTGGATCGGTGGTGGAAGCCGGGCCTTTCTCAGTCTTCTCAGAAAGAAGAGACGCTGTTGGGCTTTCTTGTGCAGGGAGCTGGTGTTGAGGGACCAGCTGAGGTCCTTCTCCAGGTGGACGCCCAGGAATTTGGTGCTATCGACGATCTCCACAGAGGAGCCGTTGATGCTCAGCGGTGAGTGGTCGCCTCGTGTCCTCCTAAAGTCAACAACCATCTCTTTTGTCTTGTCAACATTCAGAGACAGGTTGTTGTCTTTACACCAGTCCGTTAGTCTCTGCACTTCCTCTCTGTACGCTGACTCGTCGTTCTTGCTAATGAGACCCACCACAGTCGTGTCATCAGCGAACTTAATGATGTGATTTGAACTGTGTGTTGCTACACAGTCATGAGTCAGCAGTGTGAACAGCAGAGGACTGAGCACACAGCCTTGTGGGGCCCCAGTGCTCAGTGTGGTGGTGCTGGAGGTGCAGTTCCCGATCCGTACTGACTGAGGCCTTCCGGTCAGAAAGTCCAGGATCCAGTTGCAGAGGGAGGTGTTCAGGCCCAACAGGCTCAGCTTTCCGATCAGTTGTTGGGGGATGATCGTGTTGAATGCTGAGCTGAAATCTATGTACAGCATTCGGACGTGTGAGTCCTTCTTGTCCAAGTGTGTCAGGGCAAGATGGAGTGCAGTGGAGATGGCGTCGTCCGTTGAGCGGTTACGGCGGTATGCAAATTGCAGTGGGTCCAGTGAGGGGGGCAGCAGGGTCTTGATGTGTCTCATGACGAGCCGCTCGAAGCACTTCATGATGGTGGGTGTAAGTGCAACAGGACGGTAGTCGTTGAGACAGGACACAGAAGACTTCTTGGGCACGGGGACGATGGTGGTGGCCTTGAAGCACGTGGGAACAACGGCACTGCTCAGAGAGATGTTGAAGATGTCGGTGAGAACATCTGCCAGCTGATCAGCACATTCTCTGAGCACTCTGCCTGGGATGTTGTCTGGTCCAGCAGCTTTACGTGGGTTGACTCTGCGTAGAGTTTTCCTCACATCAGCTGTAGTGAGACACAGGACCTGGTCGTTCGGAGGAGGGGTGGTCTTCCTCGCCGCCATGTCGTTCTGCCTGTCGAACCGAGCGTAGAAGTTGTTCAGCGCATCTGGGAGGGAGCCGTCACTGTCACAGGCAGGTGATGTCGTCCTGTAGTTAGTGATGGCTTGTAAGCCCTGCTACATGCGCCGTGTGTCGCCGCTGTCCTTGAAGTGGTTGTGGATTCTCTGGGCGTATGCGTGCTTCGCCTCTCTGATGGCCCGAGAAAGTTCGGCCCTAGCTCTTATAAGCGCCTTATAAGCTTATAAGTTGTGGGAGAGTGGGCAGGATCTGAAAAGAAGAAATAGCAATCAATGATGTACAGGTCTTAATAAGACACTGCAGTCGATAGGCAAGCACTCAACTGGACAACATGTGCACTGTAATGGACCTGAATCTGTTCAGTATGTGCTGTTAGAGTGCTGGGCTTATGACCAGGAACAAAAAGCATTGATAGCAACCTTTAAGACTAAAGACTAATTTTACGTTGGAAGGCATGCTTAAAAAGACAGGAGAGGAAAAGTATTTAATTTCTTTATTGTCCGAATTTATGGAATGAAAAGTTGAACGCACTACTATCAGTGCGTCTATACTAAAAATACCCAACTATCATTTTGTTTACAAACATTTAATAAAATACATAATTTTTTGGTAAGTTAAACTTACATCTTCTATAAAATGCTCTCAGGTAATCAAGCAGAGATGCAGCAGAGTAGAATGACAACTGAAATGCTACTGATGAGCTCCTACTGTCTAGCATGTGCTCTGCTGATACGCTGTTTTGCAGCCTCTACATCATGTGATAGATTTGTTGCTTATTTTTGAAATAATCAGTTAGATCTGGCTCGCTTTCACAAATACCAAAAAGAAAAGAGTCTGTGTGAGCCACATGAAAGTAGCAGCACTCATTTACCATGCAGTGTGTCGATTGGTTTCACTTAATCGATCTTGATGACTGAGCCATGAAAAATGATGTGCCTGCCTCACAAGGCCCCAGTTCACCAAACAGCAAAAGTCCCAAGCCTTTAAGCAACATGGGCTTAAATATATGTCAACAACAACAGAAAATAGTTTTAAAATATACCAGTGTTTTTGCCCATCTGTTCATGTTTTCAAACATTTTCTTTCACTACTTTACAATGTAAGAGACATAAATACCTGAAGTCCAGTGCAACAGCAAGCGTCCCCTTCATGGCCTATTTGGAGGCTGCAGGGACATGGCCAGCTATCAGCAGATCATTTCACAGAATTCACTACTGTAAGAAGATTTTAGAGCAAAACTGAAAAAAATGTATATTTGACTAGATTTGAGACAGGGTGTCAAAGTAAAAAGTCCATTTTCCATCACAAATATGGTTACAAATACACATAACTTATTTTCTTATCTTAGCTGTTTGACAGGATGTTCCATAAACAGACAGAATTATGCGACTAAATTGGCTGCTGTCTTTTTGCTTCTGTGTCTGAAAGCATGGAGGTTTCACTAAACAAGTGAAACATAAACGTTAGCCCAAACACTAATCCAATTTCAGCTGAAGGAAATTATTTCCATACAATTTCAATATCCATTTTCAAGTTGTGCGGGGAGGGGGACGACTGACCAAACGTCTGTAATCAAGATTATATGTGGACATTTGATACAGGGTTATGGTGTGTAACAGGCATTGGGTTTGAGCGTTCCACTGCAGTGTGCCAAAAAAAACCAGATGTGTGGCTGACAGCTTAGTTCAAACTTGTACAAGGAACCACAGAGAACATCTCACTGGGCCCGGAAGGTCCCCAGCAGGATGAACTTACGCAGACCACAGTGATGGCAAACACTGATGTAGCACTTGAAGTAACACTGAGGTGATGAAGAGTAAAAAGATTTAAGCCATCTATACAGAATTCAAACATCTCGTTCCACTGTTCCTTTTGTAGGTTATTGTATATAAGAGGAAATATGTAAATCCGTCATACAGAGCATAATCAGAAAGAGTAAAAAGATTTCCAAAAGTTAAAGCTGGAAACATAGCTAATTTCCTACGGTCAGATATTTATTACTGGTGCTGGAATAGTTTTTCTCTGTTGAAAGCATTGCTAACTTGTTTTTTCACAGGCGATTACAGCGAGAACAAGACCAGCTCACAGGCCAGCAGAGCATGAGACCTTCATGAGGCTGAGAGCCACCTCTGGGATCAATGTTGCCATTTTGTTGATCAAGCAACACAGATTTACCATGTAAGATGCATTTTGTTGGCTAAATAGCTGTCTGTAGTGCCCATTCATTGAGCAATTTTTCACAGGAGTAAAAGTGGACAGTGTAACGATGAGTGGTTGAATAACATCTCCAGTCTGCATGAGATCTATTTGGTACATTTAGCACAATGTTTGTATTGTAACAACTAGGATAAACTTGAAACTTGAAGTTTATCTAGGCTTTGTATCAGACTGTTGGAGCAATTTATTGAAAATAGTTGAATTTAGCCTCAATTTAGCATTTTGTTTTAACTTTAAAAACAAGGAACCAGACACTGAAGAGAAATGAAAAGGAAGAAAAATGAATGAATCCAGTTTTATTCACTGGCACGTTTTGATCATTTATCTCGAGCCTGTGGTAATGGGGCTGGGAGTCTGCGTTCTGTGAATGCGGTGTGATCTGGATGTTGCCCTGGATTATCAGTTCTTCACAGCAACTTAAAATGCACCAGAGCACAAAGTCCTGTTTACTCACTATTAGTGAGTAAGACGTTACTTAAAGTTTATTTCAAATGAAAATATAGAAATTACAGAAAATTGCTAAAGCTTATTTTGATTTGAAAATTAAAATTCCACAAATGCTAAAAAGATATCTGTGCATGACTAAGCAGGCCTATAGTGGCAAATCGGTACATCTAAAATATATTGATTGCAAAAATGCATTCTCATAGTTGAAAATCGCCTAACCCTAATCTCTTAGTTATTTTAGGTGCGTTTTAAAATACGCAAAACTGACATTTATTTAGAAGTAGGTAGCAGTGGTCCAGGTGGTAGACTGGGTTGTCTACTGATCAGCACATGGACCAGAGGAGTCAGGGACCCTGAGTTGGGTCCATGTATTTCTGTCAGTGTGTGTGCAAATGTTAGAAAGAGCTACAGTTATTGGGTGAATGAGACTTAGTGGTACTAGAAAGCACTTTAAGAGCGCAACTCAGTAGCAAGTTGCTATATCAGTACAAGCACACATTTTAACTACAAGCTACAATTAATCCAACACAGGCATTCATACTGTAATTTTTGTGTTACACACAGGGGGAAAAAGTCATGACCCAAAGCATCTATCCGTGTCTTTAAAAAGAGAGAGGGCATGAAGTAGACGAAAATTGATATTACAGTTGAAAATTGATATTCAGTTTGTAGAGTAACTGAAGTCATAACAAAATTTTGTTGGTGGTGGCGGTGGGGGGGGGGGGGGGGGGTTAATGTGACAACAGTAGCTAACATATTTCTGTAGAATTACAAAATGTGCTTATATATAACATTTATAACTATTGACAGTGCAAATGGGCAGTGGCCCAAAGCATACTGCACAAGCAACCCAAGATTGGGATATTCTTCCATGGTCACACCCAACAGAACAGTTTTCAAATACTATACGCAAAACCAAATGCAGAGAGACTCACAAATAAGCAGCAGCTGCTATAAAGGACTGGAAGAGCACCTCAAGGGAGGAAAGTGGGTTCTAGACTTCAGATAGTAATTGACTGAAACTATTTTCACCTCAGAATTTAAAACAGCCCTTGTACCCAAAATGATGTGTTTACTTTTGAGACTCTCAAAACAGTTGTGATTTGGTGTCATATAAATCAAAGTGATCTAAAATTTAGTTTACTGGATGAGCGTAAACACACAGTTTACACTACATTACTTTTTGGACATGACAACATGTATTTTCTCACCTGTGAACTGTATTGTGCTTATATAATATACTATATTATACTTTCTAATATCCCAGAAACATTATTGTTAATGCTTGTGTCCTTTTATATAAGTAAAGGGTCAAAAACATGCCTTCCTGCAGTTTAGGTTTTTTTTTTTTTTTACTATTACCAGTTGTCAGTATTCTAGTGAAGTGTTTATGAAAGTGTTTTAAAAATGTCCATAGAAAGGTTAGCAGCCTGGTGACCATCTTAAACCTCCTCCATAGGGGAAACTCTGTCTGTTACAGTTGGTGTCCTCACTTCATATACCCACTCATTTTGCCTACTTTCAGAAATGGTGTTGTCCTGTACAAAGAGCCAAAAAGCAGAACATATTTTATATTTCTATGTATATTTTATATACAATCACGATGTTTTCACTTCTATATGAAAATGCATGTACGGGATGTTTTTATTACCAGTAGTGTGGCTGCTCTGTTGGAAGTGTGTCATCAGTAATATTACCAGCACATTACAGCCTCAGCCACTACGAAGGATAGGATCGTGGACAGGATGATGTAGTTTCTACAGTCAGGGGAATCTACACAGACCCAAGCGTTAGTGTAGCAGTAATCCCAATGGTGTCTACCATGTTTGCAAGCATTGAAAATATATTTAATCAAATTAAATTAAAGCTTTGAGCTTCCAGCTAATCGAAGCTCTATATTCAGCACAGTAATGACCTGCCTAGCCTTTCATTTTGTGGGACAGTAAATAGCGTACACAGCATTTAGAATGCTGCTCACTTCTTCCTGGACCTACATATTCCACCCTTTATACACAGTGAAAGTGGTTAACCAGCAATAACTTTTAAAACAAAAATGAGTTTGTTACAATAAAAGTCCTGCAAGTGAAAACTTAGAGTCAGTTTTACTATTGTTATAATATACAAAGAACATTTAATTTTGTGGCATATACCTGATGTTGGTCCTACCATGAGTAGTTCCTCCACAGTGGGTTCTACAGGTGCTATACTGATGTGAGTATTAATACATGTATGTGTTTCACTGACACAGAAAATCATTAGAAAGATAAATCTTTGTAAAGCGCTTTGAGGGCCCTGAAATTCGGTCCCGGTAGGAAATTCTCAGGATTGGCTGCAGGCCGCATTGTTGACGCGCGTTCAGGTGTCAAGTAATTGCATTTGTTGAGCACCAGGTTTCACTAGCGTATAGTGCAGTAGGAATGACGATAGAGTTCAATAGTCTGATCCTGACCCTAACATTCAGGGAGGTCGAGTTCCAAATAGGTTGGAGACATCGCAGGACACAGACAGCCTTCCCTACTGTGACGTCGACATCTCAGTCAGAGATCCCGTCATTCGAGATGATGCTGCCAAGATATGTGAAATTCTCCACCTCTTCAGCATATTGTTGGTTGATCATTACAGGAACGCGGGCACGTGCATAGCCAACTCGGAGTACCTTGGTCTTCTTGGCGCTGATTCTTAATCTGACTTTCGTCACCTCCCTCTGCAGGGCCGCGCTCAACTCTTGGAGGTCTTCCTGAGTCGAGACGAGCAGGGCGATGTCATACACAAAGTCCAAGTCAGTGAGATTACGCGCTTCTTGCCAGGGGACACCAATGCCAGCTTGGTCAACTGATTGTCGCATGATGAAGTCAGTCACCAACAGGAAGAGGAAAGGGGATAGCAGGCATCCTTGTCGGACGCAAGTGTTGATCTTGAAGAAATCTGTGCAGCCGTCATCCATCCAGACGCAGCAACGGGAGTTGGAGTAGAGACCACGAAAGGCATCTACAAACTGCTGAGGGACTCCATAGTGGCTTAGGATAGCCCATAGAGTCGACCGGTGGACGCTGTCAAAAGCCTTCTCGAAGTCAATGAAATTAATAGAAATCTTCCTTTGGTATTCCAATGTTTGTTCAATGATCATGCGGAGGGTGAAGATTTGCTCGAAGATTATAAAGTCTAATAAATAATTAACATAATTGTATTGATGTGTATGTCTGTATTTCTCTGCTCAGACCTTCTAAAGACTGGTTTGCTTTGACTGATCTACATATTTTGTAAACTTTGTAAAATATTGTGTTATTTATTTTATTTCTGTCTGTTACTGTTCTTATGGTCTTAGAGCAACTGTAACCACATAATTTCCTTAGGGATTAATAAAGTATTATAATTCTGATTTTAGTATTTGGTGAGTATAACTCAAAATAGATCATTTCTTTTCACTGAACACATTTTAATTTACTTGTTGACATTTTAATTAGCTGCTTTAGATATTACAGATACAAAGGGAAAAAAGTTACTTGTTTTTTAAAAAAACAAGAAGTTAGTTATATGTAAACATTTGATTTTTAAACTCGTATTTTCCCATATTTTGACGCGTATATTAGTTGTCACACAAACATATATAGAATAGCTTTTTTTCATGCACAAGTTGCATGTGTGTTTATAGTCAGAGTTAAGAAAGAATGTGAATGTGCTGCATGCAGTTCTTCTCTTGGGTGAAAATTAAATTGTTTTAACTATAATTCATAATTTTGATATTTTACAGCTCTGATATTCCTCCTATAAAAAACTATATACTGGTGTTCATTTCACTCTGAATACTCACCAGTACTACCAGTGTTGGTCAAGTTACTTGAAAAAGTAATCAGTAACTAATTACTGATTACTTCCCCCAAAAAGTAATCCTGTTACTTTACCGATTACTTATTTTCAAAAGTAATTAGTTACCTAGTTACTTTTTAAAAACACGATTTACAACCTGAATAGGTGATAAAGCAATAGATCTTTCAGCCCAATTCTACTTTTTCTACATAATCCATCATACAAAATGTAATCAAATGGAAAAGTCCCTTTTTAAAACTTGTTTTATTAGTTTTAATCTTTTAACTTTATGCATCAAGCAAAAATTTAATTATATGCAACATTCTCTGACTGGAAGAAATTTGTTTAATATTTAAACCTATTTTCTGCACATTCCAGCACATTTTTTGTGTGTTTACACTCACTCTTTCAAATAGATGCAAGTAAAACACAGCAGAAAAAAAAAGCAGTCAAAGACTCAGCGGTCCTTTTGCTCTATTTTCACCTGTAGGTGTAGGCGGAGGTTTACCCTGGTGCAGGTGTGCCGCAGCGGTCAGTGGAAGAATCTGCGAGTTTCTCTGTGAATTTCCCATTATGTCGTAGTGCACTCTGTGTTTGCTTGGAAGTTTAGGGTTTTTTTCGCTGTAAAAAGAAGTTTTCTTCCCACGCACAACGGACACTAATGTTTTTGTCAATTTTTATGGAATCAAACTTAAAGTAAGGTCAGTACTTCCACGCTTTAAACGCTGCATGCTCATACTCTCTCCTGCACTCGATATATTATCCATTGTTGCTCTGTACACAGCTGTTTTCACGAACGTCGCACTTGCTTACGTCACTGTCATGAGACATTCTCGCAAAAAAATCACGGTTTTAGTAACGCAGTAACGCGGCGTTCCTACGGGTAAGTAACGGTAATCTAATTACCGCTTTTGCAATAGTAATCCCTTACTTTACTCGTTACTTGAAAAAAGTAATCGGATTACAGTAACGCGTTACGTGTTACTGCCCATCTCTGAGTACTACAGGGCCTTTGCAGTGACACTCGAAGTGTATTTACTGTAGCTGTCACACTGTCTGTGTGGCTGGCAGAGTTGGATTTAAACCCTGGACTCCAAAAGCTCCAAATAAAACTCAAAACAGCTTTAGTCCAACCTCTAAGTAAATTACAAAGATTGCAAAGGTAAGCAAACTAAAAATACACAGGGAACAGGGACAGGGCTGACATGGCATGGCAATAGACTATGTGCACGTTAGCATATGCTACTTCCGGTGCGGAAACTCCTGTGGGGAGCTTTGTTTCCGGTGTCCTATTCGCGCCTTGTTTACGGTCCAAAACAAGTTAAGCAAATGAATGAATCAAGCGGCGATTTGCATTTCTATAAATGTCTTGGGCATTTACCCAATATATCTGTAAATGATGTTCATCGACTTGTCAATATTTTTCCCCCGCGCCTCAGAGCAAAAGAGAAAAGGGATTCAAATTTTATATTTCTCAGTATCTGTAAACAGCGGTCCCTCGTTCATCGCGGGTGTTATGTTCTAAAAATAACCAGTGATAGGTGAAATCCATCCATCCATCCATCTTCATCCGCTTTATCCAAGGCCGGGTCGCAGGGGCACCAGCCTAAGCAAAGAGGCCCAGACCTCCCTCTCCCTAGCCACCTCCTCCAGTTTATCCGGGGGAATACCAAGGCGTTCCCAGGCCAGCCGAGAGATATAATCTCTCCAGCGTGTCCTGGGTCTGCCCCGGGGCCTCCTCCCGGTGGGACATGCCTGGAACACCTCACCCAGGAGGCGCCCAGGGGGCATCCTTGTCAGATGCCCGAACCACCTCAGCTGGCTCCTTTCGATGTGGAGCAGCAGCTGCTCTACTCTGAGCCCCTCCCGGATGGCCGAACTTCTCACCCTATCTCTAAGGGAGAGGCCAGCCACCCTTCGGAGGAAGCTCATTTCTGCCGCTTGTATCCGCGATCTCGTTCTTTCGGTCACTACCCACAGCTCGTGGCCATAGGTGAGGGCAGGGACGTAGATCGACCGGTAAATTGAGAGCTTCGCTTTTACACTCAGCTCCCTCTTCACCACGACGGACCGGTGCAGCGTCTGCATTACTGCAGCTGCAGCCCCAATCCGTCTGTCGATCTCCGGCTCCCTTCTCCCATCACTCGCGAACAAGACCCCGAGATACTTGAACTCCTCCACTTGGGGCAGGAACTCATTCCCGACCCGGAGTGGGCACTCCACCCTTTTCCGGCTGAGAACCATGGCCTCAGATTTGGAGGTGCTGATCCTCATTCCCGCTGCTTCACACTCGGCTGCGAACCGTTCCAGTGCGAGCTGGAGGCCCTCACCCGATGAAGCCAACAGAACCACATCATCCGCAAAAATCAGAGATGAGATTCTGAGGCCACCAAAGCGAAAGCCCTCCGCCACTTGGCTGCGCCTAGAAATCCTGTCCATAAAAATTATGAACAGAACCGGAGACAAAGGGCAGTCCTGGCGGAGCCCATCACCCACCGGGAACGAGTCCGACTTATTGCCGGCAATGCGAACCAAGCTCTTGCAACGGTTGTATAGGGATCGAATGGCCCGTAGCAATGGGCCAGACACCCCATACTCCCGCAACACCTCCCACAGGACACCCCGAGGGACACGGTCGAATGCCTTCTCCAAGTCCACAAAACACATGTAGACTGGTTGGGCAAACTCCCATGCACCCTCAAGTATCCTCGAGAGGATAAAGAGCTGGTCCAGTGTTCCGCGACCAGGACGAAAACCGCATTGTTCCTCCTGTATCCGAGGTTCGACTAACGGACGAACTCTCCTTTCCAGCACCCTGGCATAGACTTTCCCAGGGAGGCTGAGGAGTGTGATCCCCCTGTAGTTGGAACACACCCTCCGGTCCCCCTTCGGGCGGACCTCATCAACACCAGGGGCTCTGCCACCAAGGAGTTGTTTAACTGCCTCAGTGACCTCGCCCCCGGAAATTGGCGGGTCATTCCCCTCATCCCCAGACTCTGCTTCCTCCTCGGAAGACGTGTCAGTGGGATTAAGGAGGTCCTCAAAGTATTCCTTCCACCGCCTGACAATTTTCTCAGTCGACGTCAGCAGCGCTCCGCCAGCACTATACACAGTGAAATCAAGTAGCCAATTTTATTTTTTGACGGTGCAAAACGTTTCATCGACATACACTACTGCACTCCAGAGTCACACTGCTAGCGATCGATGCAGCAATTCTGTATTGTACAGGAGAGACGTCACGGAGGAGATCGTCTGCAGCGATCAGGACGCAGGACACAATGTGATGTAAAAAAAAAAAAAGCATGCAAACTTGCACTAAAAATCTGCAAAACAGCGAGGTGAAAGGTGAACCACGTTATAGTGAGGGACCACTGTAATTTTGAAGGCAAGTCACAACATACCCTTCGTAAATACTAATGTATAAAAACCCTTACCAGCAATCATTCATTTTTTGTGTGGCTCTTTTTCACAGTTTGTTAACATGCTGTGTAGGTGTGTACTTGACTAGCTGATATCAACATAACGGGGAAACATCTGGTTTGACTATTCTTCACCTGTAGTTTGAATGCTGAACATTTGCCTGTTTAAATCATAAGACCAGTCACTATACAGAGATGTGCTTCTGAATGTGGACGATGTGTATCTGCATGCAGTAATGCAGTTCTGCTTGTATTGAGTGATGTAAACAACTGATCAATCTAAACTCTTTAAACGTCAAAATTGATCATTAGATTTTTTATGACAAACAGTGGTGAGTGTTCCCACCTTCTTCTCTTTGTAACTTAACGCGATCTTTCCGTTTTCGAGTTTTGGACATGATTTTGGAGTATATCTTGGCAGTAGCGATTGACCGCAAAGTAAAGCTACCGGAAATGTACAACCCTACATCCGGTCTCAAACGAGGAAGTTAGCATTTTCTCGTGCACAGGGTCCGTGGACATTCAGTACTCAGCTCAGAGTTTAACACATAAAGCAAAAAATACAACTAGCTTACGCACTTACTATACTCTTGCTCTCTCTCCCAGCTGTCACTGCCACAACTTTCCCCTCTTCCTAAGCAACCAAATGCGTGTGTTGCCATATTTTTGGATTGACTGATGTGGTGCATTTTTCCACCAATAGGAGAGGGGGTACGATGTTTTTTGTTCTTTTCGGTTTGCAAGCATTTTCAGCTTGTGAAAGTCCAGCTTTTACTCTTTCTTTTTGCACTAAATGTGACAACAGTATTTGGAAAAAGCATGGTACAAAATATTTATCATAGCACTGGTTTTACTTGGTCTGTCAACCCAGTTTAAAAACTGTTATGTAGTTTGGCTCGCAGCGAAGGCGGTCGCACTTTTTCTCCTCTCCTCTCCCTTATCTTCCCTGCTTAGCTCGGATAAGATCTTGGAGAGGCTACGGCTGCTGTGAATACTCAGAATAAGATCTCTGACTGCAGACTGGATACATCTTGGAAGGGCTAGCTCGGAATAAGATCTCTGGGCGCAAATTGAATGACATCTCGGGGAGGCACACTGCCGTGAGTTCTCAGAAATCGGCTCCTTGAGCACAAGAGATGACCACATCACAGAACGCAAGTATGGCGAAGCTCGTGGCTCTCCAACATGAGATTGAGAGACCAGTGTTGGACTGTAGAACTGGGCCCTATTAAGCTTTGATTGATTGATTGTCAAAAGTTGAAAAGGAAAGCTCTGTATGATGATGACAAATGTATTTATTTTTCTCTCCCCTCAACAGTGTGTGGATGAAAATACAGTAATATGTTCCTGTTAATAATATGAAGTATAACAACAAAGGTTTTTGTAATCTCTTAAATAGATCGATGCCTGATGTCCGGTCCTTGAAGACGTCATTGGTCATACACACACACACACACACACACACACACACACACACACACACACACACACACAAAATTTGGTATTAACTTTATAGTTGATAATTTCTCTTTATTTACTTTTACACATACATACACATTTTAATAGGGCAAGAAATTACACTAGTTGCATGTAAAGGCTGCATGCAGGTACTGTCAATGTCCCAAAGGCAGAAAACTGTTCTGTTGGTGTACACTTGCTTTAGGGCAAAACAAAAGAAACAGAGCAAATGGATGAAAAAGCATATATTTGCCCTAAAAAAACAAACCCCCCCCCCCAAAAAAAAAAAAAAAAAAAAAAAAAAAAAACCCAAACAAAACAGGGTTATTACAGCAGCATCATTTGGCAACACAAACAGTATACAACCGTGGACAATTAAATCACATCTACTGTGATGTTTCTTCTTTGTCACTGCTTCTAGTTCAAAATGATAATTTCATTCTGCTCACACTTCTGAAAGCACAACATTTAATGGAAGTGAAAAAATGTTACTCCACACATACTGCACAGTGCTAAACTTTCAAATTGGCTTTGTTAAAGGAAGAGCCAAACACCAAACACAAAGATGTTGTGATGTCCGTGAGAAGCTGGGACTAGAAATCAGCTCAAAAAATATCTAATAAATAAAAATCTAATAAAGTTGCATGTTCTTTACTTTAGCTAGTCTAAGCTCAACTGTGTGGCTCTAGTCTTTTTTTTTCTGCAATTCTGCTAAATGGTGCAGGTGAAGCAAACCATTTCTAAAAGTTTCTAAATGTTCTTCTAATCAGAGAGCATCAGAAAGCAAACAAACAGTGAATGTTTGCTCTTAACAAGTACTCTGTGAGTATCCAAAACCTGCTGTATCTTATTATTCACTGCTACTGCTTAACAAAGGCCCAACTGTGCAGCTGTCCTCTGTCATTTTACAAGTCGGAGCAACAATGACCAGCTGTTTTAAAGAGACTAAAAATAAATAAATAAATAATAACAATCAAAGTGTTCTGACATATCAAGACATGGACCAGACTTCTGGGGGGCAGTGTCCACTAATGTCTGGCCCCAGATCCTTTAAGGTAAGACTGAGCTTGCTCCGATTAGACTCTGGAGGCTGGGTCAACATCCTTTTGTCTTTCCTCAGACGTTCGTTGTTATGGTGGAAATGCTGTCTCACTCAAGTGTGTGTGGTTTATCTATAACAATGTGTAAGCAGGTGGGACATATCAAAGTAAAGCCTTACATCTGCAACAGCAAGAGTGGCTTAATCTGACAACGTCACAAGAAAAAGAATAAAAGGTTATATAAAATCTCCTATTATTTAACTGCAAAGCAATTTCTGATGTTTTTAGTCATTCGGATGTGTGGTGTCTTATCAGTAGCAATAATAAAGGAAATGCACATCAAATGTCTGTGTGTGTCATCATGACGCAATGGAATATCATGGACTACCATGACCCCACACACACACACACACACACACACACACACACACACACACACACTTTCCCATTCACTGGTGGAGTGTCTTACTTCTGTATTTGTCCAGTGTTCACATGTATACACAAAATCACATCTATACAGGCGGAAAGTACCAGGTTAAGCAGAATTCCATTAAAGGACAGCGTGACAGAGTTTTTGACAGAAGGTGGTGGGTGTGACCTATCAGTGCTGATGAGCCATCAACAGATGGCCAGTTCATGTTCATTTGCACATTACCACAACTGAACACGGACAAGCTCAACAGACTGATCCTGGCATCACGTCTACACAACTACATGACAACTAATTAGCAGCTCCTTCAACTTATGTCAGATATCCAAACCACGCCTTCTGTTAAAAGTAATGTTAGTATTTCTCTCAGTGACTTCAAATACACCTGTGAGGAACCATTAACAGATGTACAAAACGTTGCTCCGGTGCCACTCTTTCCCTCTGAGGATGTTCCACCTGGTTTTACTTGCTGTGATGAAGATACTGCTGGGTGAACATGTTGAGCTCACTGTCCAGCCAGCCCGCTTTATTCCTGAAAAGGCACAAATGCAAACACACGTTTAAAAAAATAAAAAATAAAAAATAGACAATTATGCAACAAGTTGCATGTTTAAAAGAGACACCTGCAAACAGCATGTGTTGATCAGAAATATAGTCATCCTGAGATCATGCTTGAACATGGCATAGTGCAAAAAACACTCTGACCCTGCTGTGAATGGCTGCACAACTCAGTTTGGAACCTGGCACAGCCTGGTGTAGTTGGTGGACTTCGAGGTTCCAGTTTATGTGCTGCTTTTTCTTTTTGGACCAGAAACATGTTTTCTTTCACTCTCTGCAGTTGTGTTATCAATGTTTTTGCTAAAAACTGGGGGCTGTCTGGGTTTAATGTTGTCAGGAGTTTTATTCACATGCTGCTGTTAATTACATTTCTGTTGCAGGTCTTTTTTTAGTCACACATGTGGGCAAAACTCATGTTTACATCATCATATAAAAGCATAGAATGTGTCCATTTTTAAATGAATTACTTGATGAATCACACCAGCCCTACAAATTTATTTAGTGTGAAGCATGCATCACCAGTTTCACGGGGCTAATGCAAACAACTGTTCATATTCACACCTATGGCCAATTCCAAATCATAAATTAGTCTAATGTGCCTGTCTTTGAACTGTGGTAGCAAGCCCAGATACTGAAGAGAACCCATTTAGGCACAGGGAGGACATGCAAACACCACATAGAAAGACCCCAGCTTGTCAGCAGGTTGGAACCTAGAACTCTTTGAAATAGCTTGTCACCTGTAACCTGTGAACAAAATGTTTAATAATGCCTAGTGTTTTACAAGTTTGACAGTTAACTCGCTCTTTCCACCACTGCAATTTCATTTTAACTGGAAATATGTTGATAGTCAGGACTTTGCTCCTCATCACTCCGCCCAAGACTCTACATTGTAAAGAGAGACACACAGCATGCATGAGCAAAGAGCCACAGTTGAGGTTAGCATTTTTACCGTAGCAGCTTAGCCTTGCTCTGGAGGCTGTCCAGCAGCTCGATCTTGCTGTTCATGTCAGTGATGTCATCTTCAAGATTTTGACGGGTGATGTCTACCTGCTGGCAGAGCTGAGCAAATACCCCAGCCAATTCCCTGTCAACCACACACAGCGTTAGAAAGGCTCGACAATATTCAGTGCTGGATCACAAATATACTTGGCATTCTCTCCTGTAACATTAGTCTAATTATGTGTGCTCACTGCTGGACTTGGTGGCTGCAGTTGGATCCAGTGTAACTGACAATGAGCTGTAGCTTCTCACTGGCGTAATCCACAAACTGCCTCTTAAAGGCTCTTTCTTTGGCCTTGGTGGTCCAGGTGAGCCGCTCATAGATGTAGAGGAGCCCATAAAGGCCCAGTGACAAAGCGATGAGACGCCAGCCCACTGCTTTCCAGATCTACACAGAATGAAAGACCAAGGTCAGGCTGAAACATAGGCTGAGCACTACGTCTACGTTTAATGGTTGGCTATTATGAAATAACAAAAGGCATGAGGAAATAAAATCAGCATTCAAAAAGTTAGTTTGGAATCTTCATAGTGCAAAAATTTGAATAACTCTTTAATAAAAACTATGATAAAATGATGAACTTAATGAGAAAGCCTTTCTGGCAAGTGTTACAGGTGGTGAGTAAACACTGTTGCTGTGGTTTTATTGTGCTTTTTGCCAGCACGTAATCAAAAACATCACAGTTCAGATCATTTCAACTCCCATCCCACAACAGGAAAAGCAAGTACTGTCCCATTTTCAGAGCTTTGCAATTCACTCTGTAGAGCATTATAATACATTTGTTGCCCATCACTACCTCTTTGATTCTGGAACACCAAAACAGATCTGTTTCCTTAATATTTCATTCAATTCTAATTGTGTGCGGTGTGTTTGTAGATCCTCACCACTCCACCAACGACAAGAACACCCATGGAAGTACGGGAGGTGAGGGAAGCAAGACCGGTCACCATAGAGACCATCAGCTCCTCCTGGGTCATGGCGCTTTGTGGAAATGGAGGCATGCTGGTGCTGACCGGTGTCAAGGCCATTGGGCGAGGAACCTGTATGGACAACACAGCGAATAACCTCACAAAGCACACGGCCCTGTACAGATCAATCCAGCTCTGGTCTTTTTGTCCTGGTTTTATTCTAGTCATGTCCAACAGTAGGACACAGCTGAAGGTGAAAAGGAAGCTTTCTATATCAATTTAGGTATGTGATTATGCTTTTTGTTTCAGGATTCTATGCATCAAATATGCTTTTTAATTGTATACAATGTTGCTTATGTAGACACTTTGAGGAAGTTTATGCTTCTGGCAATGTTACCTGGTCATTGTAGCCCATGAGAACGCGTCGGGTATTCTTGGGTCCAAGGAAGCGGTTGACCAGCATGGTCCAGCCCAGAGAGAAGTGGAAGCTGATATCTTCTTGAAAGTCACTGCAAAGCTTGTCACAGGCGAGGTCATAACTGAGGCTGAAGCACTGACTTCGAGGCACCAGCTTGTCAACCTGCTCTCTCACGGCACTGGGCAGCAAAGGCTTCAGACCCTCTGCACACATGAACAGAAAACAGCAGCGTCATTGTGAAAATAAATAATTATTTTCTGCTTGGCTTTGAATTACAACACAACAGCAATAACGACAACAACACAATTTTCAAACAATAACTATTCCATATAGCAGGGGTGGGCAACTCCAGGCCTCAAGGGCCAGTGTCCCTGCAGGTTTTAGATGTGTCCTTGATCCAACACAGCTGATTTAAATGGCTAAATTAGCTCCTCAACATGTCCTGAAGTTCTTCAGAGGCCTGGTAACGAACAAATCATTTGATTCAGGTGTGTTGACCCAAGGTGAGATTTAAAACCTGCAGGACACCGGCCCTCGAGGCCTGGAATTGCCCACCCCTGCCATATAGTGTAACTAGTTGCATGCCACAAATACACATGTGTTTGGCAATCATAGCTGAAAACCTCATAGTGGCTTAACGTAAACCAGAGCCTGTTGAAGTAGAAAGGTGGACATATTACCAATCATGTCATTCTGTGTGGTCTGCAGTGCACTGCTGATGGAGGTGGAGCACCTCTCCGACATGTTCTTGCCCAGGCCCTCCTCTATGTGCCGATGGAGTTCCTACAACAAACAATGACAAAGAAATGTTAAAGCATTAGTTTTTTTGAAAGGTTTAACGACAATCCCTTATATAAGATGTCATTACAGACCACAATCTGCATGTCTCTTTCACTGACACCTTTGATTATTGATATACCTTTATTAGTCCCACAAGGGGAAATTGACAACCTTTTTTCTACTGTGTAGGTTCAGGGCCGCTAACAAACATCTAAACTAAATGATGATATGGAAAAAGGTATATTTTATTGGCCGGGCATCCAAAAGAATGTGCGCTGATGGTGTGCATCCTGCCTGAAGTGTCAGATGGTTAACCAGCCGACCATTCCAAAAGCCTCTTTGTACCCATTATCAGGTCTTATTTGACTGCACACTTAAATGGTAAATGGTAACTGAAGTCTTATGATTCTTATGTAGCGCTTTTCTACTCTCCCGCACTCAGGACTCAGGGCTTTATACAACATGCCACATTCACCCATTCACACAAGCACTTCTTCTGTGCTTTTAAGATTCTAACATTAAAAGGTGGATGCATGAGAGAGCAACTTTGGGTTAAAATCTTGATATTTATATCTTAATATCAAAGATATTTGGCATGCAGTCTGGGGGAGCCAGAGTTCAAACCACCAACCTTCCGGTCAGTAGATGACCTGCTCTACCTCCTGAGGCTACACCCCTTCTGAGCTACACTTAAAGAGCTGTATGAATTATTTGGCATTAAATCTGTTTGGACTAGTGTCTACCACCCTCAGACTGAGGGTGGTAGACAGGTGGAGAGGCTGAAAAAGACTTTAAAGTCCATGATTTGAAAGTTCATTCACGAGGATTTACGCAATTGGATCGCTGATTAGACCCTCAGTTGTTTGCTGAGGTACTCCAGGTCACGGGGGTGTTGGACCTGGTTAAGGGAAGCTGGAGGGAAGGTCCAAGCCCAGCTAAAAGCCAGATTTAATACGTCTTGGACCTTAGAGCAAAGCTGCACACACTGGGGATGTTGGTATGTGAAAATCAGCTTCAGGCC
This sequence comes from Aulonocara stuartgranti, assembly GCF_965226115.1. Taxonomy (NCBI): domain Eukaryota; kingdom Metazoa; phylum Chordata; class Actinopteri; order Cichliformes; family Cichlidae; genus Aulonocara; species Aulonocara stuartgranti. The sequence continues at coordinate 19,541,856 of NC_138956.1, forward strand.
CAGGAACGTTAACTTACTGCCAATTCCAGTCTCTGCTCGAGGAGATGGACAGCTCATACAAAGACATCCCGCTCCACTGTGCTGTTAGATGGCTTATCTGTAGAAAGTATCTTGCTGATAGAACTGGACATCTCAACGAGCATAATCTCAAATTGCAGGAATCAGGACAAAATGTTTCAGATATACGCGACAAGTGGGAGGCTTTGGTTCAAAAGCTGGCAGTTTTTTTTCAAGCGATGTTGAAACATTCTGCTACTTCAAATGCCCCAAGGAGCTGTCCACGGTCCTGATATCATCCCTTATATGACCCTGGGATGAAACTGTGGAGTCCAAAGTGAGACCCAGATTGTGACTTTCTGTGGATGGTGGGATGGGGCAAGTGTCAATGTCAGTGAGTAGATTTCCATCTTTTGGAGAAGGGCTTTTGGGGGCCACAACTGACCTGACTAAACATAAAAGGCAAAATGTTTAGAGAGAATTGGCCAAAATGCTGAAAAAGGGGTTGAAGAGTTGCCCAGCGCGTCATAGTTCATGTAGTGAAGGGTCTATAAACATCACAAACAATGTGGTCTGTGCAGCAGGGAAAATGAGTGGGACTGCCCCACTCATATTGTGTGTGTGTGTGTGTGTGTGTGTGTGTGTGTGTGTGTGTGTGTGTGTGTGTGTGTGTGTGTGTGTGAGTGAGAGAGAGAGAGAGAGAGAGAGAACGGAGAGTTGAAAACAAGTCGCGACCGATGAGAAACGGAAGATGAAGCACGTAAATATAATAACCACTACAGTCATTGCAGAGTGCCTGACGAGCCCAGTTGTAAGTAAGCTGTTAAGAGTCAACTGTACACTGTGTTCGCCGCCTCCGAAACAATAAAGTCCTGTTGGAGCAGCCTTTTAACGCCTCTCTCTGTCTCTCGCTAGCAAAGTTGACCCAGACAGTAAAGCTAACTACCGGCTACCAGCCCGACACGGAACCCGACGTATTAACCAGAGGTCTCTTTACCATGGTTCAGAGTCGTGGACCTGGCCGAGGTAAAAACAGAGTACAAACTGTGTTAGTTCAGTAAGAGAGTCAAACACTAATGTGTACACTCATGTCTGCAAATGATAGCAGAAGTGCTGCCCCGTGTCTGGCCAGAAAGAGAGTACAAATTTGTTTATTTGGTAGTTCAATGAAAGGCTTCAGTTAGCTAAGAGTGAGGGGGAAAAACAATTGTGCTTACTTTTGCAGATTTTTCTTATCATAGAATATTTAAAATAAAGAAAAGCACTACATTTTTGGAAATATTTGTGGATATTTTCTTGGTTTTTCTTTTTGTTCTACTTGATCACTTAAGTGGCCCTCCAATGAGATGACAGTGGCGGCAGCAGCAGCCCACAGCTCCTCTGAGTTTGAGACCCCCTGGTCTATATGGTTCTGTGTCTACTCTCTGACATAGATGTTTCCTGTGTGAAAAAGTGATTGCCCTCTAAATCATCACTGGTTATACCACTCTTTGTCAGCAAGAATTGCAATCAAGTATCTGTGATAACTGGCAATGAGTTTTCCCCATCACTGAAGAGAAATTTTGGCCGACTCTTCTTTGCAGAATTATTTTAATACAGTTATAATGGAGGCATTTTTAGGAATGAATGGGCTGTTTAACGTCATGCCAAAGCATCACAATCAGATTTAAGACCAGAGTTTGACTACACCACTCCAAAACCTTCATTTTGTTTTTCTGGGAAATTCAGAGGTGGACTTGCTTCTGTTTTTCAGATCACTGTTGTGCTGCATAACCCAGGTGGCTTGAGCTTCAGAGCATGAACTGATGGTCAAACATTCTCTTTCAGGATTTTCTGGCAGAGAGTAGAATTCATGGACAATATTGTGCAATTAACATACCTTGATGTACTTTCACTACACCTGAAAAGTTGATTCTGTTCATCTGGACGTAGCATTGTCAGTAGGAGAAATATTTCATCACTCATTCAAGTTTGCATAATGACTGGAACTAGCACCAGTGGTGAACAATGGGCTGTGAGGTCAGTTCCTTAATGATTGACCAGGGAGGATATGAAAAAAAATGATAGGTTAGCCTTGTTAGACTGTGAGATTTCCATCAGTAATAGGGTACATTTAAAAGTTGACGTGTACTGGAGACCAAAGCATACGGATCAGTATTTAGAGTTTGACTCTCATCATCCACTGGAGCACAAACTGGGTGCCCTCAGGATGCTACAACACACAACGAATAGCATCCTCACAGACACAGCGGCCAGGGAAGCAGAAGAACGTCATATCGAGAAGGCCCTGAGTAAATGTAAAAGTCTAAGAATATGCTAAAGTTAAACTCACATTTTTGTAGACCTTGAGCACCACTGGTGATGGATGGAAGTCCATATGGAAGTCGTCCACCAGCACATGGAGCTTCCTGATTTCCTCTGCCATGGCATTAGAAACCTAAAAGAACAACCACCCTCTTTTTAGCTGAATCCACATAAACCAGGACAGTCACACTGTGCCAGAATTCACCTGTCTCTCCACCTCCTCAGTAATCTTCTTGATCTTGGACTTGCAGTCCATGGTCAGTAGATCCAACTGCTTGTCGATGAACTCTAATCGGTCCTGACGGTCCTCTTTGGTCTCCAAACAATAGACTCTACACACCAACCCACACAGCTTTTTAAGTTTAAAATGAAAGTCTATTAAAGATGGAGATGTGCTGCACACATGGGTCTTAATCACAATGAAAACCATTTATGGGAATTCTTTCCCCAGGCACTCTGTGGCTAAAAGAGGAGGGCAATGCTTTTTGGGGGTCTGTGGTTTAAAGTCTCAGCATATACAAATACTGCTTTTAATCACAGACTCACCTCTGCTCCTGTGCAGCAATGTATACCGAATCCATAATGTGACGCAGGGCTTCAGAGATCTGCTTGGCCCTCACTGTATGCTGCTCAAATTTGGTCTTCACTGCAGACTGTGATATACACTCCTAAATACAGCAGACAGACAGCAATTCAGATATCAAATCAAGAAAAATGACAGAATGCAACTGAATGACCCTGGATCTGATGGAATTGAAGGTAAATTTCCAGCTTTAAATCACAAATGTAGTTAGACTAAGTTACATAATCTGCATAAGAATATTTTTTTTATTTCAACGGGACAATGCGCATTAATTAACATGATAGTCGTTATTTACAGATAGGGATATATAATCATGTATAATACCCCATACCCCAGTCCTGTCTATTCTGATTGTAATAACAGAACCGAAGTAAAAACATAAAAATCCTGAAATCTATTAAAGTATGACATCAAGTGGACCAGTATAGCAAAAGCAGTAATGGTGCACTTGGAAAAATAAATCTGTTGGGCATTTTTATTGGCCTTCAGACAATAATTCTGATTGCTACAGTCACAGACAGGACAGTGAAAAAAATAAATAAAAATACAATGACATGATGAGTGCAGGCACAGAAAGCTCTATGTGAAAGCTAATTTACACCATGGAGCCCTGCTTTCAAAAACTGGCATAGATAAAACTCTATGTAGCTGGATTTATGAAATAAGTGCTTTTTATAACATGTTTAGCGCCATCTTTTTCCAGTACAAAATGTGATATCCCAGAGTTTGTTGGTTGGTTGGTTGCGGTCAATAAGAACAGTAAAACTAAAAAACAGTTTAAGAGGATAACTGTTGTGCTGTCCCTGGCTACAACAATGGATTTTATGGTAACAAATCAAGAATATCTGCTTTCTCCGTCTCCCCCTTTACCAGTAATTGACTCTGTGTTGTTTGGCTAGCTGCACTGAGAAAGTAAAATGCATCTGTTGGTCATAATGTTCGGGTTTGTAAAACACTTTATGAATGAGTACTGTGGACGAGACTGTTTCAAGTTGGGTGACAGGTGGTTCACCAGACCGACAAGCTGGAGTCAGAAACTCTGATTTTTACACCATCTTACTACCAAGCCGTGCAAGCAGCTGATGGGATCAGGTTAATGCATGTGAATCACACCAGAAACATAACACAATCTGGAACCCTATCAGTATATCTGCAAGAAAAATAGCTAGAAAACGGAGGCTCAGGGGAAGAGATACCACCCTTTGTGGAAACCTCCCCCCCCTCACATCACCTCACTGACTGGATTACTTTATATTAAAATTAATAAAACAAAAGCAAAGCCCAAATTTAAGTGTAGGAAAGTATAAGGTGGACATTTTTTGAATATATTTTCCCACTGACATACAGATGGATGTTAGGATTTCCAATTGTGCGTTTCACATAGATGTATGAAATTTCACATGTTTGAATCATATGTAGCATACCGATTCAAACATACAGAAATTAGATCAAATCTCATTTCTAGTTTTGAGGATCTTACCTCGAAACGCCGTTCAAAGTTCTGGAACTCAAACATTCTGGCCTGAAATCCTTCAGCAAGAGCGCCACCTGAAACAGCACAGGAGTGAGAATGTGTGCTACAGTGGGTTTCACACTTTTTATCACCTCACTTTAAAGTCTATTCAAACTCAAAAAACTATACAGATCACATACAACTTTTACGTGGCACAAGAATTCTGTGTTTTTTTTAATCTATTTAAACACAAAGAATAAGCCAAATTAAACATTTTCTAATACTTATCAGTAATCTAATAATTAATTAATATAAATATATCCATTTATTTTTATATTAAAAAATAAATTCCCCCCTCGGCCCTCCGGGCAGTCTATCCTTCAAGCTTGGGGCCTCTACCAGAGGCCTGGGAGCTTGAAGGTCCTACACAGTATCTAGGACGGTGTTCCTCTGGACGGAGTTCTTGGATGTTGTTCCTGAGATCTGCTGGAGCCACTCGCCTAGCTTGTAGGTCATTGCACCAAGTGCTCCAATTACCACTGGGACCACTGTTACCCCTCACCCTCCACCTCTTCTCTGAACCCTCGGTACTTCTCCTGCTTCTCATGTTCCTTCTTCCTGATGTTGCTTTCATTCGGTATAGCCATCTGGCTATCTTGGTTAGCCATTACCAATTTGTCCATTTGTATCTGGAAATCTAACAGGATCTTAGCTCGGACATTCTTCAACGCCGTCGGGTCGTGACCTCGGGACTTGTACACTATGCCGGCCACTTGGTTATGGCGCTCTATGTATGTCCTGCCTGCTAGCATCTTGCACCCTGCTGTTATGCGCTGGATTGTCTCATGAGCATCTCTACACAGCCTGCACCTGGGGTCTTACCTGGTCAATTTCTTGATCATAAAGAGCAGATTGTAACCATGATCATGACCATTGATCAATAATTAGTGATCAAAGATCATTATGGACCTGGCAGTCATAGGCTACGTACATACATACACGGATTTTCGAAAACTGAGATTTTCCATTTTCGTTTAAAAAAAAAAAAAAAAAAAAAAAAAAAAAATCTCCATCCACATGTAAACGCCAAAAACAAAGTTAAACGCTCTGAAGAACATGCCAATCCATGCCATCCTAACCATGTAGAAGTGTTGGCCAATCAGAAGTCAAGAAGTCTGGGAGGGAAAGAGTAAACCGGGTTTTGTACGTTCATAAAATCTCAAGTACTTCTGAAAAGTTTGTGTTTTTCTGAAAAGGCAGCTAATTTTGCGTTACTTTTCAAGTGCCGTCATCATTTCAAATGTTAATAACTAAAGACAGTATTTTGGCTGGTGTAGACTCACAACTTAGGAATGAAAAAAAATGTATACAACATACATAAATTTAATTTAAAAGAAATTACATTTATTTAAAACCAATTTGCGTTGTGAGAGCGTCTGTATTGAATGTAGAAGCCACGTCCGAAGTTCACTCTGATGCCTCTGTCTTTGTAAATGGAGGGACAGTAACTGTGTGTGTGTATATGTAAGCGTGTAAAAACTGCAGATAGTAAGATTAACAGCGACAGTATTTTTTTATTCTAGAAATTTCTCTCATGTAAACAACAACGTGGCATCACAGCGTGACGCCACGTTATTTCCATTTAAATGAAAAATCTCAGTTTTTAAAAATACCCGTGTATGTATTCTGATTCACAAGGTCCTGAATCGATTCGATCCTCGATTCGATTCAATTTAATTCAATTCAATTTGAATCTGGGAAATTTTGCCTCAGACAGTCAGAAATATTATAATTCAGATCGGTACATTTACATATTTTTGTATCTATAAAAAGGAAGCTGACACTTTCCAGACTTTATCAAAGGTGTAAGCATCACAGCAGATGCCTTTGTGTCAAAGTAGCTGAAGATAAAACAGAAAAACATGAAGGCGACTTTCCTGGCCTGGGATTTTATAAAAATATTCTGCAGTACATCAAAAACAAAATAAAACCATTAATCAACATATGAACATTACCTCTGAAGTTACAGCGGTTTTATTAGAGACACGGCTAAGCGTTTTGCATTTTGCATAATTTTAAAAAGTTTAAATTTGTTCAGAAGCCTATTGAACGGCAGAAATGAGGCTTTCTTTTGGAAGTAAGTGAAAGGAAAAAAACAGCAGCCGACAGCGCTGTAAACAACTTGTGCGTAATAAGAAAGCGAATAATACAGAAAAAAGAGATTTTAGACTGGAAACTGTTCTTGAAGTACAGAGAGAGCAAGAGAGAGAGAGAGAGAGCTGTGCATGAAGTGTGGTGGAAGCAAAACAGCAAAAGTCAGAGTGAATTCATGACGATGTTTATGTGAAGCGTAGTTTGGATCTTCTTTTGCTGCTGGTTCGGTCAATATTGTTTGGAGAGAGATAAAACTAACACCTTTAGAATCAGCGCAAAATGGGCATAAACACAAAGTGTGGACCCGCTGAAACATCAGAATCAGTGAGCTGTCGGTTTTCAGCCCCGACCGTGTCTGTGCCGTCGGGTGAGAAAGGCGACATCTCACTGATTCTGATCCGCAGGTCCGCGCTTTGTGTTTAAGTCTTTGTGCAGAATCCGTGTACCTGCTCTCATTTAAAGCTGTTTTAGCTGTTTGGTGGTTTTCGAAATTTTGTGATTCTGGCATTTCGGGCAAAATTAATTTATATTAAAAAAATCGATTCAGGATTTTAATGAATCGATATCACGTTATCCAAGCCAGAATCGATTTTAATCTTTAAATCGATTATCAAAACCCACCCCTACTATGACTGCCAGGTTCATAACGGTCTTTGATCACTGGTTATTGATCGGTGGTCATGATCATGGTTACAATCTGCATTTTATGATCAAGTTTTCCGTGACTGAAAGCACAGTTTACGTGTGGACGAAAGGCCCAAACGCATAGAAGAATCTGCGTTTTCAAAAATATCTGTGTATGTGTGGACATAGCCATAGAAACCTATGTATGCAGAGGTGCTGTGCGTGTGATATTTTATTTATATACTAAAGTCAATTGCACTTTTAGTCCACCAGATGGTGCTGTTGAGGTTTAGTGAGTGAGCAGAGCTGAGTGCTGCATAAAGAAAGAAGCTGGTAAAAACACAAACAGAGCCATTGGAGAAACAAACAGCACACAATTCAACACACAGGCTTTCCAAAGAGTGGCGTATGAAAGTAAAATATTTAGAGGATACTAAATCATGTTTAAGACAGGGATGTGACCCCATCCCACCTTTTTTTCTCCACTGACAAAACTAACAGCATGCTACAAGGAAGTCAAAGGTAAAGTTGAAGTTTTAAATGGACATTGCATGTACATTACAGACTTCGTATTTATGACTAGACTTGTTAATGTTACATTGTTACTGGTCAAGCCTACTATGTTATAGACTGGTTGTTATATAGCGCTTTTATATTCGAGCACTCAAAGCAATTAACACAACACGCCTCATTCAGCCATTCATACAAGGACTTTTCTTTCTACACGAAGTACATTTTTTCTAACATTAACACTCCAATAAATGCACCAGAGAGAAACTTGGGGTTTAGTAGTACTCCTAAGGATACTTTGGCATGCAGAATGGAGATGGGAACAGCTTTTCTGATTAGATAAATGACCTCCTCTACCTCCTTAGCTACAGACACTCACAAATGGCTGTGTGGCACCATGATGGGATTAATAACCTTGTCACATGGCTGTAAAGAAAAGCAGAAAATGTTTTCTGGCCTTGCTTACCTTCCACTCTGTCTCCTGCATGCACAAAACATCTACCTTCATCCTGTCCATCACATCAGTCATGGTCCTTACATTTAAAGTACCCACTCCTCCACAATCCTGCCTTTTCTCCTCTCTCACCGTCTCATCTTCAGCCAACAGTAGCCCAGTACCTACCAGCCTTCCACTGGCCAACAGCACCAGAGGCAGTCAACAACTTGGGCCCCGATCGATCTAGTACAATCTTATCATTGTACAGAGCTTGTCAAGGAACTTTTTTTGCTGCGTATTTCAAAATTCAAACCTTTCCAGAGTTTTGATTGCGCAGACTGGTTCCCTCACCTGCTTCAGGCATTCCTTGAGCCTTTTGCACACGAGCCTGAAGTACTTCCTTGGCAGAAACGAAGAATATACGGTCACCAGCCTGGGCTCGGTCCACTACACCCAATTCATCCACCAGAAAATTAGTGCAACGGTCCATATGCTGCCCACGGACCTGGTTGAGCAAGAACACACTTAAATTAGCAAGAATCACAAAGGCAAAGCCTACCAGAACAAAGCTTTCTTTGGATGAGGAAGTGATGCCACATTGAGATTTATACATTTACGGTATTAAGAAAAATTAAATAGAAACGTTTCATAAACTCTCTTAGAAACTTCTAATACAAGGCAAAGAGGACACACTGCAGCATCAGACTAACACATTATTAAAAAAATGAATCTTTAGACAGGTATTGAGAGTTTTGAGGTGATTTCTCCTGGAACAGTGCCCTTTAGTGTGTAACCAACAAGCCACAATAAGGACCATCTTAAGGTTTGTAGTACCTCCTGACAGCTAATACGCATTCATGCACACACAACTTTAACAAAGTCATCATCGTGTCTTTAAATTTGCCCACCACAGCAACAAGGACACCTCTTTAGCTGTTAGGAGACCAAAATGTCCCATGTGAGACATCAAATGGTAAATGCTAAACTGAAGTGGACACTCTTGCTAGTGTTACAACAGCCATAAAGAAGTACTTTGTGTATACACCATAACTGACCTCCTCCATATATTCAGGTTCTGAGGCAGAAGCATCCCAGCGGTTGTTGAGGATGAAAATGTTGGGACTGGAAAGTCGCTCATTGACCTTGTGAAAGAAGGACTTCTCCTGCAGGATGAAAATGTACCAATGTTTGAAAAAAAAAAAAAGGAATCCGTGAATGAGAAAATGCAAATGGTTGGCAAAAAAAAAAAAAAAAAAAAAGTTAGATTCACATTTCTTTATACTCAAACCACCATTATTGAGGGAGGCACTGTTACTCTGAATGAGACCCATCAGGACAGAAATCTTTCATCATAAGAAAAAGAACCCTTTGAAATACTTTGGATTCATCTGTGATGACCTTTCCTGATGGCAACTATAGAATTATTCTTCTGTCAAAGGTCATGTGCCAAAAAAAAAACAAAAACAAAACAACAATCCAAGTAAATAATTTCAAGGTAGTATGTTTTCATTGGCACTCATACAATTAAATTCCTGCTTCCAAACAGTCAAAAGGGAGTTCATTTGAGCAAGCAAGATTCAGCTGTGAGCACCAACAGCTACCCACAAGAGCATCAAACTGCAGCAGTGTGCAAAAACCAGGCTTCTTTGTGCACAAAGCTGCAGAGTTCTACGCATGTCAGTTGTTGAATTTATTTGTGTTGGCGGTAAAGCATGAATACCTGTCCCTGTTAAAAGAAATTATTTGTCTGGATTATGTTTTCTCCTCACACGACTTTTGACAGGGAAAACACCATATAAGCAAAATGTTCCCAATGCACAGCAGTGTCACACAATCCCCTCACTCAGATTGTTTTGACATGTCATCAACAGTCCTGTTTGAACCTCATCTCTTCATGCAGTTCTTACCGTTTGCATCAGCGTGGATTCAGAGTTTGCCACAAGAACAAACACATCAGCATCCAGACAGAACTTGTCGATCCAGCTGTCGAGCTCTGTGGTAACATCAATCCCTGGGCTTGAGATGCAAACATGATGTTAAACAACAGAATCAGAGTCCTCGCCAAGTCAGCACAGCCACTTTCATTAAAAAGAAAATTTAAATCCAATATCAAATACTCTTATAGTGAAGCAGAAATACGGTTTGGGACATTTTTGTGAGACAAGCCTCGGTCTCACTCTGCTTCAAGTCAGCCAACATCTTTCCATAAAGTCAGCCACCTACAGTAACGAAGCCGCCACCTTGTTTGCCCAGCTTTTCCCTTTAGGGGTCGCCACAGCATCTGCCTTCATCTCACACTATCCCAGAATCCTCCTCTGTCACACCAACACTCTGCATCTCCTCCTCTGCAGTTACCCTTAGCACTACAGCTGAACTTCCCCAGAGCTTGTCTCAACTCCTTTCTGAACTCTGAACAACGTTCTTGCTACTTCAGCTTCCAGCATTTAACTCTTGCCTCTGCCTTCACTCACTTTGGAGATCAAAAGAGGTTCCTGACTTCCAAAGTCATCCCACAGACTAGCATGATGCCATCCACATTATCCTCTCTAACTGTTAAACATTTCTCCTGAAAAAACTACCCAGGCTACTTGTGTTCACAGCTGTCTTACACTGTATCACTGTATATAATGCTGCTGTTGGCACTGTAAGGCATAGATTCAGATTGGCAGAGTGGCAGTGTGCCATCAATGAGAGTAGCTCATTCTTTATTTTTGCATTAATAAATGCTGCTGTCTGTGAGCTGCAATCAGTCATCCATTCTTTTTTTCTGCATCATCACAAATTTCCCTCATATCCTGTGATATAAATTTGAGGCTCTGATATCCCACCCCTGGTTCGGTCAACTTCCCAAATGTCTCAGGAAGAAAAACTAGGATCAAAAGCTGGAGGTGACCTTTTTAGTGCTCCTCCATAGAGAGTACACTTCCCTCTACCTCAGCAGGAGCAAAAGCATGTTAAACTTCTTCTTGCATCCTGGTTTTCACTTGTCTGATGCTCTTTGGCCCTACAGGTCCTTCAGTCACAGCTTCTGTCAAAGTCCCATAACAACAATGTACTTCAACATGCACTGACTGTGTCTCTGTCTGTCACCTCTCTCTGGCAAACATTAAATGTGCTATGACACCGTTTTACACAGGAAAAGCTGATGTCACGAGGATTCCCAGGCATCGACATTAAGAACAAAAAGAAGAAAACCCATAGATGATGTAGTAGCTCATCACTGATCCAACACAGTTCGCAGGTTGGTCCCAATAACCTGACAAATATGACCCCGACCATCAGGTGATCTCGGGGTGGCTGTAGCTCAGGTGGTAGAGTAGGTCATCCACTGATCGGAAGGTTGGTGGTTCGATTCCTGGCTTCCCCTAGTCTACATGCCAAATATCCCTGGGTAAGATACTAATCCTCAATTGCTCTCCAATGCATCCATCGGAGTATGAATGTTAGCTATGAAGCACTTAGAAAGATGTGCATTCACCCATTCGTACAAGCACAAGTTGTGTAAAGTGCTTTAAGTGCACAGATGAGTAGAAAAGCGAAGCAGCCTTTCATATATGCAACCTGCTGAGTGTTACCTAATTAAAACAGAATGAAGCTCTGCTGTAAAGCTATAGGGTTGCAAACTGTTTTCAAGCATTCAGTTGATAATGCAGAAATCTTTGTGTATTCCTAGTGCTACTGAGTCTGTTACACCGTTTATAGCTAGGGTTGCAAAATTCCCGGAATTTTCAAAGATGGAAACTTTCCATGGGAATTAACGGGAATTTATGGGAATAAAGTGGGAATTTTCAAAATTGAAGGTTGGCTCTTCTTAGGGAACTTAAATATAGTTGAGCAAAGTATATTTTAGCATAATATTGACAAAAACAAACAAATGCAATTCAAATACACTTGAATATCCATGCCATTCCTTAATCACATGTACAGAGCACAAGCTTGCTGCATGGCTATTGAGACCACCTACTGGCACTGTGCATGCCTCCATCACATGTACACATGGACCACACTTTTGAGCCTGAAGGACAAAGAGTATTAAAGGCACACATTTGAGCCTGTGGACTTAACAAGTGAGGTAAGTTTTGATGATATTATGGGAAAATATATTCATTAAATGTTTAAATTGTGAATATCACATAAAATGTATTAATCTGGTAGATAGCAATCTGATAAGATGCTAAATAAAATGCTAGCATCTGTTAGATGCTAAATAAGCCATAGCTAGTATAACATAAAGAAGATGCTAGCTTCCTCATTTGGCTGTTTTGTTTTGAAGATCATTCCAGTTGTTTAGCTAGCCTTACTATTTATATCTGTTTATTATCATATTGCAATTGTATTATTACGATCTCTTGCATTGCATTAGCATTTTTACAAGCTCTTGTTTTATTTTACAGAAAAATGCCATGTGCGCCATCTGATGTGTGGAGACATTTTACACCAGCTAATGTACAAGGGAAATCTGTATATATGTGTAAGTATTGTGATAAGACGTACGTGAAGAATGCCACAAAAATGCAGCAGCACATTGCAAAGTGCAAAAAAATTCCTCAAGGCCCAACACATGCAGCAGCCAGGAGTTCCACTCAAGGGGAAAATGAATCTGTTTCAGCTGTATCAGAATCAGATACCCACTCATCAGCTCCTGGTCCCTCTGGCATCAGAGGATTCTTTGATTTTATGGATGACACTAGCCAGAAAAACGCAGATGAGTGTTTTGCTCGTGCAGTCTATGCAGCTGGCTCACCCCTGATGCTGACATCCAATGTGTACTGGAAGAGATTTTTGAATGTTCTCCGACCAGCATACATTCCCCCAACCAGACATGCATTGTCTACTCATCTACTGGATGAAGAGTTCAGTCGAGTTCAAGAAAAGGTGAAACAGACCATTAACCAAGCTGACTGTATTTCAGTCATCTCTGATAGATGGTCCAATATCAGGGGACAAGGAATTATTAACTACATAATCACCACTCCTCAGCCTGTGTTCTACAAGAGTGTAGACACAAAGGAAAACGGACACACAGGCCAATACATTGCAGATGAGCTAAAAGTGATCATCAATGACCTTGGACCAGATAAGGTTTTTGCACTGGTCACTGACAATGCAGCCAACATGAAGGTTGCCTGGGCACATGTGGAGGAGACCTACCCACATATAACTACTATTGGCTGTGCTGCCCATACACTAAACCTTCTCCTAAAAGACATAATGGCACTAAAAACAATGGACACTCTGAATAAGAGAGTGAAGCAAGTTCTGAAATATGTTAAAGGCAAACAAGTAACATCCGCTACATTTCTGTCAAAGCAAAAGGAAAAGAACAAGAGTACTACACTGAAGCTTCCCAGCATAACGCGATGGGGTGGTGTTGTTATCATGTTTGACAGCCTTCTGGAGGGAAAGGAGTCTCTGCAAGAGATGGCCATATCCCAGTCTGTAGGCATCGACAGTGACATCAAGAAGGTCATCTTGGATGATGTGTTCTGGGAAAGAGTATCTAGCAGTCAGAAAACCCTCAAACCTATTGCAGCAGCAATAGCGAAGATAGAGGGGGATGGTGCCATCTTGTCAGATGTCCAGTGCCTTTTTGCAAAACTCAAAGAAGAAATCCAGACAATTCTGCCCACTCCCCTACTACTGAAAGGAGAGGAAACGGCTGTGGTCAAGTCATTGGAACAGCGGAGGGAGTTCTGCATGAAGCCAGTGCATGCAGCATACATGCTGGACCCCAAATATGACAAGGGCATACTTTCTGGGGAAGAGATCAACTGTGCCTATGCGGTCATTACAGCCATGTCTGATCACCTGGGTCTCGATAAAGGCAAAGTTCTAGGCAGTTTGGCAAAGTATCGAACAAAGCAAGGCCTTTGGAAAGGGGATGGAATATGGCAGTCATGCCAGCACATATCTGCAGCCACCTGGTGGAAGGGACTATGTGAATCTGAGGCCCTTGCACCTGTAGCCTCCATCCTCCTCCAAATCCCACCATCATCAGCTGCCTCCGAGCGCAACTGGTCACCGTTTGGGAACACCCACACAAAGGTTCGCAACAGGCTCACAAATGTGAGAGTGGAAAAGCTGGTCGGCATTCAGGCAAACCTACGGCTCTTTGAGCCTGACACAGAGCCATCCTCAACAAGGCTGGAAAGTGACACTGAAGAGGAAGACTCAGAGTTGGATGCTGAAGAAGTGGACATGTTGTTGGATGATGATGAGGTCCAGGAAGAGTCTATTGACTGAGCAAAAATGAGAAAAGAGGATTGCTTGAAGGAAGATTTGCATGTTTAATGGGACGTTTTGGAGGATAAGTGGCATTTTTCATTTAACCTTTTGAATGGGACTTTGTGGAGATTTTTGGACAGGGGGCAATTTTGAATGAGCGGGGTTAGGGGATGGTAATATTGAACTCAACATTTCTGTTTTTATTCATCCATGAAACAAGTTATTGAAACGTGTTCTATTCTACTGTACTTACAAATAAATCTGTTGAAATATCTGTTGAAAACATTTTGCATGGAGGTTTTCTTATGATTTCTGTTTATATTTATGCTTGGAAATAATATATTCCCAGTTAGTTCTCCTAAATTCCCATTAATTTCCATAATTCCCATTATTTCCATGGAAAGTTTCCAATATGGAATATTTCCAAAATTCCCAAGCTTAACTTACCATGGAAATTTACCGGAAATTTTCCGCCCCTTTGCAACCCTATTTATAGCTACCACAACGCAGACTGATCAGTTACATCTATAGGCCATTCATGACCATTAATAACTGTTCAGTCACTTCATTTCGCTGTGGTGTTCTTTATTAGGCTATGCCAGAGTTAGAATTGAGCACACCGAGTAACCATTGAAAATTGAAATGGATCAAATTTAAAAGTCATGCATGCAGCTGTCACGCTAGAACAGGGGTGGGCAATTCCAGGCCTCGAGGGCCGGTGTCCTGCAGGTTTTAGATCTCACCTTGGGTCAACACACCTGAATCACATGATTAGTTCATTACCAGGCCTCTGGAGAACTTCAAGACATGCTGAGGAGGTCATTTAGCCATTTAAATCAGCTGTGTTGGATCAAGGACACAACTAAAAAACCTGCAGGACACAGGCCCTCGAGGCCTGGAGTTGCCCACCCCTGCGCTAAAATAAAGCTTAGATTTCAAGGGGGCAGCTAAATAAATATAAAACAGCTTCTGTGTTTGACTGAGGCTGCTTGGAGAGGTCGTCAGCCTTAGCTAAAGCTCTGATTTGTTTTTTAGCGTACTGCTGTCTTCATATTGTGCTTTGCTTGCAGAGATTTAATCCAAATTCTTTGAATGACATGTTTATATGTGATGCAATCTCAAAATCTGACTTCAGAAATACTATTCTTATATTGCTTAACTTCACAACTTTACTACAAGGTATAGACTCCACAGGATGCTCTCAAGTTTGTTAGTTGTGAGAAAAGCAAGGCAAAGCTTTTCAGGTCTGTTATAACCCCTGTCCCAGCTTCTTTTTAAACAGGTCGGTGGCTTCAAATTCAGATAGAACATATATTTTAAAAGAACACATTTCTCAGTTTTCCAACTCTGACACCTTGTCTTTGGACTATTACACACACAATTCAAATGATTTCCAAATCACTGCAATTTGATTTACATTTTCAGTGGGACCACACATTTTCTGGAAATGGAACTGGACTTTAAAAATGGCCTCAACTACTTGCAAGACCCCTAGAATTATTCCACAAAACATGTATCTGACCTGTCCACCAGCACTAGATCATCCCTGAGCAGAGCACACTTGGCCTTAGGCCACATGACACAAACAAGGCTGCCAGCATCCAGATCTTCATCCTGGTGGAGAGCATGGGCCAGCTGGTTCACTGTCTGGAACCACAGACAACATAAGAGTCAGATATGAAGCTTCCTTTCCACACAGAGTCGACTTCGTCGGCTTTGCTCACCTTTATGTTCTTCCTCTCCTCAGAGCCTCCAGTGAGGATGAAGGCCTCATTCCCATCTGTGCCCTCCACCCTCAGAAAGCAGTTGGTAGTGTGTCCTATCCCAGATGGCAGAACCTTGTCACACAGCATGGCATTGATTACTGAGCTCTTCCCATTACTGGTCCTGAAGAACACGTAGCAAAGCTGTGATCAGCATCTCACACAATTCTACTTCGAGTCATGAAATAAACTCGCACTTATTTTAAGTGTACATACCTTCCAAAGAAAACCACCTTCATATGCCGGCGGGCTAGAACTTCTCCAATGCCGGTCACCTTGGCAAGATAACCCTGGACCTCCTGGACCTGCTCCTCCGTGGCAACCGGGTCTAGCTCTTCACTTTTGTATGCCTCTAATATGTCAAAGTCATCAGGCGGAGGTTAGCTTTTCATGCTGAAAGTTATCATATTCATTCAAAGTGATTTATGCCACCTTCTCAAGATCAAAACACAGACCTTCAATGACAAAAAAGGCCTGACTGAGAAAGAAATAGTATGACGCTGGACAGATCACCTCATTCAAACTCTGTGAGCACTGATGGCTGTAGCATGAACAACAGAACACACACTCAAAACACACTAAGCAACCAGCCACAGATCATCAGAGGTTTTGGTTCAGGCGTGCGGGGGTGGAGGTGGGGGGGTGGGGTAATCTGACAAAGAAGATCTTTGAGATCTTTTTTGTCTTTGTCCAGACATGTGCTTGCGTTCAACATGATCTTACTGCGTTAATTGGATTTCCTGTGTTGTGTAGTGCCGTATCAGAATCAGAAAGGGGTTTATTGCCAAATGTTGAGCAGGTTTACAACATTAGGAAATTGCTGCGGTGCTTCAGTGCAAACATAGTGTCATAAATAGCACTTAAATAGACATGAAAAAATAAAAGTAGGAATAAGAATTAAAAGTGTATATCAGGCTTGTGCTGATAAATTTTCCCTGTGAACTTCAGTGTGCCTCGACTATAAGCCACAGCTCATCGTCTGCAGGATGTAGCACACTCACATAATTCAGTGTGAAACAGACTAGGGTTACGACTATCGATTATTTTAGTAATCCATCGGTTAATAGAGTAATCGGATAAGAAACACTTTTTTTTTTTTTTTTTAATTAATGAGTCTAGTCCCCCCCACCCCCTCGGGATTTTGGGGTCTGATGCTTAGGTCATAAACATGACACAGTTGATCGATCAATCAATCAATCAATCAATCATCGATCCAAATGCATTTGAAAACTGAAGAATGTGCTACTTCTGTGGCCAGCTGACCTTAATGAATGCAAGGGTCCCTGTTGTCTTTTTGTGTCTCCAAGTAATGTTCTGACTGTACTACGTGCCCACAGCAGGCTTAAAGCGTCTCTATGACAAAAAGCATGCAGGCTGCTGTCATGCTATCTGTACTGTGGGGAAATAAAATAACAACAGTCTATCCCAGCTGACAGCACAAAGGTTACCTGGGACTGGCCAGCGCATGGTAGCAGGATCAAAGATACAAGCTGGGAAAGCACTGCAACACTGATAGCGGTTTGGACAGAGTCCAGAAAAATATCAATTCAAGCAAGACTCTTTACATTTGTGACTTTTACGTGTAGTAAAGTGGTAAGAGTGTGTGTTCGGTGTTGTAGTACCTTCCAGGAAGGAAGCACTCTCCTTGATGTAAGCCCCCAGCTGCTCAAAGATCCCGTTGATCTTCTTCTTTGCTGTGACAAAATGTTTAAGCGGTGATGCGTTCACTTCCGCCATGATTCTTTTTTCCTTCTTGCTATGAAATGGGTTGGTGCTGAGTCGTGGAAATACCAGAGACATGGCACTAGAGAGATAAAACATCACAGACACGCCCAGTATGTTTAGCAAAAGCGACACATTATTCAGTGCAAGCACATTTACTTTCTTACTGCAAACTGGACTGACAAGCTGTCTGAAATAGGAATTCGGCCAATACTCGTCTAATAGTGCACTGCATGCTAGCCAGGGGTAGCCTTAAAAGACCATTTCATTGGTGACAGCCTATTATTTGTTGTAAACGAAAACTGTTATCTTTACAATTATCATTATCACACTCTCTCACACCATTTTTCTAATAAAGAAACCAAAACAACCGTTGAGGCATGGCTTATTGTTAATAAAGTCTTAACATTTATTACCAAACATCTTCATTCATATCAATAATCTGTCAATTTTCTTACTCTAGGCATCTTTCCTCCCAAACATTTGACATAGAGAGGTCATTCCACATCGAATCAACCTGACAGCAATGGACTGATTTAGGCAACAGGCTGGGCAGAAAATAAATCTAATTAAATTTTTCTCTTCAACCAGCAGGGGAATCCACAATTTTCAATCTAGAGCCATCATTTGATCCTCAAATTGTAGGAAAATGTGTCCCCTTTCCCACAAGGTGCTCCTCAAAGGCAACAGATGTATACTTTTTGATCTGGAGGTATTTGAATGAAAGGAGTGCCATTTCAGTGCTTGATGCAGTTCTATTATATTTAGATTGGTTTAAGAAAAGCAGAAAGCAGCTGTTTTTCACTCTCTCTCTCTTTGAATACATTTTCACAGCACAGAACACACATGTAATGCCACTGTTTTGCACATGTCTCAACTCTGTATATTTTTATATATTTTATTTATTGTTTACTCTATTTAATTTGTAAAATATGTGTACACACACACACACACAGAAAAATATTTAGTATACACATCCAGAAATGCATATACTATTATATATTGTACATATATTTATTAGTTTCAGATGTAGCCATTCTTGTATTTTGCTTGTTTACATTATTGTATTTTGCACAACTCTGTTGCTTGTGAAGCTCATACACAAGAATTTCACTCACATGTACTGTACCAATGTACCTGCACATGTGATGTGACAATAAAAGTGATTTGATTTGATGTAGAGCAACTTCTTCTCTTGATCTCTAAAGCAAGAAGATACCATTTACAGTCTGGGTCTTATAAGCCTTTAAGCGCCAAGCCAAATAATGTTGTCACTATGGTAACTTTGCTGATGTTCTGACAGCTGATTATCTGATTTATTTAAATATTATCATTGGCCAACACTCTGCTCTGAGTGTTTTTAAGCACAGCCTTGTTTCCCTCTCTCAGACTAATGGCTCCTAAATGTAAAAAAAGACCAAATTAAAGGGTCATCTTCAGAAGGAAGAGGATGGCTACACAGTCCGTGTCTATCCTGGGACAAGGAGTAAAAGTACTTGGGCGTCCACATCCACAACAGGGTGAAGTGGATGACCAACAAAAGCCTGGAAACAAGAACGGAATGAGAAGCCCCTATTTGCTAAGAAGCCGATATCCTTCGACATGGGCAGCAATATGATGGAGATTACCTGTCAGTCAGTTGTGGTAAGCTTACTGTACTTTTTCTTTGCCGTCGTCTGCTGGGGCAACAGCATCAGAGCTGGTAAAAGTAACACACTGAATAAACTTACTAGGAAGGCTGGCTCTGTGATTTTAGAACCTAAATAAACAAGCAATATAACAAACAGCAAAATACCTAACATCTGAAATGTATTTTCAAAAGTTACAAATAAACTTTGGATGAAGCATAGTACAAATAATAATAAGTTAAAATAAAGAAGATTAAAAAAAAAAAAAAAAAAAGAGTGCCCACTGTGAAAGACTGTAGCAGTCACTGACCTCACAACTGCTATATCTAAATCAGAAACAAATTATCAGCCTCGAACCACAAATGAACACTAAGCAAGTTTCTTTTATCATTTTTAGCGGCACCCCCGCTATGTGAGTGCGGGTTTATGAGAATACCGACAAAGATGGCACTGCAGATCTATGAAAGCTTCACCTCATCCATGCAGAGTCAAAACCAGCTAAACATGCTGGTTGCGCTCCGTCACCGCCCCTGCGACCTTTCACACAGTGCTGAAGATAATATTGCAGCAGTGCCATCAAGCTCTTCTTAATGCTGCTTTTAATATAAACACAAATAAAATAGAAACACTCGGCACGTTGCGCCAAGTTCTTTTAACACTGACGCTTTCCTCATCTTTGTGCAAGCTAATCTATGTCATCAAGTACTCCGGCTGCACAATCTCTGATTAAGCTTCTGTTTCTCATATGTTCCTCCATCTTTGTTCTTGACCATGACACAAAGTCCTGTTAACAGTCTGGAGTAGCTGCTCAAGGATAAATTACGAGCTACGAGCTGACCTGTCAACCAACTTCGATAGGAGCTAAGGCTAGCTTCACTAACGACTTGCTAAGTCAAAGCCGTGGGTGTGCCTTACCGTGGATGGAGTCGTTCTTCACAAACAGTCCTCTTACATTGTGCCCCCGAGGCTTCTGAATACTCTACAAGTCACCGAGCTCCCCACGACCCCACACACCTGTACGTTATACTGATAACTCAAGTTAGCTGCTACTGCAAGGGGCGTCTCCGCGTGTTCCAAGGACCTTAAAGCACTGACTTTGACTGCGTTGGTTTTTAGTAAACCCCAAAGACGTCAAACAGTATACTTTAAAGGTTGATCTTTATATAGTTTCCCAGCGCACACTACGTTCCAGCATTGTGTCGACTATTCCGTTTACTATCTGCGCGACCCGCTCTCTTCTTTAGTGTCAATGGCAAACAGCTCTAAGGTGGAATACCGCCACCTGCTGGATTGGAGAACAGCTGCTGCAGCCAGGTCCTCTTGCCTCTGGTGGCACGAAGTAGCAGGGGCGTGGCTTTTAGCTGATGCTTCCTGCTACCCATGAACAAAAATATTTGTGCTTACAGTATTTTGTGCTCTTTTCATAAAGTCTGTAAGTTTGAATGAGTCGTCAGTACTATATTTTAGAAAAAGAAATAACATCAACCAGAGACAGTCTAGAGCAGGGGTGTCAAACTCAAATACACAGTGGCCAAAATTCAAAACTGGAACAAAGTTGCGGGCTAACATTAATATTTATTGAAAAAAAAATCTTCCTCCAGATATGAGAATGAATCTTTTCTTATGGACCCAAACAAGTTTTGCTGAAAAACTGAATATGGAACAAGCATAGCTTAATACTAAACAATATATATATTAGCTGTATAATACCAGTAGGCATACCAAATAGTAATTTAGTATGGCTTCGCGGGCCAAATGTAATTAGGCTGCGGGCCAAATTTGGCCCGTGTGCCTAGTGATGGGACGTTCTGTATCGAGGCTTCGGAGCGTGTGTCGAGTAATGGAGG
The DNA here is from genome assembly GCF_965226115.1 of Aulonocara stuartgranti. Classification (NCBI taxonomy): domain Eukaryota; kingdom Metazoa; phylum Chordata; class Actinopteri; order Cichliformes; family Cichlidae; genus Aulonocara; species Aulonocara stuartgranti. The sequence goes on from NC_138956.1 coordinate 19,563,102, forward strand.
GGGCGTTTCCGCGAAGCGCGTATCGAGGCTTGCTTCATTTATGGGAGGAGCTGAAAATGATGACGTCCGAAGCCTCGCTGCCCGGCTGTACCACGTGACTGGTTCATGAAGTGGTTCGAACTTTGCCGCGAGATATGACAGCGATATAAACCCCTCAGACTTCATTCAAAAATGTGGGTGTTTGATGGAGAGTTGCGGTTAGTGAGAGTTTGGAGACCGTTTGGAGGTTTATGAGAGTGAGGAAAGTCAGGAGAGAATGGAGCCAGCTAAGAAGAGGAGGATGTCCTCCCCTGTGTGGGAACATTTTGATCTTATTCCTCCCAACAAGGTATGTAAATTTCTACAGAAGATGTATTTTCATGATACTGATGGTGCAATACAATTTATGTTGAGCTGTCTTGACTTTTGTACAAGGTGAAGTGTTTGCTATGTGCCAGGGAGCTGGGATATGACAACAACAACACCTCATCCATGCTTAGGCACTACAGAGCTTTGCATGAGAATAAGGGGGACACCGATTGTGGAGCAAGACCAGGTGAGCCATCAAATGCAATGATAATATAGGATGCAGTAATGTTACTAAATGATATAACAATATTATACAACTGTTATAAGTTACGTGTGTGATATTTATATTTGTGCTTTATCTTTATTGTCTTTCCTCAGGAGAACAATCTCAAATAGATGAAGACCTGGTCAGCATGGTGATTGAGGACTCCCAGCTATTTAGCATTGTGGAGGACAAAGGATTCAAAAGATTTGTTAAATCATTAAATCCTAGCTATGTTCTCCCCACTAAAAAGGTCATAAAAGCAGTGAAAATTTAGTTTTTACAGAATAAAATGTGAACAGGCAGGATTGAGGCTCAAAGCCTCAGTGTGTAGCTGTCCATACCTCAACGTTACAAAAGCACAACTACTGTCCACACCCCAACCACACCTCACCTCACAGTAAATGATCATTTCCATTTCAAGCATTTCCAAATAATCATTTCCCATACTGCCACTATAAATATACACAGTATACTGCCATCACTACAATATACATGTTTTACACACTCCTTTTGTTGTTGACATTTACAGGCTGTGTGCAAAATGCCACACTCTTCAAATTCATGCCAGCTATTATTTTTACGTCCAGTAGGTGTCCTGCTAGAGCAAATGAAGCTTCATGAAGCTTCGCGTTGGGGTGAACCAATTGGATGAAAAGCTTCAGTGCTTCATGGGGCTTCATCTGCCCATCACTACGTGTGCCAGAGTTTGACACCTATGGTCTAGAGAAACCCACAGTTACTATCATTATCAGAATGATCTGAAATACAGGGAGTGCAGAATTATTAGGCAAATGAGTATTTTGTCCACATCATCCTCTTCATGCATGTTGTCTTACTCCAAGCTGTATAGGCTCGAAAGCCTACTACCAAATAAGCATATTGGGTGATGTGCATCTCTGTAATGAGAAGGGGTGTGGTCTAATGACATCAACACCCTATATCAGGTGTACATAATTATTAGGCAACTTCCTTTCCTTTGGCAAAATGGGTCAAAAGAAGGACTTGACAGGCTCAGAAAAGTCAAAAATAGTGAGATATCTTGCAGAGGGATGCAGCAGTCTCAAAATTGCAAAGCTTCTGAAGCGTGATCATCGAACAATCAAGCGTGTCATTCAAAATAGTCAACAGGGTCGCAAGAAGCATGTGGAAAAACCAAGGCGCAAAATAACTGCCCATGAACTGAGAAAAGTCAAGCGTGCAGCTGCCAAGATGCCACTTGCCACCAGTTTGGCCATATTTCAGAGCTGCAACATCACTGGAGTGCCCAAAAGCACAAGGTGTGCAATACTCAGAGACATGGCCAAGGTAAGAAAGGCTGAAAGACGACCACCACTGAACAAGACACACAAGCTGAAATGTCAAGACTGGGCCAAGAAATGTCTCAAGACTGGTTTTTCTAAGGTTTTATGGACTGATGAAATGAGAGTGAGTCTTGATGGGCCAGATGGATGGGCCTGTGGCTGGATTGGTAAAGGGCAGAGAGCTCCAGTCCGACTCAGACGCCAGCGAGGTGGAGGTGGAGTACTGGTTTGGGCTGGTATCATCAAAGATGAGCTTGTGGGGCCTTTTCGGGTTGAGGGTGGAGTCAAGCTCAACTCCCAGTCCTACTGCCAGTTTCTGGAAGACACCTTCTTCAAGCAGTGGTACAGGAAGAAGTCTGCATCCTTCAAGAAAAACATGATTTTCATGCAGGACAATGCTCCATCACACGCGTCCAAGTACTCCACAGCGTGGCTGGCAAGAAAGGGTATAAAAGAAGAAAAACTAATGACATGGCCACCTTGTTCACCTGATCTGAACCCCATTGAGAACCTGTGGTCCATCATCAAATGTGAGATTTACAAGGAGGGAAAACAGTACACCTCTCTGAACAGTGTCTGGGAGGCTGTGGTTGCTGCTGCACGCAATGTTGATGGTGAACAGATCAAAACACTGACAGAATCCATGGATGGCAGGCTTTTGAGTGTCCTTGCAAAGAAAGGTGGCTACATTGGTCGCTGATTTGTTTTTCTTTTGTTTTTGAATGTCAGAAATGTATATTTGTGAATGTGGAGATGTTATATTGGTTTCACTGGTAAAAATAAATAATTGAAATGGGTATATATTTGTTTTTTGTTAAGTTGCCTAATAATTATGCACAGTAATAGTCACCTGCACACACAGATATCCCCCTAAAATAGCTAAAACTAAAAACAAACTAAAAACTACTTCCAAAAACATTCAGCTTTGATATTAATGAGTTTTTTGGGTTCATTGAGAACATGGTTGTTGTTGTTCAATAATAAAATTATTCCTCAAAAATACAACTTGCCTAATAATTCTGCACTCCCTGTAGCTTGTATTTTGGCATTTTTAGCATTAGACTGGTTTTACAACAGCTTCACACACACACAGTATTTTAACAGTATTTAACAAACCAGCTTACAGGTGTTGTGCTTTAATTTAACAATCAACAAGACCCAATTCCACATTACTGTGAACAGCTACATTCACCTACACCAAATGCCAGATGTGTTATTTACTGAGATAGACATGTCAGAATCCTCACCATGGAGATCTGACAGGATGTATGATCATGAAGTGCCAGCAGATCATTCATGGGAATCTTCTCTAGACCTCCAACATAGGCCTGCTCCAAGTAATGGAAAAATCTCAGCACTATAAGAACAATGTGAGAGCAGCCTTTGTTTTGTGAAATGTTAGAAGCCCTGAATGCCATCCTCAGATAAAGCAAAGAGGCTTCTGGTTGCTTTTTACAAAAGTTACATTTACTCATGTAGAAAATTTAAAATATGTACAATATAGTGCAAATGTCTAGAGCTACCTAATTTCTTTATACACTGCTAAAATAAATAAATAAATAAAAGAAAGAAAGTCAAAGGAGCTTGCAAAGAAAAGCGTCTGGAGAAGTCCAGACGCTTTTCTTTGCAAGCTCCTTTGACTACGATGACCTGGATGACTGAGAACCTTCACAGACATAAATAAAAGAAACACATTTTATGTAGCATCAAGTCAGTTAAATTTCTGAAATATTTATCTGGTCAGTTAAGTAGGAGAGGGAGCTATTAAACAGTTTCAGCTGCTTTGGTTGCACTAGAGGGGCGACAATGAGACAACTCTCAAAACACTAACGGTTTTGCAGGTCGGGCCACTAACTTTTTTTTGCCCATCCTAGTCGCTTCTGACTGTTTTTCACTAGTTTTGTATTTGTCTAGGGTCAGTGTCACTATGACAGCTATCATAGGCTCCAGCCCCAAATAGAAATGCTGCACCTGTAAGAACCTCCCCCCAAAACATACAGCTCAAAAATATTAAAATGCACAGATGCATAATTTAACAATCTTCTTGTAGAGTGTGAGTGTGTGTGTGAGAGAGAGAGATAGAAAGTGTCTGTATGTGTTTTTGTCATGAAACGTACTTAAAAATTAGGGGGGGAAGCCGCAATACAGCACAACACAGGGCTGATATGGTACTATGAGGTCTTTAACTATGAGATCTCGTGGGAAAACCAAAATGCATCATTACAAACCATCTGGGAATTGTTAGTCTGCTTTATCGGGAGCAACAAAGGTACATACAGGAAGAAGGTGCTTTGTTCTGGACTATTTGAGAACACAGAGCCTATATGATCATTCACAGCTAGTTACCGCATACAGATCTTGGCACATCTATATTACCTTGCTGCATCCCAGAATGCAAAGCATACTGGCTCAAACTTGTAGTGTACACTTGGTAGTTGGTTTGACTCTACATTAATATTTAATGTATTGACAATAGTCATATTTTAAAATGACATTTTGATGGGATTAACAGAAATATCTGAAAAGCTTCTGGCTTTAAGGCCACAGATTCTGCCTTCTTATGCTTGTATTTAAGTGTAATTCACTCACTAATAAAAAGTAAACTAAATCTGGTTTAAAAATAATCTATAGGTAGCGTCAGCATGCAGAAGACCAGCACAGTTACTATCCTATTCACCTTGTTTCTGTATACAAATACAGCTTACATGAAGGTACTCCAAGTCTGGTTAAATACATATACTCCAACTTTGCAATTTGATTTACATAAAAATGCACATAGACACAGACAGTGTAAATCTAAAGATTTTATTTTGTATGACTTTATGTTCAGATAATTAGAAAATGACAACTCCTTTTCTTGTCACAGTCTCCTAGTCTATTAAACTAGAATATAAATCCCTAAAGCAAAAAGTAACTAAGTTTAAGGTGGCTAAACCTGCACTGGACTGGCTCTCAAAGCCGGGCTAAATGCAGGCACCACAGTCATTAGTGAGGTGAAACCTTGTTTCTGCCCTTCTCCGCCATCAGTCTGGAGTGCGTTTGATCACATTTGCCATAGTTGCTTAAGCTACCTTTCCAGGGTGTACCCCGCCTCTCAGTCTACGGTAGCTGGGATAGGCTTCAGAGGCCGACAGAGCAGCGAGCAGTGCAACCAGTTGTAGTCACAGCTCAGGTGAAGACCATCTGTGTTTGCTGGCAAACTTTTCAAACATACATTCTCAAACAATTATGCCAAATTTGGGACAGCCTCTCTGTGGCTGTCCAGCTTATTGTTCTTCACACGTATCGTATGTAGAGTTCCATACGACTGTTGATTTTGTTTTGTGTTCTGGAGACTTATTAGATTTTTGATCAATCTGCTACGCTCACTGTAGGAACATTTATTTGGAATATTCCATGTCAGCACTCCCTTCAATTTCATCTCAGCATTCCAATAAAGAGTTGTGAAATTCCTTTAGATGGAGGCCTGATCCCTAACCGAAACAAGTGTTAAACAGGCTGAGGCACGAGCAGTGAACGCACAGGCTGTAGCATCAGCTGCAGCAGCTAGCTTCAATAAAAACTACAGAACTACAAAGTACATGTGCTTGTGACAAAAATAAAACTACACAGAGAAATTTCTCTGCAGTTAGATGGACAGTTTCCCGTCTCATCTGAGGTAGTAAATAAGTAGAAATATCATTAAAGGCAAGTACAGAAATGACTCTCCAATATAGCACTCAAGCCCACGTGTATACGCAGGCCGTCAGAATGACTTCTGAATAATTCCCCTTCTTCAGTGCTAAAAACTGCTTCATGTTAAAACAATTTCTAATGATTGCTGCAAAAGTTACGTGACAATGTAGAGGTAGAAGGTTTGAATTATGTCTGCAACTACATAAAGAACAAATCTACCTTTAAAGTTTCAATATAATGGCACCAAAAGAGTCCAAACAACTAAAAGCAAACAGAAATAAAGCAGAAAGCCACAGTTCCAGGTCTGAGGTACACATCAAATTCAAACTTTTTGAGAATTGTCCTAAGTGCTTCAACCCAGTCACGAGATTAGACACTCTTAGAGAGGCACAACAGTAGCATTTTAAGACAATGTGAAGCCTGGCACAGTTCTAATTAGAGGGGTTTATGAATGAAGGTTGAGGAAAGAGTCATCTAAATGACTCCCTCTCTAAAGATCACATCAGTCACTTCACACCAGTTGAAGACTTAAAACCATTCCACCAGCCCTGACACATTGGGTGAATGTCAGGTAACTGGGTCTGTTACTGGAGGCTTCTTGTTTTCCTGTGACACCATCCACTCTTTAGCTGCTTCCCCGTGTATCAGCAGCAAAGGTGAGACCAGGACAAGAGGGATGAGGGTGCTTATAGTGCTAATTTTATCAGATTCAGAGTCCAGCACCACAGCCACTGAAGAACGGTGTTAATAGCAACAGTGAAATGGGTAGAAATGCTCCACGTGGATGTTCGTGCTCGGTTCTAACAGTGCTCACATCCAGTGGTCCAGTTCAGAAAAAAGAAAACACAGGTAACAGGGTGGAATGTGAAGCTTCCTTCTGCTTAAATCAGTTCCCAGCGGCCCCACGTCAGGTCACGAAGCCAGGGCGGCCACCGTCCAACCAATACTTTCTACCATTTCCAGCAATCCCTTGATTCACATGTGTACATTTAAAAGGTTTCTCGTCATGCTGTGGTCATTGCAGCAGCAGCCGCCAATGAGAAAAATAATATTAAGCTGACTTGAAAAAACACACCCAAACCTAGAAAACATGGGATCCAGTGGTTTGTTTAAATATTCCCCATAAATATGAAAGTAACAGATTTTTCTCTGTAATACTGCATCCTGTTCATACTGGCCGTTAAATGACACCCCAGTAATGTATTTCAGCCTCCTAAATGTCCATATTTTGTTTCTCCCTGCTAGTCTGTCCAGAGTGGAGGCCACTTTTCAGCCCCTCTGGGACAGGCTCCAGCAACCTGGACTCCGAGATGGTTTAAGAAACTGAATAGCTGGAGAGCAAACTGTGATTCACCCAGTTGCTCTTTACAGGTAATCCATTGCTGCAACTCAAAAACAGAAATATTTGGAACAAAACAGGTAGTACTGCACAATGAGTTCATTTTGCTCTAAGGAAACTTTGTCTTATCAGTTCCTATTGTGTCAAATATTCCGGTTCAGAGTCAGAACATTTCGAAACCTGTTTCCCCATCGGTAACAGTGGAGCAGCCCCCCCCATGTGTTTTGGCATGTCTTCGGTGAAAATAAAAAATAAAAGATTTATGACTAAATGTCCCTAAGCTTCTAAAAAGGGACTGTGTTAATGGTCACAAAGCTCATTGTATTTCATTTGTGCTTCATTTCCAGTAAGATGGATGAGATGTTTGATCTGACAGACATTTGTACAGGGTTGCTGAAACTTGAAGCAGACAAAATACGCTTCATTTTGAAAGACAATAACATGTGGATACATCGTATGGATGATGCACGGCATTGACAGGAAGCTGATCCAAATGTCAAACAAACAGGTGCTCTGAGGCTTAGTCTTTTCGGTAGTGCTCGCTCTCTGTAATGCGCCAATGTTTTCACATCCACCTGAGTAAGGAAGGTGTCCGTTTCTCACAGATGACAGGCTCAGTGAGAGCAATGAGCAGCACCCATATGAAGTGCATCTACTGTTTCTAGATGGAGAAGTACAAGTATATTTTGGTTGCAGTTAAAACATCTACACCTTCTTAAACATTCAAGCTTACTTTAAATAATGAGGTAATACTGCTGAGGTGATTTGTTGCGTTCAACAATATCTAAAACAAGACATCTGTTTTACAGTAAAGACGCCGTTCCTTAATTTGACTATTTTCATGAACAAAGACATCGAGCACTGCGCGGGGACAGCTGCTTACTGCTGAAAGGCCTGGTAGTAATGAGGTAGGGAAGTGGATGTGCTCATAGCAGGACTGCTGTATGCCTGAGGTAGTTGGGTGTGGTTGTGGGGCCCAGGGCCCTGTGGTGCATTAGCCTGCGGAGACTGGAAGAAGGTGAACGGCCCTGGAGCCTGGGAGGACAGCCCGGTGGAAGAGGATGGAGAGCACGCGGTGGTGGTGGTGGTAGTTGGATAGCTCATCACTAAGCTTCCCATCCCCATGTGAGGGCTGTACGGTGGCAGGCTGAAAGGTAAGAAGCTCAGCAGGGGTCCCAGGTCCATGTTAGTGGTGCAGGACAACTCAGCTGAGGGCACAGCAGGGCTCCTGGACATCAAGTGTGGGTCACCACCAGCACTCACCCCTTCAGCCAGAACGTCCCTCTGAGGGGAAGCAGAAGTAGAGGTAGAGGAGTTTACTGCACTCAGGTGAGGCGCGGGGGCACTCTGCAGGTCCAGCAGGAAGCTGTCCACGTCGCCACGAGGATATGAGGTAGAGCCGTGGTGCTGGTACCGTGGCATGTTGCTGTAATGCTGCTGCTGCGGAGATGCCGATGGTGCCAGGTGATGATGGTGGGGTTGGGAAGACTGAGCGGGCATGTGGCGAGCCACACCCATGCTCGAGGACAAGGAGCCTTGAATAAGGCCATGAGGTTGGCCCATGCCAGGGACAGGACTGGCCATGTGGTACGAGGAGTACATTTCCCTGGAAAAAGACTCGATGGGCTCCTTGGAGACAGAGGCCATCTCAGTGGTGACTGGGCTGGGCTCCTCTTTTACTGGGCACATAGTGGAGGGGCTCGGTGTAGCCACAGGAGTGCTGGAACTGCAGGGTGGCATCAACCCCGTCTCCTGGGCATGGCTCTTCTTCAAATGGCGAGTCAGGTGGTCTCTGCGGCCAAAGCGTTGGGCACAGCGCGGACACAGGAAGTCACGGCGTCCTGTGTGCACCACCGCATGACGGCGCACATCCTTACGTGTGTAAAAACGGCGGTCGCATCTCTCACAGGAGTACTTCCTCTCTCTTACTGGCACCACAACATTAATGCTTCCCTCTGACGGTGGAGGCCTGTCAATATGGCCACCCAGGTGCTCCAGCAGGGAAGGAGCGACATCTGAGCAGGGCAGGGCTGCTGCAGCACTGTGAGCTGCCACGAGGTGGCGTCTGTAACCTAGCTGGGTGTTGTACTGCTTCCCACAGTCCTGGCAGTGAAAAAGCTGCCGAACGGCAGGATGGCTCTCCTGTGGCTGGCTCTTTAGATGGTCTTGCTGGTGGAACATGGTCTAATACAATGGTGGGTTTCGGCTTTGCTGCTCAGGGACTCTGGCCACGAGCCTGCGCTGATAAACACAAAACTCATGAGGAGACGGTACTATCAGCCCACGGAGTTCGGATCGTTTGTTAAAGTGCACGATAAATGCTAAGTGCTGTCTGACGGTCTCTTGCAGCAATGACTAGAGGTCTGTCCTGCCTTACTGGGGCAAGCCTGTGTCCAGCACTTGGTTTCTGTGACAGCAGCTGCCATAGCAACCCCAAAAGGGCTGTTGTGATGAGGAGCTTTGGAAGCTGAGACTGGGTCTGTGTGTTTCCTGAGAAATGTTCTTGTGTTGGCCTGCAGTCTAATTTAGCATTCAGTAGCTGAATGACAGGAAGCCCGGCATCTTCACAGACCTGCAAAACAGAAAAGTGCAGGAAAATGCGTCAGTGTGTTCACATGAAACCTCTGGGCTTAGATGGCGTGCTGCAGACGTCACATGACAACTACAACAACAACAATAATAGTAATAGTACCACTATATCACCAAAAGATGGTTCTCTCAGAGCTCAAACACTTAAAGCTACAACTGTTAAGTTATTAGACTACTGTTCTCGTTTGTACACACGCATGCACAGAGTTATCAAAGCAATTAAAACTGTTTTCTGTTTAGCTGATACATGCCTACTCGTGTATGCAGTGAGGTAATCATATACATGACATTGGCATTTGTCTTTCTTTACTGTGCCAGAATTTTAATAGTTTCAGAACACAAAAACAGGTAAATTATTTGTGCCAAAGGAGAAACAGTTTAGACATGAGCTGCCAGTAGAAGAAGGTTTGAGGGTTCACCTTTATTAGAGAACACATAGTGATAGCGCATAGACTAGACACAAACGCAGTGAGCGAGCAGAGGGAGACACCCAGCAAGGAGGCTCTAGTCAGCCGGAACAAGCACTGCTGCATCTAGCCATGCAGACATTTCTGCATCTTTGCCATTCAAAGACACGTGTATATGGTTTATTTTATGTAATATTAAATACTGAACTGTAAATTTTCAAGAAGAAATTTTTTTATTCAGGGGTTTCATAAAAGCCTTATTTTTAATATATTTATTACTACTTGGGAGAATGCACGAGGTTTAAGTCAATGTCAAAGAAAACTAAATAAACATGCAATCTAAACAAAATGCATCTTTACTCTGTCTTTTTGGAAGGCCTTTTTGACTTTTGTTTATTTCTGTGTGTTTAAGTGTACAAGTGAATGAGTGAGTTTGTGTCTGTAAGCCCTTAAAGGAGAATGTGGTAGCTCCAATGAAGAGAAGCAAGCATATCAGCATTCTGAAGTTTGCCCTGTGCTTTGATGCAATGTTTCTGTGCTGTTGAAAACAAGACGTTATGATAGAGTAGACATTAATATTTACTGTCCAACCTAAAATCACTCAGGTCAGTGTGTATATGAACACAATTTAACTGAGATAGTATTTTATATTATTTCATTTTCAATCTGGAAAAAAAAAAAAAAAAGACATGAAAACCTTGAAATAAATTACACGCCGTGCCCCATTTTTTGCCCGTTTGCTTCCACAATAAGACGGCTGACATCAGCCTTCAGCAAACATGTATCAGACCACATTAAGAGTTTATCTGCATATCTTAATGCATCTTCTGGATGCTCACTGCAGATTTTTCTCTGTGTAAAACAAAGAGCGGTGGATGGAACAGCTACAAAGTTTGCTTGTCTTCATGTCGGAGTTTGTTGATCAGGTGCTTTGATGAAGAACTTGGTTAGTTTCTGCCAGCAAAGGTTTTAATGGTGATTACGGGAACAGCGCTAGTGTTTTGAACACGAGAAACACATTTTCTTTCACTCAAGCTGAGTTCACAAAGTATCAAAGCAAAGAATTTGTGTCTAAATTTTTTTTATAATTAAATTATTCGAAATACCCGATGAATCACTGCGGCCCTAGTTGCATGCCCACGTGAGGTTTTCAGACAAATTCACGTCGTGGTAGTCTACCATGACCACTGTGACCTGGATGACTAAGAACCTACACTGACATCTTAGGGATATTTCATTACAATGTTTTTGTTTTCGTTCAAGTTTTCTCTTTCATCCCTCCCTCCTTTTCCATGGTTTTCTTACTTCTTTCACTGCACCGATCACCTGTTTTCCTACACAGTCACAAACCACCCCCCTGATTTTTACACATCGGCATGGCACAATCACACACACACGCACTCAGTGTCAGCACATCCACTATAGCCTCACAGACAAGTACGTACATGCTCCATCCATCTATTCTCTTCCACTTATCCTTGCCAGGGTCGCAGGGGGGCTGAAGCCTATTCCAGCTGTCCTAGAGAGGAAGGGTACTCCCTGGACAGGTCGCCAGGCATCCGTAGGGTTAACAGATAGAGACACACAACCACTCACACTCACACCTATGGGCAATTTAGAGCTTCCAGTTAACCTATCCCCACTAACTGCATGTCTTTGGACTGTGAGAGGAAGCCGGAGCGCCCGGAAAGAACCCATGCAAACATGGGAAGAACATGCAAACTCCACACAGAAAGACCCTGGCTTGATGGTGGAATTGAACTCACTGTTGCCTCACACCTCTTGGTGTAACAGTGCAAACCACAGTGCCACTGTGCTACCCTTACTCATTTCCATTAGTATTATTATACTCACAGTACATTCATAATGTAACAATGTAATATATCACTTGTTCTTGGGGGCGACCTCAACTTGGGACTAATTGAAGAAATGGACAGGAGCAAATTCTGTGTCGATAAATTTTTATAATTGATGTTAGGGCTGCACGATTAATCGTTAGAAAATCGCGATCTCGATTCATACAACGATAAAAAAAATTTTTTTTAAAAAAGACGACGACGACTGTACCGCATTTTGATCCGGGACGTACTCTGCATGAAAACAAGCGCTCACTCTTCCTGCTCAACAAATGACAAGGGCGGAGCCTTATACCACGTGATACAGAAGCTGTGCCGTGTGATGCTAAAATTAGCAGGGAAAAAAACAACGGAGAGCACGTCAGGGATGACGAGAAAGTGACAGGAGAAAATCCGTCCCGGTCAACCACCCAAACATCAATATCGGTAACCTTATACAGCGCTTCCCTTAAAGCTGGGCGATATGAGATTTTTTCATATCATGATATGTTTTTTTCATTTCAGGCAATAACGATATCTATCACGATATAAGCCAAATAACTATATTTGTAAGATTTAAATGTGCCGTTGCTCACAAGTAAAATGTGAAATAATCAGCAGCTTGTTTTTATTTAAATATTTATTTCCCATAATAAGTTCAACAGGGTAGATGTACTTAAGGAACATGAGACTTTTTCAGATAAATAAAGGCAAATATTGCAAACTACACAAAAGGCAGCCGCTAAAGCGTTTAAGTTTCAAAATAGAACAAACGAAACAGACTACTAAATTGTCAATTCCACTTAGAAACAAAATATTAATTCTAAAAATAAATCTTAGTTTGTTTTACAGAAGAACAGACAAAACTAACTTTTGTCAGTATCAAATAAACTGAGAACTAAAAGGAAATTCTCAATCTCTCCTTGTTGTATAGCTTAGCTTTTCAAACAGTTTTAACAGTTACTTTAGTCTGACAAAAGCCGAATGACGAATTAGCGCTTCCAGTCAGAGACTGAGGCTACGTCCACACGTACACGGGTGTTTTTGAAAACGGAGATTTTCCGTTTTCGTTTTAAAAAATAATCCCGTCCACACATAAAGGCAGAAATGAAGGAAAACGCTGCTATGAACATGCCAAAGCAGCAGGTGGCGCTAGATTCCTAACCGTGCAGAAATGTTGGCCAATCAGAAGTCTAGAAGCCTCGGTGGGAAAAAGTAAACAAAGCTGGGGCATAGAAGCAGACCCGAGTCGTATGTGTGGATGGACAGTAACTGTGTATATGTAAGCATTTAAACACTGCAGAGAGTAGAATTAACAGTATTGTAGAAATTCATTTCACCGAAACAATAACGTGGCGCACAGTGTGACGCATGCACCAGTTTATTGTATTTCCAGACTTGCTTTCGGCACATTTACAGTGCAGCTACTCTGTTTTTTGTCAGACTTGAAATAGCCGAAATACCTTCACACTACGGAGCTTCTATGGCTCTTCCGTTCGACAATCTCTCCGGCATTGGAACCATCATCTGTTTTCTCTTCGGTCACGCTCGGTTGATTTTTCTAGTCGGCACACTCATTTCCTCCATTACCCGCTGGCTGCTTCCCAAACAAACACACGTGCGGCTTGGCACTTGTGCTGTACGTAACAAGTCACGCGACGTGACGCTGCGGCTGTGATTGGTTCGGCTCTGCGCTACTTAGTTTGGATTGGCTGACCTTTTTTAAAAAAAAAATTTTATTTTAAGAGGACAAGAGCGGCGAAGTCTATCGCGATAGCTTAATTTCTCTATCGAGTAAAAGTTATATCGCGATACATATCGTTATCGTTCTATCGCCCAGCTCTAGCTTCCCTATACCCGTCGAACTCCCGCAGGCACAAAGAAATTACGGAGGCTATCACTTATCACCTGACCAAAGATATGGCTCCCATCAACACTGTGCAAAACGAGGGATTTAGGAAAATGATCAACACCCTAGACAAATGCTACACAGTGCCGTCCCGCAACTATTTTTCTATCCGGTTGTTCAGTGATGACGCGACGAATCCTACTTCCGGGTCTAAAGTAGTCTGCGTTTAATATGGCTTTTGTGTTGTTAACATGTTTAATGTTTTGTATTTTCTTCTATTTGATCTCAAAAAGCTCCTAAAACAGTCAGTGATCCCTGTTGACCTCCCTCGGCTTTTATTACCGCTAATCATTTATTTAAGCTCAGTTTTTAAAACCCTAGGATGTAACTACAGCCCAGCCCATGCAGCAGTATATGAATGACTAACCTCGTATTGTGGATGGATTATCTCAGTTGTTCTCCTGGCTGAAGTTTGGTCCTTTTACAGCATCCTGCCATGCGATTACATTTGTTTCTGACCACCGAGAACACTCACGTTAACTTTTATCGAGTGGAAAAAAGGTTAGCTTGTTCATATTATGCTAACATAGCTGTGTCGCTAGCGGTCACATAGCACATCATTATATACCAGCTAGCCCAACTTCAGTAACCCTACAAACGTCACTGCTGTTTAGTTTTCTGTCTTCATTTATGCTGGAAGTGATAGCAGAGCTGCACGTTTTAATTTGTTTCCAAAACCCCGCAGTCAGGACATGCTATATTGTATTTAGATAGAAGCTAGCGAGCTAACTCCCTGCTAACTTCTAACTCCGTTAAATGTCATAAATTCGGTTTTCATGGATGCCTGGATGTTAAACTCAATTGTTACACCTGGTAGAGCAGAACGCTGATCATTTTATTAAAGATGAAAGACTTTAGACAGTTTTTCAACTCTCAGTAATGCCATAGTGATCGTTTGATATATGGACCTGCAGCGGAGTTTAGACCCAGACACGGCTAGTGACGTCAGACTGAACAACCGGATAGTTGCACTACCTGCTCTATACACGCAGTGTCGAGCAACGGTGGAGACGGAATTTCAAGCAGTACAACATTTTGCGGCAACAACAAAACGTGAGACATTTGTTGTTTTTATGTTTATTTATTGTTTTTATGTTCAGTCTCAACTGTTACGAAGTTGATGTGCAGTTAATAAATGCAATAAATATTTATACTGGAAAAGAAAATCGTGAGAGAATCGTGATCTCAATTCTAAGCCAAAAAATCGTGATTCTCATTTTATGCAAAATCGTGCAGCCCTAATTGATGTCATCGATTATGCTGATGAATCGTTGCAGCCCAAGTGGAAAGTTAAAGTTTTTGTACCACAAAATGTTTATGCAAATTGGAGATGGTTGAGCAAACAGCCCAAATTTATTTGAGATGGAGTGACTCAATTAGGTGGTTAGGCACAGAGAAAGTGAGGCACAGAAAAATTAGATTAGATAAATAACATTTTTGTACAGAAAGGAAGCCAGCTAATGTGTCTCTCTATGAATCTCTGTGAATGTTGGATAGAAACCACTTAAGCATAGAAAAAAGTGCTTATATAAATGAGTGTATGAGACATGTTGTATAAAGCACTTTGAGTGCTCAGGTAGAGAAGAAATTGAGGTAGACTCCAATTACCAAAAGGGACAGAGAGCACAAGGATGTCAAACATCTACTGTAGGGTTGCAAAATTCCCGGAATTTTCAAAGATGGAAACTTTCCATGGGAATTAACGGGAATTTATGGGAATAAAGTGGGAATTTTCAAAATTGAAGGATGGCTCTTCTTAGGGAACTTAAATATAATTCAGCAAAGTATATTTTAGCATAATATTGACAAAAACAAACAAATGCAATTCAAATACACTTGAATATCCATACCATTCCTTAATCACATGTACAGAGCACAAGCTTGCTGCATGGCTATTGAGACCACCTACTGGCACTGTGCATGCCTCCATCACATGTACACATGGACCACACTTTTGAGCCTGAAGGACAAAGAGTATTAAAGGCACACATTTGAGCCTGTGGACTTAACAAGTGAGGTAAGTTTTGATGATATTATGGGAAAATATATTCATTAAATGTTTAAATTGTGAATATCACATAAAATGTATTAATCTGGTAGATAGCAATCTGATAAGATGCTAAATAAAATGCTAGCATCTGTTAGATGCTAAATAAGCCATAGCTAGTATAACATAAAGAAGATGCTAGCTTCCTCATTTGGCTGTTTTGTTTTGAAGATCATTCCAGTTGTTTAGCTAGCCTTACTATTTATATCTGTTTATTATCATATTGCAATTGTATTATTACGATCTCTTGCATTGCATTAGCATTTTTACAAGCTCTTGTTTTATTTTACAGAAAAATGCCATGTGCGCCATCTGATGTGTGGAGACATTTTACACCAGCTAATGTACAAGGGAAATCTGTATATATGTGTAAGTATTGTGATAAGACGTACGTGAAGAATGCCACAAAAATGCAGCAGCACATTGCAAAGTGCAAAAAAATTCCTCAAGGCCCAACACATGCAGCAGCCAGGAGTTCCACTCAAGAGGAAAATGAATCTGTTTCAGCTGTATCAGAATCAGATACCCACTCATCAGCTCCTGGTCCCTCTGGCATCAGAGGATTCTTTGATTTTATGGATGACACTAGCCAGAAAAACGCAGATGAGTGTTTTGCTCGTGCAGTCTATGCAGCTGGCTCACCCCTGATGCTGACATCCAATGTGTACTGGAAGAGATTTTTGAATGTTCTCCGACCAGCATACATTCCCCCAACCAGACATGCATTGTCTACTCATCTACTGGATGAAGAGTTCAGTCGAGTTCAAGAAAAGGTGAAACAGACCATTAACCAAGCTGACTGTATTTCAGTCATCTCTGATGGATGGTCCAATATCAGGGGACAAGGAATTATTAACTACATAATCACCACTCCTCAGCCTGTGTTCTACAAGAGTGTAGACACAAAGGAAAACGGACACACAGGCCAATACATTGCAGATGAGCTAAAAGTGATCATCAATGACCTTGGACCAGATAAGGTTTTTGCACTGGTCACTGACAATGCAGCCAACATGAAGGTTGCCTGGGCACATGTGGAGGAGACCTACCCACATATAACTACTATTGGCTGTGCTGCCCATACACTAAACCTTCTCCTAAAAGACATAATGGCACTAAAAACAATGGACACTCTGAATAAGAGAGTGAAGCAAGTTCTGAAATATGTTAAAGGCAAACAAGTAACATCCGCTACATTTCTGTCAAAGCAAAAGGAAAAGAACAAGAGTACTACACTGAAGCTTCCCAGCATAACGCGATGGGGTGGTGTTGTTATCATGTTTGACAGCCTTCTGGAGGGAAAGGAGTCTCTGCAAGAGATGGCCATATCCCAGTCTGTAGGCATCGACAGTGACATCAAGAAGGTCATCTTGGATGATGTGTTCTGGGAAAGAGTATCTAGCAGTCGGAAAACCCTCAAACCTATTGCAGCAGCAATAGCGAAGATAGAGGGGGATGGTGCCATCTTGTCAGATGTCCAGTGCCTTTTTGCAAAACTCAAAGAAGAAATCCAGCCAATTCTGCCCACTCCCCTACTACTGAAAGGAGAGGAAACGGCTGTGGTCAAGTCATTGGAACAGCGGAGAGAGTTCTGCATGAAGCCAGTGCATGCAGCATACATGCTGGACCCCAAATATGACAAGGGCATACTTTCTGGGGAAGAGATCAACGGTGCCTATGCGGTCATTACAGCCATGTCTGACCACCTGGGTCTCGATAAAGGCAAAGTTCTAGGCAGTTTGGCAAAGTATCGAACAAAGCAAGGCCTTTGGAAAGGGGATGGAATATGGCAGTCATGCCAGCACATATCTGCAGCCACCTGGTGGAAGGGACTATGTGAATCTGAGGCCCTTGCACCTGTAGCCTCCATCCTCCTCCAAATCCCACCATCATCAGCCGCCTCCGAGCGCAACTGGTCACCGTTTGGGAACACCCACACAAAGGTTCGCAACAGGCTCACAAATGTGAGAGTGGAAAAGCTGGTCGGCATTCAGGCAAACCTACGGCTCTTTGAGCCTGACACAGAGCCATCCTCAACAAGGCTGGAAAGTGACACTGAAGAGGAAGACTCAGAGTTGGATGCTGAAGAAGTGGACATGTTGTTGGATGATGATGAGGTCCAGGAAGAGTCTATTGACTGAGCAAAAATGAGAAAAGAGGATTGCTTGAAGGAAGATTTGCATGTTTAATGGGACGTTTTGGAGGATAAGTGGCATTTTTCATTTAACCTTTTGAATGGGACTTTGTGGAGATTTTTGGACAGGGGGCAATTTTGAATGAGCGGGGTTAGGGGATGGTAATATTGAACTCAACATTTCTGTTTTTATTCATCCATGAAACAAGTTATTGAAACGTGTTCTATTCTACTGTACTTACAAATAAATCTGTTGAAATATCTGTTGAAAACATTTTGCATGGAGGTTTTCTTATGATTTCTGTTTATATTTATGCTTGGAAATAATATATTCCCAGTTAGTTCTCCTAAATTCCCATTAATTTCCATAATTCCCATTATTTCCATGGAAAGTTTCCAATATGGAATATTTCCAAAATTCCCAAGCTTAACTTAGCATGGAAATTTACCAGAAACTTTTCGGAAATTTACCGGAAATTTTACGCCCCTGTGCAACCCTACAAACATCTGTCAATTCGTAAGCTCAAAGTCTTGATTTTTTTTTCCACCTTGAAAATAATCAACAATTCTTTAATGAGGTCTTACAAAATTGTGCTTGTTCATGCCGTGAATGTTTCACAAGTGTTGCAAAGATTAGGCTTTAACCTCCTAAGACCCAAACTCTTTCATGGCATGCATTTTTAATTTTTCTTTGGCATTTGGGTTGATTGGGACCTGATGAATGTAAAAACAAAGAATTACCAGATTTTTTTTTTTTACCAAATTTTTGTTTAGGTTAGTTAACCTCCAAGGACCTGGCGTCCACATATGAGGACATTTGTTTTAAATTTTGATAGAACAGTGGCAGTATAATGTCCTTGTAAGTGGATATCAGGCCCTTCTAGAGAAAAATTAAGTATTTTGGTCTAGACAACCCAAAATGTGATGTCCACATATGTGGACGCCAGGTCCTTGGAGGTTAACTAACCTAATTTTTTAGATAAAAACAAGATGACAATGATGGCTGACTGCTATCCTTATTCAGTATCACCTGACTCTAATATAAGCAAGTTAACCAATCCTTTTTTGCCCTCAACTATATTTATTACTGACCATTTCCCTAAATAAATTCATGAATGGACGGGTGTTGTTTATTTTTAATATTCAACAATTAGTTGGATTTTAATCTTGATCACAATTTTGGCTTTCTACAATTAAATGGACATGATGGAGCGATACTAAAAATGAGTGTTCCAAATACAGAACACAAAGCAGAAGAAAATCAAGTACTCCCTCAGACAGCCCCTGATGACATGCCTGCTTGTGCCAATTAGAGCGGTCCCCTGCAACATGCAGCATGAAGATTCCTGGACTAGTCTGGACGAGTAACACTATGTACAAAGACAGATAAACAACCAAATTCACGCGTCTGACACAGCAGAAGCTGAAGAGATTGTCCCTCAATGTGGATCATTATCTGTTGTTTAGACATACTGTGGCCATACTGGGAAAGTGACACTAAGCAAGACCAAATGATATGCAAAGCATGCTATGGAGTTTTGTCTGCACTGCAAAACGACAACTAATTCAAAAACAACAACAACAACCCCCTGAAAACACACAATAAAGTGCAGTATGAATGCATGAAGACCAAGAAAAACAGTGCGACAAGATCAAAGTGAAAGGTGTGCTATCCTGATTGCATTTGGGTAAAATGCGCCCAGCTACCTCACTGTACACTGTACACTCCTTGTCGTGCATTAAGATCATCAGGTCAATTACTCCTGGCCCAACCTAAGTTTAGACTGAAGACCAGAGGCGATCGTGCCTTTGCTTCAGCTGCACCCAACCTTTGGAATAGCCTCCCTGCTTCTATTCGAGCCTTGGACTCTATCCAATCCTTTAAATGAAAGCATATCTATTTGACTTGGCTTTCCTGACCAGTTAATACCCTTTTAAATCTTTTAAATTTTAAACTTTTAAATCTTTTATTAAATTGTATTAAATTTATTATTTTATTATTCATTTTACTGCTGTTTTTGTCTTCTTAGCAGATTTTGTATTTATCTAACTCTTCTGGTCTGTTAGTGCCTCTATCCTGTCTGTGCTAGTGCCCGATTTGTACCCTGTTATTGACTCATGCTGACTCTCCATATTACTGTGAAGCACTTTGGTGTGCCTTCGGGTTTTTAAATGTTCTATATAAATAAAACTGTATTGTATTGTATTGTACTGTAAAATCTTTTCATTTATACTTTTTTTCTTCTATGAGATGCACTCAATTTGTTTAAATGAACAGGAATTGCTTTATTTTGATGCAAAGATTTCTGCAAAAATGAAAAATGTGAATGCAGTGTTTATGACATGGAAATAAAAACATTTTTGTCACCAAATTCAATGAGTAATTGTCAAAAATAACTGCAATCGAAGTACTGATAAAAATAGTTGTGATAATCGTTTTGGCCATAATCATGGAGCCCTACTACTCGCAATGTGTTGATGTAAAAGTGATTATGGCTGCTACTTGTGACTTATTAGGAAGCTCACAGATTATTCTTTTTATGTTATTCTCACATTCACATTTGTGAGCGTGTTTGGAAATGTGGCTATGGGGTCAAAGCCTGTGATCAGTCATCTCCATCAGCCTAAACCAGTGGCCACTGCGTGTGCGTTTACATGTTTGGGCCCGTTAGTAATAACCAAACGTTTGCTATATAACTTCTCTAGTTAGTACATGCAGTTTTACTGTCAAGTGCATCATTAAGTTCACTTCACACATACAAATTCACGAGCAGGCTTTGGTGCTGGGCTAACTGCTTTTACTCTGTGCAGAGAATAAGTCACGGTTTTTTGTTTCCATTTAAAGCATTTAAACCGTGATGTTAGACTAAATATTTTATTCCCATGTATAAAAATGTGTGTTCACTTTCAATAATGTTGTTGGTAAATATATTTTTAAAGCGTTAGAATTCACCAATGTTTATTTTCATAGCTCTCGCTCAGTTTCACTTGTTTAGCTGACACTGTGACTGGGAGAAAGTTGGTGCTTTTCCACGATGCTCGCTGAACACGAGGTCCCCGTTCTTCTAACTTGGACAGAGGCACTGAATGAAGCTGACACGAAAAGTAGCGCCGGGATATCGCAGTGCCATCTTGTGGGTCCTAAGTATTGAGCTGCAATCAAATTAATTTCTGCCTAATAACTTTCAGTTCCTGAACTCAACTACTAAGTACCTTCCTGGTGAAGGAGCCAAACTGATGAGTTGACGAGCGCCGGGAAACTGAGCCCACGCAGCTTTGTGGACTGACAAGAGTGGGGGGGGCGGGGGGCGGGTGGACAGGGTCATTACCACATCGGGCTAAATATGACCGCTAGCCTGCCTGCGTTTACAACATTCGGCAGTGGATGTGAAATCAGGTTTAGTACTTGTGTATTACCATGTTTATTGGGTCTATAATACACGTGCTTTATATCAGGGACATCCACAGACTGGTGTCAGTGCAACTAAGGATGAAGTCCCGATATTAACCGAGCCAACAAGCTGATTAAACAACAAAAGATGAACGCTTCACTAACTTGCGTCGGAGTTTGTCTCGCAGGAGCTAACTCACATACTTTGCCCAGCAGCGTTAAACTCCAGCTCGGCCGATCAGACGAGGGATCGGTGGTACTTACCGACAGAGCCTAGGTCCACCTCTCCGTCCAGCCTCCGCTCCGACTCCATGTCGACATTTTGCAACAAGTTTAAAGGTGTTTGTTGGACTTCGGGCCTTGACTGCTGGGCGCCGCGCTGGAAGCCAGGCATTCTGGGAGAGTGACGTCACACGGATTTAGAACTGTAGAAAACGGGCTGTGAACACACACACACGGAGATTCAGAATCGCGCTGCTTTTGATGTGACCACTGTTGACAATTTAAACGTAGAACTCACTGAGCAGTGTTCCTGAGTTTGTTACTTTTAAACTACGCATCATTGTTAGACCATAGTTGGCACAATCTTCAGTCCTAAAAATAGGAATCATTTAAATATTGCCCCAGCAAAATGCCCTGTTGGTGCCCATGTGGGGCTACTGTGAGCAGTTGCCCACAGTGGACAGTTCACTGGTCAGGGCTCTTGGACGCCAATTCGAAGTGTTCTACTGTTTTTGTAGTGTTTTTTGTTTTGTTTTTTATCTAGGTATGGTTTTACTGTATTGCCACTGGTTTTGGTATCATAGTCATGTTGAAAAATTAGCTGTTGCCACTCAGATGCTTTCCATGTAGTATTGCACGGTGCATGAAACTTTGACAATGCTTATATCTATTTATAATTCCATCAATTTTGACAAGATCTCCAACAACTTTTTAAATAGACTGACAATGATGTGGAGTTGTTGCTGCCAGTAACACAAAAGTACAAAGTTGCAAAAGCAAGTGAGAATTAAAGAATTTGAAGAAAAGCTATGTGGAGCATGTACGAACTGATATTAATCTTTAATAGGGTTGTCAAAGTTGAGATCAAACAAAACAACTGCCTCCGCCATCTTAGTTTAATTGGTCACATGACTGCATCGTATGACTAAAATTCATCATCGTTTTCGAAAGCCTCCGCGTTTTCGCAGTCCACACTGCGACGTGAAAACGCTGTTTTCAAATGTATGCACTTTGGAGAGCATTTTCAAAAAGCCCTGTTTGCCTTGACCAAAAACGCAGTCTCAGTGTGGAGGGAAGGCCAAAACGGAGAGAAAAAGATGCGCTTTCAAACAAAAATGTATTAATGTGGACATTACTAGAAACCAAATGTGCTAGCTACTTCAGTCACTTTAATGTACAATTTAGGTTCTTGTTCTCACTATAGCAAAATAGTGCTGACAGATCTAAACTTGAAGTAGCCCTTATACTTGTATGGAGGAGCAAATACTACTGTATGGAGAAGAGCCCTAACTATCACTTCATCACAGAGCGTGCCCGCTCTGACCGGCTCTAAAGGGTTAATATTGAACTGATCAATTGGGCTAAAAGAGGTATGTCAGCAAAGGTTTTGGTTGAAATTTAACATAGAATGAAATTAGATTTATCATGAACCTTGTGGCAGGGTGTGGTTGGTGGCTCAGCTGCAGGGGAGGAGTGGAGCAGTGGGCTCAGGGTGTGGTGTCAGGGGAGGCTGTCAAGGCAAGCCGAGGCCAGTATGTAAATGTGAATCCAAATGCAGACTCAGACAGGACAGCAGGGATTAGGTTAATGTGACTTTATTAACACAAGTGAAAACTGTACACAAAGGAATTATGCGTGGTGCATGAAACTTAAAAAGGGGTCTCTGAAACAGAGGGAAAGAGAGCTTAGAAGTGATACTGTGGTAAGGAGACAGGAGGAGATGTAACCGGAATGCCTAGGGGGGAGGCAATGTTGGCCGGGTGAGTGTCCAAAGGGATGAGAGTGAGCTGAGAGTACATCCTGATGATTCAGTGATCCAGGGACTGCAGTGGCAGGAGGGCAGGGAGGTGAGGAGTGGTGAGTCAATGAGCAGCAGTTAGAGTTTCTAAGGTTGACCAGCATCCAGGTGGACACAGAGGACTAGAGAGCACTGGTTTTAACTGGTCCAGAAACTCGAAAGGTGGGATGAAACCGAGGCGATGAAGGAAGCTTCAGCTTGACCGCTGAAGTGCTGATGGCTTTGTCCACTTCAAAAGGTCAGATGTAGCATGGCAATAGCTTGCAAGAAGTTGGATGTCCTTAGCTGCAAGCCATACCTTTTGTCCAGGAGTGTATGTGGGAGTCAGAGCAAGCTCGACCTTATGTTCCTGAAACAGTGGGGGTTGATACCCTAAGGAGGCTTTAAAGGGAGACATAGCTGTAGCAGAGGAGGTAATGAGTTATGTGCATATTCCACCCAAGGAAGATAAGGTGACCAAGCAGCAGAGGGTGGTTTTCAGTTCTTTATTAAGGCATTCTGTTTGACTGTTAGTTTGTGGGTGATAACCTGAGGTGAGGTAGGGTTTATCTCCAAGAGCGGAGCAGAAAGTTTTCCACACCTGTGATGTGAATTGAGGGCCTGAACACCTGTTCCATTATGATTCAGGCAGTCTCTGTGGTTGTGGCAAGCTTATCTAATGCTATGAAATGCGCAGCCTTGGAAAATCTGTCAATGACGGTGAGGATGGTAGTCTTTCCTCATGAGACAAGTAGCCCTGTGACAAAGTCTAATGCTATTTGCGACCAAGGCCAGTGAGGCGTAACCAAGGGCTGCAACAGACCCGTGCGGTGCTGAGTGGAGTTTTTATAGTATGCGCAGGTAGTGCAGGCTGCCACATAATCCCTGGCATCCTCGTCAACAGTGTCCCACCAGAAGTATCTCCTAATTAAGGAAGGGGTCCTACCTCTTCCTGGATGACATGAGAACATGGCTGTGTGGACCCAGTTCATTGCCACGGGGTGTGCAGCTGCTGCAACATTGTGCCAATTTGCTGGGGACCAGAATGTTGGCAAAGGACTGGCCCTAACCCAGTGTCTAAAGCAGGGCTAGGCAACCTTTCTGATGGCGAGTGTCATTTTATAATTTCCTCAGAGGTCAGTGTGCCATATGATTGCATTAGCAATAAATTTAATAACGCTCTATATTAACAGTTACACACTATATAGAACCACTTTCTAGAATTATATTTGTTCGCAGATGTTGGCAGCTATCAGCGAATAGTTATCAGCTATTTTGAAACAAAAAAAGACACTTTTTATCCATAACAAATAAACTAATTATTTTACATACTAATAATAATGTATAATAATAATAATAAACTAAGCCAATATGGCATGTTTGTTAATACAGAGACACACATGTTAATATGATCTCTGGTCTCCCACTCAGAGACACAGGTCTCCGAGTGTCCAGCATTCAGACAGCTACCTGAGGACACTCATGTGAGAGAAAATCGTGATCCGCCCACGATTATCCCCGAACGTACCTGTGGGTGGAGCCTTTTATACATTTGGAGCAGGAAGCTAGGAGTTGATCAGACGAGCTACAATAAAAACATTTGCAGATGCAAAATCACTGTTCCCGTTCCTCGGGTGAGAGCTGGGACCGGCCAGATTACTTAGGTTATGTGGCTGTATTGCAATAGTGGTTTGCAGATGTGTTCTCCTCCGAGCCCGGATGTGCAAAATCTCATAGAGTGGTATTTTAAAACGCAGCCTGGTGTAACAGTGTGTTCCCTGCCTTACAGGTTACCTGAGGATAAGAGTCAAATTATTCGGAGAGAATTGGCCAAAATGCTGAAAATGGGGGTAATAGAGGAGTCGGACACCGCATGGTGTAGCCCCATAGTTCTTGTAGTACAGAAAGATGGGTCTATATGAGTCCGTGTTGACTACTGCAAGGTGAATGAGGTGTCACAGTTTGATGCCTATCCCATGCCCCGGGTTGATGAGCTCCTGGACCAGTTTTACTAAACTGGATTTGACCAAGAACAACTGGCAGTTCCCCTTCTCTGCAGAGTCCAAGGATAAAGCAGCCTTCTCCACTCCATACGGTTTGTACCAGTTGTCCCAGCCATTTTCCAGCAACTCATGAACTGGGTGCTGCCTCCACATGGTGCATATGTGGCCACCTACTAAGATGACGGTGTCATTCTACCAGGACTGCAGTTGGTGGCTGCAGTCCTGGTGACCCTGAGGCAGGCAGGGCTCACGACCCACCAAAAAAAGTGCGGTTGGACGCAGGAAGGTACAGTATCTGGTGTACCTCTTGGGAGGAAGGCAGGCCCGCCCTTAGATGGCTAAAACAGCACCCATTGCATCCTGCCTACATCCCAAGACCAAAAAAGAGCTCTCTTCTCCTCCTTAGCCACCTTTTGACCCTCTGTTTGGATAATGCCCCTCCAGTGGAGGGTGTAGTGGGAGGAGCAGTGGTGTCAGGGGAGGCTGATCCACTCACCTGACCTCATCGTGTCTAACCCATTTGAGATGGATGCAAGGACCTGAGGGAACAGGTGTGTGTGATGTGCAGCAGAGGAGGAAGCAGCTGAAAAACTGCTGCAAAGAGAAATTCAGCAAATACAGTAAAGTCATTCACCATACAACGCTATATGCGTGGGTCATTGTTTTATCACAGTGTATTTAAACCCTTTGTTTGTCTGTATTCTTTGTTGCGTCATCCCTCATGATTCCCGATGTGTGCCCTTCTGTTCTGTGATTTGCAGGTTCTGTGCTGGCCTCCAAAGTCCACCAGGTTCAAATCAAACTTCTAGAGGTGTCACGCCTCTGCCCCCACCAGGCTGGCTGTGGCACTAAACTGGATTTGCATGCCAAATGAAGAAATATGGTAGTGATCAGCATGAGTTTTTTTTTAATGCAATTAAAATAATTTTTTTATTATATGCAATTTTTTTTCCAGCTTAACCAGTCATGTTTTCCTGCACTTTCAATAAATGTATCATCTATATAAGCAAGTTGTCACAGGGTACATATGCATTAAACAATAATGTTTTCATGTGGTACTTGTGAAGTTTTTTATTGTCAATACAATTATCAAAGTATCAGTGGTCATTTTTATTATTTGATAGATCAACTTTTTTTTTTGTCTAAAAGCACGTTTAAAAAAATATTCCCTACAATGTCACATCCTCAAATAACAAATTCTTCCCTAATCGATCATTGGTTATTTAATCACAGATCCAATGAATTTAAGTGCTCACTTGTTTGTGCTGGCATTTGCCCATTTTTTTTTATTGATATGATTGAATTAGCATTCAAAAACAACAACAAAAAACCCCTAAGTCTCTTTACTTGGAAACATTCCTCAGATATTCTCGTCCATGCTGACATGACAGCATCACACAATTATTGTAAAGTTATTGGCTGCATCCATGATGTAGATCTCCGATTCAACCACATCTCAAAGGTGCTCTAATGGGATTTAGATCTACAGACCGTGGAGACCAATGGAGTACAGTGAACTAATTTTCATGTTCAACCCAGAGGAGAGTGAATGTACAGAGGGCAGCAGCCCCTCTTCACTAACCCCACAGTCATGTGCAAATGCTGTTTGTTGACTTCAGCTCAGCATTCAATATGATTATGCTGCATAAGCTATTGAGCATCACCACCCCCATATGTAACTAGCTGATGGACTCCCTCATTAATAGACCTATGTTTGTGACAGTGGGAAACAGAAGCTTTAGCAGCACCATCTCTCTCTCCATCAGCTCCCCTCAGGCTGTGTCCTGAGTCCACAGTTGTATGTGTTGCGTTGCATATGCTTCTAATCTCATCATCAAGTGTGTAGATGTCACAGTGGTGACAACAGTGGTGGGTCTCATTAAGGACAAGACATCACCACGAACTGTTCTCCCTGCTACCCTCTGGAAGGAGGTTTTGCAGCATCAGGATGAGGATAGACAAATTCAGCAAGTTTAATTCCCCAAGACATTAGACTCTTAATGACACACAAATAGCCCCCAAACTGCACCCCTCTCTCCAAATATGCACAAGGCACATTCCTTGAATTACTCCATGACTGTATACTTAAGGCAGTTGTTCTCTGCTGCTATTATTGCTGTGAAATATATTTATTTCATAATATTGTGTACGGTTTTACATACTAATAATAATGTATAATAATAATGTACCGGTACATTATACCTTGAAATTTACATGTATTTACATTATTTGTTTTGTGCAGTCCAATGACAAGTAAACGCCATGAACTTCTATATTGTGTGTATGTTCTAAATAACAATAAGGTGGCTATTCTATTCTATTCTATCTACTTCAAGATTTGACATGTTGTGCATTCGGAGGTACTCATCTGCAGACTTTGGTTGTAAGAATTAGTTCTTTGAGTTAATGCTATCTTCCCATCAGCTTCAAGCAGTCTGGCTGTCTCTATTGACCGCTGGCATCAACAAGGCATTTTCATCCAGAGAGCTGCTGGTCTGGGTAAAACCCTTGGCCGCGCAAGAAAATTATAACAGATCAGCAGTTTCTGAAAGAATCAGACCAGCCTGTCTAGTACCAAGAAGCATGCCACGTTCAAAGTCACTTAAATCATATTTCTTCCTCATTCTGATGCTCATGTGGAGCTTCAGTAGGTCCTCTTGACCCTGTCGATATGCCTAAATGCATTGAGTTACTGATTAGCAATGCGTGTATATGAGTCTTTGGTACGCCTAATGAACTGGCTACTGAGTGTATATGCACAGTGCAGCAGTGAAGAGGCCAGTTAGGAGCATCTTTCACAAAAAGCTGTGTACATATATTTCTGAGGTATAGGTACAGTATTCTGAAGTACTCTAATACAGCACCCTTGTACCAACTGAGTATCTGTTACATCTTTAATGACTTACCATGGTCCAAAATTAAATCTTAGTGTCCTAATTGTCTTGATTCCGATGTGTATTCATTTGGCTGGAGTTATCTGTTATTTGCAGACACATTTTAACTGAAATAAATAACTGAAACCATATTGAATTAATGATGAAAGGTTATCAATTCACCCTGAATTAAAGATTATTCTGTTCATATGAGCTCCATTACTACGTGCGAGCTTAACTCTGAAAATATCAGATAGTTTGCATGCAAAATGTGGTTAATTGCAGGATATGAAAGCGGAGGGCAGGGCTTGTTTTGTTGCATTCCTGCGGACGGTTTGACCTTTGACCTGGTTGTTGCATTCCAGAGAGGCTTGTCCTGCAGCAGCACAGTCATCCCTTTGGTCCACACGGCTTCTATGCTAGAAAGACTATGTATGTTGAGCTAATTAAGACCGAGTAGCGATTCTGAGAGACTCGCAGACACCGCAGCGTTCAGCCGAGTTAAAAGGAAGCTCTTGACTGGCATCTGCACAGTTATCCCATAGCTTAGTTAGCATTTTTGCTAAACAACTAAACCGCCATCGTATTTTGAGGTTGCTTTGTAGACACACAGCGACTAGCCGCAAACACCAGCGCAGAGGAAATGAAGGACAAACAAAAGAGAAAGAAGGAGCGGACCTGGGCTGAGGCTGCTCGCATGGTAATCTCATTTTTTAATGTATTCAGCTACATGCAAAATATATGTGGTTTAATGTGAATTGATGGGTCTAGATGTGTGGGTTTCGTTATTCTGCTCACGACTACAGCCTGGTTTCTGCTGTAGTATCAGCTAGCTATTGGCACTGTGGCGTTACTCTAACAACTTAAATACAGCCAGAAGGGTTGTGTTTAATATATATGGAAGAACGTAGCTACATTTTCCATCTTTTCCCGTTTCTTTCTGCTATTGACACAAAAAGCTACGTGACGCAGTATGCTAACGCTGGCTAGCATGCTATCGTGCACGTCTCCTGTTTTGAGCTCTTTGTTTGCTAGGGAGCTAGCTTGCTAGCTTTACGCTTATTACCATTCCAGCAACTTGAGTAAAAAACTAAATTAAAATAAAATAAAGAAGAAGAAGAAAAGCTAGGTAAACTCTAATGCAGGTTTACTACCCAATGTACCTCCATATCACTGAATCTGTTAAACCCAAATGTGCACGTTAATGTAGTGCACATTTGGTTCAATGCCGTGAATGTTGTTGACGATAATGCACGCTAACGTTAGCAAAGCTAACAGCTAAGGTTAACCACTAACTCAGCTTTAATTGGAATCCGCGTTAGTGCTGAATGGTGTCTTGTGTAAAGAGCCGTCCGGTACAGCAGGCTAAACGCTACAACGAGCAGAAACAACGTCGGACAGAAACCAAATATTAGTCCCATTATATAGCTACAAATTACACGTTAGGCACTAGCAGGATCTGGGTTGGGTTGGTTATGGTACATGTAATACGTGCACATGAAACAATGGAAATACACAGCTGTGAAACTGGTCGCATGGCAGATAAGGCATATTCATGATTGTAGATTTGGGGTGAAGCTCAGACCGGCTAAGTTAAATGGCTTCGCTAGCTGTGTTTTGGCAAACTAGGCCTTCTTCTTTACTCCTCAAAGCCGGAACATAACATGTGGTGGGCAAAACATTAGAAACAGCGCCCTCAATACTCATGTCCATTTCACCAGTACTGGAAACTGAAATGTCAGGAACAGATCAGTGTTAACGGTGTGTTGATAGTGCCTGTCTAAAGGAGTCTTTTTCAGAAGTTTAGATTGTGGGACTCAGTGGACAGGTTTGATTTACTAGCTGGATTAAAGTAGTCAGAAGTGTATGCAAAAACCTCACACTGTTGACTACATGTTTAAACATATTTTCTCAGGTAAAAGTATGAGAAATGTTCACACTCTTCATCAGGAAATAATCCTTTTCAGAGATGAAAACTGTGAAAATGGTTTGGTTTGGTCTTCCTCTAGGATATTTGCCTCTGTGCAGCAGCAAGCAAGTTGTTTAGCCCATTATGCTAATCCTGAAGCCTTTGTTACTTAGTGTTTATAGCGTTTGGCATTTTAGTGCATCTTTGTAGATATGTTGTCATACTGTACACTTTTACAGACATCTGAGTTGATGTTGGATCATTCAAAACCATTGCAGTGTTTTCTTGGCCATCATGCCTTAGTTATACTGCAGTTTGTGGAGAAACAATGCTGCAGTACTCTGATTTGTTCTTGGTTCACATAACTGCTGCTGAGGTGTTTCTAAACAACAAATCACAAGGCGCTCAGCAATGTGCTTTTTGTTTTGATGGTCTCTTATCTTTTTCATCTGTCCTTCAGGGTTCCTTGTCCAGACTAGTTGAGGAAACTTGAAGCTGTGCGGTGTGGCAGTGATTGACATGTGCAGGCACATTTTATGGATAGCTGGATTTCATTGGCTTTGTTTTTTTTTTTGGGGGGGGTGGGTGGGGGGTGCACATGTTTTCATTGCTTGTCTCGCCTGTGTCTGATGAAGATTTTCACATCACAACCTGTGTTGTGCCACACAATGTTTGTGGCATGTCGGTTGGCCGTGCACCTCTTGATTTTTGTAACATGGTGTGTTGCGCATGGCCGGCGCTGCTGGGTTGAAGACACAAGTGTATGATTGTGCCGCCATTTTAATGATAAACCTGCATATAAGCTCAGCGACATGCTGACACACAGAGGGAATGTTGCAGTTGTATGAAAACTTGAGTTTGTGCAAAGAACTTTGCAAAAAAAACCCCCACTTGGCAAAGTCTTGGCTTCTGGTTTTGACCACTTCTCCTCCTTATCAGCACATATCATGCGATATTGTCATTTAGGAGACCACTGCAGCGGCTTCTTGCGCCTTAACAGCAAGTATAAATGACTGCACCTGTGTTTAGATGGCATGGTGTGGAGTGAAGCGACCACTGCGGAGGGCATGTTGGCAGCTCTAGAAGGCATTCACAGCTGATGCTTCACATTACTTTTTAAGCTTTTGCCCATTTTTTTTTTTTTTTTTTTTTTTTTTTCAGTCGGTTCCCTGATCTGAAACAAAGATTGAAGTTTTTTCTATAAAACAGTATAAAGTATTTCTAACTAGGGCTGGGCCATATCATACCGTTCACGGTAATACCGGTATAATGTTGGGCAAAGATAAGAAAATGAAATATCGCAATAGAATATGGGTAAAACACGCATGTGCAGTGCCTTTGTTTTCATACGCACATGTCGGAAAAAGCATGGCGGCGACGGAGAATGAGGAGGGCGAAAGCAGATCGTTGAATGAAACAGATGAACCAGAATTGGTTTGTAAAAATGCTGCAAATTCAGTGGTGTGGAACTGGTTTGGCTTTCGTCCGTCAGATACACAACAAAGCACTATTTTTGGTAGAGCATGCTAGCGGGCCATCGTTATTACCATGTTTTTTGGAAAATACGGCACATTTAAAATCAATCCTTTCATTTTTCTGAAAATCAACAGGGCCCTTATAATCCCGTGCGCCTTATGTATGAATTCTGGTTGTTTTTACTGACCTTGAAACGAGTTTATGTCGTACACGGCGCTCGAAAATCTGTCAAATGTTTTAGTATGACTTTGCTAAGCTACGAACCCGCACCGCTTGATGGATTGTCGGAGCATTACGGCTGTCGTAGGCAGGAGCCTCGCAAAGTGTTACGTACTGTGCTTCAACATAATATTACCGTATTGTGTGTGTATAACTTCTTTTTAAGTTTTGTGGATATTATACTGTCAGCAAGGATTTTGCATTTGCACTGTTAAATTTTTATATAACTTTAATGCACATAAAAAACAGCTGCTTGTTCAAGTGAAAATACATTGATGGGGTTTTTTGCGCTAATAAAGTTGTGGAGTTGCAAAGTATTTTGTCTAGTGTCAATTATATATTTTCAAATGTATATTGTGATAAATATTTTTGGTTATAGCGCCCTGCTCTATTTCTAACTGTGGATTTCCAGTATCTGATATTTAGGACTTGCAAACTTGTGGCGAGTTTATAAGCCAAGCCAAGTCAAGTTCTGGACGGTAAGAAGACTGAGATTAGAGACCAGTCGTGGTAGTGCCCCACACCCAGCGTATTCACCTCCTCAAAGCAGTCAGCAGGAGAGGCAGTGTAGAATCATCGCAACGATTCTCTCTATCACTGTTAGCTTTGTAGCTTTGAAAAATAAAGATTCACCATTAAATACTTAAAGTACACTGAAGCCTAGCCTGAACATTGGTGAGGATCTGCCAGACAATCACAGATATTCTGCACACTCAGAATATTAGAATGGGATTTGCAGAAAATCTGCAATTTAAGATGAGAAATACCCTAAACAGATACTAATTGTTTCATTTCAATTCATCAGATTTACAAAGGGGAAAATAAAGCTCTGAACTGACCATTGTGTTATTCTCTAAGAGTTTGATGGGCAACATCTTTTTGTTAATCAAAATTATACAACTTTTCAGGAAACTTTAGTTTTCCAAACAATATATTTTTAGAGTGTCTTTTCATTTCTACTTACTGGAAGCTGGAAAAATGTTTTTGGTGCATGTAATAGACAGAAGCAAAAAGTTATGGGTGTATATAAAGCAAACTAAAACAAAGATCAATTGTCAGTATTTTGATTAATTACTCAACACATTAGTCTTGTGATTTCATTTTTGTTTTTTCCCCTTTCTAAAAACCCGAAGACAGCCCAGCTGTCTAGTTGTGTCAGTGCATTTAAATTTAAAACCTTTATAAGAATTATATGTTACTGTTCTCTGTGATAAGTCTCTGATGCATGTTTTTCATATAGAAAATGTTCACTACGTGCGTCATCTTGGTCAAATTTCTGAATTGATTACATTTTCAGAGTCAAATGAGGATTCGTCTAAGTTTCTGGAGGGCACAGGTGCTGTGTGTGGAGGAAGTCTAGGCTTTTAGGTGATCGTTTGGAGCTCATCATCTATTCCCTTTTTCAAGAATTTATTTTCTCATAAGCCTCACGGTCAGCTGTGATTTAACTGGGCTACTTAAATCTTTAGTTTTGAATAATTCTGAAAGAATAACTACAAATTGACCAACATCCTAGCAACATGAAGGCTACATGACAGAATTGCACGCTCAATACAGGAAATCTCTCATTCTCTAGTACAACATAACCACTTTCGTGTGCTATCCTCCTTTAACGCTAAAACATCTAGGCGTGGCCTTTTGTCAGTGTCCACGCTGCTCCGCCTAAGTCTGCAGCTTCAGCTCCACAGCTTTGCTGCTCAGACCTAAAACTATTTGACTCTGGGTTTCCTTCTTTATTTGCTTGGATTAGTTCTACACACCCTGGACTATTTCTCAGTTCAGCTACGTTTAACCCATTACGTCAAAGCTAATTACCTTACTTCTTAGGCAGTTGCTCTTGACTTTACACAAGTTTAATTTGAGTAAACAGCTTTAGATTCCTCGGTAGTCTTTGTACATTTGCACCCTGATCATTGAAAAGCTCAGAAATGAGCGTACTTGCTATAAAACTTTAGGATGCTGTTCTTATCCTTACATACGTGTGTGTGTCTGTGTGATAAAGATATTTATATCTAATGTAAATTGCACCCAAAATGTCTTTTTGTGTTAGTTTACCTGTTTTGTTTTGCAGCATGACGGACTAAATCTGAATTTAATTTTGTGCTGTTATACAACATAAAATGAATCTATAATTTTATTTATATAATGCCAAATCACAGCAACAGTCACCTCAAGACCTTTTATATTGTAAGGCGAAGACCATATAATAATGCTAACCTTGTATTTAGTAGGGGTGCAACTAGGGCTGAACAATTATGGAAAATAATCTAATTGCGATTTTTTTTTTGCCTCAATATTGCGATTGCGATGCGATATGCGATTATTTTTTAAGGTCTTTGTCTTCTGTATTATTAAACAAAGACAAGCAATACATCATATAGTATGGCCAATACTATATTACATTAATTTTAAACTGTTCTTTCCTGGAAGACAGACCTCTGTTATGATGACATGAGGTGATGCATGAATTGATGACTGACATTTTTATTTAACTTCTTCAATCACAACAGTATATTTGAACATACACAATAGTTTATTTTTAGCTTACAAACATCTGAGCATAAAGTGCTGGCAAGGAACCCTGGTGTAAACATTAAAATGAAAGTCAGTACAATGTGCAGATTGCAGAAATATACATAAAAAAAATCAGTGGCTTTACCACACTCAGTTTTTCGACATCTGTGAACTACTAGACAGTCATTCAATTAAAAAATAATATTAAATAAATAAAACTAATAAATAAAAAATACACACATCTTACTGATCTCTGCAGTCAGTAACATTACACATAAAGTGCAAACATAATAGCAATTGTATAAACACACACACAAACACGCCTTTAAAATTTAAAGGCGTGAAATTGGACGGTCTAGCCTTCTGATTAGCGTCACCGCTGTCTCGGTGGAGTTTAATAAACTCGGCCGTCTGCTTCTTGCTATCTAAAATATAACCAGACACTGGTGTAAATTCTCGACTGTCTCATACTTCTGTTTAATAAGTTTTCTGTTTGACGTTTAGTCAGCTGTGTGAAAACCAAGGAGGAACCCACCCGGGGGATTAATAAAGTTTTATTTTATCTAATCTAATAACTTTAATCTCAGCCAAACCGATTTACTCACGAACAAACAAAACACTGAAAAAAGCCCAACAATAACATTTTTAGGTTGTCTAAGTGACTTATATATTACGTTTAACCCGAGCAGCGAAACTCCGCGGTGATCTGAAAATGATGTGCCGGGAGTTGTGCCGTTCTCGGCCGCATCAGTAACCCTCGAGCTCCCGGCTAGCTGTCGAGCTGGTGGGTAGCAGACGCCTCTGAAAACGTCGAAGCACTTTTGCAAATATGGGATATCTTGATAAACCGAGCAGATATTTGATGTTTACACAACTACTTTCTCGCCTGAAAATATGTTAAAAGTTTATTTTGTGACCCAGAAAGATTAGTATGAGTAATTTTAAAACTTAGTAGCGGCCGCCATTGCTGGAAACTGGAGTTTGGCTGGGCCGCGCTATGAATTCTGGGATATGGTAGTAATTTGGACAGCCTTCGGCGCGTCGCTGTGACGTAATCGGTCTACAAATGCGGCCTCAGGAGGATGCAGCCCATGAATTGTATAATATAATCGCAGTATAATCGCAGCCTTTGCGGTTAGAAAATTGCACTTGATCATGTCGCGATATTATCGCAAATGCGATATATCGTTCAGCCCTAGGTGCAACGATACACAAAATTCACGGTTTGGTTCGATACTTTTTGTCACGGTTCGATATTTTTTCGATACAAAAAAATGTTCATGCCTTTTTAATTTGTCATTTATTAAAATTATAAATATATATTTTAACTCAAAAGTACAGTTTTTAAATTTAACCCTAACCCTTGTGCGTGTTTTTTATTTTGACAGCGAATGCGCACCTGCGGACCACTTATGTGCAGCCCTGGTTATTTAGCTCATCATATCACAGCCACAGAAATTATTTTGTCCATGAAACCATAAAGCTGCACTTTCTTTTTGCCTTATAGTCTGATTTGTCATAACTTCTCCGTTTTGTGGTAAGCTTTTCTTTGGCTGTCACTTCTTCACCCTGACCTGTCTTATTTGGCTCAGCAGAACTAAAATATATATCCTGCTGCTTTTACACACGCACTCACATACAGTGGGGCAAAAAAGTATTTAGTCAGCCACCGATTGTGCAAGTTCCCCCACTTAAAATGATGACAGAGGTCAGTAATTTGCACCAGAGGTACACTTCAACTGTGAGAGACAGAATGTGGAAAAAAAAATCCATGAATTCACATGGTAGGATTTGTAAAGAATTTATTCGTAAATTAGGGTGGAAAATAAGTATTTGGTCACCTCAAACAAGGAAAATCTCTGGCTCTCACAGACCTGTAACGTCTTCTGTAAGAAGCTTTTCTGTCCCCCAATCGTTACCTGTATGAATGGCACCTGTTTGAACTCATCATCTGTATAAAAGACACCTGTCCACAGCCTCAAACAGTCAGACTCCAAACTCCGCCATGGCCAAGACCAAAGAGCTTTCGAAGGACACCAGGAAAAGTATTGTAGACCTGCACCAGACTGGGAAGAGTGAATCTACAATAGGGAAGCAGCTTGGTGTGAAAAAATCAACTGTGGGAGCAATCATCAGAAAATGGAAGACATACAAAACCACTGATAATCTCCCTCGATCTGGGGCTCCACGCAAGATCTCATCCCGTGGGGTCAAAATGATCATGAGAACGGTGAGCAAAGATCCCAGAACCACACGGGGGGACCTGGTGAATGACCTGCAGAGAGCTGGGACCAAAGTAACAAAGGTCACCATCAGTAACACACTACAACGGCAGGGAATCAAATCCCGCAGTGCCAGACGTGTTCCGCTGCTGAAGCCAGTGCATGTCCAGGCCCGTCTGAAGTTTACCAGAGAGCACATGGATGATACAGCAGAGGATTGGGAGAATGTCATGTGGTCAGATGAAACCAAAGTAGAACTTTTTGGTATAAACTCAACTCGTCGTGTTTGGAGGAAGAAGAATACTGAGTTGCATCCCAAGAACACCATACCTACTGTGAAGCATGGGGGTGGAAACATCATGCTATGGGGCTGTTTTTCTGCCAAGGGGACAGGACGACTGATCCGTGTTAAGGACAGAATGAATGGGGCCATGTATCGTGAGATTTTGAGCCAAAACCTCCTTCCATCAGTGAGAACTTTGAAGATGAAATGAGGCTGGGTCTTCCAACATGACAATGATCCAAAACACACCGCCCGGGCAACAAAGGAGTGGCTCCGTAAGAAGCATTTGAAAGTCCTGGAGTGGCCTAGCCAGTCTCCAGACCTCAACCCCATAGAAAATCTGTGGCGGGAGTTGAAAGTCCGTGTTGCTTGGCGACAACCCCAAAACATCACTGCTCTCGAGAAGATCTGCATGGAGGAATGGGCCAAAATACCAGCTACTGTGTGTGCAAACCTGGTAAAGACCTATAGTAAACATTTGACCTCTGTTATTGCCAACAAAGGTTATGTTACAAAGTATTGAGTTGTATTTTTGTTATTGACCAAATACTTATTTTCCACCCTGATTTACGAATAAATTCTTTACAAATCCTACCATGTGGATTCATGGATTTTTTTTTCACATTCTGTCTCTCACAGTTGAAGTGTACCTCTGGTGCAAATTACTGACCTCTGTCATCATTTTAGGTGGGGGAACTTGCACAATCGGTGGCTGACTAAATACTTTTTTGCCCCACTGTAAGCTCAGCGATTCTCTGTGCGATCAACCTCTCACATGTTTAAGCTTGCTGCGGGAGATTTCACTTGTCATGTTTGCGTAGTAAGCTAACGATTGATAAGACGATGTCAGAGGAATTGGTGCGCAAATTATCATCACTCACCAATCAGTGCTGTCGCTCTCTATACACAGTTCGCGCGATTGCAAAGTGAAAGCAAAAAAACAAGCGCAAATTCAAACGCGACTTCAATATGTCACTTATTGACAGTGGCTCACCGATGCCAATGACATAATTACCCAGCTACATTTCCGAAAGAATGCAAAAGCATTGACATATATTTTTCCTTCCTACAATAGCCCGACGGGCAGGGCAGAGATAGATTTTGGTAGCCCGACTGGAAAAATTGCTAGCCCCAAGACGTCGGGCTAGCGATATTGCGAGCCCTGTATCTGATTGAGGAATCACTCATCTTTGGAAAAGAGAGTTTATTACAGAGAAATGTCTCTTTCCAAAATAAAAGCTATACTATACGCTTCTTCTGGGCTATATTCTCAGCAGCATATTAAACATATCAGGTCCCCATAAGGAGAATCATGTGCTAACGGCTGTCTAAATGACTCGGGTAAAGTTTGTAGCATGCGTGCTTGTTGTTTTTGTCTGCTTCCACTTGTCTTTGCACTAGGATGATGTCGGCGTAAATGTGCAGTCATATTCGTTGTGTTCCCACTAGTGCTGTCAGCGTTAATCTCGTTGAAATGACCATAACGCCACAACACGGCAAATCTCCGTTAACGAGCTACCCCTGATCGCCCCGTGCGTGGGGCTAGACAGCCAACACGTTAACGAGCTAACTGCGCTAACACACTAGTTCCCACCCATGTAATTAAGCATTGCGTGGCACATCCAACATACCGTTTCACTTTAGTACATGACGCGCTTACCTTCAGGGTCATACGTCACATGAAAACCAAAATAATTCCAAACGCCAGATCTGAATGAGGGTGGGGGAGGTTCAATTTGCCATGTTGCAATGAGAGCTTAACTTGCCCTGCGCTCTTCCTTCTGACGATGCGGTCTGTGTTGAGCGCTCAGTGGATCTGCGCTTGACAGTGCAGCCTAGGCGGAGTGGTCGAACGCAGCTTCACTGAGCGCTCAACACAGACCGCATCGTCAGAAGGAAAGTTGATAAAATAAATTACAAATTTTGTATTGTTCAATACATATGTGTACCGAACCGAAAGCACTGTATCGAACGGTTCAATATCGACACGAATATCGTTGCACCCCTAGCATTTAGGTATTTTCTTAGTGGAGTGTTTGACAGTTTGTTTTCTTAAAATCTTTTACAGGTTTTAGAAAACTTTTCAGATGCACCCATGACTCCTAAACAAATTCTGCATGTCATCCAGACCAAGGGGCTGAAGGAGATGAGGTCAGAAACACGCACACTCATGCACACACACAAAAATTTGCAAGCTGATAATAATAATAGCAGGCTGCAAATGTATGCACACACTCACCTGAGAATAACAGATGAGGATCTATGATAAAGTGCAGTGACAGTGACAACTATTTGTCCATTATTTATCCTGATTGAAAAAGCCATATTTATAAGTAGTAGTGTAATCTTAGATGAAGTACTGATTGATAGATGAC
Organism: Aulonocara stuartgranti; assembly: GCF_965226115.1. Taxonomy (NCBI): domain Eukaryota; kingdom Metazoa; phylum Chordata; class Actinopteri; order Cichliformes; family Cichlidae; genus Aulonocara; species Aulonocara stuartgranti. The sequence goes on from NC_138956.1 coordinate 19,602,155, forward strand.
AAACTATATGTGGTGCTGAAGTTGTAGTAGTAGTTTTTTCTAAAACATTGTGGTTTACAAATTCACAGAATTTTAACCTTATATATTTTTAATGCTCTTATTCTGTTTTTAGCAGGAAATGAACTGATCACGTATTAGCTGAAATGTCACTGTGTTTATAAATTAAGTTTTTTTCCCCCTCTTTACATGGACGGTTTGGCCTGCTGCTGATCTAAACAGAAGGTATGTTGGTCAATACATATTATTGTATATGTTACACATTGATATGCATTTTTTTACAATTGGGTGTTCGTGAAACGTCATGGTGGCACACCAAGTTTTCGATTGTTTGCCATGAAGTACGAAGCTGCTGTAACTGGAAGTGTGTGTGTGTGTGTGTGTGTGTGTGTGTGTGTGTGTGTGTGTGTGTGTGTGTGTGTGTGTGTGTGTGTGTGTGTGTGTGTGTGTGTGTGTGTGTACATGTGTACAGTGGTACAGCTCCTTTGGCCTGCCTGGTCACCATGCTGCATTCCCAAGTGAGAGGGGATCGAGTCAAGAACAGCATCTTCTTCAAGCTACCTGGACGAATGAGTCTTTTTACTCTCAAGGTACTGAATCAACAATTCCCAAAATAATATTCTCCCAAATTCCGATGCAACTCTCAGCTTGTGTTCGTTATATTCACAGTGGTGAATCTTTGCTACAAAAGTACTTGCTCACTGACTTATTACTAAATATTTGTACTAGTAGCTCCTGAAGTGCTCCACTTTTTTCCTAAACACCTGATGTTTTGATTGTTTAAAATTCTTCTTTGCACTGTTGGATTTGACAGCGTACATTATGCCTGCGGAGAATACTGTTATTAAGAAGGGCATCGCCTACTCTGCACTCTTTTGCTCTGTAGAAAAACGCTCCCCAGTGGACAAAGGCAACCTCGGAGTCAGAGACACCATCAGAGCTGGCTGGGGGTACGACACCCCCAGCTTCCAGCAGCAGCACCCCGGCAGCAGGCTCAGCCGTGGCCCCAGTTGGTCCCACTGAGGCCACTGAACAGGAGAGCTGCGACTCCACTGAGACTACTGCTGCTGCCAGTGTGGACAATGATGGTAACATCATTAAGCCATGTGCTGGTCACCTCTTAGTGTGCATACCACATCCAGGGCTCTAGACTAACTTTTTGCCATGGGCGTACCGGTACGCCTAACTTTTAAATGTGAAGCGCAGTTTGCTGCTTCTTTTGCTGCTGGCTCGGTGAATTTTGGTTGGAGAGACAAAACCTGCAGCTCAGAATCAGCGCAAAAAGACGTAAACACAGCGCGGACCGGACGCATCAGCATCGCTAAGCTCCGACAGCGTGTCCGTCTACGGGCCGTCGGGTGAGAAAGCCGAGAAAGACAAAGCTGATTCTGATGCGTCGATCCGCTCTGTGTTTACGTCTTTGCGTGGAATCCGTGTACCTGCTCTCATTTGCTGTTTGGTTGTTGTTGAAATGGTTTTGTGAGCTTTAATCTGAGAATCTGGCGTTTCTGGCAAAACACAGTTATATTTAAAAGTCGATTCAGGATTTAATGAATTGATATCGCTTTATTCAAGCTACTCACCTCCCACTTCCACCTGCACTTTCAACTGGACCACGGCCAATCAGAGAGGTCCCGCCCTGACCATCTCTGATTGGTTTAGTCCACGATAGGGGCATAATGTGTGTCTGTTGTTGACCACAGGGAAGGTTGCAGATTTATTTATTTATTTATTTTTGGCTACCTGTTCAGGTAGCCAAAAAAAAAAAAAAAGTTGGTCGCACAGGTGCAACCAATTTTTTTTTTTTTTTTTTTTTTTTTTTTTTTTTTTGCAGTCGCACCACTGAAAAATTTGGTCGCATTTGCGACCAAATTGGTCGCACTCTAGAGCCCTGACATCCCTTTGTCTTTTCCTTAATGATGCTATGCAGTCATTCTGTTAGTCTAGTTGTTTGCAGCTCCACCTCAGCAGTGGTGCTTTGCTAGTCAGAGAGCTAAAACAAAAGGTAAACAGTAAATGATGGCAGGATAGTGTCCTGTATACTGAACTGCATATCAGTAAGACGTACCAATTTAGCACATTTATATTCTCAGATGTGTTCGTTACATTGAATTAATTAGGATGTCCGAGTCTGATGTGGCCTTACAGATAAAAAGTGTCTGTCACTCCAGACCAGACCATGTAAATCATGAAGATGACTTGATTCCTTGGCCCCTGTTATGCAGCAGCCAGCAGTAAACACAAGCCCAATGTTTTCCATCAATCAATAAAAACTTTGTTTTATAAATATGGGGGAGTCTGGGCAGTGGGCTACCAGAACTTAAATAATTTTGCACATTTATCATGTAAAAACACTGACATGCACTGTTATATTAAGTTATATTAAGATCTGTCAGGGATTAAATGTGTAGTTACAGTTCTTTTCTTTTTTTTCTTTTTTCTGTCTTATCTCCTGGTCAGTATTACTCTGTGATGCAGTGCCTGTCCTCTGTTTGTTTTCCTGGGGCATTCAAACTATTTGAAACAGACATTTCTGTTACTCAGTCTCATTGTTTCTGATATTTTGTAATCAAAGCTGAGAAATGTAAATGAAATGAGAATCCCCTTTGAGGCTCAGTGCAATAACACTTCCCAGAGAACTGCATGTGGGTTGACTTGATTCATTTATAAATGTGCATAAGAGTCAAAACCACAAGATCTGTTGACAGAACTGTACAAAGACGCTTTTATGTACTTTATTTATTTTAAAGTAACCATTTTACTAGACTGAAAACAATAATGGTGTCATTAATAGAGATTAAGGTCAAATTTGTCAATATTGGGTAGAAGCCACAAATAAGCTTGAGTTTGGGTAGAAGCCATTTCATCGTCTTAGTTAAGACGTAAAAAATGTAAGTTCTTTGCTACTTGCGGCTGCACTCCCACCTTGTAAATGTTAAGTGTATCTGCTGTTTGCAAACATGTGGAATAGTGATTATTTTTCTTTGGCTTGAAGCTTCGGTTGATGAGAGTTCATCCAGCGCCTCCTGCTCCGTGGAGCTACAGGCTCCCAGCAGCCAGCCTCAGACTCGCCTCAGCAGGTCAGCAGGACAGCAGGGTCGCACTGACACACAGCAGACCCAGCACGCGCAGACCAGACTGAGCCGCTCAAGACAGGTAGGGCCCTGCATGACACTATTTGTGGCTCCATGTCTAAAAAGAAATGTGATGTGTTTACTAGTCACACTTTTTAAGCAGTCTGCAATGTCATGCTGTACGGTACTTATACTGTGCTGCTGCCTAATTGTGTGTAACATAGATATACAACACTTCATTCAGTCATTTCAGAATCATTTTTTTATATAGCAGAATTAAAAGTAATGTATATAATTTAGCTAAGAAGGTAGACCAGTTTATCTACTAAACAAAAGCCTGGTGGTGTGATTCTAGTCTGCATACCAAATCCAAAGCCTTGAGCAAGGTACTAACCCCAAGGTACTATCAAGAGTGTAAATGTTGGCTAGAAAAAGTTGGTGTGAAGCATGTTGTGTGAAGAGTGCTCAGCTAGAATAGAAAAGCACTATATAGGAAATGCTCCTTTTACCGTTTGGCTTATTTTGCAAAAAATTAAAAACATTTAAAACTGTTGAGTAGGGCTGCCACAAACGATTATTTTGATAGTAGACTAGTCACCGATTATTTTTGTGATTAGTCAACTAATCAGATCATGCATCCATTGGACGTTAAACACACAGCTTATTGCACCAGCATGCGTCTGCTCTTATATGACTATCATTACATTAAACACTTCAAGCTGTAAGCTATGTGCTAACTAAAAATAAAGACAAGATGATAGTTTATTAAAGTTTTAATGAAATTTGCAGATGGTCTCGGTGGAGTTTAATAAACTCGGCCGTCTGTTCTTTCTATGTAAAATATAACAGGACACTGGAGTAAACTCTCGACCATCTCACACTTCTGTTTAATCAGTTCTTATATATCATGTTTAACCTGAGTAGCGAAAGACTGCGGGGGGTTTGAAAATGATGTGCCAGGAGTTCGCTGTTCTCGCCAGCTCTAGTGAGCCTTGAACTTTCTAGCTATCGAGCTGGTGGATAACAGACGTCTCTGAAAACATCGGAGCACTTTTACAAATATGTGATGTCTTGATAAACCGAGCAGATATTTCTGTCTTCGAATTTTGACATGCTTCGCTGCATCCCTGTAATGTAATTGGCCTACAAATGCGGCCTCTGAAGGATGCTGCCGCTGAATTTTCTTCTTATTCGGGGTTTAACGGCAGCTGGTATCCCTGGACATGCAGTGCTGCCATCTTCTGTTTCAGTCCGTTATTACACTCTTAAATCCTACTAGTTATTCATGCGTCTTTCGGGATCTTACAAAGCTTCAAACGACGCGTCGATTATGAAATTACCGTATTTCCCGGACTACAAAGCGCACCTAAATATTAGCCGCACAAGCTAAAATCAGGGGAAAATCCTGATGTGTACATACATTAGCCGCACCTGACTAAAAGCCGCAGGTGTTTCAATGTTGACTTATCATATGTAAGAGAATATGCACAAAGGGAATTGTCAGGAAAGAGATGGCTGTTTGGAGACATCACTTTTATTAATATTTTGAAAAACAAGTTATGGGTACATATTTGCACATGTAGTACATAACAGTAGCCTACAGCACACCAGAAAAATAGATTCGGACTACCTTTTAGGCTCAGGTGCAGTGACACAGCTTTAACAAGAAGAAAAGTCAGTCATTCACCACCATCTTTCTCTTCTTCCTGCGCACTAAAACCACCAAAGTCCTCTTCTCCAGTGTCGGATACAAACAGGCTCAGGATGGCTTCGTCATCCACTCTCCGCTTCTCTCCTTCGTTGTCACTTTCAAAACCAAAGAAATCCTCATTGTCAGTGTCAGAGTCGAACACCCTCAGAAGGGCCGTGGCGGTGTCCTCCTCACCATCATGCAGCAGTCCAGCCCTTCAAAATCCGTTGGTGATCGTGGATGTTTTCACACTTTTCCACGCTGTCAGAATCCACCGGTGGAGTTGGGCATAACTTGCTTTTCGCAAGTTTATCGCCGCTCATCATCCACGCCTCCCGCTGAACGGGTACCGCTACTTTGAAGTTTGTTTTTCGCGCTACTTCGTACAGCACTACGTTGCCTGGCGGACGGACATCAAATTCAAATTCAAATTTTATTTGTCATGTACACAGTCATACACAGTACGATATGTAGTGAAATGCTTGGACAACTGCTCGTGACCTAAAGAAAACAAAAAAGGAAAGGCTATGAATAAGATAGGAAATAAATATGAAAAATTAAAAAGGGTAAATTTAACTAGGAAGGAATAAAATATAAATTAAGGTTAAAAATGAAATAACTGTACAACACAAATTAGAATGAAGGGTAAATTTAACTGGGAAGAATAAGATAAAATATATAAATTAAAGTTGAAAATAAAATAACTGTACAACAAAATACACAATACACAATATAGAACTATATAAGAATGTATGAAGAAATCTAAATCTAAATAAATATATACACAATAACAGCAGCTGTACAAGTATTAACCGGAAATGAAGAATATAGTGACCAGTGTTGTGCAAAACCAAAGTCCAGAAAGTCCAGTGTGTGTGTGTAAGAACCATATGTGTGGGTCAGTACTGTGTGGTGGTGTGATTGAGAGACCGTATCGCCTGCGGGAAGAAGCTCCTCCTCAGTCTCTCTGTGTTGGTCTTCAGGGAGCGGAATCGCTTTCCTGACCTCAGCAGAGAGAACAGTCTGTTGTTGGGATGGCTGAGGTCCTTCACGATCTTCCTGGCCTTGGTCCAGCACCGCCTGCTGTAGATTGAGTGCAGGTCAGGGAGCTCGGAGCGGATGGTGCGCTCAGCTGACCGCACAACCCTCTGTAGAGCTCGTCTGTCCTGCATGGTGCTGTTCCCGAACCAGGTTAAGATGTTTCCCGCCAGGATGCTCTCTATGGTGCACGAGTAAAAGTTCCTGAGCACCTTGGAGGGCAGTTGGAAGTCTCTCAAGCGTCTGAGGTGGTAGAGACGCTGTCGGGCCTTTTTCACCACGGTGTTGATGTGACAGGACCATGACAGGTCCTGCGTGATGTGAACTCCGAGGTATTTGAAGCTGTCCACTCTCTCCACTGGGCACTCGTTGATGACGGGGGTCTGGTAGTTCCTCTCCTGCTTAGTGCTGAAGTCCACTATCAGCTCCTTTGTCTTACTGACGTTTAGAAGGAGGTTGTTCCTCTGGCACCAGTTCTCCAGATTCCTAATCTCCTTCACGTAGGCACATGTGACTAACATACCACTCTTGAACCCCGATCCTTCCGCCAGGCAACGTAGTGCCGTACAACAGCGGAACACACAAAACAAATCGTCTTACGATATGACAAAAATCATGGACAATCCATAGAAAAGCCGCACCTGACTAAAAGCCGCAGGGTTCAAAGCTTGTGCAAAAAGTAGCGGCTTATAGCCCGACAATTACGGTAGTCGTTAACGATTTTAATACTCGACGTAATCGCGACTAGTCGACTAATTGTGGCAGCCCTGCTGTTGAGCATACTTCTTACTGTGTTACGTAATTGAGGTTAGTTTTATTTTAATTTTAGTTTTATTTCTATAGTTCACAACACCAGTTTTCTCAGCAGTCTGAGAACGAAATGCTCTTTTGGGGTGATGCGGTACTATGAGGGCTATGATCAAACTTGACCATTTAGTTTTTTGAGATGACAGATTATATTTATATCATCAGAGTTTATTTAATTCTGCGTTTAGCAGGGAGCCGATAGAACTGATGTAATGTGCCAGAGCTATAGTCCGCCTCACTGTTGCGACTGAATCTCTTGAAGGCTTTTCACTCAGCTTTTAGAACAGTCCTACATCAACGTTCAACTATAAAATGAAACATTTCAAGAATTCTCCATTTAGACAAGGAAACATACCAGTCAAAAGTTTGGACACACATTCTCATTTAATGGTTTTTCTTTATTTTTACTTTACTTCTCCTTGCTACATTGAAAACACATACTGGAGACATCAAATACATGAAGCAAGATATATGGAGTTATGTAGCAAAGGTTCCTCAAAGTAGCTGCCCTTTGCTTTGTTGACAGTGCTGCAAACCCTCGGCCTTCTCTCAGTGAGCTTCATGATGTCGTCACCTGAAATGGTTTCACTTCACAGGTGTGCCTTGTCAGGGTTCATTGTTTGTTGAATTTCTAAGACCTTGAATCCGCAGTTGAAAAAACCATCAAGCGTTATGATGAAACTGGCTCACATGAGGACTGTCCCATGAAAGAAAGACCCAGAGTCACCTCTGCTGCTGAGGATTAAAATTCATCAGAGTCACCAGCCTCAGAAATCACAAGTTAACAACAGCTCAGATTAGAGCCCAGATAAATGCCAAACAGAGCTCCAGTAGCAGACTGGAAAGTCTTTTTTTGTTTACTACATAATTCCATATGTGTTCATTCATAATCTTGATGCCTTCAGTGAGAATATGCAGTGCGATATGTGAAATTTTTCCAACCGACAATCGTCAGTCCATTAACCGAGGATAGGCAACATATTCACACAGGTGACTTTTTGATGGAAGAGCAATTAATTTTTTATCTGTTGTTTGGTCGAGTGTGTAAGACAGATAAATACTGGAACGGCATGTAAACATGGTTCCCTCCCCATCATTGTGTGGGGTGTTTTATTTTTTTATTTATTTATTTTTATTTAAATAAAATATTTTTTTTCTTACCATAGGCTACTGCCTTTCTTTCTTTCTGTTATGAGTTTGAGTATTATTATTTATTTTTTCCGTTAACTGCTTCTCTTGGCTTCCACCAACATTATTAGCCAACTTACTCATGGGCAAATAAATAAACCGCTCTTGTAAAAACGATCGGTGAAAGGCTCAGCCTATTGTCAATGGTCGATATATTAGTGTAATCGCCCAACCTTAGTAAATAGTCATGAACATAAAGAAAAAACATTAGATGAGAAGGTGCGCTCACAAAGTGGGCTTTAATAAGCCAAACTAAATCAAATGTGACTTACTAAGTAGTCAGGTACAAGCGAACAGTTACATTATTCCACTAGTAACAGCACTTCTGCATATGTCTGCCGTTTGTTTTCTACAGTCAGGAAGGCAGAGGAAGAAAGCTGTTATGATGCCTCGCGTCGTCCTCACCCCTCTTAAGGTGAATGGAGAGCATGTCCCCTCAGGTACGAGCCTCTCTTGAATTCTCACACAGAATCAAGAAAAACACCCATTGCAAAAGTTGGAATACAGACTGTTGGCCATCCTGATCCAAGAGATATCAGTGTTATTGAAATTCATACTCATTGCCAACAGAATCATGTAAAATATACTGAAAAAAATTCAAGGTTTGATTCACCAGCCATCATATGCTGGATTGTACCAGTGTACCGGTCATAAATGTATGCATGAAGAGTCATATTTTTAAACTTGTTGATTTGTTGTTACGCACCAGGGCTGGTACCTGGAAGCTTGTGCTAAGAAAGGTGTTTATGAGCAGTGCATGACTTTGTTGCTTTGCAGCTGAACTACAGCATCTGTCTACATCATCTTGAGTTAAAAGTTTTCTGGGGGGTTTGTCATGAATAGGTCCCATGAAGCGGAGTCGGGGAGGGGTGGATGTAGACTTTGAAACGCCAGGCTCCATCCTGGTCAACACCAACATCAGAGCTCTCATCAATACGCGGACATTCTTAGCTTTCCCGGTACACTCACAACAGCAGCTGCTGCAGCTGCTGCCTGAGGTGGACCGACAAGTAAGCGGTCTTTCTATTCTTTATTCCAGTTTATGTTTACTGTAATATTATATGTGCCAATATCTAGCACAGGGCAAATGAGAAACGAATTAAACTGATATTTTTAACACTTACTGCAGGGAGGAAGAAAAAAAGAGAATTTTGAGCTTGTCGATTTTTGATGTACAGCAGTAATTTCAGTAGTGCGCAGCTGTGTGCCTGCTCTGCTACAGACTTTTTGTATTCTTGGAATAATGAAATTTTAAATTCCTTATACAGTTATTTTATATGTGTACTTAAACGTTTTTAGTGTTGTACTTAGGGCACCAAACACTCAACTGTGTACTCATCACTTGACTTGTTGTCTCACGTCATTTTGTCTCTGGTTGTAGATTGGACCTGATGGCATGGCCAGACTGAGCAGTTCAGCTCTTAACAATGAATTTTTTACTCACGCCTCCCAGAGCTGGAAAGAGAGGCTGGGTGATGGTAAGTTTCTGGTCATTCATAGACAGATTGCCATGCTTTACTGACTTCATCACTGTTCTTCAATAGGGTTTGACATAATCAGTGGCCCAATGCCCCAGAGCCAGTAAAACAAGATTGTTAGGCAAGTTGTTGGCCATCTGCTGTTTGCTCCAGTGGCCGTGTTTCCACCTATTGCAATTCCACAACTTCCTGTCTAAAAGGAATCCTCACTCACACGTAGTTTCTTCTTCAATTTAGTATGAAAGAAATAGAGACTTCTTAGTGACTGTGAAAACAGGATAAAAGATCTTCAATGAATTTATACGCTGTATACAACATACCTCATTCACCTGTTCATAAAATACTTTTTCTGTGCCTGAGCATTTTGGATCTAACATTCACACACTTTCTTATTTCACTGAAGGCATGCAAATCAGTTGGTGTTTGGTTCATATTCTGTCTCTCTCCATTTAAATGAAACTACCATAAAAATTAGAGACTGTTCATTTCTACAGACATGAGCAAACTTACAAATTCAGCGGGGGATCAGATCATTATTTCCCCCACCGTGTGAATATACAAAATTAGAGATAGAAAATTAAACTACCTAGCAGTTTATACGGTATTTAAATGCCCGTGAAAATCTGCAAATCACTTTTCACTAATTGAGGCCATTTTATGTGCATAAAAATTCCCTCAAGCATGACTTTAGTGAATAGGTCTATTGAGGTTTATGGTTAAAAAAAAAAAAAGTTGAGATTTTCTGAAGCATTCCTATGACTACTAACACCTTTTTGACTAAAAATGCTAAATCCTTGACATGTGTTTGATCTGTTTAGGTGAGTTCACCCATGAGATGCAAGTGCGTTTCCGACAGGAAATGGAGAAAGAGAAGAAGGTAGAGGTGTGGAAGGAGAAGTTTTTTGAAGAGTATCATGGGCAAAAGTAAGAGCCAAATCATTTCATCTAAATTTAATGTATTGTTCACGTTTCAGTATTATTGCTAGACATGTAGTATCCTTTTAACTGAAAATGTTTATATTTCTGCCCATACTGTTACATGTAATTGAGACATCAGCCTACAATAGCTTACATGTTATGTTCAGTCTGGTATTCACTGTGTGCTAAATTGTGTTGCTGTGTACTTGTAGGTCTGGCCTAACACAAGAAGAGTCACTAAAGCTTACCATGAGTGAAGCCAGCGAAGTTGCAGCTAGTGTGCTAGACAGTGATGTGACTGTGGTGGCAACCGGTGCCCCCAAAAGACGCAGCGTAGGTCGGCGGAGGCGAGATGGTAGGATGAGGAGACGTACGCGAGCTGACCTGCGCCGGAGGGCTCGCAGAACCATCTGCAAGACCACTCCATCCCTGCAGTCTGCAGAAGCAGCTGAGGCCAATGCAGCTGTGGATATTTCAGCAGTTTCTGTTGGCTCTCCCATGTCCGAAAACACAGTGGTTCAGGGAGAGGTAGTGCTGCAGACCGACTGTGGGGTGGAGCTCCCAGATGAGAGTGGTTTTACAGAGCCAAAGCCTTCTCCCATTCCAGAGCCAGTCACATTGCCACCCCCCACACCTGTTCCAACTCCCAGCCCCAGCCCAGCTTCAACCAGCGCTAATGAAGAGCATGAAGTCGCTGCTCGCTTGCTCCCCGAAGAGAGTGCACCTGTGTTGGCTTCCACCACTTCTCCATCCTCGTCCTCGTCCTCCTCCTCTTCATCTGCCTCTTCACCTGTTTCTTCACCATCTTCACCTTCTGATAGACAGGGGACATTTGTTGGAGTCCTGGACTCTTCTTCATCCTCCTCAGCCTCCTCAAGTGCTGCAGTTGCTGCAGATCCCCTGGACGATACCGCTTCTGTGATCACCTCCATCACAGGAGGAACTGCCACCAGCAGCCGTGAGAGCAGCCCATCTGTTAGTCCAGCTGCCACCCCTCTGCCCAGCACCCAGCTGAAAGAACAGAAGAGAAGGCCAGATGAGACTGAAGCCTTTTCTAGCTTCCCCGAAAAGAGGCCACGGCTTGACGACCGTCAGTCCTTTCGTACCACAATTGACAGTGTGTGTTCAGAAAAGCCGCAGCCGACAACAGAAGAACCCAAGGTGCCACCTATCCGGGTAAGTGTTAGTGAAATAATCCAGAAAGGTCCAGGATTACTTTCTGTCACACACAGTTCTTGGTGCACAAAGACAAGTAGTCTGTATAGATGAATGGATAGCTGCTTGTTATCAGATAAATTTTGACTTGCTGTCCCTGTGTTTGTTTCTCAGATTCAACTGTCCAGAATCAAACCTCCCTGGGTCAAAGGGCACCCCACCTACCAGATCTGTCCCCGGATCGTGCCGCCCGGCGAAGGCTCGCGCCGGTCGGGGACAGGGGGTGCGCGCACCTTGGCGGACATCAAAGCCCGTGCACAACAAGCCCGTGCCCAGCGCGAGGCCGCTGCTGCTGTTGCAGCCTCTGCCGACGGGACAAGCCCGGCCAGGGTCAGGCTGCGGCCTGGTGCTGGGCTACCGGATAGCAGCAATGGAAGACGATCGCGAGAGCATCCAGGACCTATCGAGCCCGGAGGAGGAGGAGGAGGAGGTGGAGAAGAAGAAAGTGAAAATGGAAATGAAACAAGGGGAAGTAGTGGGATGGAAGAGCAGGGATCGTCTTCAGGCACTAATTCGTCTGGAACACAACTACAGCTTCTTAATGTAGAGCCTACATCTGAGCCTTCCCCTTCATTGTCCACTACCTCAACCTCCATGTCCTTGGAGCCCCCACAGACGCCAAGTCCTCAGCAAGCGGAACCAGTTGGGGGGGCAGATGGACAGTTAATTGAAGCAACCACAGCTAGTATCCAGAGCTCCTCCAACGGACTCACAGATGGGGCTGCCTCACTTTCTTCAGAGCCTGATGTGTCTGAGTCACCAGCCATGCAGTCTGCCAGAGAAAGCCAGGTAGTTGAAACTGGTGGCAGTGCCCCTACAGAGAGCGCAACTGTTGGTTGTGAAAAACCTTCATTAGCACAAACCTCTATCCCAGATTCCCTTCCGAGGTTTGGGGCTCAGGGTGTGGATGTTATTCAGACGCTGGCCAGTTCTTGTCATGCCAAGGACCAGGAGCAAGGGAAGGAGGCTGGATTGGGTAGTGTTATCCAGCATGGTTCTCACCATGTTGACCCCCAGGAGGCATTCTCCCGTACAGCCACTGAGAGACAGCGATCAGATGGATCTTCACCCCAACATGTGGATTCCTCTAGTGCTGAGAAAGATGAGGCTGGCACATATAGCGACTCAACAGAAACCGCTTCAGACTGTGAGAATGAAAGCCAGGAGGAAGAGCAGCAGCCTGGCCACGAATGGTGTCCTCAATTGAACACTCAGAGAAATGGCCAGCTGGTGATTTGTAGCCCTCCTCAGAAACAACAACCGGTCATCCAGACCCACATGACTAGCCGCCACGGCCAGACCGTCATTCAACCTTGCTTCCCCAGCAGCATGACTCAGCCACAACACAGCCGTATCCATTCACAAGACTCTAATGCTCTGTCTGCACCCCTGCCACAAGGGCTAAGGGACACAACTGTTGTTAAAACTGAGTCTGGAGATGACTGTAGAGACTCCAGACTGAGCTCTGAAGAGGAGTGTCGTGGAGCTTTAAAGTCTCCTGCCACTCACTCAAATGCTGCATCTGCCTCCAAAAGACTGGCCAGTTCAGTCAGACTTGTGTCCAGTGTGGAGGCCAACAACCCTTTGGTCACTCAGTTACTTCAGGGCAGCCTGCCTCTGGAAAAAGTTCTACCCTTACACTCTGCCAACAGACTGGAGATTAGCAGATTACCAGGAACCCTGCCCAGGCCACCAGCAGCAAGAACCCCAGGGACTCGTAACAGGCCTGAGGTTTCAGCCAAATCTTCAAGCCCAGAGCTGACTACTCCAGTCCAGATCCATAAGTCCCCAACATCCCGCCCAGTTTCCTGTCTGATGGAAGCCCCAGCTTTACCGCAGTATCAGTCCTCCCAGGCCCCTGGAGCTGTTCCAGTCATCACCCCTCTGCCACCCTCCTCCAGCGGTTTATTGTCCTCCAGAGGTAAGCAAGACCTCATGCCTGGGTCTGCTGTGGAGTCTGCAGTTATCAAAGAGTCTCATGGTCAGCAGCCTTCCCAGGGAGCCACTCCAGACAGGCCTCAGTCAGCCCATCGGACCATGTGCAATGGACCCTCTCCTCCTCACGCAGACCCCTGCCCAACAGAGGTGATACCTTGTATTAAGATTAACTGGCGTCCCCCACAATCTCAGCTTCCTCACTCTCTGCAACAACCCCCGTCTCCTGCACCTACTGTAAAGAACGAAGTTGGTGCACGACCCTCTTGTCAAGCTATTGCCAAATCCTCACTCAGTGTACCCTTAAGTGTTACCAAAAAGGAACCTGGGAACTCTGTCGATGGCTATCTAAGCGGCGGGGCAATAGAAGGACTCATCAACATGGAGTTTACTTTGGCCAGGATGGCAAAGAAAGATCACAGCAAAGCTCCCTACTCCTCTGGCTCTCCCTCTTCTTCCTGTTCTCCCTCACCCTCCGCTCCCTCCCTTCCCTTCCATCTTTATGGGAAGCTCCCCAAGCAGGGTGGAGGAGTTGGAGGGGTAAGCTACACAGCCAATGTTTCAGTGATGGACAACAGCAGTTTCTCCCGGAGCATGGCAGACAGTGTGCTGCAGCTGCACCCCCGCTTGGGTCCCAGCCAGACTACCCTCAGCATTCAGGCCTTTACTGACAGTACGGCAGAGGAAGTGGCACTCAAGTGCTCGTGCCGCCTCAAAGCCATGATCATGTGCCAAGGCTGTGGTGCCTTCTGCCATGATGATTGCATCGGGCCCTCCAAACTCTGTGTGTCATGTCTGGTGGTCAGATAGTATGCTGAAGTTTCAGTGCACTGTAGAACTGCTGTTTGTATAGTGTGAGCAGCAGGGCCGCAGCTTTCAGAGTGTTGCCAGAAACCTAAGTATGGTAGAGAACACAGGAGAAGCCAGATGGTCAACATTTGCCTTGTAAAATATGACTGGTCTGTATTGTTGCAGATTTCCTGTTTTTGTTTGAGCTGTACTGATTGTTATTGTTGTTGTTGTTATTATTATTAATTATTATTATTATTATCATTATTATTATTATTGTGCATTGGGGCATGATTGATTGTAAATTGTGCCTTTTTTTTTCTCCTCAAAAACATTTACCTCATCTTATCTTGCTCCACCTGTTATCATTTGGTGGCCATCATTTTTTTTGGTCCCGTTTGTCAGTCAACGGGGAATTACTGTTGTCTCTGCGCAAAGAAGTATTTTTTTAACCATTAAAATGAGTAAATGACATTGTATCACCAGTTTGTTTTTTTTGACTCATTTTATGATTCCGTTGAGTTCTAGTTTGTAGTTACAGTTAATTACCAAGAACAAATAAAGTGAACGTTATGTGCTGTTAAAATTTGAATCCTTGATAACTTTCAGAGTTTTTACCAGCAATGGGGACTGTGTTAAAATACTGCACCTGCCACGTGGCAGGAGCAGCACAGGACTGGCTGGAAGAACACAATGATTTCAGGGTATCCACGGGATGTGCCGGAACAAGCCAGAGACCGGATGCAACCAACTGCACCCTAAGGATCTGCTGCCAGCATGAAATGGGACCCTGTGCCTTGAAGTGTCAGAGCTGATTGGTGATATGAGACAGAATTTGTATTCATTTTTGTATTTTTTTTTCGCGTTAAAATAAATTGTAGGCACAGAAACTGATAAATCAGTCAGACTGTATCAGTATAAACAGCTATACACACATTTCAGTAGCTAAAGGATAACCAAGGAGTCTGCTTCATACTCCAGAGTTGGTGGTGGGTTTCTACACCGTTCTGTGCTGGGATCTGTATAATGTACTTTCTGCACTGTACATGGCCCCTAAGGTAGTGTTATTAGAAATGTTATGAGAGAACAGTGCATATGTTTTCTTTGCTATGCACATTATCCACACAATCCTGGACACTTGTTCAAGGCATCTTTCAAAGTCAAAGACCTGGAAGCATTATATCTAATGAAACAGACTATAGCATGTAGTTAAGGCTACAGTAGGTGACCCTGAATCCTCCCGTAATTGTGCTGTGGCTGCTGGGGTTTCCCATCATGTACTGAGTGTTTCTTCTTCACTCACCATGTCTTTGTACACCACTCTGCATTGAATTACTAGTTATTAATCTCTGGCTCTCTTTCAGTGTGTGTCTTTGTCCTGTCTTCTGTCCCGCACTCCCTACCAGTCACAGCAAATGGTTGCCCCTCCCTGAGCCTGGTTCTCTAAAAGTTTTTTTCCTGTTTAAAGGGGAGTTTTTTCATCGCACTTTTGACAAGTGCTTTCTTACAGGGGGCCGTTTGATTGTTTTCTCTAGTATTGTTATTGTAAGGTCTCTATCTTACAATATAAAGCACCGCAAGGCAACTGTTGTTGTGATTTGGTGCTATATAAATAAAATTTATATCAGATGGATCTGTATGTTTGATTTGGATTTTATTCCAGATAGTGTTCCTGATGCAATTTACCTGAGGATTGGGACCACTAGCTTGTGATCGCATGGGGTCAGGTTTTTGTATCTAGAATAAAATTTAAAATCCTTCTTTCGTAGGATATGATGAAACCTGATATCTTAAAGACCTTTTAGTACTGTATTACCCCGACAGAGCACTTGCTTCCTCAAATTTCTAAAAGTAGAATGTGAGGCAGAACCTTCAGCTACCAGGCTCCCAGTTTGGTTTTGGCTGAAACCCTTGCTACTTTGAAAGTCACTTGGTTATGCACAGGCACTGTGGTGGACTTTCCTTGTTGCGCTGAACATTTCTTCTCCTTTCACCTCTATTTAATCCTGATGGTTATATATGTCACTACCACACGTCATTAATGTTTGTCTCCTCTCTCTCCTTGTGTTTTGGTCTTGCATCTCTTTCCTTTTGTTTTTCTCTTAACCCACCAAAGTAGTGACAGGCTGCCCCTCTTTGAGTCTGGTTCTGCAGAAAGTCTGTTCATGTTCAAATAAAACAACAACAGAAAACAGTTATTCCTTCCCATTGTTACAAAGTGCTGCTCATGGAAGTTTTTCCGATTGTTGGGGTATCTCTTATATTGTATATAGTATAAAGCATCTTGAGGTGACGGTTGTTGTGAAGTGATAATGTATGAATAAAAATAAACTGAACTGAATACAAGAGAATATTGGAAGTATACTAGAATTAGTCAAGGAGCTTGGAAAGAAAAGCGTCTGGACTTTTAAGTTGCTTGAAGACGTTTCACCTCTCGTCCAAGAAGCTTCTTCAGTTCTAGGGTCAAATGGTGGAGAGTCCCAGATTTAAGCCCTATGGGAGTGTCCCCAAGAGGCTCATGGAGCCCCTTATTGATCCTCTACCTACCGGTAATCAGACGAGAGATAGATGGCAAACTGTGTTGTAAGCTGCCCCCTCTTCAAAGGTGGTTGTTCACAGTGGACATAGATGGCTTCTTTCACACCACCTGTTTTCTCTGTCCAAAATATGAACATTGGCATTCTTGAAAGAGTGGCCTTTGTCCTTTAGATGCAGATGGACTGCCAAGTCTTGTCCCATCAAGGTGGCTCTTCTATGTTGTGTCATGCATTTATGAAATGGATGTTTGGCCTCTCCAATGTAGAGGTCTGAGCGTTCTTCGCTATAGAGGATCAATAGGGGGTCCATGTCCCTCTTGGGGTACACTCCCATAGAGCTTAAATCTGAGACTCCACCATTTGACCTTAGAACTGAAGAAGCTTCTTGGATGAGAGCTGAAACATCTTCAAGCAAGTAAAAAGTCCAGACGCTTTTCTTTCAAAGTTCCTTAGAGTACAATGACTTGGATGACTGAGAACCTTCACAGACATATACTAGAATTACACAAAACCTTGACCACACAGGCAGTTCTAACACTGATTGTGGTTTTCCAGAACCTTTAAGAGGTTTTAGCAGTAAAAGACTGTTTTACTGCTAAAAGACCTGGAAGCATACACTCAGTCCAGTCCATATTCATTTTGGGTTGACCTTTATTTCAAGAGCAAACATAAAGACTAATCCATACACAGCCATCATTAACACATAGACAGTACAAAATAAATATTCACCATCACTTTGTTCATCATTACCAGATAAATACTGAAATATGTGCAGCTCAATTTTCCCAGTGTATTGCAATGTACTCAAAATAGCTTGTGGAAAAAAGAAAACTCATATAAACAGAAGCACAAAAGATTTTTTAGAAAATTATTAAAAAACTTTCTGTTACAAAATATTTGCACTTAAAAAGATCCCAGTGTTTTAAATAAATAATAAGATATATAAAACAATTCATAGTTGATATCTTAAAATATTTCCTCTTTGTTAAGCGGTGCAGAGGAAATGACTCCCTTCTCTTAGTTTCCGGTTAAAATCTTCTCAGGTAGCACTTTGAAATAAAATGAAATCAATAATGAATAATAAATAGTCAACATAAAAATATTACCGCAGACATGAATAAATAAGTTATTAAACCAACATTTGCAGTCGACTTAAATAGATACACAGCAATAGTAACAATGAATCTACAAACTAGTCCTGGAAGTGCAACATCACTATGCTCATATAGAATACTATCAACATTACTGAGTGGAGATGGGAAATGTTCACTAACTAAGAATCTGCTCAGCTCAGGCGGGATACTGCACTCCTTTGTTCTGTTCTCTCTGTGCCTGTCTGTGTATACCTTGAGGTGCCGTTGCTTATGGCAACAGTTTGCTTTCAGTGTGCCTTGACACGCTTTACATCCACACATCTGTTCACGCTCACACCTTTATAAAGCAACATGCAAACAGGAAACAAATGCAAAGAACAGAGGACAAAACTCCAATGAGAAAAACTCATGATACAGAGTATCTAAAGGGTTTGGAAAAAAAGATTGGTGGCGTCACCGTGATGCCCTGCCACCTGTCATCCTCCAGTTTCTCTTACACCTCGATGCCCTTTACTGCCTGATTGATGGACTCTAGCAGAGCCCGGTTCTCGGGGTTCTGGTAGCAGTCTTTGTTGGTAAACATGTGGGTCAGGGTGTCCACATAGCTGTCAAAGTTCTGCTCTGATAGTGGCTCCTGCTAAAGACACGCACGTCAAGAGAATAAAAAGGTGTAACACCCAAAAC
The DNA here is from genome assembly GCF_965226115.1 of Aulonocara stuartgranti. NCBI lineage: Eukaryota > Metazoa > Chordata > Actinopteri > Cichliformes > Cichlidae > Aulonocara > Aulonocara stuartgranti. The sequence goes on from NC_138956.1 coordinate 19,620,599, forward strand.
AGTGCTAGTACACAATACTACTCACATGTTTTATCTCTTAAATGTACAGTGGGGCAAAAAAGTATTTAGTCAGCCACCGATTGTGCAAGTTCCCCCACTTAAAATGATGACAGAGGTCAGTAATTTGCACCAGAGGTACACTTCAACTGTGAGAGCTAGAATGTGAAAAAAAAATCCATGAATTCACATGGTAGGATTTGTAAAGAATTTATTCATAAATTAGGGTGGAAAATAAGTATTTGGTCACCTCAAACAAGGAAAATCTCTGGCTCTCACAGACCTGTAACGTCTTCTGTAAGAAGCTTTTCTGTCCCCCAATCGTTACCTGTATGAATGGCACCTGTTTGAACTCATCATCTGTATAAAAGACACCTGTCCACAGCCTCAAACAGTCAGACTCCAAACTCCGCCATGGCCAAGACCAAAGAGCTTTCGAAGGACACCAGGAAAAGTATTGTAGACCTGCACCAGACTGGGAAGAGTGAATCTACAATAGGCAAGCAGCTTGGTGTGAAAAAAATCAACTATGGGAGCAATCATCAGAAAATGGAAGACATACAAGACCACTGATAATCTCCCTCGATCTGGGGCTCCACGCAAGATCTCATCCCGTGGGGTCAAAATGAGAACGGTGAGCAAAGATCCCAGAACCACACGGGGGGACCTGGTGAATGACCTGCAGAGAGCTGGGACCAAAGTAACAAAGGTCACCATCAGTAACACACTACAACGGCAGGGAATCAAATCCCGCAGTGCCAGACGTGTTCCGCTGCTGAAGCCAGTGCATGTCCAGGCCCGTCTGAAGTTTGCCAGAGAGCACATGGATGATACAGCAGAGGATTGGGAGAATGTCATGTGGTCAGATGAAACCAAAGTAGAACTTTTTGGTCGTGTTTGGAGGAAGAAGAATACTGAGTTGCATCCCAAGAACACCATACCTACTATGAAGCATGGGGGTGGAAACATCATGCTATGGGGCTGTTTTTCTGCCAAGGGGACAGGACGACTGATCCATGTTAAGGACAGAATGAATGGGGCCATGTATCGCGAGATTTTGAGCCAAAACCTCCTTCCATCAGTGAGAACTTTGAAGATGAAACGAGGCTGGGTCTTCCAACATGACAATGATCCAAAACACACCGCCCGGGCAACAAAGGAGTGGCTCCGTAAGAAGCATTTGAAAGTCCTGGAGTGGCCTAGCCAGTCTCCAGACCTCAACCCCATAGAAAATCTGTGGCGGGAGTTGAAAGTCCGTGTTGCTCGGCGACAGCCCCAAAACATCACTGCTCTCGAGAAGATCTGCATGGAGGAATGGGCCAAAATACCAGCTACTGTGTGTGCAAACCTGGTAAAGACCTATAGTAAACGTTTGACCTCTGTTATTGCCAACAAAGGTTATGTTACAAAGTATTGAGTTGTATTTTTGTTATTGACCAAATACTTATTTTCCACCCTGATTTACGAATAAATTCTTTACAAATCCTACCATGTGGATTCATGGATTTTTTTTTTTTCACATTCTGTCTCTCACAGTTGAAGTGTACCTCTGGTGCAAATTACTGACCTCTGTCATCATTTTAGGTGGGGGAACTTGCACAATCGGTGGCTGACTAAATACTTTTTTGCCCCACTGTATGCTATCATTAGTTTTCTTTGAGAGAGACACTTGCATGGGGTTTAAGTTATCAGCTGCTTTAAGCTGACTGTTCTGTTGTACTATGAAGCTATGCTGTAAAAAATATTCATCGCACAGGGTTGCTTACTGACAAACATTTGATTTGGGTAAAAATGCTAATTTGGAAAAAATGAAAGAAAGGCTATTTGATCTTACTCTATAAATCTTTTCAGACTAAAGTCTTCAAGGGGTTGAACCCAAGTTGAATTTCAAGTGAAATGTTTAAAGCTGCTGAAATGAGGAAGATGCTCAGGTCTCTTTTCTTAAAAAGCAGTAATGCTTACCATGGTAGGCAGGCTGATGTTGGCTAGGCTCCGGATCAAAGCCTGACTAAGGCCAGATAGCTCCAGGAACAAGGCCTCATTCCTTTCTTCTATCTGTTTGTTCTCCTCCTCCATGCTCTTCAGGTTCTTCTCCATAGAAGAAATCTAAAGCAGAGAAGGACGCAACACATTCTTGAAGTAGCACCACCGACAGCTCGAAAACTACAAACTCAATTCCAAAACTACTGGGATGCTTGTAAAATAGAAATGAAAACAGAATGTAATGACTGGCATAAACCCATATGTTATTCACAGCATATTCATAGCTTCTTTGTTGGTTGAATGGATGGAAATGTGTTTACAGACAGTGAAACTGGGTCCGCTGTCATAGACCGGCGAGCCTGGAAGTCATTCTTGCGAATGCCTGTTTTGTGGGTGCCGGGAAAAGCGGTGTTCAAAGACATTTTTCTGGTGCTCAGTGTGAGCTGTGACAGCGTTTAAAATGCAGTTTTCTTGAAATTATGCAAGGACCTCCCCATGGTTCTCTCATCCAATTATTTTCAACTCCTGTCACCCAATCAAAGAAGAAGTAGTGCAAACAACAAAAATTCATCACCTGCTAAGTGACTGCTTATGTTTATCTGTTCTGTACCAATCCTTGTCACAGTTTTTACTTGTATACTAATCCCACTATGCATTTTGATGTCTTTAAAGCATAATCAAGCAAACAAACGACAGAATGCTCTGGTGATCTTAACTTTTATCAAAATACAGTTTTGCTCCATTTAAAGTAATGCCACTGTATAATAACCCTCAATTTTAATAATATTATTCACAGCGCCTCAAGAATATTTTTGCCCTTTCAACATGCATGTGTAAAAACCTGATATGCAGTTTGGAATTAGACCTTTATGTATATATATGTACTCACATGTTAACTAAACAAAAGAGTTTGAATTTAGAGATGCCATGTGTTTGTTTGGATGTTTTCTGAACTATGATGTCAATAAGTAATTTAAAGAACAGAAAATGGGGTGGCTGTAGCTCAGGAGGGAGAGCAGGCCATCTGCTGATCAGAAGGTTGGTGTTTTGATCCCTGGCTCCCCTTACTCTGCACGCCAAATATCCTTGGGCAAGATATCAACCCCAAGTTGCTCTAATTAAAATTGCATTCATCGAAGTGAGAATGTGTGTGAATGGTAGTTAGTAAGCATGCTTGTGTAAATGGGTGTGAATGGGTGAATGTGTCATGTTGTATAAAGCGCTTTGAGTACTCTGGGAGAGTAGAAAAGCGCTATGTAAGAATCAGTCCATGTAACATTTACTATTAAACTGGAGATGCCCTTCTCAGTGTTATCAGAGTACTCTGGAAGTCTTACATGAATTTAGAACTTAATACCAGAGGGTGTGACATAACAGCATTGTATGTCACATAACTAGCAGACCTGTAATGTCCTGAAGTTATAAAAAGAAATAATCCACGTACCTTGGTTGTGGCTTCTTTCTGATACCTGTAGATACAAATCGGCTACAGTGTGTATTATCGTGACAAAAGTATAACACACTCTATGCTCCAATGTGATGTGGTGGAGGAATACAAATACCTGGACACCCATATACACAACAGAGTGAACTAGTGTAGTATTCAGCTCATTCACCAACCTTACTCATAAACCAAAATAGGACAGAAGTAACAACGCAGGCTTTGGTAAATGTACCTCTCGGAAAAAAGAAGTCTTGATAAGGCAAGACATTCCATTGTTTTCCCAACGGTCATATAAGTGAATTCTGCATGGATTCATTAAAAACAAACAAACAAAGCCTTGTCAAGATTTTAAGGTTGGCAGTGTAGTGGACATTAGCAAAACTGTATTTTGATAAAAGTTAAGATCTCCAAAGCATTCTGTCACTTGTTTGCTTGATTATGCTATAAAGACATCAAAATGCATAGTGGGATTAGTATACAAGTAAAAACTGTGACAAGGATTGGCACAGAACAGATAAACATAAGAAATCACTTGGCAGCAAGGTGATGAATTAGGGTGGTCTGCACTTCTTCTTTGACTTTGTGACAGGAGTTGAAAATAATTGGATGAGCGAGCCATGGGAGGGCCCTGCAACCTTCTGCATTTTAAACGGCGTCATAGCTGGCACTGAGTACTGGGGAAAAAATTTTTTTTTTCTGTCCCCGAGAATCCTGAAGTGAATGGCACTGTTTCTGAGCCATGGCACGGGCGCCAGGGCAGGAGTGCTGGGAGTGAGTGCAGCCAGGACACCTGAAGTGGGAGTGTCTGCTGATTGAGGTGGGACAGGTGTTCCGCATCACTGGGGCTCCGGCACCCTCCCCGGTCCCTGAGGGACATACAGCATCCTCGTAAGGAGTCAAGTCTTTATTGAGTGAGTTGTGACACTCGCACAGAAGAGTGTCTTTGCGTCCACTGCCATAAATGGAGGTCCCGTTTGAGCCTGTTGGCATGGATCTGGCCATTTCACTGGATGCAGTTATCACTTTGTCTTAGTTCTAGTGGTTTATGCAACGTGATACCCAGAAGTAGTGCCACTGCGCACTGCAAAGAGAGTGGTGCAGGTGCTGCTTTTTCAGGTCATTTCAGTCTGTAAAATCCATGATTTGTAAGTTCATTCATGAGAATGAACATAGTTGGGATCGCTGGTTAGACCCTCTGTTGATTGTAGGCCTCCATGGAATTTTCTCCCTTCGAGTTACTGTTCTGCAGGAAGCTACAGGGCTGCTCAACCGAATCAAATAAAACTGGGAGGAAGGTCTGAGTCCCGCTAAAAATCCAATCCATTATTATTATTATTATTATTATTATTATTATTATAAAAACGACATTCAGTATGTCCTGGACTTGTGAGCAAAGCTGCATACTTTGGTGTGATCATTTTGAGAGAATTTGCACCAGGCCCAGGAGCGGCAGCAGTGCCAGTACAACAGACAGGCTAGACTTTGGCAAATTTTCACCTGGAGATAAAGTGCTTGTTTTGCTTCCTTCTTCTCGCTTGAAATTACTTGCCAATGGGCAAGGACCCTTCATGGTCACACGGCGAGTGGGGGACGTTGACTATAAAGTGATACGGTCGAACAGGGGAGGTGCCACTCAAACTTGTCACCTCAACCTCCTTAAAGCGTGAAGAGAGGCTGAAACTGATTCTCTGGTGAGCCTGGTAAAAGAGAGAGATGAGTTGGAGCTGGAGGTACCAAATTCCACCATTCCCGCCTCCCTCCATTGTGATAACCATCTCACATAGTCCCAGAAAATGGATGTTGCAGCATTGCAACAGTGTTTTGCAGATTGTTCTCCCTGCTGCCTAGCTGTATGACTCTCATAGAGCACCATTTTGAAACACAGTCTGGCGTGATGGTGCATTTACAGCCCTACAGGTTGCCTGAACATAAGCGACAAATTGTTCAGAAAGAATCGGCTGAAATGCTGAAAATGGGAGTGACAGAACAGTTGCACAGTGCTTGTTGTAGGCCCATAGTTCTGGTTGTGAAGAAAGATGGGTCTATACGGTTCTGTGTCTATTACTGCAAGGGGAACAAAGTGTCATGGCTTGATGCCTACCCCATGTCCTGGGTCGACGAGCTCCTGGACTGCTTAGGCAGGCCAGTGTTATTTTTCATGACACTGGATTTAACCAAGAGGTACTGGCAGATTCCCTTGTCTGCAGAATCCAAGGAAAAGACAGTATTCTCCACTCCGTACAGTTTGTACCAATTCATCACACTTCTGTTCGGCTTGTTCAGAGCTCCGGACACAGTACTGTGGTAACACCTGGGCGAACGGAAAGCATTGTGTGTGCCAGAAACGTTAAATAAAAACTAACCAAACAGTTACAGAATGCTGTGTGGGTAAGAGTCTTTCACATATAGATGACATATTGAAAGATTTGCAATTTTACACAGAGGAACATTATTCTGGAATTGTTTCATAATTGAAAACAGATTTTTGCACAAGGTAACACTCTGTCTCTAAGATGCTCTGATTACACACAGTCATGTTACCAACCTGTGGCCAACTATTCAAATTAAGTGCAAAATGTTCCTGCAGCTGTTCTTTTCTTTCTTTTTTTTTTTTTTTAGTAATAATTGCTTTTCCAGCCTTTACATAGTAAAATGTCTCAGCTTAAACATCTGATATGCTTTCTGTGTTCGGGTCTGTAAAATTTGCAGAGATTCACATTTTTTTTAATGCTTTACACGGTGGCTCAACTTTTTAAGAACTTGGACTGTATAAATTATGATGTTTCCTTGGTTGTTATGGAGTTGAATGTTTTACCAGTGTTGGTAGCTGCGTAGGAAGACTGACCAATACACCATATCTGGGTGTAATGTCACATGGCAATATCTGGAATAGAACATGGGGTCCTGCTGGCTGTGCAGTGACTGAAAAGCTGCACTCACCTGAGTGTGCAGGTTTATCATGTCGGCCTCCATCTCTGAGTTGGACTCATTCAGCTCGTTGATTTCCTTATTGAGCTGCTTGATATCTTCATCATTGTCCAGCACTGAGCAAGATCAGAAATTCACTATTAGCAAAATGAATGTGAAGACACCTAATAGTCCTGCTTTGGTAGCCTGTTATTTGGATTACACTCAGCATTTAAACTATCTGATTGTAATCTGATTGTTGGGGTTTTCTCTCTGTTATAGTAGTAGTTTTACAATATAAAGTACCTTGGGGCAACTGTTGTTTTGCTTTAGTGCTATATAAATAAAATGTAACTCTCATTGGGAAGTATAGGAGCAAAAACAAATGTAACACAGGCATAATTTTGAGCAGAGAGGAAACATCACGGTTTCTTACCATCACTGGCTCTGAACTTTGCAGTGATATACTCATCTCCAGGGAACTTGGCTCTTTTCTTGTTGGCTGATGCTCTGGGACAACCTGACAGACTGAGAGAAGCAGCTGATGAGGATCAAGAGCTCTTACATTCTCACACAAGGCTGAAATAGTGGACACATGGATAAGAAGGGACACACACACACACACACACACACACACACACACACACGTCTTGAGCAACCCCTCATTTTTTCAGATTTTGCCAGAAAAATGGAAAATAGGTTTTTATTTAAATGTACAAACATACATGAAAATACAGCAAAAATAGAATTTGTACATTTCAAATGAGCTTTATTGTAAATATTTTGCATGGCCACCTTCATTATTTGTCAAAGAACAATTCAAAAAACCCTCATGGAACTGAGTTCTTGGGGCTGGTTAACCTTAAATTGTGGCCCACCATTGGATCCAGCCCTGGGGTCCATGGGGCCTGTGCGGGCACAGCACACAAAAATAACAGTTTTGCCGCCCTGTGGATCCACCACCCATGGATGCAAGCACTGTGGTTGGGTGCAATGTTTCTCTATAGAGACTTCAGTGCCCACAATGAAGTCTCGTTGGAGTTACCTGGTGAGGGATGATTGAGAGAAACAGCTTGCTTGATCTAATCCAGTGGTGTTTTGTTATTGGAAATCTGTGCTAGGCATGGGTTGGTGAAAACAAATGCCATGTTCAAGCATAACATTGAACTTACCAGAGCACCTTAGGTTAATGATGGACATTGTTATTAGATTATCTGATATGAGGCCATATATCAAATCAAAATATTATATATATATATACATATACATATACACACACACATATATATATATATATATATGTATATATATATATATATATATATATGTATATATATATATATATATATATATATATATATATATATATGTATATATATATATATATATATATATATATATATATATTGTTGCATCTTCAAAAAATAAAAATACAATAACTGAGCCTTATCGTTGCACTGGTTTACTGAACCTTACTTTCAGGGCATGTACAGAACATGAGCATCCATTTTCTACTGCCTCCTACAGGACACACTCTTCTTCCACTTCCTTACACATTAATGTAACACAGAACTAATACTGCCTCTCCTGGCATTACCATTGTAACAACACATTCATTCTGTTTCTTTCAGAAGATTAACAGGAACTTAGGATGTAGGTATCTATGAATAATAACTATTATGTATACTCATATATTTATATAACCACTTATTTCTTGCGATACCACATCTCCTCCCCCCTTAAGTCAACAACTCCCTTGACTTACAAAATAACTGTTTATCTAAAGAATGCTTAACAAACAATCAACATGTAATTAAGGTAACCATACAACCATACAACTGTACATAGGTTTCCATGTTTCTCTTTTTTTTTTTTTTTTTCTAACTAGGAAGGTACGTCCTTCCTGTGAGATCAGAGCGCATTGTTGCTCTATTTCTGGAAGATCTCACACTACCTAACAAAGTCCTTTAAAGTCTCTGGTGGACGTCTCTCTCTCTGGGAAGGTCGCAACACGGGTGTCCCTGAGGAGTCTCCGGGAGCTGGAGTCTCCGGAGCATAAGGCAACTCCATTGCCGGAGGTTGTGGCGATGTGTCCAACTCTGATGGCAAGCAGCACTCAGGCACTGATTCTTTGTCAAGCAATGGCTCCACCTCCCTGTCTGGTGTACTGGGAACAGTGTCAGCCACTCTTGCTCTCACCTGATCCACATGCCGCTTCACAGTTTGACCTGATCCAATGGTAACAATGTAAGACACTGGACCCGATGCTCTCACGATGACTGCGGGAATCCACTTCGGGCCATAGGAGTAGTTTCTGATGAAGACCTTGTCTCCTGGTGTGAAACTTCTCAGTCTTTTCTTGGTGTCATGATTTTCTTTCTGTTTCGATTGTTTGTGCTGCACTTTTGTTTTCACATCAGGCATGAGCAAGTCCAAAACTGATCTGAGTCTCCGTGACATCATCAACTCTGCAGGTGATAAACCAGTAGTGGCATGCGGTGTGATGCGATAACTGAACAGAAATCGGGACAGTCTGGTTTGCAAGGTATCACCTTTGACTTTCTTCATCCCCTCCTTAAAGGTCTGGACCGCCCTCTCAGCCAGCCCATTTGAAGAAGGGTGGAAAGGTGCTGATCTTACATGGTCAATTCCATTCTGCTTCATGAATGACTCAAATTCAGCACTTGTGAAACATGTTCCGTTGTCTGAAACTAACATTTTAGGTAGTCCAAACACACTGAAACTCTGGCGCAGTTTCTCTATAGTTACCTGTGATGTAGAGGATTTCACAGGGTAAATGTCCATCCACTTGGAATGAGCATCCACAATGATTAGAAACATCTCCCCGAGGAAAGGCCCTGCATAGTCCACATGGATTCTGGACCATGGTGACTCCGGCCACTCCCAAGGGTGTAATGGTGCAGTAGGTGGTGACTTGGAGTGTTTCTGACACTCCTCACATGCCTGCACTTCTCTTTCAATGTTCTCATCCATCCCTGGCCACCATACATACGACCTTGCCAAGCCTTTCATCTTCGACATGCCTGTATGAGTCTGGTGCAGGAGTTTCAATATTTTGTCTCGGCCTTTGGTGGGAATAATTACTCGGGCTCCCCAGAGCACGCAACCATCCCTCACACTCAGTTCCAGCTTTCTCTGTCGATACGGCTTTAAACAGGTGTCGGTCTCAGTTGGCCAGCCTTTTAAGGTGTACTCGTGGACTTGCGACAACAAGACATCCTTAGCTGTCCATCGTTTGATCTGTGCAGTGTCCACTAATGTGTCATCCAGTACATCCATCATCAAAACCTGCTCAGCCATCTCTCGCTCAGGTGCTGAGTCTGGTACCGGCAACCGGCTGAGCGCATCCGCGTTTTCATGATGTTTTCCTGGCTTGTACCTGATGTTGTACTCGTAAGCACTCAATGTCACGGCCCATCTTTGTACTCTTGGTGAGCCCATCTGAGGTATAGGCTTCTTTTCATTGAACAGTGAGATTAAGGGTTTATGATCTGTGTAAATCGTGAAAACTCGGCCATACAAGTATTTGTGAAATTTCTTGATGCCAAATATCACAGCTAGACCTTCTTTGTCAAGCTGAGAATACTTTTTCTCAGCAGGAGAGAGTGTGTGTGACATGAACCCCAAAGGTCTCTCGCTTCCATCCTCCATCTTATGTGACAATACGGCGCCTACGCCATATGGGGATGCATCACATGAGAGAACCAACTCACGGTCAGCAGAATAATGAACTAACACCTCTGCTGAGTTCAACAGGTTCTTAGATTTCTGGAATGCTTCCTCTTGTCTCTTTTGCCATGTCCACTGTACCTCGTGTCTCAAAAGTTCATGTAAGGGTGCCAACCGGGTTGCCAGGTTTGGAAGGAATTTGTTGTAGTAATTTAGCAAACCTAAGTATGCTTTCAGTTCAGTGACATTTGTGGGGGTAGGTGCGTCCATGATTGCTTTAACTTTCTTTTCCACTGGGTGGAGCCCCTGGGCGTCCACTATGTGCCCCAAGTACTCCACTTTCTCTTGCATGAAGGCACACTTGCACCTCTTTAACCTCAACCCAGCTTCCTCCAACCGGGTCAACACCTCATCCAGGTTCTGTAGATGGCTTACTTCATCCACTCCAGTCACTAAGATGTCATCTAAATACACTGCTACATGAGGTATCCCCTTCAAAAGACTTTCCATGGTCCTCTGGAATATTGCTGGAGCAGAGGCCACTCCAAAAGGCAATCTGTTATACGTGAACAGCCCCCGAGATGTGTTTACTGTCACGTACTTTTTCGATTCGTCATCCAAGAGGATTTGCTGGTAAGCGTGGCTCATGTCTAATTTTGAGAACTGCTTACCCCCGGACAGTGTGGCAAACAAGTCCTCCATTCTGGGTATGGGGTACTGCTCCAGTGAAGCCACGGTATTTACAGTAAGCTTGTAATCCCCACACAGTCTTATTGTCCCTGTGGGCTTCAGGAGTGGCACTACTGGTGCCGCCCATTCAGCATATTTCACTGGCGAGATGATGCCTTCTTTCAACAGTCGGTCTATTTCCTCGTCGACTTTTGCTCGCATAGCAAAGGGGACAGAACGCGGACGGAAGAAGCGTGGGGTGGCATCACTTTTCACATGAATAGCAGCTTTCATTCCTTTCAGGGTGCCCAACTCCTCTTTGAACACATTTTCATGTTTACTTAACACTTGCTGAAGTGTTTTCTCTGTTGTTTTGACTTGGTGCAGCTTTCTGTTGTTAGGACTGTTTTTCATTTCACCCCAGTCCAATTTAATTTCCTCGAGCCAAGCTCGACCTAGCAAGCTGGGGCCGTCGCCTTCGACCACCACCAGGGGCAGATGTTTTTTCTGCTGCTTGTATTTGACGCTGACTCGTGTTGCACCAATCACCTTAACAGGATCCCCTGTATAAGTTTCGAGCTTGATTTTGATGGGCTGCAGGCTGGGGGGCTTGCTGTCTTTCCCTGTTTCTCTGAATGTTGCTTCGTTCATGACTGTTAGGCAACATCCAGTGTCTATTTCAAAGTTCACCTTTTTTCCATCAATTTGCATATCCACAGTGTAGGGGTCTACTCTTCTTAAGTGTACCGCACTGCCACGCCCTAACTTGAACAGTTTTCTTTTGTGCCCTTGACTGCACTTGACACAGTTCAACATAAAAGAGTCATCTTCAGAGCTATCAGTTTTGTTGTTATCTGCTTTCTCGCCCACATTGTGAGTACTGTAGTGTGAACTCTGCTTTTTTTCTTTCTTTACATATGTCGATCCATACTTTTTCTGGTTCAGTTTAGTCTTGCTTTTACAAGCTCTAGCTATGTGTCCCATTTTACCACAAGCATGACATTTTTCTTGTTTGTACTTACAGTCTGCTGCTGTGTCCTTGGTTCCTTTGCAACGATAACACTCTTTATTTTCTGCTTTAAAGGTACGACTCTCCTGTTGTCCTCTAGCGAGACTGAAACATTTTTGCTGACGCCCCTGAGGTCTGCAGATCCTGTGCATTTTTATTTGCAGTCTCCATGGCTACTGCAATTGACAGAGCCTTGTCAAAAGTGAGATCTATTTCTGACAAGAGACGTCTCTGAATTCGGTCATCCTTAATTCCGCAGACGATCCTATCTCTCAACATCTGTTGTAACGTGTTGCCATAGTTACAATCCTGTGCCAGGCGACGCAGCTCCACTACATATTCCATGACGGTTTCATTCGGCTTGCACAATTTCACTGGGCTTCGGATCGAAGTGATTTTTCATCAGAAGCACCAGCTCTTGGAAGGTTTTGTCTTTGGGCTTGGCCGGGCTGAGAAGGTTTCGCATCAAGCTGTACGTCGCTGCTCCGACGACACTTATTAATATCGCTCTTTGTTTCTCTGCATCGTCGATCCCGTTAGCTGCGAAAAACTGCTCGAGTATTTCCGTGTACTCATCCCAAGTCTGATTCTTTGGATCGAACGCTACTAGCGTACCAATTGTAGCCATTTCCGCTTCGAGGTCACTGCCTTCTATTTCCAGCCGAAAACTTTTGCATTCTTTGAAAAGCTAGCCAAACCTGTAGCCGACTCCATCACTTTATTTTCTTCTCTTTTCTTTCAGTCCGATCGCCCAAACTCCTTCCCCCTAAACGTCCTCGTCGCCAAAAAGATGTTGCATCTTCAAAAAATAAAAATACAATAACTGAGCCTAAATATATATATAAATATATATATATATATATATATATATATATATATATATATATATAGCCTGGTATATACACTCAACAAAAATATAAACGCAACACCTTTGTTACTGCTCCCATTCCCCATGGGATGGACGTAGAGACCTAAAATTCATTCCAGATACACAATATAACCATCCCTCCCAAACAGTGGTCACAAATCAGTCCAAATGTGTGGTAGTGGGCACATCTGCTATATTGAGATAATCCATCCCACCTCACAGGTGTGCCACATCAGGATGCTGATCTGACATCATGAGTAGTGCACAGGTGTACCTCAGACTGCCCACAACAAAAGGCCACCCTGGAATGTGCAGTTTTGTCTCACAGCAAAATGCCACAGATGCCACAAGCAATGAGGGAGCGTGCAATTGGCATGCTGACAGCAGGAATGTCAACCAGATCTGTCGCCCGTGCATTGAATGTTCATTTCTCAACCATAAGCCGTCTCCACAGGCGTTTCAGAGAATATGGCAGCACATCCAACCGGCCTCACAACCGCAGACCTCGTGTAACCACACCAGCCCAGGACCTCCACATCCAGCAGGTTCACCTCCAAGATCGTCTGAGACCAGCCACCCAGACAGCTGCTGGAACAATTGGTTTGCACAACCAAACAATTTCTGCACAAACTGTCAGAAACCGTCTCAGGAACGCTCAACTGCATGTCCGTCGTCCTCATCGGAGTCTTGACCTGACTCCAGCTCGTCGCCGTAACAGACTTGTGTGGGCAAATGCTCACATTCGATGGCGTCTGGCACGTTGGAGAGGTGTGCGCTTCACGGATGAATCATGGTTCACATTGTTCAGGGCAGATGGCAGCTGAGAATGTCCCAGTTCTTGCATGGCCAGCATACTCACCGGACATGTCACCCATTGAGCATGTTCGGGATGTGCTTGACCGGCGTATACGACAGCGTGTACCAGTTCCCACGAATATCCAACAACCTCGCACAGCCATTGAAGTGGAGTGGACCAACATTCCACAGGCCACAATTGACAATCTGATAGACTCCATGCGACGATGTGTTGCACTGCATGAGGCAAATGGTGGTCACACCAGATACTGACCGGTTCTGGGTCCCCAGACCCCCAATAGCGCAAAAAACTGCACATTCCAGGGTGGCCTTTTGTTGTGGGCAGTCTGAGGTACACCTGTGCACTACTCATGATGTCAGATCAGCATCCTGATGTGGCACACCTGTGAGGTGGGATGGATTATCTCAATATAGCAGATGTGCCCACTACCACACATTTGGACTGATTTGTGACCACTGTTTGGGAGGGATGGTTATATTGTGTATCTGGAATGAATTTTAGGTCTCTACGTCCATCCCATGGGGAATGGGAGCAGTAACAAAGGTGTTGCGTTTATATTTTTGTTGAGTGTATATATATATACCAGGCTATACAGCAATGACATTGGAATGTCGTTCGGACTGGAGAAGTGTAGTCGGATGGTAACAAAGAGAGGGAAGGTAGTCAGAACTGAGGGGATTGAACTACCAAGAAGGCAACATTGCAGACATAGAGGACAGTTACAAGAACCTGGGGATCCCGCAGGCGAATGGGAACCATGAAGAGGCCGCTAGAAAAGCTGCAACCACCAAGTACCTGCAGAGGGTCAGGCAAGTCCTGAGGAGTCAGCTGAATGGTAAGAACAAGATCCGGGCCATCAACACGTACGCCCTGCCCGTGATCAGGTACCCTGCTGGGGTAATAGGCTGGCCAAAGGAGGAGATAGAAGCCACTGACATAAAGACAAGAAAGCTCCTTACCATGCATGGAGGGTTTCACCCCAAGTCCAGCACCCTGAGGCTGTACGCTAAGCGGAAGGAAGGGGGCCGGGGACTGGTGAGTGTCAGCACCACAGTCCAGGATGAGACAACGAACATCCAAGAATACATTGGGAAGATGGCCCCAACTGATCGAGTGCTCAGTGAATACCTCAGGCAGCAGAAACCCAAGAAAGAGGAGGGAGACGAGGAACCATCATGGAAGGACAGGCCCCTGCACGGTATGTACCACCGGCAGATAGAGGAGGTGGCTGATATCCAGAAATCCTACCAGTGGCTGGACAAAGCTGGACTGAAAGACAGCACAGAGGCACTAATCATGGCAGCACAGGAACAAGCTCTGAGCACAAGATCCATAGAGGCTGGGGTCTATCACACCAGGCAAGACCCCAGGTGCAGGCTGTGTAAAGATGCCCCAGAGACAATCCAGCACATAACAGCAGGGTGCAAGATGCTAGCAGGCAAGGCATACATGGAACGCCATAACCAAGTGGCTGGCATAGTGTACAGGAACATCTGTGCCGAGTATAACCTGGAAGTCCCGAGGTCAAAATGGGAGATGCCCCCAAGGGTGGTGGAGAATGACCGAGCTAAGATCCTGTGGGACTTCCAGATACAGACGGACAAAATGGTGGTGGCTAACCAACCGGACATAGTGGTGGTAGACAAACAGAAGAAGACGGCCGTAGTGATCGATGTAGCGGTTCCGAATGACAGCAACATCAGGAAGAAGGAACATGAGAAGCTGGAGAAATACCAAGGGCTCAAAGAAGAGCTCGAGAGGATGTGGAGGGTGAAGGTAACGGTGGTCCCCGTGGTAATCGGAGCACTAGGTGCGGTGACTCCCAAGCTAGGCGAGTGGCTCCAGCAGATCCCGGGAACAACATCGGAGATCTCTGTCCAGAAGAGCGCAGTCCTGGGAACAGCTAAGATACTGCGCAGGACCCTCAAGCTCCCAGGCCTCTGGTAGAGGACCCGAGCTTGAAGGATAAACCGCCCGCAGGGGCGTGCTGGGTGTTTATATATATATATATATATATATATATATATATACATATATCTTGTTCACTCAGCTGAAAAGGTGAACCGAGTTGTAAAATGTTCACCACATCGAAGTAAACTGAGTCAGATGGTGCCCAAGACCGCTGGACATACCTGGAAAACCCAAACAAGTAGTGATGATAAACTGGGTGACTGATAGAGGCCCATGTCTGTCGAATCTTTAACTCCCACATCTGAAAGGATTTCTTTTGCATCCCAGGGGAGGGTGGGGTAAATAAAGTCATAATGGGCCATGTTCAGGACCAATTCGGAGACATCCAGCTCATCTGTACCTGTCACGGCAGTGGGACCAGGGGTGTTCTGAAGCAGTAGAGCAGTATCAGAGCACCAAAAGGGCTGTGGCTTTGGCAATTGTAGAATCATGGGTGTGAGCACCATGTTTGGATGATATTCACCCTCGCATCTCAACATTGACACTGACATTGTGGGGCTGTCAAATTTAACAAACAAATGTAACAAATCTAAGCATGTTTTCAGCAGGTGTTGGATTCAACCCCTTGTCTCTAACGTTCTATCGACAGGATTGCAAGGCATTTCCAGGTTGAGAAGGGTGTGGAAGAGAAGAGTGCAATCTTCAGCATGCACTGGTGCAGTTTGCAACAGAGTATGAAATGTCTGGGATGAGAGTCAGCACACCCAAGAGTCTGAGGCCATGGTTCTTTGCCAGAAAAAGAGTGGAATGGTCTCTCTGGGTCGAAGGTGAGAGGCTTCCTTAATCAAGGGAGTTCAAGTGTCTTATTCATGAGTAATGAGTAACGGAGTACAGGTTGGACTGGCAGATTGGTGTGGCATCAGCTGTAATGTGAGCATTGTACTGGATTGCCATAGTGAAGAGGGAGCTGAGCTGAAAGGCAAAGCATTCAATTTACCAGTCCCTCTACATCACAACCCTTACCGTTGGTTATGAAATCTGGGTAATGGCTGTTTGCAAGAGTTTCCTCTGTAGGATGGCTGGGTTCGGCTTTAGACGAAGGTTAGGGAGCTCAGACATCCAGAAAGATTTCAGAAGAAAGCTGCTTCTGCATGTGAAAAAGAGCCTGGGCACCTCCTTTTGGAAATGTTCCAGGCACACCTAACTTGGAAGAGACCAGATCTCCAACCCTACTGGCTGAAATGTACCACCAAACCATGACAGAGCTCCAGTTTTTTTTTTTTTTTTAATACAACTCCCTGTAAACAACTACTATTATACATTTCACCTGACCTTTTCTGAAAATATTTTTTTATAATTCCAAATTTGAACTTATTACTTCATAAGACCTATTGCCTCTGATTGCCTCACCTTGAGGCAAGGTGCTTTATATTGTAAGGTAGCCCCTACAATAATACAACAGAGAAAACCCCAACAATCATCTATGAGCAAGAGCTTTGGCCTAATCTTCAAAGTGGAGATAGTGTCTCTCTTGAATCGAAATGGAAAGCCGGTTCCACAGAAGAGAGGCCTGAAAACTGACAGGAGGTTCTGCCTCTGATTTTTCTTTTAAATACTCTAGGAACAACAAGTAAGCCTGCAGTGCAAGAGCAAAGTGCTCTAAATGGGGTGATATGGTACTACAAGGTCATTAAGATAAGATGGGGCCTGATTATTTAAGACCTTGTATGTGAGGAGCCAATGAAGAGGAGCCAATATAGGATAAATCTGCTCTCTCTTTCTAGTCCCTGTCAGTATTCTTGCTGCAGCATTTTGGATTAACTGACGGCTTTTCAGGGAGTTTTTAGGACATCCTGATAATAATGAATTACAGTAGTCCAGCCTGGAAGTAAAACATGCATGAAATAGTTTTTCAGCATCACTCTGAGACAGGATATTTCCAATTTTAGAGATATAGTACAAATAAAGCAGTCCTACACATTTGTTTAATATGTGCATTGAAGGACATATCCTGGTCAAAAATGACTCCAAGGTTCCTCATAGCGTTACTGGAGGCCAAGGTAATGCCATCCAGAAGAGCAGTGGGGACAGTACATCTTGTTATTTTCAATTGAATTAAATTTTAATCATACAGTGCTAAATCATAACAACCGTTACTTCAAGATTCTTTGTATTATTGTAGTCTTTACCTTACAATGTAGAGTAAAGCAGAGAAAACCCAAACAATCAGAAGCCCACGATGAACAAGCACTTGGAAACAGTGGAAAGGAAAAACTCCCCTCTACAGGAAGAAACCTATAGATCAGTTGTGGGTGGTGGGAGGGAGTCGTAGGCTTTCTTGTAGTCAATGCAGGTGGTGCTCAGGTTAGTCTGCCTGGTCTTAGGGTCCTGGTGTACTGCTCTGTTTAACAGAAGCTGGTCATTTGATCCTCTGGTGTTGTTTTCAATGCCCAGTGCTCATGTAATGATTCATGTGCTTAATCAGCTTGGTTGCTATGATACTTGAGAGGAGCTACCATGTTGTGAAAAAGCAGGCAGTTGGCTAGTAGTTCAACAGTGTTATACCCTTGTGGAGCTCCTTCATGATCGCTATTGCTCTGCCTTGTGTCAGTCCAGATGAGTACCTGCTTTTAGCAGCCTATTTAGTTGTGCCACCAGGCAATCATTGAATGAATGTCTTTAGCTTCTTCAGCCAGTAGGCATTGTTAGGACCTGGTGCTCTCCAGCTCTTCTTTCTGGAGTTTTTGGATGCCGGCCTTTGTGAAGGTGACTGATTCTTGTTCTGGGAGGTTATTTTGGTCTGCTCTTAGTCCATGATATTGATATTGTGTGACACCTTTCTTATACATATTCCTCCAGTACTGCTCAGTCACAGCTCTGTGTGGGTCTGATCTTCTACTACTGTTTCTTTGCAGTGGGAGTACACCTTTTCTGTGATGCATCTCTTCAGCCTAGTGGCCAAAGCTGTGAGCCTTTTTTGATGGTTTCAAGAACTTTATTTATAGATATCTTGTTGTATTTCTTATTTGTCCAGGACCTGTCTCTTACGATGCCCTTTTCACCTCTGTTAGCCGACTAACATCCTTCTAGTCTTCCCTGAGTTTGCTTTCTAGCCTTCTTCTTTTTTCTACATGCATTTTTAATCTTATATCCAAGTGTGGCAGTGGCATATATGAGCTTACTGGTGTCTGTGATGCTGGTATTAGAGATGGTGAGCAGAGCTCT
This sequence comes from Aulonocara stuartgranti, assembly GCF_965226115.1. Taxonomy (NCBI): domain Eukaryota; kingdom Metazoa; phylum Chordata; class Actinopteri; order Cichliformes; family Cichlidae; genus Aulonocara; species Aulonocara stuartgranti. The sequence continues at coordinate 19,639,119 of NC_138956.1, forward strand.
GTTCTCTGTGAGGATCTCCTCTGATGAGACTCAGGGAGCCGGGAGAGTTGTGCTCTTGGTTGTGTGGCTACATTAAGTCTGCCCACAATCTTCATCCTCAGCCCAGTAGATGCATCATCTACAGTTACACTGCTCTCTGCCTGAGTTAGCTCATCATATTTATATGGTTAACTGTTCCCATTGTGCTGTAGTCTCGGGATCTCGCAGCTTTGATGGTAGCCTCCGCTTATTGATGTTCTTGCAATGAGCTACAGTGGGGCAAAAAAGTATTTAGTCAGCCACCGATTGTGCAAGTTCCCCCACCTAAAATGATGACAGAGGTCAGTAATTTGCACCAGAGGTACACTTCAACTGTGAGAGACAGAATGTGAAAAAAAAAATATCCATGAATCCACATGGTAGGATTTGTAAAGAATTTATTCGTAAATCAGGGTGGAAAATAAGTATTTGGTCAATAACAAAAATACAACTCAATACTTTGTAACATAACCTTTGTTGGCAATAACAGAGGTCAAACGTTTACTATAGGTCTTTACCAGGTTTGCACACACAGTAGCTGGTATTTTGGCCCATTCCTCCATGCAGATCTTCTCGAGAGCAGTGATGTTTTGGGGCTGTCGCCGAGCAACACGGACTTTCAACTCCCGCCACAGATTTTCTATGGGGTTGAGGTCTGGAGACTGGCTAGGCCACTCCAGGACTTTCAAATGCTTCTTACGGAGCCACTCCTTTGTTGCCCGGGCGGTGTGTTTTGGATCATTGTCATGTTGGAAGACCCAGCCTCGTTTCATCTTCAAAGTTCTCACTGATGGAAGGAGGTTTTGGCTCACAATCTCACGATACATGGCCCCATTCATTCTGTCCTTAACACGGATCAGTCGTCCTGTCCCCTTGGCAGAAAAACAGCCCCATAGCATGATGTTTCCACCCCCATGCTTCACAGTAGGTATGGTGTTCTTGGGATGCAACTCAGTATTCTTCTTCCTCCAAACACGACGAGTTGAGTTTATACCAAAAAGTTCTACTTTGGTTTCATCTGACCACATGACATTCTCCCAATCCTCTGCTGTATCATCCATGTGCTCTCTGGCAAACTTCAGACGGGCCTGGACATGCACCGGCTTCAGCAGCGGAACACGTCTGGCACTGCGGGATTTGATTCCCTGCCGTTGTAGTGTGTTACTGATGGTGACCTTTGTTACTTTGGTCCCAGCTCTCTGCAGGTCATTCACCAGGTCCCCCCGTGTGGTTCTGGGATCTTTGCTCACCGTTCTCATGATCATTTTGACCCCACGGGATGAGATCTTGCGTGGAGCCCCAGATCGAGGGAGATTATCAGTGGTCTTGTATGTCTTCCATTTTCTGATGATTGCTCCCACAGTTGATTTTTTTCACACCAAGCTGCTTGCCTATTGTAGATTCACTCTTCCCAGTCTGGTGCAGGTCTACAATACTTTTCCTGGTGTCCTTCGAAAGCTCTTTGGTCTTGGCCATGGCGGAGTTTGGAGTCTGACTGTTTGAGGCTGTGGACAGGTGTCTTTTATACAGATGATGAGTTCAAACAGGTGCCATTCATACAGGTAACGATTGGGGGACAGAAAAGCTTCTTACAGAAGACGTTACAGGTCTGTGAGAGCCAGAGATTTTCCTTGTTTGAGGTGACCAAATACTTATTTTCCACCCTAATTTACGAATAAATTCTTTACAAATCCTACCATGTGGATTCATGGATTTTTTTTTTCACATTCTGTCTCTCACAGTTGAAGTGTACCTCTGGTGCAAATTACTGACCTCTGTCATCATTTTAGGTGGGGGAACTTGCACAATCGGTGGCTGACTAAATACTTTTTTGCCCCACTGTACCGTCTGACTATCTTTTGACTTTCATTCCTCTTCTCTCCAGAGCATACCTCCACCTTCTTCCTACGGTCACTACAGATCACATCAAATGTTATCTGCAAACAACATGGTCCACAGAGACTCCTGCTTCAGCTCATCTGTCAGCCTGTCCAAGTACAGAAATCTGCTGTGTGTGTGTGTGTGTGTGTGTGTATATATATATATATATATATATATATATATATATATATATATATATATATATATATTTATATGTACATAAACCAAAATAAATCAGAAGTTTGGTTAAAACCACTATTAATGATGCACTGATATTCAGGGTACCTGCGATGTGTCAAGAAGCTGCCGTTAGCATGACCAGAACCGTCACAGCCTGGTGTTGGGCAAGATGGGCCCTCGGTCTTGAAGGCCTTCCAAGAGAAGGGTGTGCCATTTAGAAGACCTTCCTTCTGCCGGCGTGCTGCTAGTGGACATCCATAAGCACTGCGATGAGTGGCGTACTTCCCACTGATGTGGCCCAGGCTATCACAGCCAGGAACAGGACATCTGTAGCCAGGCAGAAAACACTGTCAGGCTAGTTTGGCTTAGGCTAACACAAGACATTTTAAATTTGGTACATGAATTTAGACAATGGCCTCTGAATGGGTTAAAGTAGACAAATGTGTCATTTATCCCATTTGTCCAATCATTGAAATCCTTTCCATTTTTCTACAGGAAAGAATAAAGGCATAGTTTTAAAATAAGTAAGATATTATCCTCTTCACAGGGTCAGTGTGCTGTCCTGTGACAGCCCTGAAGGTGGTGTAAGAACTAAAACTCCATCATTCATCTGAATCATCATAATTCATCTTCTGATACTTAATATCTTGGAAATTAGATTTTTAATCTCAATGAGATTTTTTACCTGGATAAATAAAGGATTAATAATAAAAAAACAATATCTATAATACATTTCTTTTGAGCCAAAGTAAACCAAATTATAATCTAACACACACATGGTGCTAATGAGCTATTGTTGCAAACCTGAGCAGCTCAGAATCTTCTTTGTCATCCTTGGTAGGGGTTGATTTGACTCCACTTTTCTTGGCTCGGGGGCATCCAGACAAACTGGCACAGAGGAAGAAAGTGGACCACACAGAAAAGACAAAGCTTTGCTTAAACACAGGCTAAATAAAATTCTTTAAAAGAATAACCTCAAAAAGTAAAAAATCATTTGAATATTTTGAAACATGTAAGCTAATATGGGTGAAGCTGATTCTGTTTAATGCGCATTTTAACAGTTTACAAGGACTCAGTACATTTACAGTGAGTTTATGTGAACATTATATTCTGTTAGCTTAATGTTTGTCACTCAATGTCAGCTTCTGTCTTAGTGAGACTGGTGGACTGTGTAAGCAGTAGGGACCAAGAAAATAAGTCTACACACAGACTTTTTTTTATTATTGCCAAAGTGTGACATAAACACACTGAGTAACTGATGTAGTCTGTAACGAATATGTGATTGGGGAGGCAAACTCTCACCTGCGATGTGAAGCATAGTTTCCAGTGATGTGGCCTGATCCGTCACAACCTGGAGTTGGACACCTGAGACAAACACACACACACACGCACGCACACGCACACACGTGCACTTATTCAATTTGCAAATTTAAATTATTAGCACATTGCTGGCAAAAATGATTTTTTTCCACCAGATTACTTAGAATCAATTTTTTTTGTTTCCAATTTTTGATATATTGTATTATATCAAAAATATTAGTATTTTATATTAGTTTAAAAAGGAGAGCAAGGACAGAGCTGTAGCTGTGGAGGTGAGAGACGGGAGAAAGCACACATACTTTAGTTCTGCTGTGTGGGCAGCCATGAGGGTCCGAAGTGATTTATCAGCAAGAGGACAGCCTGACAGACTGAAAGATAGGTTAGAGAGAGAATGTCAGAACACCAGACAGATCAGAATGTCTGAGTATGAGTGAAGGAAAGAGCCAGAACCTGAACTAGACTTCAGAGCCAGGACAGAATTGAGCAGGATACACAGCAAGGACAGAAATGGTATTATTTTAAATTCAAGTAGTGTCATTGTTAGCTTCCCCTAAATATGTTCTTTGGCATAACCAGAGTCATCTACTCTGAATGGTGTAAGTTGTAAATGTAACAGTCTACTGTTTGCTGAAACATCTGAAAGGTCTCGTTTGTTCAAATGAAGAGAGAATGAAGGGAAATCCTCAAATGTTTCACTGCGTATCCTCTACATATAGTAACCATGTATTAGTTTTCAAAGGAGCTTGCAAAGAAAAGCGTCTGGACTTCTTTAAGTTGCTTGAAGACGTTTCACCTCTCATCCGAGAAGCTTCTTCAGTTCTAAGGTAAAATGGTGGGGAGTCCCAGATTTAAACCTAGTGGGAGTATCCCCCCAAAGAGGGACAAAAGGACCCCCTGATGATCCTCTAATCGCCTGAACCAAAGTGTGAAAATGGGTGTCGGTCCCAATCAGCCAGGGTTTCGGGTGAGCTCATTGTGAAACCTGGCCCCACTTTATCATGCGAATTGCTGAGGTCAGATGGCCCGGGATGTGAGTGTTCGTTAAGGCGTCTGGGGAGGGAACTCAAAACTGGATTATAGATGACAGACAGTTGGTGTCGTAAACCACCGCCTCTGTTCAAAGATGGTCGCTCACAGTGGAACTTAGAACTGAAGAAGCTTCTCGGATGAGAGGTGAAACGTCTTCAAGCAACTTAAAGAAGTCCAGACGGTTTTCTTTGCAAGCTCCTTTGACTACGATGACCCGGATGACTGAGAACCTCCACAGACATGTATTAGTTTGTTTTCAAAGGAGCTTGCAAAGAAAAGCGTCTGGACTTCTTTAAGTTGCTTGAAGACGTTTCACCTCTCATCCGAGAAGCTTCTTCAGTTCTAAGGTCAAATGGTGGAGAGTCCCAGATATAAACCTAGTGGGAGTATCCCCCCACAGAGGGACAAAAGGACCCCCTGATGATCCTCTAATCACCTGAGACAAGGTGTGAAACTGGGTGTGGGTCCCAATCAGCCAGAGTTTCGGGTGAGTTCATTGTGAAACCTGGCCCCACCTTATCATGCGAATTCCTGAGATCAGATGGCCCAGGATGTGAGTGGGCGTTAAGGCGTCTGGGAAGGGATCTCAAAACTGGATTATAGATGGCAGAGAGTTGGTGTCGTAAACCACCGCCTCTGTTCAAAGATGGTCGCTCACAGTGGACATAGGTGGCTTCTTTCACTCCTCTTTCAAAACCATCTGTCCTCTCTGTCCAAAATGTGAACATTGGCATCCTCGAAAGAGTGTCCTTTATCCTTAAGATGCAGATGGACTGCTGAGTCTTGTCCTGTGGAGGTGGCTCTTCTGTGTTGTGCCATGAGCTTGTGAAGTGGCTGTTTGGTCTCTCCAATGTAGAGGTCTGAGCATTCCTCGCTGCACTGTACAGCATACACCACATTGTTAAGTCTGTGTTTTGGCGTTTTGTCTTTCGGGTGAACCAGTTTTTGTCTGAGCGTGTTGCTGGGTCTGAAATACACTGGGATGTCGTGCTTGGAGAAAACTCTCCTGAGTTTTTCTGATACACCGGCTACATAGGGGATGACAATGTTGTTGCGTCTGTCCTTCTTATCCTCCCTCGCTGGTGTCTGATCTTCTTTTCTGTGCCTCTTTGCTGACTTTAAGAACGCCCATTTAGGATAGCCGCATGTTTTGAATGCTTCCTTTACATGTGTGTGTTCCTTCTTTTTTCCTTCAGGCTTAGAGGGAACATGTTCTGCCCGGTGGTGTAGGGTCCTAATTACTCCAAGTTTGTGTTCCAGAGGGTGATGGGAGTCGAACAGGAGGTACTGGTCCGTGTGTGTGGGCTTCCGGTAAACTTTGATGTTGAGGTTGCCGTTCTCTTCAATGTGCACAGCGCAGTCCAGGAAAGGCAAACAGTTGTCCTTTGTGTCTTCCCTGGTGAACTTGATGTTTTTATCCACAGAGTTAATGTGCGCAGTGAAGGATTCCACTTCTTGTGTCTTGATTTTGACCCAGGTTTCACAATGAACTCACCCGAAACTCTGGCTGATTGGGACCCACACCCAGTTTCACACCTTGTCTCAGGTGATTAGAGGATCATCAGGGGGTCCTTTTGTCCCTCTGTGGGGGGATACTCCCACTAGGTTTATATCTGGGACTCTCCACCATTTGACCTTAGAACTGAAGAAGCTTCTCGGATGAGAGGTGAAACGTCTTCAAGTAACTTAAAGAAGTCCAGACGCTTTTCTTTGCAAGCTCCTTTGACTACGATGACCTGGATGACTGAGAACCTTCACAGACATATTAGTTTGTTTCATTACGTGAGGTCAGGTGTGAGAGGTCCCAGTTGTCTGTGCTAATGTGCTGGACAAATACTGAAGCAATGAAGATACAAATTTTACACGAGCCATTTCATTACAACTGAAGAAACTTTTTCAATGTGTGTACCATGCTACCCCTGCCCCCCCCCCCCCCCCCCCCCCGAGACCCCACCCACAAAATGGGAATCTATGTAAAACCTAAATAAATAACAATAAAATTCCAAAGCTATAAACAATTTGAAAAAATGTCTTTAGCTGAGAGCTGTTAGAAAAACTAGTTTTAGTTATTTGCAAAAAAAGGAGATAAGAAATAGAAATCTCTTAAAAGTTACACTTAGTGACACTTTTCATTTCACAATTCAAACATTTTCAGTGTGGTGCTAGATTGCAGCCAAGTATGTGGTTTAGTATTGTCTTGCTGACATAAACAAGGCTTTCCCTAAACCTAGCAAACATACCTGTGTGGGGTCACAGTGGGTAGATGTGGGTGAACTGTGAGACTGTGTTGGCTGGGTTTTAAAATCTATTATGGTTGGGTAGGCTAGCCCAAGTGTTCCCCATAGTGAAATTTTGCCCATTTGTGTCCCCCAGAAGGAATTCTGTGGGCACTTAACTGTGTGGACCATGTGTGGGCACACCCCGTTTAGTGAGTGATAAGCATTGGTTTTGTCCTGCTCACACAGCCCCTCAGTTCATGGGCACATTTGCTGGTATATTATTTATAATACAAAAGTAAAGGTGTTTCATATCTTCTCTAAAATAGATGAAAACATGAAATGATAGAACATGTTTAATTACAATGTCAGAAATATAAGACTGAGAGAAGATGACTGATTTAAAACCTCAGTAAAATTAAAGTTATACTTGCTCTAATTGATATACTGCAAAAGAGCTCAACAAGTAAAATATATTAGGCCAGTATCTGAGCATGCTGTAGATCTGTTGCAGGTCTACAGTGGGACACACTGTGGGCCATTCTCTTGTTAGTGTGGGCAGCTCACAGTCAGCCCACATTATGGGCTGTCCCACTGAGGCCCCGCACTGTTGGACCAAGATATGGTTTGCATTTCATGCTTGAACTGGACCCCTGATCAGCCTACTATGGGCCTTAGTAGGGTAGTGAAATGTAAGCCCCGTGGGTCTATTCCTAGTGGCTTTACACAGCCTCAAGGGGGCATGCTGTCATCATCTGGATTGCAGCATATGATCCTAAAAACTTGTATATATCATCTGGCATATTGCTCTCTTTCTCGCACTTTCTCTCATAAAATTGTATAAAAGCAGATCAGAGTCTGGTCAGAGGTTGAATAGACAGGTCATTATTTAGCACTTTTCTTCTTTATCTGAGCACTCAAAGTGCTTTACACAACCTGCCTCAGTCACCCATACACAAGCACTTTTTTCTATGCAAGTGCTTTCTATCTACCACCTACAGGGTGCAATGGCATTACTTCAGGACTGTTTTGGATGAAGTGATTAGAGCATGTTGTATAATATGTGATACATGTGCCCTACACACTATCTTATGGCACTTGGAGAAAAAGATGAGTTAAGCCAGGATTCTGCTTATCATTTTCTCTTTAGTTTTTAGTGCAATCATCCCACAGCTCTCTCTCTGACTGGATTGAACACCTTACTCTCAAATTGGATTTTGGACTTATTGTCATGATCCTGGGTTTTTTGGCCCAGCATTTTGAGTTTTCTTGCGTTTTGATATTATTTTGGATTCTAATTTATATTTAAGTCCACTTTGTTATTCTAAGGATTTATTCTACAGTACCTAGGTTATTCTGTTTAGCCTTTTGATTATTAGATTCCCCCTTGTGTCTTTGCCCTCTGTGTGTCTGTGTTTATCTATGTTGTGAGTCTTTGTGTCTTGCTTCACTCATGTTTCATTCTGCTCCCCCTTGCCTGTCATATTATCCATGTTTCCCTAGTCATGTCTCTGTTTGTCTGTCTGCACCTCTCTGAGTGTGTTCCCATTATTTCCTGTTTTACTTTGGTAGTCTCCTACACCATGTTTTGCTTGCCTCTCTTACTTTGAAGCTACCTTGTCTCATGTGTAATGTTTAACTGTACATGCTCCATCTCATTGTGTGTAATTTGCCCCAGCTGTGTTCCCCACGAGTTTCCTGTTCCCTCGTAATTCCCTGTATATTTAAGCCTTTTGTTTTCTTCTGTCCAGCGTGGTGATCTCTCTCATTCCTGGCTGTGTGAGTCTCTATGTGTTAGTTTATAGATGTACCAGTATAGTTTTGTGTTATTTCCCCTTTCAGCAAATAAATCTGTCCTATCTTGTTCAAGCTGCACCACAGTGGTGCACCTTGTCAGCTCGTTGGTATGTTGACTGGTTAACTGACAGCAAGGCTCTGCGACTTTTGAACTGAGGATGGATGGTAAGGATGGATGTTAATGCCTTTCTGGAGACCATTTTCAAGGACACAGTAAGATGTATGCCCTCTGCACTGGGAGACACACCTCATACCCCCATCATTAAAAAAATCAGCACCACCCAGAATTTACAATAGCTTATTTCCACAGACAATAAGACTGTTAAACTCACTGTGATATGCAGAACAAAGCCACTTTTGGAAATAGGTATAGTGAAAATGCCAACATTTTATCACTATTTAATCAAAACACCCACAATGAATAGCAAAATAATTGTTTTACCAAAATTTTAAATCCCTCACACAAAATGCTATTTCTATTTTGTTTGAAGTAATTATTTTATCAGCAGTTTCTCAGTTCTTTTTTTTTTTTTTTTTTTTTTTCTTGTTCAGTGAGAGAAATCTCACTCATTATGTTTTAGGTTTGAATAAGTGCATTAAAGTCAGGTTCAGTGTTTGAGGTGGAAATAAGAAGGACACTCACATCAACAGCAAGGTCCGCCTTCCCTTCTGCACCTGAGAGCTCAAGGATGTCCTTGCCTTCCTTTTCACAAAACTAGCACTGACTTACAATAACACCTCCTGTCACGATCCTGGGTCTCTGACCCAGCGTTTTCAGTTTACGTTTTGAGTTCTTAAGTTATTCCTTTATTATGTTGAGTAATTGGATTATCTTTTGGTTGCCTTTAGTTTATTTATGTTTCACTTAGGTCTTCTGTGTTAGTCTGTCATGTTTCTTGTCTTCTTGTCCATGTTGTGAAGTTGTATTGTCATGTCTGCTTTCCACTTTGTTTCCTGTTTTATTTTGATAGTCTCGGTCCTATGTCAGTGTGGTCCGCTTTGCTTCCTTTGTCTCAATTAGTGTCAGCTGTTTCCCCATGTGTTTCCACTTCCACTAATCACCCTTGTGTGTATTTAGTATGTGTATTTCTCTCAGGTTGTCTGTTGTTCACGTCATGTTCTCCACACCATGTTTCTAAGTTTCATGTCCAGGTTTTTAATGTTGTTTGTTTTGTTCACCCAGTTTAGGTTAATGTTAGTTTTGCTTCAGTTTGCCTTGCCCTTTGTTTATACCCTTTAACAGCCTCATTAAACATCTCGCTTTTTGTTAATATTCAAGTTTTCTTTCACATTCTTTGTCTGCATTTTGGGTCCTCTTTGCAAATTCATACAGTGTGCTGCCGCATACTGTGACACCTCCTGGTATATAGCACAATGCAAAAATACCAATTTCAGTTCTGGTTTGGACAGCCAATCATAAAACCTGCCGGTTTGTTCCATTTCAGGCCAGGCCTATCTAAGCAGGCAGTCACTTCTATAAAAAAAAAAATCACTATATTTGTGGTCACTTTCACTCTTTAATTGTTTCAGTGTACAAAGATGGAATATCGGGCCTATGTCATAGACATTGCAGCTTTAGTCCAGAGACAAGGAGAAAAGGTCTAGCAAAGATTCAAATGTCTGTTCCCACTCTGCATGAGACCAATTGTTGTACTTTTTTGTGTGTTTAACTTCATAATGTTCATTCAAACTGGAATCCTTAAACACAGCTATCTGCTCTCCATAAACTAAGCAGATGGCTTTACCTGACGTCAGTAAATAAGTACTAAGAAGCTCATGTTTACATTCTTCATAAATGTTTTATTTAATGTGAGCTGATAACTTTGAAGGCCAGCTTCTTTCATAAAACTCTGTTCCAACGCATTTAAAGTGAAGCTGCATTCGCTTGTACAGGAAAAACAAACAGTCTCCTTCAAAATAACAATAAAGTTGTATTGTGTGGTGGCTGGAATATGACAAACTATTTGATCTCATGTGGACTGGCCACATGTTGGATGTGCCACAGATGCTGTACAATGTCCAGGTATGTTTCAAATCATTTCATTCTTACACCTTCACTGCTTACTCAAAAAGTAGGTCCATATTATCCAAACATCAGTGACACAGGGTTCAAAACTGGTCTAACGCATTCTAGGACAAGTGGCAGAAACATTATCTGTTCCCACTACAACCTCACAGAAGTGGACATCGGAGCAGCCAACCTTAAACAAAGAAATGTGATGCTTGTCAAGTATTGATGAAAAAGAACCAGCTGGCCTGTAGTCGTTATCACTTACTGTATCCTCCAATAAAGACAGATTGGTATGGAATGTGCGAGTCACCAGGAAAGAGGGACCAAAGCTATATGTCAGCCGTGGGAATGAGATGGCCTTGCACACTATTCTCCCAATGACTGAAATGTATTTTAACTTAAAACTTGTTATATAACTATGGGAAACCTCTTCTGTTTGTTTATAAGGAAACCCATTAGCTTCCACAACAGTGGTTGCTAATCTTCCTGGGGCCAAAACCATCAAATACAATCAAATAAAATATTACACAATAAAGTGGATACCAAATATCTGCATAATTTGGCTCTTATATCCACAGTAAATGTTTACAATTAAGAAAATATAAGCATATAAATATCAATGACACTGAAATAAAATACACAAATTTCCATTACAAATGACATTGCCCTCTTACAGTATTTACAATGAATTAAAAGCTGCCTAAATAGGCTTATAAGTGATTTTTAAAATTATGAATAGAAGCCAATTCTCTAAGTGCATAAGGCAACTTATTCCACTGAAAAGATGCTCTAAATATAACAGAGGTTTTCAAAAAGTTGCGTTTAACTCGAGGAGTTACTAAATTGCAGTTTGTTGAAAATCGTGTACTATGATTATGTATTTCATCTGGATATTGCAACTGAGCAGAAAAAAATATGGTGTGTTTAACAGTATTGCTTTTTTTAAAAAAAAAAATACAAGTAAGCCATCGTATAATTCAGCTTGTACAGAAAGCCAAGAAAGTTTATCATGCATTTTATCGATATTTGTATAGTATGAACACTTTAACACTAATCTGGCCGCCTTGTTCTGGACTAACTGAAGTCTGTTCAGAGCTGACTCACTGTTACCACTTCATTGTATCCTAGATGAACATGTTCATTTGTTACTTAGACAAAGTTTACTTCTTTGATTCCACCTTCTTGCATGATTTGGGATATGCATGTTTGCAAATTTGTTGCTGTTCAATAATGTCATCAGTAAGTCCACAGTAAGAGTGTTGCTGTTGAGGGAAAGCAAACAATGTTCTTCATGATTGATGCACCTTCTTCAGCTTGAAATTAATTGTGTTTTAAAGCACTGTTGGTATGTAATCTAAAATCTGAGTTTTGCTTCTGTCAATGAAGAATAAAAAAAATTGGCACAGAGTTTAGTAAAGAAAAAAACGAGCGAGTATTTTCTATGTGTCTTGTGATTATTCATTTTTAAGACATGAGAATGGAGGCTAGAATCTTTTCCAGCTGTCATAGGATGAGAAGGCAGGGTACACCCTTGTCATGACTTTATTCCAAGGCTCTCACGGCAATACAGACAGCAATTCATGCTGATATTTATAGATCTGGCCAATAGGAAGAACATGCCCACACAAGAAACCAGCAGGTGGATATTTCCTCAGTTTTGCCCAAGTTCACCTGGTCTAAGTATAGAGAGGCAACCTGAACCCTTCTGTCATTGTGCTTATTCTGAGGAGAGGAAGAGTTTGGTCTGTCTGCTGACTTCAGCCAGGTATTGGATGTAGAGGGCAGTATAAGTAAATACAGTATTTTGGTAATAATGTGTGAGAAGTTTGAATGCTTTGCTTTTCCTGCAGTGAACACAGCTATAGACACACACTAGGAAAGTCACAGGACTGGATGCCATAAAAGTAATGTGTCAGCAGAGATGGGCAGTAACGTGTAATCCGATTACTTTTTTCAAGTAACGCGTAAAGTAAGGGATTACTATTGCAAATTAGATTTCTGTTACTTTCCCATAAGCACGCTGTGTTACTGCATTACTAAACCGTGATTTTGTTTGTAAGAGTGTCTCATGACAACGAGCGTGTGATGTCCGTGGCAGCAACAGACGTGTGTAGATCAACAATGGATAATATGGAGGACGGGAGAGAGTACGACCATGCAGCTTTTAAAGCTTGGAAGTACTCACATTACTTTGAGTTTGATTCCGTAAAAAGGGTAAAATTAAACTTCAAATCTGAGCAAGCACTGAGCACGCTGCCACGGGAATGTGAAATTCACAGAGAAACCCCCAAATCCCTCCACTGACATGACCACTGCGGTGGCAAACCTCCACCAGTCCCACTCCTGCTAAACAGGTGAAAGTAGATTTAAGAGTGGCATGACTTAGTGCTGCTGAATCTTTGATTTGAGTTTTTTCTTTTGCTGTGCATTACTTGGATCTATTTGAAAGAGTGAGTGTACACACATTATTTTATTTTATATGCTGAATATGCAGAAAACAGGTTTAACTGTTAAACAATTTTCTTCAAGTCAAAGACAGTTACATATAATAAAATGTTTGCTCGATGCAATGTGCATAAAGTTAAAAGATTAAAACTAATAAAACAATTTTTAAAAAGAGGCTTTTCCATTTGATTCAATTTTATATGATGGATTATGCAGAAAAATGGGCTGAAAGGTCTATTGCTTTATTACCTATTCAGATTGTGTATCATGTTTTTAAACTAAGTAATAAAATAATAAAGTATATAATTACTGTTGAAAATAAGTAATCAGTAAAGTAATGGGATTACTTTCATGGAGAAGTAATTAGTAACTAATTACTATTTTCAAGTAACTTGACCAAACTGTGTGTCAGTAATGGTGAACAGTGTTCTGACTGCTGTCTGACAGACTTAGTAAAGACAGGCTAATGAGATTTTTCTTTCTTTTTTTTACAGGCCAAAATGAAAGTTTTTTTTTTTTGCTATAATCACACTTTGAAAACAGCAGAAGCAAACACTGGACATTACTTCTAAGCTAGATTTGAGGTCTTACCTCCGATGTGATGCGTAATTGCCAGTAATGTGTCCACTGCCATCACAGCCTGGAGTAGGACACCTAGGGTCAAGAACACATTCACAGATCAGTGTAGTGCTTCTACAGACTTTTCAGAAAACAAAAGCTTTCTTGTGCACATATCCTGTGTCTTGCATTGTCTTTTGCTCCCATGTTTTCATTTCATTTCATTTAAATACTCTCCCTTTCTAAAAGAGAAACTCATAATTACATATGCAATAAAGCAAGCAACAAAAATCGACTGGTACTTAACTATAACACTTTTCTTTATATATATATATATATATATATATATATATATATATATATATATATATATATATATATATATATATATATATTTTTTTTTTTTTTTTTTTTTTTTTCCATTTTCACAAATAGTACATAATTACATAACATAATAATGTGTACAGTTCAGAGCCATAACCCCCCCCCCCCCCAAGCAACCCCCCCCCCCAAAAACACCCCACAAAGCAATAACAACCCCCAAAACAAAGCAAAAACAAAAACAAACAAACAGACTGAGAACTAAACACAAAACAAAACACCAGCTCAGATCCATCTAAAAAGTAAATAAAAAATATAATACAGTACAATACCTGTGGTCCCAGTAGTACATTGCAGTTTGAACACTCAAGAGAATCCTTGTAACATAATACTAGAGACATCAGGTTCCACATAATTCAAGTATGGTTCCTACACCTTGAAGAATTGGTCTGTTTTTGAGTGCAGTACACATGTAAGATATTCCAATGGCACTAGATCCAACACTACTCTTTTCCAACCTTTAATAGTTGGTGCTTTTTCATTAATCCATTGGAGTAGTATATTCCTCACCGCATAGGTGAGAATACAATACAACCTCCTATTATTCTTGGATATTAACCGCCGGCTGGGGAGACTCAGTATGAGAGACAAAGGGTCCATCTCCAATTTACAACCCAAAATCTTCTCCATTTCAGATAACACATTAGACCAATATTCTTGCAATTTCAAACATGAACAGAAGCTGTGAGTTAGGGTACCAATTTCTGTCTTGCATTTGATGCACATGGGTGAAAGGGTAGGATTATATTGATGTTTAGGGGCAGGGATAGCTCAGTAGGTAAAGTGGTCGCCCCATGATCGGAAGGTCGGCGGTTCGAATCCACTTAACGGCTACCCTGAGGTACCCCTGAGCAAGGTACCGTCCCTACACACTGCTCCCCGGGCGCCTGCTTAGTGGGCTGCCCACTGCTTCACTGAGTGAATGGGTCAAATGCAGAGAAAAACAAGTAATTTCCCCATGGGGATCAATAAAGTATCCATTATTATTATTATTATTATGTCTGCGAAATATGGATATATGCATTCTGTGTATGATTTTTAACTGTATTGCTTTGGTACGATTACAAACTGAGATTGATTTGGCATAACTCCAGACATGTTTCCACTTTTCATTATCAATTATTATACCTAACTCCTTTTCCCGTGTGCCTTTAAGCCTCTGTGACATCACTGAAGATACAGAATATAAAGCCGTAGAAAATATCTTCACAGGTACCTCTTTATCTGTTAAAAATAATAATTTCTTAACATGAGAGACTTCATGACTCTCACTGAAGTTAGTACTGTGCAAGATATAATGCCTTATCTGTAAATAATGGAAAAAGTCATGTTTGGGGAGAGAATATTTCTCAACCATTTGGTCAAATGGCATAACCACATTGTCGGAGAATAAGTCCCTCAGTCTGTGAACTCCTTTGTTCTTCCATTCCTTAAAACCTATATCAAACATCCCCGGTTGAAAGTGAAGATTATTCACAATAGGGGTGAACATAGATGTTAACTTCAACCTTCCCTCAATTCGACATACTGACCGTCAGGCCTTAAGTGTATTAAGTGTGATTGGATTATCACAGCCCGATCTAATATCTTTAAAGTTCTTAAAGAACAGTTATTAAGGGACAGTTAGTCCCTTAATGGATACTTTGAAAGAGAGGTTTCAATCCCCAACCAGATAGAGTGTGAATTATTTGTGACCCAGTCATGAATATAGCACATGTGAGTACTCAATTGATATGTACTAATACAGGGGTGGGCAACTCCAGGCCTCGAGGGCCGGTGTCCCTGCAGGTTTTAGATGTGTCCTTGAACCAACACAGCTGATTTCAATGGCTAAATTAGCTCCTCAACATGTCCTGAAGTTCTCCAGAGGCCTGGTAACGAACTAATCATGTGATTCAGGTGTGTTGACCCAAGGTGAGATCTAAAACCTGCAGGACACCGGCCCTCGGGGCCTGGAATTGCCCACCCCAGTTCTAATATTTGGTAAATCTAAACCCCCTACTGAACCTGGGAGCTGTAGTGTGGCCATCTTAAGTTTTGGTCTGCGTTTGCTCCATATAAAAGAGCTTAGCCAGCTATTCAGATCCTTCATCACCCTATTTGAAATTATAACTGGAATAATTTGAACAGGATATAACAGTTGAGGCAAAATATTCATCTTAACCATTGGTATACGTTCTAGCCAGGAAACAGGTAGGGAATTCCATCTCTCCAAATCCTGCTTTACCTTCTTGAACAGAGGGGCAAAATTTGCTTTATACATTTGTTTAAATTTTGGAGTTATAAATAGTATACAAAATCTGTGGGGGACCTCATGAAGAGGAAAGAAAACAGTCCAGTTGGCACTGAATTAAGGCTCCCAGTTGGCATAGCCTCCGACTTAGTCAAATTTACTTTATAACCAGAAAACTGACTAAATGTATCAATATTTATTTATTTATTTATTTATTTATTTATTTATTGTCATTGTCAGAGAACAATGAAATTGCATTTGGGGCTTCCGTACAACCCGTAAATAAAATAATGAAGAAAATAATAAATACCCCTTAAAACCCAAGTGTAAATATTTAACCCAGTGTGACTCCAGTGCAATAAGACAATCCTTAGCAACAACATGAGAACATGACAAGTAAACATGAGAACCTGACAAGTAAGTTCAGTGCTATTAAGAAGTTGGATATGGTTATTGTCCGTGAGAGGGGGGCAGAGAGTTCAGGAGCCTCACAGCCTGTGGATACAGGCTGTTGGCCAGTCTGGATGTTCTGGCCTGTATAGACCTGTACCTTCTCCCTGAGGGCAGCAGATGGAAAAGGTGGCGCGCAGGGTGATGTTGGTCCCGCAGAATACTGTGCACCCGTCTCAGACAGCGAGTGGGGAAGATATTACTAATCTCTGGCAGACTTATTCCAATAATTCTGCCAGCTTCTTTCACCACCCGCTGGAGTGCTTGCTGATCGGCCTTGGTGCAGCTGGGGAACCACACTAGAAATCCATACGTCAGAACGCTGCTGATGGCACAGTTGTAGAAGTTCAAGATCAGAGATCTGGGAATGTGTGCGCTCCGCAGTCTCCTCAGGTAGTAGAGGCGCTGTTGGGCTTTCCATGCAACTGAGGTGATATGGTTGCCCCAGGACAGGTCCTCGGTCACAGTTACCCCCAAGATAATAATGTTAAGTAAAGCCGGTACTGATGTCTTGCATCCAGAGAAAGCACCAAACCGCCCATGTTCCTTTGCTGAGCAGCCTGAATCAGACTGAGAAGGGGCCTGACATTGTTACGGGAATTACGGCCTTTTATAAAGCCTGTTTGCTCTTCTTTAATAATTAGAGGCAGGAGAGTTTCGAGTCGAGTAGCTAATATTTTAGAAAGTATCTTCTGGTCCACATTTAGAAGAGCTATCGGTCTATAAGAGGAACAAGACTCTGCACACTTCCCCTTCTTCAAAATAAGAGAGATATTAGGTTCCCTTACAGTCTGAGGTAATCTATTACGCAAGAACGAATATCTAAACATATTAAGTAATGGGTCTATTAACAGCTCACTGAATTCTTTATAAAATTCTCTACTAAAACCATCAGGTCCTGGGGCTTTTCCGTTCTTTAAAGTTTTTATAGCGTTTAGTACTTCCCCTCTAGAAATGGGAGCATTGAAGGTGGTCTGTTGTTTTGTTGCTATGGTAGGCAGATTGAGCCTGGAGAAGAAATCCTCCATTAATTCCAGTGCGTCAACTGGTTGTTCAGATGTATATAGTCTACAATAAAATTCTTTGAAGATGTTATTTATGGTTTTACTATCATATACACGCTCATTCTGAGCATCACAAATAACTGTAATAACTTGTGTTTCGGATCTTTTCTTGGTAAGATATGCCAAGTATTTTCCGGGTTTGTTTCCATGTTCATAAAATCTTTGTCTACAGGGAGTGCAGAATTATTAGGCAAATGAGTATTTTGTCCACATCATCCTCTTCATGCATGTTGTCTTACTCCAAGCTGTATAGGCTTGAAAGCCTACTACCAATTAAGCATATTAGGTGATGTGCATCTCTGTAATGAGAAGGGGTGTGGTCTAATGACATCAACACCCTATATCAGGTGTGCTTAATTATTAGGCAACGTCCTTTCCTTTGGCAAAATGGGTCAAAAGAAGGACTTGACAGGCTCAGAAAAGTCAAAAATAGTGAGATATCTTGCAGAGGGATGCAGCAGTCTCAAAATTGCAAAGCTTCTGAAGCGTGATCATCGAACAATCAAGCGTTTCATTCAAAATAGTCAACAGGGTCGCAAGAAGCGTGTGGAAAAACCAAGGTGCAAAATAACTGCCCATGAACTGAGAAAAGTCAAGCGTGCAGCTGCCAAGATGCCACTTGCCACCAGTTTGGCCATATTTCAGAGTTGCAACATCACTGGAGTGCCCAAGAGCACAAGGTGTGCAATACTCAGAGACATGGCCAAGGTAAGAAAGGCTGAAAGACGACCACCACTGAACAAGATACGCAAGCTGAAACGTCAAGACTGGGCCAAGAAATATCTCAAGACTGGTTTTTCTAAGGTTTTATGGACTGATGAAATGAGAGTGAGTCTTGATGGGCCAGATGGATGGGCCTGTGGCTGGATTGGTAAAGGGCAGAGAGCTCCAGTCCGACTCAGACGCCAGCAAGGTGGAGGTGGAGTACTGGTTTGGGCTGGTTTCATCAAAGATGAGCTTGTGGGGCCTTTTCGGGTTGAGGATGGAGTCAAGCTCAACTCCCAGTCCTACTGCCAGTTTCTGGAAGACACCTTCTTCAAGCAGTGGTACAGGAAGAAGTCTGCATCCTTCAAGAAAAACGTGATTTTCATGCAGGACAATGGTCCATCACACGCATCCAAGTACTCCACAGCGTGGCTGGCAAGAAAGGGTATAAAAGAAGAAAAACTAATGACACGGCCACCTTGTTCACCTGATCTGAACCCCATTGAGAACCTGTGGTCCATCATCAAACGTGAGATTTACAAGGAGGGAAAACAGTACACCTCTCTGAACAGTGTCTGGGAGGCTGTGGTTGCTGCTGCACGCAATGTTGATGGTGAACAGATCAAAACACTGACAGAATCCATGGATGGCAGGCTTTTGAGTGTCCTTGCAAAGAAAGGTAGCTATATTGGTCGCTGATTTGTTTTTGTTTTGTTTTTGAATGTCAGAAATGTATATTTGTGAATGTGGAGATGTTATATTGGTTTCACTGGTAAAAATAAATAATTGAAATGGGTATATATTTGTTTTTTGTTAAGTTGCCTAATAATTATGCACAGTAATACTCACCTGCACACACAGATATCCCCCTAAAATAGCTAAAACTAAAAACAAACTAAAAACTACTTCCAAAAACATTCAGCTTTGAAATTAATGAGTTTTTTGGGTTCATTGAGAACATGGTTGTTGTTCAATAATAAAATTATTCCTCAAAAATACAACTTGCCTAATAATTCTGCACTCCCTGTAGTAAACTTAAGGTTAAGTTCTTAATCTTGTGTAAAAAGGCTATCTAAAGTTGATCTGACAGCAGATATCTCTTGCAGTAAGGCAGGAGTTGGGGAATCAGCATAAGTACTTTCTTTTGTTTTAAATTCTGTCATTAACTGATTCTGCTTCCTCAATTTCTGCTGCCGCTTATTGGTATAATTTAATAGTTTCCCACAGTAGGGCAGAGTCATTTGTTGACTGCCGGTTGATGTACAAAAAATATCTAAACTCAGTGTTGAAGTAAGATATAAATGTATGGTCCTTTAGAATAGTTGTATTTAACCTCCAGTATTTTCCTCTGTTTACCATATCTTTGAGAGAGAGATCCAGCATTACATTGGCATGGCCTGAGATTAGAATACTACTAATTTCACACGATAAGACTAAGTGCAACAATAGCCCTGGTAAAAAAAAAAAAAAAAATCAATCCTAGTTTTATTCTCCATACATCTACAAATCTCAAATCTTCACAGATAGAATTAAGTGCCTTAGCTTGTGGTGAGAGAGGCAAAGGCTTGTGGGGGAGCCTGTCAATAACAGGATTCAGTATACAATTGAAATCTCCCCACACTATAGAAATGTCAGAGTTAATCTCAGCGAAGTCTGTAAATACTGTGGTCATAAAATCAGACGAATGAGCAGGATGGTAGTAAACATTCAATATAGAAACAACCATACCCAATAATATTCCCTTGACTATAACATACCTTCCATGCCTGTCCTTGACACACTCTGTATTTGAAAAAAGGGGGCTTTTCCTCACAAGGATTGCACCCCTCTACTTCTTGAGGTAAATGACGAGAAAAATACCTGTCCAATTCCACCTTGCGGTAATTTAAGGTGTTCTACATCATATAAATGTGTTTCTTGCAAAAGTACAATATCAATGTGTTCTTTTTTCAGAAAGGTGAGTATTTTTCTCCTTTTAATACGATTATGGACCACTCTTACATTCCATGTACACAAATGCAGCTGATTACTTGCCATATTATTTAAGTCACCTACTGATAGACAAGTTACTGACGAGTAGTGTCTTCCTGCCTCTGTTCAAGTGAATGAAGCAGCGAAACGGCCTCCTTCGGGGTGTTAAATCTCCTCTGAGTCCCGTTCACCATTACTCTCAAGGTAGCTGGGTATAGTAATGCATAGTCCACATTCATCTTCCTCAGCCGCACCTTTACATCATCGAAAGGTTTCCTTCTTCGAACGACCTCAGCTAATCATTAAAGAAGGAAATCCTAGATTCCTTACATGTGGGGCTGTCCTTGTTAGATCGGTGGGGTCCGAGCCGACGAGCCGCCTCCATCACGCGTTGTTTATCTGCATAGTTGTGAAACTTCATTATAAGTGGCCTGGGATGTTGATCAACGCCGGGCTTCGGTGCTGAGGATCGGTGTGCTCGGTCAAGTTTCAGCCTCCCTGCCTTTGTGTCCATCTGGAGGTACTCCGGGATCCACTTTTCAAGGAACTTAACTGGATCTGGGCCCTCCGTGCCTTCAGGTAAGCCGACTATACGTACGTTGCACCTGCGACCTCGGTTGTCAAGTTCATCTTTATGTTCTAGCATCTCATGTATTTGTTTCTCGAGTTGTGCCAGCTTAGCCTCTGATAATGTCGCCGTGTCCTCCACATTAGCAATCCATTTCTCCGCCTCATTCATTCTGGTGGCGATCGCCTGCAGCTGTGAGGTCTGTTTTTTAATAGCTTCGAGAACAGTAGAAATCTTGGAGTCAATTACTTTAGTAAGATTATCAGTTATTCTATCCAAAGCGTGAACAATACTTGGTTCCATAGAGCCGGGACTAGCAGACATGCTCAGTATCTCCGGTATGGTGCCTAGCTCCTCTTTGTTTTCAGCATAACTGGGAGTTTTCCTCAATGATTTTTTTGTACTTCTGTCCGAGATTTTTAGGAAGTAACTGTTCAGGTTCATGTCAAAACACTCCCCTTTGGAAATTCTGTACTTGACGCCGTTCAAATATAAAGATATGAGATAAATATTAACAAATACCACTGGAGCTCACTCAGCCACAATGTCTACTCTACGGCGCCATCTTGAATTCCCCCCTAACACTTGTCTACTCTGAGTACTCTTTTGTGCTTTTTACTACAAGCTTCATTCACCCAGCCACACACATGTTCAAACCTTGGTGCCCGCTCTAACATTCACACACACCCTCCAGTTGTGAGTCAGGAGCATTGGGAGGAACTTGAGTTCAGTACTTGAGGATACTGACCCACCCATATTCTGCTTGGTAGATGACCTGCTCCATAAGGTGACAGAAAGTGACAAACAAGAGACAGAAACCTTCTGTCGCTTGTTTCTTGCTCACCCTGGCTAAATAATAGAACTTGTGGTCTTCAGCATGCCTGTTGAAAAGCAGAGCAGCTATGAAAGACCACGGGTTTGTTTGTTTATCAAACAATGAGACAGTGAAAGAGGCTATTTTAACAGAGCGTTATATATTTATCAGTGACTTTGTAGATAAGATGAAATTATCTTTATGTTCCTCCCATTATGAAGATGATCACCAGTGTCCTGAGTCATGTATCTCCTTCTCTCCAATAAAAGTGAATGACTTAGTTACAGTAATGGGAAAGATGAAACCCTCATCATCCTCGTTAGAGATCTTGCCTCCTTCTGTCCTGTTTGGAACTTTCACAATCACTTCATTGCTGTCTATTATTAGCAACTCACTGAGAAAAGTTTGTGGGTTCTTTCAACACATCACATTCGATCGGGGACCCCAGTTTACATCCTGCATTTGGAGAGAGTTCTATGCCATTGTCGGTGCCAAGGTTAGTCTTTCCTCTGGCGTCTATCTGCACATTAACAGGAAAACCAAACGAGCCAACCAGGAGTTAGAAGCACTGTCCACCTGGAGCAAGCAGCTATCCTGGATCAACAACACAGTACCGTGACGTCTTTGGCTATGGTGTCTCTACATTTAACATCTATCAACCTCCTCTGTTTCCACCAACTGAAGCTGAGAGTTCTGTCTCTTCTGTGCAGCAGCATCTGGTTAGCTGTTGGCACCTGGAAGGCCACTTAGGCTGCTCTCCGCAGGACAATGAACCAAAATACGCACATTGCTGACTTGCTGACGCCAGGTTTCTGACCAGCCTACTGACCTGGTCAGAAAGTTTGTTTTTCCACAAAAGATGTTCCACTCAGAACAGAACCCAAAAAAATATTACAGTTGCTTATTAACCCTTTGAAACTGAGGCCTTGAATAATCCTTTGTCAGTAGTTTTACACTTCTTATTTAAT
The DNA here is from genome assembly GCF_965226115.1 of Aulonocara stuartgranti. Lineage (NCBI taxonomy): Eukaryota > Metazoa > Chordata > Actinopteri > Cichliformes > Cichlidae > Aulonocara > Aulonocara stuartgranti. The sequence continues at coordinate 19,661,728 of NC_138956.1, forward strand.
ATGAGGATACACAAAGTTTTCCATCTGTCCCAATTGAACCCCCACAACCCAAATTTCAAAATTTCTTTGCGAGCACTAATTTGCATGACATATTTCATTGATATAATTTCTCACATGCACACGTCTTCCTGCCCTACTGACATAATCCCTCTTAAATGTATTAAACATTTAGCTATAATTTCCTATAAACCCCTCTTGAGATTCCACTGCTTTAGATCATTACAGACCAATTTACAAACTGCCATTCATTTAAAAAAAATCTTTGCAACTGGGTTTGTTTCTCTGCCACAGCTCTTAATTGTACAGCTGGTTTTCATCACACAAGGTTTGTAAAAAATATTAAAGACTTACACAAGAAGCTCTTTTTTGCTGTCTTTGGGCTGAAACTTGACCTTGAAGCTGGTGGTGGTGACCTCACCGGGGTATTTCCTGTCCTCCAAGTTCTCTTGGTCCTCTTCCTCACCTTCAGATGAGGTATATGAGGGAGCTGTGTACTCCACCTAAAGCAAGGTAAGACATAAGGTGCTTGTAGCAAGGACCCAGGCTGCCAGACAGTTTTTCCCAAATGTGAATTTTTTTTATTTGTGCAAACAATTTAGGAGACAGTCTGCTCCATGCTCTCACGGCTTCCTGCCAAACAATAACCGAAAGGGAGGAATCCCGTTGAGGCCTGGGGCACCTCCTGCACTGTAAACAACAGAGGGGTTGGTGGGGTGGCTGAAGAAGAATTTAAAATTCATGTTTCGTGCAGTTCTTTTAGTGTACAAGACATGAACAGAGGCCCCTGGCCAGTCAGTATCTCTTTTGGGATGCTGGTTAACCAACTCCGGACACTCCAGGCAGGACATGTGCCATCGGCGCACATAATCCGCCTGGAAAATCATTTTCCACGGCTTCTTCTTTCGTGCGAGTGTTATGAATCACTTAATAAATCCATCAATTTTAATCACTTGGTCAAAGGCTGAGCATAGGATGTCATCGCAAGACTGTTATAATAGGAAATCGTGTGTGGAGTGAATTACTAGAGGCAGCGGGGCCTCAAGTGAAGTACCTGCCATCTCCTCCTCCCCAGAGTCAGCATCAGATGACCCGCATCACCAGTGAGCACAGACACTACACACCGCTAAAGGTCGTGAATGCATCCCTCATACTGCCCCAAAAGGTTAATAAACCCTGGCCAATCTGTCCCCAGAATTAAGGGATGTGTCTGGTGCGAGCTAACTGCAGCCTTTACTCCATGCATTTTTTCACCTGTATTTAATTTGATTGATTGATTGATCATACTTTGTTCATCACGAGGGAAATTGGGTTAAGGCAGCCAGCCATGCCAGCGCCATCTTACCCTTCCGACCATACATACATTACACAAAGATCATATGGGAAAGACAGGTCAGAGAGGTATAACAATGGTAAATACACAACATGAAGAAATACGAGGAGAAAAAAGAACTCCCCCCAGACTGAGCTCCAACAGGGAGATCAGTTTGAGAACAGAAAAAAAACAACACCTCAGCGCCTACAAAAAGCACATGACTATCAATACACTATAGAAACACGAGACAAGCAACAGGGGAGGGTAAAGGGTAATAGAGAGCCGGTGTAAACAGCGCATCCGGTCCTGCAGCATGTCTGCGTTGGTCCAGTCGACCGCTATCTTCCCCGGGAGGGGACAAGCATCGAAGGCGTTTGGAAAGGGAGGGGGGATGAGTGTGTATCAGTGTATGTGTATGTGTGTGTGTGTCCAGAGTTCAGCTGAGACAGTGTCCTTCGCCCTGCCAGGCTAAGTAAACAGTCTTCCAGCCAACCCAGGTGGCCTTGCATAGGGGAGGAACAGTCTAAGCACCGTCTGTTATCAGGGTGTTTTTGTTCAGCTCCAGCCTTGAGATCACAGCTGGTGCTGAAGTGGTAGCCGCATGAAGTGATGGTGGCTTTTATTTTAGTGCGAACAACTCTTATTCTGAGTGCTTCTCCAAGGTGTAATCCAATTTGCGCTCAGAGGTCTTATTCTGAGTGTTCACGGCAGCTGCAAGCTTCTCCAAGATCTTATCCGTGCTGCACTCAATGAGCCCATTTTGAGAACTCACGCCTCGTCCCATCGTTTCAATCCCAGCGGGCAGCCTTGTGGGGGTTTGAACAGCCGGTTTCGCTTTCTTAATTCTTCGATAAGCCAGGGCCAAGCCAGCTCCGATCAGCAAGAACCCTGTTATCATGGTTCCGAATAGATAGATATCTTCAGCGTCTTCGATCGACAGTCCCGCCAGGCACACAACCCTCGAGTAATGCCACCCGTCCATCAAGTATCCAGCAGGGAAAGTACCTCCAGGACACTCAGGCTCACCCGAGCCCAGACTTCTCATTGAGAAAAGGGTGTCAATTGCATTCAGGGACCAGTTGATCAAATCCATAATTCCTCTCTGTGAGAGACTGTTCCAGGGAAAAGTAATACAAAAAACACAAGACTAGACAAGGACACAAGAGGCCAAGCAGGGAAGCTAAGGGAGAGGAGGAGAGGAGAGGAGAAAAGTGTCACGGTCCTGGGTCGGTGACCCAGCGCTTTTAGTTTGTTATCATTTTTTAGATGATTGTTTAGGTTCTGTGTTATATTCGGTCTGCCTCTGAGTCTGCGTCTGTATCTGTCTGTCTATGGTGTCACCCCATCTGTTTGTGAATCTGTCTGTTTAGTTCAATGTCTTGTCTGGTTCCATGTGTCTGAGTTTCCTGTTTTATTGTGAAGGTCCGTGTCGTATGTGAGTGTGATCAGGTTACGTTTCCCCTGTCCCGTCAGCCCAGATTCCTCCCAGCTGTGTTGCCCTCCTGTCTCTCACCCCCTGATTACTGGTGTGTGTATTTAAGCCCTGTGTGTTTTCCTGCCTGTTGCCGGTTCGTCTGTGTTCCTCCGTGTCAGTCTGTGTTATTCAGTGTCCAGCTCGTCTCTCTGCCTCTCATCCCCTTTTGTATCATCTCAGGTTTGTCATTTAGCTTTCCCAGTTCAGGTCTTTAGTTTTGTCTTCCCTCTTGCCTGTTTGCCTTCTCACCCCTGTATAAATAAACTCACCGGCATCTTATCCACTGCCTGCATCTTGGGTCCTTCTTCTAACTCCACACGGCTCGCCTCGGCAGCCGTGACAGTACGAACCGGCCACTATGGACCCAGCAGCATTCAACCCGCCCAAGGAGCTCCGGGAGGACATTGTTTACTCCGTGGACAAATTAATTAACGCGTGGCTGGAGCACGAGGGGAGAGAATTTCGCCAAGCCGTGGCTAATCGGCTACAGCGCTTGGTTTCTGGTCTCCCCTGGCTGCTCAGCTCACTTCACCCGCTCGCACAGAATTTCATTCTGAATGGACTCCGTCTTCACCCCCCGGCTGTTACCACCCACCCTGCAACTCATGCTTCACTGCCCGGCCCGTCAACCCAGCCTTCAAGGGGGAAACGGCGCTCACGCTGCCGACGCTCCTCGCCACAGTCGGACCTGGGGATTTCCGAGCGGGCAGCTGTGGTGAGTGGACAGGACAGTATTATTGGTCTGAACTGTTTACTCAGGGGTGATGTTCTGTACGGCACAGGACAAAAACTGTTTATGGCCTGAAGCTCAGTTAGCCGCCCGGCCAGAAGCTCAGTTAGCCGCCCGGCCAGAAGCTCAGTTAGCCGCCCGGCCAGAAGCCCAGTCGCCACCTCCGCCACATTCAGCCTCACAATCCATAGCTCAATTACAGCCACAGCCAGACTTATTACAAACCCTGTTACAATCCATGGCCCAGTCAGTAGCCCGGTTGGCAGAAGAATCATTAGCTTTATCCTCAGTTCAGCCTCCTGTTCAGCAGCCACCAGCCCTGCATCCTGTGTCAGTTGCTCCACCACCTGTTCAGCCATCACCTTCACCTACTCCTCCTGTACAGCAAGCCATGTCAGTCCAACCCATAACGGACAGTTCAACAACTTCGTACTCTAAGCAGAGAGACAAACCCAATAACAATGGAAACATTCCTCAAGAGCTGGCCAGTTCTGAGACTGAGACACACTCCAGGGCCTCCCGAGAGGCTGGGTTTCAGCCCCCAGCTGACTCTGGACCCCTGGAGGTTAAGAAGCCAGCTGAGGACTATACCGGACTGTCGCTGCCTGAGCTGAGTCACTGCTCAGTGCAGCTGCAGTCTGTTTTATGTTTGCCAGAGGCCCGTGTGCCTGCTGGTTCTGTTGCGTCCCTGCCAGAGGCCCGTGTGCCTGCTGGTTCTGTTGCATTCCTGCCAGAGGCCCGTGTGCCTGCTGGTTCTGTTCCGTCTCTGCCAGGGGTCTCCGCACCTGCTGGTTCCGTTCTGTGTGTGCCAGGGGCTCCGGTGCCCACTGGTTCTGAGACTGTTTTTGCTGGGGGGCCCGAGGAGCCCGTCCAGCGTCCGGCCTCGTCAGCTGGGGGGCCCGAGGACCCCGTCCAGCCATCAGCTGCAGTCTCATCACCAGCTGCAGTCTCATCACCCTCGCCCGCTGCAGTCTCAGCTTCAGCTTCAGCATCCTCATCAGCTGCTTCGCCTAGCCCAGCTTCAGCATCCTCATCAGCTGCTTCGCCCGGTCCAGCCTCCGCTTCTGCTTCAGCCTCGCCCGGTCCAGCCTCTGTGTCTTCATCCTCATCAGCCTCGCCTGGTCCAGCCTCCGTGTCTTCATCCTCATCAGCCTCGCCTGGTCCAGCCTCCGTGTCTTCATCCTCATCAGCCTCGCCGGGTCCAGCCTCCGTGTCTTCATCCTCATCAGCCTCGCCGGGTCCAGCCTCCGTGTCTTCATCCTCATCAGCATCGCCGGGTCCAGCCTCCGTGTCTTCATCCTCATCAGCATCGCCGGGTCCAGCCTCTGCTTCCGCCTCGTCTGGTCCAGCCTCTGCTTCCGCCTCGTCTGGTCCAGCCTCTGCTGGTCCAGCCTCTGCTTCGCCTGGGGCTGCAGGGGCCACGCAGCCTTCAGGTCCCTTACTACCACCTCCACATCGTCGGTCATCTGCCAGGCCGCTTGTTGGGCATCTCCGCCACCGTGGACGCCCTCCTGAACGCCGCCACTGCCTTCCGCGTGGCCGGCCTCCGGACTTGTTTCCACGCCGCTGTTGCCGTCCGCACGGTCGGCCCCCAGAACTGTTTCCACGCCGCTGTTGCCGTCCGCACGGTCGGCCCCCAGAACTGTTTCCACGCCGCTGTTGCCGTCCGCACGGTCGGCCCCCAGGACTGTTTCCACGCCACTGCCTACCACGTGGCCGGCATCCAGACCTGCCCCGCTGCCATTCGCATGGTCGGCCTCCTGAACTTGACCATCTGGGCCTTTTTGGACTCTGTCCCTCCGTCCTGGGCCCCCTCCGTCCGCCCTGGTCGGGTCCTTTTCTGTTTTGTTTTGGTCGGTTTTTGTGTTTCTGCTGGGCTGTCTGGAGCCAGCCCTTGAGGGGGGGTACTGTCATGGTCCTGGGTCGGTGACCCAGCGCTTTTGGTTTGTTATCATTTTTTAGATGATTGTTTAGGTTCTGTGTTATATTCGGTCTGCCTCTGAGTCTGCGTCTGTATCTGTCTGTCTATGGTGTCACCCCATCTGTTTGTAAATCTGTCTGTTTAGTTCAATGTCTTGTCTGGTTCCATGTGTCTGAGTTTCCTGTTTTATTGTGAAGGTCCGTGTCGTATGTGAGTGTGATCAGGTTACGTTTCCCCTGTCCCGTCAGCCCAGATTCCTCCCAGCTGTGTTGCCCTCCTGTCTCTCACCCCCTGATTACTGGTGTGTGTATTTAAGCCCTGTGTGTTTTCCTGCCTGTTGCCGGTTCGTCTGTGTTCCTCCGTGTCAGTCTGTGTTATTCGGTGTCCAGCTCGTCTCTCTGCCTCTCATCCCCTTTTGTATCATCTCAGGTTTGTCATTTAGCTTTCCCAGTTCAGGTCTTTAGTTTTGTCTTCCCTCTTGCCTGTTTGCCTTCTCACCCCTGTATAAATAAACTCACCGGCATCTTATCCACTGCCTGCATCTTGGGTCCTTCTTCTAACTCCACACGGCTCGCCTCGGCAGCTGTGACAAAAAGTGCGACTGCCTTCGTCAAGAGCAAGAGAGCAGCAGCACTATGGCCTATTCGTGATGTTCAGGTGAAAGTCAGCCCAAGCAACCAGACATTCGACTACACTTGTCCCATGCTTGGAATGATCCCGCAGCTTATCTAGGAGATGGCGATGCACCACTGCCTGCTCCCGGTGCACAGCTACCAGGTCAGCCAGCAACTGGGTTAGCACCTCCACTGGCTGAAAAGAAGTGACTGTAGCAAGGACCCAGGCCGGCAGGACGTTCTTCCTGCGTGTGAAGGTCTTTTTTTAATTTGTGCAAACAGCTTATAAGACAGTCCGCTGCATAATTTCTACAGCCCACTCTCTCTGCAGCTCAGTGATCCTCTCCCCTTAGGTCCAGGGATCCTACTGAAGTAGGGAGCCATGACCAGGTGATGGAGAACAGATATGTGGGGCAGCTTCACCGCTCCCCTGCAGCTGAGCCACAAACCATGCCACCTTATTAGACCACCACCCAATGTAAGGGTAATTGAACAGTACTACTTGTTCCCTAAATCATTTTTTATGGTTCTGTAATGGTTAATCCACCATGTGCATCACTTTAATCAAACCAACAATTTAAAGCTAAAATATAATTATTTCTGTTATCAATGAACTTTCTAATGTATTATTTTTCAAGAAAGGAGAAAAAGCAGTAAAGTACATTATTGTTTTTTGATTAAGATGTCAAATTGAAAATATTTACTGGCGTTCCAAATTAAATTTTTAATGGTTTAATATGACACTAATAATAATTTACGACTTCAATCTTGACAGATTTCTAAAGTATTTGTGTTTTTCTTGTTTTTATTGCAGGTGCTCTAATACATTTATTAAGAACTGTAGGTTCCCAACAAATCAGCTCTGATTCGCTTTCATTTTCTCTAGCTGTCCTCATTTACAGTAGATCTCTACTTACCTCTTCGTGGTCTTCTTCTTTGACACCACCCATTTTGGTGAAGTCAAGTGGGCCTTCCCACTCTTGCTGAGTTTGGCCCTGAGATGCAATGGCTCCCACATGTTGAGAGGAAGAAGACAAAGAAGATGAAGGCTCTGGAGACTGTACTCCCTCCCGCTTGGTCTTCTTCATGCTAAGGTCCAAGGTGCCATTCTCATCCACCTCAATATCCGCCTCCTAAGTGAGGACACAGTGTGCAAATGTAGTGACTGCAAACTCAAAGAGCACGAGTTTCATACACTGTTCATTGTTAGGCTATTTTAAACCGTAGTTTTAAAAAAGAAGCTTGCGTCTAAATGAAATTCACTGTGCATCACCTTGGTGCAGGGCTCCCTGGTCTTGGTGCTGAGTGTCTCTGGTCTCTCCCAGCAGCGGGTGGACAGGTTGAGAATAGCTGTTGCTGCCATGTGGGCTGCCTCTGCATCTTGGCTATAGTCATAACCGCTGGAGGACAAGGTGCTCATAGAAAAGCTTCCTGACATGCTGTGACTGGGGGAGGATGCCTTGGGGAATAATTTAGCTGCGTACAAGTGGAACAAAATGATTTCCTTGAGACATGAAATTGGGAGGAGATTACTGCATATTCTACGACTATATGAGTGCAACATATGTACTAGTTCAGGTTTGCTTTTAGTTATAGCAGAACCTCATACAATTTTATACAGAGCTTGGCAAGTGAAAAAAACAAACTTTTATGTATAAATTATTTAAAAAAGTAAAACATTTTATACAAAAACATACAGTTATTAATACAAATTTATAGACGTTACTGACAAAAATTGTTTTTTGGTATAATGTCATTTATTGATCAGAATAATTGTAGAATGACATATTCCATTTGGATATAACTCAGGTGGTTCTCTGCCCCTATAATCTCAGGACTGCGCCTTAAGTTGCTTCTGATACAGGTGTCACGCATGGCAGCTCTGCCTCTTTAGCATGTGAGTGTGAATGGAAAACATTATAAAAGCCCTTTGCAGAACCTAGCTATGTTTGAAAGGTGGTATAAAAAATGTGAATAAGACCATTTCACATAGAATGGTTAGCACTGTCACCTCGCAGCAAAAAGACTCCTGGTCTAAACCAGGAACCAAATGAGGCCTTCATATGTGGAGTTTGCACGTTTTCCCTGTGCCTGGCATCTTCCAGGTAGTTCGGCTTCCTCCCACAGTTCAACTGATAGGTTACCTTGTGCTTGATGGATGTGAGGAGGGTAAATGTATAACAGAATTAGAATTTTTCCCCATCTGTCTCTCTTCTCATGTTTGGTGTGTGTCTTCTTGTTTCTGTGTTTGGTTTCTTTTAATTGTTTTAATGTTTTACTTTGTAGCTTAGTTTTCTTTTGTATCATGTGTTACTTTTACTTATTCACTGTCACCTGTATTGCATTGTGATGGCTGCAGTTACAGCCACACAGTGGTAATGTCCACCAAACATCAATGTTACAACAGAGGCTTACACATAACACTACATTTACATTTTTCTTCCTTTAGATATAGGATTTCATTTACAGGGTAATAAAGAATTGGTTTTGGTTTAGAATTAATTCATTTATATACTCACATAATACTGTATTTTAAAATAAGTGAGGATATTTTAGTTTACACTGTTATGTATGTATGATTTAATCTTTCTTCTGTTTTCTTTACCTCAGTGACAGCTGCTGGGGTCCCTTGGTTGATGAGCTAAGAGGTGGAAAAGGGGCAGAGCAAGCTTATATGGAGAACTGCAAATTGGGTCATACCACAATTCTGGATCATGGGGGGGAAATGGAATTTGTTATGTTAGTCTCAGTTGGGTTTTTGTGTGTTTTATCCCTTTTTTTGTTTTTGTGGGCTGATCAGCCACTATTTAAGTTTCCACTTGTCTGTTTAGGTAGGTCAGTTTGTTTCAGTTGTTGTAGTGCTTGTGTAGTTTTGTTACTTTGACCTCTTTTATGGGCCCAACATTTAGATTTTTCTGTGTAGTTTAACCGAGTTTGTTTTGGGGTTGAATAAAAAAACTTTTTTGGATGTTAACCTGTACCTGACTTTCCTTCACTGCTCGGTCCATCATGCATCCTTAATTTGGGTCATCATTTCCAGCCTTAACTACATAATCTTTTTCTTTTTGTATTATTCTGTGTTTAAATTGTTTGGAGATTGCAGGAGTGCTTGGTTCTAAAATATATTCAAGAATAAGACAGTGAAGGAAAGTGCTTAATGCTTATCAGATTCACCAAGTTTTTTTCTTTGGTATCTTTAAAGGAGATAAATATTGCCTTTGTCATTTGAAATATCTCATTTAAGCCTTCATCTACTTGTAATATGGATGTATTATAACACTGCAATTGATCAGAAGATACCAAACAAATAACAATTTGCACAGAGGGAATGCGGTTCACAAACAGTGCCATAGAGAGTTTATGTTAAAACCATAACGATACCTTGGAGTAAAAATTGACACAGCTCTTAAAATGGACAAATAGGTAAATGCAGTGGTGAGAAAAAGCTTTTTTCAGCTGAGGCAGCTCTCTAAAGTAAAACCTTTTATTTCTTTTTGTGACTAGGAGAGAGTTTTACATGCATTTGTGACCACTCGGCTTGATTATTGTAATGGACTTTATATTGGTGTTGATCAGGCTTCACTATCACGCTTGCAAATGGTCCAGAATGCTGCAGCTTGTCTGTTGACAGGGACATGCAAACGTGAGCACATTACCCCTGTTCTTGCCTCTTTACACTTGGTTGCCTGTCCATTTTAGAATTCATTTAAAAATTTTATTGTTTGCTTTTAAAGTTTTAAATGTCCTGGCTCCTTCTTACCTGTCAGACCTTCTACACCAATACAGTCCACAAAGGTCTCCCAGATCAACTGACCAGTCACTCCTTGCTGTCCCCATGCCGAGACTGAAACACTGGGGGGACCCAAATTATGGAATAAACTGCCCCTCCATATTAGGCTGGCCCCAACACTTGAAATGTTTAAATCACTTTTAAAAATACACTTTTTTTCAAAGGCTTTTTAGGAGTTGTACCAGAGTCAGCTTGTAGTCAGTTTTAGTCAGCTGTTGGTCACTCTTAATCTTTTTATTTTGTTAATCTTATTCATTGTATATCTTATTGTCTATTTTACTCATGTTTTAATATTTAATATATATACTGATTTATTTTTATCTTCTTTTTCATTTATGTATTTATTTTATTGTTATTTATATTTATTTCTTTGTCTGCTTAATGTATGTTTTTTAACTGCTGTCTCTGTTTTATTATTGGAAAGCACTTTGGTCAACTTTGTTGTTTTTAAAGTGCTATATAAATAAAGTTGGATTGGATTGGTTATAAAAAGCCTGTAAGTTGTTAAGAAATAAAAGCAAAGTGAAATTGTGTCTTACTTTTGAAGGCTTTGGGTGATGTTTCAGCAGTGCTAGGTGTCTTTGGAATGAGCGTACGCTTTCCAAAAACCTGACCATCAAAGCTTGCATAGTCAAAAGACACCTTGGAGTATTTCTCCAGCTCCTTGGCCAGGTTTGCTCGAGGTGTAGTGGTCACCGTGTTGGGCCGGTAGCTGCCATACTGAGGGATCTCCAGCTGTTTGACAAAACACATGGGCCTAAAAAAAGAGCCCTGATTTAGGTACTGATACTTTAACATTGTATGAATCAATTAGTTGAAAATTTTTCTTGCATGTCTCACCTGAGCACTCTGTCAGAATTGGAAGAGGGTTCACTGGCTGAAGCCTGTAAATGAACCTGTTTGTCCTGGTTCTTGTTCAGCTTAGCAGCTGCGGCAATGGGGCAGCCGGACAGACTGATGGGGAGGCATGCCAATGATATTGCATTTAAAGAAATAAAATGCTCATCAATAGAAACTCACTGAATTGCTGGGAAAGCAGTGTAAGCAGATGTGAGCACAATGAAATGTTATGCAGTATTATTTTGCAAATGTGTGTGTGTGTGTGTGTGTGTGTGTGCAATCAGATCTAGGATCTTTAACACTAAACTATTTAAAAAAAACCATCAGAATACAAGCCTCTTTTTACAAGTTCTTTTCTATGAAGTAGTGACAGTCAATTTCTGTTTCATATACTGTTGTAAAAAGTGTTCAGAGTGTATCGAGTGCTTTATTAACCTGCGATGTGTGTTGCGGTTGCTGTTAACATGGCCTTGGCCTGTGCAGCCAGGAGTAGGACACTTCAAGACGTTCTCATGCATGGCCAGGACTACAGACACACAGCAAGTGCAAACTCAGGTCAGTGCATTTATCTTGCATTAGGTGGTTTCACAGCAGTAACAGTAGTAATGTACGTGTACACCTGTATGAGCTAGAAAAGGACAAGTGGCAAAGATACAGAATTTACAGCAGTAGTGGAAGTAAGAGTAATGGTAAAGCTGGTAGAGTTAATAATAATATTTACAACCTGAATTCCAAAAAAGTTAAAAGCCTATGTAAAATAGTTGACTTAATATGCTGAGGATGTGACGTCTAATGCTGTGGAACACCTCACAACTAATAAACAAACATACAGGTCAGGGAAAAAAAGCACCCCAAAAGTAAAGATAGGGATTCACCCATCTGTGAAAACCTATGATGATATTGTATTCCGAAATAACATTACTAAATATAAATTTGCAGGATGCTACCTAGAATTTGGTGATTTTATTATCTAGTCAATTCAGTGTTGGCCAGTCATATAGCACCAATCACCTTAAGGCACTTTAAATCGCAAGGTAAACACCCTACAATATTAGGGACACTTTTTTAGAAACAGGTTTGTGTGTTAGCATTATTGGTCAGTATTTATTAATCATGGTGATAATTCAAAGTGCACACATTTGAATGTTGGTCAATGAAGTTAATGGTAAGCTATACTTACTCTCTGGAGGGATTCTGTCTTTGTGAGGACATCCAGACAGACTGCGATGATGGGGATACAGCCCAGTCACATGACCCGTCCCATCACACCCTGGCGTTGGACACTTGACTTCCTTTTTTTCTGGAATTTTATTTAGATAGTGATCACCTACTTTCTATGCAAACACGTTCACATTTGACTTTGCTGTTTCTTACCTTTGCTGTAGTGAGTGGTGCGGCGGGCTACAGCAGCAGCCTCTGAGCTCTTGCTGGATGATGTGTATGGTTGGTAGTCCAGGGAGCTCCGGCTCTCCTGGCCTTCCTTCACTTCCTCCGCCTTCAGAGCAATAGCCTGCTCCAGCAGCCCCAGGTTCCCCCGAGTCATATCCCAGTTCTCTGAGTCGTCTGTTATTCCCGAGCCCTCTGAGACACGATCCTGCTCCTCTCCTTCCTCTTCTTCCTCCTCCTCCTCCTCTTCCTCCTCTTCATCTTCATCATCATCATCATCATCATCCTCAGAGCGGACCTCTATAACCACTGTTGTTGGAGAGGCTTTACTGGAGTCTTGGTCCTCCTCTTCCTCCCCCAGGATCTCACTGTCTTCCTTCTCTTGTCTGTGATCCTCCCCCTCTCTCTCCCCTTCCTGTTCTTCATCCTCTTCTTCCTCAGTCATGGGAGTACAGATCTTTTCTTCCCTGAGTGACACCTCAGTTTCAGATCCCTGAGTGCGTGGACTCAAAGTGTAAGGAGTGTCAACCTCTTGGAGGACCTCCCTGTCTGTTCCATCCTCCTCTTCTTCTTCTTCCTCTTCTTCCTCTTCTTCCTCTTCTTCGACCTCTTCTTCATCAGCTTCCCTCTTATGCTGCTTTGACTCTTTGGCCAGATGGCCGTAATCACCACTTGAATACTGATGATCTGAGTTTTTCTGGCTTATCACTTGTCTTTCTATTACCCTCTCTTCTACAATATTCTCAGGACTTTTTTGCTGTCCATTTTCTTCCTGTTCTTCTGCTTCTTCCGCCTCCTTTGTTTCTTTTAGATCAGGAATGCCTGTTAGCTCTGCGGGTTCCGCAGATGGCTGATTCTTTGTCATCAGACAAGCATCCTTCACATCCTTTGTCTCTGTTTCCTCCTGCTGAAGGTCATCAGCAGGTTTTACTTCCTCACCAGCTTTCTCACTCACAGTTTTGTTCTCAGCCTTTGCACTGATGTGTTTGTTCATGTCAAGGTCAGCTGAAGGACACACTGCTGTTACTTTTGTCACCTGTGAGGCCTCTGCTGTGGAGTTCAAAGTACAGATAAATGTCATTGCCACAGATTGTTTTGTCTGTGTCATCTCACAAAAACAAGCATTGTGACTGATCTTGCAGGTGACTTGATGTGATTTGTTTAGCAAGAGTGAAGTGAAGCATGCAAACCAAACTGTAGACCAAAGTCAACTGTTCTGGAAGTTGGCTTTGGTCTACACTCATGCCAAACTCTCCGCTATCTTGAAACGGTTCTGTTCGTCACAGTCACTGAAATACTGATTATGTTTTTTAATGTCCTTGTTTTTATACAAAGCTCATTTCTGTGACACTGGATTACATATGCTTTAATGTGTCTATATTTCAACTACAAAATGGAAACTCGGATCAGTTTCAGGTTGAAGTAAGGAATTACAACTACATGTACCTTTATCAATATTTTTCAAAGTCTACAATGTTACTTTTATGTAAGTAGGCATTACATTTTAAGATCTACTTCACCCACATCAGAGTAACATCAGAGTTGACAGTGACAGAAATTGTAATTTTGTGTCTGTACACCACAAACAAGATTGATGTTAACAAAGGTCTTGCGCTATCTGTTTAGGAACTTTTATGCACAGCCCCTCCATTTTCAGAGGCTTTACAGTTTATTATTCCATAACAAATTACAACAATAAAAGATCTGAAAAACCATTCAATGAGAAGGTGTGTCCAAACTTTTGACTAGGAAATAAGTATTTGATCCCCCATCAATCTGCAAGATTTCTGGCTCCCATTTATATTTTATACAGGTAACAAGCTGACATTTGGAGCCTTTTCAACTCGTTACCTGTATAAAAGACAGCTGTCCATAGAAGCAATCAATCGATCCAGATTCCAAACTCTGCACCATGGCCAAGACCAGAGTTTTCCATGGATGTCAGGGACACGATTGTGGACCTACACAAGGCTGGAATGGACTACAAGACCATTGCCAAGCAGTTGGGTGAGAAGGTGACAACAGTTGGCGCGATTATTCGCATATGGGAGAATGATAAAATAACTGCCAGTCTCCCTTGGTCTGGAGCTCCACACAAGATCTCACCTCGTGGAGTTTATGAGAATAAGAACAGTGAGGAATCAGGCCAGAACTACTCAAACTTTGAAGTTTGTCACGAAATATCTCAATGTTTCAAAAGAGGACTTGGTGAAGGTGTTGTGGTCAAATGAGACCAAAACCGAGCTATTTGGCATCAACTCAACTTGCCATGTTTGGAGGAGGAAGAATGCTGTCAATGACTCCAAGAATATTATCCCCACCGTCAAACATGGAGGTAGAAACATGCTTTGAGGGTGTTTTTCTGCCAAGGGGACAGAACAACTGTATCACATCAAAGGGAGGATGGATGGGGCCATGTACCATCAAATCTTGGGTGAGAACCACCTTCCTTTAGCCAGGGTATTGAAAATGGGTCGTGGGTGAGTATTCCAGCATGACAATGATCCAAAACACACGACCAAGGCAACAAAGGATTGGCTCAAGACGAAGCATATTAAGGTCTTGGAGTGGCCTAGTCAGTCTCCAATCCCACAGAAAATCTGTGGAGGGAGCTGAAGGTTAGAGTTGCCAAACATCAGCCATGAAACATTAATGACTTGGAGAGGATCTGCAAAGAGGAGTGGGACAAAATCCCCCCTGAGATGTGTGCAAAACTTGTGGCCAGCTACAAGACACGTCTGACTTCTCCAGTTACCAAAAAAGATTTTGCTACAAAGTACTAAACCACGTTTTGCAAAGGGATCAAATATTTATTTCCTTCATGAAGATGCAAATTAAGTTGTAACTTTTTTCAAATCCATTTTTCTGGATTTTTTGGTTATTGTTCTGTCTCTTACTTTACTTTACTTTACTTTACTTTACTTTACTTTACTTTACTTTATTGATTTCAAAGGCTGTTGGTAGTCCCCCGAACACGTTTTAAAACCAGAGCGGTGGCCCCAAGGTTGTGGAATTCTCTCCCTCCATCTTTAGACTAGTTTTTAATTAGATTTGTGCTGTATATTTGATTGTACTGTTTTATGTTTATCTGTTTTATATTATTGTGAAGCACTTTGTGGTTTTTATCCTGTGAAGAGTACTATATAAATCAATAAAGTAAAGTCTCTCATTGTTCAAATAAACCTGCCATTGAAATTATAGACTGACCATTTCTTTGGTAGTGGGAAAAGTTACAAAATCAGCAGGGGTTCAAATAATTGTTTTCCCTGACTGTACATACTTAAAATAACTATGTATACAGGAGCCAGTTTTGCTTGGCGGGTAAGGAGGCAACTGCTCTAGTTTGGATTTACTCACGTTTTATTGACTCTGGCCTGCTTGTTGTTTTGGCCTTCTTGTCCTTGTTTTCTTCATCCCCTTCATTCTCTTTCTGCTCCTCCTCTTCCTCTTCTGCTGTGTCACTGTCTGCAGTCAACCCTCCATCTGCTGCCTGTTTAGCAGACTGATTCTTTCTCTTGGGAGCGGACTGGTTCTCCCCGGCCTCAGCCTCCTCCAGCTTCCTTTTCTTCACAATTGGGCAACCAAGTATGCTGAAAAGAGAAACATGGTTACTGATGTGTATAATGTCAGAAAGAAACCTAACAAGTAATTAGTGTTCTGTCACATACTATATTGAGGTGTGTGAGCAACACTGGAGAGTCTAGATACTACTAGCAACAAAGTTTTTTCCTTCAGGTACTCTGGCTTCCTCTCGCAGTCCAAAGTCATGCTTGCTAGATTAATTCGTAATTCTAACTCGGTTTTAATTGTGAATACAAGTTAGAGAAGGTGCTTAATCCCTAGCGCTTTATGTTTGATAGTGTGATAGTTTTGAGCTAATGTTTGTTTATGCCATAGTTCCAAGGTCATTGACCCAGCGTTTTGTGTTTAGTGAACTTATTTGGGGATTTGTTCTGTGAAGACTTTCTAATTTTGTTTATCATAATATTTCTAGTCTCAGTCGTTGTGTCCTTGGGCAAGACACTTCACCCGTTGCCTACTGGTGGTGGTCAGAGGGCCTGGTGGCGCCAGTGTCCGGCAGCCTCGCCTCTGTCAGTGCGCCCCAGGGTGGCTGTGGCTACAATGTAGCTTGCCATCACCAGTGTGTGAATGTGTGTGTGAATGGGTGGATGACTGGATATGTAAAGCGCTTTGGGGTCCTTAGGGACTAGTAAAGCGCTATATAAATACAGGCCATTTACCATTTAGTAATTCTGTCATAGTCCTGTTTTTTTTTTTTTTTTGTCTAAACTCTTAATTAAAAATGTTAGTTTTAGTTTTAGGTCAAGTATATTCAGTTTATGTTTTGAGTCCCTTGAATTTTTGCCTCCCTTTTCTCCTGTGCCCTTGTCTGTGTTTAGTCCTCAGTCAGTCAGTCTTGTTTCAGTGTTTACCTTTCTGTTTCTATGTCAAATCTGTGTTTCTGTTGCCATGTCTAGTTTATATATGAATCTGTTGCCTGCTCAGTTAGTTCCTGTTTTATTTTGATAGTTCCTTGTCTCTTGTTGTGTTGGTATAGTGGTAAAGCTACACACACCTTTGGAGCGATGTCTGCAGCCTGTGCGCAGCTCAGACGCAAGCATTTCGCTGCATGTTATACTGTGAATGTGACAAAAAAAAATGAATTGAAAGTACACTATGTTCAGTTTTGCTTCCCCTGTCTATTTAGTCAGATTCAGTTCAGCTGTGCTCTTCAGGTGTCTCCACTTTGCCCATTTGCTTTTTTGTATTTAAACCCTCTGTATTGCTTGTTGCATCATCCCTCATGCTTCTCCTGTGTAGTCCTCTGCTTTACGTGTCCTGGTTCAGTTCTGACCTGGCTCTCTGTTTATCTCTCTTCCTTGTAGGTTACAAATAATAAAAGTTAAAGGCTTTCACGTCCTGTCTCCTGTATCTTGCACGTTGATGCCAAAACCTGGCTTCAGCACAGCAACACATGACAGAATATTTGGCTAGACAGAGCTCTGGCTTTTTGTCATCCTGACTACATTGCGAAAAAATACAAATAATGGTCACGGGTAGGGATGGGTATTGATAAGATTTTCACGATTCTGATTCCATTTTCAACTCTTTAACGATTCGATTCTTTATCGATTCTTTTATCGATTCTTTTTAAAAAAGGAGAACACTAAGGTTGATTAGCTTAGAACTTTGTTTTATATCTTCTCTATATCTTCAGGAGTAACATGGCCTTACAACCCAACAGTGAGATCTTAAGAGATCCACAGCCTACGGCTCTTCAATGGGGTGTCACAGGGTCCCCAGGAAAAACAATTATAAATGTAAAATAATAAAATAAATATTCTTCTGTAGCAATAACAAAGTACAACATAAATGATTCAGTAGCAATTACCCAAGAATATCCAGTAATGTCCCTGCCTACAATTAAACACATTCACTTACTGAAAATCGGGGGCATCTGCTGGCAAATGAGTGCAAGCCTTTGACCACAACCTTAGTCACTGCTTGGTGACATTCGTCTATCCTGGCCTGAAAGGAGACGCTACCGGTAGACAGCAGTGAGAACTGCCAGCATCTGAGCCAGCCAGACTCTGTCTCTCTCATCATGGTAACCTAAATGCACAGTAATGGCAGGTTTTGTAATAAGGCAGATCGCGTATTCGTAGTGTTTCCTCCCTTAAATTAAATATCTACTTTTCAAGTATTGCAAGTTGCCCTGTTGTCATCCGTTCTCATAAAATATAATCAAACTTTTGAGCGTTAGGCGCCGTGTTTCCTGCCAGGTAAATGACGCTCTGCAACGTGGTGACGTCATTCGGGGCGACTGGAATCGATAAGGGAATCGTTTGCAAAACTGGCAAACAATTCCAAGGAATTGAAACAGTGGGAACCGGTTCTCAACAAGAACTGGTTTTCGATACCCATCCCTAGTCACAGGGCCTCAGACCCAGGGTTTGAGTTTCTCTGTGGGTGTGTGATTCTCTGTCTAAGTAAAACAAGTAAAACATGGGGCTTTTTAAAATCGTTCCTCATCTTGTGAAGGCTAAATGGTAAATGGTAAATGGCCTGTATTTATATAGCGCTTTACTAGTCCCTAAGGACTCCAAAGCGCTTTACATATCCAGTCATCCACCCATTCACACACACATTCACACACTGGTGATGGCAAGCTACATTGTAGCCACAGCCACCCTGGGGCGCACTGACAGAGCATAGTCTTCACAGATCGGATGAGCCTCCATTTTGCCCACTTTGGTGTTATTCTAAGATTTTTCCACAATTTGCATTTTTTTTCCTGAATGATGAACTTTGCCTATTTTTACTTCTGAGAAGCACTGCCTCGCTAAGATGCTGTTTTCACAGTAAGTAATGTTACTGACCTGCTGCCAAGTAACCTAATTGGTTGCAAAATGTTCCTCTAGGTGTTTCTTTTTTAGTACCACTTACTTTTCCAGCCTTTTGTTGTGCTCTTCCAGTGTTTTTAAGATGCGTTGCTGACATCGAAATTCAAAATGAGGTTATATTTTTCATGAAATAGTAACGTTTAAACATTTGTTTTCTATATTGTATTATGAATAAAATATGAATATATGAGCTCTACAAATCATTGCCTTCTTTTATTTTCCTCTTACACAGTGTGCCAATTTTTTTTTAAAATTGGGATTTTACTTGCATTTTTTCACCTTGCTCTCTGTCATTTTGTGGAAAATGCACATGAACCTGCTGACATCAGCTCTGCAACAGTTTGTAATACAGTTAGTGAAAAACAATA
Organism: Aulonocara stuartgranti; assembly: GCF_965226115.1. Lineage (NCBI taxonomy): Eukaryota > Metazoa > Chordata > Actinopteri > Cichliformes > Cichlidae > Aulonocara > Aulonocara stuartgranti. Next base: position 19,680,567 of record NC_138956.1, read on the forward strand.
GTTTGTCAGTGCAGCAATATCATCAAATATGCTTGGCAAGTTGAATCAAAACAGTGGAGCTCAAAATAAGAAGAACAGAATACGACAGCACGAGTTCCAAGACTTGGTGACATGTAGTTTGTGTTTTTGTAAAGAACTGAAGCATTGTTACCATTTATGTATTGAATGTATGCATTCATACTGTAATATGTGTGTGTAACATACCTAGAAGGGCTTTCTAAAATGAATGTGCTTGTTTGGTATGATAACCCTGTCTAGCCAGTCTATGAGGACCTGTGGTCAGTGTGTTTTCCTCATTTCTTCCATTGTTATATACATTAGGGTACAGTTACGTCAGCATGGCTAAACCTGGTTTAGGTTTACGGTTGTCTAGTTGAAGAAGATGGCATGAGTTTATAGCATAAGCTTAAATAAATATGCCTGTTACCCCCAACCTCTGACTAGGGTTGCTGTCCATGGTGCTGATGAGAAGCCGAAATGATGCTACTGATAGTTACTATTATAACTATATGATTCTATTTATTCACTGTATTCATTGTGTGTGTGTGTGTGTGTGTGTGTGTGTGTGTGTGTGTGTGTGTGTGTGTGTGTGTGAGAGAGAGAGAGAGAGTGTGAGAGAGAGAGAGAGAGAGAGAGAGAGAGAGAGAGAGAGAGAGAGAGAGAGAGAGAGGAGAGGGTGCAAGACTGAGAGAGAGGGGTTTTTTTTGCTCGGCATGTCCTAGGGGTAAGGACCAAAAACATGGCACCAGAGCCTGTCACTGATTTGTTACACCTAAGCTTTCATATACACACTATGTACTAGGCAGCATACACTCTTTTATGATGACTGACTGATTTCTTATATATATTTAACAATCTTACCTCCTGTGTCGTGAGTACCTTCCACTGACATGGCCTTTACCATCACATCCAGGAGTGGGACAACTGCTACTGACACACATCAAGTCAAAAGAAATACAATTTTTTTACACACATTATATATATATATATATATATATATATATATATATATATATATATATATATATATATATATATATATATATATATATAATTTATAACTTTTTATGCTGAGTTATAAACTCGTTTACCTTAAGTCTTGCTTCATTTCTTGTGCCACCAGTTCTGATGAAACAGGAAGACATGTTAGATACTGATATAACAATAATTTGGCTTTAACTGAAGTGAAAACTCTGAGCGTATTATCTTGTGAGCTCTGCTTATAGTCGACATGATTTGCTTACTGTAAGAGATAGATGGCATCTTCTCCATTACAATGTAAGTTGGAGAATTAGAGGACATCTTGTCCCACAGAGTGACGAGATGTACTATTATATTTTTACACATAGCATGCCAATTTTTTGTTTCGGTGTCAATATTTAAGATTATATGCAGGTTAATGACACATGATAATTTAAAATACTAATGCACAACAAGCATTTGTCACAAATGATAATGGTTTGGAGAGAGTTCTATCCTTCAGCATGCATGGCACAGGAAAAATTGTTAAAATGTGTTTGGTAAGTGCTGAGAACTGCTCTGAGGAGTGTGCCAAGGCAAATGAAAAAAACAAGATAATGATAAAAGAAGAAGAGATAAAAGTGACCATCTGCTTATTATCAGCACACAGTTCAATGCCAGCATCCATAGGAAGCCTGCACCCTATGAGTAGACCACAGGGTATGTGGTGGCTGTAGCTCAGGTGGTAGAGCAGGTCACCTGCTGATTGGAAGGTTTTTGGTTTGATCCCTGTCGCCCCCAGTCTGCATGCACGATACTAACCCCAAGTTGCTCTCTGATGCATTCACTTGAGAATGTATGTGCTAGTTAGCTTCTTTTTTTCTAAAAAGCATAGAAGAAGGTCTTGTGTGAATGGGCATGAATGGGTGAATGTGACATGTTGTATAAAGCGCTTTGAGTGCTCCGGGAGAGTAGAAAAGTGCTATGTAAGAATCAGTCCATTTACAACAGTAAAGATACGTCCAAGCAACACTCCAAAAACGAATTTCATCTACAACAGCTACAGCTGTCTTGACTACTGTTGTAAGTAGGAAGGTCTGGTAAGCAAGTGTGTTAGTGCTTTCTCAGTACTCCACCCTCTTTGTCATGGTGAAAATGATAAGAGCTTTATGCAAACTATAGCGTTCATTTCAACATTTTTTTAATGTATTAGAAATTTTATTTGTGTGTGTGGGTGTGTATATACTGACCCCGGATGCCTTTGGAGCGGGTTCGTGTTCGTGTCTCTGTAGTGTCTTGACTCATCTAAGTAACAGAGGGACATGAGTAACATTCACAAGTGAGGAAGTGTAGACAGACAGTCAGACAGACAGACAGGCAGGCAGACAGATAGGTACATTGTCACTGAGGCTTGTCCTCTCTGGTTGACTGGTTCTGTACTGGTCCACCGCGGGCTCAGAGTCTGAACTTTGAACTCATTTTTGCTGGCTAAAACACACAAAACACACAACACCACCTTACAGTCAGCTAGTGTTGTAGGACAACTATGTTATACACTATATTAAGCTGCTTGCTTATATTCTAACTAAAGATCTTTAATCTTTCTCTTGTGAATCCCACAATTTTATGGAGGTAGAAATGTGAAAACTCTACTTTTCTAAAAGAAAATCTTTCCAAAGGTACCAGAAAATGTGTATTTTGGAGAAATATGTGGGTGCACATGGGTCTAGTATACTGTACATGCTCAGACAGCAATGTAGCATGTCACTGGGAACACCAAACATTAGCTGTTGCTGTTGTGTGTTGTATGTTTATATAGTGAGCGAATTCCACATCCAAACAGATTTGACCAAAATCTGTATTTTGATTCTCATATCAGAAAACATCAAAATCAAATGTAGACAAATATATTTCTTACGTAATGATTTACTGCTATCTATTTAGCTTTGGAAAGATGAGCTTGAATTATTTCAACGGTCTTGTTGCAGATTGAGCCACTTTTCTTGGCTAAAGTTAAAAATCATTGGACGGCAAGAACAATACAAATATCCATTAGTTCAAAAGTATGACTAAATTATTTCGTGAGGGGGGAGCCCCGTTTTGACACTTACAGTATCCAATGCAGACATGTTGTGTGAGCGTACAGTCTAACTATTCAAATATTCCATCAGTAAACAGATGGACTTTCTGATCAATGCTCGTGATTTTGGAGCTCAAAGTAAAGCAGGCTACGTCCTAGAAGGCAGTCGACAGCAGTCAGCTGTAGACGTGACAGATCGGGATTTCAGGATGACTAAAGTTTCAGGTGACCTCATCCTGCTGAAAGCTTTTTTTCACGTTGACAGCAATTGACAAAAAGAGAAATGAGAACACAGAATGAGCTACAGGCCGATCGGCTGAGCACCACCAGGCCTGCGGCCGGCGGAGGACGGGCTGTTCCCGTTTCGGGCTCTCACTTCTGGGGCCGCCAAAGAACCGCCGGAAACGCCGAGCGGCCCATAATAATAATCGGATGAAAAGGCAGATCTCCAATGATTCTCCGTGGAAGGAAACGAGTTAAAAACATGGAAACCTAAATACGTCCTCGCTTCATCCGCACCGCTCGGCACCAAATCCAGCGTCACAGTCTGCAGCCGAGGCCTCACAACATCCACGCATACGCTGCTCTTTGTCACGCAGACACAGCTCGGCCTTACCTTACGCTCAGACTACTGCCCTCCCCTCCCCCCTCGCAGACACATCTCCGGGCAGAAGGACGTTCCGGTAACGCTCCAACGACTACGAGCCCGAAAGAAGTGCGGAGCCAAGCCGGACACAGGGGGCCGAGTCTGCGAGGCGGCAGCAGCAAACCGAGCCGTTCAGCACCCCGGACAGAGACTGCCGACTCTCCAGCACCACGGACAGAAACCCCGCTGCAGTGCCTCCTGCAGGAGCCCAGGAGAGCTGCAACCGGCCCACCGGGGCTGGGCTCCCCCCTCGGCCGGCCGCGAAGTGCCGGAGGCAGCCAGTATTTAAAGAGCCAGAGCCAGCAGCGACGACACGCTCCTCTCAGTCCCCGCGCAGCTGAGGCTGCAGCACTCCTCTGACAGAACTGCATTCTGCTGGACATTGTTAGCTGCAGAACTCAGCTCACAGACATCAGAGACAAAGATTTTGTTCTCCCTTAGTCTTGAAACAGACCTCATTGCTTCATTCATTGCTGATGAACTAGGTGCAAAGATCTATCAAGACCTGGGAAAATAAAATAAGACAAACAAGCAAACTCCAGTTTCCACAGTCCCAACGAGCTTGAAATTCAGTGTTTGACCACCTTTAATCTTTACACAGGCTGAACTCTCTTTTAGGAACACTTTCCTGTAACTTCTGTAAGTGTCTTCACAAATAGTTCTCAAGGGTTCTTGAACAACATTCAAAGCTCATCTCTGGGCCATATCGTTACATAATGGCAACATGTTAAATAAAAATATCAAATTTGATTAATCTCTACATAAGTCCTGTTGCCTCTGGTTTGCCATTTCTATCAGTTTCCTTCTTATTAATGGCTTCTTGATACGGTACAGTATACTTTATTGTCCCCTAAGACAAATTTTACAGAAATGTGTAAAGTGCTGTCACAGAAACTGCTTTTTAAAAGAGCCAATAAACATTAAAAGAAAGACTAAAGAAATACCAAATAGAAGTGGATCGATAATGACAAACCAAGCAGCTTAAAAGCAACCAATACTCCACAGAAAACCCCTGTGCTACACAAAGCTCTGATGTAAAAGCTTAATTGGTGTAGGGACAAATGAAACGTTAATGCTATTCAGCCACATTTTAGGACTCTACTTTCTGCCAGAAGCCAAGAGCTCATACTTAGGATGTGGAATAGAGCCCTGTGTGCCTGACTGAGTACAGACTGCTCATAAATGACTGAAGGGAGAGGTCTTCGGCCCTCGGCACTCTAAAATTCAATTTTGCCTGCACAGAGAAACTTTCATGATACTCGATGGTATCCCATGCCATGAAAGCCACTTTTCCTCTGAGACAACTTCTAATGAGTCTTCAGTGAACAACAGATTGGATGCATCTCTCAGGTCCTGTGTCAGGTCTTTGCTGGATCTTTTCCAGTTTTTGACTTTCAGATACTGTTCATCTGCTGTAGAGTTTTTAAAAACTCTAGCTTTCTCAGATGTTTTAGAGACTCCCTGCACACCGTTCTGAGATATGCCAAGTGTTCAACAAAAAGAAAATGGTCAAGCTAAGCCTGTTGATACAATTATTAATTAGTGCCTGTCAAATTGTGTTATCTTTGGCATTTTTCATAGATTTAACTCAAGAAATGGGGACAAATTCCTTGTTTTCATTACAGGCTGCCCAAAACAAAGTGTCTAAAGATATCACTGAAGATTGGTTCTTTGCTATGTTTTCTGTTATGTGTAGACAACACTTATTTATTCCTTTCCTGAATTTCCCATAATTTTCTGCCATTGTTTACGTCAATGTGTGTATACGAGTGTGTATGTTGGGTAGGAGTGGGTGTAGGTGTGTCTTTTGATGCTGAAATGATTGATAGGTCAGAATTAATGATTGAACAAACAAATAAAAAAAGCATAGGTGTGAAAATGTTGATTTTTTGATTTTTGAATGTCTGGCTCCTGGAAAGCAAAATGGAAAGAAATGAGAGGTGACTCAAAACCTTTGCACAGTATTGTAATTGTGCATATCACAGACAGATGAGCTTGTAACAGCTGCTGTTCACAGTGAAGCAGATTGAAAGTATGGCGGTTTTATACTTGAATGTGGAATGGCAGGGTTACTTTATAGTATGATCTCATACATCATATGAGATTAAAAACCCAAAATATCAAAACCTTTGCACAGTATTGTAATTGTGCATATCACAGACAGATGAGCTTGTAACAGCTGCTGTTCACAGTGAAGCAGATTGAAAGTATGGCGGTTTTATACTTGAATGTGGAATGGCAGGGTTACTTTATAGTATGATCTCATACATCATATGAGATTAAAAACCCAAAATATTTGGAACTATTTCAGCTGAAATGAAATAGGTTTAAATAATGTTGCAAACAGGGCAGCAGTTCAAAAAAAATGAAGAAAGAACAAATGTGTTGGCTTTGTGCTCCATTTTCACACATTTGTATTTCACTTGAACATTTACACAGACGTATGACTGTAGCTCTTATTTCTCTAGTTGTTTGCGTGGTCTGGAGAGACTGCTGCCGAGGCTTCCTAGCTTGGTTAAATGCCTGCTGCCTCCTCTGGTCACGTGTCTTCGACTGGAAGAGCCGCTGAGAGGAACGGAGGATACGCATTGAAGAAGCTGCCGTAAAACCAGCAGGGGGCAGTGAAGGAACGGTTTGGAAGACGGGAATGAGTAGGAAAGTGTGGAAGACGAAGAAGAGTAGAGGAGCTGTTTCCGTGCGCCAGCTGGTTGGACCTGGATCTGGGGTCTTTGGCTGTGCTTCAACAGTTCAGGTGAGCCCGCTCTCTGACCTTCCGAACCGGATTGCTGGAATTGATTTAGCAGAGCTAGCGCCACCTGCAGGCCACCTCAAATTGTTGTTACGTGTGGGAAAGGTTGGTGCAGCAGAGCTAACGGAGGTAAGTGAACATGAAAGCTAGTTGTTGCTGGATGACGTGTGCGGCTAGCTCCTGTAGGCCAGTTTCTTAGTGCAGTCTCCGTGGACCTTCGGATGATCCAGTAATGAAACAGTCGCTTTGGAGTAACTTTCGGCGAGGCTGCAGTGCGTGCGGCCGATTGTCATCACTGTCACATAAAGCACAGTAGTCAGTAACCTTCGTGGATGATAAAGTCAGAACCATCGTGTCATTCTTAGCCATCAAGCTCACTCACTTCTTTTTTCTCACTCCAAGATGGTCTTAGATACTTTTCCATGTGCAGATGGGCTCACGGCTCATTTTGATCGATTTCTTTGGAAAGATCTAAGAAGCTTAATGTGTGGAGATATTTCTTTTTGCAGAGAGAAAGAAGCGCCCAATGAAACCAGGACTGATTACTTTAATTCATAAACCTGGAGAAGTTCCTAAACCTGGCCTTTTAAATAATTAAAGGCCAATTACACTGTTAAACGCAGATTATCAAATTCTTGCCGTATCGATTGCTGCCAGATTAAAAAGAGCTCTTTCATCAATAAATCTGTGAATCAATCAGGTTTGTTGAGAGGACGACATACACAATACACAATAGCATACGACTCGTTTAGGATCTGATTGTCTGGAGTGATTTACTAAATGAAAGAAGATTTCTTTTTTTTCTTTTTTTTAGATGTTATGTACTTTCATTGCAAACAGCGAAGTAGACGCGATTAATGTAACGGGAAGTCAGTTGGCTGATGATACTATTTAAAAAAAGAAAACAAATCAAATTTCAGCATCATTAAGAACTATAAACACTGTTTTAAAGCTTTAGGGTTACAGTTGAATATAGATAAATGCAGGAGTGAATGTGAGTGCGAATGGTTGTCTGTCTCTGTGTTTTAGCCCTGCGATAGACTGGCGACCTGTCCAGGGTGTACCCCGTCTATTGCCCTATGACAGCTGGAATAGGCTCCAGCGCCCCCCGGGACCCTGAAAAGGAGAAGCGGAAGCGAATGGGTGGATGGATGAAATCTTAACTCTGCAGCCATTGTATAACGTAAAGGTTAAAAATGTAAGTGAAATATTTGGGGATATTTCTAAAGATAAAGCAGTGTCCAAGGAGAAGAATATTATGAATAATATAGAAAAATGCCAACAGTTGCAAAGAGACATCACTGTTTTTGGTCGAATCCTACAAACTAAAATAGAAAGTCTGTCTAGGCTTATCAAGCCAATATTTTCTTTGCCCATGTCACCTGATGTTGTTAAAGCTTGGTTAGGGAAGATTTGCTGCAGTCAAACATTCTCCTTGTTTGAGGTGGCTCCACATTAAAAATATCGAATTTAGTGACAGAAAAATCCATCCATCCATCCATCCATTCGCTACCGCTTATCCTTTTCAGGTTCGCGGGGGGTGCTGGAGCCAATCCCAGCTGTCATAGGGCGAGAGGCAGGGTACACCCTGGACAGGTCGCCAGTCTGTCGCAGGGCTAACACACAAGGACAGACAACCATTCATACTCACATTCACACCTAGTGGCAATTTGGATTATCCAATTAACCTGTCCCCACAAACTGCATGTCTTTGGACGGTGGGAGGGGGCCGGAGTGACAGAAACATCTCCAACAAATTTATTAGACTAATCTTACAGAAAGAATGTTTTCCTAATCAGATTAAAAGTCATCATGTTAAAAAAAAAACCAACCAAACAAAAAACCTACTTTTTCCTCCATCCATCCATTTTGTTAATGCGCATGTGCAGTTTTTGTGTAAAGCCTACAGAAACATTACAGCCAAGCACTGAAAACAGCACTCGGACTCTTTGACCTTTGTGAACATATTGTGATATTGCTGTGTTGTGTCTGTCTGTGTGTGCAGGATGGACATTCCCAGCAGGTTGGAGGTGTGGCAGGAGCTGGTTGAGAGTTGCGGTCTCATTACTGTCCAGCAAGGCCTCCAGCAGGTGTGGAGGCTGTTGCTACTCTGCCTGCTCTGCAGACTCTGTTTCACACTGGGTGAGCTTCACTCGCTGCACAGGAGCACACGTCCCAGCTGCTGATTACAGTTATCGCTGGACGCAAATGGGTAGTCAGAGCTGCAGAACATCTTCTGCTCAGCCACCTGTGATTTGGCTGAAAATGTTATGGTTTAAAGTTTGGACATGTATGTTTCACATGTTCTCTGTAAAATGTCATCATCATATGACAAGTAGTTTTCTAAATATTCCAGCCTTTTTGACACACTGGGAGGAACAAAAACACAAGTGCCAATGTAAACATCTTCATCCATACAAGTAAATACAGTAAACCAGTTAAGGGTAATGACAGGGGAATAGTCACTTATTTCACACGAGTGTGTGTGTGTGTGTGTGTGTGTGTGTGTGTGTGTGCATATAAAAGTTTGACACGCCTTCCTTTTTAATGTTTTTTTCTTTATTTTCATGACTATTTACATTTTAGATTCTCACTGATGGCATCAAAACTATGAATGAACACATGTGTAAATAACTTAAAACATGTTTTATATTTTAGATTCCTCGATATTTGCCACCCTTTGCTTTGATTACTGCTTTGAACACTCTTGGCGTTCTCTCCATGAGCTTCATGAGGTCGTCTCCTGAAATGGTTTAACAACAGTCTTGAAGGATTTCCCAGAGATGCTGAGCACTTGTTGGTCCTTTTGCCTTCACTCTGCGGCCCATCTTATCCCAAATCATCTCCACTGGGTTTAGGTCAGGCCATCTGGTGCACTCCATCACTCTCCTTATTTTATCTGGGCTCTAATCTGAGCTGCTGTTAACTTGTGGTTTCTGAGACTGGTGACTCAGATGAATTTATCCTCAGTGGCAGAGGGGACTCTGGGTCTTCCTTTCATGGGACAGTCCTCATGTGAGCCAGTTTTGGTGGTTTTTGCAACTGCACTTGGGGACACAATCAACATTTTTGCAATTTTCTGGACTGACTGACCTTCTGTTCTTAAAGTAACGATGGGCTGTTGTTTCTCTTTACTTAGCTGATTGGTTCTTGCCATAATATGAATTCTAACAGTTGTCAAATAGGGCTGTCAGCTGTGTACCAACCTGACTGCTGCACAACACAACTGATGGTCCCAACCTTATTAAGAAGGCAACAAATGAACCCTGACAGGCACACCTGTGAAGTGAAACCATTTCAGGTGACGACATCATGAAGCTCACTGAGAGAAGGCAGAGGGTTTGCAGCACTGTCAACAAAGCAAAGGGCGGCTACTTTGAGGAATCTGTGATATAAAACATATTTAGAATTATTTATCAGGGGTTTTTTTTGCTACATAATTCCATATATCTTGCTTCATATATATGATGTCTTCAGTTTGTATCTACAATGTCGAAAGTAATAAAAATAAAGAAAAAACATTGAGTGAGATGATACATATATATATTCAGCATTAGTCAGAAATAAGCTTATTGCTGTTTTGATTTGTTTAGAGCCTCAGACTAGCTATTAAAAATTATTTTAAAATATTAAAAATTAAAACCTTGTGTGACCATGTTTAACTTTATTATGCACTGCAGTGTCTGCAACAACAACAGGCTACTTGTGATTACGTTTCTAAGTGCGTCCTGCTTTGCTTCCTCAGGTGTGGTGTCTACTGTGAAACATGTAGTGTCAGCGCTGGCTGGGATGTTTGGCCTCTTCCTGTTCTTTGAGCAGCACATGCAGTGGATTCTGCTGCTCACTGCTCTCTGTTACTTTATTCTGCTGCTCTGCCGACACTCGAGCAGCCACGGCCTCTTCGTCTCAGGTGTCGTCCTTATCTATATCCTAACAGGGTGAGAAACGCAGACAAAAACACTTTTGTACCAGGAAAATTGCTCCTCAGTGTTTTCTAAACATTTGCACAGAGAAAAGGCTGGCAGTAGACAGTAGGGCACTCCTCTGGAGGCTAACGCTCTGTAACTTGTTGGCTGCTCCTTATTTTGAAAGCTTTTTTATAACAAAGAGTTTTGCTTACCTTCCAAACCAGTGTCACATACAATACCAGTCAAAAGTTTTAGAACACACTAATTTCTTCCAATTTTTTTTTATTAAATATTACGCTGTTTAATGTCTCATTGCACTCTGTAATGAAAGCATAATACAAAAACGCAATTACAGCTGGAAACTCTTCTGTCCAGTTCATCCCAAATCAGCCCGGTGGGGTTTAAGTCTGGAGACTGTGCTGGACTCCATGTTTTCAAGCTCACCACCTTGTTCTTTGTTCCTGAGGTAGTTCTGGCACAGCTTGGATCTATGTTTTGGGTCTTTATGTTGCTGTAGGATGAATCCCTGACCAACTAGGTGCATACCAGAGGGTCCTGCATGGTGCTGCACAATGCTGTGGTTTTGGTTCAGGGAGCCTCTCACTCTGTACAGTCACTGGCCCTGGATCCAGTAAAACAGCCCCAGACCATCACACTTCTTCCTCCATGTTTGACCGTTGATGCCACACACAAAGATCCTGTGTGATGAACCGAGGATTTCAAATGTTGATCCATCAGTCCATAATACCTTCTTCCAGTCTTCAGTAGTCCAATGGTGGTGTTTCACGGCCCAGCCAAGCCTCTTTGTCTTATTCTGACGTCTGGCTTTCTTGCTGCAACTCGTCCTGTCAAACCTGCAGCTCAAAGTCTTCTCTTCACAGTTGAAACTGAGACTTTCTTACTACGACCACTATTAAGCTGCTTGAAGCTGTTGTCCTGTCAGCCGCCTATCACACAGCTGGTAACTTGGCCTCTGATTCAGTTGTGTCTTTGGGTCTACAGACTTTGTTTCTGAGCCTTTGGATGATGAAGCAAACTGGACTCACTGACACCTTGACTTTCTTTGCAGTTTCTCTGTAGGACAGACCGACAGTGTTATGATGGTCTGTCTCTCTTCCATTGTTAATCACCTTTTTCCTCTCCATTCTTGCACCATCACACTACCTTCTGCAGTACAATACTGTTCAACTGATGCTCATGAGGGTATGGTACCACAGTGTGTTCCAACACTGCTTTTATGCAGACAGAGGGGATTGGAAGTAAATCAACAGAGTTCTCATAATTAGTATGAAAGCAGTAAGGGTTAGAACTTCCATACAAATTGATAAATAAGATAGTAATTAAGTTAAGTCAGTTGATGCCAATCAAGTGCTCTTAACAAGTGTCACAGTCTTCCCAGGAGTGGACGGTCCTAGCAAAATTCAGTTAGGCTCAGGCCCAAAGTGCTCAGGAAGTGCAGACGACTCTGCTGCTCTGCAGGCTGCATGTTCAGGACTGCAGGATTTCACAGGGGGTTTTTTTTCATCACACTTGGTGTGCAAACACCTTAACTGTTAAAGTTCTCGACAGTACAATTAGAGAAATACTGAACAAGTGTGGCTTGTTGGGAAGGTTTGCCAGGAAAAAAATCCTCTTCTCTCTAAAAAGAACATTGCAGCATGGATTAGGATTGTACAATTGCATCTGAACAAATCACAAGACTTCAACAACATCTTTTGGGCCGATGAGACCAAAGTGCAGACGTCTGGCCACAACGCACAGTGTCACATTTGGAGAAAACCAAACATAATACATGAGCACTCAAGTATTCTAGAGTCATATGTTAGGCTGTCTGTCTGACAGCTCAAGTTGGACAATGATCTCAAAGTGATGCAGACCTTAACCTGACTGAACCTTCAACTTTGTAATGGGGCCCAAAGCTCTGTAACAAAATAAATAGCATCAGTGAGATGTCACTAATGAAGAAGATTATGTAATAATAAAAGAACTATGTGGTACAGCATGAAATGAAACATTTTTTAGAAGGCAAGAAGATTGTAGCTGTTATCTCACAGTGCTGGCTGAGCCTGCAATTACATTTACATGGAGCCTAATACAGCCGTTTCAATCCAAATAAACAGGCCCAAGCTGTACAGAATTTCAGTCAGTTGAAGATGTTTTTTTTTCTCAACTTTTCCATGTAATAGTCTGAAAATAATCCAGGTGATTGTTTTCTTGCTGTGTTCTTCCTGTGTGTCCTCTGACTTCACATACCAATAAGGGGACATATGTTATCAAGATGAACTGCTTTTAATCCATACTCTTAAACACTGATAGACTATGTACAAAATAATGGCTACCCCCTGTTATGTTATAAGATGGCTTTATCAGAGACCCAGGCAGAGTTAGATTTAGTTAGATTTTTTTTAAAAGCCTGACTCTAATGCAAAAAGTCAAAAAACAATTTTGTTGTCATCTATGGTCCTCCTAGCCTGTACTCAGATTTCTTATAATTATTGTGGGCATTTTTTAGCATCCATGTAGATGCTGAAAATGAAAGTCAATGCAACATGTTACTTTTTTTTTATTAGAGTTGATTGGCCTCTCTCAAAGTGTACATGATCCCACTGATTGTTTTAATCACACTCTGAATCTCATCCTGACCAGGGATGTACAGTATCCCAATACTGATACTAGGTTGTGTTATCATGCTAACACAACCTAGCCAAGAAGCCCAATACTGAGCCTGTCCTGGCCTAAGAAATAAAAATGTCTGATAATCTGATGCATTAAAAATTGCAAAAATGCTTCACAAAACTTAATGGAGCTGCGCTATGTGCTGCCAAAGCAGCATTTCATCAGCAAAATGCCTGTCCCAGATACGTACAAGCAAGTACAGTGGCTTGCAAAAGTATTCGGCTTTTTCCACTTTTTGTCACAAACATGAATCAATTTTATTGGAATTCCACGTGAAAGAACAATACAAAGTGGTGCACACGTGAGAAGTGGAACGAAAATCATACATGATTCCAAACATTTTTTACAAATAAATAACTGCAAAGTGGGGTGTGCGTAATTATTCAGCCCCCTGAGTCAATACTTTGTAGAACCACCTTTTGCTGCAATTCCAGCTGCCAGTCTTTTAGGGTATGTCTCTAGACTCCAAGAGGTTTTCTTCCAAGATTGCCCTGTATTTGGCTCCATCCATCTTCCCATCAACTCTGACCAGCTTCCCTGTCCCTGCTGAAGAGAAGCACCCCCAGAGCATGATGCTGCCACCACCATATTTGACAGTGGGGATGGTGTGTTCAGAGTGATGTGCAGTGTTAGTTTTCTGCCACACATAGCGTTTTGCATTTTGGCCAAAAAGTTCCATTTTGGTCTCATCTGACCAGAGCACCTTCTTCCACATGTTTGCTGTGTCCCCCACATGGCTTGTGGCAAACTGCAAACGGGACTTCTTATGGGTTTCTGTTAACAATGGCTTTCTTCTTGCCACTCTTCCATATAGGCCAACTTTGTGCAGTGCACGACTAATAGCTGTCCTATGGACAGATTCCCCCACCTGAGCTGTAGATCTCTGCAGCTTGTCCAGAGTCACCATGGGCCTCTTGGCTGCATTTCTGATCAGCGCTCTCCTTGTTCGGCCTGTGAGTTTAGGTGGACGGCCTTATCTTGGTAGGTTTACAGTTGTGCCATACTCCTTCCATTTCTGAATGATCGCTTGAACAGTGCTCCGTGGGATGTTCAAGGCTTGGGAAATCTTTTTGTAGCCTAAGACTGCTTTAAATTTCTCAATAACTTTATCCCTGACCTGTCTGGTGTCTAAATCCAATCAAGAATTTGTGGCAAGATCTGAAAACTGCTGTTCACAAACACTGTCCATCTAATCTGACTGAGCTGGAGCTGTTTTGCAAAGAAGAATGGGCAAGGATTTCAGTCTCTAGATGTGCAAAGCTGGTAGAGACATACCCTAAAAGACTGGCAGCTGGAATTGCAGCAAAAGGTGGTTCTACAAAGTATTGACTCAGGGGGCTGAATAATTACGCACACTCCACTTTGCAGTTATTTATTTGTAAAAAATGTTTGAAATCATGTATGATTTTCGTTCCACTTCTCACGTGTCCACCACTTTGTGTTGGTCTTTCACGTGGAATTCCAATAAAATTGATTCATGTTTGTGACAAAAAGTGGAAAAGTTTAAGGGGGCCGAATACTTTTGCAAGCCACTGTATGCAAGTTCAGGTCCTTGAGGCAACTGTTGTTGTGATTTGACGCTGTATGAACAGAATAGCCCTTTATTGACATTTTAAATAGAATTGAATTACATTGAATTGAACTGAATTACGGTGGCACGGTGGTTAGCACTGTTGCCTCACAGCAAGAAGGTCCTGAGTTCAATTCCAACATCAGGCCGGGGTCTTTCTGTGTGGAGTTTGCATGTTCTCCCCGTGTTTGCGTGGGTTCCCTCCGGGTACTCCGGCTTCCTCCCACCGTCCAAAGACATGCAGCTTGTGGGGATAGGTTAATTGATTAATCCAAATTGTCACTAGGTGTGAATGTGAGTGTGAATGGTTGTCTGTCCCTGTGTGTTAGCCCTGCGACAGACTGGCGACCTGTCCAGGGTGTACCCCGCCTTTCGCCCTATGACAGCTGGGATAGGCTCCAGCGCCCCCCGCGACCCTGAAAAGGATAAGCGGAAGCGAATGGATGGATGGATGAACTGAATTACTCTCTGAATGGTTGGAGAGCATTCCCACTTTAAATGTAAGAACTGATATGTGGAGCTCAGTGTGTTCTTAAAAGTAATACAGTATGTTACTTGTTGGAGAAAGTAATTTGCTACACTACTTGTTACATTGATTTCTCAATTCTCTTTAGAATGACCTGAAACACATGTCACACCCATATGGAAAAGAAATAGAAAAAACTTATAAAAGATTTGCATAAGATGTGGCTTACTTCATATAGTGAATCATATAAGGCTTATATGATTTACTCATGAAAGTGGCCACTTTCTCATTACTTTCATATATTGTTTTAATAAGTATCCAAAACATACAAGTTTCATTTATATACTTTTTCAAGGGATCTTATATCTGTTTTCACTCTTGTATGCTTTTCATACAAGTTTCACACAAGACAGATACAAACTTTATAAGATTTATATATATCCTTTCCATATGGGCATAATTACCATGTAACTGTATACATCTTGGGCTACAAACCCACACAAACACAAATCCATATCCTAATGAGGATACAGTATTTGGGTATGAACAGGAAGCCAACAGCACCGAAAGATTTTAAAGTGATCGGCACGGTGATGCTACTTTAGAAAAATGAGCCAGTAGAAACAGAGATTGCAACCTGACTGATCATCAGTTTGTTACCTGGTGAAGTTCATGGCTGGCTGGGCTGGGGTTGGCATTCACTCAGCTTGAACATCACTCTGGGTTCTTGGCTAGGTTGTGTTAGCATGATAAATGGACTGCTTTTCTACTCTACCTCTACACTTTATACAAGATTTTTCTACGCGTAAGTAGCATTGGAGAGGGTTAGTGTCTTATCTTTTGGCATGCAGACTGGAGCAGGGATGGAACCACCAACCTTCCAATTAGTAGATCACCTGCTCTATTCCTCAGCTACCCATGCTGTTTGTGCAGATGCTTGCAAAGAGCTGAAGGTGTTTTAGCAGCATAATGTGTTGCTTCTGTCCTGGGTGCACTTTGATTACAAAAAATTCTCGACACAAATTCTTTCCTTTGTGTAATGCACGGCTCTGTAGCGCCGATGTCTTTAACAATGTAAACACGAGTGTTTCACCCACATTAGCAACTAAAAATAGACCTGCAATGGAAATGTATTTAGGAGCAGCGTGTGAACAAAAAGTCTGACAACATTGAGCCCACACAGCCCGCAGTTTTCGGCAAACAGACTGATAACATAACAGTAGCAGTGATGACGTTCCTGGCACAGTTAAACATGGAGCCGGAGTCTGTTTACACACCACGAAGAGCAAAGAGACGGAGCCGTTACTGAGCTCAGGTTGAGTGAAACAAAACGTGTTTCTAATCCAAAACAGCAGTGCTGTTCCTGTGATCACCATTAAAACCTTTACTGGGAAACACTATCGGGAGTCCTTCATCCAAGCACCTGATTAACAAACTCTGACGTGAAGGAAAAACAAACTTTGTAGCTGCTCCATCCACCACTGATTGTTCTGCAGTAAAGCTTTTAATAAAAGTGTTCTATTTAATATGTGAAATAATTAGTTTTTTGAGTAACCTTTTTTTTTTTTGACCTACAGCTGTGCAATTAGTTTGCACAAATGTCTTTTTTATTGATGCTTCGTAATGGTAGTTACTCTCAAAACAGAGTCAGTGAGAATCGATAAGTGATTATGGAACTGGAATTGCTAATTTTTTTTTATCTATTTCCATCCCTATGCATTACTGAAAAATGGGATTACGTCCAACACTATTTACAAGACACCGCCAGCAATTATAACAAGTCAGTAGGAAACGCTGTGAAACTTGTGAAAATACAGTTAAAAGTCAAAAATATCTGCTTGTTTGTGGTGAGCAGCAGATCAACCAAGTTAAGAATTTTAATGGCATCATGCACACATTCATTTAGACACGTAGACACTGAGCCATGGTTCTGTGCTACATATTTCTGCAGACACTTTTATATAATTTATTTTATGTAATATTCAATACTGAACTGTGAATTTAGTCTTTATCAAGGTAGCAAGTTTTTTTATTCTGTTTTCATAAAACTTTACTTTTATACACTATATTTACGCATTTTATACATTTACTACTACTACTGGGTTTACACGAGGTTTAAGTCCTTTACAAGTTTGAAACTTTTTGTCCTTCATAATGGAAAATTGCTGAAAATAAAAGTGGGTATCACTTCAGCTAGGTCCTAATTTTATAAATTCTACACTCAGGTTTGAGGTTATCACTGAAATGCATCCAGATGCATACAGAGTTTACGTTTTCACTTGTTTCTTCATTTTTTCTCAACACGCTTGCATTTAAATCTCTCTGTGTACCTGGCCTGTACCAACACACTTATTGTCTTTTGAACATCTGCCCCCTTCCTTCTTTCACATAATGTCTTTGAATGTGATTGGCTGCATGGTCTGTCCATCAAAGTAAAGTCCCACCCCTGCCTGTATATAATAAGTGTGCACTCAGACAGTGCACTCCTGTGCAGGCAAGTCAACCAACCTAGATCTGGTTTCTGCAGCAGCCATATTTCTCTGTGCACCTACAACAAGTGTGCAAACCAGGAGACTCGCTATCGATAAAAGGAGAACCAAGCAGACAGCTGAGAAGGCTCAAGTGCTGTTTTTTGTAAAGAAGAAGCTGCAGCTAATCTTAACGTGAACGTCACTCTTACAGTAGAGTTGTGAAAAGAAAGAGTCTTGCAGTCTTAGGCCGTGTCTTATCTTAGGGTCCAGCTAAAACCAAACATCTGAGGTCAGTGTGTTTGGAAATGTTTTCATGTTAACCTTCCCTTTAGTTAAAAACATTGTTGAAAGGTTAGTTGTCAAACAGCTAAGAGAGCATCTGCAGAGGAATGATTTATATGAAGACTTTAATTCAGCATTTCGATGCACCACAGCACAGAAACAGCTTTAGTGAAGGTTGCAAATGATCTTCTCATGGCCCGTGACAGTGGACTCCTCTCTGTGCTTGTCCTTTTAGACCTCAGTGCAGTGTTCAGTACTGGTCACCATAATATTCGATTACAGAAATCACAACACTACACAGGTAATAAGTGACCTATCTGTTGAAACATTGTAGAGCAGATAAAGTTTTCCTTGTGGTGAGATTTTATTTCATTTTAATAAGTATATCCTTGTAAACTGGATGTGTTCCAGCTAAATATAGTCTTAATATAGTCTTGGTTTTTAATACACCATCATTATTTAAAGCAGTTGTCAATGATGAAAAGTACAGTTGCAGTCTGAGTTCTCATGCCTAAACTTAGAGACAAATAGAGCAGTTGTACATGTCTATCTAGGAGCTGCAATTCCTATAATAATTTAGTAATTCATTTCCTTTAGTGCTGCACTGTCCAGCTTCTAGAGTAGCATTGATGGCTTATCATGTTACTTTTCTGCCTCTTCTTTTTAGAGAGTTGCATTTAATTGACACGGTGACCTGGCACAAAATAAGAGGTAAATATTACATCAATTTTGTTTTGTTCCTAGTTAATCTTCTGTAATTTTTTTTGCAATTTTCATTTTGTGTCTTGGAGAAACATTTAAAGGTTTATTTTAGCCTTTGTACTGTTTATCTTTTGTTCCCTGTACGTCAACCTTGTATGGCAACAAATTAAATATATTCTTCTTATTATTATTATTATATTTACACCCAGTCATCATGGGCATGAGTATCATTGTAATTTATGTCTTTAAATTATTTCTTTAAACCCCCTTTTCCAGGTTGGAATCTGTATAGCATAGATCTTTAATTTGGGGGATAAGTATGACTTCCTCTAGTCCACACAGGGTTTAAAATGGATACAGGCTAAATGCTGTGAAAACATTTTTCCCTAGGTTTCATATCATCAAACACATTTTTAATATTAGACAAAGCCTGAGTAAATGCAGAATGTCTGATTACAGCCACATCTGCTAAGTCAAGACGTCACTTAATAAATAGGTCTTGTCTGAAAACGTGAAGGAGGATAAAAGATCTCAAAAAGCAATATTTCCTGCTACGATGTAATGAAACAGCTGAGAAACAAAGTCAGTATGGAAAGGGTTACATGTCTAAAGCTTTAGGACTCCAGTGAGCCACAGAGAAATTGGTGCGGTGCCTACCAAAAAGCATCTGGTTGAGGTCCAAGTATTAGTGCAGATGTATGTATACTTTCAACCTGGTGTAGCTTAGAGAAAATCCTGATTAATTCATAATAAAACTTGTGCACCCAGTTGTTGTTTTTAAAGTAATTAAAGTTGTATGCTTTAGACTCTACCTTGGAAAAAGAACAGTTTGATAAATTACCATGGCATTCATGCCCCTAATACCTATACAGCAAATGAAAGCTCAGTCCAACATGTTAGAAAGACTTGATATCACATATATGATGC
The DNA here is from genome assembly GCF_965226115.1 of Aulonocara stuartgranti. Lineage (NCBI taxonomy): Eukaryota > Metazoa > Chordata > Actinopteri > Cichliformes > Cichlidae > Aulonocara > Aulonocara stuartgranti. The sequence goes on from NC_138956.1 coordinate 19,700,004, forward strand.
AGCTCATAGACTGAAAAAATGACCATTGTGAACTATAGTATATTGGTCATATATATGTACATCTGTAATGTATAGATCAAGCCTCACAGCAGACACCTTTTACTCTTAATAAGATTATATTCAGACTATGTTAGCTTATAATAGTGACTTCTATGAGGAAGTGATTCCTCATAAAATGTGAATGTAGTATCCTGTAATGGTAACAAATTACTTTATTTTTGTGTCTCTTTGAGGCTCTCAGATGGTGGTGGCCATGAAGGCCATTTCTGTGGCCTTTGACTTGGACAGAGGTGCACTGAGCAGCCTGCCTTCGCCAACTGAGTTCCTGGGCTATATTTTCTTTGTGGGTACTGCCGTCTTTGGCCCTTGGATCAGCTTCTCCAGTTATAAGAATGTTATTGAAGGCACAAAACTTGTGAGTAACTGCCAGTTCTACCTTAATCTGCATGCTTTCTAGTCCTGTATGGCACTGTGATGGTAATGATGGATTTGGGTTTCAGAGCTGGTTGTGGCTGCATACCTCTAGCGGCAGTCTAGTGAAGAGTCAGATCTGTTTGCTAATCTCCACCTGTATTGCCCCATACCTTTTCCCGTGGTTCATCCCGATCCATGGAAACTCTGTCACAAAGAAGTAAGAGATTTTAATTCAATCGTTGCTCTTTTTACACCCAGAGCACTGTTCCACTACACTGCTTTGACACTATACTGTCTGTCTTTCTTTCTCTGCTTCCAAGATACATTTGAGAAAGGTAAGGCTTTGCCCCAAGTATTAACATTTGTTCAAATTCCCAAGTATAGAAACTATTTAGTCATGTTCTGATGATGGTATCATAGTGTAGTGTCATACTTTTCTCACTTCTTGAAATTGGCACTGTAGTCTTTGTCTTCTCACACACATAACAGTATATCTTCAGTTTGTTATACAGAAGATTAGAAGCTAATATGCATCTGCACTGGTTTTAATTAGTATGACTTGAGAGTCTTCCTTCTGGTGATTTCAGACACCGAAATGAAGGCATGACACACAAGCATATCATACTCATATCAAATGTAATAGAAGTGTTTAACAGAGACAGATGAAATTTGGCAGCTGTGAAAATAAAAAGGGAAAAAATGATGCACCGTTTCTTATATTAAACTCAATAGGGCCGATTAATCAACAGAATGGTGCAAAGTAGGGATACTTTCCCAGGAAAATATCGGACAGAATGTGATGAGGAGCTCTGATGAGAAGACAGCCAGTTTAGTGTTTACTGAGGAGTCTAATCTTAGAGGGTTTAGATTATAAACGGGAACAAATGTCACACAGTAAGTCAAAATATCATAACATCTTGGTCATGAGAACAATCCTGTGACACTCGATAGATATGTGTGTCTGTATTTGTAATTGTTATGTGATCCGTGATGTATGACTTTTAACCCCATTTATGATCTAAACCTTAAATGATTAGACTATGGATTAAATAATTATGTTTTATTCTATTTTAATACTGTTTTTATTTTATTTGTGCTCCATTGCTAGTCTTTCTTTTTTACAGTTATGAACTGAATACACTGTTATCCAAAACATTTTTGCATATCTGTTTGTGCAGCTGGCTAATTCCGGTTTGTCTTATTCCCATTGCTTTGATAAGGAGCTCTTACATACAGTGACTCAGGTGTACGAGTTGTTTAGATTATCTGCATGCTTGAAGAAAAAAAATGACGTCGGTGTATCAATCATAGTGTCGTAAGAGGAAGCAATATGAGATCAGCAGATGAGTAGTCCAGTCAGAAATCAGTCCACCTCTGACGTTTTATGGAAATGAATAACTTGCTGGGTGAGAACTAGCACTAGAAGTCTGATTGCTCGAGTTATTTGGCTTTAACGTGAATTGCTGTAATTATTTGTCGTGTGCCAGCCAGAGATTATTTAATGATGATGTGTGTATGTGACTTGATTGTGGTGTGTTGCATAGGTGGCTGCATGCTTACGAGAATGCAGTGTCCTTCCACTTCAGTAACTACTTTGTGGGTCACTTGAGCGAAGGCACCAGCATGCTGGCCGGAGGAGGATTCACTGAAGATAAAGACAACACAAGATGGTAAGATTAGCTGATCTGCTATCAGCTGCTCTGCTCTCTTCATCCTGGAAACTGTTTAATCAACAGTCAAGTTTTTCAACCCTCTAGAATAATCTACTGTAAAACAAGGCAGAATTGAAGAGCATCATTGGGTGTAATGGCAGGCTTCCAATCTAGCTTATTATATGATAGCAGTATAGTGCAACAGGCTCTGCACAGCAAAATGCCCCAGATTGCTTGAACCAAACGTTGCTAAGACAATTCTAGCTGGAGCGGACAAACAAAGATTCCTGAAGAAGGGAAGAAAAGTCTTGCACAAAGCAACTGGGAATAACAAGGCAGGCTAGTAGCAACACAAAGAATGACATGCTGCCGGAGACTGACTCGGTGCCAGTCCAAGAAGATTCACATTAGAAATCTGACTGTGATTCAAAATTTTTTTAAAAAGTGGAAAAAAACAAGTTGTGTGTGTGTGTGTGCGTGTGTGCGTGCGTGCTGTGCAGGGATATGAAAGTGGTGAAGCCTCTCAGTGTGGAAATCCCTCGCTCCATGGTGATGGTGGTTACATGCTGGAACATCCCCATGTCTCGCTGGCTTAAAACCTGTAAGTCTCAATCTTCTCTGTCTGTTAAACTTTCCAGAGTGTCGAATTTAAGGATGCCAAAATTTGTTGAACCGACAGAAGCAGAAGCAGACGGCTTTTCTAGCGTGTACACACTGAAAGGGAATTGCAGCAATGAAAGAACTGTAGAATGTGAACCATCTTTGGCGACTAGAGCAGGGGTGTCAAACTCAAATACACAGTGGGCCAAAATTCAAAACTGGAACAAAGTCGCGGGCTAACGCTAATATTTATTGAAAAAAAAATCTTCCTCTAGATATAAGAATGAATCTTTTCTTATGGACTCAAACAAGTTTTGCTGAAAAACTGAATATGGAACAAGCAAAGCTTAATACTAAACAATATATATATATTAACTGTATAATACCAGTAGGCCAGCTCTGATAGTAATTTGGTATGGCTTCATGGGCCAAATGTAATTAGGCTGCAGGCCAAATTTGGCCCGCGGGCCAGAGTTTGACACCTATGGACTAGAGGCACCATAAACAAGTACTGAGAGTATTGTCAATTGTTACATTTGTTTCTATATATATATATAAAATCAATGTTTGTCTTTTAATTTCTTTGAAAGATACAATATCTAATTAACAGAAATAACAGCAAACAAGATCTTAGTTAGCTTAACTCTAGCTTTTATTAAAAGGTGTAACTTGAACCTTACTGGAGTTGTTCACAGGCTCAGTGAACACAGGCCTGCCTCTTACTGCAGGGACAACAACTAACACTGTTACTGAGTGATGAACGTTTAGAGGTTTTAGTAACAACATATTATTCTTAATATATCTCTCTGGGTTTCTGTTAACTCCTTGGCTAGGTTTAAGAGGATTAAGACAGGCTCTGAGTGTTAGTGAAGAGTTACAGATGACTAGGAAAGTACAGCTGGAGTCCTGAGGGAAACTGCAGAGGAGGTTTTTGATGGAACCTCTGGGAAGTAGACAAGGAGACTTTGTGCTGGAATGAGAAAGAAGAGTATTTAAAGAAGCTGGCAAAGAAAAAATGACATGAATACAATATACAGGAGTAGCGTACAGTAAAAAGAGGTGCAGGGCTCTAGACTAACTTTTTGCCACGGTTGCACTGGTGCACCTTGATGCCCACCAGCACAAAAAAGTTAGGCGCACCCAAATTTTTCAACCGCATCGCTTAACACAGCAGTTTTACATGTGCACTTTTGGGGGGGAAATTGCTGTCCATACAGACAATATTGATTTGTAAATGATTAATTAACAATCTTGTCAATACAAAGTTCTTTATTTGGAGCACATTTCTACAAGAAAGATAAGTTACTGAAAAAGTGCTTGTGCTTAAAGTGCGTTGGCACTCTTTGGTGATATTGTAGGCAATGTTAAATTTAATTATCACATCGGCCCCCTCTGATGACCTGTTTTGCTGCTGCCTGCAGCAGTGGGTAGAGGGGACACTTGGGCCGTGCGTTTATCATGTTTTTGGATACACTGTGCTTGTTCAGCGTTCATGGCTCCGTGTCAGAGCACTGGCTATGAATTTCAGACGAATTAGGCCTTAACAAAAAAGTTATCAATAGTTCTTATTATCTTTTCTCATTACCCACAGCTACATCCACTTCTGTCAGGCCTAGGCTGCTCACTAGGGCTGGGTATCGTCACTGATTTCTATAATCCATTCGATTACGATTCACGAGGTCCCGATTTGATACAATTCAATTTTGTTAAAAAATTAAGTTAAAAGTTCCAAGTTAAAAGTAAAAAAAAAAAAAAGGAAGAAGACAGCGGCCGACAGTGCTGTAAACAACGGTGCACTGATGGGTACTAAGCGAATGAATAATGCAGAAAACAGAGATTTGAGATGGGAAACTGTTCTTGAAGTACACTGAGAGAGAGAGAGAGAGAGAGAGCTGTGCATGAAGTTTGATTTTTATCGTGGTGGAAGCAAAACAGCAAAAGTAAGAGAAGATTAATGACGACATTTATGAAATGTGAAGCATAGTTTGGATATTCTTTTGCTGCTGGTTCAGTGAATTTTGGTTGGAGAGAGATAAAACCTGCAGCTCAGAATCTAGCACAAAAAAGACGTAAACACAAAGCGGGACATATCAGAATCTGTGAGCTGTCGGCTTTCGGCCCCGAGGGCGTGTCCGTGTACAGGCCGTTGGGTGAGAAAGCCCAGAAAGACAAAGCTGATTCTGATGCGTCGGGTCCGCTCTGTGTTTATGTCATTGTGTGAAATCTGTGTACCTGCTCTCATTTGCTGTTTGGCGGTTGTTGAAATACTTTTGTGAGCTTTAACCTGAGATTCTGGCGTTTCTGGCAAAATACATTTATATTTAAAAGTCGATTCAGATTTAATGAATTGTTATCGCTTTATTCAAGCTACTCACCTCTCTCTATCCACCTGGCACCTGCACTTTCGAACTTACACACAAAGCCAATCAGAGAGGTCCCGCCCCTGACTATCTCTGATTGGTTTATACCACGATAGGGGCATAATGTGTGTCTGTTGTTGACCACAGGGAGACTTTCAGGGTTGCGGAGACTTTTCCCCCCCACTCGAACAGCTAGACCAGTGTGACCTAAGATTTTTTTAGTGGCACCATCGAAAAATTTGGTCAGACTCTAGAGCCCTGATGTGGAAAAGGTTTCTGGAGGGTTGAATATGAGGCTCAACACTAAGGAAAGAGAAAAGAACCTGTGGATTGACAGAGAGATTGAGCTCGTGAGCATGAAAACTGCAAAGGTGGTTGGTCCAGATTCAGTTCAGTTCAATTCAATTTACATAGCACCAGCTCACAACAACAGTCACCTCAGCGCACTGTATACTGTAAGGTAAAGACCCTACAGTAATACAGACAACATACCTGTGGAGGTATGGCGATGTCTAAGAGATAGTGGAGTAGGGCTGCCACGGTTAGTCGACTATCAAAATCGTCGACGACTGATTTAATAGTCGACGCCTCGTTTGAAGCTTTGTAAGATCCCAAAAGACGCAGGAATAAGTAGTAGGATTTAAGAGTGTAATAACGGACTGAAACAGAAGATGGCAGCAGCAGTTTTAATATTACTCTTATTATTCTTTCTGGGTCACAAAATAAATGTTTAACATATTTTCAGGCGAGAATTTATCTGTGTAAACTTAAAATATCTGCTCAGTTTATCAAGACGCCACATATTTTCAAAAGCGCTCCGACGTTTTCGGAGACGTCTGTTACCCACCAGCTCGATAGCTAGCCGGGGTTCAAGGCTCACTAGAGCCGCTGAGAACACCGGACTCCCGGCAAATCGTTTTCAAACCCACCGCCGTTTTTCGCTACTCAGGTTAAACATGATATATAAGTCACTTATATTCAGTATTTTATTTGTTCCTGAGTAAATCGGTTTGGCTGAGATTAAAGTTATAGTTTTTACACAGCTGAATAAACGTCAAGCAGATAACTGATTATCAGAAGTGTGAGATGCTCGAGAATATACTCCGGTGTCCTGTTATATTTTAGAAAGCAAGGAGCAGACCGCTGAGTTAATTAAACTCCACTGAAACAATCTGCAAATTTCATTAAAATTTAATAAACTACCATCTTGTCATTATTTTTAGTTAGCACGCACCTTAAACACTTAAAGCTGTAAGCTAATGATAGTCATATAAGAGCAGATGCATGCTGGTGCAATAAGCGGATACATGATATGATTAGTTGACTAATCGCAAAAATAATCGGTGACTAGTCGACTATCAAAATAATCGTTTGTGGCAGCCCCATAGTGGAGACTGTTAAACACAATCTTAGAGAGTGAGAGGATACCTGAGAAATTATGTTCAAGAACATGAGTGATGTGCAGAGTATCTACAGAGGCATAAAGCAGAGTGTCACTGGAGAAGTACAGAGAACACAGATCATGTTGTACCAAAGGAGGCACTGTGGTATTGTATGAGGAAGTCAGGAGTGATAGAAAAGTATGTGAGGGTGGTCCTGGACATGTGTGGGTGTGCAGTAGTGACAGATGGAGTCAAGGTGGTGCTGCAATTATGTCAGGGATCTGCTCTGAGCCCTTTCTTATTTGCAGTGGTGATGGACAGGCTGACAGATGAGCCCAGGCAGGAGTCTGTGGGGATATGACGTTTGCAGATAACACTGATCTGTAGTCAGAGTAGCGTGCAAAGGGAGGTATGTGCTGGAGAGAAGAGGGGAGTCAACAGAAGCAAGAAAACACGTGTGAATTAGAGGGAGAGAAATGGAAATTGGAACGTGCAAGGAGCAAAGGTAGTGAAGGTGGAGGAGTTTAATATTCTGGGATCAACCGTTCAAAGCGGAGGAGGAGTGGATGAAGATGAGTGTCAGGAGTGTTTTGTGAATTGAAGATGGAAGTGCCTGTTCAGAGGGCGAGTGGATACGTTAAAGAAATGATCATGATGATGATGATGGTGGTGGTGGAGCTGCCAGACAGAAGGAAAAGAGGAAGACCTTAGAGAAGATTCGTGGATCGTGTAGGAGGACATGCAGAGGGCTGGTATGACAGAGGAGGATGACGATAGAGATCGTTTGAGCAGATGATCCGTTCTGATGAGCCGTAAAGGGAGCAGCAGGTGATCTTGTATGAGCACCATGTTGTCATAATGTTGTTTTCAGTGAGTTCATTGTGGTTTGTTCTCCATCTTTTTCAGATGTCTTTAAAAACGCCATGAAATTGGGAACTTTTCCAGCTATCCTGGTGACATACACAGCCAGCGCCTTACTGCATGTTAGTAACATGATGCACACTTCAACACTTGTATCCAGAGTCTATACAGTATACTAAATCCATGCTTAAACTTCACTGTTAATTCAATTCAGTTTTATTTATATAGCACCAAATCACAACAACAGTTGCCTCAAGGTGCTTTATATTATAAGGCAGACCCTACAATAATACATACACTATTACCCACTGTGTGTGAGATTTCACTGAACAACCAGGTCACTAGGCTTGGGCAGTGTCCACCTTATGACATTTCACTGAGGTGTTTGGTATATGACGGTATTTGTTTAAAATGATTTTCTGAAAGTTGAAATACTGGTGATAGAAGTCTTTGTCAAAAATGACCACAGGTACCCCAAGTGGACACCAAACATTTATTTATTTTATTTATTTATTTTATTTAGGACAGTGCATGTTAATGAACATAAATGTAAAAAAAAAATTACATGAATGTAAACATACCAGATTATAGCCAAGGGCTAATTTCCATCTGTTGTCCTTTAGCATAAAAAATAGACATAATAATTCATAAAAATACATCATTCATTCATAATAAAAACTCCATCACCAAACTTACACATACACACCATTCTGTTCCACTAGTTGTACGTAGTTTACTGCTTAACCTAATTGTATTATCTTCTCCAGGGTCTCAGTTTCCACCTGGGAGCTGTTCTGCTTTCACTTGGATTCATCACATATGTTGAACACGGTATGGATAACTCTGTGCTCACACAGAAGAGTGATTTGCTGGTGAAAGTGGAACAAGTGACACATGATGTGATCTGTTGTGACCCAGGTCACACACAAACACTGAAGAACTGCTTAATAGATTTCTATTAAGGATCGTCAACAGGGCTGAAAAGTTCTGCCTCAATTATCTGTCACAGTCATTCTTAGATTTTAGTGACAAAAATGTTTTTATTGCACTGTCGTGCAAACTGGACACTGACTTTGATCTCTGTAAATTCAGTTGATCTCTTCAAAGAAAGATGAAAAAAACAAACAAATATTATTGATTTCATATTGAAACGTTACACAGAATTAAATAAACAGGGCACAGACTGTGCTATGTTCTGTTAATTACAGAAAAGTTCTTAGCATCAGTGCATTTCTTACACGTAATCTAAAGTCTTGTGTTTCATATGCATAATGACCATGACTAAAACTTGTGGCAAAGTCGTCGACAGCTGTGAGTCCCCCCTCTATCTGTACCGCACAGGTGTTTCCACTTCGGAAAACTAACCACATGAGGGGATAACATGTCTTTTATCCTGTATGTGAACTATTATCCTGCACCTTCCGTACTCAGTGTCATTAGTCTTTGGCCAAACAGAATGCATTTGTGTTTTTAGTGTACCTTTGTTTGGATGGATACACTGACATGCTGTATGGACTTCTGAGTGAAGTGGAACCTTCTACTTGGCCTTCATGCATTAGTTATACTGCAGTTTATGCTGTGTTTTTAGGAGGTTGAATAAATTACAGAATGCTTTGCATATGATTTGGTCTTGATTAACATTGCTTTCTCAGTATATCCAAACGACAGATAATGATCCACATTGAGGAACAAGCTCGTGTGAATTTAGTTGTTTATCTGTCTTTACTCATCCAGAGTAGTCTGCATGTTGCAGGGGACAGCTGTGATCCAAAGGCTGTTTGAGGGAATGTTTGATTTTTCTTTTGCTTTGTTTTCTGTAATTGGAGCACTCGTCGTGTCGCTCTATTGTGTTCATTTAGTGGTAGAAAGTCAGATTTGTGGACCCCTCCTATTTTCCTTTTTTACATTTTCATGTTTAAAGTTTTTTAATTTAATGTAACTGATTATTTTTGTCATCCTCAGTTCTGAGAAAGAGGCTTGCTTCTATCTTCAGTGCCTGTATCCTGTCTAGGCCTTGTGCCTCTGACTGCACCCATCAGCACAAAAAGGTACAGCTTCATCCCTACTCAGCTAACAGATGGAGACAGTGAAAAACAAAACACACACACAGACACACACAGAGACACAAACAGACAGACATAGATGCAGAGCCAAAGTTTGGTTAACCTGTGTTGTGTTTAAATGTGCAGTGTAAAAAGGTGACTTCAAAGTGCTGCACAGCTAAACAACACAGAACAACAAAGATAAACAGGGCAATAAAGTAACTGAATAACTCCAAATAATCCTTTTTCTTTTTTTTTGGTCATTAGGCCATTTGAAACTGACTAATGAATCACTCAAGCACAAACAGACAACAAAATCAAAAGATGAACCACATAACAGAAGACTCATTTTAAGTTGTGTCTTGTATGTAAATTCAATGTCACTAGCAGCCTGTGTTGCACGTTCTTTTTCTCGAGGATAAAGAGAGATAAAGATAAAGAGAGCACCAGTCCAATTCAAATTCAATAGATTTATTGCCTCAAGCAGTTCAAAACCATACATGTACATGGATCTCTTCAGTTCACAGTCTGCAAGCAGTTAGCTGTAGCCGACTTCTGGAAGAGTGCGCTAACTTAGCCGTACACAAACTTAAATATTAAAAAATCAGCTTTCTGAGTGGTCAGAAAACCATTGGGGAGGGCCCTGGTCTAGACTTAGCTCTCCCTGGTTGGCACACAAGTTGGTCCCAACCTCTTGTCGCTTTCCTCCTCCTGCATTTTGGGTGCTTCACCTGCCTGTCTCAATATTTTCTTCTCACACACTAGCTGTTTCATTTCCCGTCATCTAGTTTCATATCCAGGCAGCAACTGTTTGTGAGAACTTACTGTTATTTGACCTTGCCCTGGTTCACGCCCACATTCCTGCACACAGCCCTCCACTAAGTCTGCACAAGCTACTCTCAATCATGTGACTCTAGAACTTTTGTACTTATATTATTTTGAGTCTTCAACCTTTCTAGTCCAAACGTCTGTTTCAAAAAACTGTTTGCTGTTGTTAGCTTGCCACGTCTCAGCATTATGTGCAGTGTGTCCATTCAGGACATGGTCCCAGTGAAACTGAGGCAGCCAGGGAATGAGATGAAAAGCCCGTGGATTACAGTTACATCTAAACTGAAAATTAGTGGTAACAGGACTGATGAATGGATGAATCCAAATGTGACATTTTTGGTTCAAATAGTGATCAGTATGTAGGAAGGAGGTCAGCTGTGAAACACAGTGGAGGCTCCGCCCCAAACCATGAAAACAGAAAGGCACCATCACATTTTGATCCATTAAAAAACACCTGAAAAACATCTGATTGGCACCATTTTTTTTATCATGAGAACGATTCCATCCTGTCAATGTAGTCAAAGCAAAGATGCATAAAAAACCATAGAATAGAACACTAACAGTCATTGTTAGCAAGTTGTTATTTCTTAATATTGAGTAGATTGACGGAGAACATGCAACTTTTGTCTCTATTTTTTCTTTTGTCTTTTATTCTCTCCTCTGCGGTCTATAGGATTATTGGGTGATATTGCTGAACCTGGTTTTCAGCTTGCTGGCCATCTTCCATCTCACTTACCTAGGCTCCATGTTTGACCCAGGAGTTGATGAACAGGAGGTAGAAGAGGTAAGAGCACCATGAGGGCCAACCCCACCTGTATATGTTGAAGATATTATGACAGAGTGCAAATTTATACCCAGTCTCAGTTTGGAAATAAAGCAAGTGACAGCTTTCATACAATAATAACACTGAATATTCTCACTGAATATTTCTCATAATTGTAATTGTTTGCAGAACATTCATTATTTTTAATGGTCTGATTGCTTTAAACTGAATTCTGTGGTGAAAATTGTGTCTCAAATCAGCACATTTTTTTAGAATATTTTTCATTCAACCAACTCTGATTTTCCTTAAAATCTGGTGAATGGTTGAACATGATTGCAGTCAAGTTTTCATACATTATATATATTTTTAAAAAGTTTTTAAACCATGGTCAATCAAACAATTTTCAGGCTATTTTTTCACAGGGACAATTTTTGAACATGAAAATGTGAAAAACGTAAAGATAAAAGCATGAAATTCTTACTAGTCTCAGAATCTGCCATTTGGGACACACCCATTAAAAATGTCTGCGTATTGGCTAAAGATGGCACGATCCCACTTTTTTATGTCCGATACCGATAACATAAATTTGGATATCTGCCGATACCGATATGAATCCAATATAGTGTTTTTTAATCAATAAAACTGTTTTTTTAATATCTTGCTGCATTTTGTATACGTTTATACTCACGTTTAAATAAACAACAACACTAAAGCTATTCTGTTGTACCTGTATGTAAAAAATACACTGCACCCAAAATATTTCATAGTTCAGCAAAACTGATCAATCTAATAAACTTAAACCTACTCCATCCTCCCTATTCTGGTATTTTAAAGAGTACTTAGCAGAAATCTTAAGCAACCTAACTAATAGGGTTGCAAACTCCCAGCAAAAAAAATAATAATAGGGAACCACCCCCCAACCTCCACTTCGTGATGCTTAATCGACTTAATCAACTTTAATTTGATGCAGTGTGGAAAAAAAAAATGCACAGAAATTAATAATTTTTCAAGAATAATTAAATAGATCTTCCTTCAACAGAACTGTAGACTGCACAGATGGCATCTTCCCAAAGGAAAAAGTACTATAGTTTACTAGGGTATATTAGACTTAACAGTTACTATATACAGTAATGGACTTCTATATATTTTACATAAGATTAAAACTTTGGGTGTAAGATTCAGATAATTATTTATTAAAAGCTAGACATTTTAAATGAGAATAAGAAAGAAAAGTATGTCTTTGTGCCCCCATTTTCCCTGTTCATGCCCTATCGGCCCCCCTGGCTAAACTTTGCTAGATCCGCCCCTGGACAGTTACCAGCCATCAACTGCGTAGAAAAAGATCCTGGTGTAGAAAGTAACATTAAATAAATTCTAACAACAGCTTATCAAGGTTAAACGTGCTGCTGTTATTCAGCCGCTGGTTTCCTCTTTCTGGTGCAAAGTGGGCCAAAAACAAACAAGAGACACAGATTCCCGACAGAAAAGCCGATCATTAAGCAGTTTCACGATTGAAATAGCAGCAAGAAGGGGCACTCGCTCCAGGTATTGGTTGTTAAGCTTAAGTGGGAATGCCTTACAAACATTCAGAGATGAACTTACACACTTGCTTTACTTCTCTCTGGGATCACTTCCTCGGAGATGAAATGCTGGTTTGGTAGCGAGGTTATAAATACACACAGCCACTCTATCATGTGAGCACACTGCTCCGACGTGCTACGGTTATGAGCCGAGTTACACCGTGTCGCAAGTTTTGTGAGGTGCTTTTTTATATTTAATGGATCGGATTACATTTTTTTATTTCTTTCCAATATCCGATCCAGTAATTTACGTCAGTATCGGACTGATACCGATACGTAATATCGGATCGGTCCATCTCTAGTATTGGCTAGTTAAAATATGGGAAAAAATTAAAGCCAACTAATGCTCATAATAAACTTCACATTGCAAAAGACAACTATAGTGACAATTTCTGAATGGGTGAATGTAAAGTGCTATGATTGCTCAGAATAGAAAAGCGCTATATAAGAGCCATAAGTCCATTTACCATTTATTTGTTCAAACCAAGGATATTTTTTTATGCACATTGGAGAAAGTTGAGTAGCAGGGCCATTTTAATTTGAGAAGGAATTACCCTTTGACCTTTTCTGGTTGCATGTGGACATTTAGCTGACAGCATGCAAATTCCTAATGCACATGTGTACCTTGTGTATGATTCCCTGGGCTGTGCAGGGACTAACAGCGTCCATGTTTGTTATTGTTTTCAGGATTTCACAGCCATCCACACCATCCAGAGGTGGTCTGAACTGAACTGGGCCAGCCACTGGGTTGTGTTTGCTTCCTGGGTATTCTACTGTTTAATTAAATAATGTTGTCTGGGCCGATGAAAAGGCTGACAGACACCTTTGTTTCAGTGTATACCAGACTGTTTTCTGATTATGAAAGACAGAGATATGCTTAAGTGGGAAGGACGTTGGCACAGGGGGATGACGGTGTGTGCGCTGTGGTGATTCTCAAAGATGTCAATGAGTTTCCAAACAAGTTTTCCGGCCTGTTTGAAAGAATGACTGGTCTCTAAAGGATTAGTAAAATGAAAAGTAGAAACTGGCCCGTTCATATGAATGACCTTTGACATGTGCAGGTCCAAATACATTTCAGCTTCTAATCATGTGAAGAAAATGAAATGTAGCTTTGTTAAAATCTCTTGTCATGTTTTCCTTTTTTTTTTTTTTACTGCTGTTGTTTTTGTGTTTGTGTTTTTTATAAATTTTTAAATAAATGCTAAATACAATAATTTTCAAAAAGCGTATATTTATTTAACATATTTATAGTTTGGATCTTGTTTCACTCATTTAACTGAAAATAAGGTTCTCTGCTACTAGAGGTTCAGATAATTAACTGAAAATGAGCTGCTGTACGCGCACCTTTACCTGACATTTTACCCTACCAATCAAAAGCAGGTCACCTGATGGACATAACAAACAATTCAGGATCATTTCCAGTATCTTTAAGAGATAACAGGACATTGAGTCCATTATCTTTTTCACCATCTCCATAATTTACCAGTAAGACAAATTGTAAAAAGTAATTCTTGTTAGACTAATTGGTCATTCTCAATTGGTTGTTGGTGTGGGGTGGATATAAAAAGCTTAAAATGGTGTAGAATAAAGTGTTTCATGAATCGTTTGTGCTTTTTGTGGTCAGTACGACCAAAGGTGTTACTATGAATCAACAGTAAGGCAGCAAGCAGCAGGCAGCTGCTCCAAGGGTGTGGAAAGTCCTATGCATCCTGTTGGACTCTGCTGACCACTCCTCGCATCTGCAGAAACTTACATTTTCTCTTTCATTTGACACCTGCAAAAGCTGATGGCAATAATTTTCAAAGTTTGTGGTCTCTTTTCAGGTGTAAAAAAAACTGGTTGATTTATTTTTTGCATCATTATTCTAAAATGAGGAGTATAAATACTGTATATAACCTGTAATTATAGCTTTCATTTATTTCCTAGAGATTGATTGTGCCCATGACAGATTGTAAGCAAAGGGTGAAAATAACATCCCCTTAGCATAAAAAGTATATTCCACCCTTTAAAACTATCTAATGGTTAAGAATTGTTTCATTTAGTAGAGAGCTTTTATTGTGAAATAAAGTGTTTTGATTGATGTTCCTGAGGTTGACCAGCCTGGATACTTATGAAAAGTGAGCTGGGAAGGCTTTGGGGTGAACAAAGGTAGCTGTTGCATGTATCTCCTTTGCCTTGGTGATTAATTATTATTAATTATGCTCTGTTCAGTTGGTCTATAAGCTAATGACATTACTGTAATGTGAAGGCTGAACTAAAACCCCGTCCTGATGTCGCAAAGTAACATTAAACTAAAACTTTCACTTTTTGCGTGTTTTTTGCTGGTAGCTTTGCCGCTGTTTTCTCAAGATGCTTTTTTAGAAACAAAATGTTGTTTTTAACAATTTGCCTAGGGTTAGTGAAGTTGATATTAGATGAAAAACAGCCCCAGTGGAGCTTCAGTTAAAATCTTTTCTATACCATATACACTCCCGATTGAAAAATGGCAAAAATCATATTTTGGATTGGATCGTAACTAGGTTCTAAGTAGAAATTCAGCATGCACCATGAAGAAATGGGAGTGACAGAAAACATTTTTTGATCATGCAATTTATTGAAAACAACGCTTAAGCTGAAAGAGGCTGTTTTACAGCTGATCAAAAGTTTAGGACTACACCTCCAAAAAACCCTTAAACCACCCAAAACAGAAATCAAAGGTCCAAACATGAACTCTGTTATGAGCCGCTCCACCGTTATTGTCGATCACTTCAAAAATTCATTGCGGCATGCTTGTTGCAAGTGTTTCCATGTGGTGAGTGGGAGCATTTCTCCAAGTGGTGAAGACGGCCGCACGAAGGGCATCTACTGTATGGAGCTGTTTTCCATTTTTGTAAACTTCCCTTGCCATCCATCGCCAAATGTTCTCAATTGGATCTCTCCCCTTTGACCCTACAATCCAACTGCTATACACAGAATGTGGACTTACTCACTGAACATAATGTGCCTCCACATGTCCAGCTTCCAGTGCACATGTTGCCGATACCAGTGCAAACAGGCTTGACTGTGAAGAGTAGTCATGGCAGGCCTCCTGGCAGCCCAGTGAGACCAGAGATTGTCTGTGAGGAGAGCCGTCGGCCATATCGTCTTGCAAATCAGTAGGAAACTGCTTGTGGTTTTTGAAGCTGACAGGGTGAGGAAACTGTTTTCTTGGCATGTCTTCCTCACTTTGAAGCCCATCCCTAACATCCCCCACTATATGGCACATTGCTTTTAATTTGGTGATGGTACTAAGGCTCACTACGATTATACCGCAACTTGGGTTTTGCGGAACACAAGAGTTCTGACAAGAGTCAATCGCAGGATTAAGCTGTTTGGCATTGGCACAGAAGATATAGCAAGTTTTTAATGGGCACATCCCACATACTCAACTCTGCTTCTCAACCCACAAATGCATTTTCTTAAAAATGTGGTACCAAAAAGCATTGTTACAACAGTGACATAATTGACCAAATACAAATTTCCTTACTTTTTAAACAAACTTTATATATAACTACTAGGTAAAACACTTTTCACTGTGAATTATTTACAGTAAGTCCATATTCTGGGACGTCATTTAAACAAGTTTTGATAAGAGTCTGCCAGATATACTCGGGGCAGTTATTTCTCCTGGTCTGACAGATTTGGGACACTGTGGGCCCAAGCTGTTTTGACTGTGTGATTATTGTATGCTGTTTCTGTTAAAGGGGTCGAGGTACTAGCTTTATCACTGCATGAGAGATCGTTCAAATTGGGCCAGAATATTTAGGCTAAAAGTGACAAAAGTAGTCATATTTCACATTTAGCCACATGATCCTCAGTTTATGAAAAATGTTGATTAGTGGCACCTGCACTAAATATTGGGTGTATTTTTAAATATTTGTTCTTCTCACATAAACTGTTGGCTGTTCAAGATGAACTTGGATCCCATACCTGTCCCCTACCTGTATCTATCAATGATTAACATCTTTAGTCAGACAGGAAGTGTTTGGGTCAACACGGAAAGGACAGGAGAGGCCTGGAAGTCGTTTTACATAAAACTACAGCCTCTGGAAGGTAAAAGTTTGGTGCTGGGATATTTGGTTGGCTACGAATTAAAAGAGGTAGCTGACTGTTGTAAATTATGCTATTTCCTATGTATTTGCTCTAGATGCGTGGTGAATAGGATTATATAGAGGATGAGAAGTAGGGCCAACTGCAGCTGGATTGGGCCTGAGATCCCTCTGTCATCACAAATTTTTACTGGTAAGTACAATTTTCTACTTCCACTGTAGCAGAATATTAAGGATTGCATTTATTATCTCCCCTTGTTAATGCCCACTAAGTGAGATGGAGTGATAAACTATCTCAGATTCAACTCTTTTTGGCATGAGCTGTAGCATTTTAGTTTAATATTTTAGTTATAATGCTCAAAAAAAGTTTGATGTGTATTCTTTTCTGATGTGTATACAGAGAAAAAATAGACTTTAATAAATATTATAAGAACTTTGTTGTTGCTTGTTAGAATCATTCAGCATTTTTAGCCATTGATAGATAGTTATAGAAATCTGTTAAAGAAATCTGCACCTGAGACGATGTACATTTTCATTCTCCTTACTCAATAGATGAAATGTTACATTACAAACATTCATTTTCTAAAAATGCTGAAAATTCTGAAAGACTGACGGAATGCATCCTGAATAATTTGCACAGTTGCAAGAGGAAAAAATATTGTCGCAGGACTTAATTATCATAAACTACGTATGATTGACTGGAGAGAATCCAACGAACTTGATGTATAAGAAACTGGAATCAAAATGGAAGCTTGTGTGTATGTGTGTTGATTTCTCACCAGTTTCTGGCAGTATTGTGTACTTTTTTGCAAAAATTCTCTTGTGCTTTTGTGTGGTACTGTGTTTTTTTTTCTCAGCCATTAAAAATGAGCTGTGGCTCTTCCTCATCCCAGCCGGCCTGGCTGTCATTTTACTTGGGGTGTTTCTGGAAGAGGTGGGCTTCTTCTTGCGCAATATTTCCTCATTCAGACGTCAATTTCTCTACCTTTGGATATTAGGAATGTATCCGGTAACTGCAGTCTCATCTCACACCCACACAAACACAGAGCTCCTTTTATGAACTGAGCTGAAATTGCATGCTGATGTGCTCCAGTCCAGCATGCACTACAGCTGAATCTTACTGCTGTTTTCTGTTTCCTTTAGGTGTTTGCCTTCACATCTCTGATAGCACTATATGTGCCCCGTTCCTCTTCTCTGTGTAGTTTCATTGCTTCTTTGTAAGTTACCAAGAATGGACTATAAAGACTTGCTGTGATCACGGGTTGGTTGTATATATCCTGTCCGAATGTGTGTATTTGGCACAGGTATCACTCTATCACCTTGTTGAAATTCATGGGACTGATCACAGACTTTTTTGGAGGGAAAGTGCGTATGCTGGCTATGTTGTCTGGACAGCAGGTAACTCCAGATCCTTTTCCCTGCTGCTGCTGCTGCTGCCTCCCAATGGTGACCATCAACAGGTACACAGCAGCAGCCACAAATCTGAGTAAAACACTGCCACAGCACGTA
Organism: Aulonocara stuartgranti; assembly: GCF_965226115.1. Taxonomy (NCBI): domain Eukaryota; kingdom Metazoa; phylum Chordata; class Actinopteri; order Cichliformes; family Cichlidae; genus Aulonocara; species Aulonocara stuartgranti. The sequence goes on from NC_138956.1 coordinate 19,718,062, forward strand.
GAGTGAAATGATTAAGGTCTTATTAGGCACCAGGTATCATCTCATGGACATTGTAGAGGTGTCATCTCATCAGATCATGTGCCACTAATGTCTATAATGGCTTTTAGTACTTGTGTATGTTACCTGGATGGGAATTTGCACATATATTGCACACACTTCCTGCATGTATATCCTTTGTGTTGGTCTAGCTGTGTTGTGTAAAATGTGGTCGATACAGTAGCAGACTGTCATGTGAAAGTCTTGTCCCTTCTCATGTGTGCAGCAGCAGCCGGGCCTGGATGATGGCTGCTGTCCTGCAGCTCTCTGTGGTCCGCAGCATCTTGTTCTTTGTGACTTTGGTGCTGTGGACAGATGAACAGTATGACTATGGTGATGTGAGTTGTTTATAAAAATTTTGATCTATGCTTATTTTGCCAGTAAGGATAACTTCATGAAGCTCAATCCAGTGCTGGTGTTCATTTAATAGAAGATATACATTATTTGTCCCAAAGCTGGGAAATTTGTTACAGCAACTGGGTTTAACACAACAAAGACAAAACACTGTCAGAGTAGTGTCAGTTCCCAATCTTGTGCAAATATTTTCTTTCTGAAAGTAACTTGTTTCAAGCTAGGTTCATATATAATAGTCATAATGGTTGTAGATGGTTACTGACAAAGGCTGCAAAAAGGCTTCTAAACTGTACAGGGGGAAGGTCATGGAGAACCTCATATGATTCACATTTCTGCAGAACCACTGCACATTGTATGCACTGATTGTTCATTTTTATAAAGGTGGTTTGAACACTATGAAGCTCTCTCACACTCCAAATAGCTTTAAGTAGAGACTGCCTCTGTAGTTATACTATGTTTAACATTTGAAGTACAATGAGGCTTTGAGCCCAGTCTTACATGTTCAGTCTATTTCAGATAACAAATCATCTCATCTGAACTGAAAAGCACTGGATAGACTGAAGAATAAAAAGTGTAACTATCGTCTTATTTTTTCCAGGTGGGTTCAGTTGACCCCAACCTGTATGTGAACAGCATCATAGGTGTGTCAACTTTCGTGTCCTTTTATGGCCACCTATTGTTTTACAAAGCAACAAAGAGTGTGTTGCATGGCTATGGACTGAGAGCCAAGTTCATCTGCATCATCCTGGTGCTGGTCCTGTGTGGCCTGCAGAGTGGCATCTTAGAGACTATGGGGGCTCTGGAGGTTATCCCCTGCACACCACCTTTCTCTGTCTTGGCCCGGTCTCAGTGTAAGTGACAGCACATCTGGACTCCTCCAGTCTTTTGCCTCCCAATCCGGTTTTACTCAAATAATTCTGCAGTTATTCTTGACATGATCAGTCACAACACTCAGACAACATTTTTCAAACAAATCTATCTTGAAAAGTATTAGATTTTATTTTCGCAGGGTACACCCTGGACAGGTAACAAGCATGCAGAACAGGTCTTACACTAACATGATGTGTCCTTGACTGAGACAGAATTCTAGTGCAACTGAGATTTCAGTTCTCATTAATACTAGATAAGTGCTCAACAATCTAATGTGAGCAAATAATAAGATTTAAGACTATAAACCGGAAATATAAAAAAATTCTGTCATCACTTTGCTAAAACTAAAGTTTGATTTCTTTGAGTATGGTTATTGTATGGTTATATTGTTACATCGGCTATAGTTTTGAATGAAAACTCACTATCTCACAAAGATGGAAGCACTGTTGTTTCACCCAAAGCACTCTACACTGCTTGTCCTGTATTGTGCGTTTCTTGTCCAATCTTAGTGATCTACCACTACAGCGTGATTGTGGAGATGTTTTGCATTGGCCTGTATGCCCGCCACACATTCCGTAAGGTGGAGCCGAGTGAAATGGAGATGGAGGAGCCGCTTGATGTATGGAGAATGGAAAAGGCCGTCCAAACGGAAGAAATTCAGGCGATGCATCAGAAGGCCAGCGTGCTATCAGAGGAGGTTCGGCCTGGTGGATGTCTCATCAACGCCTCATATAGTCCCAGTTATGACAGTGACAGCGAAGACAGCCTGTGCAGGATAGAGCATGCACCTCTGGATGGTTTCCACTTTCCTAAGGCCAAAGGTCAGCACTCAAGGAGTTCAGAGACAGTGGAGCCCAGGTGTGCGGATGAGCCCGGCGTAGCTCTGACACACATTACTGTCAGGGCTAATGTAAATGACCTGGAGTCAAAAGATGTCACTGTGGTTTGACCAGTGGAATAGAAAAGCCCATAAGATTAAGCTTGACTGCTGAAGATGCAAAAACTAGCTAGGAAAGGGCACTTTGAGCAAAATATACTGCTAAACGCTTCAATTATACATCAGATCCTGATGAGCAAAATATTTAACTTAAAATTTGATGAAGAATGTAACAACTGACATAACATCAGTCAGTGCAAACTGAAATCATCGAGCCTTTGAGGGCTGGATTCAAGATCAGGTGAAAAATAAAAAAATATTCCCTTAATTTGATGATATTTTGCAACATATTATTGGATATTCTTTAAACATTGCACCTCACCCCAAACTGCTCTGAAATGGTTGTGAAGTGCTAGTTTTACCTTACACACACTTTGCACTGCCCTTCCTTTTGTTCTACACATAACATTTTGATCATTTTAGTCATTTTTGGCATTGCATGCTTGTTCTGTTTCTGCAGTACTGTCTAAGCATGATACCAAGTAGTTGGCAGCTTTTTCCATTTTGTTGAATATTGGTTACTGGCAAACAGTTCGTAGGTACATTACCACCACACTGCATTACTAATGCATAACATCCTACCAGGCCTATGTTTAAGACAAAAAAAAGGCACATCAACTATTCACTTGAATTTCAAGACTACTGAAAAGTGATGACCATCCCTAGTCCTGGCTTGGTTGTTTGTGGGGATGACCAATAAGACAAACACTTACACACATAATTATCTCATTTAGGATAATTAGGAGACTGTGCAGAGATATTCATCTAATTTTAAATGTGGTCCAGAAACTTCTTATTCATGTGTTTTAGGGTTTGGACTAACCAGGCTGGCTTATAAAGGTCGCCAAAGATTATGTGCTTCTAAAATCTTTAATATATATTTTGTTCTCTCTATTGTTCTTATTATTATTACATATTATTACATTGTTGTACTTATTAATCCCACACGTACTAATTGTTGTGACCTGAGGAAAATGAATGAAATAAATATAATGTTACAACATAATTGAAGTATTTTAAAGCACTTCAAACCCGTGCTCTTTAGAACTGTGTATATATGTAGAGATTTGTTGCTTCTGTTTTTTATCTTTAATTAACAGAGTCTCTGAGTCTACAATTAAACGTGACATGTAGGATGATATATGTATATATGTGTGATATATAACCACAATAAATCCCTGTCCAAATTCAATTGAAACTGTCAACAAATTTAATATTTTTCTGTGGAAATAATTTGGTACATCAGGAGCTAGTAATGTACCAGTAAGTAGATGCACATTCTTGCAGGTGTGTACAGCTGTTTTGCTAACTTTGACTTGACCTCTAGAACCATCTGTAGCAGGCATAATTTGAAGTAATGGTTTTCTGTGCAACGTCATCAGTCTTTCATGTAATTGTGGAGGATCCTCAGTCCACTCTTCTTTATAGTGTGCCTTCAGTTAATTGAGGTTTGAAGCACTCTTTTATGCATCGTTCTCTGAACACCCAGTGCACTCCAGTCAGGCTGAGGCCTGGACTTTGACTAGGCCGGCACAAGAACAATTCTTTTCTTTTGCAGCCCTTCTGTTGGCAATTTGCTGCTGTGCTCAGGATGATTGGGCTTCATCCACACACAAATCTGTGTGTAAACAAGTGTGCACAAATACACCTCGTTTGATTCATCAGTTTTCTTAGCTGTCCTTGTTGACACTATATGAACAAATTTTTAGCTGTTGTGGATCATAGATATGAAAACTGCTTGTGTGCTAGCTAAAAGTCCAGCTGCTGTATTTCACAGGGAGAGAAAAGAAAGAGATCTAACTTGACTCAGAGATGGAGAAAGATGAGAAAGACAGGACAGGAGAGGAAGAGGAAGAGGAGAAGTTAGATTTGAAGGCAAGGACTGCTCAGTGGTGTTTGATAAACTGTAAATGTAAGTCCTCGTGTTTTTAAATCAGATTGGGTCTCTACATGTCTTATTATGGTTTTTCATAATGTAAAACATGCTGCAAAACAAACTAGGGTAGATTAACTGTGTTATGTAAAGGCTGATAAAAATACTGTGCAGGTTAGTTTACTGTGATGTAATGGATTTAAGTAAAAAAACTGTAACTGGTGCACAGTGGCTATGGTTTCACAGTCAGAGTTAGGTTACATAAAAGCCAGCAGAAGTGAATTTGAAGTTAAAGTGATGATGCTCATTCACTGAATTCCACCAACTGTATAGTGTCTAGTATGAAAACAGCATAAACAGAATACTGTCAGTGTAGAAAATGGAAGTCAGCCAGGACAACTCATGAAACATCTGCTGACATCTGGTTGAATTCAGTTGTTTACATCCACAAAGAGCAGCAGGTTAATTGATCACAGCCTTTACACTAAGAAAATCTACTGGACATCTCCATAGACATTTTTGTTATTTAGGATTCTTTTCTCCACACTGAGGCATTAGATTTTAGGGTCTCCCCCACCTGCTAAATCCCATTTTGACCTCTTTCCTACTTATTTCCCTTTTAAAGGCAAAGACGCCCTCTATAATGTAGACAACAGAAAATAGAGCTACAATTTATTTTCATTTTTTTTCTCTGCTCATATTCTACTTAACTGATTCAAGTTGAGTGCATTTATTAGAAATAAAAGTTAGACTGAAGTAAAGTTTGTATTCCTATCTACTAATATGATTACATTATTACATTAATATAGCACAGGGTTCAGCTTTGCATAAAAATTGCTCGTAGAAACGTTTTCCAAGGACCTACTTTTACTTTCTTACTTTAATTACATTTCAGAGCATGTACTTTTTCGCTTTTACTTAAGTAAATAAGTTGAATCGGTACTTTTATTGGAGTATTTTTCAACACTTAAGTACAGAATGTCTGGACCGGAGAGAAGAAAAAGGAAATCAGCTCTGGCAGACTCACTCAAATGTGAATCCATTGTACTGGCTGTACTGTATCTGTTGTCTTCCGGCGTGCCCGCCGGACTACTTCTCTAAGCCAATCAGAACGCTCACAGAGGGCGCTCATCCAATTAGCTGCCGGTACGATCTCTGTGACGTAAGGCCTTTCTGACCAATGTAGCTTATCCTATTTTGGCGGCTGTGCGGAAAACATGGCGGAAAATTTGAAAGGTAATACATAAAGACTGTTATTTCATTTAATTTTACACTATCTAGTTAATATCTGCGGTTACCTGGTTGTGTCTATGTCCTTTAAATAGCTCGAATATGCACATTTTTCACCTTCGGATTTACGCAGTTTTAACTTAAGCGCTGGGCTTTTACATCGCGGTTATTCTATGAAAGCCAATAGTTCGAAGTACTGGGTGCAGTATAATAAAAGCGGTCTTTTTGTCCAAATAGTCAACTTGTGAACTCAGTAACTTGGATTAAGCTCTTGGTGGAGTTTTCTGTGTATTCCAGGTAGCAGACCGTAGCCGCTGTGTTGAAGTGAGCGGAGGAGTTAGCGGTGCTATTGCACGGTGCTCGGTAGCGTTGAGCTTGAGGCGCCATGTAACGCTTCGGGAATGTTTAAATGGCACACTGTGGGTCTTTGGACGAACGTGGATGCAACTCTTTAAAAGGATTCTAGTTTCGGGCCCCCTGTACAGGTGTTGTGCCAAAAAGTGATTGTCTGCCAGAAACTGATTGCCGTCCGCGGGAGCGCGTGCAGCTGCTTAAAGCTGCAGCGCCCGGATTACTTGCGTTGCCAGCTACTTCCGTGCAACTGATATAACGTGGGGGAAAAAAACCCAAACACATTTATGCCTTTGTTATTAGGCAAAGGTATGCATTTATGGAGCTTTGACGTTTCTTGTAACCGAATTATGACGCTTATCAGAAGGTTGCTTTCAGTGTGTAGCGCAGTCACGAATGACTACACGCATCACGATGGAATAATTAATGCCTACAGGTTTAGTATGTCTACTCTCGTTGTTCATATTTGTTATAAGACTGTCGAATAGTAGTTAAAACAATAAAGACCTATTGTGCCAGTATCACCATGACTCTTTCTTGTTTGTTCAGAATAACGACTGAGAACATGGCATTTTAGCGCTACCAAAAAGTGATTGTGGCCTATAACTTGTCACTGAAACAATATTTCGGCTTCAAACTTGTTGGATATATTCCAGAAGGGTTACATGTGATATATTATATCCCAAAACCTCTCCATGAATTGCTGAATAACTTGTACAGGAACAATAAAACTGACAATATGCCATTTTCAAGCTGCCAAAAAGTGATTGTGGACTATAACTTGTCACTGAAACAATATTTTGTCACATCAGTGACAAGATATAGGCGGCAATCACTTTTTGGCAGGTTGGAAATTGCGTATTGTCAGTTTTATCGTTCCCTTAATGTAGAGGAAAAACATTATATATATATATATATATATATATATATATATATATATATATATATATGTATATGTATATATATATATGTATATATATGTATATGTATATATATATATGTATATATATGTATATACATTGGGTGAATGTGCAGTAGTAGCAGCAAGCAGGTGAATTCTGTACATTAATATGAATAGACATCTGACTATTTTACAGGATAGACAATATAAACATATTTAAAATTAAAGGAATTGAAATGTACATTGTGCCTTGGTTTAGTGTCTGGAAGAGTCCTGACTCAGTCAATTATAGATGATGTGAGAGGGCGGGTGTGTGTGTTTAGGGCACGGATGGCTTGGGGATAGAAGCTCCTCTTGAGTCTCTCTGTCCTTGCCCGGAAGATGCGGAACCTTCTACTAGGGCTGAACGATATATCGCATTTGCGATAATATCGCGACATGATCAAGTGCAATTTTCTAACCGCAAAGGCTGCGATTATACTCTGGACATGTCCAAATTCATGGGCTGCATCCTCCTGAGGCCGCATTTGTAGACCGATTACGTCACAGCGACGCGCCGAAGGCTGTCCAAATTACTACCATATCCCAGAATTCATAGCGCGGCCCAGCCAAACTCCAGTTTCCAGCAATGGCGGCCGCTACTAAGTTTTAAAATTACTCATACTAATCTTTCTGGGTCACAAAATAAACTTTTAACATATTTTCAGGCGAGAAAGTAGTTGTGTAAACATCAAATATCTGCTCGGTTTATCCCATATTTGCAAAAGTGCTTCGACGTTTTCAGAGGCGTCTGCTACCCACCAGCTCGACAGCTAGCCGGGAGCTCGAGGGTTACTGATGCGGCCGAGAACGGCACAACTCCCGGCACATCATTTTCAGATCACCGCGGAGTTTCGCTGCTCGGGTTAAACGTAATATATAAGTCACTTAGACAACCTAAAAATGTTATTGTTGGGCTTTTTTCAGTGTTTTGTTTGTTCGTGAGTAAATCGGTTTGGCTGAGATTAAAGTTATTAGATTAGATAAAATAAAACTTTATTAATCCCCCGGGTGGGTTCCTCCTTGGTTTTCACACAGCTGACTAAACGTCAAACAGAAAACTTATTAAACAGAAGTATGAGACAGTCGAGAATTTACACCAGTGTCTGGTTATATTTTAGATAGCAAGAAGCAGACGGCCGAGTTTATTAAACTCCACCGAGACAGCGGTGACGCTAATCAGAAGGCTAGACCGTCCAATTTCACGCCTTTAAACTTTAAAGGCGTGTTTGTGTGTGTGTTTATACAATTGCTATTATGTTTGCACTTTATGTGTAATGTTACTGACTGCAGAGATCAGTAAGATGTGTGTATTTTTTATTTATTAGTTTTATTTATTTAATATTATTTTTTAATTGAATGACTGTCTAGTAGTTCACAGATGTCGAAAAACTGAGTGTGGTAAAGCCACTGATTTTTTTTATGTATATTTCTGCAATCTGCACATTGTACTGACTTTCATTTTAATGTTTACACCAGGGTTCCTTGCCAGCACTTTATGCTCAGATGTTTGTAAGCTAAAAATAGACTATTGTGTATGTTCAAATATACTGTTGTGATTGAAGAAGTTAAATAAAAATGTCAGTCATCAATTCATGCATCACCTCATGTCATCATAACAGAGGTCTGTCTTCCAGGAAAGAACAGTTTAAAATTAATGTAATATAGTATTGGCCATACTATATGATGTATTGCTTGTCTTTGTTTAATAATACAGAAGACAAAGACCTTAAAAAATTATCGCATATCGCATCGCAATCGCAATATTGGGGCAAAAAATCGCAATTAGATTATTTTCCATAATCGTTCAGCCCTACCTTCTACCAGATTGCAGAAGTTGGAACAGTTTGTTGCCAGGATGGGACGGGTCCTTCAGTATCTGCGCTGCTCTAGTCCGGCATCTACTGGTGTAGGTGTCCTGAAGCGGGGGGAGAGCAATCCTGCAGCAGCGTTCTGCTGTACGGATCACTCTCTGGAGAGCTTTTTGGTCCTTCACACAGCTGTTCCCAAACCACGATGTCATGTTCTGTGTGAGGATGCTCTCCACAGCGCCTGTATAGAAAATCCTGAGGATCTTTGGAGAGACCCTGAACTTCCTCAGTTGTCGTAGGTGATACAGGCGCTGCCTAGCCTTTTTGGTCTGGACCTGAATGTGGGCAGCCCATGTCAGGTCTGAGGAGATGTGGACACCAAGATACTTGAAGGACTGCACCCTCTCCACTGGAGCTCCATTGATGATAATGGGCTTGTAGTCTCTGTGCTGACCCCTTCTGAAGTCCACCACCAGCTCCTTGGTCTTGCTGACGTTCAGCTGGAGGTGGTTGTCCTGGCACCACGATGCCAGATTCTTCACTTCATCCATGTAGGCCGCCTCATCGTTGTTGGAGATGGCACCCAACACCACTGTGTGTTATAGGCCACAATCACCTTTTGGTAGCGCTAAAATGCCATGTTCTCAGTCGTTATTCTGAACAAACAAGAAAGAGTCATGGTGATACTGGCACAATAGGTCTTTATTGTTTTAACTACTATTCGACAGTCTTATAACAAATATGAACAACGAGAGTAGACATACTAAACCTGTAGGCATTAATTATTCCATCGTGATGCGTGTAGTCATTCGTGACTGCGCTACACACTGAAAGCAACCTTCTGATAAGCGTCATAATTCGGTTACAAGAAACATCAAAGCTCCATAAATGCATACCTTTGCCTAATAACAAAGGCATAAATGTGTTTGGGTTTTTTTCCCCCACGTTATATCAGTTGCACGGAAGTAGCTGGCAACGCAAGTAATCCGGGCGCTGCAGTTTTAAGCAGCTGCACGCGCTCCCGCGGACGGCAATCAGTTTCTGGCAGACAATCACTTTTTGGCACAACACCTGCATGACGTTTGATTTAAAACATACGCTGTTTCACACAGCTATACTTTGGCTGTCCATTTGCACAAATGCACAAAGCCCAGCAGTAAACCGTGTGTGCTGTCACCGTGCGCTGTTTGGCGGTAGGAAGCTGAGTCAGATTAAAAATGAATTTTTCCTTACTTTCCACTGTCAGAAAAAGACTGGGCACTGTCAGTTAAAGGTGTGTGGTGTGTTAGATTGCAGCGTGCCCTGCAAGATGTCCTGGGATGAGCTGGAAGCCATGTGTCGAATGGAGAAACTCCAGTGTCAAGAGCTTGGAGTTAGCAGAGCCAACGTCAATGAATACGAGGTTGAATTCCTATGTGACTACAAGAAGACTAAGGTATGATATCAACTAAGGTATGATATGGATTGTTGGCAACTTAGACTCTTGTTAGTGTGAAGTTAGGGAAGGTTTCTGGGTTTGTTTTCGAAGAAAAATAAATTCCTAGTAAATATTTTGGCAGTATTTTTAATGAAATCAACCAGTTTAATTGTTGGACAGGGCATGCATTCACTGTTAGACATCACACAGACATGTTTGAAAGGAGTTTTATTGCAAGTACTAAAAGTACAAAATATTTTACATTCATCTACTTTATAGTGAAACATTCTGCTAGTGTGTATTCATTGTATTGTGGCATGGATAAGAGTCATTTTTCCTCTTTGTTCCACTTTGAAGGCAAATGGTCTAACCTGACATTAGAAGAAAGAAGATGTTATAATACAGCAAGTGCTGCATAACAAACATTGTTCCTAATAGTACAAGGTAGATACCACAAGACAGTGTAACTTTGGACTGCAAGAAACCATGCACTGTGGTGTAAATTCCTTAAATATCTTATCTATAATATTTTGGATTTTTGTATCATTTTGCATCATTGTATCATTTTACTATTTAGTTTGTATTTAATGTGCTCATATACACTATCTTGCATATGTACAATATTACTCATGTTTCTCACTTCTTATCCCTGTTAGTTAAGTATACACGCATAAGTGTCTGTACGAGCCCGTCTCAGAACAGATTAGGTGTTGCTAGAAGAAAACCTTTCATGTATGTGCGGTGGAAGTTTTGAGCAGGCACAATTGGATTTGAGGTGGCACTCATTTAGTCTTCTCCAAATAATTAGAATCAATGTAATCTCAGCTAAAACATTCAACTCGATATGCTCATGGTTTCATTGTGCCTTACCTGCCTTTTTAATGTTGTTTTGTCTAGGATTTTTTTTTTCTGTAAAGCATTTTATGATTCCTGAGTGTGAAAAGCACTATATACATGGAGTACTGTGCAAAAACTCCGGAGCCACCCCTCATTTTTGTATATTTTGGGAGGAAAATAGGAAATATGTGTAGTTATTTATTCAAATGTGTGCTAACATATGAGGTTGAATGATGAGACTGAAAGTACTCTCACTGCTGGAGCTCTCCTGGCCTCCTCTGAACCAAAAATGTCACATTTCCTGTCATCACACTGTCAGTCTGTAAGGGGCCTTTTCTTCGTTATTCTTTTTATTTATTTATTTTAAAGCACATGCCTTTCACATAATAAACTATCTACTACAGATAGTTTTTTTTTTATTTTTTTTTTTAGGGCTGATACTTCCTGTTTAATCTCCTTGTGTCCAGTTTCCTCAAACAAGGATGCTGCACATCATGCTGAGAGTTGCCAATTTTTCAGCTAATAGCTCTTTGACCTTGTTGCTAATAGCTATTAAATTGTCTAATGCCTGTCAAACTGTGTTACCTTTGGTATTTTTCCATAGATTCTACTCAAGAAATGGAAAATGTCTTTCTGTAACAGGGTGTCTCTGAATGAAATATTTGGGTATAAGGACTAAAAATGAATAAAAAGTCAACCATGTCTACAGAAAGACAAACACCTTCAGAAAACTGGAGAGCTACTGCTCAAGAGCACTTTAAAAAAATTACAATAAACTCTGGCTGGTTGGGAGAAAAACAAATATGAGGGGTGCTTCCAGACTTTTGGACATGCTGTAAATATTGTACGTTTGCTTTGTGGAGATTTAGAACATCTGTGAGGTGGGACAGATGTTGCCCTTGGTATACATGGTAACAGAATAAATTAAGTTTAGGCTGAACCACTAATTGCCCCCAAAACTGACGTTATTGTGTGTGTTTCAGGAAGAGGAGTTGTACCTTGTAAAATGGAAGGGCTTTCCAGAATCAGATAACACTTGGGAACCCAAGAGGAACCTAAAATGTCCCAAACTGATGAAGCAGTTCCATCTTGACTTGGACCAGGAGCTGAGGCGCCACAAGCGACGTTGCATCCCAAAAAAGCTAGATAAAGAAGTTTCCTCATTTCTGGTCCAAAAAGCCAAACTTCGCCAGAGTCTGCAGCGCTGGGAAGACCATCTGAATCATACTCGCAATCATCCAGGGCGCATTTTTGTCATGAACGAAGTGGACCTAGAGGGTCCTCCGAAAAACTTTACCTATATCAACAACTATAAAGTAGGTCAGGGCATTGTGTTAGATGAGATGGCAGTGGGTTGTGAATGCAAAAACTGTTTAGAGGAGCCAGTGAATGGCTGTTGCCCTGGGGCTTCCCTCCAACGCATGGCCTACAACGACAGAGGACAGGTCCGGATTCGGCCTGGACAGCCAATATATGAGTGCAACTCCCGCTGCAGCTGTGGGCCTGACTGTCCCAACAGAGTTGTGCAGAATGGCATCCAGTTCGATCTGTGTATCTTTAAAACGGGGAACGGCCGGGGATGGGGAGTCCGCACACTGCAGCACATCAAGAGGAACACATTTGTCATGGAGTACATTGGGGAGGTGAGACCTGTTAAGTATTTTTTTTTAAAGTGGCGTATCATGCTTCAGTGTGAAGTGTAGAGCATGACAAAAGCAGCCAGTAGCTGCTTGATGATTTGACAGATGTGATACATTAATTGAATCGGTTTAAAGTTTAATGATACAAGTGACAGCACTTGTTTCTGGTAACTTGCAGCTAGAAAGCAAATGAAAAGAAAGGTGTGGTGCACTAAAATAGAATCTGAATACTACTGGTATCTTTTCATACTAAGAAAATGCCCAAAGGGGTATACTTACAAATGTGAAATTGTGTATGTGCACACACACGTACATACACAGTTGTTTTCATGTCCTTGTGGGGACATCTAATTGACATAAGGCTTTCTCTAGCCGCTTAACCCTGACCATGACCTAATTGTAACCCTGACACTAAAACCACATTTTGAGTCTCAAAAATGGCTTCAAACTCCTGGGGATGGTGATTTTGTCCCAATAAGGGCTGTTGGTCCCCACAAGCATAGTAAGCTTCCAATTTTTGGTCATCACAAAAATATGTACACAGGGTACACACACAATTTCGCATTTGTATGCATACCCCTTTTGGCATTTTCTATCCATATCTATCTACCTGTAGATGTATAGATCTATATGCCTATATATATTAGCTGATTAGTTCTTGCCATATATGAATTCTAACAGTTGTCAAATAGGGCTGTCAGCTGTGCACCAATCTGAATTCTGCACAACACACCTGATGTTCTCAACCCCATTAAGGGTGTAAGAAATTCCACAAATGAACCCTGACAAGGCACACCTGTAAGGTGAAACCATTTCAGGTGAAGGGTTTGCAGTGCTGTCAATAAGGCAAAGGGCGGCTACTTTCAGGAATCTATAAGATATAAATAGTTTGTGTTGACAGGTCGGATTTCTCAGCATGTCTTTTTGCTCTCATATGAAAGAGTAGAAACGTATGCATTATTCTGGGTGTTTTTGCTATTTCTTAATAGAAAAGGCAGACTGAGAAAACCTTACTGAAGCCACTGATATCAAAACTGTGCTTGTGCAGTCTGAGCAGAGCTGAACAAAGCTTTTAAGAGATGGTCCTTCAGCATTGGGAACAAATGAGCTGCACAGCTGAATAGAGGTTAAAGTACTACATTTACTAAGAATATTACAGTGATGAGACTACCATGGCTTCATTGTAGGACTTTTTTTTTTTTTTTTTAAAGGGATGTCATTGTTTTTAATATTGTAGTGGACTGAAACTCTTGTTCTCCATGGTTTAAAAAGGGTACACGCACTTTTTAAACCATGCACTTTTTTCTGTGCTTAATTACATAATCAGATAGGAAATACTTTTTCTTTTCTTAAGAACGAGGAATAGTAAATAGGGATGGGAGTCAAGAACTGGTTCATGTAGAGAACCAATTCAGTAGTTCAAGTCCTTGGAATTGTTAGTCAATCATCAATTCTGCTTATTGGTTAGATTGCACTCACGCGCAGACAGCATTCTAACAAAAACCTAGCCAAGAACCCAGATTGATGTTAAAGCTGAGTGAATGCTAACCCCAGTCCAGCAGCCAGCGGTTGAACTTCAACAGGTAACAAACTGACGATCAGTGAGGCTGCAGTCTGTTTCTACCCGTTAATGTTTCACAGTGGAATCGCCGTGGCGATCACTTTAGTCTCTTTACTTTAAAGTGCTCCTTTCATCTTTTGATCTCTGTGGTCAACAGTAGACCTTTAACAAAGAAAAGATCATAGCAACAAAACAGGATATCAACCAATAATTCACGAGACAAAAACAAATGAAATTAAACAGGCGCTCTTTTGTGCTTATAAAAATTGTAAAATAAAAAAAATGGTATGAACTCAAAAGTCTAAATAGTGTCTATAAAAATGACTGACCAAGAACAGTCTCATTCCCTGGCTCGTTGGAAAATCCCACTGTTGCCATATTTTTCCCTGTATATAAACATACATACGCAGTGTACCAGGTAAAAAAATTTCCATTTGGGAGGGGGATTTAATGATGCATTTGCAGCATGCGATTTAAAAAAACAAAAGCCTCAGTGAATTACTTGCAGCTTAATATTTCCATGGGAACTTATAATACTCCAATGGTTACGATAAACCCATTTTAACCATCGTACATGGAAAAACCCGCGGTACATCGAGGATGTTTGACATGTTGCCCAGACCCAGGATCAATTAACCAAAGAGATGAAAAGGGGTGCAGGAAGGGTGGAGTGGTAGATTAGGATTGCAAATTGAAGATGGAAGTACCTGGTTAGACAGTGTTTTGTTTTTTTTGTTTTTTTTCCCCTTTGCTTTAATGAGAGAGGACATGCAGAAGGTTGGTGTGACAACAGGATGCTGTGGTAGGGTGAGATAAAGCCAGGTGATCGACTTTGGTGAACAGCAGCATTGAAAGCAGTAGCAATATCAGTCCCAATGATCCCAAACAGACAGTATAAAACATCCACTTAGCTTTCTGGTCAGAAAAACAGTGCCTTAGACCTGCATAGGGCCATCAGACAGTCATAGTTGTGGTCCTATAGAAGTGTATGGGAAAGTGGCTTCTGTTTAGACCTCTGTAAACACTTTACAGTTCATAGGCTAAGTCACTCAGTCCGGTACTATAAGGTCATTAAGATAAGATGGGGCCTGATTATTTAAGACCTTGTATGTGAGGAACAGGATTTTGAATTCTGGATTTAACAGGAAGCCAATACAGGAGAAATCTGCTCTCTCTTTCTAGTCCCTGTCAGGACTCTTGCTGCAGCATTTTGGATTAACTGAAGGCTTTTCAGGGAGCTTTTAGGACATCCTGATAATAATGAATTACAGTAGTCCAGCCTGGAAGTAATAAATGCATGAACTAGTTTTTCAGCGTCACTCTGAGACAGGATATTTCTAATTTTAGAGATGTTGCACAGATGGAAGAAAGCAGTCCTACATATTAGTTTAATATGTGCATTGAAGGACATACCCTGGTCAACTGATTCCAAGTTGATTGATTCCAAATCAAGGCCAAATTATAGTAAATAGTCAGTAGACATGGGAACACAAATACTAGCTGTCATTCACGTTCACATAATTTTATTCTAAAAGTTGTAATTTTGAGATTACCAAAGTATGTTGGTAAATGGACTTGTTCTTATATAGTGTTTTTCTACTCTGAGCACTCAAAGTGCTTTATACAATTAATTAATTCACTTGTACTTGGGGTCAGGAGGTGTTGGGAAAGCTGAGCTTACTTTCTCTAGCCACACCCAGGCCTGATTACTGCCACACCTGTTCTCAATCAAGAAATCACTTTAATAAGTCCTGCCTGACAAAGTGGAGTAGGCCGGCAGATCCTCAAAAGCCAGACGTCATGCTGTGATCCAATGAAATTTAGGAACAAATGAAAACCAAATTGAGATCTCTCAGTCTAGAAAAGTTTATAAAATTATTTCTGAAGCTATGGGAGTCCAGCAAACCACACTCAGAGCCATTATCCACAAATGGCGACAACAGTGGTGAACCTTCTCAGGAGTGGCTAGCTGACCAAATTTACCCTAAGAGTGTAGTGGCGACTCATCCAAGAGGTCACAAAAGGCCTCAGAACAACATCCAAAGAAATGCAGGCCTCACTTGACTCAGTTAAGATCAGTTTGCGTCACTCCATCATAAGAAAGAGACTGGGCAAAAATAGCCTGCATGGCAGAGTCACAAGACAAAAACCACTACCGAGCAAAAAGTAACATAAAGGCCCATCTCATGTCAGAAAACATCTCGATGATCAAGACTTTTGGGAAAATACTCATCTGGTGTAAAGGTAACCCAGCATTTCAGAAAAAGAACATCATACCAACAGTAAATTATGGTGGTGGTAATGTGATGGTCTGGGGCTATTTTGCTGCTTCAGAAACTGGAAGACTGGGTGTGGTAAATGGAACCATGAATTCAGCAAGTCCACCTCTGAATGTGCTAAACACCTTCATTTAGAAACTGCATTTTGTGTTTGTGTTATCTTTGTTTAATATTTACATTTTTTAATGATTTGAAACATTTAAGTGTGACAAACATACATAAAAAGTTGGAAATTAGGAAGAGGGCAAACACTTTTTCACACCACTGTGGGTGCTGTATATGATCAGCACGTCATAACCATCCTCATTTGTTAAAGATGTTTGAACCCTGCCTTGCTATAAAGCAGTATTGCCGGCTACTGCCACCCTGGTTTCATCCCAAATCCAGCATGTCTTGTTCTTAGTACAGGAGTACACGTCCGCTCGTCATACATTGCCACCTAGTGGCAGAAGTTTTAGTTCATTTATGTACATAGTTTTTTATTTATTTACTTTTCCTCCAAAGAAGCTACAACTTTTGCTTTAGCATCATGTTCACGTTTTTGTCCAACATGTGACACACACGTGTTTCCAATCATGTTAATTCAGATGCCAATATAAATAAAAAAACAAATTTAAAAATTAATTTGTGACATTATAAATTATAACCTCTGATGTATTAGCAGAATTATTCTGCTATCTAAACAGTGTATAGTGATGCTATCCATAAAGAAATGTAATGCTGGCAGTTTAATGCTGATACAAAATGTTGTAAATTGTTTGAATGTACAAAATTATCCAAAACCATGCAAAAATATTAGTAACCTCTTTTAATTTTACAAAACACTCTGAGCCTGTTTTGGGTTAAGTTTTGAATGTTGGTGAAATTCTAGATTACAGAAAGATTCTGCTAAATCTGTGTGTTAACATTACAGCCCACACCTCAAAACTACAGCCTGAATCACAGACAACTTGAGTTGACTGTTGTCTTTAATTAGCACTAGATATATAAAAATTGAACTGAAAAATAGAACTCTGTTGGTTTATATGTCATTTTAATCCAACTATGCTCATTTGCACAGTAAATAAAACTGTGCTGTATACGGAGCAGCAGCAGGAGACAGATATTGATTAAATATCTATTCACTCATGCAAATGACAGCTTTCTATTAAGAAAAACAACTCCTCTTATTTCTTAGCAGGTTACAGTCATCTTGTGGTTACACTGACATGGTGTTTTCAGAATCAGAATACTTTATTAATCCCTAAGGAAATCTGGGTTACAGTTGCTCCAAGACAGTAACAGTAAAAGACAAAACTATTTAAACAATGCAATATGTTACAGATTTACAAATGTAAGAAATGGCACTAATATTTACAAATCACTCAATTAGAGGTGATTATTGATATGAAGAATCTTATCAGAATTAGTTTTAGCACGGATGCATCAACCAGGCATGCAGCCTGTTACAGTTGCTCCTGCTTTTTCTTTTCTTTCTTATGTCTTTGTTTTGTTTCCACAAGATTATCACCACAGACGAAGCAGAGAGAAGAGGTCATATATATGATCGCCAGGGCTCTACGTACCTCTTTGACCTGGACTATGTCGAGGACGTGTACACAGTGGATGCAGCTCACCTAGGCAACATTTCTCATTTTGTCAACCACAGCGTGAGTGCCTATGAACATGTGTCTGTCTTTGTCCATTCTCAGCCATTTGTAAATGACCACAGTTTCTCCAACATGTTTCATTAAAAACAAAAGCTCTTAATATTGATGTATATTGACCAGCATGCATAGCAACGCATGTACTACCAGACTGCAATTTTTCAAATATGAAAGCAGAGTCTGTGCGAACAAAAAGCTCCTGAAAAACCTTCTGTTCCTTTTGCAGTGTAACCCTAACCTGCAGGTATACAACGTGTTCATTGACAACATTGACGAAAGGCTTCCGAGAATTGCGTTATTTTCAACACGTGCTATCCGAGCAGGAGAGGAGCTCACCTTTGACTACAAAATGCAAAGTAAGTAAACTGACTGAGCAAATTTGAGTCATATGTATTTTGGCACAAATACTGACCTTAACCAGACTTTAAGGTGCACTCAGAAGACTACAGAACTAAATAAATCAAGTTCTGTCACCCACTGGTGAAATATGTTTATATTTAAGCTCACTAGCCTCTCCTGGAATTTACATAGGAACTCACAGTGTGAGTTGTGGTGCCTGGTGCCCGAACATTTTAATCCTGTAGCTTTCAGGGTGGGGGCTGTATTGATCAGATTGAGGATTTATGATCTAGAAGTCTCTGAAGCCTGGTCAGCCTCTCATACTAGTTTGTTTTTCTTGCACCGTTCAGTTTTTGTGGCGTGGAGTGGCTGCCACCAGGGGAAACTAATGTGTGCTTAATCTGCAGTAGTTTTTGGGTTCATGTCATTCAGTAATAGGATCCAAGCCTCCCCAAATGTTAATCACACTGATCCCATTGTTCTGAGATCAGTGTGATCAACGTATATGCTCTGCTGGCTCACATCAGTGTTTCTTAACCATGTTTTTTTTTTGCTTGTTGTTTTTCATGTATATGAGTTTGATGTGTTAAATGTGGATAAATCTGTCATTTCTTTGTGTGTGTTTGTTTCACTTTTTCCTTTGTGCAGCACTTTGATCAACCTGTGTTGTTTTTAACTGTGCTTATATATAAACCGATTAATTTCACATGGGAGTTAACCAGCCTGAATTCTGTGTCTTTCTAGTTGATCCAGTTGATACAGAAAGCACCAAAATGGATTCCAGTTTCAGTCTAGCTGGGCTTCCTGGCTCTCCAAAGAAGAGGGTTCGAGTGGAGTGTCGGTGTGGATCAGACTCATGTCGAAAATATCTGTTCTGACAAGGACCTGTGGGGGAAAATGTACAGTTATGTTTTGTTTTTTTTTATTATGAAAGATGAAATCACAACTTCACTTTTACATTTATGAACAAGGCAGACTCTTAAGATGGAAACCACAGTCCAGCTTCAAATCTGTGAAGTGTGTGTGTATTACAAGTGCTTAATTACAGCGACATTTTTTATTTATTTATTTTTGTCCTCTTTTAGCTACAAAATAGATTTGAAACAAAAAAGTGATTAGCTTGTATTCTAGTTCATGAATGTACAAGTTCCTCTGTGACTGTCTGCAACAGGTTTATTACTGCTTGGCACTGGCCAAGTCTGGTGGGCAGAAAGAGCAGCAGTCAGTCTATTATTTCTTTAAAATCTGGATCATTCTTTTGTCTTTTTTTCTTTGAGTCAAAATTATATATAGGAACAAATGTTAGGAATCTGCACACTGTTGACGAGCTGTGAAATGGCTGCAGTGTAAAGCTGACAGGCTCCGGCTGGTATTCTTTATGATGGTCTCTACACTTCCACGCTTTTGCGTGTGCTGGTAATCAAAACATTGGCTCCAGTGCTTTAGGATATACCATTTATTTATTCTGCGTTTTTAGTTCTGTTTGACTAAAGAGGTATGCAATCACGACAGGTTTCAGACAACAGTGACCACAGTGAATATATAATAATTGAGATGGAACACAACCGTAGCCAAAACTGGGTTTGGTTTGGCTGTACTGCAGTTTGTTCTGAGCCATGTCCGTGTTCCCTCATGCTGTTTCTTAATATGCATGTTGTTTATTTCAGTCATGGTGTTTGACGCTCCAGATGTTGGCCGAGTCAACAGTGTACAGTGTATAAGGCTCGATCCTACTGTGTTTGCACTGCTGCTAGGCCAAGACCAATAATGGCCTGCCAACATGGAGTCGCATACAGCTGGTAGATGGGTTTTCAGTAAGCTAGAACAACAGATGCATGCAATGTGTTGTCAAAGTGTCTGTGACTGTTCTAAATGTGTGCACTAGACGCTGTGGAGGTATATGTGCAGTTCTGCTTGCAACTGCTTTATCTTAAGTCTCCCTTCATGAACTCTCCTCTAATCTAAATAATATGAACTGTATAAGAAAGAACAGTAGAGGAAACTTTACTTTTTGCTTTCAGACATTTATGGTTTAATCGGATAAAAGGACACATGCTTGTAAAGAGAGCATGATGCTGTGTTTTCTCTATCAATCTCACCACTATGCACAGGCTGACATGGTGGCTTTCAGCACAGCATGCTGTGCGCATCTTCCCATTAACAAGGTAAGTTAAATCTGCACCTGTGCACAGAACGAGAAGCTCCGTGCTTCTTTCACTAACAGTTACACAGGTGGATGAAGGTTGGGACAATACACTGGTCTGTTTTCTGGATATGGTTTATTATTTTATGCCTGATTATTTTTATTGTAAAGAATCTTTGTATGGTTTTACACATGTCAGTGCAAATTCTCTACTTTCTGCCAAAGAAACGGATTCCCTGGAAACTGGTTTATAGACATTATTGAATAAAGTACTCATGTACTGGGGATACATGAGAGCATTTTAGTGAACTGCTCTTCTGGCAGCCCAGGGGTATTGTAACTCTCAGTGTACTTTTTTTTTTTTTGTTTTAAATGGTCAGTAGCTGATTATTTTACAGTTTTGATATTTAAGCGTTTTAGTTATCAATACTTGTTTTTATCATTGTGACATTCTGATAGATGGAGAACAAAAGCCGTGCTAATAAATGGTGCATTTGTATCCAATGGGAGTGGTTCGTTCCAGGATATTAATATTTTGATGAGAATATAAATTATGTCCTATAGAAATATGGTTACAGTTCCTCCAAGGCAATAAGAATAGCAACACTGAACTAAATTGAATAATATATTGCAAAGTTACAAAATAGAAGGAATATCTCTAGTTTATACAAATAGCTCAATTATAAATATTCAGAAAATTGCAGATATATAATATAAAGAAGAAGCCAGCCAAAACACATGAGATAGCAATGGAATGCCCAGGATGTCCTCTATTTAGTACATCAGGACTTCGTACGGTAGCTCACGTAAGTCAAAAGATATAGGCCAAAACAAATGTCCATTACAAAGGACATAAATAAATAGGCTGGTTCTCAGGAGGATCACCCACTAAAAAAATCAAAACATCCTGGGATTCTGCCTATTCTGGTCGAATGACACAAATTCTAAAGACTTTCTGCTATGGCACAGGCAGCGCTTTCATTAACATCCTGTAACAAAACAAATTAAAATAAAAAAAAATTAAAGAATTATTTTTCACTAATGCATACCATTTAAAGCAGTCAATTTAATAAGGTATAATTTGAAACTAAGGGGAAAAGTGTTGCATGGATTTTCTGAGTGACTAAGTTGTAAAAGCCTTATTTTTTTTTTTAAATGCATGAGAAAATCCCATTAACTTAAACTGAAACTGTGCATGATTCAGTTCTGTGTGCACCTTAACCAGTTTCTGTAGATCTTAATTGATCCAGTGAAAACCAGTGAAGTTGCACACAGAATTGGATCACGCCATACTTTACAGCATACAACTCAATTTTTGTTTTAAAGTTAGGACACAGGGTGAAATTTAAATAAAATAAGAATACATTGATTTACAAATTTCATAAACCCATATTTTGTTTAGAAATAAACAAACTACATCAAACATTGTGAGTGAGAAAATTTACCATTATAAGAAACATATTAGCTCATTTTGAACTTGATGAACTGTCCTGCCTATGGTCTACACCTTTCACTAATTGATACCACTTGATTCAATACAATATGAAAAATACAACGAAGACAAAGCAGGACTTTAGGGCAACTAGAATTCTCCATCAGACAAAACATTATCAGCTGCTCTCCTTAGTCCATGGATATTTCCAGATGGGATGCTACACAATAGGAAACTTTGTACCTTTGTTGTAATGTTTTTCTTAAAATAAAAATGTAAAGAAGAAGATATATTTTGTGGGTTCTATAGTGAATAAAACATGGGTTTATCTTACGGTGAATGTCCTGTGTTTAAACCCAGCCTCTGGCCTTTCTGTTTGGAGTTTTCATGTTCTCACCGTGAATGCGCAGGTTCCTTCTGGGTACTCTGACACGCCTATTATTTCTGTTCAAACATGTACAACAGTCAGCAAGTTCCCAAAACAATCCAAAATCCTTTGGAACAGTGGCAAGGACAGCTAGTCTTTACTGCTAAACACGCACCAGCAAATCCATCCAACATAGTTTTATATGTGAACAGGATAATTGTGCAACACAGTTATTTTGAAAGTTAACTTTTTAAAGGTCAAATAATGTTGCCTCTGTGTCAGACTAAAACACATTTATTACCAATTTGGTAACTTACTTTATTATTCTTCAAAACAGAAATTGACCATCCAATAGTAAAGTGTCTTTAATTCTTAATCAAAAATATAATAAAAGTATAAATCTAATTAATATGATTGATGAGAAATTTAGTTTGAGTAATGAAAATTATTCTAGTGTCTGGATTTTTTGTGTGTAGACATGATCACACACGATCACGTGATCATCCTTGGCTGATTAGTGTTCCCTTGAGGCTACTGAATTAAACCTAGTCAAAGCACTGATCTATAGTGGAGTTACTGGAACACGCGTGGCTGGTAGAAGACAGGGCCTGGAAGGGTACTCACTATGTTCTTCCTTTTTTTCTTTTTTTTTTTTTTTTATCCGAGTAGGTGGGGTAGACATCCGGAGGACAGAGGCAGAATAAACTGGGCGAGTTCCCTTGCCCATCAGCTCCATCCAAGCTCTGTGCTGCCTACTCGATAATACTCCTAGGATCAGAGAACAAACTATTTAAACAGAGAGCTGATTCAGACTTCCTGTATTCGGGTGCTGGTTCCACAGATCAACAAAAGTTAATTTAACCTTTGTTAAAGTTAAGTTATTTTGTTGAAGTTAAGTCAGCAAAGCTACTAGAATTCACAGTGCAAGATGGAAACCACTGACTACACTAAAGAACAGGAAAATATGTAAAAGCACAGCTCTAAAAAAAAAAAAAAAAAAAACCCCAACAAAGACAAACTTTGAGCAGATGAAACCAAGTTTCGGGAACAGGATATGATTACATCACTTACAGGCGAGTTTTACCACTCCATATTAGGACTCACATCTTTGGAGGTTTTAAACAATTAGCTGAACAAAGTGTAAAGTGTTAGCTTAAAACACAAATTCTCAGCAAATGAAACTAAATATATTTGCTGGTTTTTATAGTTTTTGATGAACTGTCAGAACAGTTGTGCTGCCCACGATGATCACCACCATCACTGTTCATCAGCTATAGCAAAGCTGAGCACAGTATGAAATCATCACATCAGAGCAAACTGTGTTGATACCAACTACTCATAATCATAACCATGTTCTCATTGTTTCAAGTATATAATTTATTCTCATTACAAAACCAACAACAGAAATCATAACTTGCCAGAGACATGCATATGGCTCAATCACCTATTTTTCCTCTTTTAAATACAGAACATGGGAAACCAACCACTGTGCCACATGATTTGTGGTGGTCAGAAGAAAAATCCTTTTACAGCCTTTAAGTATTTTAATTGTAAGATATGAAGAAGAACCAATCAGGATAATTTGGGGTCATCTTTCAAAGATAGCAACCTTTTGACCCCTTTTTGATGTAAAAGTGATGCCATGTGTATATTTTAGAATTCTAGTTGAAAATGACTTTATAATTAAACATTCAGGATAAGGCCAGATTTGTGCACTGGGAATGACTGGATGCTTGATCTTGATCTCAAGCTTCATAGATTTTTCCTAGATACATACACAAACAAAAAACAAAAAAAAACTAAAAAAACATTCAATTAATAACATGTTTTGAAAAAGGACTTAAAAGTCATTGTTTTGAAAACACATTCATATCTTTGTGACAGGAAAAAGGTCAACAGAGAAGTTCTGAGAAAGAATTCGCAGAAGTGATATTTCTGAAATGCGCTATGCATATGGTATGTGTTTCCTTTGTGACTTTCCTATTACATCCATGCAACCAATACATTACACATACACCCATTCACACCTGCTGAAAGAAATAAACACACACACACACACACACACACACACACACACACACACACACACACACACTAAAACTAAGATAATCAAGAAGCTTTTTCGCTGCATTTCAAAGTTACCTGTCAGTATAATACACACCAAATAGTTCAGAAGTCATAGTAAATTTACAAAAGATAATTTGCCCAAGGCAATTAAAAACAGACATGATGCACACTTTCCTGTGGCTTTGTCAAAAATGGAAATGGAAAGAGCAATCATTCCCCTTCATTCCACGGGTTGATATTCCAAAGGAGAAGAACATAGAAAAACTGCAACAAACCAGATTAGACCTCACTCGTATCAACAAGTTGCAATAGAAAAGTCACTTTTCATTTTTGATGCTCTCACTTTCTGCTGGTGACTCCACCAGCTTTTGATGGAAAGTGCAAGTGCCCAGAGTATTCCCTTTCCTTGCTCAATAACTTCAGAAGAAGAAACATTTTTATACTCTTGGCTACTCAGTTGCATTGGTTTGGTGTTTGTATGGAAGTAAGGCCATATGCCATGACAGAAACAAAGGGCTAACCACAAACACGCTTTTTACCCTCACAGGCTTAACGGTATGCTGTGATTTTAGACATGCACTGACAACACCTCTGCCCTGTGATCTCTTTCCACCTTCATAAGTTGTAAAAAGTTGCAGAAGACGCATAGTTTAATTGATTTATCTAGATTTAGGCAAAAATAAAGCAATAGCTATGTCTTCCAGTGTACGCTCTCTTGTAATGACTATTAGATCCAATCAGTTTTGCAATATAAATATAAAGTGGATGCTGACACTGTTTGTATCTTTCTTTTTCAGCTGCTTTAAGGTCATTGTCAAAACGAAAATAGGGATATGAAGTGACTAGTGATACTAACATTTATACAGCGCTTTTCATTCATAGCATACATTCATATGACACTTTTTTAAATATACATCAAGCACTTTATTGTTCTCACATGCTGTATGTGGGCAAGTTAGAATCCTCAATTAACCTAACATTCGTGTGTTTAAACGTGGGAAGAGAGGAATGTTCTTGTTTAGCATGCCAACTTGCTATGACTTTGTGTCCTGTGTTTAAATGGGTGTCCTTGATAACTCAGCATTGCAACTAAAAATATTGACTTTGTTCTACATTTTTAAACATAAGAAATAATGAATAAAATGTTACTTTTGAGTTACTACCTCCTGATTGCAATTTTAACCTTCAAGTGACCAAGTAGATTAACTGACGAACCTAGTGCCTCAGGGTTTGTCACACTGTGATTTTTTTCATTCTAAAAATGTTTACATTTTTCATAAAGATCGATTGAGGCTAATGTCTACCACAACAGGAAAGACCCCAGGTGCAGGCTGTGCCAAGATACCTCCGAGACAATCCTGCACATAACAGCTGGGTGCAAGATGCTAGCAGGCAGGGCATACATGGAACGCCAAAAGCAAGTGGCTGGAATAGTATACAGGAACATCTGTGCCAAGCATGGCCTGGAAGGTCCCAGGGTTAAAATGGGGTACACACCTTAGGGTGGTGGGGAATGACCGAGCTAACATCATATGGGACTTCCAGGTATAGATGGATAAACTGGTGATGGCTAACCAAGAGGAAGATGGCTGTAATGAAATATAGTTATACCAAGTAATAGCTACATCAGGAAGAAGGAACATGGGAAGCTGGAGAAATACCAATGTCTGAGAGAGAAGCTCAAAAAGATGTGGAGGGTGAAGGGAACAGTACCTGTGGTAATTGGAACACTTGGGAAAGTGATCCCTAAATTGGGGGAGTGGCTTCAGCAGATCCCTGGAAACAGATGTGAGGTCTCTGTTCAGAAGGGCGCAGTCCTAGGATCAGCACATGTACTGTGCAGGACCCTAAAGATCCCAGGGTTCTGGTACAAGACCCTAGCTTGAAGGATAAAGACGGTCCGCAGGGTGAGTGGGATTTTATATACACTACTGATCAAAAGTTTTAGAACACCCTAATTTTTCCAGTTATTTATTGCAATTCAAGTCGTTCAAGTACAATGAATAGCTTGAAATGGTACAAAAGTAAGTGGTGAACTGCCAGAGGTTTAAAAAAAAAAAAAAAAAAAAAGGTAAGGTTCCCTAAACTGAAAAATAATGTACATTTCAGAATTATGCAAAAAGGCCTTTTTCAGGAGCACAAAATGGATTAACAATTTAAAGCTGTTCTGCAACAATGGAGCTTGATCAAGCCTTGAAGCTGGTGCTACTAATTCCTACAGCTGTTCCAACTTTTCTGGATTACTTCCAACCCCCTCTGTCTGCATATAAGCAGTGTTGGAACACACTGTGGTACCATACCCTCATGAGCATCAGTTGAACAGTATTGTACTGCAGATAGTAGTGTGATGGTACACAAATGGTGAGAAAAAGGCGATTAACAATGGAAGAGAGACAGACCATCATAACACTTATAAATGTTGGTGTGTCCTACAGAGAAATAATAATAATAATAATAATAATAATAATAATAGATTGCATTTATATAGCGCTTTTTGAGACCCTCAAAGCCCTTTACAATTCCACTATTCATTCACTCTCACAATCACACACTGGTGGAGGCAAGCTACAGTTGTAGCCACAGCTGCCCTGGGGCAGACTGACAGAAGCGAGGCTGCCATATTGCGCCATCAGCCCCTCTGGCCATCACCAGTAGGCGGTAGGTGAAGTGTCTTGCCCAAGGACACAACAACCGAGACTGTCAATCCAGTCGGCTCGAACCGGCAACCTTCCAATTACAAGACGAACTGCCAACTCTTGAGCCACGATCGCCCCAATGCAGAAACCGCAAAGAAAGTCAAGGTGTTAGTGAGTACAGTTTCCTTCACCATCCAAAGGCTCAGAAACAAACTGTGACAGGAAGAGGTCTGCAGACCCAAAGACACAACTGAATCAGAGGACAAGTTTCTGAGAGTTAACAGCTTGTGTTATAGGCGGCTGACAGGAAAACAGCTTCATGCACAGCTTAACAGTGGTCGTAGTAAGAAAGTCTCAGTTTCAACTGTGAAGAGAAGACTTTGAGCTGCAGGTTTGACAGGACGAGTTGCAGCAAGAAAGCCAGACGTCAGAATAAGACAAAGAGGCTTGGCTGGGACATGAAATACCACCACTGGACTACTGAAGAAGAAGGTATTATGGACTGATGGATCAACATTTGAAATCTTTGGTTCATCACACAGGATCTTTGTACACCGTCGAGTAGGTAAAGGATGGTTCCACAGTGTGTGGTATCAACCGTCAAACATGGAGGAGGAAGTGTGATGGTCTGGGGCTGTTTTGCTGGATCCAGGGTCGGTGACTTGTACAGAGTGAGAGGCTCCCTGAACCAAAACCACAGCATTGTGCAGCACCATGCAGGACCCTCTGGTATGTACCTAGTTGGTCAGGGATTCATCCTACAGCAAGATAATGACCCAAAACATAGATCCAAACTACGCCAGAACTACCTCAGGAACAAAGAACAAGATGGTGAGCTTGAAAACATGGAGTCCAGCACAGTCTCCAGACTTAAACCCCCAAAAAAAATCTGTCCAAACTACCAAACAACGGCTCGAAACGCTGGCCACTAGGCTAAAGTGGTTAGATCTATTCAGGGTGTACTCTCAGGACAGACCCACCTAGGAGCAATAAATTGGCTACTAACAGCAGACACTTATCCAGATGAGCTAATAATTCAGATCATAAAGAATCCCCCACATTTTGTGTCAAACTAAAACCAAACAATAAATAGATATCCTTAATGCCAACTTCTGCACTGTAATTTGTCACTGATCACAAGAATTATGGCGTTGAAATTATTTTACTATATTGTAAAGCATCATTCACATAGTTCATATAGCTTAAACATCCTTCACTTCCATATTATTATTATTTTTCTAACATCACTGAAACCAAAAAATTATTTCATGTATGTATTTTAAGAAATAACAGACAAGGACTGTTTAAATGTCATTTTGTTTGTACAACATGTATTTTAAATCTTTTTTGCATAAAAATGGTTGAAAACAATACTTGATGACAACAGAGCATTTCAGAATATCTAACATGGATAAAGGAAACAGTAGTAGTGTGAAATACACAAACAAATCATAAAAAAGTATTCCTGATAGCACACTCGGTCATTAGAATACCAACTGAAATGGCTTGGTCGCTTGAGGGTTAAAAAAATCCTGGGTTGCTATGCCTGGTAAAGCTAATCGTCTTTCTGCTTTAAAATGAAGGTGAAGCTGCTCAAGTAACAGATGCAGATGTAACTTCAGATTTGTCCTTAGGAAAAAACAAAACATGAAAAAACAAATAATTGTTCTATCTGCAAATGTTCAAAGCTTGAAAAGCATCCCCTACTGCACATTTTCTGTTGAGCTAATGAGCAACAACGAGAATATGTTTTAGGCAACACAGATTGAAGGTTTGCTTTAGTGACTAGCAAACAAACAGTGTGTTTGAGGAAAGAAAATCCTTCTGTCTGCTTTGAGATTCTGCATCAATTCTTTACGGTACATTTACTCTGCAGCGCCTGTTTTACTTTGGTTTTTAGTCTGTTAGCATGTTTCTGCAGCTCCCTTTATTCTGACTTTTACAAGTCCTGCTAAAATCTGTGTTCAACAGCACACCCTCGTCATCTTTATGCGTCCTCACTGATGGTTAAATCACAAAACTGAAACTTGAAAACACATCGACACCCTATAATGTGACGGCATTTTGTTGTGAGGATTGGATAACAATTCTTGGTTTCTCCAGTCTCAGTTTGTTATTTATTCATGTTTTTAAGTCAATCTAAAATGTTTCAGTTGTGAACGGTGCCATGTACCGTACCACTACAGGGGCACTAAAAGGTGTTTGTGGGGTCCACTGTACCTCCATTTGATCATAAATGACCTGTTGATACTTGATTAATATGACTCAGCAACAATGTAATCACCAGCTAAATGCATTAAACAACCTTCCACATCTTTTCTTGAACTAACGTTTGTATTTCTGGAAACTTTATGTTGTTGTGAACTAAAACTGACATTCTAATAAAACTGGTGAGTCAACACGAATGCTGGTTTGAATCTAGCTGAGCACTTTTTTACTCTCATCAGCCACTGCTGCTGGACAATCATCAGTTATTCCAGTATAATGATGACATTAAGATTCCGACTAAAAGCGGATTTATTACGTCCTTTAGGATTCTGTTTGTCACAAGCCCAACATCCTTTGTATTCAAGACTTTTCTAAATGGCATTTTTTTTAAAATCTTAAGCTTAGTTTATTTGTCTGTCTTGGTTTTCCCAGTGACTGCATATTATTTACATGTATGTTTCTCCTGTTATCGAAAGTCAAGATCTGACCTCATGTATGCTGTTGAATTTAGAGTGAAAATTGGTTGACAGATGGAAATACATGCTTACCATTCCAGTGTTTTAACACTACACTCACAAGTTGCCACTCACTGCTTAAAAATACCTTCCATTGCATCAAATGCCACAATAACTCAAGCACAATATACAATACATCTGTAGGCTGCCCATTGTTTTTTTTCTTCATCATCTCTAGTTACATGACACAGTAAGGCTCTCGTGGCAGATGAGGTTTAGTCCTGCAGCAGGCTGGTAGGTGGGAAAGGAGCCCTTTCTTCAAGTCTTTATTAAGGAAGAAGCAGACGATAGGATTGACCCCTGCTTGGGCAAAACTCATCCACACAGTGGTGGAGAGGTACCGGTGTGGTATTGTGCAAGCCTTGACAAACACCCTCCAGTAGCAAGCTACTATGTAGGGAGACCAGAGCACCAGGAACAGTAATGTGATCACATAGAACATCCTGCCAAGCTGCTTCTCTGCTTTAAACTCCTCCATGCCTAAGAGTCGCCGGTTCTGGTTGTGCAAGTTTTGCCGTATTCCCAGCAGAGTGGGTGGCATCGGGCCCCTACCAAAACCCGCAATCCAGTTAGCAGCTGCTTGGCCTGTAGCTCCTGGCCCATGAAAGGTCCAATTCTGACTGATAGCTGGCACCATCTGGACTGGCTTCATCTTGCGGTGCTTGTACTCAAAGAGAAGTAACTTCATGTAGACGACATGTGTGGCTAGAATGAGTACAGCAAGCATTAGCATGAAGCCCAGTGTGTCATTAGCCTTGAAGTAGCGATGCTCAAAAATGCACTGGTCCTCCTCACGAATGAATTTATAGGTGCCCACATCAAAAACAGGCGGGAATGCCATTGCCACAGATAGCGTCCATACCATGCACACTACCGCCACACATGTCCAGAATGTCATGCGCTTCGAGTAAAAACGGTGGTGTGCAATGGCCATGTAGCGTGTTACACTGATGCAGAAGAGCATGAAGGCAGCATGGAAGCAGAAGAGCACTGCCATGAAGGCTACCACCTTGCAGCTGAGCACACTGTAGGTCCACGCTGAGCCATTTTTTATAGACACCAGCACAAAGGGGAAGCAGATAGCTGAGCGAATGCTGTCTGCCAGGCACAGATCCAGGAGGAAATAGTAAGGTGCCTTATGCAGAGCCTGGTCCCGGAGTACAAGCAGAGAAACCACCAAGTTCCCCACCAGACTAATGCATATGATCAGCCCAAGTAGCACCAGTTTAATATACGTAGAGATAACGGAGGATGAACTGTCTGCTACCATGCCTTCTGCAGTAGCCACCACTGCTGCCATTGGCCCCACAGGCCCTTCACTGCTCTCATTTCCATTTGCCATCCCAAATGCCCCCCCACCCATAACACCTTTTTTTTGGACAACAAAGTCACCACTCCACCACCACCTCCCCACATTGCTCCATTTCGAGCAAAGTCCCTTCGTTGTTGTGACCTCTCCTCTTGCCTCTTAATCCTCACACGGGTCCTGAAAACAACCAGAGGAGATCAAGAATTAGGCGTTTGATGGCTCTTCATCAGAAATTAAAAATCATTTCAGTCACTCATGTATTACTAGCACAGATTAAAAGGACAAAACAACACATGGCTTCTTTTTCTCTAACGCAGAAACCGCATTTTTGGTGGCAACGTCAAAAACATACTTAAAACATAATTCAGAAATGTTCAACATGACTTCGCCCGGAGTTTTCACGTGTTAGTCTACAAATGAGTACTGAAAATCATGACGATTGGGCCATTTCATATATAATCAACCAAATTTGAGGAATAAAATCTCACCTGACCCCTTAAGAGTCAATTTTTAAAAAAATATTTTTTTAATTTAAGAATTGAAGTGAAATCCCCTCCCTTTTATTCCTTTTACTGAACTTTAGTGGCAAATATCCATTTGCTGTGACACTTGTTTAATTTTTTGGTTAAATTTTAGGTACATGACACTGAACACAAGGTGTGAAAAATCATTTTAAAAACGATAACAACAGTTATGAAACAAACCAGTGCTAGCTGGATTGGGACATGTAAAACTAATTGAATTGAAATAAAAATATACATAATATCTTTATCAGTTTGGTCAAATTTCACAACCTTTATTTTTGACTAGGGATAACTAAACACTGTGAATAAGCTGTATTTATATTTTAACATCTACACTGAAATTCTGAAAAAGATCTACTACTAAACACTAAAGAGAAACATGATCAAATAATAAAAAGCAATAAAACTACTCAGAGTGTACAGGCTTATACTAACTCTGATCGTCACAGTGTCTTCATACTTCTGATACCCTGTGTGATGTTCAGCCCTATAAAGTTTATGTTATTATCTTCTGCAATTAGGAAA
The DNA here is from genome assembly GCF_965226115.1 of Aulonocara stuartgranti. Classification (NCBI taxonomy): domain Eukaryota; kingdom Metazoa; phylum Chordata; class Actinopteri; order Cichliformes; family Cichlidae; genus Aulonocara; species Aulonocara stuartgranti. The sequence continues at coordinate 19,749,909 of NC_138956.1, forward strand.
CTAACTAAAATAATGAAAATGAAAAGGTGAAAAAGCGGAACAAAATATTGTCTAAGGATTCAGAGAATCTGGACAAATGTCTGTAATCATCAGACCCTCGGGCAGCACTGTATTAAAAAACAGACATCACTCTATCGTGGACATCACTGTGCTCAGGAACACTGCCAGAAATCACAGTCTATGAGCACAGGTTGCTGTGGTATCCACAAATGCAGGTTAAAGCTTTGCCATGCAAAGAAGTCACATGTGAATAGGCTACAGAAATGCTGTTGCCTTCTTTATGCAAAAGGACAGAGGCAATGTGGAAAACTGTTCCTGGGTTCTTGCTGGAAAACATGGACCCTGGGTTAAAAAGGAGAGAGACCATCCACCTTATCAGTGTTCATGTTTAAAAGCCTGGATCTCTCATGGTTTGGTCGTGATCTAGTGGCTATAGAAGAGGGGACCATCTTTGCAGCCATTCCCAAACTCTCTGTGAATGGTACTCATGGCCATTGATCAGTGGTCTTTCATCAATGGTCATGACAATTTGCACATTATTGATCAAGAAACTGACCTCACAGCCCATTGTTCGCCAGTGGTGCTACTTTCAGCCATTATGTACTCTTTGTAAGGTTGCGGAAACCTGCAGTCAGCTGAGGCTGGATGAGTGATGAAAGGTTTCTCACATTGAAAACGCTATGTCCAGATGAACAGAATCAACTTTTGGGGGTTTTAAGCATAATCTTAAGGTCACGGTATAGAGGCATACATGCCAACCCTCCCGATTTTCCGGGAGAATCCCAAATTTCAGTGCCCCTCCCGAAAATCTCCTGGAGCCACCATTCTCCCGAATTTCTCATGAATTTCCACCCGGACAACAAAACTGAAAAACCATATCCCAGACTGGCCCAGCCAATTCCAGTTTCCAACAATGGCTACTACTACTGCAGCTACTTAGTTTTAATATTACTCTTATTACTCTTTCTGGGTTGCAAAATAAACTTTTAACATATTTTCAGACTTTAAACTTCAAATATCTGAGCCGGGGAAATCAGCAAATTCCCAGCACATCGTTTTCAATTTTTTTCGTGGGGCGGCATCACGGGCATTGGCAAAAAAAAAAGAAAAAAAAAAAGATCGTGCTCATGCTGCCCCGACGCCAGCCAGCGCATATTGGGAATGGCATAGGCACCGATCGGTTTTCTATTGCCCATTTGCTGGGAGTAAGGGTGCCCTTCGTTTGCGAGGTGCGCCTGCTGCTTGCGGCGCAGAAAGGAGAGGGCGGGGTGGCGGGGGATTCACTGACCGGCTGGAGCAGCGTCTAATAACCAACTCGCAAAATAAAACAAAATAAAAACAAACCAACAAACACGAAAACACCAGACATCATGATACAGACTTATAATTTGCACCGATGTTTTTTTGAAATTCTATACACGAAAAGTGAGCGCGAGAGCCCTCGGTGCACCTGCTTGCTGCTGAAGTCAAAGTAAACTTTATTGTCATCTCCGCTACAGTACAGTATACAGGGAGTGCAGAATTATTAGGCAAATGAGTATTTTGTCCACATCATCCTCTTCATGCATGCTGTCTTACTCCAAGCTGTATAGGCTTGAAAGCCTACTACCAATTAAGCATATTAGGTGATGTGCATCTCTGTAATGAGAAGGGGTGTGGTCTAATGACATCAACACCCTATATCAGGTGTGCATAATTATTAGGCAACGTCCTTTCCTTTGGTAAAATGGGTCAAAAGAAGGACTTGACAGGCTCAGAAAAGTCAAAAATAGTGAGATATCTTGCAGAGGGATGCAGCAGTCTCAAAATTGCAAAGCTTCTGAAGCGTGATCATCGAACAATCAAGCGTTTCATTCAAAATAGTCAACAGGGTCGCAAGAAGCGTGTGGAAAAACCAAGGTGCAAAATAACTGCCCATGAACTGAGAAAAGTCAAGCGTGCAGCTGCCAAGATGCCACTTGCCACCAGTTTGGCCATATTTCAGAGTTGCAACATCACTGGAGTGCCCAAAAGCACAAGGTGTGCAATACTCAGAGACATGGCCAAGGTAAGAAAGGCTGAAAGACGACCACCACTGAACAAGACACACAAGCTGAAACGTCAAGACTGGGCCAAGAAATATCTCAAGACTGATTTTTCTAAGGTTTTATGGACTGATGAAATGAGAGTGAGTCTTGATGGGCCAGATGGATGGGCCCGTGGCTGGATTGGTAAAGGGCAGAGAGCTCCAGTCCGACTCAGACGCCAGCAAGGTGGAGGTGGAGTACTGGTTTGGGCTGGTATCATCAAAGATGAGCTTGTGGGGCCTTTTCGGGTTGAGGATGGAGTCAAGCTCAACTCCCAGTCCTACTGCCAGTTTCTGGAAGACACCTTCTTCAAGCAGTGGTACAGGAAGAAGTCTGCATCCTTCAAGTAAAACATGATTTTCATGCAGGACAATGCTCCATCACACGCATCCAAGTACTCCACAGCGTGGCTGGCAAGAAAGGGTATAAAAGAAGAAAAACTAATGACATGGCCACCTTGTTCACCTGATCTGAACCCCATTGAGAACCTGCGGTCCATCATCAAATGTGAGATTTACAAGGAGGGAAAACAGTACACCTCTCTGAACAGTGTCTGGGAGGCTGTGGTTGCTGCTGCACGCAATGTTGATGGTGAACAGATCAAAACACTGACAGAATCCATGGATGGCAGGCTTTTGAGTGTCCTTGCAAAGAAAGGTGGCTATATTGGTCGCTGATTTGTTTTTGTTTTGTTTTTGAATGTCAGAAATGTATATTTGTGAATGTGGAGATGTTATATTGGTGTCACTGGTAAAAATAAATAATTGAAATGGGTATATATTTGTTTTTTGTTAAGTTGCCTAATAATTATGCACAGTAATAGTCACCTGCACACACAGATATCCCCCTAAAATAGCTAAAACTAAAAACAAACTAAAAACTACTTCCAAAAACATTCAGCTTTGATATTAATGAGTTTTTGGGTTCATTGAGAACATGGTTGTTGTTCAATAATAAAATTATTCCTCAAAAATACAACTTGCCTAATAATTCTGCACTCCCTGTATAGAGAGACGAGACGACGAGGCTCCAGTTACAACAGTGCAAGTAAACAAACAATATATATAAGAAGAGTAAGAAAATAAATATACACTTTAGGACTAGGGGTAAAGGGATCAATAACAATTTAAAATTTACAGTTTGTTGATTTAAAGTCTCACACACAACCCGTCGAAAGGGGAGGGGCCGGCTGCTTCCAAATAGAGCACATTTCATTTATAATGTTGTAAATCCAAGCCCATTATGTATTCATGATTTGAATCCTGGGCTGTGTGAAATCTCAGAAATGCACCTTAGACAAAGTGAATCTGTGAACTAAGGTGTAGGTGTGTTAGATTATGTTGTGGTGATCCTCGGGTTGAGGGATGGCTGTTCATACTAGAGTGCAAAATTAAAACCAATGGAAGATGGACAAGAAAAGTTCAAAGCCATCAGGTCCTCAGTTTAGAAAAAAGAGAAAAGAAGAGGAAGAGAAACGAGAAAAAGATACAGGTAAGCAGATGTGTCATTGGATAATGGCAGGTCATGTATCCTGAAACAATCAGAATAAGAATACTTTATTAATCCCTAAGGAAATTATGTGTGTTACAGTTGCTCCAAGAAGAAATGGTAAAAATAGCAACAGTAACAGACTTAACTCCAAACAATACATTATGTTACAGATTTTAATATTAATTAGTCATTGTCAATTGTTGATTTGTCCTGTTCTCATTGTATTACGAATTATCATGGCTGTTTTGTAGCCGTTTGCATACTATGCATACTCTCTCTGTCTTTATATGTGTGTGTGTACAACAGTTTTATGTTAATGTACAATCCTTAATATGTTTTGTCTGTGTGTGTGTGTGTGTGTGGGTGGGTGGGGTGGGGGCCCAGGGCGCCAAACAGGCTAGGACCACCACTGCTCTGGAGGGTTCTTCCGGGGTTTCACACAGCTGAATAAATGTCAAACAGTAAACAGGGCCGAGTACAATAACCTCAGTTTGATGAGAAGAAGAGTAAGAGAAGAACACTGAACAAGAATGGCATCCATACCACGGCTGCAAGAAAAAAAGCTTTGTTCTCAAAAAGAACAGTGCTACCACGACCACACGGAAAGAAGACCAGAACACTCTTAAATACAGTTTTGTGGATATGTCAAACTAAAATATCACTTTGTGGTTTAAATGATAACTCTTCAATGCAGAGAAACCAGAGCACTGCATTACAGTGGTGACTTAATTTCAGCACATTTTATTTCTGCTTCGGGAAGGCTAACCGTCATTGATGACACTACATTTAAACTTGTATTAGCAAATTCAATCCCAAACCCACTTTGTAAAAACAAAACATCCCGACACTTCAAACTTTAGCTTTGTTCAAGACTATATCAAAAAGTGAAAAAGCAATGCTGCTCTTCCCTGTTTATTTGGTAGAAGAGGATTAGAGCAGAGTTTCAAATCCCTGGCTTCACTAAGTGGCAGGAATAACTGTTCCTTATGAGTTTAACTGTTTAACTGGATGTTTCTAATTTAGCACTGAGATGACAGTTTAAAACAGCAATTTGACAACCATCGGAAAACACACATTACCGAAGGAATTCTCTTGCTGACGTTTTAGGATTTATGTTGAAGTTAATTTGATAGGATTTACAAAAATACAGAGCTAAGAGCACACTGTCAACACGAATTGAAGCCCTGCTAAGCCACAGGCTGGGAGCTGTGGTGAATTCTGTGAGAGAGGCTGTGCATCTTAAAGGAGGGGCTTTGTCAAGCTGAAAGTTGGTTGGCGGCGGAGGGCAGAGTCACTGTCAGGAACTGGGTAGCAACAGCAACCCAGTACCTCTAGCTTTACATCGGTGGGAGGAGGCGACAAAGCTCACTGGATGAGATGTACATTGTTGGTTTCTGACAGCTGCACCCAGCATCAGGCTTCCCTACATGGAGTCTACAGGTCTGTTGAGGACATGGGGGCCACCGGGTGCTACAGTCCAGCCTTAAGGAGGGTGGCTGGCTCAAAACCTGAAACAGTGTTGTCTATATGCCCCCAGGAGTTTGTTCTGTGTTCTGTGAATGGCCCAAACATCAAATGATACTAAATAAGTTGGCAGTCCCAGTGCTGATCAAGGTTGTATAGCTGCTGGAAATCCTGTATTATTTATCATCAACATCATTTATGCTGCTCTGAGGCATGCTTCAACATTCTGATTTGTTCTACATTCAGAGGCCCTCATTTGGTGCTCACCCTGTAGAGGCTGGGGCAGACAAAGGGCAACAGTCTTAGCAAGCTGCAATTGTCTGGGCCTAGAGGATGCTAGAAAAATGCCAGCAAGAGCTTACTGCACTCAGATAAATATACAGGCACACAGAAGCAGAAAGTGTGACATTTTGTGTAGGCAATATTAAATGGCAGTCATACTGAGCTCCTTACCTGCCGTGGGTTGCTTGTCCAGATGTCTGTTGCAGTCTACATGAAATACGGTGATGCACCTGGCTTCTAGCCTAAAAACAGAAGCATAGGTAACGTTGCCGGTGGACCAAATCTGTATTAAAAAAAAAAGTGTTGCACACTACCTTTAAAAATCAAAAGGTTTAAAGAAGCAAAAGCAGCTTTCCTCTTTTTTCTTGTGCATGTCATATCTCGGTGCTTTTCACACAACCTGTGCCGGTGGCCAGTAAGCGCCTAGTCCCATTCACAGCACACAGTGTGTACGCCGCCATTCAAACACTTTATGATGCGTATGCTGTCAACTCGTATCTCCTGTTTATATGTTAGAAATCTGAGGCAGTAATATCCTGTAAAAGCAGCCGTAAAGCCATGTTTGGTAGGGGCTGTCAGACAGCAACAGACGCCCTGTGGATCCTCTGCTTCTTGCGGTCGTCGGAAACCTTGACGATTCCTCGCTGCACTTCCGTGCGCAGTATTCCAGTCAAGTCGGAGGAAACCTCCCGTGTGTTGTTCATGAAATCCTTTAGCATGTCGAAGCAATGCAGGGCTTCTGCTTAGAAAAAATTGGTTAGCTTGCTAACGTGCTGAGGCCAGACAGCTCCAGGCTGCGCGATGACACGGATACCAGTCCTCATTGTGTCCCGCAGCCTGTCAGTACCCAGGCATGATAAACAGGAGCATACGTGGGATTACAGCATAGATGGAAATATCTCCGGCCGTGAACTGGCAGATGGAAATGCAGTATGCAAAGGACAGCTTCTGTGGGCCCAGCTTCGGTAATGAGCACCAAAACAGGCAACTCCTCCTGGTATCGCAGTGATTTTAATCCCGTTAGTTCCACGGACAGGGCCGATCTGAAGCACGGGGATGAGGGCACCCTTCCCCCCATTGTATTTAAACTAACATCATATGAGTGCTACTTTTCATCTGTAAAGAGTAAAAATGAATAAATGCATTTTTTCACAATTAATCTAAAGAAAATGACACACTAAATCAAATCCTTTTGATGAAGCTTAAAATTGACATGAAATCTCGTGTATTTTTACAATATACCGTAATTGCAGATCGTATCTTATTATGATTCCACATAGCAGAGTAGCACTTAATAAAGTAATGGCGTCACTTCTATTAATAATCTCATAATAGTGTCATAATGATGCTCCAATATAACATTACTACATTTAAATTTGCAATGTTTGTCCTTAAAATATTTAAAATGAAAAATCTACTGTAAGAACAAGATTGCTCTTCCTGCAGGAAATACATTCTGACGGTTTGAGTAAGTAATTACTGAAGTTAACTCAATAAGGGAGAAAAGATTCTAGATAAATATGAAAGAAGCTGTACATAATACTACATTTGTGAGATGGTTATGAGCATTTTTTTCTAATAGTTAAAAATTATTTGTGAAGAACTTCATGAAGTCATTGCTAGTTAAGGTTAAAGGAATGGTTGACTCAACAGAGCTCTGACTTTTTGTCGGCCTGACTGCAGTGGTAAAGACAAACCTAGGGTTGTTCTTATTTTGTTTAATTAGTGATGAATAGTAAGATGTTCCAGGTTCATGCAGGTCTTTTAATTTTTTTTTCAAACCAACAAACAATTTTTCCAGGTTAAATGATGATCTTCTAAGTTAATGAGATGCTATTTTCTCTCCAGCTTACGAGTTATCTGTGTCATGATTCGGCTGTGTGGCAGGCAGGAAGTGGACCCAAACGCAAGCTCACAGAGGCAGGAATGAACTCAAAACACAGCTTTATTGCTGGAGGGAAACAGCGAAACAAACTGATAAGAAACTACACTGGGAAGCAATACACTAGCACACAGAGAAACACACAGCCATGAATGAGGAGAATGCGACACTGAACAGAGGGAGACGCGGACATAAATACACAGAGGTTTAACGAGGAAGGTGGGAGCACACGGGGAACACAGCTGACACAGATAATCGTAACGAGACAGGGCAGGAGCAACACAACATGACGCATACTGACGGGAGACTGTCAAAGTAAAACAGGAAGTACACAGAGGCGCAGACAGGAGGAGAGAGGGAGCACGGGGAGAGCACAGACATAACGGGCTGGGGAAAACATGGAATAAAACACAAGGGGAAACGAGGGCTCACAGATACACAGAGGGGCACACAGGGGGTAAAAGTCACAAGGGGAAGTCAAATAAGGAACAAAATACAAAAATACATGAAACTAAGAATGCTGGGCCAACATGGCCCAGGATTATGACAATCTGCTTTAAGATGTGTATTTGAAAGTTATACCAGGGAGTCGAGTACTTCTAATTTTAAGGCTTTCTTTTTCAGAGGAGCTACAGTATCCAGAGTTTTAGGTAGTGACGAAATAAAATTATTAACAGTGTAACCGACCTGTGGAGTAGTGTTCAGGTCATTGCTCTGCACTGTGTTTGCACAGGGCGTTGAAGAAGACAACAGTGGATAAATTATATCTTTAAACTTAGTTGTATCCAGGGCTGGACTGGGACAAAAAATTGGCCGGTTTCCTCTTTCTGGCGCAAAGTGGGCGATAAACAAACAAGAGAGAAAAGCCGATCAGCTGATCATTGATCAGTTTCATGATTGAAGTAGCAACAGGAGAGAGAGAGGGGGAAAGAATGAGCAAAGAAGAGGCAGCTGACAGCGTACAGAAGCCGAATAACTCCAGCTTTGTGTCTTTTTCCATTCTAGCTGAAGTACGGGACACAATACAAAGCGCGTAATATTTTCTCTGAATGCGGGACGATTCCGTTTTTTATGGGATGGTTGGCAACTCTAATAACTAACCTTATGAATAAAATATAGTTCACTATCAGTAACATCATAGCACCCGCCCAGACATGCTAGCTAGTATGCAGTACGAGTTATTGTAACTGATTGTAAAAAGTTAGCACAACGAAAATAGCTACAACTAAACTTGGTTTATATCTGACCCAGATAGACTGCAGGTCATAACTTCTTACCTGAAGTTCAGTTCACCTGACACTCGGACCGGCGGCCGCCTCGGGTCTCTCCTCCTCCTGCCTTCCCTTTTCCTCATCCACCTGCTGGCCTCTGTGAAAGCTCCACCATAGCCACCACCAAACAACTGAGTTATTTTTACACACCGGCCAGCATCTGGCCAATCCACCACCTTTCATTGTTTATACTGTTACAAAACAAACAAACAAAACAAAACCCATCGGCCCATAAAAACGAAGAATCACCATCGGCCCACTGGGCAAATACCCGGTATGCTCGATGGCCAGTCCAGCTATGGTTATATCCCTTATGGAAAGAAATCTACTGTGATGATATCTATTCCCCACTTCTGTGTAATTCATTATTGTAAAGTGAAATGTTTCTAAGACATGATCAAATAAAAAAGGTTTTCAGGAAATACTGTTAAATATTCTGTTTGTATTCAGTATGTCAGGACAAGAGTGTTAATAAAGTGGTGGGTGGGTTCTTTTACATTTTGAAGGAACTGTGTCTTAATTCCACTAATTTCACATACAAGTTATTAGACAGAAACATGGGTGTGCCATGGGTTCCCCAATATCAACCATTGTGGCCGACTTGTAAGTGGAAGAAGCGGAAAAGAGGGCTTTGTTATCCTACCCTGGAATACCACCAAGTCATTGGTTCAGATATGTTAATGACACCTGGGTGAAAATCAAATCGGGGGTTCCCTGACACAGTTCACTGTTCATTCATTGGGCTGGTTTCAGTTGTTGTGCAATGTACTGTTTATTGTCCAGAACCAGAAAATTAGAGGTCATCCACGTCTTTATTTCTGTAAAACATTCCTGCAGTTTAACTAATTGGTGTGTGTTATCTGGCTTTATGGATAGATAGAGTTGGGTGTCATCTGCATAGCAGTGAAAATGTATGGTATGTCTTCTGACGATACTGCCAAAGGGAAGCATATATAATTGGTCTAATAGTTAAAATTTATTTGTGAAGAACTTCATGAAGCCATTACTCGTTAATGTTAAAGGAATGGTTGGCTCAGCAGAGCTCTGACTGTTTGTCAGCCTGGCTACAGTGCTGAAGAGAAACCTAGGGTTGTTCTTATTTTCTTTAATCAGTGAAGCAACAAACTATTTCTCCAGGTTAAATGATGATCTTCTATCTCTTTTGTGATAAGCCATTTCCTCTCCAGCTTACGAGTTATCTGCTTTAAGGTCCACGTTTGAGAGTTATACCATGGAGTCAAGTACTTCTGATTAGAGGCTTTATTTTTCAGAGGAGCTACAGTATCCAGAGTCGTTCGTAGTGAGGAGGTGAAATTATTAACAAGATAATTGACCTCTGTTGGAGTAGCATTCAGGTAGCTGCTCTGCTCTGTGTTGGTACAGGGCATTTAAGATGCTAACAGTGGGAGAATTTTATTCTTAAACTTAGTTACAGCACTTTCAGAAATGTATCTACTGTGATGAAGTCTACTCCCCACTGCTGTATAATTCATTATTGTAAATGTCAGTTTATGAGGAAGCCACTGAATGCATTGGAGAAGCAATGGAGAGAGATAAAACAGGAGAGATGCCCTGGATCTCTGCTGTCACATGAAATGCTGCCAGAAGGGGGCAGTATTTCAAGCCAATACAGGCTCTAGTGGTGGAAGATCTCTGATCTGCACAAACACAGACTTTGCTATAAACAGAGTTTTGGCTCGGAGTAGAACACATAACCATTTGAAGCAGAAACATAAGCTGACAGAGAAAGAGGCAGTCAGACAGTTTCTTGGAGAGTGTCTCTGTTTGCAGATTCATGGAGACTGAATGCTAAAGTTAGTGTGTTGTGTAGTTAGTGTGTAGTGTCAGAACAATGAGGCGACTGCTGAATGTCACAGTTGCTGCCAAAAAGCCACCAAAGGCAGGTTATAAAGTAAACTCTGATGTGCTCCTTCATCTTATAGCAGTGGTCCCCAACCTTTTTTGCACCATTGACCGATTTATGTCCGATAGTATTTTCACGGATTGGCCTTTAAGGTGTCGCGGATGAATACAACAAAATAAAACCAGTACTGGTACCAAATAAAAAAAGAAAACACACGGGAAAAGAACGAGAGACACCAAGTTAATGATTAAAATGATATATAAAAAAAAAAACAAAACGCTAAAAACAATAAAAACCCTGAATTTCACATCGGAGCCTCAACTCTTGTGGCCCGGTAACAAACAATTCCGTACCGGTCTGTGGGGTCCGCTGTCTTATAGTGGACAAAAATTATTTTTTGGAGTGGCACAAATAATTTGTGTGGCATCTTATTTGATGCAGAACACCTGATTGTAAATAGTTTTAAATGTTTATTTTAAAAAAAGAAGAAGCCTTGGCTGCATTTTTAGATAAATAGCTGCATATACCTTTGTTGTTTACAAAACTCAGTTACTTTTTTGAAGAAATACACAGCATTACTGGAGGCCAAAGCAATGCCATCCAGAGTAAGAATCTGGTTAGATACCATATTTCTAAGATTTTCAGGGCCGAGTACAATAACCTCAGTTTGATCTGAATTAAGAAGCAGAAAGTTAGCAGCCATCCAGGTCTTTATGTCTTTAAGACATTCCTGCAGTTTGGTGTGTGTTATCTGGCTTCATAGACAGATAGAGCTGGGTGTCATCTGCATAGCAGTGAAAATGTATGCTATGTCTTCTAATGATACTGTCTAAGGGAAGCATGTATAATGTAAACAGAATTGATCCTAGCACCGAACCCTGTGGAACTCCATAATTGACCTCAGTGTGTGAAGAGGACTCTCCATTTACATGCAAAAATTAGATAGATATGATACAAACCACTGCAGCGCAGTACCTGTAATACCTACAGCGTGCTCCAATCGCTCTAATAGGATATTATAGTCAACAGTATCAAACGCTGCACTGAGGTCTAGCAGCATATTTAAGATTGAAGCATCAATTAATGGCAGGACTTCTTTGAACAGTTTTGTAAGAATGGGGTCTAAAAGACATGTTGATGGTTTGGAGGAAGTAATTATTGAAGTGAACTCAGAAAGATCAATTGGAGAAAAAGAGTCTAAATGAATATCAATGGTTCTGAAAGTAGCTGTAGGTAATATTACATCTGTGGGATGATTATTGGTAATTTTTTCTCTAATGGTTAAAATTTTATTTGTAAATAAATTCATGAAGTCATTACTAGTTAACGTTAAAGGGATGGTTGGCTCAATAGAGCTCTGACTTTTTGTCAGCCTGGCTACAGTGCTGAAGAGAAACCTGGGGTTGTTCTTATTTTCTTCAATCAGTGACGAATAGTAAGATGTTCTGGCTTTGCGGAGGGCTTTCTTATAAAGCAACAAACTATTTCTCCAGGCTAAATGATGATCTAAATTTGTGACACATCATTTCCTCTCCAGCTTACAAGTTATCTGCTTTAGGCTACTTGTTTGAGAATTATACCACGGAGTCAGGTACTTCTGATTTGAGGCCTTATTTTTCAACGGGGCTACAGTATCCAGAGTCGTACGTAGTGAGGAGGCAAAGTTATTAACAAGATGATCGACCTTCAGGTAGCTGCTCTGCTCTGTGTTGGTACAGGGCATTGAAGATGATAACAGTGGGTGGATTATATTCTTAAACTTAGTTACAGCACTTTCAGAAAGACATCTACTGTGATAAAGTCTACTCCCCACTGCTGTGTAATCAATTATTGTAAATGTAAATGTTATCAGGAAATGATCAGACAGGAGAGGGTTTTCAGGAAATACTGTTAAATGTTCAGTTTCTATTCCATATGTTAAAACAAGATCTAGAGTGTGGTTAAAGTGGTGGGTGGGTTCTTTTACATCTTGAGAGAAGCCAATTGAGTCTAATAAGAGATTAAATCCTGTATTGAGGCTGTCATTTTTAGCATCTACATGGATGTTAAAATCACCCACAATAATTATTTCATCTGAACTGAGCACTAAATCAGATAAAAAGTCTGAAAAATCAGACAGAAACTCTGTAAGAGTCAGGTGGACGATAGATGATAACAAGCAAGACTGGTTTCTGAGTTTTACAGCTGGGGTGGACAAAGCTAAGCACCAGGCTTTCAAATGAATTAAAAGTCTGCCTGGGTCTTTGGTTGATTGATAGGCTGGTGTGTAAAATTGCTGCCACACCGCCCCCTCAGCCTGTGCTTCGAGGTTTCTGATGATTAGAATAACTCGGGGGTGTTGATTCATTTAATCTAATATAATCATCCTGCTGTAACCAGGTTTCTGTAAGTAAATCGATTTGTTGATCAATTATTAAGTCATGTACTAGCAGAAGAGAGAGACCTAATGTTTAATAATCCCCATTTCACTGTTTTACTCTTTGGTTCAGATGTGGATACAGTATTGTTCTTTCTTTGTGATTTTTTTATATTTAAGTCATTTTTTGCTGGTTTTTAGGGTTTGTTTTTTTTTGTCTGTTTGGGAGCTGACACAGTCTCTACAGAGATGAGGTTTTGGGGGGATAGCCGGAGGAGAGAAGCTGTAAGACTGCAACTCTGCTTCCTGGTCCCAACTCTGGATAGTCATGTTTTGGGGGTGTTTAATAAATTTGGCCAGATTTCCAGAAATGAGAGCAAGATAACTGCTAAGATACAGACGGACAAACTGGTGGCTAACGGCTAATGACTAACCACCTGGACATTGTAGTGGTAGACAAGCAGAGGAGGACGGTCATAGTGGTAGATGCAAGTATACCAAATGAAAGCAACATCAGGAAGAAAGAAAACTCAAGATTATCTGGAGGGTGAAGGTAACAGTGGTCCCAGTGGTAATCTGTGCACTCGGTGCAGTGACCCCCAAGCTAGGCAAGTGGCACCAGCAGATCTCAGGAACAATATTGGACCCTCAAGCTCCCAGGCCTCGTCAGCGCGTTAACGAGCTAGCTGCTATATATATATATATATATATATATATATATATGTATATATATATGTATATATATATATATATAATTTATTTATATATATAGCTGTGAAAGTAAATCTGACAGCTTGTTACTATCATACGTATCTGAAAAAACTTGAAACAATTTGATTGAAAACACTAATGCAATGCTTAACAGCAATTAGGAAAGTGAGAGAGCAAGACTTCTGACTGAGAAAAGTTCAGTGTGCTGTTGTGATATGCAACTCGTTCTCACTCCCAAAGCGTAACATTTTACGCTAGGTGACAAATCGTCACCATATTACGTTTTCGGCTACCCAACACGTTCCTAAATGACGACCTCGGAAAAAAGAGGACATATGAGAACCGTCTGGACTGAATCTACACATGTTCGCTCTTTTTCTTCAAATCGCTTAGAAACACGCTATTTAACATCATTAAAGACCTGGTTAAGGTCAGGAATAAGGTTATGGTTAGGGCTAGGGATAAGGTTAGGTTTAGGGCTGGAATACAGGGCTGGAACGTCTATTACCGCGGGAGTGTCATTCACTGGATTCCAGCCATAACCCGCCGCGTACCATAAGAATGCCGAAGGTCTCCTTTCGCGTTCCCCAGGAACGCCGCGGGACGTGACAAAACGTCGACATGTTACGCCTCGGGAGTGAGAATGCTTTGTGATATAATAGTGTGTATAAAAACAATGAGAACCCATATGGAAAAGAAATAGTAAAAACTTATATGATTTACTCATGAAAGTGGCCACTTTCTCATTACTTTCATATATTGTTTTAGTAAGTATCCAAAACATACAAGTTTCATTATATAATTTTTCAAGGGATCTTATACGTGTTTTCACTCTTGTATGCTTTTCATACAAGCTTCACACAAGACAGATACAAACTTTATAATATATATATATATATATATATATATATATATATATATATATATATATATATATATATATATATATATATATTAGGGGTGCAACAATATTCGTATCGATATTGAACCGTTCGATACAGTGCTTTCGGTTCGGTACGCATATGTATCGAACAATACAACATTTGTAATTTATTTTATCAATTTTCCTTCTGACGATGCTGTCTGTGTTGAGCGCTCAGTGAATCTGTGTTCGACTACTCCGCCTAGGCTGCACTGTCGAGCGCAGATCCACTGAGCGCTCAACACAGACAGCATAGTCAGAAGGAAGAGCGCAGGGCAAGCTAGCGAGACAGAAGTTAAGCTCTACTTGCAACAGGCAAATTGAACCTCATTCAGATCTGGCGTTTGGAATTATTTTGGTTTTCATGTGACGTATGACCCTGAAGGTAAGCGAGTCATGGACTAAAGTAAAACAGTATGTTGGATGTGCCATGCAATGCTCAATTACATTGGTGTGAACTAGTGTGTTAGCGCAGTTAGCTCGTTAACGTGTTGGCCGTCTAGCCCCATGCACGGAGCGATCGGCGGTAGCTCGTTAACGGAGATTTGCCGTGTTGTGGCGTTAAGGTCATTTCAACGAGATTAACCTGAAAGCACTAGTGGGAACACAACGAATATGACTGCACATTTACGCCGACATCATCCTAGTGCAAAGACAAGTGGAAGCAGACAAAAAAAAGCAAGCATGCTACTAACTTTAGCCGAGTCATTTAGACAGCTGTTAGCACATGATTCTCCTTATGCTGCTGAGAATATAGCCCAGAAGAAGCGGATAGTATAGCTTTTATTTTGGAAAGAGCCATTTCTCTGTAATAAACTCTATATATATATATATATATATATATATATATATATATATATATATATGTATATATATATATTTCTTTTCCATATGGGAAAGGCTGAATTTTCTCCTCACTCCTCATATCCAGATACATAAAAGTCATAGTTGAAAATGGCAAAAATGCTCAAAGCAGGCTAACCAGTTATTTTATAGATACATCTGTAAAATAACTGGTAGCATTATGGCTATAAAATCCACCTGTGGAACCTGGTGACCATGGTCATTCAGACTTCTTCTGTTTCACAGCTCTTGAGTAAATAGGCGATTTGGCTGGAAAATGTAAAATGCAGTGTAATGTTCAACCACATTTATTTTCCACATACATCTAACATTCTTCTTAGATTGGTGGTTCTTCTTCACATACTTTTGCGCTTTCCTTTTACACTACCATCACACAGAGAATATGGTTTAAGAAGCGTTTCACAGCAGCAAAGTCTAAGCCTAGTCTAAGTTATGTGACACTGATCAGCAGTTTTGGAAAGGTCACTTATGAAACGTAATAGCTCACAGTTTTCTAGTTTCCCTGATCAAAATATAATTTTTAAGACAACTAATTATTTCATAGAAGTCAAAGTGAAATATTATGGACTCTTTAGCACTGAAGGTCTCTTTCTCTGTAGTTATGACATCCCAGTTTGGTTGTGTTGACTGCTTACAGGCATGACAAACCAAGAGTAATATACATTTGACTGGCTGAACTCAGCAGCAGCAACGACGGTGTTACCCTCTGATTTGTCTAATCATTTGGTTTGCTGACCTATTTTTTTCTGAAAGTAGCCAAAAAGAAGACATTCCTGTATGAAAAAATGTACACAATGAATGGTATATTTTATATATCCCAAAAATCATAGACAGACTCTATTTTAGTAAGGGAGGATATAATAATGGAGGAATAAACAAATGACCTACAGCAATATGCTCTTCTTTCTCTTTTCGGTATTGCCACTAATAAGCTGTATGTTGGTGAAGCAAATACAGCAATGCAAAAAGTAGTAGCATATATATGTTCACACAGCATGGTAATGTTTATGTAATACGCGTATTGAAACGCTAGACTTTGTACCTTGTAGCAACAGATTATGTTTAAAGTAACAAATGAGTTAAATAATTAAATGAACTTATGAAATGAACTGAACAGAAATTTTAAAATAAAGATGGATTTAAAAAAAAATAACTGCATCAGATGTGATCAGTTTAATTTAGAAAAAAACAAGTGATAAAAGCTGCCTCAGTCCTGAGGCACAGGTTACCTAATAAGGTTAATAATAATGACAAAACCTTCTAAAGAAAATAAAGCTTTGAAGGTTCTTGAGCTTCCGTTGTGCCTCAGTGGCATTCTGTTAGGTTAGATGACCTTTGACAACACAAAAAAATAACCTCAGAATGAGCTGTTTACACCTGTTAGAATGTCATACAGCATGTTACTGGGCTTTCCCCCCGCTTACTGCTTTAATACTTCCTCTCCAAAAAAATCTATTCGTGTACCATTTGAGGTTGTTGATACTGAAATGATTACAGATTTACACAGAACAAGCATTCTGACACAAGGAAATAAAATTTCCGAGCAGTTTAAAAACAATAAGTAATTATTCATTACTAAATGAATTTTCATATGAACAGACTGGCACTGCCACCCAACCAGCTCCTTTACATTATAGTGAAAAACAAGTTCTTTTTAACTCTGTCATCCAAAGAGGCGCTTAGACACAGAGCATGAACACTGAGCGGTCGATTATGACCGATTCAGCTGCTGACAACCAAAAAGCACGGAACAGAAAGTCACGCAGCCAGACGTAGAAAAGACTTAAATCCACATGAGCGCTGTATTGGTAGGATTAACATAAGTCCACCGAAAAGATTTATGGAAGTACAATGTTTAATTAAGACTTTGTTCTTTATAACGTTGATTTAATCACTTGGTTGTGTCATTAAAGTTTAAATCTCTTTTGCAAAATAAAAATGTGTGTATTTCTTTTGCAATTGATTTCTGTGATGATGTCCTTTTGTCTTTTCTCATACAATATATATTGATCAGCAGGGTTTTTTGTTTTGTACGCCAACTTCAGTCTACATCAAGCTCCTATGGTCTCCTAGGTCTAATGAACAGTGTTAATATACAAGACAAATGCATGCTCACAGACACAGTTTGCTATCTAACTAAACAAATTCTATTACAGCAGCATTTTGTGTATGAATGACAAAAAGATGGTCTGTTAGAATCTGTGTTCACGCCAAAGGAAACCAAAAGATACTAAATATTGATAAATGATGCCTACTAGACATGTTAGTAATAATGACTCTATACTAGCTAAAGTTCTAAGATGACAGCTGAGAAAATCTGTCCTATCCTGCTAACATTATTTATCCTGTTCAACCTTTTTTATCAAGTTACCTAGTTACGATTAAGTTGAGCTCATGATTACGATTAAGTTGAGCTCATCTGCCACAGAAATTAGTAAGAAAACTGAAAACAGTTTGGCTTCATTTAGTTCTCTTATCTTATTTGTTCAAATCCAGAAAAATCCACATTTTATTCAGTCAAAAATTGTATTTTATTTGGCTTTAATCCCGGCGGCCACCAAGTTAATGCACACAGTAACACAATAACAGTCCAACATTGCTGCCAATAGAATTAAATAAGATAATATGAAAGTATGTGGGTAAATGTAACATGACTAACTGTGACCTCATATGACTGTATTTGAACGCTGACTTACATGATATATTACTTTGTATGAGTATATGATTCCTGCTTGAGTCAGATCAAATCCAGATAAAATTTCAGCGAAGAACCATGACTGCATTTCGACTTCCTGACATCATAAATGGAAGATTATATTATTGTGTTTACGATATTACTTTCATTAATTAAGATGCCAAGTGAAATAAAATGTATATTTAGTATATTTTAGCTCAACCAAGCAGATCATAGATCTGCTGTCAGGGTGGATGCTCAATTAGGGACTCTGCATGACCCTTACATGCCCAAAAAGTATAAGCAGTCCTACTGCTCTATAAGCCACAAGTATTATCACACACACACACACACACACACACACACACACACACACACACACACACACACACACACACACACACACACACACACACACACACACACACACGCGCAGGGTTAGGGTTACCTGGGTTACACTAAGAAAAGAAGGTGCTGACTGGTTCTGCATATTAAAGGTGCCATGGCCAAATGTGCATTAATAATGCTGGTTAGAGTGGATATTCTAGATGTGAAGGTTTAAACACTGTCATTACCAACACCCTGGTACTGTACCTGAAAAAAGTCAGAGTAATGCAGCAGTGTTTTATATTCTATTTGGCAGTGTCTCAAAAGGTGGATTTAAAATCAGACCTAAAAATTAAAAGGTCAAAATGCTTTTCTTTTTCTAGCTGTAGAGAACCGGAGAGAGCGAATACTTCATATATCCATGCATTTTGTTCTTCCAAAACTTTAAACTACAGGAGATAATATGCCAAATCTAATTTCTTTGAAATTCTGAATTCAGGACTTTCACTATAAAATGTCAGCTTCACACTGGTAGGATTTGACCTCGATTGAAACACACAGTCAGCCCCATTTTGGACTGAATCAGCTGAATCAGCCTTAAAATCCAACACATTTGTGAAGGAAGAACTGAATCACTAACACATACTAACAATATTTTTGTTTTCGCTCTGAATCATACAGACACATCATCAGTAACAGTACTCAGAACAAAAGCTTGTCAGCAAAAAAAAAACAATTAAAAAAAGAAAGAATTTTCACCTCATCACAATGACATGTGTGGAATGAGAAAGTACAGTCATCAAAGCTTTTCTCACTCTGCCAATATTCACACGAGAACATTACTCACACAGTAAGAGATGGTACTAACTCATATTTGAGCTCAGGTATAACTGCAGCATCAGGTATACGTGCAAAGCCATACCTTTCAGCAGATATCTGTATCACTGAGGAAGGACAAATAAGCCAGTTCCTTCAGGTGTTCAGACCTGAAGGAACTGCTGAGTCCTTTCATTGCTGTCATCTGGCTACACTTTCTTTTTTGAAATGAAAGACCTCAAGTTGAGTGTGAAAATCGATGGAAACAAGAAAAACCCTTCAAGCAGAAATGGTCTGCTTTTTGGAACCTTAACTGCTTTACTTTCACGACAGACAGAGGAATGTACATAGTATGTACCGGGAAAAAAAGCCTGTGGTCTTTCAGCACTGAGACAATAAACAGACATAGCAGCTCAGAGAAACCAGGAATTCCAGGTAGTGATCAACAAAGTGCTGTATAGATTAGAGTAAGCTGTCAAATAAAGCATGGACGGCACTCCCATGCTGCACACATATGTACTATTACTGGAAGGAAACACATCATTGACTTACAGTCTGATGTAAATCGAAATGTCAATTTTCAATTTCATGAGCCCTACTTTTAGTTTTTTAACTTAAATTTGAAGAAATATTTTTAAAAATCTGCATTCTTCTTGTGTTACTTTTAAGACATAAACAAGGAATGTGGTCTTGATTCCATGTAGAAACTAAACTAATAAATGCAAATCTCTGACATTTTGCAGTACATGTTTGCTTTTTCAACTTCACCGAAAACCCTGTTCCAGTGTTATAGACACGCTGTCCAGAGTCCTGTAGGCTTCAAGAATATCACACCAATCTGAACCAGTGAAGAATTGATTCACACTCACAAAATAGGAATTATTACTTCTATAGATGTATTTTCAGATTGTGTGACATGCTTCTTTGTGATGAAACAATTTTAGATTTCTTTCTTTCTGTTTTTTTAATAAATTTTTTTACTTGAATTCTGCTCTTTGGCATTTTGCTGCAAAGACCCGATGTGGTTTAGATATCTGCCTCACGGATGGGCCGTTGGTCTGCCTTCCAGACTCAGTGGATGCCCAGAAGGCAGACACAAAGCTGGGGTTTGATTCATTGAAATTGTCCATTAAGAAGAAGAGAGGTGCTTCCTTAGAAAAGCAGTTTTTCACTTTTTTCCTGTTTCATTCGTGCCTCATAGATTTAGATTGAAAAACACTTTTAAATGTCACTTTTTAAAATTTGCACACTTGTATTGCAGTTCTGGTGCAAGCCTAAATTGAAAGACCTGTCATGCTGATGTGCTGTTGACTGGTGAATAAAGACATAACCTGCGTGAAAGAATGGACAGAAGAAGGTGAGCTATGTGGGAAGACGGAAAAAGTTGTTATTTTGTCAAAACTGTCGGAACCTTTCATAAATCCGTTTGCACTTTTTGCTCAGGTATAAAACAGTTTACTTTCCAACAGACAGATTTTTTTTTAGGTTGTCACAGCAGAGTTTGGAAATGTTTTTGTTGCAGTTTCTTGGTGTGTTTTGATTTGCTGACTACATGAGCTTTACATTACCCCATCTCCTGCTCTGGGTATAAATATAAGTTGATGTTGTGCTGCTTTGATGTGTCCTCGTGCTCTCAGATAGTCAGGTGAGTGCTGAACACGTATCTTTTTATTCTGGTCTTTGTACATAAAGCAGTACCAGAAACATTTATTTCAGGTCAAGATGTCCAAGATTGATTCTGATATTTAACATTTAATTATATTTTCCTTTAAAACAAAAAAGCACAGCGCTGCTGAGTAAAATTAAACATTAAGCTGAAAATTGTATGTGCTCTTTTTGTTGTTGGGTTGTTTGGGTTTTTTGTGAAATATAACTTTTTTTTTTTTTTTTTACTTTTTTCTTGTGTTGCCAACCACACTTTGCAGTCTTCCTCAAAATAAGGTCTATCTGTCATACATCTTGAAGTCGTAGTTGCTGAAAACCATATTTCCTGTGGAATTACTCCCCCCTTGAATCATTTCTCCCTCGAAGTACCTGAGAAAAGGAAGACTGTGGCAAGGAGGAGGTTCTGCATACGCTTCTCCGGTAAGCACAAATCGTACTGTTTTACAATAAATTTTCAAAAGTTATTTAATTGGACTCAATGCAGAGTGAGATGTTCAGAGCATATTTTAAAAACGTTGCGATGATGGCAACACTCAGTCAACAAGGATGTACAGTCAGTCCAAATATTTCAAATCAAAATTTTATCAAAAGCAGCATATACACAGATACACAGATACACAGACACTGAAAACAGAGAGGGCATCTCGTTAGGATGAAGGGCCCAGAAATCTTTGGGAAGCTATTTAAGATGATAATTTTGAGATTTATCAAAGGTGACGATTTCATACTACAGTGCATTTAACTTTGATATGTTAATATATGCATGCGGTTTAAAAACGCACACACTAAAACATTTGGCACTATTAAAGCTTACGATCATGATGAGGTAAATCAAATGGTGACAGAGAGGTCCTGTTGCACAGCGGGACGTGTGTGGCCAAGCTCTCTCTTTTTATAGACCTGAGCCCATTTCAGTTTCAGAGATTTAAACAGTTTAGAGCAATTTCACTCATCCATTTTCCCCAAACTGCAGTATTAATCTTTTAACTTTTTTTTTTCATCTACAGAATGTTTCTAGAAAGAGTTTATGGTCATTTTACTGTGCAGTTTCTCAGCTATGAAATAGTGAACAGAAAAAGCATTTTATCTTCTCATTTGTAGGGTCAATACATAAAATATAAAATATTAATGTTTTTTTAATGTATTTAAATGTATTTAGCATTTATTTATTTAAAAGTATACAAAACAGATTG
Source organism: Aulonocara stuartgranti (assembly GCF_965226115.1). NCBI lineage: Eukaryota > Metazoa > Chordata > Actinopteri > Cichliformes > Cichlidae > Aulonocara > Aulonocara stuartgranti. Next base: position 19,771,757 of record NC_138956.1, read on the forward strand.
AAAAAATCTTGTTCTTTACTTTTTGTGAAGTGAGGACTCTTCAGGCCACTAAAATGACTCTGTTTTTTTAAACAATTGTGCCCTCAGGGACTGAAGCATTCAGTTGGACTTTTTTGTCCTAGTGTTCATGTAATAAATGATTAAAGTTCATTTCTACCTCACTCTCAGTCTTTTAGCATCAGAATGACATCCTCCGTCATTTACTGCACGTTAGTGGCACCAAGTACATCGAGACGTTCATAATGTTTATTAAACACGTTTTATTTATGTGTTGGCTAAATGTGTGTGTGTGTTTGTGTGTGTGTGTGTGTGTGTGTGTGTGTTAAGGTTTGGAAATGATTTTGGTGTGTTGTATTACATTAGATGTTTGTTTTTTTAATAACTAACATAACCCAGAGCATGTTCTTTGTTCTGTCAATATGAGGTGTGTTGTTGTGGAACTTGTAGACTTGTATACAGTGTTGGACGTATGGATGAGGAGAGTTACAAGAGTTATTAATAAAAAAAGGCACAAAAGTGAAAACTCCTCTCCAGACTTTTGTAAAAGCTGCAGCCATCTTGTTAGCTGAAACCAGGAAACAACAGTGCAGTGGTAAAGAGTGTATTACCGCTGTGAAAGGCTTAGAGCATCTTTCTAATAACACATTTCATTCTGCTCTTCTATCTTAGTCTGATTTATTGCTAACTGACCAATAGAACTGCTGAAATCACAAGTTATATGCTAGCTAGCGAAACAGGAGGATCAACTTAAAAGCCCTGCGTTAACTGAACATGAAATCACATGAAATTTACAGTCGATGTTTAAAATGTAGTGCAGTTTCTATAAAACAGGGTATGCCTCATACAAATATTCTCTTCAAGGCATTAATATTTTAAAAAAATAGTCATATTTACATCTTACATATGCAATATGCAATACTGGTTTCTGCATACTAAATCATGTATTAATCTTGTAATCATTATATAATAATCTAATAATTGCTGAGCTATGGAATAGTGTCAGAAAAGTGAAACATACAAATATCACATTTGGTGAAACTATAACACTGGGGAAGGTTGTTTTGGGGCTTGAGCCATTCTTTGCTGCTGCTGGGAAAGAGGCTGATTCTATACTGGACAGGTGGACTGCTCACAATTTCAAAGTCAGTCGGCAGGAATCGGGAACACAAACACTTCAGCATTTGCAATTTTCCACATCTGTTATATACGTGTGTGTGTGTGTGTGTGTGTGTGTGTGTGTGTGTGTGTGTGTGTGTGTGTGTGTGTGTGTGTGTGTGTGTGTGTGTGCTATCTAGTGCCGCGATGAGGCTATCAGTGCTATTGTGCAAAAACTAGAGCTTTAGTCATGACAATAATATTCTGTGTAGGCCTACTTCCTTTTCCTCCATTCATTTTAAATCTGTTTATCTGCATCACACCTCTTGGTCTGAACGTTGAGAGGAACAAGAAAACCCACTCTGATAGAAAACTGAAGTCTTGAGATAACGAGTCTGTTATAATAGAATCTGACTTTCTGATGATATGTGAAAGAGTTTTGACCAGTTAGTCATTTATGTTAAAAAGACCTGACTTAAGATTTTATTAGTGTTTTTTTTATTATTATTTTTTAAATTCAGCCTGCTGTATGAGGCAGGCAGAGAATAAAAAAGCACTGGATTTATTTCCAGTCTCCCATTCACATATTAAAACATCATCTGACATTCAGTTATTAGGTCTGTTTTTTACTGTCAAGTGTGTTTCAGGCAAATTCATGTGAACGCAAAGATGGGAACTTTGCCATTTTAATGAATTAAATAAAACAACAGGAGATGCTAAATCATTGTACTTACTGATACTAATACAAATGATTAACCCTTCACCAGTCTCGCTGATTTCAGTGTATCAATGTAATTGAGAAGTTTTATTTCAGATATGGGAGTATGAGAGTAGTAAACCCACACATTCATAGTAGTACCAGTATGAGGCATCTGCAACTTTCCATGCTATAATGTGGCCGAATGAAATATCCAGACAGGAAATAGCAAATATGAAGCATCATATCTCTTATATTTAGTGTGGGGTTATGACTAAAATTCTCCTCACTTTGACAAAACAGATGCAGACTATAATGGTCCTCTCCAGGTAAGATGAAGCTGAAAAAGAAAACAAGAATGAAAGGTGACACTGAGAAGCCACAAACCTGCTGCTCTTACTTTCTACTGAATTCCTGTTGTTGTGGGTGTGCATTTGCATCAGACATTCAGTATGTGTGCTGTTTTGGCTCATTGTACAGACGCTTCCCTTCAGTCTGATACAATAACTGAAAGAAAGGATCAGACCCCCCCAAAATGTGCGTACCTTATTTCCGTGTTGATTGTAAACATTACTTGCTTCACTTAAAAATATGTCATTTCGATAAGAGTCCTGTGCCAACGTAATTTATTAAGATTTATTCCAGTGGTAAATCTGGAAGTATGGAAGAAATTAAAACCAAAGAAATGTCTTAGAAATTTAAATACCGAGGCTCTGACTGTATTAAACATTCTCAGGAGAAAGCTTGTGAAAAATCAAGCATGCCTAAAAAGACTGACTCGTTTTCCCAGTAACTTATCATGATACTGTCTTTTGACCCAAACTGAACATGCAGAACTTGCAGAAGGGGAAAGAATATATTTAACAAGATGTTCATCTTTGAGACTGGGTTTTAACACTGTAGGGGCTTTTGGCACAAGTTCACCCACTTGAAAGAAGTACAGAGAAGAACAGAGAAGAACAGAAAGACAGAAGATGTCAAAACTCAAGCATGCTTCTAGGTTGTAGAGTAACTTAATTGCCTGATGAGTTTGGCGTGTGGCCTTCATCGCAACTTAAATAGACAACATATCTGTGACTTGGTATGTAAATCCTGGTGGTTCAATTCCCAGCTCCTCTTGTCCAAGAATCCTTGGGTTAAGTACTGAACCCTGAATTGTCCCCCTGTGCAGCTGCATGAGTGTGCGTGACTGTTACCTTAAAAGTGCCTAGGCCTAAAAAAAGAGTGTGTGAAAGAGGCTTGACTAAAAGATACCAGTCTATTCACTGGTATCAAGACTGTCCTACATGGTCCACAAACTGGACAAGTGTCTGAATTTTGCCACTTAGTGTGTCCACTCTATGCAAAAATATAACCACAGTGATTTATTTTTACACATGTCATAAGAAACAACAACACACATCCATAAATTATACTTAGTAAAAGTGAACACTGGCGGGCCAGTACTACATAGCAAGTCATTTAATTCTTAGTCAGCAAATTCCATTAAAATGCTCCAAAAAGCACCAACAACATAAAAGAATAGGTTCAGTGACTCAAATATAGCTCTTACTTTAATTTTTAACAAAACCAGATGAAGTACAGTTCCATAACAACTTCTGTACCCGTCTATTTAATGCTGTTTACAGAGGTTATGGTGATGGACTCACTTTCACACAGAAACGCTGACACAGAACTGTCAGTGGTTCTGTGTATTTCTCCACTTACCAGATTTGTATACACATTCAGCTATAGGGCATAGTGATATAACACACAAAAGCCAGATATGTTGGCTGTTCACACAAGAGGCAAAAAAATCAATTCTAGAGTTGACAGAAAATAACAAGAAAGAGGGGGTGAAAACCATCAACACTGAACTTTAAAGGGTAGACCAATATTCAATATTTCCAGGTGTGTGTTATTGTAACCATGACCATGTAACCAAGCTACGGACTTTAAAAAGGTTTAAATTAAATAAACAAAGGGTGAAATGAATGACAGTATTTTTCAACATTGATTTGAAACAGTTTTTAAAAAAAAACATTCAGACATTTGCTGAGTATCACGTAGTGAAGTGCTGCTCCAGGAAAAATATTGTCTGATTTGAAAAAAGCAGGTCCCATTGCTTGCAGGTGATATGTCACCATGCAGCATGAAAGTAGAACAGCTTCCCACTCGTTCTGTAGACTTCTTTGTTGATGCTATCTGTGTGTGTGTGTGTGTGTGTGTGTGTGTGTGTGTGTGTGTGTGTGTGTGTGTGTGTGTGTGTGAAAGAGAGAGAGAGAGAGCGAGAGAGAGAGCACCTGCGAACAACCACAGCCTGCTGCAGGAAAGACTTTACATACTTGAGCCTTTAATGTGTTCATGGCTGTATTAAATGCTTGATTCTCATTGCCTGGAGACTTTTCACACAATCACACGCTTCTGAGATTACATTCAAACTTCTTTGCTTTTCTATGTGTTCCTACTTAATGCAGAAGCAAAAGGTAGAAATACAATAAAAATGTATACAACACACCAAAATCATTTCCAAACCTTAACACACACACACACACACACACACACACACACACACACACACACACACACACACACACACACACACAAAGGGTGCCACAAAATGATACAAACTGTCAAAATCCCTGAAGTATTGTCCAAGTAGGAAGATTGTCAGCAATCTTTTACTCTGACTTGTTTATTCCAGGGTTTTTAGCAAACAGTTGAATAACCTTGAGACAGGATTTGTTGTAATATTATTAATTGAATTTAACTTCATTATTTTTAACAGTCTCTGTTAAATATAACTGAGCACAGGCACGTACACACAGTGTGTTTATGTGTAGGTCCTCCTAAAGTCGTCTCATGTCCTCTACCAGAGGTCTGACATTTTTCTCTTCAAAATCAAGTCTAATAAAAATGGAACTTACTCATGAAGTAGCTTAGCTTTTTTGAGGATTGCTATAATTAATTTTTTTTTTTTAACTTTTATCAAAACCCTACTGACTTTTGACTGTGGTTACTCAAGATATGTAAATGATACTTGTAAAACTAAATGTATCAAACTATCTCAGAAATTCAAAGCATTTCGGCATGTAGTCATGTTCAAGACAGTCTAGTGAAGTTCAGTCTGAATGAAATCTGATTGAAAGCAGCCTGGTTGTTGATGCCTGATGGCTGGTCTGAGTATTTTATCTGATACAGTTCTTTACATGCAGCAGTTTTGGTTAAAATGACTCTTCACCTCACAGTGGAGCTTTAGAACAAAAGAGATATCTGTAGTCTAAGACATTGGAGTCTGTCAATGGGGGAAGAGACTGTGGCATGTGTCTCTGAAAATACAAGACTGGCAGAGCCTGTAAATCTGTAAATCTGATGTGTAAATCTGTAAATCTAATTTTGTTGAACATCTGATGTCGTTAAACATCAGATGTTCAACAAAATTAGAAGCCATAAATAAGCACAAGACTCACAAATGGTAGGAGCGCTATGGAGTTCCCTCCTGTGCATGAATGTCACAGACTAGAGACAAGGGACAACCATGGGAGAGTCCAGTACCCACTGAAAATATGGTTGATTTTGTGCCAAGCATGAGGGCACAGCTCTCACTTTGATTATAGAAGTATGTAAGTGGATGATTAAGTGGCCGTGATACCTCTAATTTGGTATTCTTCTTGACTATCAGAACCAACCAGGGCTCCAGTCTGCACCTCCACAAAACACTGAAGAGGCATGCCCACTAAATAAGCTCCAGAGTATCCAGAGCGTTTGGTAACTTGGGATGACTCTCATCCAAATGTGGCTCCTTTTCACAAGGGAATTTCTTACCTATCCCAGTGACCTTTTTCAGTTTAACTGACGTGGCTTCCCACAATTCTTTAGGTTGCACTTCCTCCAGCAAGGAAGTTGCAGACTTCCAACACTCGCCTGAGATACAGGTGAAATTCTTCTGAATGTCAGAGTTAAAGACCGTATGGACAGGGGACTCTGTCAGACCTCACTACTTTACAGGTCTGACTGGCAGCTGTGCCTGCCAGTTGGATGCAACTCAGTTGAAAGTTCTGCTCCTCTCTTTAGCTGAGTGTCAAAGATATAAGACCTCATATAACAAAGTCAGTGACTGATACAGGAACTCTTTACCAACTCATCCCACTGCTCCTACAATAATTTGATATTTAAGCTTCTTAGTGTATCATATCATATTTTGATTTATCGAGGTGTCATTTTTGTATTTTATATTTAATGGGCTGCTGCAACACAATACCTACCTAACTTCTGAGGTAAATTCCCTATCCTAAACCCATTCCAAGATCTGACACAAAGACTCCAAAGGTATTCTGAACTGCTTTGGGGTGCATAAGCACAGGCAGACATCAGAGGCTTTCCCTCTGGAAGTTGAAGTCACATTGAGGTAATCCTCTTGCTGGATGTGCTCAGCTGGCTGCTTGTAAAAATGCCCACACACAGGAGCAACCCTTTGTTTGGGAGTTTGATTTGTTAAATTTAGAGGTGAGAGCAGCATAATCTTCATTCATTCATTTTCATTACTGCCTGTTTTGCTACTTTGACCTACTTATTCTCTTCTATTTCACATTTTTGCTTGTGCTACTCATCTTTACTATTGCTTTGAAGAATTTCACAAATATGTGCACATATTAAACTGGACAATCAGCTGTAGGCCTCCTGCACCAAAAATATCAGAGCCAATTTTTCTGTCCCAGTCCAGACCTGTCCCACTGCTGTGTGCTAAAAAGTCTCCAGGGCACCTTTGCACAGTCTGAAACGTGGGTCCTGTTAGCTTGGGGTGACTCCTGCCTCTGTGGAAATGGTGCTCATCTTTTGACATCATGGGCATCTGTCTCCTGATGCTGCTGATCCAGCTGAGTATATAGATGTGTAATTGGCTGATTTCCTGTCCTCTAGGAACTTTCTCATTGAGATGAGCAAGGCTTATCATTGGTTGTGTAGTGATCTTGTTTCAACCAAACAGCCATACTGCTCAGTATTGTTCCCACTTTGCTGTAGTCTTTGTATTTCTAGTGTTGATATTATATTTCCTTTGTTGATGTTATAGCACTCACCTTCCACGTGCTTCTTGATCAGTGTGGACGTTGGTATTCTGCTCATCCAAAGTTCCTATATGCTTTGCGTGTAACCTCTCCTGTTGTGAACAGTCCTTATAGTAGCACTCCATCAATTCCATGTTCTCTGTCCTTGTCAGTGTTTCTTATTCCAGTAGTCTATTTTCATTAATATGACCTGGTTCCCCAACATTTGTTGCAGAACTTGTTAAGCTGGGAATTGCCCAAGCCAGAATGGTGTAAGTCATATGACTGTCGTTAGAATCATGTCACATTCTAAAAATGATTAAATAATAAATAGTGTTTTACATAGCTATTAAAAAACTTTGGTGGTTTGAGTTCTTTGAGTACTGAAGAAGTTCCAAGCACTTTGAATCTTTGATCACTCAAACAATTTAAACTAAAACCAGCTTCTTAGCATCTTATTGGGATGCTTGCAACTAAAGAAAAGAATCCACACCTAATATTTAACAATGGGAGTGCAGTGATTTAAAACTTGTTCAGAGCTGCAGTTTTCTTTCACTGTTATTATGTGTTAATTCTACAGATAATAGCCAGAGTTTGTTTATATGTCAGTATGTCTCCCAGATATATTAAATTAAAGGAACATTTTGTAACACACTTTACTTATTTGTAGCGTTTGAATCTACCCTCATGGAGTAGAGAAAATGACAAAACTTCCATGATAAAATGTGGTTTTCTAAGTCTTTCTAGTGAGGCATTAATGTGTCTTCTGTGTCTTAAGAAATGCCAGAGACTTCTGATGAGTACATGAAATTTGGACAACAAAAAGTCGAACGCCAACTTGATAGCATCAAACAGATGGAAGAGCCACCCATGTCTGTGTCAGGAAGTCAGGTATGTAACAAATAACATCACTTAATTGGAATAAACTTGTTTCAGTAACTTCAGTTACTAAACATTTAAAGCCTACGTAACATAAACAATACAAAGATGACATTTCAAACTTTGAAACTAGGAAATGTGATTTGTCTTGTGTCAGTGTTTAAATTCTGCACAGCGTCAAAGCTTTTTGGAAAGAAGGATTTATGAAATCTATTATTATAGTGTCTGTGAAAATAAGCTTAAAATAAACAAGAGAAAGTTTAATGATGTTTTATTATTATCAAAAATCTGCGTTTTTTATGTTCCAGTTGGGAGCTGTAGTAGTTGGTTAAACTGTATACACTGGATATAATGTTAGATAATGTTTATTTTAAAAAGTTATATGTTTCTTTATCATAATTATTTTTAAATTATTGTCGCATGAACTTTCAGAAAAAAGCAGAAAAAATGTTAATGCACATGTATGATTAATTTCTGACATCTCAGGCAAGTCCAGAGTGCCGGCTCAAATTTGGATCTAAAACTGTGAGTTGAGTTTGTTATTTGCCTAATAAATAAGAATAATTTTTAGTTTAAACTCATTTCTGACAAATTACTATTTGTGTTTTCTTGTTTTTATGACAGGTGGTCTAATGAATTTATTAAGCACTGTAGTGCTAACTAACATTTATAATAATACACACAAATTTCAGTCAGTAAAGTTGAAAGACTGTCTTCTTAGACAGTTTGTAAAATTACCAAAAAAGGAAGCTCTATGATTTCTCAGATAATTCCAGAAGCCACCAACAGCAGCACAATCCAACAAATCAGGTTCAGCGAGTCTAGTTAGCTGAGATGAAGCAAAGTGATGGCACCCAGTCATCAAGGAAAGTAGGGAAACCTCAAAAAACTGATGATTTAAAATCAGCTGATGAGGCTACAGGGGTGCTTGGGCCTAATCTAGTTGCAGACTTCACGCCCTGCTGCATACTGCCCTTCCATGCTGGTCAGGGAAATTACAGAAAATAACAATGAAAATAAACACATTTTACTAGTCTGTACCTGTGATTATTTCTACTGTAAAATCCCAAATTTGTCCAGTTAGACAATTCCAATTCCAGAGCTTGGATTCATTGGAATAACCCTAAAACCCCTATATGAAAAGAATGGTGCAAACCTAATGAGAATTTCATTTTTCATTAAAAATATAACATTTACATTTATATTTGCAATTTTAAGAGTATTGATTGAACAAATGATGATATCTCAGAATGTACTCATCCTGATACATGACACACAAAAAAAAGAGGATTTAACTACATTTTTTATGTGATGTGACTAAATACAGTGGGGCAAAAAAGTATTTAGTCAGCCACCGATTGTGCAAGTTCCCCCACTTAAAATGATGACAGAGGTCAGTAATTTGCACCAGAGGTACACTTCAACTGTGAGAGCTAGAATGTGAAAAAAAAATCCATGAATTCACATGGTAGGATTTGTAAAGAATTTATTCATAAATTAGGGTGGAAAATAAGTATTTGGTCACCTCAAACAAGGAAAATCTCTGGCTCTCACAGACCTGTAACGTCTTCTGTAAGAAGCTTTTCTGTCCCCCACTCGTTACCTGTATGAATGGCACCTGTTTGAACTCATCATCTGTATAAAAGACACCTGTCCACAGCCTCAAACAGTCAGACTCCAAACTCCGCCATGGCCAAGACCAAAGAGCTTTCGAAGGACACCAGGAAAAGTATTGTAGACCTGCACCAGACTGGGAAGAGTGAATCTACAATAGGCAAGCAGCTTGGTGTGAAAAAATCAACTGTGGGAGCAATCATCAGAAAATGGAAGACATACAAGACCACTGATAATCTCCCTCGATCTGGGGCTCCACGCAAGATCTCATCCCGTGGGGTCAAAATGATCATGAGAACGGTGAGCAAAGATCCCAGAACCACACGGGGGGACCTGGTGAATGACCTGCAGAGAGCTGGGACCAAAGTAACAAAGGTCACCATCAGTAACACACTACAACGGCAGGGAATCAAATCCCGCAGTGCCAGACGTGTTCCGCTGCTGAAGCCAGTGCATGTCCAGGCCCGTCTGAAGTTTGCCAGAGAGCACATGGATGATACAGCAGAGGATTGGGAGAATGTCATGTGGTCAGATGAAACCAAAGTAGAACTTTTTGGTATAAACTCAACTCGTCGTGTTTGGAGGAAGAAGAATACTGAGTTGCATCCCAAGAACACCATACCTACTGTGAAGCATGGGGGTGGAAACATCATGCTATGGGGCTGTTTTTCTGCCAAGGGGACAGGACGACTGATCCGTGTTAAGGACAGAATGAATGGGGCCATGTATTGTGAGATTTTGAGCCAAAACCTCCTTCCATCAGTGAGAACTTTGAAGATGAAACGAGGCTGGGTCTTCCAACATGACAATGATCCAAAACACACCGCCCGGGCAACAAAGGAGTGGCTCCGTAAGAAGCATTTGAAAGTCCTGGAGTGGCCTAGCCAGTCTCCAGACCTCAACCCCATAGAAAATCTGTGGCGGGAGTTGAAAGTCCGTGTTGCTTGGCGACAGCCCCAAAACATCACTGCTCTCGAGAAGATCTGCATGGAGGAATTAGCCAAAATACCAGCTACTGTGTGTGCAAACCTGGTAAAGACCTATAGTAAACGTTTGACCTCTGTTATTGCCAACAAAGGTTATGTTACAAAGTATTGAGTTGTATTTTTGTTATTGACCAAATACTTATTTTCCACCCTGATTTACGAATAAATTCTTTACAAATCCTACCATGTGGATTCATGGATTTTTTTTTTTCACATTCTGTCTCTCACAGTTGAAGTGTACCTCTGGTGCAAATTACTGACCTCTGTCATCATTTTAGGCGGGGGAACTTGCACAATCGGTGGCTGACTAAATACTTTTTTGCCCCATTGTAGTGTATGCAGGATATTAGTCATTCGCTATAATTCACAGAAACAAATGGCAAACAGTTTGTTACAAATATTTGTTAGTAAACTATCAAATGTTAAACATCACTTCTTCCTAAAAAATGAAAAAAAAACCCCAAACAAATAAAAAATGTTTTTGAATGAGGCCTAGCGATTAAAAGGAAACTGTATTATGTTACAGCCAAAACAATATCAATACTTTTTTCTTTCCAGTGCTGGAGCAGTATGGAAGGCATTAGACAGAAGCAGCAGAGACCATCAGTTCTGCGTCACGTTTCTCCAGTCGCTTACAGGCAACGACGTGGTATACAGATATTTAAATGTCTTTTGCTTTACTTTAGGAGAAGACGATTTGCATTTGATGCATGCAAATCGTCTTACAATCGTTCTCTAAAGTAAAAGATTAACTTATAGAGACAAATACAGAATGTATTAAAAATGCAGAACTTATAAGCTCCATATTTAACAAAAAAACAACATATGAAATACTGAAACTAAGGATATTTTTGTCTGTTTGTTTGTTTACAAGTGTTATATGCTAATTTTTTAAATTAAGTGTAGGATTTTTTTTCCTGTGCTTGTTATGACATTGTGACACATGTGTTAATTCTATGATTTGCTGAGTGTAAGATGCTGGTGCTCTATTTTAGGTCTTAAGAATTTTTTTTAGTATAGTAATATACCAGTTAGGTAGTGTAGCACCAGTGGCATATAGTATTAGGTTTCACTTTGTATGGCAAGAATCTACATCAATCTTTTCTTCCCCTGCTGCATCCAGAAAGCAGTGCAGCAGTCTCCATTTGCAAGGAAGAGGTGGATGCATGCCATATTCTTCAGGAACCTTCACCTCACATGGGCTCTTCTCCCACATCGAGCCATCATTTCCTCTCCTTGAGGAGGGGAGACATTCAAAAGCAGACCTCTCTTGAGGCCCGGCTTCATGACGGGTAACAATTAATTCAGTTCAGTTCAATTTTATTTACATTGTGCCAAATCTCAAAGATGCTTTAGACTGTAAAAATAAAGACCCTACAATTTAAGAGAGAAAACTCCAACTATCCGACAGTTACCCATGGGTAGTATTTTACAATAAAGGGATAGAAAAATTCGCCTTTAACAGGAAGAAATTTCTAGCAGGAGCAGGCTCAGGAAGAGGCAGCCATCTGCTGCAACCAGTTGGGGTAAGGAGAAAGAAAAGAGACCAGGGAAGCATAGAGAGACAGGTCAGGAAATCAACGATGGGAAAAAGAAGACAAAATTTCATGACATGCAGTAGTGGTGTATAGTGGAAAAAGGTGAGTGTCCCCCAGCTGCAGGCGACTAAATTTACCTAATCCAGCCTTAACTGTAAGCTTCAAAAAAGCTACTTTTAAGCCTAATCTTAAAAGCAGAGAGGCTGTCTGTCTCTTAAATCCAAATTGGGAGCTGGTTCCACAGAAGAGGGGCCTGGAAGCTGAAGGCTCCCATTCTACTGTTAAATACACACAGGTAAGCCTGCAGTCTGAGAGCAGCATGCTCTACTGTAAGATAAGATGGGGCATGATTATTATTGTATGTAAGGAGGAAGGATTTTAAATTTGATTTTTGATTTAATAGAGAGCCAGTGAAGAGAAGCCAGTATAAGAAACATACAATGTGTAAAACAAGTATTGAACACAATTCACCAATTTTCTAAGTAAGTATATTTCTTAAGGTGCTATTGACATAAAATTCTCACCAGATGTTGGTAACAATCCATCCAATCCACACATGCAAATTGAACAATAGATGTAATTAAATTAACTTATGTGTAATAATGAGAAATGACAAAAAAGAAAAAAGTATTGAACACATGAAGAAAACAGTATGGAATGACATCAGCTGAAATCTATGAGTAATTAGTAATGAGCCACTACAAATTTATATCAGCGCTGGTTCGGCCCCAAATGATGGCCTATAAAAAGGTGTCTTATTACCAAGGTGTCATACAAGAAACATCTCATGATGGGTAAAACCAATGAGCTTCACAACTACATTGTTGCAGCATATGTACCACTGACTACTGAAGAATTTCTAAACTACTGAAGGTTCAAGTGAGCACTGTGGGGCCATAATTCAGGAGTGAAAAGAACATCATTCATCATAAACTGGCCACAAACAAGTGCTTCCTGCAAGATTTCAGACAGAGGAGTGAAAAGAGTTATCAGCAGAGTTGTGCAAGAGAATCAGCAGGTACTATTGTTTCAAAGAAAACAATAAGTAATGCACTCAACTGCCATGGCCGTATGCCATGTGTGCATGCTCACCACTGCTGACTGTCACTGCTACTGTTTAATAATAATAATAATAATAATAATAATAATAATAATAATAATAATACATGCAATGTCTGCAGGTCAAAACGCACTGAAAAGCTCCCCAAAAACACCATACTAACAATGAAGCTTGGCTGTGGGAACATCATGGGGTGGGGCTATTTTTCTGCATTTAGCACTGGCACACTTCATATAATTCAAAGAAAAATATATAGAGGTAAACTTGACAAAAATCTGCTGCGATCCACCAGGATGATGAAGATGAAGCAAGGGTGGACATTTCAGCAAGACAGTGATCCCAAACACACAGCCAAGGAAGCTGTCAATTGGTTTCAACCAAAGAAAATAAAGCTGCTATAATGGCCCAGTCAGTCACCTGACCTGAATCCAAATGGAAACAACTAAAGCTCATAGACGTAACCATCAGGATTTAAAGACTGTTGGTGTGGAAGAATGGCCCAAAATCACTCTTGAAAAAAAAAGCTCTTCTATGAAGTATTAAATACATTTCACTGTGTTTCATACTCATGTTTCATTTCTTATTATTACATATGTCTTCATTTATGGACATCTACTGACATATGGTTTTATTTCATTGCATGTTTTTGGAATGGTTGTTACTGACATCTGGTGAGAATGTCATCTCAACAGCACCTTCAGAAAATATTTTGTGAAGTGTTCAGTACTTACTTTACCTGCTGTATGCTCTCTCTAGTTCCTGTCAGCACTTTTTCTGCAGCAATTTAGATCAAAGGTTTTTCAGTGAGCTTTAATAACAGGGAACTACAGTAGTCCCGCCTAGAAGTAACAAATGTGTGAACCAGCTTTTTAGTTTTACTTTGTCTGCTTTGTTAAACAAAGATTCTAGATCTTTGTTTAGTGTTCATATCGAAAGGCATATCATGATCAAAAATAACTCTAAGATGATTCGCTGTCTTCCAGGAAGACTGGAGACTTCTAGGTCCGAGTACAATAACTTCAGTTTGTCTTAATTTAGAAATAAAAAATTAGAGGTCATCTAGGCCTTTATGTCTTTACAACTTGACTATTGTTTAACTAACTGATTCTGGGTTCATAGATAAATAAAACTGGGAATAAGCTCAATTTTCTATAATAATGTGAGAGACTGTTAAAGTCGTACAGAAAACAATTACTCAGTTACTGCAAGTTACTACTGCTAAAGGTGGTTGTAGAAGCTGTGGAATTGTCCCATTATTTGACAAATCAACAGTATCTCATACCCCAGGTCTGAGAGTGAGCGGGGTACCACTTGCACAGCAATCATGCACAGTTGTTGTTATCCATCCATCTTCTTCTGCTTATCCAGTTTATGGGTCACAGGGAGCAGGAGCCTACGGCAGCTGTTGTAGCATGATTTTACATCATAAAATCAAAATCACATACACTACCTGTCAAAGGTTTTAGAACACCCCAATTTTTCCAGTTATTTGTTGTAGTTCAAGTCATTCAAGTACAATGAATAGTTTGAAATGATACAAAGCTGGTGAACTGCCAGAGGTAAAAAAAAAAAAAAAAAAAGTAAGGTTACCCTAAACTGAAAAATTAACATCTGAATTATGCAAAAGGTCTTTTTCAGGGAACACAAAATGTATTAACAATTTAAAGCTCTTCTGCAAAAATGGAGCTTGATCAAGCCTTGAAAGCTGGTGCTACTAATTCCTACAGGTGTTCCAGCTTTTCTGGATTACTTCCAACCCCCTCTGTCTGCATAAAAGAAGTGTTGGTCAGCATCAGTTGAACAGTATTGTACTGCAGAAAGTAGTGTGATGCTGCAAAAATGGTGAGGAAAAAGGTGATTAACAATGGAAGAGAGACAGACCATCACAACACTTATAAATGTCGGCCTGTCCTACAGAGAAACTGCAAAGTCAAGGTGTCAGTGAGTACAGTTTCCTTCAACATCCAAAGGCTCAGAAACTTTGACAGGAAGAGGTCTGCAGACCCAAAGACACGACTGAATCAGAAGACAAGTTAACAGAGAGAGCTGAGAGTTCTCAGCTGTGTGATAGGCGGCTGACAGGACAACAGCTTCAAGCACAGCTTAATAGTGGTCGTAGTAAGAAAGTCTCAGTTTCAGCTGTGAAGAGAAGACTTTGAGCTGCAGGTTTGACAGGACGAGTTGCAGCAAGAATGCCAGACGTCAGAATAAGACAAAGAGGCTTGGCTGGGACATGAAACACCACCATTGGACTACTGAAGACTGGAAGAAGGTATTATGGACTGATGGATCAACATTTGAAATCTTCGGTTCATCACACAGGATCTTTGTACACCGTTGAGTAGGTAAAAGGATGGGTCCACAGTGAGATGATGGTCTGGGGCTGTTTTACTGGATCCAGGGTCGGTGACTTGTACAGAGTGAGAGGCTCCCTGAACCAAAACCACAGCATTGTGCAGCACCATGCAGGACCCTCTGGTATGCACCTAGTTGGTCAGGGATTCATCCTACAGCAAGATAATGACCAAAACATAAGTCCACGCTGTGCCAGAACTACCTCAGGAACAAAGAACAAGGTGGTGAGCTTGAAAACATGGAGTCCAGCACAGTCTCCAGACTTAAACCCCATTGAGCTGGTTTGGGATGAACTGGACAGAAGAGTGAAAGCAAAGCAACCTACAAGGTCCACGTTTATGGGAACTTCTGCTACAGATATGGGAGAATATTCGATTTCTATTGTAGAAAGAATGCCAAGGCTGTGTTCAGTTGTTATATCAGGTGCTACTTTGATGAGTCAAAAGTTTAGAATACATTTTGGTCTATAAATTGATTTTGGCTGTAATTGCTTTTTTGTACTATGTTTTCATTTCAGAGTGCAATGAGACATTAAACTGCATAATTTTCAATAAAAACTGAAAAATTGGGGTGTTCTAAAACTTCTGACTGGTAGTGTATGTTGATGAAAAGCCAGCACATTAAAAAAATAGACTTTTGGTTCACTAAAATGAGCACTTGGCTGTGGTGAAAATGAGCCCAAAGACTGGAGGTAAGTTGAGCTGGTGGTTCATATTACACCAAGACAAACATGTGATCTCTTGTGACTGACATTATATTTCATGTTTTAGATGTAGCATAAGAGTTGTTGTAAATTTTTATCTAATTTTAGTGGGTGGAGCCTGGTCTTTAACTCTCATTATGTAACAGCTATTTTTTCAATAATCATGATTCTAATTTATATTATTTTGTTTTCAGTTCCAATAGATATGGCCGATCTTTATAACCCTGGCTACAAAGTTTGTAATTTTTAAAATATTCACAGCATTTTAGGACAGTTGAAAGAGTAGATTGAAAAAGTAAAAAGCAAATCATCCCTGGATGTTCATGAATAAAGAAAAAGTGTTCATTTTTGTAGGTTTTCAGTGTCCATTTCTTAAATGACTTGTGATTACTTTTCCGTCTTTCAAACTGGTAAACAACTTAATTATATATTTATTTGGTGATAACCAAAGTCAGGGCTTTAATAACGATTAATTTTTTTTTCATTTAAATTTGGTTCATAGACTTGTTAGTAAATTAGTTGTCTCTAATTGCTCATCACACCCTGTCAGCTGGCTATGCTGATACCTAACCCTTGCTAGTACTTGGAACAAGTTGGTCCACAAGAATTATTTTTTGAACCTCATATTAAGACGTCAGTTTATAGCTATCATTTTTGAGTTCTGTCTGTCTCACTTTTATTTCTGTCTCATATTTCTTTACCTATAGGACAGCTTAAGAAAAAAATGGCTCATACCCTGCTCCGAAAACAACAGTCCTTTGTATCTGCATATTGCAGTTAGCATATTTTATGCAACACATAGCATTGCAATGCATAAATCCTGAATATACGGGTTAGAAAACTTTTCATATCAAAAGTCAGATTGGCAGAAAATGGTTTGGAAGTCTTGGTTTTGGTGCGTTATGTTTTTACACTCTTGACTGTCACACTCACATCACTGAAACATTTCTGTTTCCTCCAGCATCCCACAGGGGACCAGTGTTCTGCTCATGAGTGGGCTCTGCCGATGGCCTGGCTGTGAAGCAGTATTTGAAGACTTCTCTAGTTTCTTGAAGTAAGAACTGTGCATTAATTCAATGAATACATTTTTTGTGTGTGTGTGGCGTGGCAGGGTTGGAAAAGGCTATTTCCTCATTTCTGGACACAACAAAACTAGTAGCATTTATTAATTCAATCCATTTCAGTTCAGTTCAACTTATATAGCACCCATTCACAACAACAGTCAATGATTTATTCATTGATTGGCATTGGCATACTATGGGCTCACTGCAGGTCTGCATGGGCCCCACAACAGGCCCCTATGTGCTTAGTGTTGGCAGCCCACACCATGGGCTGCCCATGGTGGGGTCATTGGGCCTGAAATGTCATGCCATTACTGGGGCCCCACAGTGAGTTGCCCACTGTGGACCGTGTGGGTTTTATTTTCCAGGATATTCTACTGGATATTTGCATTGTTTTAAAAAGGACGATTTCAATCTTCTAAATTTATATTTATAGAAATTTATAGAAATTTATTTACAATAAATTTGGTTTCACGTAGTTTGTGTTTTCAAAAGTCTAGTTTTATTTCTTTGTCTTTACACAACCAATTATTCGATTTTGAGGCCTTTTTACAAAGGGCAGGAAGCTCTGGATATTTTTAAACCCTGTATTAACCCTGAATATACCCTGTGACAATTTGTCTTTTAGGCATCTTCATTCTGAACACGGACATGGTGACAGAAGTATTGCTCAATGGAGGGTCCAGCAGGATATTGTTCAGTACATGGAAAGTCAGGTAGAACCCAGAGAAACAAAGCTACAGCAGCACTATGCTGTATGAATGCTCATGTGTAAATATGTCCAAAAATAGATACAAGTTTCTTTTTCTTTCGAACCTACTCAATCTCGCAGTAGCTATAAGCTTAAAAGGAACATCTTAGTTAAAGTTGAAGTTTCAGCTAGATAACTGAGGGCTCTGCATCCTATTCTGCTTTTAGAAACTTCTAGAACCATAAGTGAGCCAGCATTCTGATAGTGAAGTCTTCTGTTATGTTCTATATTTTACTATGTTATTATGAGATCAGTCTAAATGAATCTGAGACGAAGCATTTTAACACAGAAGCAATGAAGAGTAGACACATGAACCTGGTTATCCAGACTCCTAAAAATAGAAGTAATCCAGTGATATATGGGAATTCTCTTTTTTCAGCTCATTCTGGAAAAACAGAAACTCATTGCAATGCAACTTCATCTCTCAGAGGACAAATACTCTGACTCGGTATGTCTACATGCTAAGACAGTAAAAACAAGAATTTCCTTGAAATATTGCTTTATTTTTCTTCTGGAGAGAAAATAAATGGTTGTGTCTGTTCACATCCACCTTCATCATTATATGCAGAAGGCAGCTTCTGAGTGGCAATACAGCCTTCCTCTGTTCCTGCCGCAGCCTCAGGTTACCAGTGGAGACAGAGTGCAACAGTGGGCCACCAAACATCTGGAAGAGCTGGTCCAGCATGGCAACAGACCTACTGCTTCTGATCATCTCCTCCCAGGTAACAGTGAAATTCACTAGGATTCACACACAAATGGACTTTTTTACTATTTTATGCACATTACGTTTTCACCATAACATATGTTCTTTCAGATAAAATGCTATTAGAGCTTATTAGCTAATATAAATGATTACATTTGACAGTTGAAATGTGCAGTACCTGTATATTTGTTGCATGTTGTGTTTTATCTCTAAATATGTTTCAAAAGCACATTATCCAAAGAAGTGTGTTTGATGGGACAAACTGATGAGAAACGCCCACTGTTCTTTTATAGATTTGGTTCCCAGTATTGAGTGTTACAAATACAACAACATCAGGCCTCCTTACACCTATGCATACTTGATAAGATGGGTGAGTTTGTCTAATGTTTTATTTTCATTTGTGAAGTTGGTCTGATCTGAACTGGTCCCTGATTTCTCAAGGCTCTAAAGCAGGGGTCGCCAATCTCAGTCCACGAGGGCCGGTGTCCCTGCAGGTTTTAGATGTGTCCTTGATCCATCACAGCTTATTTAAATGGATAAATTACCTTCTCAACATGTCTTGAAGTTCTCCAGAGGCCTGGTAATGAGCTAATCATGTGATTCAGGTGTGTTGACCCAGGGTGAGATCTAAAACCTGCAGGGACACCGGCCCTCGTGGACTGAGATTGCCGACCCCTGTTCTAAAGTATACACTTCTATACACACTCTCTGGATGTGTGTTTTTTTCCAAGTCACTGCAACATGTGATTTGATTTGATATACCTTTATTAGTCCCACTAGGTGAAATTTCATAAGGCTGCCGACCTATTGCACGCAATGGCGGCGCCATCTTACCCTCATATTCAGATACTTTACAAAAGACCTTGGAAAAAAAGGTTTCATGCTTTAAAATTGTATCTTTAGGCACTTTATTTGTAGCCTGTCACAAAATCATTGTTTGTTTCCATTTCTTTAGTTGCATCAATAGTTGCAACACACTTTGACAGGCTTAAAATGATATTTTGTATGAACAAAAGGCAGCCAACATCCAAAGAAGAGCTTTGAATGTCTTACCTATTTCCCATTTTCCTACCAAATATAAATAAAATGAAGGGTGGCTCAAGGCTTTGTAAGTCTTCCTCAAAGGTTTACAGTAGGAATCAGGTTTTATCTGCAAACTGTAGCTATTTATGACTAATTTGCCAAATATTGCCACTGCTTACCCTTCCATGTGTGTGACTGGTTGCAGTCTATCCTGGAGTCTCCAGACAAACAACGTACTCTGAATGAGATTTACAACTGGTTCACTACCATGTTCTTCTACTTCAGACATAATACTGCCACCTGGAAGGTTTGTACTATTTGGATGAAATATTAATTGTGATGCCTACTTGTGTACAGAATACAAGTGCTTTTTATTGTAATAAACTGAACATTTGGGCACAGTTTAACATAGAAAAAAAACTGTGCCAACCAGAACATCTCACTATACTGTACTGTTTTTAATAGCATGGCTTCCATGTTGATAGAACTGTTTCCTTGTATCTGTATCCTCTCTCCAGAATGCAGTACGTCACAACCTCAGCCTTCACAAGTGTTTTGTGCGAGTGGAGGGAGGAAAGGGAGCTGTGTGGACAGTCGATGAAATGGAGTACCAAAGGAGGAAGGGTCAGAAGTATCAGCGGTATAAAAATCTTCAACACGAACACACAGGAGAGCAGAAGTGTACAATAGGAAGCAAATTAACAAACTCTTGATAACTTTCTGTTATCTTGTTTCATTTACCCCAACATCAGCAATCAGGCTATGTGGTCAGCTTTGTAACTCAACCCATTGTTTAACAGTGTAGAGACATGGTAAAGAGAAAGGACAGCCTGAACACATCAGGACATAATAACAATCAGGGGGTCATTAGCAGTTCTTCAAATGATAATTACAACTGCAGATGAAGAACACATGACATGTTACACCATGTAATTATATAGATACATATATATATATATAAAAAAAACTAAGCCAAAATCCAGAAGCAGCGTATAAAAAACTAAGTAGCAGCCATGTGCTGCTAATCAAATCCATTTCATTAATGAATCATCTGTAAGTGTGAACACATATATAAAAGAAGAGGATAGGAAGGTTTGCAGTGCAGGTCTGGAGATTTCATCTGTGTCCTAGAACATTACGAGTGATCCTAAAAAAACAATTCTTGTTGCCCTTTTATCTGGCAAGAGTTAAAAGGCCAATTTCAAATATTTTACACTGATTATTCACAAGTAGAAAACATTCAGTACTGCTGCAAACTTTCCCTAGGAGTAGATATCCCATCACGCAAGTTTGGTCTACTACACAAGTTACTATACCAATGTGTGGATATTTCCCATTCCATTCGCTTCCGCTTATCCTTTTTCAGGGTCGCGGGGGGCGCTGGAGCCTATCCCAGCTGTCATAGGGCGAAAGGCGGGGTACACCCTGGACAGGTCGCCAGTCTGTCGCAGGGCTAACACATAGGGACAGACAACCATTCACACCTAGTGGCAATTTGGATTATCCAATTAACCTATCCCCACAAGCTGCATGTCTTTGGACGGTGGGAGGAAGCCGGAGTACCCGGAGAGAACCCACGCAAACACGGGGAGAACATGCAAACTCCACACAGAAAGACCCCGGCCTGATGGTGGAATTGAACTCAGGACCTTCTTGCTGTGAGGCAACAGTGCTAACCACCGTGCCACCGTGCTGCCCTAATGTGTGGATATAAGAAGTGAAAACACCTAGGATTTACTGAATAATCCAAAATCTTGCTTTATACTACAGACCTCTGTTCTGTGCTTTGCTGAGGAATTAAAAAAAAAAGAGCTATTCTTTAGTAAACGTCCTAACTGTTGAGATCTGTAAGAATAAGACCAAAATGCAAGACTCCAGCAGACATGATCAAAATCAAGCATTTGATGGAGTTAAAAGCAAAGACCAAAAAAAAATCCCAATAGTGAGGAATTCAAAATAATCACACAGACCCAAGACAGGCCTGCCTACACAAAGTCAGGATTTATAGATAAGTGCAGACAGGTGGGGAAAACGACACAGCTAAACATAACGAACACAAGTGCGAATAATCAGGAAATGAAGGTCAATGTAAAACACACTGACACGGAGCCAAGAACATTCACATCGGACATGAAGACAGAGAAAAGGGGACACCAGATGATAAACACAGGAAGACCACTTTGACTTTGAAAGTGGTCTTTCTGGACCACTTCCTAGACTTTGAAGCAAAATGTGGAATTGTCCAGGAAACTTCCTGGGCTTTCAATATTACAGAACTAATATTGATACTGGCAGCTTTTGCTGCAGATCTAACCTGTTCAACAGCAGCTGATGTTTGAGATTGAAGATCATCATGTACTACACCACTTCCAACTTAATGATAGAGTTGTGATGTTGATAAGTCTGTTAGCTTGCATGGTTGGCATTTCTACAGCTTTCTTTCCTAGACAGGCCAGACTTTGTAACTTGCGTCACAGTACAGAGCACAAGCAGAGAAAACTGAGAAAACAAACTTAAGTACTTAGAGGTAGACACTAGACGGTAAACCATCTTGAAAGGCTTAAACAATCCCAAATCCTACAGATAGAGCAGGTATTAAGGGAAAGGCGTGTAAAAATATATTTAAGTCAAAAGAAAAAAAAAGAAAGTGGGACGATAGAAAAGAAAAGGGAGTTTGAGAAATCCCTACTGGCAAACATAAAGTGAGTGGGTGGTGTTAGTGTTACTCCATTGTGCTTGCGAATCACATTGTGTTTGATTTTAGGGATTGCCCCGTGAAGTGGCTCACAGCCTACTCCCATTACTCTCCTGGAAACCCCTGAGCACCAGCACTGAGCTGCTCACATCCAGATATCATCAGATAACGAGCAGCAGGAAGAACATCTGGAGGATGAAGAATCTTTGAAGTTTATCTAGTTTGTGTTCAGATTGAAGACTTGATTATGATTTATAGGTTATTGCATTATGATATTTGTGCCCCTGTCTGACAAATGTTTTTGTGCTCACTCATTCTAAAAATAAATGAATCTAACCTTTGTGGGTGTCAAACCATTGTTCTCATTTTATCCATTCATGAATTAGTTTCATGAGTTTCCTCCAATTAGTAGGTAAGGGTTCAGACGTCTCTTGCAGAGACTCTTTACATTGTATCACCGCGGAAGCACTAGCTGGTAGTCGGGCCGTACGCGTGTCTTAGTGCAGTTGAACATAATCCACAAAGTCCGCTTGTAGTCGAAAAGCAAACAGGCAAACATTTATTTCCACAGTTTTGAAATACAGTGATCCATTTGAATGTTCCAGTACACTGCAAACACGGTAAGAAACTGCTTTTCTCCACAGCTAGTTAAAGCCCCCGTAGCTCCACACTGCCCGTCGCGAACACTCCCCCCGTGCACAGTTACCGTATGTTAAAGGAACAGTACGTAAAAATTAAATAAGGCAAGAAAAAATACAATTTAACTGTAAATCTTATGCTAAACAAATTATAAAGTAAAAACTGAAATTCCCCATTATCTTACACTTATCCTTATCCAAAATGATTCAAATTACCGTATTTTCACGACCATAAGGCGCACTTAAAAGTCTTAGATTTTCTTCAAAAAGTGCGGCGCGCCCTATAGCGCGGTGCGCCCTATGTGTTGTAAGGAGGACGTAGTAGAGAACACCATGAGAACGTTAAAGGGTGAAGTGTGGGCCTTGATCGTATATACCGGGACAATCGCACATACCTGTATAAAAGAACAGGTATGTGCATTATGCAGGACATCGTTGTTTTAACAACCCTGAAAATGGCAAAGAGACACGCTTACGAAGCACAGTTTAAACTGAAGGCCATCAGCTACGCGGAGGAACATGGAAATCGAGCAGCGGCGAGAGAATTTAAGATTAACGAATCGATGGTTCGCAAATGGAGGAAGCTGGGAAAACAAGCTCCGGCAGGTCAAGAAAACGCAGCTGAGTTTCCGCGGACATAAGGCGAGGTGGCTCGAGTTGGAGGAAAGACTCGAGCGGTGGATCATCGAGCAAAGAGCGAGCGGGAGAAGCGTTTCGACGGTCACCATTTGGCTAAAAGCAGTTTCACTAGCTGAAGAGATGAACATTGAACATTTCCAAGGAGGTCTGTCTTGGTGCTTTCGTTTTATGAAACGGTGCCATTTTTCCATCCGGACCAGGACTACGGTAGCGCAGCAACTTCCAGCGGATTATAAGGAAAAGCTGGCCATCTTCCGCTCCTACTGCAGCAAACACATCGGCGACAAAAACATCCAGCCCAGCCACATCACAAACATGGACGAGGTCCCGCTCACTTTTGACATCCCGGTGAGTCACACTGTGGAGAAGAAGGGGACCAGCACAGTAGCGATACGCACAACGGGGTATGAAAAGTCTTCTTTTACTGTTGTGCTTGGCTGCCATGCTAATGGACAGAAACTGCCGCCTATGGTGATTTTTTAAGCGAAAGACTTTGCCTAAAGAGAAGTTTCCAGCAGAAATCATCATTAAGGCAAATGAAAAGGGCTGGATGGATGAGGAAATGATGAAAGACTGGCTGAGGGAGGTGTATGTAAGGAGACCAGGTGGTTTTTTCCACGCATCACCATCGCTGTTGATCTGTGACTCTATGCGTGCCCATCTCACAGCCGATGTGAAAAAACTTGTGAAGCAAATGAACTGTGAGCTTGCTGTCATTCCGGGAGGCCTGACAAAGGAACTCCAACTGCTGGACATCGGTGTGAACCGCCCGTTCAAAGTAAGGCTGCGAGCGGCCTGGGAGCGATGGATGACCGGTGGAGACCACAGTTTCACTAAGAGTGGAAGGCAGCGCCGGGCGAGTTACGCCACAATTTGCCAATGGATTGTAGATGCTTGGGCTAACATGTCTGCTGGCACTGTTGTTCGAGCTTTCGCAAAAGCCGGCATCGTTTCCGAGGAGCCGCACGGCACAGAAAGTGACTCTGACGGTGAAGACAGTGAACCTGGCATGTTTGATGGAGATTTAGCGCAGCTGTTCAATTCAGACACAGAGGATGAGGACTTCGATGGGTTTGATTGATGATAAAAATGTGAGTACCAAACTTTGTTTTGCTCCTGCTTTATTTTTAAATACGCACACTTGTATGCTTGTGTGTTGTTGATGATGACGATTATTGGTACTAAAAATGTGAGTACCAAACTCAGTTTTGCTCCTGCTTTATTTTTAAATATGCACACTTGTATGCTTGTGTGTTGTTGATGATGACGATTACCGGCAATAGAAATGTGAGTAAGGTACCGAATTCAGGTTTGCTCCCGCTTTATTTTTAAATACGCATACGGTACTTGTATGCGCCCTATGGTCCAGTGCGCCTTATGTGTGTGTTAAATACAGTAAGTGCACACATAACTGAGACTGCGCCTTTTAGCACAGTGCGCCTTACGGTCGTGAAAATACGGTATTAACAAATATACACTCTGTGCAATCTGAGTAAACTAAGCGATGACTAGATCTTTATCCTATACATTCCAGGCCCCTAATTGTTATATAAACTTATAAACAATTATTAACAATTTGGCACAATGATCATATTAACAACATAGGCATTCAGTCCTTAGAACATAATTTCTTCTTTCCACTGATGTCAGAGGTCACCAGTACATGACATACCATGGGAGTCCAGCCTTTACCACTGACTCATACTGCTTCTAGGAGCAGACAGACCTTAGTGATTGGTCTATCCTGTTCACTGGTCTTGGTCTTCACATGAACCCTGCGAACAAGGCCATGTTCATCCGGCATGGCTTGAGTGACTCTACCAATGAGCCAAGAGTTTCTCGGTGCTGTTTTGTCCACGAGCAAAACGATGTTTCCAGGCACAAAGTTCCTAGACACCCGTGTCCACTTCTGCCGTGTCTGAAGCTGAGGCAAATACTCTCTCACCCAGCGCTTCCAGAAAAGATCTGCCATATATTGAACTTGCCTCCATCTTCGCCGGGCATAGATGTCCTCCTTTTGGAACAGTCCTGGGGGAAGAGATGGCCTTGCTTTTAAGAGCAGGAGATGATTTGGAGTGAGTGCTTCCAATTCATTAGGGTCATTGGAGGGTGTAGTAATAGGCCAACTGTTGTTTGGTGCAGTGAGAAAGTCTGGTCCAGAAATCCAGACATGGTTCTGTAGGAAAAGGCCTACGTTCTGTCCTCTTGAGACACAATCAGCCGGAGATGACTAGATCTTTATCCTATACACATTGTTTCACACACATGTTTCTGTCTTCATGTTAAACAGAGATGTAATTAAGATGAGGTAATCTAGTAAAGGCAGTGTGAGGGACAGAGCCAAAAATAAACTGTGGTGTGTTAAAGTAGTAACTCAACATTTTCAAAATGTTATCATTACAATTGGTTGCACTGTTTTTTTATTTAGCGTTATCAGAGTTAAATGGGCATACATCACACTTTAAGTTTTTATTTGCAAAAAGTTTCTAAACACCATTTTTAATTCACTTCACAATTACTTGCTACTTTGTATTGGTATACCACATATAATGCAAATAAAATCCATCCAACTTTGTGGTTGTAATATGATAAAATGTGCAAAAGTTCAAGGGGTATGAATAATTTTTTGAAGTAATGCGCAATTTGCAGCCCAATCTATACATCAGTTACATATCATTAGATTTTACATATCAGTACTTTCTTTAAAACTGAATAGCAAAGAAAAGGGTGGAGTGCCCACTCCGGGTCGGGGATGAGTTCCTGCCCCAAGTGGAGGAGTTCAAGTACCTCGTGGTCTTGTTCGCGAGTGATGGGAGAAGGGAGCCAGAGATCGACAGACGGATTGGTGTGGCGGCTGCAGTGATGCGGACGCTGCACCGGTCCGTTGTGGTCAAGAGGGAGCTGAGTGTAAAAGCGAAGCTCTCAATTTTACCGGTCAATCTACGTCCCTACCCTCACCTATGGCCACGAGCTGTGGGTAGTGACCGAAAGAATGAGATCGCGGATACAAGCAGCGGAAATGAGCTTCCTCCGAAGGGTGGCTAGCCTCTCCCTTAGAGATAGGGTAAGAAGTTCGGCCATCCGGGAGGGGCTCAGAGTAGAGCCACTGCTCCTCCACATCGAAAGGAGCCAGTTGAGGTGGTTCGGGCATCTGACAAGGATGCCTCCTGGGCACCTCCTGGAGTTGGTATTCCGGGAGGAGGCCCCGGGGCAGACCCAGGACACGCTGGAGAGATTATATTTCTCGGCTGGCCTGGGAATGCTTTGGTGTTCCCCCGGATAAGCTGGAGGAGGTGGCTGGGGAGAGGGAGGTCTGGATTTCTCTGCTTAGGCTGCTGCCCCCGCGACCCAGCCCTGGATAAAGCGGATGAAGATGGATGGATGGATGGATGGATAGTAAAGAAAACAGTTGAAAAGCAGCGGCTGCTCTGCCTCTGTCACCTCAGCAGGGAGCAGAGAGAGAAAAACCAAAATTCAGCTAATGACTGCAGACCTCATCCTGTGAAAAGTTACTGCTATGGAAGCAACAAATCACTCATGTGCAATTCAAATCTAAAGACTTCCAATTTACATGAACACATGTGAGTCTATTAGATATGATTCAAATCACTGCAGCCCTGTAGCTTTAACAACTAATCTCTTTAATAAAATATTATGGTCAACTCTATCGAAATCTGTACTGAGTTAGCAGCACAGAAATGACACCACTGTTAAAGGCTGTAAGAAGATAATTTGTAACCTTCACTACTTCACTACAAGTATGAACTTACCTGGATGATTGAGCATACGTCAAGACATCAAAGGAGGAAGGTGTCACAGTACGGCTGTGTGCAGGCAAGAGTAGGACCCAAACGCAAACTCACAGAGTCAAAAGTTAAACTCAAAAAACACAGCTTTATTGCTGGCGTGGAGTGGGACACGAAAAACAATACAAAATAAACTAAACTGGGAAAAACTAAAGCACAAGGAGCCACAGGGGGGGAAAAAAAAAAAAAAAAAAAAAAAAAAAAACAAAAAAAAAAAACACACAGCTATGATGGAGGACGCAACACTGACAAAGAGAAACATGGGGCCGAAACCGACCAAAACCAGAGCAAAAGTCCCACAAAAAGGGCGCAAAAAGCCCATGAAAGGCACTAAAGCTCCGGAGACAGTTCTCAAAACTTTCCGGGGGCCGACCTGGAGGGTGACAGCACAAAAGTCCACAGTTAAGTAGTTCAGGGGGCCGTCCTGGAGGTCGATAGCATAACAGTTCATAGTTCAAAGGTTCAGGGGGCCGGCCACGAGGAAGGAGGCAGTGGCGAAGCAGGTATGGCTGGCCACACCCGGGCGGCTTGGCTGGCGGCCGGCGGCGACGTGGACAAGACCCGTCGGGTGGCTTGGCTGGTGGTCGACGGTAGTGTGGATGTGGACGTGACCCCTCGGGTGGTTTGGTGGGTTTCCATGAACAGGCTGTTTTGACAGGCCCCGGAAACAGCCATGCTGGACGTGGCTTGGCAGGCGAGACGAGCAGAGGTGTGGTGTCGACCTCTGGCTGGGCTGTGGCAGGACCAGGCGAGGCAGGACCAGATAATGGCGCTGCAGTCGACAGCGTGGAAGGATGCTGGACGGGCTTGGCTGAACCTCCAGCTGGCGCAACAGGACCAGGCGAGGCAGGGCCAGCAGGTGCGGAGACCTCTGGCTGAGGCGAGGCAGGGCCAGACGCAGCAGAGGCAGAGGCCGGACATGGCGAGGCTGAAGACTCTGATGAGGCCGGACCAGGCGAGGCTGAAGACTCTGATGAGGCCGGACCAGGCGAGGCTGAAGACTCTGATGAGGCCGGACCAGGCGAGGCTGAAGACTCTGATGAGGCTGGACCAGGCGAGGCTGAAGACTCTGATGAGGCTGGACCAGGCGAGGCTGAAGCAGAACCAGGTGACAGTGAGGCAGCCGCAGGTGGTGGCTGGACGGGCTCCTCGGGCCCCCCAGCTGACGTGGCAGGAGGCTGTGTAAGTTGCAGCAACACACAGTCTATAGTGGGTGAGATGAGTTCGTATAAGTTCTCAGACTGAGGTGTAGCAGAACCAGGCGAGGTGTCGTCCTCAGGCTGAGGCGCAGAAGCAGCAGGCGGTAGCGCAGCAGGTGGTGGTCCTGCAGGTGGCGGCACTACAGCCACAGGTGGTGAAGCAGAAGGTGGCCGGACGGGCTCCTTGGGCCCGCCAGCTAACGTGGCGTGAAACTGGACGGGCTCCTCGGGCCCCCCAGCTGACGTGGCGTGAGGCCGGACGGGCTCCTCGGGCCCTCCAGCTGACGTGGCGTGAGGCCGGACGGGCTCCTCGGGCCCTCCAGCTGACGTGGCGTGAGGCTGGACGGGCTCCTCGGGCCCCCCAGCTGACGTGGCCCTCCAGCTGACGTGGCGTGAGGCTGGACGGGCTCCTCGGGCCCCCTAGCTGACGTGACTTGAGGCTGGACGGGCTCCTCGGGCCCTCCAGCAGTGGAAGAAAACTGCTCCGCTGCTCGGGATCGCTGACGGCGTGAACGCCATTTTCTCCGGGAAGGAGGGGGAGGAGACGTGCCAGCCCGCGAATCCTCCAGCGGACCGGGCTGAACCTCCTCGGAGTCTTCATAGTGGAGAGGCCGATCCGGGCGGATGTGTACGGTGGAAACGAGGAAGTCGTGGATGAGAGGGTTTAGCGTGCCAAATAGCCAGGGAAGTCCAGAAACCATCCTCTGCAGACGGATGGCTAACTCCTCCTGGTACTCTTCAAAGGGCAGCGCAAACCATTCCTGGCATAGAAACTCCACCGCATAGATCATGTCCTCCCGGAGCTCAGCGGAGGGATTATGAGTTGCTGGGTCCATTGTCTGGTTGCGTCCTTCTGTCACAGTTCGGCTGTGTGGCAGGCAGGAGAAGGACCCAAACGCAAACTCACAGAGTCAAAAGTTAAACTCAAAAAACACAGCTTTATTGCTGGCGTGGAGTGGGACACGAAAAACAATACAAAATAAACTAAACTGGGAAAAACTAAAGCACAAGGAGCCACAGGGAAAAATCACACAGCTATGATGGAGGACGCAACACTGACAAAGAGAAACATGGGGCTTAAATACACTGAGGGATAACGAGGGGGAATGAGCCACAGGAGGAGAGCACAGCTGAGAGTAATTAAGCAGGACGAGGCAAGGGAAGCAAAACTAGAAACATTAACATAGAACAGACTGTGAAAGTAAAACAGGAAACACACTGACGGAACTCAAGACATGTGGACTTAACAGACTGGGGGAGACAGAACATAGGGATCTGAAACATGGAACAGAAAGGCACAGTAGATCAACATGAACATAACAACGCCACAGGGGAAGAGTAAAACTGAACACGATGAACACAGAAACACCAGACCTCTTCACAATAAAACAGGAAACATAATGAGACGTAGACATGACAACCCAAACTTCACAATGTAAGACACAGACATGAAACACATGAAAAGCAGGGGAGATTTACCATAGTTGGAAACACGAGGGGGAAATAATAAGAACTAGAAACACTTAAGCATGATAACAAATGAACTTAGGAACCTGAAGGGCTTACATAAACTAAAACATCAAAATGAACTAAAACTCAAAACACTGGGTCATAAGACAGAAGGATGGGATGATCAGATCCTTTACTGTGGTAAAAGTGCTGTAATTCCATGCCACACCACAAGGTGACACTATCTATTTAGGTGGGGACTAAAGGTGTGCGCTAGATGGTAGGAAGAGGTAGAAGAATATGAGAAGCAACATGTTCAAGAACCAGAATTTGATGTATGGCAATGTTCTATGTGCTTGCCAAGAATTAGTAAAAAAGAAATGCAGTCTGAAATGGCTTTCATCAGCCAAGTCCTCAATCACTGCAAGACTTCAAGGAAAATCTTTAAATGGTAAAATGGCCTGCATTTGTATGGCGCTTTTCTAGTCCTTAAGGACCCCAAAGCGCTTTACACTACATTCAGTCATTCACACACTGGCGATAGCAAGCTACATTGTAGCCACAGCTGCCCTGGGGCGCACTGACAGAGGCGAGGCTGCCGGACACAGGCGCCACCGGGCCCTCTGACCACCACCAGTAGGCAAACATGGGGTTAGTATCTTGCCCAAGGATATCTGGCATGCAGCCAGGAGGCAGCCTGGGGGGATCGAACCACCGACCTTCTGATTAGTGGCTGACCTGCTCTGCCACCTGAGCTACAGCCACAAAGGTGTGTGCCTTCTACAAACAGGATGTTCAGGATGGCGAATTGTCAATTACTGATGATGAGAGATCTACCAAATATCACTAAAACTCGAGAGTAAATTAATGTATCTAACAAGTGTATTGATGAGATTAGAGTAACACTTTATCTCCCAAACAACATCAGGTCCCATCATAACAGACATTTTACAGTCCTGACTGAGGAAGCATAGTTGTGAGATAGGCGAATCAGTTGTGTCAGATATGGTGACACAGTTTTGTGAGGGCAAACCTCACATCTTTACCTCTATCCTGAGTGGGGGTGGTCCACTTTGTTCTACCTACAAGAGAAGGGCAAATTTAAAGACCCGTTTTCTGTACTGGAACCAGTGGAGCATGCATTTAGTAGGGAGGAACACAGAAGCTTCCAGTTCCTAGTGTCAAGTCATTGTTTCAGGCTATGACAAGGAATGCGATCCAGGATTCGATCTTGCATGATGGATTCTGTTACAACCCTCTGGTCTAAGAGGCACAGGATGCATAAAAAATTTACTAATTCTAGCATTCCATTAATTCAAACCACTGAACAAAACCTGGCTCAGCATTAAAGTGATTTATTTTCACAATTTCAGTGTTTCACACCTAACTTAAAAAGAAGAAAACCAAAGCTATAGATAGACTTCAGATCTAACCACAGAATTCCTACTAACACAGGATTAAGGTTCCTCCACTGATGAAGAGGAAGTGACTCCAGCTGTGCATCCAGGTGTGACAGCAAACCTGCAAACAAATAAGAGCAGAGAAGAAAAAAGATCAGTGGACGTAACAGATTCATTTGGGAAAAAGTCTAACCTATAAACCACCAACCTAATTTTTAAAATGTTTTTATAAGGACACAGAGCAATTTGAGGCCAAACTTGAAAAGCACACAGTAAAAAATGGAGTGTCAATATTTCAGAGTAAACCTATTTTAACCTAGATAGAGTATTTACAACTCTATGAGGAGTAAACCAGCTCTAACATCAGAGTTAAAAGTCAGTGTAAGGTTTGTTAGTCACACAGTGAAGACTTAACTCCACACAGTGTTGATTATTACCAGTCTGCAGGCGTGTGCGGCCTCAGAGCTCTAATGCGCAGGGAATTTTCTCCGAAGAGCTGCCACAGTCAGGTAAGTGAAGTTAACATTCCCATACTGGTAACATTGTTGAAAAGGTATTTTTAAACTAAATAGCTCTTTATAGTTTCACTGATGTCGAGTGAGGACATGTTAGCAGCATTTACCCATAGGTTTAATGACATTAAATGACAATCTCTACTTTTAAGATCAGGCTTAAAACTTTCCTTTTTGCTAAAGCATATAGTTAGGGCTGGACCAGGTGACCCTGAATCCTCCCTTAGTTATGCTGCAATAGACATAGGCTGCCGGGGGATTCCCATGATGCATTGAGTGTTTCCTTTCCAGTCACCTTTCTCACTCACTATGTATTAACAGACCTCTCTGCATTGAATCATATCTGTTATTAATCTCTGTCTCTGTTCCACAGCATGTCTTTTATCCTGTCTTCCTTCTCTCACCCCAACCGGTCGCAGCAGATGGCCGCCCCTCCCTGAGCCTGGTTCTGCCGGAGGTTTCTTCCTGTTAAAAGGGAGTTTTTCCTTCCCACTGTTGCCAAAGTGCTTGCTCATAGAGGGTCATATGATTGTTGGGTTTTTCTCTGTATCTATGAAGCGCCTTGAGGCGACTTATGTTGTGATTTGGCGCTATATAAATAAAATTGAATTGAATTGAATTGAATTCCAGTAGCTACATGCTAGCAGTTGCTAAAAGTTCAGATGTTCGTTATCTTCTCACTGCGTTAATATGAACCTAAAACATTTTAACTATGTACTTCTTCTAAATGCTGTCTAAATAATATCATTGTCACATGTCAAATCGCACAGTTTGAACAACTAAATTACCATCTATCAGTAAGCTAATAATCGCTAATTAGCTTACATAAGCGAACGTACTTTAAGAAAAAGTGGGTAACATTACCATTAAGTTAACTTTACTGGTTTATATTATTTTAAGCAAATGCCAAAGGCATACACTACTATAGAGTTTTGCTCATTATTTAATAAGAAATATGTATTTTGTGTAAATTAACTGATAGCAATGTTAATGACATGTTAAGTAATATTAAGTAATGTTTTTATTTTATAGAAAGGTTTAAGAGTACGCAAAACCTAAATCTCTGAGAGATGCAACCAGAAGACGTAAGAAGCCTTAAGATATGATGATGATGATAATGAAAATTATCCAGTAACGCATTACATTACTGTGATCCGCTTACTTTTTTCAAGTAACGAGTAAAGTAAGGGATTACTATTGCAAAAAAGGTAATTAGATTACTGTTACTTTCCCGTAAGCACGTTGCGTTACTGCGTTACTAAACCATGTTTTTTTTTTGACAATGACGTAAGTGAGTGCAACGTTCATGGCAACAGCTGTGTGCAGATCAACAATGGATAATATAACGAGTGCGGGAGAGAGTATGACCGTGCACAGGGCTGGACTGGGACAAAAAATCGGCCCAGGCATTTTGACTATTGACCGGCCCACCAGGTATTACAGGAAAAACCATAAAGCCTTTGAATGAAAACAAACGCTGTTGTGACAGTGATGTACACTGTCTTGTTGGTATATATGTATCCAATAAACTTAAACCTACACCATCCTCCCTATTCTGGTATTCTAAACAGTACAGACAGAGAAGACTAGAGGTGAGACATGATCATTACCGAATATTAAAAATTATAAATGACAGATTTAGAGATATTTTTATAAACTCTTCATTTCCCACATCAATAAACAGCATGGCAGGGCAAAATATTTTTTCTAACATGGCAACCTTTAAAAAGTGAAAGGAGACAGAAAGACAGGTGAGAAAGAATAAAACTTAATTGAGTTTTTGATGCCATTTTACACACAGTACTGATACAGAATCTAGAAAATGTGGGAAAATATTGGCATCATATACAGTACTTACTTCTGACAAAATTATGATGGGACCCTGAAAAAAAAAGACTATGTACAATAATGGATTTCTATACATTTTACATCACATGAAAACGTTTGTT
This sequence comes from Aulonocara stuartgranti, assembly GCF_965226115.1. Taxonomy (NCBI): domain Eukaryota; kingdom Metazoa; phylum Chordata; class Actinopteri; order Cichliformes; family Cichlidae; genus Aulonocara; species Aulonocara stuartgranti. Next base: position 19,805,533 of record NC_138956.1, read on the forward strand.
GTAAGATTCAGATAATTACTTATTAAAAGCTAGACATTTTAAATGAGAATAAGGAAGAAAAGTATGTCTTTGTGCCCCCTTTCCCTGTCAATGCCCTACCAGGTCCCCTGGCAAAACTTTGCTTGACCCGCCCCTGCACAGTTACCAGCTGTCAGCTACCTAGAAAAGGATCCTGGTGTTATTTGTCTCTCAGAAACAGTTCATAACTTCCCTTCAACTCATCCATGTCACCTAAATGGTAAACCTGTTTCTCCATCACCTGTTCAGCTCTGCACTGTTCCAAAAAATAGTAATGTCAAAGTATCTTACTGTATATTTTACAGTTTGGTACTGTCTTTCTAGAATATCATTAAATTTACATAAGTAGACTGTGATTTTACATGTCAAATGTAAAATAACATAACATCACTGTAAATATAGTAAAACACAATTTACTTGTTTTTTTAAATATATTTTTTAGTACATATGCATATTTAGATTGTAAAAATACATTCAGAAATGTATCATAATTTCACAAATATTTATCTGTTATGTGAGAGAATGATCTGTTAAATTCAAATTTAATACTATGGAAAAATATATAAAATGATCGAAAATTAATGAGAATAATCAATAATTAAAGGAGTATTTGAATTATAATTTTGCTGAAAATTTCATGTCATCTAGGTCTGATTTAATAATTCAGAGGTAACAAGTGAAAATATAATTAATAGGAATAAAAACTAAAAAAAAACATATAAAACATTGCACGGCCACACTGTGCCAATTTTATATTTTAAAAAATAAATGCAGAGGTAGGAATTGCAATTAATATAAATCTCAAAGTATTCACAACATTCCTGAACAGAAATAGGCCTCTGCACCTGGGGTGAGGGTGTGGCCATGAAAACAATGTGACATGCCATTGGATGTTGGGACACATAATAACATGATGCTAAGCATCGGCCAATGAATGTGAACTAACAACCACAAGGTCGCGGGTATGGCTGTACTTTAGGAAAAAATCCTAATATAAAAGTATTTTACTGCATTTTACAGTTTTGTTCTGTTCTTCTAGAATATCATTAAAGTTACGTAAATAGACTGTGATTTCACATTTCAAATGTAAATTAACGTTAAATCACTGTAATGTAATAAAACATAATTGCCATGATTATTAAATGTATCTGTCTTTACATATGCATATTTAGATTGTTAAAATACATTCACATGATTTCACAAATATCTGTCCGTTATTTGAAAGATTGAACTGTTGAATTCAAATGTAATGCTATGGAAAAGTATATAACATGATTCCTATAAGCTTGTGTTACATCACATAAGTATTATTATCGTTGCTATTTAGATCGTGGCTCAAGAGTGATCAGAAGATTGCCGGTTCGAGCCCCGGCTCGGACACTCTCGGTATTGTGTCCGTGATCAAGACTCTTCGCCTACTGGTGATGGCCAGAGGGGACAGTAGTATTTTGGCGCCCCAGCTGCCGGAATATTACTGTTTTTTTAGGATTTGTTTTTTCCCCCTATTTATAGATAATTTCATTGTTTAATCACATTAACATGTTCCTAATTTAATGTTTAAAAGATCACTTGGAAAAGGCAAGATCCCATGTAAAATTAGCGCAACAAACTATTGTCAATACTGGAAATAACCGTATTTTTATGAGGAAGTTATTTTCTGTTATTTTACGGTAGTATTTTGGCGCCCCAGCTGCCGGAATATTACCGTTTTTTTAAGATGTTTTTTGTAACAGTGTGATGATTCAGTAAGGACATCTCCTGGTTTCATCTTTATGTTTCCCTCTCACCAGATAACCAAACTGATATCATGACCAGCAGCTTTTAAAGCTGTGGCTCCAGCAAACATCAGCTGATACTAGAAATTAATATTAAATAAATTCTAACAACAGCTTATCAGGCTTAAACGTGCTGCTGTTGTTTAACGCGACATCCGCTGCTTTTTTCTTTCTGGGGCACAGTGGGCGATAAACAAACAAGAGAGAAAAGCCGATCAGCTGATCATTGATCAGTTTCATGAATGAAGTAGCAACAGGAGAGGGAGGGAGAGAGAATGAGAGGAGAAGAGGCAGATGTGCAGCGTAAACACAGAATAACTCCAGCTTTGTGTCTTTTTCCATTCTAGTTGAAGTCCAGGACAAACTGTGTTCCTTTTCAAAATATTTTGTGTAATAGTTTTTCTGAATACGAGATGATTCTGTTTTTTACGGAACGGCTGGAAACTAACCTTATGAAAAAATAAAGTTCACTATCAGTAACATCATAGCACCCACCCAGCTGTATAGAAACTCCGTCATGCTAGCTAGTACCAGTATGAGTTATTGTAACTGACTGTAAAAAGTCAGCATAACGAAAGTAAACTACACCTAAATTTGGTTAATATCTGACCCAGACAGACTGCAGGTCATAACTTCTCTCCTCGGGTCTCTCCTCCTCCTGCCTCACCTGCTGGCCTCCACTACTCGCTAATGTTACTGAATCTGCGGAAGCTCCGCAATAGCCACCACCAAACAATTGAGTTATTTTTACACATCTCCCAGCATCTGGCCAATCCACCATCTTTCAGTGTTTATACCGTTAACAACAGCTTATCAGGCTTATCAGGCTTAAAAAAAAGAAAAAAATCCCCATCGGTCCACTGGGCAAATGCCTGGTATGCCCGATACCCCATGGCCAGTCCAGCTATGATCGTGCAGCGTTTAAAGCGTGGAAGTACTGACCTTACTTTGAGTTTGATTCCGTAAAAAGTGACAAAAACATTTTACAGCAAAAAAACCCCTAAACTTCCGAGCAAGCACCGAGCACGCTGCCACGGGAATGTGAAATTCACAGAGAAACTCGCAGATTCTTCCACTGACGGCTGTGGCACACCTGCACCAGGGCAAACATCCGCCTGCCCCACTCCTGCTATACAGGTGAAAATAGAGCAACAGGACCGCTGAGTCTTTGATTTTATTTATCTTCTGCTGTGTTTTACTTGCATTTATTTGAAAGACTGAGTGTAAACACAAAAAACTATTTTATTTTATGTGCTGGAATATGCAGAAAATAGGTTAAACTAATTTCTTCCAGTCAGAGAACGTTGCATATCATTTAATGTTTGCTTGATGCATAAAGTTAAAAGATTACAACTAATAAAACAAGTTTTAAAAAGAGACTTTTCCATTTGATTACATTTTATATGATGGATTATGCAGGAAAAGTAGAATTGGGCTGAAAGATCTATTCAGGTTGTAAATCATGTTTTTAAAAAGTAACTAAGTAACTAATTACTTTATAAAATAAGTAATCAGTAAAGTATTACTTTTTGGGGGAAGTAATCAGTAATTAGTTACTGATTACTTTTTTCAAGTAACTTGACCAACACTGTAATTATAATACCAATACATAAATTTTAGACTGATAAGAATGACATAATGCCCATCTACATAACCATGCAACATGTTCATGCACATCTAACACACATACATTTGTCCTTTGTGGGGTTTTTGTTGTTATTGTTTTTATTTCATTTTCCAATTGCCGTCTTTGTAGATTCTGTGAATCTGTTTCTTGTTTTATGTTCTACAATAATAATAATTAAAAAAAAAAAAAAAAAAACTAATGTAAGTTCAAAGGTCTTTGCTTGTATTGCTTTGCTGATAGTATGTTATTTGCCATAAGGTGTTCAGAGTTATTGATACCAGTGTAACCAGAGAGGAGAATGTATATTTTAAGTATATAACTTTCTACAGGGCTGAATATAACATCATTATGTAAAGGTCCAGATTCTCTGTGCTTTATCTGCAGATGATGTGCAGCACTTCTAACATCACACAAAGCAAAGGTTACTATCACACTGTTCTTGAAGTGCTGGGTGTGTTCATCTTCCGGGGCAGGACCATGGCAGAAATCTGAAAAAGACTTCCCTCTGAGGCAGCTCCTCGTGAAGCGTCCTGCTTGATCCCTGCAATGAGCTTCAGTCCGCCTGATGTTTTTGAAATGATGTCTCAGTGGGCCAACAGAACATCTGGCACAGGACAGCTGTCTGATGTTCTCCCTCACACTCCCTCACCCAGGGTGAATGTATCTGTTGATAACAGTGTGGACTAATGTGGATCCTGTGATTAAATGAAAAGAACAACTTACACTTCTATGAAACCTTCTGCTGCTGTGTTTTCAAATCTAACATTTTATTTAAAGTTTCCAGAATACCAGAGTTCTTTGTCAGTGTAATGGATCTAAAATGGTTTAAATGTTCAGTTTCATATCATTGTCCGTCTTATGTCAAAATCTCAAAGGACATAATTTAATTTCCAGATAATTCTGATATTAACAGGAACTCTGGGCCTCTGTGGAGTGTGGAGCTGATGCCATCGCTGTCTAAAATAGGATAACAAAAACTATGCAGTGCTGAATCATTCAGACATTCAGAGAGTAACACGGGTGATTATCATTGCCAACTAGCTTTTAACAAGACTCTAACACAATGCATTTCATTTAGCCTCTGAACCCTGGATTCAAAATGACAACCTTCAGTTGATCTATCATTTAAGCTTTCCTACTATAAACAAATACGATGGGATAAATTGGAGGTCAAATAGATAAGAAGGGGCTCGGCCATGTAATGATTTAAAAACAAGGAGTACAACTTTAAATTGGATCCTGTAAGTAACAGGAATCAGGTGTAGAGATTCCAACGCTGGGGTGCTCATTCTGTTTTGTACCAGTTAGCAGACAAGCAGCTGCATTTTGGACCAACTGGAGACTGTAAGCATGTTCCAAACCAAAGTGCAGAGCAATGAATTAGTCCAGTCTGCAAGTAATGAACAGATGAATAGTGGACCAAGATAAAGACATACCTTCCAGCTAAGGCCTTATCTTGGCTAGCTGTCTCAGATGGAAAAAGCCAGATTGGACTACTGGATTCACCTACCTACACAGTTTAAAGGAACCCTCTTTTTTAATATTTGTCTGACAATAAGAAGATAAGGGGCCCAGAGCACAGTCAATGTGTTTACTAAAGGAGTTGGCAAAAATGACAATTTCTGTTTTGTTTCCATTTAATTTAAATGTTTTTAAAAACAACATTCACAGTTTAACGTCTTCAAGGTAACATAATAACAGCTGAAGTGAGTCTGTGCCTGTTTTTAAAAGCAGATACATCTGCAAGTCATCTGCAAAATAGTGAAATAAATAAGTTATACTATGAAAAAATAGACCACAATGGCAACATAAACAGTGTAAACAAGGCTGGAACCAAACTTGAGCCTTGAGGTACATCATAATTAAGAGGGGCTATTTTTGAGCTGTAGGGACCACTGTTCACATAAAAAGTCCTTCCAGATAAGAGGGCAGCAGGGCTGCCAGAATCCAGAGTTAAGAGAATAACGTTAAAAACCCTCAAACGTCAACAGTAATTCATTGACTTGAGCAGCACTGTGCCACTAAATGAACATGTTGTCATTTCCTATTGTAGGCTGACAAGGCATGTGATAAGTGCTACATCTGAATACCTGTTAATGACAAGTACATTCATTTCTTGAAAAATCTACTTCACTCAGTTTATTATGTGACTGATTTCAAAGTAATTTTTCCCCATGCTGCAAAGCTGCAGATATTTATTTCAGTATTATTCGTATAGCAACTTACAACCAGTAACAAGCAGCAATTGGTGACAGTGGGAAGAAAAAACAGACAGCACTATTTTTTCCAAAGATGAAGTAACATATTTAATCTAGTACACCTTACACACATGTCCTAACACTTAGATGAATATCACTAATTATAACAATACTGGGGAGAATAATAATATTTACTGCCAGATAACACTCCGGGCCAGCAGGTGGCGGTAATAGACTAGCGGCATGTTTATTTTCCTCAAGAGCAACAAGGAAGCAGAAGTAGTTGTTTATGCTAAATGTTTGTAGCTGTTCGACTTTATGTGAAGGGATATGATTCCTGGTCTTACACTGATTTAACCACTGACAACGTCGTTAGCTGGCTCTAGAGCAGGAAGAATGGCAGACGAAGCTCCTTTCCAGTTATTACACAGCGAGGTGATACAGTACATTTACAAGTCAGCAGAAGGAGAGACGGTAAGAAGCTCTCAGTAGGAGTTTAATGACCTATTTGGTGTTGTTGTTAATGTTTCTGTCTTTTACCCTGTATTTAGGAGAGTGGGAGAAATGTCACTAAATTGGAGAATATTGGATTCAGAGTGGGCCAAGGGCTGATAGAGAGGTAATAACCTTGACTGCTGCAAACATGCATGCCGTTTACTTCGACAAATCAAAGCACTACATGTACAAAGCCTGATTTACAACATGGATTCCCATTCAGAAAATGCAATCGAAATGCACAGCTGTAGGTGGGTGGCCATTAATGAACCATTAATGTACCATTAATGAACACAACAACAACAACAACAAAAAAACCCCAGAGTCTCTGGGGTTCAGGTCAGTCGAGTCGGCTGGGCCAGTCAGGAAACAATATTACACTCGTGGTGTTGTCGTTAGAGCACCAGGGTCTTTAAGGTCAACTTCATGATTTATCGGTCAAAAGTTGCGAAAGAAAAATGTATGAAGACTTAAAATATCATGTGACATTTAACACTTTATTGCCGAAAATATTTGGTCATAAACCACATATGAACATGAGTGATATCCCATTCTTAATCCATACGGTTTAATGATGGTGTTGACCCACTCTATGCAATTATAACAGCTTCAGTTCTTCTGGGAAGGCTTTAGAAACCCATTCCACGAAGCTCTCAAAGCACTGTTCTTGAGCTGATCTGAAGGCCACATGAAGTTTGGAGGTCTGTAACGACTGATGTTGGCAGCCTCTGCTCATTATGCGCCTTGCCATTCACTGCTCTGTGAGTTTATGTGGCCGAACACTTTGTGGCTGTGTTGTTGTTGTTCCCTGCGCTTCTACTTTTTCTAATATCACTAACAGTTGAATGTGGAATAGTTAGCAACGAGGAAATTTCATGACAGGTGGCATCCTATCATGTTATCAGGCTGGAATTGAGAGATCCTGAGAGAGAAATGTTTGTAGAAGCAGTCTGTATGCCTGGGTGCTTGATTTTATATACATGTGGTTAGAACACTTGAAGTCAGTGATTTGAACAGGTGAGTGAATACGATTGGTAATGTAGCGCATAGGAATTCTAAATATCACTTTGGATATTTTTGTTACTTTGGACTAGGGATGGGTGATATATTGAATATACTCAGTATTAAGCTGTCTGCATGTAATTCACCATGACATCCCACACGTTGCAAATGCGTCATTAAGCCTCTACATCACATTTTTGTGTATGTTATAAGCACAAAAGAACACCTTTTTAATTTCAATTGTTTTATTTTCTCTCGTGAATTCTTGCTTGATGTACTTTTTTGTTGCTGTGATCAGCAGTTTTCTAAAATACTCAAACCAGCCCCTCTGGCACCAAGAACTGTGCCACATTCAATGTCAGTTTTCTTCCCCATTTCTGTGCCCAGTTTCAGTTTGAGTTGGTGCCATTATATTGGCTGATTAGATACTTACCCTAATGAGCGGTTGAACTATTAAAATATGTTAATGTTAATAGTTATGTTAATATGTTAAAACTGTTAAAATAAAAATTTTAATTCATTCAGATTTTTTTGTATTCAAAGTAGAAACAAATATATTGAATGGTCGATTTGAATGAGTATACCAGTGCAATTTTAGGTACTATATGGTTGAAAATAACTTTTATTTTTGGAGGTTATTTAGACATATATTGTGTATCATGATATTGGATTTTCCTCAAATCACCCAGCCCTACTTTAGACCAGGATCAGAGTCAAACTTCATAAAATGTCTTTGTTTGCCAACACTTGGGAAATTATGTATAGGCATTCTAAATATCACTTTGAAATACCACATCATATTTGATCTAGGATTTCTCTTTTACGTTTTACATTTGCTTTTCTTTCAAGTTGACCCCAACATGTGTTAAATGTTTAAAGAAAGAGAAAGAGCTGCCTAGTTGATAGACATCACATTATGACCCACCACCTAATATTGTGTTGGTCCCCCACACAATATTAGGTGTGGGGGACCAACACAGGGGAAGTAAACACTGAATAAACTTGTCTGCTTTCGCCATCTCACCTCATTATGAAGATGATAAAATGGTGAGTACAAATCTCTGAAGAGCATATAAGATGCCGCCCAAAATTGGTTCTGTTCATCTGGACATAGTGTTTTCAGTGGGAGAAACATTTTGTCATTTTTGTCCTCCTCCTAGCCCCCACGCTCCAACAGGCCGCAGAGAACGGGGGTGTGAGAAGACTCCAAACCTCCCATTTTGTCACTTAGATGAAACGTTTTGTCACTTGGATGAGTGACGAAACTTTTCTCCCACTGAAATGGGAGAAATGTTCATATGTCCAGATGAACAGAACCAATTTTTGGGGATTTACTTACCTGGATGATTGTGCATGCATCAAAGCATAAAATATGGTAAAACATTGTTGCAAATAACAAAAAGGTTACTGCTGCACCAAATCATTAATCTGATGATTTTAGCACACGCAGTCCCTGATGAAGTGCGCACAGTTTGTGCTTCACTCAACAAACTGCACAAATAATGTATTCCTACAGCAGAGAATCTGTGTTGTGCGTCAAACTTCTGAATTTTGAATTCTGAATGGCAATTTTCTGTTGCCATAGTGATTTAGCAGGTAAAAAGAGAGGCACTTTCACTCAGATTTGACAGTCTCAAGTCATTATTCTGGCTTCATAGTATATCTGTCGGATCTCAGTCCACATCCTCCATTTCTTACTGCAGGGCAACTACACTAAGACTTTGTCATAAAACACTGTCACCTGTTAATGAAATCCAAATACATTTTTTAAATTCTGATTATAAGGAGTTCCTTTACTGTTGTCTGTTAGGGAACTTTATGACAAGTGTTGTTAAATGTGCTGATCATTGGTTAAGATGTTTCCATTTTTGTAAGCACGTTTTTGCATGTACATGTTGCCTCAGATGATTAAAAATCAAGGTAATCCTGGATTTGTGAGTAAATAGTTCACATCATATAGCGTCAGTAGGGAGTTTGTCAGGATCACCTTTAATGGGACAGTCACCACAAGGGGTTTATTACGTATTGCACTCCCTGAACTGATGAGAGGCAAAACTAAAAAAAAAAACAACTCCAGTTGTCTTCTTTTCAAGCTCTCAAAACTACCCTGTACCTGTCTGAACACTTACACAGACAGCATACTGTTTATGGGTCATGTGCACAGTTATACTAGGCGCATTCTCCTTAAATGCATCTTACAGCGAGCAGACCGTTGAAAGTCAATGAATGATGTCCTAGTTTAATTTACCCATCTCTTTGTTTCCCTCTAGATTGACTAAAGACACAGCACGGTTTAAGGATGAGCTGGACATTATGAAGTTTATATGTAAAGACTTCTGGACCTGTGTATTCAAGAAGCAAATCGACAACCTTCGAACCAATCACCAGGTCACTGGGAAGTCTGTTTTCTCTTCTTTTAATCCTGTTTTTTATTAATGTAGCCTCTGACAAATCTAAATGATGGTAAATGGACTGATTCTTATATAGCGCTTTCCTATTCTCCTGGAGTACTCAAAGCGCTCTATACAACATGCCTCATTCACCCAATCATACAAGCACTTCTAAACTCAAGTGCAACTAATAAGCATTCACACACATTCACGCTCCGATGAATGCATCGGAGGGCAATTTGGGGTTAGTATCTTGCCCAAGGATATTTGGCATGCAGACTGGAGGAGCCAGGAATCGAACCACATACCTTCCAGTCAGTCGCTGATCTGCTCTACCACCTGAGCCACAGCCACCCAAATGATAATTCCTTTTTGTCATCCATAATATATTTGTAATATATAAATGCCAGTACTGTGATATTTTGCCTTACTTCCTGTCAGATTGATTGTTTGTTGTTCTGCTGATGTGTGTCATTGCTGATGTCATATATCATCATATGATCATGTGTTTTAGGGCATCTATGTTCTGCAGGACAATAAGTTTGGATTACTGAGTCATCTGTCAGTGGGAAAACAATACTTGGAACATGCCCCAAAGGTGCTTTTTTTCTTTTACTGGTCTGTTTTAAAAGACTTTCTCTGCTTCTCAAACTGTCTCTTTTACTGAGACAACATGTACATGCACAGTAGCACATCATACCATCAGAGGTGAGCAGCATGAGTCCTGAAAGACACTGACACCAAAAGAGAGAATCTGTAAGAAAAGTGTGCGCTATGTGCACAAAGTAAGACAATTATGTTGAATAAAGGCTGGATTATAAAATTAAACTCATTTAATTTCACTTCTTATAACATGTCACAGTAGAGGCAATAGAGAGCAGGCAGAGAACATCCTTCAACATGGGCAGTAAAATAATTCAGTCAGTCAGTGGTGGTAAGTTTACTGTACTTTTGCTTTGCTGTGGTCTGGCCCACAGCAGCATCAGAGCTGGTGAAAGTAACAGACTGAATAAACTTACTAGCAAGGCTGGCTCTGTGACTGATGGCAAACTGGACAGCCTTTTCAAACTGTGGTGAAAAGGAGGTCAGTCAACAAACTGTTAACCAGTATGGATGGATCCTGACCAGCTTCTGCACCACTTACTTGACAGACAGCAGAACACTTTGTCTAACAGACTGATTCAGTTCTGATGATGCCACATGGACAGGTTCAGATTACTTTTAGTTCTCCTTTATCATAAACCTTCCAATTAGCAGTTTGTTTGTTTTTTCTTTTGCCAGTGAGACAAGACACCATAGATCGAATGAAATGTAGGAACGCCTGACTTCCCTTCTTATCAAGGTTTACTGATTTTTTTTTTAAAAAAGGAGAACTGATGAGTTTCAGAACAGAGAATTGCTTGTTTTTTATCTGTGTATAAATGGCCAAACATGATAAGTTGTATCCGTTTTACATGAGTGCTGTTGTGACAGATGTGATTAATGCTGCAATCACATTGTTTACCTACATTCGGTCTCAGTCTTCCTGTCGTTCAGTACTGAGTATCAAATGCTCATTCACTCTTTGTTAACAGTTTATTTGCTTAGAATATAGCTTGAACCAGTGCCACAGGCCACAGTATTTACAGCCTGTAGTTCTTGATGGAAATGGCTATAGTGAACGTGGACTTTCCAAGCAGAGAGGACCAAGACTGAGATATAGGAGTGGAAGGATTGGATTATACCTTATACAGAAGGTGCAGTGTGAAACAGATTCAATTCAATTCAGTTTTATTTATATAGCGCCAAGTGACAACTACAGTTGCCTCATGGCGCTTTATATTGTAAGATAAATACCTTACAATAATAATTAAATGCTGTGTTAAGATTACATGGACAGTCACCCACACTAATTATTTTTCCTGACATCTGAGCTGAGTACTAAATCAGACAAAATGTCTGAGACATCAGACAGAAGCTCTGATTGAGGCCCAGGTGGAGCATAGAAACATACAAATGAAACTGGTTTTTGAGTTTTCCAGCTATGGTGGATGAGGCTAAGCAAATTAAAACTGAATTAAAACTGTCTGGCTCTTTGGTTGAATAACCAGCTGAAGTAGAAGATAACTGTTCAAGGAACTGATAAGAGTAAAGGTGTTCATATACTGTGACCCTGTTTTATATGTGAGACCATTCACTGTCATCATATGAAGTAACTGTTTTCCTCCTGCAGTATCTGGCCTTCACATGTGGTTTGGTGAGAGGAGCTCTATCCAATCTGGGAGTGAAGAGTATTGTGACTTCTGAGGTGTCTGTCATGCCTTCATGTAAGGATTTAGTCATTCAAAAATCTTTTTAAAGAGCATTTATCAGTCATCTCCAAACTGAGGTTTGGGGGTTTGTTTTATTTGCTGAATCAATTCCATTAAAATGCCATTGAGTGGTTCAGAAAGAGAAGTTTGTGTTGCCCATGCACATGATTGAAATATGCCTCAGATATTTTAAATGGAGAATACTTGTGTGATTTTTACATGACTCTGGATTAAAGTAAGGTATAGTTTTTGGTTTTTATGGGCAGAGTCACAGGTGTGAATAGTGTTGCTGAGGTGAAGAGCATGTCAGACAGGATTGTGAGTTTGAAGCTAGAAGTCAAAGTGGTGATATTGAATGTAGTTAGTGTGTAGGTAGGTAGAGAGGGTACCAGTGTGGGAGAGAGTGGTGAAATGTGTGTAGCTAGGCAGCATCAGATGGTAGTCTGGAAGATGTCTGGAAATCATGAACAGGAAACAAGTGAAGGCAGAGGTGACAGATGGATGCAAGGTGGGGCTGGGATTTAGGCTACGTTCACACTGCAGGCAAAAGCGCATCAAATCCGATTTTTTTTTTTTTTGACCCTATGCGACCCATATCCGATCATGGTATGACAGTGTGAACGGCACAAATCCGATATTTTCAAATCCGATCTGGGTCACTTTCGTATGTGGTACTGAATCCGATACATATCCGATGTTTTAGAAAGCGAGGCTGTGTGAATGGTCATGTCGCATTAAATCCGTCTTTTACGTCACTGACTTGTGTCAGTGACGTAAAAGACGGATGTAGTTAGATAATGGATGTAGTTAGATAATGTAGTTAGATAATGTCAATGATAATTGACAGACGGCAATTATCAGCGCCGGAGAAGACATCGTGAACGCTTCCTGGCCATCCAGCAGATGTCAGTGAAACTGTTTGGAAGACAATGTTGGAGAAACGTGAACATTTTATTTGTACTGCATAATCTGCAGATTCTGACAGAAATCTGCAACTATCCTTTGAAGCACTGCTCCTCTCTAAAACAGCAATAAGGATAATTATTAGGTTATCTACATTATTATGTAAATAACAAAATAACTTAAAGCAAAAAATTGGGAAACATAAAGTCCGAAGTCTTTATATTAAGGGCCATCAGTCAAACAATATTATTTGCTCTGGGTCTAAACAGAGCGCATTTTGTGTGACGCCTTCTTTTATGCATGCGGGCCGCTCTGAGCGTTCACACCTGAGCGAGTTTGCTGTCACATTTTATTTGTAGTGTGAACAAGCAGACAAAAAAATCGGATTTGATCAATTGAGCATTAAGACCTGCAGTGTGAACGTAGCATTAGTAGTGTAGATTATTGCACATGAAATAGTACACTGATGTTTAAGTTTGAGTGAAAGATTAATCAAATAGCTGTTTGTTTTAGTCTTTTTCACCACTGTAGCAAACATGTCTACTCATATAGTGCAACTTAAATTGAACTAAACTAGGAAAAAATGAAAAGCCAATGTGAGTTTCTTCTTTTTGTGTCAGCTAACACGAAAAATGTCTTTCTGCCTTTGCAGGTAAATTCCAGGTGATGATCCAGAAAGCGTAGGAGGTTACACACTCAAGCTGCACTCTTCCCTGGTGTCATATTGCCTTATCTGTTAGAAAGGGAAATGCCATCCGTACTACTCAGTGAGAATTTCTCTCGGCACTGCAGGGATTACAGTAGGGACTGGCAAAGGTTTCTATGGCTTAAGCTCTGGATGGCTGCAAACATCTGTATCCTGCTGACACACTGTCATTATCATGAGTGGAAAAGTACAGTCCAGTGACATTAACATTTTGTCTGCTAACATTTATATTAACATAATCCCTTTTGAAGTAAAGTCTAACTAAATGAACATTTGGCTTAATATCAGAAAAGAAGTGTTTGCCACCACCTACTGTCACATCTAGTTTAGTAGCATTTTCACTATAAAGACAAACAAACCTACAGTGCTTCACAAATTTAAAAGACAGAACCGCAAAAAATTTGATTATTAAGGAAGTCACAAACTGAATTTATGTTTTTTACACCCAAATCGAAGCCAGCACTAAACTTTTTCTGAGAACTTACTAAAACTCATTTTTGGTTCATGATTGCCAGTAAATATCTCTAATTTCTGAATCTTATTCAATAAGAATATTATTAAAATAATACATTTTAAAATTCTCGAGTAACAATAATCACATTTTTTTCACTTTTTTTTATGACACTATCATCAGTTTAATAAGTATTATATGGTTTTGATTAAAGAGCTTGTACATACTGGCAGGTTAACCATTTTGGTATCTGTGAGGTAAAGCGTATACTGGGTGGTGCTATAATAAACGTGTTAAGATGTCTATATTTATAATCATCACTAACTTGTGTATTGTTCCACCCCTGCCTCCGCACCAAAATGAGCAGATTATTAAAACAGAGGAAATGTGGCGCCCTTTAGCAGGTTGATGAACATTGCTTGCAAGAAATCCATGCCTAAGAAAGCAACTTAGGCTACATCTACATGAACACAGGTATTTTTTTTAAATGGCACAAACAGTCTCAAGTGTTTTTGAGAATGTGCCAAAGCAGCAGGTGGTGATATAACCCTAGTTTTGAAGAAATCCCACAAACAATAACACAGCACACAGTCTGACATCAAAGAAGAGATAATGGAAAACACGTTTGATGTTACAAGACAAATATTCATTTTCTTTGCCAACATGTAAATGTAGAAATGTAGTTTTTGAAAATGTTCACCCTGGCAGAAGTTTTTACTGATCGAAAATGCTGTGTATGTGTACGGACGTAGCCTCATTTATATATTGATGGCTAATATGACCAAACACAGTTTGATATCATGAATAACTACGTTTGCAGTGATGAAGAGCAACATTCCTGTCGAAGCGTGAAAAAGTGTGATTTATTTTCTTTGCATCAAAGTTGTATGTTCTACCCTTCAGGTGCTTCCTTCACTTGCAATAAATTTAAGCATGAAAACAATTTCTGAATGGTTCCTTTTCCACACTTTGATCGTTTACTATTCTGTCAAACACATTTCAGAAATGACAAGACCACAATACCAAACAAAGATAATTTATCTGAATTTCAGGAGTGGGGCCACACCTCAGACACGCTCCTTCAGGTTCTCCATCTACGTGCTGTTTGTAATCTTTTTTTATGCAAACACCCATCAGCATCTAATGATTTGTGCTCACCATGGGCCCCTCGTCCCTCATACCATCAGACGAAAACCTCTACTGCTCAATTTCATCAAATTCCCTCCAGGCACTTCAAGAAACCAAAACACTTCTCTTCTAAATGACATGATCAGGCTTCAGAGAGACCGAACATTACCGGCCATCCTGGGGAACCTGTTGGGAATCATTCTACATCTATTCACCCCATCAGAACTCCTCTCTGCTCCATCCAGTTATAGAGTGGCTCAGGTCGCTCGCCATCTCAGCGAAATTATAATTTCAGAACCTCCATTAGGGGAGAATCACCCACAAGCAAAAGCTCCCGGCATAGATCCACACTCGCTTTCCCTGAAACTGGCCGATCCACCTCAGTGCCAGGCTATGAAGACACAATGCTGTTTCCACGCTTCAGTCATGTCTCCTGAAAATATTCTTCCCTTAAGGATATAGATTGGACTGGACTTTACCTCACCGATGAGTCCTAACACTAGAATTACTGACTTTTTTATTTTCTGGTGCAAGTCCCAAGGTGTTATTCACCCCTGCTGAGATTTTCACAGGTCGTCAGCTCAATTCTCCTACTGCTTTTGTTGTGCAAACCACAGCTCAGATCCAAGGCAGGCCAAACCTCTGTGTTATAACCTTCAGAAATGCCTGCCGTGTCTATACAAAATATCCCACACATTGACTGACCTGCAAATATGAAAGACACACATTCACAATATATAGAAACACAAATCTGTTTTATTTATTAAAAAAAGTGTGAAAACAGAATGAAAAGTTCTGTGACATGAGTGACATTGATATTTCTGGTGCCAGTAATCACAGAGACAATGCCCTGAGAAAGATTCATTTCTATTATGCAACACCTTCGATTTGATGACAAGGACATGCAGGCAGAACGGGTGAAAACAGACAAACTTGTGACAATCTCCGACATCTGGACAAGCTTCAACAAGAACTGTGCTAAGAGTTTCACTCCAGGAGAACACATGACCATAGATGAACAGCTGTTCCCTACCAAGGTTTGTTGTCCAGTCACACAACCAAGCAATGTTCCCTCTAATTTTCCATGTGTCTGAGCAAACACACAAACTCCCTGAGCGATCCCTTGGACCACTGTGAGCGACATCAGACGTGTGCACTGTGGTCACGGCAGCATCGAATCCATCCTAGTTACATGGTCTATTAAAATAATCAAATTACAGCATTTACATTTATGTTAGACTACTTTTAATTAACTGCTTTAGCCCACTTACAATGAAAATGTAAAACAAAAATGTAGTCATTGACCTGTGTAGTATGTCAACACTATTGGAAGTAAAAATAACTTGAACTCAAATTTTGAAAACACAACTTTATTCTTTTTTCTTTTCTTTTCTTTTTTTAATAAAGCTCTGACTTGTATTATGAGTCTGAGTCTGTGGTCTGGGAGAGAGTCCTGTAACTCTGTCTGCAAAATACAGTATATAATGACCAATGCTGGGCAATTAATTATATAGTTACTTCTTCAAAAAAGTACCTCAGTTTGGCAAACAACAAAGTTTTTTGCAGCTATTTTTTTTAAAATAAACATTTCAAACTATTTACAGCACAATCAGGTGTTCTGCATCAAATTTGATGCCACACAAATTATTAATGCCACTCCAAGAATAATTTCTGTCCACATAAAGGAGAACAACAGCCTGGTACCTGCAGGCCTGACAACAGCAGATGTATCACTGCTGTAACACCTGTAACATTCAGCAGTGGCCTCATTGTTCTGACACACAACAAAACTATTGACTACACTACACACTAACTACATAAGATTTGCGCTAAACGTCGCAAGTCTCTCACGTCTCAAAACACCGCCGTCACTCCTACAACTTCCCCCCGTTTCTTAACAACTTGCCATATCATTTTTTGATTGGTCGACATGGTACTTTTTTCGACCAATAGGAAAGGGTGGGTTTTTTTGGTTTTGTTTTTGCTCACAGGCAGAGAGCGCTTTCGAGCGTTTCTTCTCGCAGTAAATATAAACAACGATAGTATTCAGGAAGAAAACCAAACATTGCATATATTTTTATTATAACTCTGGTTTTACGTGGCCTATCAACACAATTTAAAAACTGGTATAAAGTCCACACTTTCTCCGTCAATTGTTCCGTCGGTCCTGCTCACATCTCCAACGGTTTACACGTTGTCATTAACGTGGCTTCACTCCACATCAGCCACGCCGCTTTGCTAGCTAAAGCACCGGTGTCGACACATAAGGACGCTGTCATAGCCTGTCAACGACGTTGATTAGCTGCGTATGTGAATCGCATTATTGGCTGGACTATGGGATAAGGTGGCATCGTTCTAATCCCATACGGGAGCAGCCAGTCACTTACTGACTAACACTGCAAAACAGAATTGTTGAAATTTTAATTTCAATTCAGGTTAGATTTTTTTTGTGCGCAACGCAGATTTTCTGTGCGCAGAGACCGTGCCAGCAGTGCGCAATTGCGCACGTGCGCAGCTTAGAGGGAACATTGCAACCAAGCCAGACAAATTTGGGATCAAGTTCTGGATGGCCACGGATTTGGAGACCAAATATGTCTCCAATGCATCTCCTTACTTGGGAAAGGACCCCAGTCGTCAGAAGGGAGAGAGGCTGGCAGAGAACGTGGTCATGAAACTGATGCAGCCGTTTTTGGTTGATGGGAGAAACGTCACAACGGACAATTTCTTTACTTCACTGTGGCACAGACTGCTGCAGCGCAAAACAACGTTACTGGGCACAGTGAATAAAGTACTGTTTCTGTGTGACTCCTCCCATCCTGCTGCACCTGAACCAGCTAACTGGCACTCTGATTCATTTTCTCGTACTTAACATGAACAGTTTTGAGGTGATTCAGTCATCAATATATAAGGACAGAGATAGGATTACATCACAGATGAGCAGGATGGACAGAATTAAAAAAATGAGTACATCAGAGGGACAGCTCAGGTTGAACAGTTTGTAATCCGTGAAGTGAAAGTTGTTTGGTTTATTTTTTCAAGTACAGACTCTGTGCTGTTTAAGGTTTTCAGAGTGAAGATTAAGCACAGAAATAATTCAAACACAATGTACCTACAAATTTGATTTGAGGTCAGGTGTCCTAATGCTTTTAGAACAGACGCACACACTCTCTCTCTCTCCTTGCAGAGGTCCGAGGAATTTTCTGAGGATGCTGATGCTATTTTCTGGAGAACTGATTGGTCATTAGGTGGTCATTTCATACCTGCTGATCACTAATCTGGAGCAGGTTTGGTTCACAGCACAAGTTACGACTTGTAGGACGACTTACCCTGGAAAGAAGTGATCCAGCTTTGTACTACAGAAAGCTCAGGGTTAGACCTGAAGTTGTCTGGGTTAAGCTAAAATCCTACTTCGTAATACAGGCCTCTGATGACTTAGCTGTGTCTTAGTTTTTCTTATTAAATTAAAAAACACCCTTGGGTTGTTTTTTTTTAACCTTGTTTGTGTTCACGTGTTGTCATGTTGTGGCTGATAAATTTTGAAATCTTTTTCCCAAATCTTCAGGGGGTTAGTAAATGTGGAAAACTTGCATGTACGTATATTTATGTTTTCACTTCATAAAACATCATGCTTACAGGGAAAAAAATCAGACTACAAAATCAGATTTATTTATTCTCTTGCCACTTTATCATAGACACATATTTACTTTTCCCCCCTAGGATCTGGATAAAAAGTGATGCTGCAACACTGCAGGACCAAAAACTATGCACAATAATGAAACTTTGCTTTTCTTGTGCCAACAATTTGGTAAAAGGATGATTTTCAGAAATAAATGTAAATATACAAAACTAAATCAATATTACTAACAGAGGATTACCAGTGAATAATATTAAAACACAGCCTGGATTGATGATTTTAGATTTGCACAAGAGAGTCTTGACACTGCCTACACAGCCAAAAACAGTTTTTCACAGCATATTTCCTTGATACAGTTCACAGTTTTAGTAATGGACTTGTTTAAAGGTGCAGTCTTTATGAGGTAAAGTATGGTCTGCCAGCTATCCTCATCATCCTATATGTATTGAGTCCAGGGCAGTCAAACCCTGGTGCCACACCTTTCTTGTTGAAAAGGTAAAAATTGAAAAGCTGTCTGTCCTGTGCCTCCAGGGAGACTGAGATATTATTTACTTTCAATTTGCAAGGGTATGGCCTCTCAAACACCACCCTAAAAACCCTGTCCTGCAGATAATCCAGCCTAATAATTTGATACTTAGATGGGACAGTTGTGTCAACCTGTGGTCCACACTGCTGCATGAGCAGCACACCATCTGAATCTGCCTTGATCTCATAGAATGTCATATTCCTGTAAGTGTAAAATCCCACATATGGAGCTGGGTCAGGTGGTGCTCTGACAGGTTGTTGAGCTTCCCTGAAAACATTCTCAAGTGCTGGGATTAGGTAGCTATATGCCTGGCTCACAAGGTCTTTGTCTGTTGGCCGAACTCCTGCCATCAAGATCACCAATCCCAGCTTGAGCCGAGGTACAAGGGAAAGGGTAGCAGCAAATCCATCCAGGTCACCATCCTTTCTCACCACGCTGTAGCCAAACTGTTCACTTATTTCCCATGGTGTGCCAGTGAAGTTGGCAAAGTAACCTCTGTGGCATTGGATGATCGGGGTCATCATTGTGTTCAGGGTGTCTTGGCGGAGCAGAATGACATCATATGTACCAAGAAGAGTCATCATAAGTTTGGCCATGTCTGCTGCTGTGGAATACATCTGACCTGCAGGCCGGTACCAGCCAAGGTCGTAAAGGGGAGCTTGCTTTCCATTGCTGTACACGCCCACAGCCATTTTCCTCTGAATTGCTGGTGTAAAATTAAAACCAGTGTCCTCCATTCTGAGCCGCTTCAAAATGTTGTCTGAAACCCAGCTCTCAAAGTCAGTGCCAGTCACATTCTGGGCCAAGATGTTGGCTAATAAAGGAAAAGCAACATTGCTGTAGTGGCATCTGGGGGAAAAGAAAAAATCATCTTACAGATGTTGGCAAATCCTCTTTGGGTACAGAGTACTTAAAAAAAATACTAGACTATTATAGTCTGTATACTAGGTATAGCAGTGTTTCCCAACCTTTTGGAACCACGGCACATATTTCACATTAAAAAATTAAAAAATCACACGGCACACAACCAAACAAAAATATCACAAAAAGCATATTGATCTTTTTCCCCCACGCACCAGGTAGAGCGAAATTGGCTCAGTTTGTCCCCAGTATGCCTTTTTTTCTTTCTTTTGACCACCTACTCATGCTAAGGCCTTCAGATTTCTTTTCAAATATTTATCTACTGCAATTATGTGCTACATCATCTCACAGCATGACTATTATGTAATTTCTTCTTCTGTTTTACTGGCAGTTTGCAACCTATTTAATCGGAGCATTTGGTTATACTGCCCTCTAGTTGAAGAGAATGTAATTGTTCTGCCCATTTCTCATGCCAATCACTTAGAGTACTACTCAGGTGGGACCAGATCATCTTCCACTGCGCACCTATGTGCTGCTGCACAGTGGTTGGGAAACACTGGGGTATATGTCCCCAATTTTCAAACATATCAAAGAAATGAAGCTTTATATATACTGACAAAGAAATAAGGTAACTTACCTAGTTCCTGGATCTGCTACAAGGACGTCATCCTGTAACAAATTAAGGGCTTCCTGTGTGTCTCCACTCCAAAGGAGATTAGTTGACCTTAATCTTCTTGGTAAACCTGTACAAATGTCAAACCTTATTGAATAAGGTATTTTGTTCATGACTTTATGCTTTAGTAAAGTGATTCATGAAACTATTTCACCAAACTTTGTATATGAAACCTTCACTTGACCTAAACATTTTATAAAAAATACTTTTTCTCAGGTGGGCTCTGTAGGCCTTCTACCCTATAATATATATCACCTTAAGGCAACTATTGATGTAAAGAAATGCCATATAATTCCAGGAGAATTTAAATTAAAAGCTCACTGACTATGCACATTTATTTCTTGTGGTAGGGTTTTTGTCAGTAATCACATGATTAAGTGATCGCTCACATACTGGATATTAGTTTTAAATTTCTTTAGCTCTACACATTTACTGAGGCACTCATAACGATTGAGAGCGCTATTGATCAGTCACCTCTGTAAGACCTTTAGCTCACTATTAAAGATCGGTCTTTTACTCTGCCTCCTGTGACTTGCACTTATGTCCCTGTAAAACCATGACATTGCCTTTCCTTCATCATTTGTCTAGCAGCTTTTGTTGTGGCGTGCTGCAGTGGGTTGCAGGCATGTGCTTACTTTATGAATTATATTGTGTCAGACCTATATTGATCGTTACTGTTTATCTATGACGTAATAGGAGTACCCATCAGAAGGGCATCATCCTCACCTATATTGGGAAAAGTTTATCTCTCTGTCAAAAATGATCCCATTATTTGTTCAAGTAGCTTATTATTCCTTCCCATCCATCAGTTTTTGGACAGCTTATCCAATTCAGGGTAGTCACAGATCCCAGCTCCTGTAATGCATGAGGCAAGGTGCACCTTGGATATTTTGCCAGTTTAATGCAGGGCCAACACACAGAGACAGACAACCATGAACTGACAAATTAGAATCACCAGTTAACCTCTTTAGAAAGTAAGAGGAAGTCAGAGACAATATATAAGACAGACTCCAACCAGCCTCGAGTCAGTTTCAAGCATTTTTATTGGGAAGTGATACTGCGAACCACTGCAACATATTGCCACCCTATCGCTGTTAATTCTTTAAAATTAATTGCACTTTAGCTATCATGTGAGTAGCGTATTGGTATCATCAGTCTGGTAAACTAGAAAATTCATAATTTCTTACATTTAAGAAACATTTCTTAAGCTTTTCTGAGATTTTTTTAAACCCAGACCAAGGTCTTTTCCTAAACCTAATAACCAGTTACCGAAAACAAAACCTGGAACACGATGTCATCTGGTTGAAACTGAGACACAATTATGTCACCACTACCCTGCGTGCTGCTTATTGCAGACTTTGTTGCTGACCACTCACAGCACTGTTGGCTGCAAGTCCTATTTCAACTGTGCATCCATGCAGCGCGTTATTTTATACATTTCAAGCACTATGTTGATCTCACTTTTATGGGAAATGTAGAATAACCAATTAACCTAACATGTATGTCTCTGGGAGGAAGCTGTTGGGTTAGGTGACAGTGGTAACCACGGCAACATTCTGCTATATAATGGTGGCATTCACTTTCTGATCTCTAATGGTCATTTTGAATTGGAAGCTGAACAATGAAAATAATAGTTTTTCATAATTATCAAACAAAGATGTTATTATTTTAGGACTTACAGTGAAGTTTCTGTAAGTGGATTATCTGTGTCCCTCCCAATGCGACTAGTCAGTCTTTGTGACACTGATGCTTCAGAGGTCTGGACTGGCTACACAGGCTCAACAGTTATTTGATTTGTGTTGCTTTAATGGATCAAGGATGACTGCCGTATATAAAAAATGGTTGTGGGGTTACCAGAGAGATGGCTGGACATCCTGCGCAGGGTGAGTGCAGGGGTGTTGATGCCCAGGGTCCTGACTGATGAGGATGCTGGTTGCCTGCTTTTACCCAGTGGGTTCTTGATAGTGAAGTTGTCTAAGTACTTCTCCAGAGGGTCATCCAAAGAGTCCACCAGACCATCCTCCCATAGTTTGTATAGCATCAACGTGGGGAAGATCTTAGAGAGGCTTGCAATTCTGTTGTCACAATAATGCAAGGAAGCACACCACAATAAAATGGTGCCATAAATAAATGCATCCTGGTTTAATGTATAATATTTCCACTGGACAGATTTGAGCATTTATCATACTTAATGGGTTAGTTGCACACATCACAGAAAGAAAGCTTGCCTTATGCAATTATGGTCTAATCCCAGCGCCTCACATCAAATAGAAGAATCACACTGCTGGTTACAGCATGCATGGTAGTAATTATTTAAATTAAACTATTAGTATTATGAGAACCTTTTAGGACTCATTTAAACAAATTACCACTTCTTTTTTTCTTCATATGTCTTTTTCTTCATATGTTATGTTCTTATACCTCAGTACTATACCTTGTGCAAAATAATACATCTCACCTGTACGCTGTGTACTCGTTGGGTGCAGGTGAGGAGGGGTGGCTCGTGTTCCTCTTGCCAAAGTTTCCATTCCATAGAATTGAGTCATTTAAAACCATGATTGCTGATATAGAAGGTAGCTTGGTGGTGTGAATTCTTGACCTCAAGAGTATATCTATCTGTTAAGAGAAGCTTTATTAAGACCAAAGGTAACATTTCAACAACATTTCAATATATACTCATTATTTCCAGAACAGATTTACTTTTTCTAATGCAATCCTCAGTGATGTGATGGGATGTTTGAGTGGCACAGGCTCCGGAAAGCGAGGACACATCTCTTCTGCTGTCACTTTTTTGGTGAATCCCTCTGTAAAAAGAGGTGCAAAGGCAGACTCATCATGTCTGAAACCTGAAGCCCTGTCCATCTGTGATAGCAGATCTTACAGTTGTAGGTTTACATATGTATCCTTTTATCATATTTATGTAGAAGGGCCCTTCAAAAAAACAAAAAAAAACAAAAAACAAAAACATTTATCAAACATCAACATATCTAAAGATTCTGACCTCTAGGGGAATTTGTCAGTTCAGAAGAACTGCTTGTTGTATACTCCCACCTCCTCTATAACACACTGGACAATCTGAAGAGAAGTTTCAGCAACTTGGTTCCTTCAGCCTCGCTGTGGTCTCTGAACCAAGATATTGGCAACCGATCCGTTAAGTCTTGTAAGCTGCGAGGTGGCTCCATGGATCTGATTTGTTCGCTAGAACATCCCAAAGATACTCAACTGGATTGAGATCTGGGGAATCCAAAACCCAAGTCAACACCTCAGACTGCTTGTTGTGCTCCTCAAACCATTCTTGAACCACTTTTGCTTTGTGACAGGGTGCATTATCCTGTATTAGCATGTATGGCAGGACCTCAAGGCCACCTTCTTCCATTGCTCCAAGGTCCAGTTCTGATACTGCTGTGTCCATTGTTGTAGACCAGTCAGCGTAAGCACACTGACTGGTCTACAACTTTCCAGCCCCATGCTCCATAAACTGTGATGTTCTGGGTATTCTGATAGCTATCTATCAGAACCAGCATTAACATTATTTGCAATTTAAGCTACCCTGTCGGAGCGGGAACACCCCACACAAGCTGCAGTTTTGGAAATCCATTTTTTAGCCATCACAATACGGTCCTTGTCAGACCCACTTGAATCCTTACACTTAATCGTTTTTCCTGCTTCTAACACATCAACTTTGAGGACAAAATGTTCACTCTCTCTCTAATATATCCCACCCACTAACAGGATTCATGATGAAGACTTAATCAATGTTTTTGAATTCACCTGTCAGCGGTCAGAATGTTAGGCCTGACCAGTGTAAATTATCAACAGCGTCTGCTGGTGTTAGATTTGAGTATATGAAATCAAGCCATATTTATTTTACAAGTTATGTGAAAAGTAGCATTTTTCAATGACTGTTTCTTTAAAAACAAAAAAAGCTTTGATGACCCTTTAGGTAACAGTAAATGAATATCATGGTCTGTCTGTTTGGATGGTTGGTAGTTGACACACTTTTAATTGACTAGACCAAGGAACTGATCGTGGACTTCAGGAAGACCAGGAAACACTTGACCCCTGTTTCAATCCAGGGGGTCAGTGTTGACATTGTGGAGGACTATAAATACCTTGGAGTACACATTGACAATAAACTGGACTGGGCTAAAAACACCACAGCACTTTACAGGAAGGGCCAGAGTCGTCTCTATTTTTTGAGGCGACTGAGGTCCTTCAACATCTGCCAGAAAATGCTCAGGATTTTCTATGAGTCTGTTGTGGCCAGTGCGATCCTCTATGCTGTTGCATGCTGGGGGAGCAGGCTGAGGGTCGCAGATGCCAACAGACTTAATAAACTAATCCGTAAGGCCAGTAATGTTGTGGGGATGGAGCTGGACTCCCTCAAGGTGGTGTCGGAGAGGCGGATGCTGTCCAAGATAAAGACAATGTTGGATAACACCTCCCACCCACTCCATGACATGCTGGTCAGTCACAGGAGCTCGTTCAGTGAGAGACTGAGATTACCGAAAAGCACCACTGAACGACACAGGAAATCATTCCTGCCTGTGGTCATCTCCCTGTACAACGCATCCACTTAACACACTGGTTACTGCTGCAACTACACGTTTCTTTTCCAGCTATTTATTTATGAGTGACTTATGTATATATATATATGTATATATTGTACTATTCTTAGTTAGCGTATTGTCTGTCTTGTCTTAATGTTGGTTTATGTTGGTTTATAATGGAGCACTGTAACAAAAAATAATTTCCCCCAGGGATCAATAAAGTATTCTGATTCTGATTGATTCTGATTCTGTTATGAAATATGAACATGTAATAATACAGTAATGGAAATACATTAATAATAAATGTTGTTTTAATAACAGGAGTGTTATGCAGTTTCTAATGTACTGAAGGGACACACTCTAACACGTATGTAATAAAAAACGGTTATTATATTCAGCGTGTACACATGAGCCCCAAAACAATCCCATTGTTCATTATTATGTAATGCTTTAATTCTCCTAGGGCCACAAAGTTATAAACCTGGATTGTTTCTTATATTACTTCAGTCCCAGTGTGTTTTACACCATCAGACACTACACTGCTATCTCTCCGCCTGAGTTAAAGTCTGCTTTAGCTCCTTGCTGATCCTACTGCTATTTCCAGCTTTGTGTAATCCTGCTGCAGCTCCTACATATAAGTACTTACACCAAGAGGATAAGAAGGCCCAGCTCACAGGTTAAAAAACACTGTACATCTCATGTGAGTGTAAGCCAATGATGGCTAGCAGCTCTTTACCTGTTTTCAGTTTTGGCTTTCTATATTGCCATATGAAGCAGCAGGTCATGACTACAGAGAGCAGAAAGAAGACAATCATGCCAAACATGGTCCATTTCACCTTCATCTTCTTTAATGGTTCTTACAGACAGCAGGCAAAGCCTATAAAAAAGTTGTACAAATGTTTTAGTGATTTTCTTTTTTATCAGATATTGAATCCAACATAAAACTCATAGCTCAAATGCATGCTAGTATGTTTCATGCCATTTGAAAATTTAGTCTCATGTCTTTTTTGTGTTGTCATATAAAAATGTCCCTGAACATGAGTTGCATTAGAAATTGATTAGCTTACCAATGAAGTGAAAAGACACCTTCCTCAGAAGCCCCTCATTATCTCTATGATATTCTTCATCATCAGACTAGAAAAATCCACCAATTATTTTCCTTAAGGTACACAGAAGAAAAGTCAGCAAGGCCGCTTGATCCTCTGTTGCTCATGAGCAGTTACTGGCCATCTACTACATGCACTTAATCCTGACTGTTATCCTGAGCTCCAGTAAGAGAGTGGAATCTATTCCTACTTTACCATGACGTCATAATCTACAGGGCTACACCACTAAACGTAAGGAAGGCTGTGGAATCGAAACCTCTTGAACCCTCACCCTCTGAACACTTCCTGTTGATTCTGCAAGAGAGCTATTTTCAGCAGCAACAATTTGAGTAAATTAAGTAGTCAGAACAATGTTGAAGAATTTGTATCATTTTTGCATTTTAAATAAAACACAAATCAGTGACTACAGCAACAAATAATTCAAATGTGAACGAAATGAATCAGAATGGTGCCTCTCCAAGCCACTAGAAGGCGCTGTGGACTTTAAATAAATGCTATTTATAGACAGACATATGTCTTTAATAGATATATGGCTAGATAGGCAGGCCTAACCTGTGCAAAGTGGGAACACTGTGTAAAATGTAAATATACATAGAAGCTACACCTTTCCGAGATGCTCTTCTTTTACTGTTGTCAATGAATCTAATTTGTCCCTAAGATTCTCCAGCTGTTTCTTTTTAGTACCATGTACTTTTCCAGCCTTTTGTTTCTTCTGTCCAAACTTTCTTGAGAGGTGTTGCTGCCATCAAGTTCCAAAAAATGTTTGTATTCATTTTAAAGTTCATCATCGCACAGAGACAGCATCAGTGAACGCTAGAAATGATCCTTTTGTGACCTACAATGCAGACTTGATTTTATAATCTCTCCAACTTGTTCTGTGTCTGTCCTAAGGCCTCCTTCCTCCTTCCTTCTCACAAAGGAGGTGCACAGTCCCTTCAGTCATTCGAGATGCCTCGCCTTATCTTTAAGGGTATCCAATAAGCCACCCTTAAGATAAAACTGATATTTTCTGGTTGTAACTGGTAATAGTAGATCCAGAACCAGGCTAGGGGAGGGGTCACCATCTAGTAGATGGTGACCCCTCCCCTAGCCTGGTTCTGGATCAAGGGAGATCTTCCTTCCAGCCAGCACCCTGTACTTGCTTGCAGGGGATCTTGTGACTTTTGGAGTGTACCTTACAGTAAAAACACCTTGAAACAGCTGCTGTTGTGAATTGGCTTTTGGTAATTCAACTAAATTGAAATTAAATTGTTTGCAAATTATTCCACTCTGTTATTTCTTATTATTTGAAAGTCTTTCAGGAATGGGCTTCCTATAATGCCACCCTACCTCATGAGCCATAGAGGTTTTAGTTTTTGTCGCGTTGTTTTTAAAAATGATCCACCACTTTCTGCACTGCTCTGCTCTGCTCGCTGGGACCCCAACAGTGAGAGCAGCCAAAGAAAGGCACCAGCTTTACTGACCCATAAGTCAAGATAGATTATTTCTGATTGGCTCGCTGATGGTGTGTCTGACCTACAATCTGCTGCATTCCCATTGCTGTCTCCCTGGGCATAGGTTTCCATAGGAACAAGCCGTAGGCTCCTCTAATCTGTTGTTTTGCAGCTCTCACTCATCTGGAGGCAGGCTGGATTCCTTTTTGTCATGCCCATATTCTTCTGCTCTATTTCCTCACTGAGCTCTATCTCTTTTTCTCTCTTGCTTTACTGGCAGCGCTATCCCTTTCTCACTCTCTGTTTTTCCCTCTCCCTTAGTCTCTTTCATCCACTGCAGTCTTATCTTAGGGAATGTCTCAGACAGGTCGGCTGTGGAATCTCTATGGACATGATAGCAGTGCAGCTTGCAACAAAGGTATTATTGAGTTCTCAATGACAAAAGGACCAAATAAAACATGTCCTCATATCACAGGTTAGTTGTGTTTTTTACTTTAATTCGTTTTATTTATACTCATCCAGTCCAAATAACACGTCTGAAATATATCACATGTAGGGTGAAAAGACTAAATTTTTAAACGTTATTTTCCAGTGCTATGTAGAAAGGCCAAAGTTTGCATCCATAACATTTAATGGATTTATAAATCTAATAAAGCATTAGCATCAAAAGCATTAACTCTCTCAGGCTCAAATTAAGTTTTTGTTGCTAATGCACAAAAGAATACCTGCAGTGGTACTTCCGAGTAAAAAAAACTCATAAAATATGTATGTGGGGTAATCAGGTTGTTAGCTTTTAACTGTTGCAAATCTGCAACGCCTGCCTTGAGAGGGTTAAAAAGTTGGCACAACAGCCTCTTGTCTTTGAATCCAATTCATTTCAGTTCAGGTTTTATATCACCAGTTCACATCACAGTTGTGAACTGGTGACAGTTATTTTAGGATGCAACAAGCTAACAATGACTTAACAGTCCTAGGAAGGAGGAACTCATTTTAACATTAAGAAACCTCCAGGTAGACACAGGCTCAGGGACAAACAGCCATCTTGGGGGTTAGGGCCAAGAAAGGAAAGAAAAGAAGGTTGAAGAGAAATGACAAACCGCAAACTAGAAAGAAAAAAACAGCACTGGAGTAGAGCTAGGTCTGACAACGACAATTAATAAGTGGGCCCACAACAATAACCTACAATAACATGATCGCCAATTTTATTTGCTGGTTAAAGTTGCTGTGAAATCATTTCTGAATAACATTCCTCAGTGTACAATTGTACAAAGACTGAGTTTCTCATCATCTCGGGATGAATAAAATATTATCAATCAATCAATCAATCTGCAATACACAATATCATTAAAAAAGAATTCTAAATATCTACAATGAAACAAGGCTGAAAATCAGATTGGATGCTATATTCATTTCCTCAGTTTAAAACTTTTTTGGTGTTCTGTAGTGAATAAAATATCAGATCTGCAAATTAGCGCAGGAGTGCAGTGTTGCTACTTTTTGGGATGGGGTTGGTAATTGCTACTATGCTAAAAACACTGGCTTCATTCCTTGAGTTATGTGTAGGTTAGTGTTAAGTGACGTAATAAAAAATTTGCTTAGGTACAAAGATTGTGCTGACACTGAATGGTAAAGAAAGGTCTTTCAAAGCGTCTTCACTGGCAAATATAACATCTAATAATTTAGGTTAAAAATTAAAACAGGCAAGTGTAATAATAAATTTGAGTAAAAGCACTTTCCTCCGACGGAAATGCATATTAATGCCTATTCATAATTAACCCTGGTGGCCTTGTTTTAAAAAAGAAACAAAAAACCCAAACCCTTGTGTCCAGTCAGGCGCAGCCGATGTTCTGTGTTTTTCCGCTGCTTTTCTGCCCCCTCTTTTTTGGTTTCGCCCAACCTGACCTGAACAGCAGCGCTTCAGCCTTTATCTTGGTGCCACTGATGATGATAAGGATGCTTCTCTCCATCTCTAAATGATTTCACAGGAAACCGACCACAGCTGTACGGCTGCGCGATTAATACACTGGCTTTTAACAGGCATAAGTCTGGAATATCTGTGATTATGGATATCTTGTACTTTCTATGGATGCTGCCGTCGGTGTGGGCTGTCGAAGGTAAGCTGGAATGCGACTCTTAACTGAATCTAAACGCTTGAACGGAGCCGAGCTGTGAGCGAAGGGACGACAAAGCGCCATCATTAATTTACCAAAAAGCCGACAATGCGTATTTTAACCTCATTTAAGGGAGCAGTCTAGAGGAAATCTCCGAGGTGTTGTTTGGATGGAGGTCTACAGCTTTCACTATACCGAGAAAGATTTAAGCTGCAAATATGTTGGTAGTCGAGACAGAATTTAATCAGCTTCTCTGGCCTTTATTCTTATCTGGCATCAAAGGCCATATACACAGTCTCATTTTCTCTATCCTTGTTGTTGTTATTATTACTGTTCTTATTATTTATCTTTAATTTAACTGACATTCCTTTTGCTGCAATCATTAAGTACAATATGTTTGGTCAGGCAAATACTTTCCAGTCCCACAACTTCAATTTCTTGTTTCCCTATTTGTAAGTACAGTAAGGATAAGAAATATTTTATTCATCTAAAGGTTGACAAGATCAATTACATAAATACCCAGTATTTCTCATCAAAATTTTATTTTAAAGAGGAAAAACAGTTAAAGTCAATGTAGGAGAGAAACCACTTTTATAAGAGAAAATAGTCTAGCCTGAGATAAGACAGGGTTGGCCTAGTCCACTGCAGGGGGACTTTATAAGTTTGCTCACTTGCCAATAAAATGAACAGTCTGTAATTGTTATGGTATTTTCATTTTCTTGCAGAGAGACAGAATATAAACTATACATTAAAAAAACCAAAAACGTATTTAGTCCCCTACAACTCAGCAAGAACTCATGCTCCCATGGGATTGACACTGTGCCCATGTGGCACCCAGATTACATTCAATTCAAATTTATTGAGGTAGTCCCAAACCACAGCAACAGTCGCATCAATATCAATATCGTATATTGTACGATAAAGACCCTACAATAATACAGAGAGAAAACCCAACAATTATAACTCCCTTTGAGCGACAGTGGGAAGGAAATCTCTGTGAAACACTGACAATAAAAGGACAGAGCACAAGTTGAAAAACTCAGTATGTCTCCAACTGCTGCACCTGTAAGAAAAAACACATACAGAAAACAAACAGCGCCTGAAAGGAAATAAAAGAAAAAAAAAACATAGATGCACAAACAAACAATCTTGTTGTGTTCTGAATGTGTGTGTCTGTCAACAAATATACTTGGTAATGAGGGTGAGAAGCTGCATCCACACCTCCCAGAATACAGAGGCAGACAGAGACCCAGGTGACCAGGGTGCAGCCCCCATAGTACTGAAGACCCGAGGCCACACATCTCGATGACAACTGCGTGCACATCCCAGCAGGAGAAGAAGGGACAACCCACATGGGGCCCTCATGGCCAAAGAGCAAGGGAACCAGAAGCAATGGTGGGCAGACCACTCTGACAGAGGCTGGCCAACTCAGCATAAGCCGAGTTAGGTAGCCGAGAGCTGCCCAGCACCCAGCAAGTTTGCCAGTGAGTGTTTAAAGGATTCAATGAAGCCTTGAGAGAGTGTTGTGTTGTGATGAGATGAAACTGAATCGAGACATTATAAAGTCATATTTTGCTTGTTGATCAAATAACAGTAACACAGTAACGTGCAAATCCACTTATAACATCTGTGTAATGTGTTTTCTACATTTTTGGTTGATATTCTATCTCTCTCCATTAAAATTAAACTAGTATAAAAAAGTTAATTTCTTTGTAAGTGAGCAAACCTAAATAATACGGAAGGATTTAAATAATATAATAATTATAATTATTGTGATAATTTTATTCCCCACGCGAAGAACATCATGGGACTTCCAGCTGCCTGATCCTATAACACTATTACTAAGGAATCATCTGATCCAGCTCTAACTATGAGCTTTATCAAAAAGGATAACGCTAAGTGTAATATTAAAATTAGAGACAATGTCTAACTCTCAAACATAAACATTCAATATTTCAGTCAGGTTTTAAAGCATTTCACAGTACAAAGTGTATAAACTTTTTTGGGATAATGTCAGTGTTGGAGCTGCCATCGTCCTCATTCGGCACAGTTGGTTGAGCTTGTTAATGAAGTGTCTCATTCAGATGAGCGAAGATGGTGATGAGGTGTTTGGAAATGTTGTAAGTGGCTGAGTTTATACTGCTAACAATAGGTCTTCCAGGGACTCCTTCTTTGTGGCTCTTCAGAAGTTAATATGTGCAGGGTATAGGCTCCCCAAAGTAAAGTTAGTTTTTAGGGTGGTCAGTGGCTTTTTCCCTTTCGAGTGTTTGCAGATAGGCTTTCGTTAAGACTTTAAGTATTACTGTCACTGAGGACTGTGGCAATTTTGTTGTGATAACCAGCTGAGTTAAGAACAACAGTACACCTTCCCTTGTCAGCTGCTAGTAGGTTGATGCTGTGGTTTTCACTCAGGATGTGAACACCTTACCTGAATGTTGAGGTTGGATGGAGGAACTTTTGCACTGGGCAGGGCAGGTTGCTCCGCTTTAGGTTGTGTTAGTTTAGTAACCCTTGAGATGCTCCACCTTTTGTTATTAAAACTGAAGAAGCCTATTGAATGAAAGGGCTAAAGAAATCCAGTCCCCTTCTTTTTTTCAAGCTCTTAAGACTACCATGGCCAGGATGACTGGGAACAGGCACAGACAATACAAAATACAAAACAAAACACAAAGAGCAGCTACCTAAACTTTACTTATTCGGTGTCTTGCTAACAGTGTCACATTCTGTACAACCCTGAATACTGGATACTTTCTTTGAAAATGAAAGCAAAAAAATGAAAAATGTTTGACCCCCTGGCATAACGCAAAAACACGTACCTTAAAGCAGATAACAGGTAGGGCTGCCACAAACGATTATTTTGATAGTCGACTAGTCACCGATTATTTTTGCGATTAGTCGACTAATCAGATCATCATCCATTGGACGTAAAACGTACAGCTTATTGCACCAGCAGCATCTGCTCTTATATAACTATCATTAGCTTACAGCTTTAAGTGTTTATGGTATGTGCTAACTAAAAATAAAGACAAGATGGTAGTTTATTAAATTTTAATGAAATTTGCAGATTCTTTCGGTGAAGTTTAATAAACTCCTTGCTATCTAAAATATAACGGGACACCGGAGTATATTCTCGAGCATCTCACACTTCTGATAATCAGTTGTTTATTCAGCTGTGTAAAAACTATAACTTTAATCTCAGCCAAACCGATTTACTCAGGAACAAATAAAATATTAAAAAAGCCAAACAATAACATTTTGAAGTTATCTAAGTGACTTATATATATTTAACCTGAGTAGTCGACTAATCGTGGCAGCCCTAATAACAGGAGTGGAGAGGAAATGGCCTTGCACTTTGGTCTGAAAAAATAGTCTGTGACTCTTAAAAAAAGCCATCCGTAAAACTAGGACATCTTGCTATTTGTCACTGCTCAAGGATAACACAGATTGCTTTTCACCTCAGCAGCCAATCTGACAAAGAGTTGGAGCTCTGTTGAGCCAAGTATTCCTTTAATCTTAACTATGTCTGTGTAGGTACTCTGCAATCCAGGTCATGGTATTCTTGGGAGATTGAAGTCAGGTCAAGATGAGAAACTCACTGTAATGACAAGCATTCATGAAAAAGATTCTCCGGTTTGTTGGTGTTAAGAAATTAGTTTGTATGTGATGACTTACATAGGAGGTTATATAATTGTTGGGGTTTTCTCTGTTTCCACGGTATTATTGTTGGGCCTTGTGGTAGAATTAAGGCACGATGGGACCACAGATCCATGTTTTGAGCCATCTTTATTTAACATTTGCATCACACCACCACAACCCCACACCAACCCCTGAGTCCCGTGTTTTAACACGGCGGGCGTGATTGCGGATGCCGTGCAGGTGCGTCCGCACGGCACCGCAGACCACCTTGAGGTCTGGAGTTTGACACCCCTGCTCTATGACTTCATCAGTCTCTCACATTGTCGAGGAACTTTAGCCTATTCTTCATTATGTTGCTTTAGTTCATGCCTGCTTTACAGTTCGTATGCACGAATATGTGTGTAAAAAACACTGACAGATGTTTCACATGCAAATCAGTGATTTGTCAATATTTTTCATAGGGATCTGTGGATTTATCTAAATATCCATAGTATCAATAATTCTGGCAGCAGTATCGGATCCATAATAGAATCAGTGCTTTAGTTTGTCTTCTCTTAAGGTAAGTGTGTTGTTCCACTCATCAATATAGCAGACATGTCTGTGCAAACACCCCTTTTCTCATAAAGGCACACTTTGCTCAGCTCCCTACTTTCCTGTGTGTAGTTGTCCTGCTGTCATGTGACTCGTTGGCAATGAGTGAGTACACAGGTACTTCACAGGTGTGTACTAATTTTCACACCTGAATTTGTTACTAATTTACAAACAAACTCAGGGTTCTGTTGCCAGCAAAACAAACATTCAGCAAATTAAAGCAAATATTTAGTTACATGTTGCTTTATATTTTGTTATGTTGCAGATTAAGTCATTTGTGCATACTTACTTGGTTCTTTGTTTTCAATTTTCATGTAGGTCAGGTGTGGGGAAAGGCCTGCCTGACATTTCCTGATTTTAAAGTACTGATAATGTCAGATGTGACATCAGCAGGGTAACCAAGATGAGGGGTTTCTTCTACTATAGGAATGCTTCCTTTTGTATGTTTCAAGATATAAAGGGATTTGTTGAATCTTTTTTTTTTTTTTCGTATATAGAGCCGTTTAGTTGTTACATGTGCTAATCAGAAGTGTGAGGAGCTTTTTGTAATTTTCAGTCATCTATGTAGAGTTTTAGATTCCTCAGCGCAAGTTAGTGGTACTGGCTGGACTCATTCAAGGGAAATTTATAGCCCTATATATAGTCAGTCTCTGCTTGATTAAGATGAGGGTGAGCTTTGTTACTGAATTCATGTACTTTTGAATTCATTAACTGAGTTACATTGGGGGGGGGTGTTTAAGTTTCACATATGAAGTTCACTGTAAATAAATGTCTCATCTCTCGGAAGCCTAAATGTCTGCTGAGTCTGCTTCCTACCACCTTCCTTGACGTTCGAGTCAGACTACTTCACAGGCTGAACGCGCGTTAATGCGTCATCACGATTAATGCAATGAGAACCTTTAACGCAATTAACCCATCTAGAGCGCAGAATGGACAAACTTTGTACAAACTGGCTGAAATGCGATGACAGTGACATTTCCGGCATTTTGAGTCATTCTGCGCCCTAGATGGGTTAATTACATTAAAAGTTTTCATCACATTAATCGACGGATTAATGCGCGTTAACGTTGACAGCCCTAATAGCTACATTAGATGTTAAAATATATCAGTCACCTCATCAAGGTTATAAAATTAACACAACCCAGGAGAGAGTGTGATTGGTTTGGGATTTTCTTTGATGTGTGCAGTCTTTCATGTGCAGCCCTCAATCATATGCTGGCTCCCTAAACTGACACTCAGTAAATATTAACTCTTAATTCACAACCTCTGCATATGAATCTTTGTGTTGTCTTTATAAACTCACCTTAGGTCTATACAGTCTATTATTATAGTTAAAGAGATCTGGTAGACTCAAAATGTAAAGTTCATGCATTCATTTACAGTGAAAGTTCAATGCTAAATGTAAGTGATGGAATAGCAGTCAGTTGTTCTCAAGGCTCAAGGAAATTCTACAAAGTATCTCTCCACTAGAAAATAGTCTCTCTATCTCTCTCAGTAAGTCACATCAGAAAGAGATCCAGGAATCCTGCACACATGAAAACAAAGAGGTGAGGCAGAAGCATAAACAAACACCATGAGGAGTCAGGCAGGCCAACGACATTGTTTCCTGCATAACAATCCAGCATCAAGTGAAGGTCTTCCTTCTCCTTAAGTCATGGGTAGGGAACTCCAGGCCTCAAGGGCCGCTCTGCTGCACGTTTTAGCTTTCACCTTGGGTCAACACCCCTGAATCAAATGATTAATTCATTACCAGGCCTCTGGAGAACTTCAAGACATGTTGAGGAGGTCATTTAGCCATTTAAATCAGCTGTGTTGGATCAAGGACACATCTAAAACCTGCAGGACACCAGCCCTTGAGGCCTGGAGTTCCCCCATCCTGCTTTAAGTAGTAGCCAGTCTGATCACAGGATTATCACTAGGTGAGTTAATCATAGGTGTGCTGGCCTGAAGGGTGGGTAGTGGAGGAGAAAGAGTAGGGACCCCCTTCCAATTATTTTTATTTGAAATGCTTTTTGTTTCTAAATTCCAACAAATGGCAATGCATATTTTATTTGAATTTATACAACTTAATTTGTCGTCATTTGTTCAGGGGCTTCCCTTTTTCTTTTTTCCTTGTAATAAGCTAGCTAGGCCACAGTGCTCTTTGCTGACATTTTAGAGAGACTTATCTAAGTCAATCAATATTCAGCAGCACAGTGCTCTTTCGCCTCTGGGAGAAGTGACAGAAAAACACTGAGCATTAAAACAGCTCATGACCTACTTTTTCACTTGCATATAACCTCAGTCCATTGGTTTAAATCAAACAGGAATGCCTGCTGCATCTGCCCCTCTCACGAACAGTCATGTGATTGACAGAGCGAAGCAGCCAATGGAATCAGTGCAGTTTATGTACTATGCCCTCTATGAGATTTGAAGCTGACGACAAACCTAAATGAGACACTATATGGGTCCTATCTTGTGTGATCACTTTTTGTAATAATCAGCAAAGTCTTTGTTTTTAACCTCATTTAACATATATCTGATTATGTCTCAAAAGTGATTATGGAGTCCTTTTAGCATTTTATACTCACAGGGTGTGTGCCTGTTACTGTGCTCTAACAATAGCATATATGAGTTGATCAGTTTTAATCATACAGTAGTAGAGATGGTGCACAGAGCAGTGCTCACATCTGCAAGTATCTCCTCTGATGGAACTGTGTTAGTGAGCTGTGGGAGTCATGCTCTTGGTTGGGTGGCTACCTGGAGTTTCTAGTTCAGTTACACTGCCCTCTTTTATCAGGGTTGGCTCATTTTGCTCAGTATTCAATAGGACAGGGAATTTTTCCTTTCTACTGTTGCCAAAGTGTCAAAGTCTTGGGGATCATGTTTTCTGGCAAAACTGAGATGAACTTCAGGGACTAGACTAACTTTTTGCCACGGTTGCAATGGTGCGCCTTACTTTTTTTCTTAGGTGCACCAGCACAAAAGTTAGGTGCGCCCAAATTTTCAATTCAACCACATCGCTTAACCCCACTGTTTTACATGTTCACATTTTTTTAACCGCTGTCCATACAGGCAATTTGATTTGTAAATGATTAATTAACAATCTTGTCAACACAAAGTTCTTTATTTGAAGCACATTTCTACAATAAAGATAAGTTACTGAAAAAGTGCTTGTGCTTAAAATGCGTTGGCACTCTTTGGTGATATTGTAGACAATGTTAAACATAACCTTCATCTTGGCCTCCTCTGATGACCTGTTTGCTGCTGCCTGCTGCTGAAAGGCAGTGGGGATAGGGGACATCTTTTCTCATTACCCACAGCTACATCCACTTCTGTCAGGCCTAGGCTTCTCACTAGGGCTGGGTATCATCACTGATTTCTATAATCCATTTGATTCCGA
The DNA here is from genome assembly GCF_965226115.1 of Aulonocara stuartgranti. Lineage (NCBI taxonomy): Eukaryota > Metazoa > Chordata > Actinopteri > Cichliformes > Cichlidae > Aulonocara > Aulonocara stuartgranti. Next base: position 19,843,020 of record NC_138956.1, read on the forward strand.
TTAACAAACTCCCATTTCGATTAATTTCGCTTCAATTTTGACTCAGACAGTCAGAAATATTATAATTCTGATCATTTATCAGTACTGACACTGTGAGACTTCATCAGAGGTGTGATCGTCTCAGCAGATGCCTTTGTGTCAAAGTAACTGAGGATAAAATACAGAAAAACATGAGGGAGATTTTCCTGGCCTGGCTTTTTATAGCAGCCTTAAAAACATTCTGCAGTAGAAAAAAAATGGAAGAAAACCATGAAGCTCGATGCTGAAGTGAAGCAGAGCAAAGTTACAGGGGTTTGATTAAAGACACAGCCAAGCATTTTACAATTTGGCATAATTTTAAAAAGTTTACATTTCTGCGCTATTAAACAGCAGAAATGAGGCCTTCTTGTTGAGGTCATTTTTGGGGGAAAAAAAACCACAACAACAAAAATATATAGAAAGCACCGTACATGACTTGGGCGTAATAAGCGAACGAATAATGCAGAAAACAGAGATTTGAGGAAACTGCTCTTGAAGTACACTGAGAGAGAGAGAGAGGGAGAGCTCTACTTCATGTAGAGCTCTCCCTCTCTGTGATTTTTATCTTGGTGGAAGCAAAACAGCAAAAGTAAGAGGGAATTCATGACGATGTTCTTCTTTTGCTGCTGGTTCAGTGAATTTTGGTTGGAGAGACACAAAATCTGCAGCATCGGAATCTAGCACAAAAAAGAAGTAAACACAAAGTGCGGACCCGACGCATCAGAATCTGTGAGCTGTCGGCTTTCAGCCCCGACGGCTGGGTGAGAAAGCCGACAGCTCACTGATTCTGATGCGTCGGGTCTGTGTTTACGTCTTTGTGCAGAATCCGTTTACCTGCTCTCATTTACTGTTTTAGCTGTTTGGTGGTTGTTGAAATAGTTTTGTGAGCTGTAACCTGAGATTCTGGCATTTCTGGCAAAATACATTTATATTTAAATGTCTACTCAGGATTTAATTAATCGATATCGCTTTATTCAAGCTACTCACCTCTCTCTGCACTTTCAAACGTACACACGCATAGGACTACAGGAATATCTGGACCACGGCCAATCAGAGAGGTCCCGCCCCTGACTATCTCTGATTGGTTTATACCAGTGGTTCCCAAACTTTTTTTGCTGGGTCCCCCTTTGTTTTACAAGAAAAATGTTTGCGCCCCCCCGCGCGTGCACGAACACACACGAACACATCCTCCAACCACACACACCCATATTTTGCTCCATTGCGGTTTATTTCACACCTCAAACATTTAGTAAACAATTAAGGAAATACAAGTAATCTGCAATAAATTACAGGTAGTAAGAAAATAAACTACTAACTATTTTATGCTACGTCCGCACCTACATGGGTATTTTTGAAAACGCAGCTATTTCGTCCACACGGAAACGGTGTTTGGAATCACTGAAAACTGAGATTTTTTAAAACTCCTTTTCTGCGTTTAAGTGGGGAGAGGAATACAGAGTTTGTCACGCACCGTCAAAGGTATGCGCCATTTTTCACGTCACGCTGTGCGCCACGTTATTGTTTACATGAGATGAATTGCAGAATAGCAGATAGAGACAAAATACTGTTAATCTGACTATCTTCAGGTTTTACACACTTACATATACACACGCAGTTACTGTCCCTCCATTTACAAAAGCAGAGGTGTAACGATGTGATTATTTTTGGTGTAGTTGTTTTTTTCCCTGTGTAATAATATTCAATATTGCTATCAATACATTTTTCAATTCCTCTGCAAAATGGGTTGTCCGTGATTTGAACAGGGGGAACAAATCGTGGCAGGATCAGCCTGATATTATTTGTATCCCACTGTAACTTTACTGTATAAAGAGCTAACATCTCCAAAATGTCAGGAGTAGTTAGTCATTACAACAAGTGTTTGTGACTAAAAATCAAGAATGTGGGCTACTGTTTGTTCGTGATTTGAAGAGCCCAGCGCTGCTCCCGATGAAGGGAAAACCAATTCTTCAGAGGCAAGGTTATTATCGTTAACAAAAATTAACGAAATAACGAAAACTAGAAGTGAAAAAACATTTTCGTTAATGGAAATAAAAATAAAAACAAAAAAAGGAAAACTAACTAAAACTGTAATGAGTGTTCACAAAACTAACTAAAATTAACTGAATTATAGCAAAAATGTGTTTAGTTTTCATTGATTTGTGTGTGTCATACAATAGTCAAGGGTGAAAATGAAGTTTAGTTTCCAGATTTTTTTCTTGCTGTCTCATTATGCCAGCAGGTGGCAAATACGTTAGTAGAGTCGTCTGTGTTGCTGCTCCGTCCACGCGCAGAATCATGTCAAGAAAAGTCGGGAGAAAGCGCCAGAGTCCAATTTGGGATTACTTTGAATATGACTGTGTTTTGGATAAAGCAAGTGTCTTGTAGTGGAAAGAGACAAATTATGAGGGACATTTCTAAAGGGAAAAAATCCCACAAACCTTAAAGTGCACTTGAAAAGCTCACACAAGAAGGCTAACCTAGCTTACCTTGAGAAGGGAGCACACTCAACCCTCATCCCCAGAAAACAGAAGCTAACCCCAGGCAAGGCAGCGTGATGCATCCCGAGACAACAGGACTGGGATATCTACATAACTGTGTGAGTCAATTGCCTTCAAAAAGTTTATCAATTCACTTGAACCAAAATTACGAACACCCGGTGCTGCAAGAGTTAATAGTCTCAGTGGGGCCAAGATATACATTTTATAGTTGCCTGGTATCAATGGTTGTTCATCTGCCTTAATTAATTAATTAATTTATTTAATTAAAGAACCCATAGGTGGGAATGTGAGTTGTCTGTCTCTGCGTGTTAGCCCTGCGACAGACAGGCGACCTGTCCAGGGTGCAGGGTATGGTAGCTGGAATAGCAACATACCCAAGGATAAGCAGAAGAGAATGACTGATATGATGAAACTGGGATTTTGTTACATTTAATTATTGCAAACACAACTAAAACTATAACTGAAACTAATCAAAACTAAACTGAAACTAAGGATTTTCAAAAAAATAAAAACTAAACTAAACTTGGTAAAAACGAATTAAAACTGATATAAAATTGAAAATCTGAAGTCAAAATTAAATAAAAATAAAAACTAATGAAAATTGCAAAACTATTAAAACCCTGGGGGGGTTATATACAGCTGAGTGGGGGGAGAAGGGGTCTCCAGGGAAGTCCAAGGGAAAGCACGCGTTCTTCAGAATATCCACTCACACGATCACAGGCTCACACTCCGACACTGCCACACGGGAATCACACGGGGAAAAAATCCAGGAAGCTCTGTAGACAGGGAGACAGGGTTAAGAACGACGCACAGAGGAAAACACTCTTAACTAAACTTGCTGTAGCTTGACTTCACTAACGCGTGGTAGACAACGATCCAGCGATGAACAGCAGTCACCTCCTGGCTTAAATGCTGCTCCCCTTAATGAGACACCTGGGTCTCATCTCCCGAGGGCGTGAGCCGAGGGCGTGAACCCACAGTGAGTTCCGCCCCGGCGAGAGAGAAGAGGAAGAGAAACAGAGAGGGCTGATCAGCGTGCAGCTGATCCGCCTGGCCGTGACAAATCTTAACAAAAGCAAGCCATTTAGCATACAAAAATACAAAACAAAAGGCAACTTTCACTAACAGAAAACTAAACTGGGAAACCACTAGCACATAGAACATGAGCAAGGGGAAGAACTGACATTTCGGCAAAAGACAAGGCGAGACTGAGACTATGTATATATATAGAAAAGTGATTAGGAGAAGAGGAGACACATGAGAACAAAGACATAATGAGACAGTGGAAATGAAACGGAAAACAATGCGCATGAGACCAGGGTTTTAATAGTTTTGCAATTTTCATTAGTTTTTATTTTTATTTAATTTTGACTTCAGATTTTCAATTTTATATCAGTTTTAATTAGTTTTTACCAAGTTTAGTTTAGTTTTTATTTTTTTTGAAAATCCTTAGTTTCAGTTTAGTTTTGATTAGTTTCAGTTATAGTTTTAGTTGTGTTTGCAATAATTAAATGTAACAAAATCCCAGTTTCATCATATCAGTCATTCTCTTCTGCTTATCCTTGGGTATGTTGCTATTCCAGCTACCATACCCTGCACCCTGGACAGGTCGCCTGTCTGTCGCAGGGCTAACACGCAGAGACAGACAACTCACATTCCCACCTATGGGTTCTTTAAATAAATAAATAAATAAATAAATAAATTAAGGCAGATGAACAACCATTGATACCAGGCAACTATAAAATGTATATCTTGGCCCCAATGAGACTATTAACTCTTGCAGCACCGGGTGTTCGTAATTTTTGGTTCAAGTGAATTGATAAACTTTTTGAAGGCAATTGACTCACGCAGTTATGTAGATATCCCAGTCCTGTTGTCTCGGGATGCATCACGCTGCCTTGCCTGGGGTTAGCTTCTGTTTTCTGGGGATGAGGGTTGAGTGTGCTCCCTTACCTTCTCAAGGTAAGCTAGGTTAGCCTTCTTGTGTGAGCTTTTCAAGTGAACTTTAAGGTTTGTGGGATTTTTTCCCTTTAGAAATGTCCCTCATAATTTGTCTCTTTCCACTACAAGACACTTGCTTTATCCAAAACACAGTCATATTCAAAGTAATCCCAAATTGGACTCTGGCGCTTTCTCCCGACTTTTCTTGACATGATTCTGCGCGTGGACGGAGCAGCAACACAGACGACTCGACTAACGTATTTGCCACCTGCTGGCATAATGAGACAGCAAGAAAAAAATCTGGAAACTAAACTTCATTTTCACCCTTGACTATTGTATGACACATACAAATCAATGAAAACTAAACACATTTGTGCTATAATTCAGTTAATTTTAGTTAGTTTTGTGAACACTCATTACAGTTTTAGTTAGTTTTCCTTTTTTTGTTTTTATTTTTATTTCCATTAACGAAAATGTTTTTTCACTTCTAGTTTTCGTTATTTCGTTAGTTTTTGTTAACGATAATAACCTTGCATGAGACAAGGACTATCAAAATAAGACAGGAAACACAGAAACAAAACCCGGCCTTAAGACACACACACTTGAGCGAGAGCAAGGGATAAAGAGAGCGGGAGCGAGATGGAGACGAGACAGAAACTTGACATTCGTAACCAGACATGACAACACAGGGGATGCTGGGGAGAACACACAGAGGTGAGACTAAAACAGAGTGAAATAAGGGAAAGGGAAAGGACTAAGAACTAGAATCACAAGTCACCAAACTCATACGCTATCAAAACTGAATATTAGAATCACATAATTCCTAAAGAATCAATAAGTCTCAACAATGCCAAAACACATAATACAAAATACCAGACACTGGTTCAAAAAAACCCAGGACCACACCCCTTGGTGTGGGCCAAAGTAGCTTAGCTCTGGTTAGATGGCCCCAGCAGGTTCTGCCAAGCCGCTGGGACATCAGCTCATCTGGGTGACTGACTGTTAGGAGGTGTTGGCCTAAACAGACACCCCCCCCCCCCCCCCCCCAATACACCACCATCCAAGGAAAAAAATGGTTATTAGGGACTGTTCTTAAAAACAGGAACCTACAGACTCTAGCAATGATAGTTGATTGTATTCCAGGGGCAGGCACACAGAATTGGAAACTGCTGGCTAAGAGTATGGGTAGATTTGGTAAGATCATAGGTCACGTCAGAAATAATGGCACCTGGTTGCATCAATTGGAAGTCACTAAAATTAATATTGAGTTGGTACGTAATTCTGCTAAAAAATGTTGGACTTATGTTTCTCTTATCACATCTCAAGTTGGACCAGTAGTGACTTATTAAGCTGGACAGTAGCGGTTTTTGATACGGGCGACACGGGCAGTTGCTCGGGGCGGCATCGTGGTGGGGGGCGGCATCACGGGCATCGGCAAAAAAATTAAATAAAAATTGGTGGTACTCATGCTGCCCCAACATCATGCCGACAAAATTTACAGTTTGTTGATTTAAAGTCTCACACACAGCCTGTCGAAAGGGGAGGGAGACCTGCTGCTTCCAAATAGAGCACATTTCATTCATAATGTTGTAAATCCAAGCCCATTATGTATTCATGATTTGAATCCTGGGTTGTGCAAAATCCCAGACATAAACCCTAGACAAAGCGAATCTGTGAAATAAGGTGTAGGTCTATTAGGTTATGATTCTCGGATTGGGGGATGGGTGTTCATACTGGAGTGCAAAATTAAAACCAAGATGGACAAGAAAAGTTCAACGCCATCAGGTCCTCAGTTTAGAAAAAAGAGAAAAGAGGAGGAGGAGAAACGAGCAAAAGATACAGGTAAGCAGATGTGTCATTGGATCATGGCAGGTCATCCTGAAACAATCAGAATCAGAATACTTTACTAATCCCCAAGGAAATTATGTGGGTTACAGTTGCTCCAAGAAGAAATGGTAAAAATAGTAACAGTAACAGACTAAACTCCAAACAATACATTATGCTACAGATTGTAATATTAACTCATTCACTGCCAGCCATTGGCAGTGAATGAGTTAAACCCATTGACTCATTCACTGCAATTGATGGCTATAGACGTCAATGGCAGTGAATGAGTTAATTAGTCAGTGTCAAATGTTGTCAAATTGTTGATTTGTCCTATTTTCATTGTATGATGAATTATGATGGCTGTCCGGTAGCCGTTTGCATACTATGCATACTCTCTTCATATGTGTGTGTGTGTGTGTGTGTGTTTCTCTGGTGAAATTCAGTATGGTTCTGACAACAGTTTTATTTTAATGTACAATCCTTAATAGGTTTTATGTGTGTGTGTGTGTGTGTGTGTGTGTGTGTGTGTGTGTGTGTGTGTGTGTGTGTCGGGGGGGGGGGCAGAGGGAGTGTTTCACCCAGGGCACCAAACAGGCTAGGACCGCCACTGAAGATGGACGTTATCCTAACCCTCCAAAGACAGACAGAGAGAGCTTGTTCCTGAAAGATGCAACTTTGTGTGTTTCAGTGATATTGTGGTCATTATGGTAATCCCAGAAATGGTATCACTGCAGCAATGCAAGGACAAAAGTTGGCTGGGAGTAGAGAAAGTGAGTAGGTGTGAGGGAGCAGTAAACAAAAATTTGATCAGGCATTGGGGTTCTTTTTACTGTGTGGGTTTTTTTTTCATGTTTTCTGTGTTATTTGCAGAGAATTGGATGTGGTGCCCTACCTGGGATTACCGTAATGATCCTAATATCACCGAAAAAGCGTAGACTTGATGCTTTTAGAAGCCAGTGGACGTTTTGATTGCACCAATGGGTCAAGGTTGTTTTACCTAAAAGTTTAAACTTAAACTGGTTTTAATGGGTTAAACCACAGGCTGTCTGATTGTTGTCCAAAATTGTGGGCGTGATAGATAATTAGAAAACTTTCTGCAGAAAACCTGTCTTTGTTAGGAGCGTTGATATCCATCCCACTTTAGATGGAACCTCTCATTTCTGGAAATCTGGAAGAATTTGTGACTATCCTGAGTTGAAACCAGGAATCGTGTATGCCAGTCTCTTACTGTTGCTGTCTCCTCCTGTCATCCCCAAAAACCCCTTTGCCATAGAGATTGGTTCTGCTCTCAGACCTGAAATAAACAAACCAGAACAACCCCCCCCCCCCCCCCCCCCCAAAAAAAAGACAAAAAACAAATTAAGTATAAAAAGCATGTAAGCTGGAGAGAAAATTGCATTTCACTCATGTAGAAGACCTCCGGACTCTGGCAAAGTAGCTAGTTTATATTTTTTAGAGAAAGCCCTCCAAGTTCCGACAATTCTGTCACTGATCTATGAAAACAGCAATAAGCCCAGATTTCTTGTCTGGGCTGACAAAGAGTCAGAACTCTGTTGGCCAACAAAGCCATTGCCAAAATTGGTCATATCTTGTCATGTGTACGCTGTGTTCTTAAAAAGAATTGTGGAAACTGGCCAAGTGGAGAAAAGAAGAAGAAGTGAAAGGCTTAAAAACTATCTGCAATAGATGAATGGTATCTGAAAGTCACATGCTCTGTCAAAGACCTGACACTGGACCTGAGAGATGCATCTGGCACCTCCATCTACTGTTTGCCTTATAAAAAATGGTCTCAGTGAAAGAGTGGCTGTGAAGAAGCCATTAACAAAGAACGGGAACAAGGAAAAAAGTATGAGTTTTGACAATTTGCACAAGACTGAAAGTCAGTGGCATCTCGTCTAATGGAGTGATAAATCCAGATTTCAAATTTGTTGTTCAAATCATTGGAGGAGGAGGTCAGGCAAGAAGCACAACAGTGAATGTCTACAGCCATCAGGAAAACACAGTGGAGGCGGTATTTCAGCCAGTGGTTTGGGGGATCTTTTCAAAACTAATAACTAATGAACTAATTATTAACATAGAAAAGTACCATCAGATTGTGATCCACAATGCAATACCATCTTGAACGCCAATGGTTGCACACTGCAGAATTATTTTTAATTCAGCCGCACTGGAGGGTTTTCAAACATGAACACTCTCTTTAACTTCGTGCCAAAGCATTTCAACTGGACTCCAAAAAGTTTGGGGATTTTATTTGATTTTCTAAGACATTAAGAGGTGAACCTGCTGGTATTTTTAAGATCACTATCCTGCTGCACAATTCAAGCACACCTGAGCTTCAGGGCATGAACTGATGGCTGGAAATTCTGCTTGAGAATGTTCGGGTAGAGAGCAGATGTCATGGTTCCATCAATTATGGAAAGTCATTCAGTTCCTGAAGCAGCAAAGCAGCCCAGATGATCACACTAACACTGCCATGTTTGACTGTTGGTATGACATTCTTTTTATGAAATGCTGTGTTAGTTTTACACCAGATGTAACAGGACTCAAACCTTCAAAAAATTTATGCTTTTGTCACAGCCATCCATAGAGTATTCTTGGGGATCATCAAGATTTATTTTTTTTTTGGGCTAATGTGAGATGAGTCTTGTTGTTGGGATGAGTCGGGATGAGATGAGTGTTGTTTTTGGTCAGCAGTTTTAGAACTGTCCTATGGACACAATTTTTGCCTCTCTCTTATACCAATACCAAAGTCTTCTACTAAAACAAATAAAAAATCTCTCGCCCCTGCGGGCGGTCTTTCTTTCAAGCTTGGGTCCTCTACCAGAGACCTGGGAGCTTGAGGGTCCTGTGCAATATTTTAGGACTGTGCTCTTCTGGACAGAGATCTAAAATGTTGTTGCTGTGATCTGCTGGAGCCACACACCTAGTTCTCTGATTTCCACTGGGCTTCGGTCCTCGTCGGTGTGTCACCGAGGTTGTGAGCGGGTGGGTGCACGGGTGCTCAGCCCTGGCGCAGGGGGCCTCTTGTGCATCGGCCTAACTGGGGGGCTCTGCAACTGGCGGGGAGGTTGTTCCATCCTTGCAGGAGTCCACTCTGCAGGTGGGGGAGAGACATAGGAGAGGTGGAGAATAAACTTAACCTGGAGGTTGTTGTCTTGTGTAGTCTGGGAGACGATTGAATGTTGGGGTGGGTACAGTTTCCTCTGCGGTGGGGTAGGGTGGGCTACCCCGGGTCCTGTGGGGCTTGGCAGTGCTACCGTAGGCCCCGGTCTGGATGGACCTGGGCTCCCTTGCCTTGGTGGGTACCAGAGGACGGGGGTGCCTACTGGGGTCAGCAGGGGAGCTGGTCCTAGGGAGGGGCATCCTCCCCTCCCTCCTTTTCCTCCCCATCCCCGGCTACCTCCCTCTTCCCGCTCCACCACACTCACCCACACAGGTAGGGCCTTGGGGTGCGGGTGTGTCACAAGGGTGCAGGGGAGACATTCCCCCCCCCCCCCCCCCCCCCCCGTCCCCCGTCCCCTTCTGGCCACCTGTGCCTCAATTTTATCTCACAACTTAGACATCCACATTACTTACACTCTCATAACACACACATATATATAGGGCCTTGCGGGGGGGCTGGGAGGAGATGTTGGCTGTCTGATTGGCCTCCCTGCTGCTGCGGAGCCTGAGACGGTCTGCTTGCCTCCACCCCGGGGGGAAGGGTAACATCTCTTGGGTCTGGGTTCTGTTTCCCCCTCTGGGGGCGAGGATACCTGGACCCGGGGTATAGAGTATGTTTGGGGAGTGTGATTGTGTGCCACGATGATCCATTTGGCAAAGTAAATCCATTGGGTATCCTTGTTGGTCTTCAGACAACAATTCTGATGGCTAAAGAACCAAATGGGGCAGGCAAAAAAAAAAAAAAAAAGGACTGTGCTCTTCTGGACAGAGATCTTAAATGTTGTTGCTGGGATCTGCTGGAGCCACACACTTAGTTCTCTGATTACCACTGGGACCACTATTACGTTCACCCTCCACATCCTCTCGAGTTCTTCTCTGAGCCCATGATGCTTCTTTTTTTCCTTAATGTTGCTGTCATTCAGTATTGCTACTTCTATTACTATGGCTGTCTTCTTCTGCTTGTCTACCACCACTATGTCTGGTTGGTTAGCCACCACCATTTTCTCAGTCTGTACCTGTAAGTCCCACAGAATCTTAGCTCTGTCATTCTCCACCACCTTACGGGGCGTGTCCCATTTTGACCTTGGGATTTCCAGGCCATACTCGGCACAGATGTTTCTGTATACTATGCCAGCCACTTGGTCATGGCGTTCCATGTATGTCATGCCTGCTAGCATCTTGCAATTCAATTTTTCAGTTCAATTCAATTTTATTTATATAGCGCCAAGTCACAACACCAGTTGCCTCAAGGCACTTTATATTGTGCCTTGTCGCTGGTACATACCATGGAGTGGTCTGGCCGTTCATGTTGGTTCCTCCACTTTCTTGGGTTTCTGCTGCCTGAGGTATTCATTCATATATTCATCTTCATGATGTATTCGTGGATGTTTGTTGTCTCATCCTGGACTGTGCTACTGATGCTCACTAGTCCCTGGCCTCCTTCCTTCCACTTAGCATACAGCCTTAGGGTTTCCTTGTGTTGATGTCGGTTGCTTCTATCTCCTCTTCGGCCAGCTTATTATCCCAGCTTATCATCAGCTAGCAGCTGGTTGATTTGTACTGCCAGATGTTTGTGGAGTGCAGTCAGCTTTTTCAGCCAGTAAGCGTGAATCATGTCAGGGCCTGGTGCTGCCCAACTCTTCATACTGGAGACCCTTTTTTTGGATATCTGCCACTGTGATACCACCCTCATGTGTGTATATATATATATATATATATATATATATATATATATATATATATATATATATTAGGGGTGCAACGATATTCGTATCGATATTGAACCGTTCGATACAGTTTCGGTTCGGTACGCATATGTATCGAACGATACAACATTTGTAATTTATTTTATCAATTTTCCTTCTGACGATGCTGTCTGTGTTGAGCGCTCAGTGAATCTGTGTTCGACTACTCCGCCTAGGCTGCACTGTCGAGCGCAGATCCACTGAGCGCTCAACACAGACAGCATAGTCAGAAGGAAGAGCGCAGGGCAAGCTAGCGAGACAGAAGTTAAGTTCTCCTTGCAACAGGCAAATTGAACGTCATTCAGATCTGGCGTTTGGAATTATTTTGGTTTTCATGTGACGTATGACCCTGAAGGTAAGCGAGTCATGGACTAAAGTAAAACAGTATGTTGAATGTGCCATGCAATGCTCAATTACATTGGTGTGAACTAGTGTGTTAGCGCAGTTAGCTCGTTAACGTGTTGGCCGTCTAGCCCCATGCACGGAGTGATCGGCGGTAGCTCGTTAACGGAGATTTGCCGTGTTGTGGCGTTAAGGTCATTTCAACGAGATTAACCTGAAAGCACTAGCGGGAACACAACGAATATGACTGCACATTTATATCATCCTAGTGCAAAAACAACAAGCAAGCATGCTACTAACTTTAGCCGAGTCATTTAGACAGCTGTTAGCACATGATTCTCCTTATGCTGCTGAGAATATAGGCCAGAAGAAGCGGATAGTATAGCTTTTATTTTGGAAAGAGACATTTCTCTGTAATAAACTCTCTTTTCCAAAGATGAGTGATTCCTCAATCAGATACAGGGCTTGCAATATCGCTAGCCCGACGTCCCGGAGCTAGCGATTTTTTTCAGTCGGGCTACCAAAATCTATCTCTGCCCTGCCCGTCGGGCTATTGTAGGAAAAATATATGTCAATGCTTTTGCATTCTTTTGGAAATGTAGCTGGGTAATTATGTCATTGGCATCGGTGAGCCACTGTCAATATGTGACATATTGAAGTCGCGTTTGAATTTGCGCTTGTTTTTTTGCTTTCACTTTGCAATCGTGCGAACTGTGTATAGAGAGCGACAGCACTGATCTGTGAGTGATGATAATTTGTGCACCAATTCCTCTGACATCGTCTTATTAATCGTTAGCTTACTATGCAAACATGACGCAGCAAGCTTAAACATGTGAGAGGTTGATCGCGCAGAGAATCGCTGAGCTTATGTGAGTGCGTGTGTAAAAGCATTTCAGTTCTGCTGAGCCAAATAAGACAGGTCAGGGTGAAGAAGTGACAGCCAAAGAAAAGCTTACCACAAAACGGAGAAGTTATGACAAATCAGACTATGAGGCATTTTCTTTTTGCCTTATAGTCTGATTTGTCATAACTTTTCCGTTTTGTGGTAAGCTTTTCTTTGGCTGTCACTTCTTCACCCTGACCTGTCTTATTTGGCTCAGCAGAACTAAAATATATATCCTGCTGCTTTTACACACGCACTCACATAACGCTCAGCGATTCTCTCACATATTTAAGCTTGCTGCGGGAGATTTAACTTGTCATGTTTGTGTAGTAAGCTAACGATTAATAAGACGATGTCAGAGGAATTGGTGCGCAAATTATCATCACTCACCAATCAGTGCTGTCCGAGCGATTGCAAAGTGAAAGCAAAAAAACAAGCGCAAATTCAAATGCGATTTCAATATGTCACATATTGACAGTGGCTCACCGATGCCAATGACATAATTACCCAGCTACATTTCTGAAAGAATGCAAAAGCATTGACATATATTTTTCCTTCTTACAATAGTCCGACGGGCAGGGCAGAGATAGATTTTGGTAGCCCGACTGGAAAATCGCTAGCCCCTGGACGTCGGGCTAGCGATATTGCGAGCCCTGTATCTGATTGAGGAATCATGCATCTTTGGAAAAGAGAGTTTATTACAGAGAAATGGCTCTTTCCAAAATAAAAGCTATACTATACGCTTCTTCTGGCCTATATTCTCAGCAGCATATTAAACATATCAGGTCCCCATAAGGAGAATCATGTGCTAATGGCTGTCTAAATGACTCGGCTAAAGTTTGTAGCATGCATGCTTGTTGTTTTTGCACTAGGATGATATAAATGTGCAGTCATATTCGTTGTGTTCCCACTAGTGCTTTCAGGTTAATCTCGTTGAAATGACCTTAACGCCACAACACGGCAAATCTCCGTTAACGAGCTACCCCTGATCGTCCCGTGCATGGGGCTAGACGGCCAACACGTTAACGAGCTAACTGCGCTAACACACTAGCTCCCACCCATGTAATTGAGCATTGCGTGGCACATCCAACATACTGTTTTACTTTAGTCCATGACGCGCTTACCTTCAGGGTCATACATCACATGAAAACCAAAATAATTCCAAACGCCAGATCTGAATGAGGGTGGGGGAGGTTCAATTTGCCATGTTGCAAGGAGAGCTTAACTTCTGTCTCGCTAGCTTGCCCTGCGCTCTTCCTTCTGACGATGCTGTCTGTGTTGAGCGCTCAGTGGATCTGCGCTCGACAGTGTAACCTAGGCGGAGTAGTCGAACGCAGATTCACTGAGCGCTCAACACAGACAGCATCGTCAGAAGGAAAGTTGATTAAATAAATTACAAATTTTGTATTGTTGGATACATATGCGTACCGAACCGAAAGCACTGTATCGAACGGTTCAATATCGATACGAATATCGTTGCACCCCTAATATATATATATATATATATATATATATATATATATATATATATATATATATATATATATATATATATATATATATATATATTTCCCAGAAATTAGGAATTTGGATATGAGGACAGATGAGTATGAAAGCTGGTAAGCAGCATGGCAGGCAGTGCTGGGAGCAAAGTGAATTTTAGTGAATTTTATTGAGGTATCCCTGTGGGTTTAATCCAGCATGACACGTAGAGCGTTGTGAAGCCTACAAGGATTATTTTTGCTGGCCTTAGTTGGCCCACTCTCTCCTCCTCTTTGCCCTACTTTTCACTGATTCATGAAGCAGAGGCAGAACAAGAGATCTCTCTATATATGTATTGCAGGATTGCAGTGACAGATGGAGACAGTGGAAAGGCAGAGAGCCATTATTGTACAGAAAGACAGTGCCTTCTACAATAAATGTTAAGAAGGTGCATCAAAACAAGGGTTTAGTAAAACAAAAATTTGCCATTAATAAGAGTAATTCACAGAGATTATACATCTCAGAGAAAACAATTCGTTCTAATTTAAACAGGATGTAACTAGATTGAATATGCAGTAGTTCCAGCATATTGTAGTCACTTAGTTGCATTCAAGCTGCTGAGACTGAGCTGCCATAGTGAGTGTCTAGTCACGAAATGAGGGCAACATATACTAATGCACCCCCACCCTCACAAACCCATGATGTCCCCATTTCCCCTGTCTATCTCCATCTCCCATCAGTAGCTCCAGCCCATGCTAGCCTGTATTTAAATGCTCTATTGCAGCACTGCTCTTCACAATTAACAGACATGTTAAATTGTGACTTCTTTCTCTCTAATTTTGAAAGAAGGTTTGCAAGTTATAAAAGAGGCTGTCAGACTGAGACAATTTGATTCAAGCAGGAGATACAATGGCAAATTCAAAGAGCCACTATGGATGTAGTCTAATCTTTTCTCTGCTGCTGCTGCCATCATCATCCGTCATCATTTCTGCTACACTGGCAGGGCTAGGGGCCAGGACTCTACTCTTTGGGTTTTTGGGGAATGATGCTAACGCCTCAGATAACAGGCAACCCACCCGCAGTAGATTTGCCCGGTGTGAGGTCTCACAGCAAGCTATCAAATACAGCGCATTTCTCAGCTTTTGACAAAATGCTATACGTCGCCAGGTGTATAGCACAGTATCACCTTAAAGCACTTGTTGCAGGCTGCTGAGTTTGCATCTTTTGCTGTGAAGTACAGCCAGACTTTGACCCCTTCGCTTTGGGCATTTTTAATCTGTAGCTCTGCTCTAAAAGAACGTATGTACCTGGACCCGCCTACTATGCTCGCAAAGGTAAAATGATTGGCTGGACTCCAAAGTGTATGACATCTCAGGAAAAAAAGCACAGAAATAAAGCACTGAAATGTGTGCTGCTTTTCGGTCTGGTTACTACCGTTTATGCCATAATGGCACCGGGTACCGGTACCCATCCCTAGTCACATACTAATTACGTAACAGGATGCTCGTCACTTTGCTATAAAGACGACCACACATATTAGGTCGTACTCCATTATAATGGAAAACCTGTTGATCTGAGTTGAGTTGTGGCGAGTCGATCCGATGCTCTACTAACGGAAAAGGGGCTTTTACTCTTCTCCACCCTTCTTGGCTGAGTCTGTGGGAATTGGTTGCAGGTCAGCGCTCATGGCGTCTATTCTTCCTATTTAGCGGCGGCTGTGACACCTGGCTTGCCGCTTCTTCCCAACTCCTCATTAATCACTATTGATACTAATAGAAAGCGAGCAGCCAGAAAATGGGACATTTGAATGCAACACTGGGTGCTTACATTTTAATCTGACGCTGGACAAATACAAGACTTATTCTTCTTTTCTTTCTTTTTCTTTTCTTTCGAACAATTAAAATTTCAACAAAACAAACACAGGAAATGGAAAGCATAAGAAATTTCCAGCAAATGGATCCATGAAGCAAAAACAGAAGGTGTATCAAAGGAAGAAGCAGTGGCTTATCGGGTCCTGTCCCTAAATTTAACTACAATTTTGTAACCAAAATGGTCATGCATACAAACACATACACATACATCTGTCTATAGACAATTATACCCTGGACCCCCAGAGGGTTAAATATTTTTTTTAAGTAACGCAACAGTTACTTTTCAAGTAATTAATTACTTTTGGAATCGTGTAACTCAGTTACTAACTCAGTTACTTTTTTGAAGAAGTAACTAGTAACTATAATTAATTACTTTTTCAAAGTAACTTGCCCAACACTGGTCATCGCTATCTGTTGAAATTTGTTTTTACATTTATTAACTATTTCTAGTTAATAATAAATAATTATTAACTTTCTTCTACAACTTCCAGTTGGATTGAATTAGGATTTTCTGGTCACAGTCCTCACCCACACTGTTCTCCTCAAGCAGGGTATTTTTTTAATTTCCTTTGCCAGTTTTGGACCCACACTGACAACGAAATCATTACCTGTTATCATTATCTGTTAACCACTTCATTCCTATTTGTAATAACCATATTTTTTCTCTGAAAAAGTCTGGGTAATTAGCTTTGGTTTGTTTGTTTATAATAGTCCATGTACCTTTTGTGTTATTCTTTCGATCCTCTGGCATTTTATTATAATGCTCCTTATTACATTATTGACGGCTAAACACAGTGCAAAGAAAAGAAAACAAAAGGGAAATAAAGACTAACCTAAAAAAATGGTAAAACAACTAAAACCTGAAAACGTGATGAGCTGAGACATAAAACATAAATATGGACAAAGACAGTTAAATGTGGGATAACTGAGCTTGACGTATGACAAACAGATGATCCAACAACAAACAAAGGGAAACTAATACAATATATACACAAACAGTAACGAGGGAGGACAGGAGAGAAACACAACTGGACCTAATCTGACATAACAAGACAGGGAGGAAGCAAAACTGTAACACTAACACAGGACACGGGATGATAAAAATAAAACAGTAAGCAAGACAAATACGGAGGACGAAGACACACGAGCTTAATACTGAGATTGTGGGAGAAACTGACATGGGGGCATGACTGACTTGGGAGACAGAGCGGATACATGGAACACGGAGACAAGAGGAACAAAATGAGTAATGTGGAACACAGGGAAAGTACTTTGGAAGTACTTTGGTTGTTTCACACTGGTCTAAAGCTAACGTCTGATCACTAGGTGACATTCCAGGCTCTGGTTTAAACCTCTGATGTATTAACTACCAGAATATATATCAGTCATTAGTGCTCTGTGTCTCACTGGTGGTTCTTTATCTCGTAGGCCATCCACTTCAGTTATTTTACTGTTTGTCATTTGAAGTCACTGAATGTTGCTCACTACATCACTGCAAATCATTTCCAGTGTGAACAGAGCTCAATACACACAGTATTTTATTGCAGTGTAACTTAATTCTAATTCTAACGCCAGGCTTTTTGGTTTTTGATTATCTCCAGAGGTACTAATGGATTCAACAACAGCAACAGCAGAACTGGGCTGGACCACCTACCCATCTCAAGGGGTGAGTAGAAAAATCAACACACTAGGAACAATGTACACAGTGTAGATAAGCAGTCAAAAGTTTGGACACACCTTGTCATTTAATGGTTTTTCTTTATTTTTACTACTTTCTACAATGTGGAGGCAAACTGAAGACATCAAATATATGAAGCAAGATATATAAAATTATGTAGCAAAGAAAAACTGGTAAATAACTCTAAATGTGTTTTATATCACAGATTCCTCAAAGTAGCCGCCCTTTGCTTTGTTGACAGCACTGCATACCCTCGGCCTTCTCTCAGTGAGCTTCATGCTGTAGTCACCTGAATGGTTTCACTTCACAGGTGTGCCTGTCAGGGTTCATTTATTGCCTTCTTAATGGGGTTGGGACCATCAGTTGTGTTGTGCAGCAGTCAGATTGGTACACAGCTGACAGCCCTATTTGACAACTGTTAGAATTCATATTATGGCAAGAACCAATCAGCTAACTAAAGAGCAGTGTTGGGAAGGTTACTTTTAAAATGTATTCCATTACAGAATACAGAATACATGCCCCAAAATGTATTCTGTAACGTATTCCGTTACGTTACTCAATGACAGTAACGTATTCTGAATACTTTGGATTACTCACTATATTATCATGCTTTTTACAACAACGTGAATGTACTATTGCTGTGATTTATTACTATTACTGAAGGTCCGCGACTCCGAACTGTAGTAAAGGGACCTCTGACTAATACGGGGTCCCTGTCGGCTCCTAGCCGAAAAATAGCTTTACTTTGTTGTCTGGGTCAACTTTTATTGCGAGAGACAGAGAGAGGCGTTGAAAGGCTGCTCCAACGGAACTTATTGTTTCGGAGGAAAACACGAACACGGTGTACAGTCAAGTTTTAATAGCTTACTTACAACTGGGCTCGTCAGGCACTCTTCTTGGCTGAAGTGGTTATTATTATATTTACATGCTTCCAGCTCCCGTTTTTCCTCGATGACAACTCGTACCTTTCCACTGCCCTTTTTCTCCCTCCTCGCGCTCACAGACCCATAACGTGTATGGCAGTCCATTCTCCCTGCAGCACGGACTACACTGCCCATGATGCTACATTCTTTAGAGCTATGCTTGTAGCATTCTGCCTGTTAGCTTAGCACAACAACAACAACAACGAAAAGGCGCTCTCTCACCCAGGAAGCACACAGTCGCAGAGAGAGAGAGAGAGAGCGTCGCCCTGTAACCATGGCAACCGTAACGCTGCCGCCTGGAACAACAGAACGTAGCTGTCAAACAAAACCCAAACAGTCCTGACCCGCCACAATATGAAACAGGAAAGTACCGCAGTGTAATCCATTTATTTCAACAAAGTAACTGTATTCTAAATACCACCTTTTTAAACGGTAACTGTAACGGAATACAGTTACTCATATTTTGTATTTTAAATACGTAACGGCGGTACATGTATTCCGTTACTCCCCAACACTGCTAAAGAGAAACACCAGTCCATCATTACTTCAAGAACTGAAGGTCAGTCAGTCCAGAAAACTGCTAAAACTTTGATTGTGTCCCCAAGTGCTGTCGCAAAAACTGCATTTCTTCTCACTAGAAGTGCTACACCGAAACTGTCTTACATGAGGACCACCCCAGGAAAGGAAGACCAAGAGTCACCTCTGCTGCTGAGGATACATTCATCCGAGTCACCAGCCTCAGAAATCACAAGTTCACAGCACCTCAGATTCCAGTAGCAGACACATCTCTACATCAGCTGTTCAGAGCAGATTGTGTGAATCAGGCCTTTATGGTCAAGACAAAAGGACCAACAAGTGCTCAGCATCTCTGGGAACTCCTTCAAGACTGTTGGAAAACCACTTCAGGTGACAACCTCATGAAGCTCATGGAGAAAATGCCAAGAGTGTGCAAAGCAGGAATCAAAGCCAAAGGGGCTGTTTGGAAGAATCTAAAATATAAAACATGTTTTGAGTTGTTTCACACTTTTTTGTTTACTAAATAATTTCATATGTTTATTCATAGTTTTGTGTTCATTCATAGTTTTGATGCCTTCTGTGAGAATCTACAATGTAAACAGTCATGAAAATAAACAAAAAACACCATTAAATGACAGCACCTGGAAAATATGCACATGGTAGCCCACTTACGTGGGTCTAACCTTTTTTTAATTTTATACTTTAAACTGGAGGTCAAACATATGCCATTGGTCCAGAATCAGCTTTCTGAAGAATCAAGTTCAGCACACTGTGTAGAAGTAATACTTCATGTTTATCAGTAAAGTAGATTAATATTCTTGTGCTGGTATCCAGTGATACCATCATTACTGCACAATCTTTAAAACTGCATCTTTATTAAATATATTTGATGTTTGATGACATGAAAGTTTTAAGTGTGAAGAATATGAAAAGTATGAGATCAGGAAGGGGGGAAATACTTTTTCACTGTCCAAAAAATTCCAAACCAAGCTTTAAAAGTTGTAGAATTTAAGTCAGTTTTTTAAGTCAATAATTTAAGTTAATTTACGTCACCTTGCTTGCTACATCCAAATATTGATAGCATGCTGGTATTGGTATCGGATCAATGCTAACATGGCTGGATCAATACTTTGTTTCTGTCCTCCAAACTCAGTATGTAGCTGATACTCAATTGCGTTTAATAATTAATTTTTTTCTGCAAATGAAAAAATATATCTCAAACATGCCCTGTGAAAAATATCTGAACCTTTATCTGCTGACTGTCACATCTATGTTATTTAACCAAACTTAAACAATAGAAGTTGACCCAATGTGCCATAGAGATGGGGCATTTGATTTCCAGATCTCCAAAAATCCCAGTTTCAAAATATACGAAAAGCACAAAAGTGTGTTTTACTCTATTAACTACTTATTATGGAAAATAAAAATCACAGGGATTTAGTGGTGATTAAAATGGGTTGCAAACTTCTGATGAGTGACTTGTAAGTGACTGCTCTCCCCTCTATAAGCTGCCTTTGTGGGTTAAAAGTATCTGTGTTGGTATCAGCAGTACTGGCTGACTCCACTAGCTTCTTCTGCTTTTGGATTGTTCCAAGTTGCCTTCAATGTTTTAGTGTTTGCATGTTTGTCACTTTATCAGTAGCTCTGTTTCTTGGCTCTCTTCTAGTGGGAAGAAGTTAGTGGATACGATGAAAATATGAACACCATCCGAACATACCAGGTGTGCAATATCTTTAATAGCAGCCAAAACAACTGGGTCCGGACCAAATACATCCGTCGCCGTGGTGCTCAGCGTATCCATGTCCAGATGAAATTTTCAGTACGGGACTGTAGTTCCATACCCAATGTCCCTGGCTCCTGCAAGGAGACCTTCAACCTCTATTTTTTTGAATCTGACTTGGATAAGGCCACTAAATTATACCCACCCTGGATGGAAAACCCATGGGTGAAAGTGGACACTATTGCAGCTGACGAGAGCTTCTCTCAGGTCGATCTCGGTGGCCGCATCATGAAGATCAACAGTGAAGTTCGAAGCTTTGGACCTGTTTCCCACAATGGCTTCTATCTTGCTTTCCAGGATTACGGTGCCTGCATGTCACTCATTGCTGTCCGAGTCTTCTACAGGAAATGTCCCCATATAATCCAGAATGGAGCGGTTTTCCCTGAGACACTGTCAGGAGCAGAGAGCACCTCTCTTGTGGCAGCCAGAGGAGTGTGTGTTCCTAATGGGGAGGAGGTGGATGTACCCATCAAGCTGTACTGTAATGGGGATGGGGAGTGGATGGTACCTATTGGTCGCTGTATGTGTAAAGCTGGATACGAGGCTGTGGCGAATGGTACAGTCTGCAAAGGTAAGAAGGAATGTGTGAATGAGTTCTTATGAGATGTGCCTCACTAGACTGTTCTATGGCTGTGCCCTATCATATCGCTTGCAGTAACACCAATGTAAATTTTACATCAAATGTCAAATTACTACATCGTTGTGTTTTTAGCATCTAAAATTTAGCTACTTCAAACAGCTCCAGCAAATCACAATACTTTGCAAAATATGAAAACTGTTCTTGCTAAAGGTGGAAAGATGAGTGTTTCACACACATGAGATAAAAAATGCAGTTGCATCTCCTCCAGCTACGAAGGACGAGATGCTGATCTGCAACCCAAACGTAAACCAATGGCTCAACTTGGTCGAACTTGCTAGTTGTGCTCCATAATGTCAGGAGGAGCAACAAATAAAACAAAAAAGAAGAAGAAAATAACGAAACAAACTGAAGTCACTATCACAATTTTTCTTGAAATATTGTGATATAATGTTGAGCCCATCATGCCCACCCTGGCTCTGTTCACAGATGAAGAGCAGCAAGAATAAACAAATCGTTTTATATGCATAGTGATGATGTTAGTGCATCTTGAAATGAACCGGCTTAAAGTAACTTAAGTGCAACGTTTTTCATTCATTCTGTAATCAAATGTATATATACAGACAAAAGGTACTTTATTTTAGCTGTACAACAGATTGTCACCAGGGCAACACTGTGTAAGATAATGTAAACTACACAGTTCCCCACCTGAACTCTGAATGTGCTTGAACTGCCCAATAATCTGAGATTAGAATATTTACACTACACTACTTCTACAGAAATTCTTAAACAGTACATGAAGGATTTTCGTTTATCCAATGCTTAGTGTTCACATCACCCCACTCGTAAGGATTAAAACTTTTTTTCACCTGTACACTACTATTCTTGCGTAGACTTTTAGTTTGTAGCCCCATTATGATCGATATCCCAGACCGTCAGACATTCATCACAGATTCATTCTATTAGTATCAGTGGTCATGCACCAGTGTCTTTCTCTCTGACAAAGAAAGTGACACCACTAATTAGGAATGGGAAGTTAAATAAATCCTTATGTAAAGAATAAGATTTCATTATTATTTTCTAAAGGGAGTAGGCAATTTACTTAAAAAATAGTGGCCTCTTTAGGAAGCAGGAAATGTAGTAATGTGGCAGAAAATAATATATTGCTGTTCACATAAGAAAAATAAAGAAAGAATACCTTTATTAGAATTGGAAGAAAAAATTACAAGTCCATTAAATTATTAGAAGCTGCCTATGTTGCCTCAGACTAGGACAAAGTGCCCTGGTCAGTCTTTGTGGAAATGGTGCACAGTGGCACTGCTTCAGGATATTACACTGCATAATTCACCACTAATACAAAGTGATATAAATAAAATTGAATTGAATTGAATTGAATTGATATTCTCGTGCATTCCGGTGAAGTGGCTCAATGAAATCCAATGCCAATATGCTCAGATGAGACCTCCATGCAAGGTATTTTCCAAAGGCACTTCTGGGATAGCCGCCTGGTTCCCACATTCTCCCTGATGCCTGGCCAATAAAAATGGGCTATGAGCTGTTCCAGAGTTTTGTCATATTTCCCTGCCATGAGGTTATGATAAGCTATCTTGAAAATAATTTCTCTGCAGCTCTTTGTGACCAACAGCTGGCTGCATTTCTCTTCCATGCAAGTTTCACAACTCACTCGATACAGTCTGCCTCTAATCA
This sequence comes from Aulonocara stuartgranti, assembly GCF_965226115.1. Taxonomy (NCBI): domain Eukaryota; kingdom Metazoa; phylum Chordata; class Actinopteri; order Cichliformes; family Cichlidae; genus Aulonocara; species Aulonocara stuartgranti. The sequence continues at coordinate 19,865,970 of NC_138956.1, forward strand.
ACACAAAATGCAGGTTGGTCAGCGCTATGTGGAGTAAATTATTGGAGTAGGCGGGGCCTCCCGAGAAGATGCTGTCTCCTCCTCCCCAGAGGAGTCAGCTTCAGACAACCTCACGTTACCTGACTGTAGTACAAACACTCCACCTTACTGTGGGTTGTGAACACATCTGCACATTCCAGCCAATCTGTTCCCAGAATGAAGGGATGCGTCAGATGTGACCTAACCACCATCTTGACTCTGTGTGCACCTGTATTTAATCTTTACCAGTACTGTGGGATATTTGTGTATGTCCCCATGCACACACCTCCTCATCAGACCGACATCTTCCACTGCTCCCTCCGATCCTGGCAGTAATGCCAGTGAGAAACCAGCCCTAGCAACCAGACTCTTCAACATCCTTGTCTGGTGCTTGGACTGGTCCTGCAGCTAGTCCAACTGTCAGTGATGCACCATTGCCTGCTCCTGACACATGATTGCCACCAGTTAGGCCACAATCCGAGCCAGTGTCTTGACTTGTTGAGTTAGTCACTGGTCTGACTGACGTGACCATGACAATAAAAATATAGAAAAAGCATGGCAAAACACATGAAAACATTGCCATTTTAGCATAACTCTGTCGTACTTACTCACTTGCTCTCAACCGTTGCCTTCACTGCTGTGACACGGTGCTTGAGATGACTGACTCCAATAATAACTTTAATATCACTGAAGAGAGCAGAGTTGCTGTTTTCGGAAATTTAGAATTCTTCAGATTGTGCAAACTGTTCAAGAGTTATGGCAGTTTAAAAATAAGCAAAAACCTGTTGGTGGGAACTGGTTATAAGCGTTAATGGGTTAACAACATCATTGACGCCGAAGAAGACATCTAGGGTGTACGTCTTGTGTTCTGCTCTTTTCTACAACGTTCATTGTGTGCAATGCAGACAGTGCCCTGCCGAGCTGAATAGGACAGAGGAGGGGGTGTCAAGAGAGGTGGGACTAAAAGAGATTAAAGTTCCCCTGGTTTACCTCTCATTACATCAGAGAGAAAGTAAAAGCGTAAAAGGGTTTAATATCGAGTCTTATATGTTAAAAGTGATACAGAGTGCTAAAAATAGAGTTTACCTATATGAGAGAAGTGGTATTAAGTATGTTGTAATTGTTAAACACAGAATCATAATTTATAAGTGATTTTGCTAATAGTTAATCTTTTTTAATTCTTAATAACAATCAGAATGTAATCAGGTATAAGTTTAACCAATATAACAAATAAGAAAATAAAAACTATGAAATGATTCTACTAACACGTCTCTCACTGAGATTCCATATGGAGTGACTTATTTGTGCAAAGATGGCCTTGGAGGCTGTGAGAGTGTGTAAGAAGGAAAATTGAGAATACCAGGACTGACAAACACAGAGTTGTGTTTGTCAGTCTTTTATTTCTGTAAAGAGAAAAAGCGAGAAAAAATATTTGTGTGTAACCGAGTTGAAAAGAAATCATATTAGAGTGGAAATTCATGTGATTGAGACAACGATAAATCCTGTTGAAGTAAAATAGCATAAACTAAACTAAAGACATGACAGAAAGTATATTCATATTTGATTTAATGTTCATATGTAGTGAAATTATGTACAACAAAGACAAGAAGATGTGATGAGGGAGGGGAAAGATGAGGACCAGGTATACCAAGTATAAAAGTTTTGTGCAGAAGAGATAAGTTGTTCATTGCTTTGTCTCCTGCGAGACGAGCACTACAGATAATTGGATCTAAGATTTTACAGTTGGAAGTTTAAGCAGAGATACCAGAAGGATCAACCACTGCCAAACTGTGGACTTTTTCTCTGCTCATTAGATTCAAGAGGATTTGAATTTCCAGGGGATGCTTGTTGGAGTATATCAACACAGAACACAGAGATAAGTGCATCTTCAGGCCAGGGTGTGCCTTTTCTTTCATTAGTCTCTCTCCTCTCAAGATCATTATTAAAATCAGCATTAACTCAACGCAGGTCAAAGAGATAAGTAGAATTCAATCGATTTGATTTTGTGATCAATATTATTTGCTTTGCTTTTGCTTTTACCATTACTGTTTATGAAACAGTAATGGTAAAGACATGCATATCACTCAAAGAATCCTTACAGGTTACTCTAACCTTAAAATGAACGGATCCTTGAGCGCACTTTTTCAGACCACTAAATTTTACCCAGTTAATAAAGATTTAGAGGAGAGCTGGTAATAATGGGTGTGACTGAGAGGAGATTTGAGCAGAATGCCATTCTGACAAGCACGCCTTCAGAGGAAGCAGGATCAACATCTGCAAGGTGGAGTAGCAGTTGGAGCTAGGCAAGTCTCCTCCATGGCTCCATCCAAGCTCTGCATAGCCTAATCAGAGATTAGTACTTTTTAAACAGAAAAGAATCTTTATATATTGGGAAGGCCCGGTTGGGATCCAACAAAAGTAAACATGTTGCCTCAGAGCTGCAGCCACAATGTATTGATTGAAGATTCAAGAAGTTTATTGTCATGTACACCGCAAAACACAAGTGGTTACACAGCACAATTAAATTCTTACTTTGCAGGTTCCCTTCACACGACTAAAAGAAAGTAATAATAAATAAAATAGTAAAACAGTGCTTTGTAGATCTTGTAGCTTATATGTGGGTGTAAACTTGCAACACTATCACAGTGATAATATATGCAGAGTATGCAATATAAAGGTGTATATGTTGATATATGTATAAAAATTGCAAATTTACAGGCTAATATTAATGTACAGAATTGCTATTTTACAGGTTAGGTGTAAGTACAGCTGTATTATGCTGTGTACAAGTGTGTGTGTGTGTGTGTGTGTGTGTGTGTGTGTGGGGGGGGGGGGGGGGGGGGTCTGTTTAGGTCAAAAGTGTGATTTCAGAGTATCATTATTTATTTAACAAAACCTAAGCCAAAATGCAGAAGCAATGTGTTAAAAACTAAGAACACTCTGTGATTGAAAAACCTTTAGATTTGCTTACTATTTGCTTGGTCGTAGCCTTCAGTTTTAATTATTATAGAAATGTTACAGATGTTACAGTCATAAAAAAGGGATGGATGTCTACCAACTGGAAGGCTGGTGAATCGATCCGTTGTCCTTGTGTCAAAGTATCCTCAGTTGCCCTCGATGTGAATGTTAGATAGACGTGCTTGCATATAGATCAAAGATCTGTATGAATGTCTTTCAGGGGAAGGGACTGACAAAAAACCCTTTCATATCAGAAGAGAGACGTAGCTGACAGAGAGCAAACACCTGAGCGAATCATCACAGTGTGATTGGATGAGTGAGACTTGTGGTGAGAAAGCATTTTGAGTGCTCAAAATTGAGTAGAAAAGTACCTCTCAACTTACCATTTAGCAGACTGTTAGAAATGTCTCTAAATGGCAAATCTATTGTCGTCTCTCCCTGTTTCTGCAATAAAAGGACGATGGAAACTGGTAAACAAACCTTCCCTCCTACTATGGAATAAACACCTGAGCACAAGTATGGGAAACAATACAATACATAATCCAGCTTTTTTCATTCATAATTAAAGTGACAACTATCCTTTTTTACTGGTTCTCCCAACCATACACACACACATTTCAGTACGTTTTGTACTTTCCACTTAGCTCAATCTGTTGGGCTGTCTCTAGTTTAGACATTCGTTTGACAATTTGAGGAAAAGGTTACATTTGCAGTATACAAACAGAAATGCAAGAAAAATCTTTTGAATTTAGTTAGTTTAAGGAGGAGTACGTTGGAGTTTAGTGAATTCAGAGCTGACTAAAGTTGACTTCACAGGCTTGAAATGTATCACTGTAAATGATTCGATTTGTATACTGTACATATATTTTTCATCTTATGAGTTTTCCTTTACAGTGTCTGTGTTCTACAAAAATACCTCCAGTAAAATCCAGCATCATGAGAACTGGTTTGGAGAATTATTTAATTCCTTTTTGAGATAAATAAATCTTTTCCTCGAGTAAAATATTTATGCAGCAGTAACTTTATTTCAAATGCAGAAATATTTTTCAAATAAATAATTAGTCTGAAAATATTCAGACCTGGATGAAGGAATTACTATTTCAGAATCCATTAGTTTGGCTTTGAGGCATACTGTATGGTAATGTGGACCACGACCATAAATATTAATTTACTCAGTTCGTTGATGTCATGTCGTCCTTAGGTTTCAGTTTTTCTTGGGTCTGATAGGGTCTGGCTTTCCCACATGTGACAGCTGGAGTGTTCCACATTTAGGCATGCCCTGAAAAGACACACACACACACACACACACACACACACACACACACACACACACATCAAGAAACACTCATAAAACCTTTTTTTAAAGCCAGGAACCTAGAAGATGTGCGAGTTGTGTATCAGAAATGGCAAAGAGGTTGTTCAAACCCTTTGCAGGAAACAGATGGTGGCATTACTATTGCTCTTGCAACTGACTTCGTCCAACACTCTGGAATCTCAGTACTCCTACTGTCATCTTCCTTTACTTGTTTATGGAACCGGCAGTACCAGCTGGAGATTCTGGAAATTCACTGGAGTGACGGGAGTGAGAGTTCAGAATTATTAGGCAAATGAGTATTTTGTCCACATCATCCTCTTCATGCATGTTGTCTTACTCCAAGCTGTATAGGCTCGAAAGCCTACCACCAATTAAGCATATTAGGTGATGTGCATCTCTGTAATGAGAAGGGGTGTGGTCTAATGACATCAACACCCTATATCAGGTGTGCATAATTATTAGGCAACGTCCTTTCCTTTGGCAAAATGGGTCAAAAGAAGGACTTGACAGGCTCAGAAAAGTCAAAAATAGTGAGATATCTTGCAGAGGGATGCAGCAGTCTCAAAATTGCAAAGCTTCTGAAGCGTGATCATCGAACAATCAAGCGTTTCATTCAAAATAGTCAACAGGGTCGCAAGAAGCGTGTGGAAAAACCAAGGCGCAAAATAACTGCCCATGAACTGAGAAAAGTCAAGCGTGCAGCTGCCAAGATGCCACTTGCCACCAGTTTGGCCATATTTCAGAGCTGCAACATCACTGGAGTGCCCAAAAGCACAAGGTGTGCAATACTCAGAGACATGGCCAAGGAAAGAAAGGCTGAAAGACGACCACCACTGAACAAGACACACAAGCTGAAACGTCAAGACTGGGCCAAGAAATATCTCAAGACTGGTTTTTCTAAGGTTTTATGGACTGATGAAATGAGAGTGAGTCTTGATGGGCCAGATGGATGGGCCTGTGGCTGGATTGGTAAAGGGCAGAGAGCTCCAGTCCGACTCAGACGCCAGCAAGGTGGAGATGGAGTACTGGTTTGGGCTGGTATCATCAAAGATGAGCTTGTGGGGCCTTTTCGGGTTGAGGATGGAGTCAAGCTCAACTCCCAGTCCTACTGCCAGTTTCTGGAAGACACCTTCTTCAAGCAGTGATACAGGAAGAAGTCTGCATCCTTCAAGAAAAACATGATTTTCATGCAGGACAATGCTCCATCACACGCGTCCAAGTACTCCACAGCGTGGCTGGCAAGAAAGGGTATAAAAGAAGAAAAACTAATGACATGGCCACCTTGTTCACCTGATCTGAACCCCATTGAGAACCTGCGGTCCATCATCAAATGTGAGATTTACAAGGAGGGAAAACAGTACACCTCTCTGAACAGTGTCTGGGAGGCTGTGGTTGCTGCTGCACGCAATGTTGATGGTGAACAGATCAAAACACTGACAGAATCCATGGATGGCAGGCTTTTGAGTGTCCTTGCAAAGAAAGGTGGCTATATTGGTCGCTGATTTGTTTTTGTTTTGTTTTTGAATGTCAGAAATGTATATTTGTGAATGTGGAGATGTTATATTGGTTTCACTGGTAAAAATAAATAATTGAAATGGGTATATATTTGTTTTTTGTTAAGTTGCCTAATAATTATGCACAGTAATAGTCACCTGCACACACAGATATCCCCCTAAAATAGCTAAAACTAAAAACAAACTAAAAACTACTTTGGCAATATGGCGGCACACACTGTTGCAGCGGCTTACGGCTCTCCGTCTCAGTACTCCTTTTTTTTGTTTAGTTTGCTTAGTTTGTATGTCTTTCTTATTTTTTTCTGCATTATCGGCTCTACTTTCAAAGTTTGCTACATCCGCCAGAGCCTCATAGACATCGGTGACCAGCATCAAACATCCGTTTCACTGGACTTTCTTCACACGCACAACATCCCAGATCACATAGCGAGACCACCGGGCTCCCCGTGGATTGTTATCGGGACTAGGCGGAGGCGCAGACGGAGGGAGAGGAAGCAAAAGCGGGGCCGTAGGTCCGGCATTATGCTAAGGCTAAAACACAAACCACACAAGCCACCCCTGCCGAGCCTCTATCTCTCCAACGCCAGATCCCTCGTGCAAAAAACGGATGACCTGGAATTACAACCCACCACAAAGACTGTTACAACCTGGCCGGAAAATGCTCTCTCCAAACTACAGGACTGCTTCACAGAGACAGACTGGGACATATTTGAACACCAGGACCTAGAAACATTCACAGGATCAGTACTGGACTACATCAAGTTCTGTACTGCAAATGTGACAGTGGACAAAAGCATTCGGGTTTTCCCAAATCAAAAACCCTGGATGACCAGCGAGGTCCGCTCACTCCTCAAAGCCCGTGATGCCGCCTTCAGGTCAGGTGACAGAGCTCTGTACAGGGCTGCTCGAGCTGACCTGAAAAGGGGGATTAAAAAAGCCAAGTCAGACCACAAAAGGAACATCGAGTCCCACCTGTCCAGCAACAACACACAAGAGGTGTGGCAGGGAATGTAAGACATCATCAACCACAGAGGCAGCACTGCAAAAACAGAAAACCCGAGTGGGCAACTGGCAGAGGAAATAAACAGCTTCTTCGCCCGCTTTGAAACACCACAACAGCAAAACTCATCTGCTTCAGCCCTGCTCCCATCCTCATCCTCACCTGGTTCCTGCACCGCTCCACTCACTGTAACAGAGCACGAGGTCAGACGTGTCCTCCTAGCAGTGAACCCCAGGAAGGCGGCCGGTCCAGATGGAGTACCTGGCAAGGTACTAATAACAGCATGCGCACACCAGCTCACCCTCATCTTCACCAGACTCTTCAACCTCTCACTGGATCAGGCAGCCATCCCATCCTGTCTAAAATCAGCCACAATCATCCCAGTGCCGAAGAAGTCTCACATCTCCAGCCTGAATGATTACCGCCCTGTGGCCCTCACACCGGTAATCATGAAATGCTTTGAGAGACTAGTCCTTCAGCACATCAAGGATTACCTCTCCCCAGAATTCGACCCCCACCAGTTTGCATACCGTGCAAACAGATCCACAGAAGACGCCATCGCCACAGCCCTCCACGCTGTGCTGAGTCACCTAGAGCAGTGGCAAAGCTACGTCCGAATGCTCTTTGTGGACTACAGCTCAGCCTTTAATACAATAATCCCGGACATCCTCATCACCAAACTGGTCACTCTTGGCCTCCCTCCTCTCACATGTGCCCGGAAAAAGGATTTCCTCACAAACCGGCCCCAGACTGTAAGACTCGGCCGTCATCTCTCTTCCACTCGCACACTGAGCACTGGCTCCCCACAGGGCTGTGTGCTGAGCCCCCTCTTGTATTCTCTCTACACCCACGACTGCAGTTCGACCCACAACAACACTCTCATCATCAAGTTTGCTGATGACACCACGGTAGTCGGACTCATCTCGAAGGGAGACGAGGCAGAGTACAGAGAGGAAGTCCTGAAGCTGGCAGCCTGGTGTTCAGAAAACAACCTGGCACTGAACACTAAGAAAACCAAAGAGCTCATTGTTGACTTCAGGAGACACAGCACCGACTTGGCCCCCCTCTACATCAACGGGGAGTGTGTGGAGAGGGTCCACACTTTCCGGTTCCTTGGTGTCCTCATCTCTGCTGACATCTCCTGGACAGGAAACATCTCAGCGGTCATCAAGAAGGCCCAACAGCGGCTGCACTTCCTGAGAGTCCTCAGGAAGTACAAGCTGAACTCCAACCTGCTGCTGACCTTCTACCGCTCGTCCATTGAGAGCCTGCTAACCTACTGCATCACTGTATGGTACGGCAGCTGCACCAAAGCAGATAGAGTGAGGCTTCAGAGTGTGGTCAAGACAGCACAAAAGATCATCGGCTGCCCTCTCCCCTCCCTGATGGACATTTATTCCTCCCGCTGCCTCACCAGAGCAGCAAACATTATCAAGGACAGCTCCCACCCTGGCTTCAACATGTTCAGCCTGCTTCCCTCAGGGAAGCGCTACAGGTGCATCAACACAAAAAACCCACAGACTCAAAAACAGTTTCTTCCCCAAAGCGATAACCACCCTGAATTGACACATGCACAGATAACACAGCCCCCCCCCACTTCCCACTTCCTCTATGGACCACCACTGTGCAATACCAATTCTATGTGCAATAACTCAACTGTATATACATAACACTATTTATTACATATTACTTACGTCTTGTATATTGTACATTATATATATATATATGTTAATACTGTCCATATGTACATAGCGCTGCAGAACTGTACCCCCCCCCCCCCCCCCCCCAGCATGTTTACACTGAGTAGGAGATGCTCTGTATCTCATTGTACAACTGTATAGTGACAATAAAGGCATTCTATTCTATTCTAGTCTATTCCAAAAACATTCAGCTTTGATATTAATGAGTTTTTTGGGTTCATTGAGAACATGGTTGTTGTTCAATAATAAAATTGTTCCTCAAAAATACAACTTGCCCAATAATTCTGCACTCCCTGTAGAAGGACTGACGGTCTTGTGAGTAAAGACCAATAAAAAAGCCAACTAAAAGAGGAAAACAAAGACCCTCTTGATCTTTTGAGTTTGAGGTAAACCTATTTTGTTGACTCGATTGCAGGAAAAGGACTGCTATAACTGTCATGGTCCTGGGTCGGTGACCCAGTGTTTTTGGTTTTTGTACTTTTACTTTTGATAGTTTTATGTATTATGACTGTTGTGTTTTGGTTTCCCTGGGTTTAGTTGTGTTCCCTCTGTTTGATGTCATCCTTGCCTGTGTATCCCCTTTTGTGTAGTAAGGTCTCTGTTAGGGATGGGTACCGGTATGACATAAACGGTAGTAACCAGACCGAAAAGCAGCAAACATTTCGGTGCTTCATTTCGGTGCTTTTTTTTCCTGAGATGTCACACACTTTGGATTCTAGCCAATCATTTTACCTTTGCGAGTATAGGCGGGCCCAGGTACGTACGTTCTTTTAGAGCAGAGCTACAGATTAAAAATGCCCAAAGCGAAGCGGTCAAAGTCTGGCTGTACTTCACAGCAAAAGATGCAAACTCAGCAGCCTGCAACAAGTGCTTTAAGGTGATACTGTGCAAAGGAGGTAACACCTCGAATCTGATGAAACACCTGGCGACGCATAGCGTTTTTTTAAAAGCCGAGAAATGCACCGTATTTGATAGCTTGCTGCGAGACCTCACACCGAGCACATCTACTGCGGGTGGGTTGCCTGTTATCGGACCCGGAGTTAGCATCATCCCCCAAGAACCCGAAGAGGAGAGTCCTGGCCCCTAGCCCTGCCAGTGTAGCAGAAATGATGACGGATGATGATGGCAGCAGCAGCCGTTCTTCTCTGCGTGAGTAGCTTAATGTTGTTCGTGTGTAATTTACGTTGAGTAGGCTAACCACGTTATTACATTAATGCATGTAAAGTGAACTAGCAAATATCATCATAGTTACATGCGGCTGTCTTCTTGTTTAATGGCAGATACTCCCTTCTCCCTGGCCAAAAAGGCTAAAATGACCAAAGAAAAAGTGGAAAACAGTTAAACATGAGAGGTTTTTGGACAAAGTTGGTGTTTTTTTCCATTGTTTAAGCACTGCTTCCAGCCAAGAGTGATACCATATATGCCCTATAGCTGCAGGGGATAACCCTTTTTACAAAAAACAGCTGAACATGAGAGGTTTTTGGACAAAGTTTGTGTTCTTGATTCTTTAAGCACCGGTTCGAGCACCGTTTAAGTACCGGCACCGTTTCAAAAGTACCGGTTTGGTACTGGTATCAGATAAAGCCTAAACGATAGCCATCCCTAGTCTCTGTGTTCGCCCGCGTCTCTGAGTCTGTGTCCTTGCGTGTGTATGTGTTTCCTGTCTTACTTTGAAGGTCCGTGTCTGATCTCAGTGTGTTCAGTTTACTTTCCCCCTGTCTCATCATGTCTGATTACTCCCAGCTGTGCACTCCTTTTGTGTCTCATTCCCTCGTTATCCTTCTGTGTATTTAAACCTCATGTCTACCTCTGTTAGTTGCTGGTTCGTCTGCGTTATTCCGCTCCATCATTCTGTGTATTTCCCTGTGACTACCTGCATCTCTGTTTCTGGTTAGTTTCTGTTAGTTTTTCCCAGTTTAGGTTTTCTTAGTTTCATGCTCACCCTTGCCATCTCTGTTTGTATCTACATTTGATTAATAAACTCACTTGCACCAGAGCTGCCGCATCTTGGGTCCTTAATGATTCACATATGGCTTGCCCGTGACAGTAAAACAAACTGATTTGTTTATATCTGTGAAGAATGAGATGTAAAATTGAACACTGAAAACTTAAAGTGGAGTTTAGATTTCCTGAGTTGGAAAGGTTCTTGTAAGTCAGGGGTTTGGGTTATTTGACATATTCTTTGAATATATTTTTGTGATTCTTGTTGAAGCTTGTGTTTATTGCTTTTATGCAGCATTTTTGTTTTATTCAGTGTTCAAGGGTTCACTGTATATTCATTTTGCTTACATCCTTTGTCCATAAGTTTAAGGGGCTGGAGGAAACACAGAGGCTAAAAAATACAATCTTAAATGTCTGGAGAAAATCAACCAAAAATACCTACCATGACACAAGCCCCCCTTCTCTTTGTCTTTAGTAGTTTTCCATTACTCTCCTTTTAGTTTATTTTCTAAGAGCCTTTCTCTTGTTTTCATATTTTGTTTTACTTCCAGTCTTTGTATTTTTCTCTTCTTTTTTTATTGATTGTAACATGTTGTAACAGTTGATGCATACAACTAAGCATGCTGGTATGTTTTCCTCCTTTGTGGAGGAAAACCGAGACTGAGATTGTGTGCTAGATAAAATCGAATGTGATTAACAGTTTCGCACATATAAATAGTCGTTCATTTTTGGATAACTTTTTTATGGGTAAGAAATTCTTAGCTTACTTTTTTTTTCTCAAATGAAAGAGAATTTGCTTTTCAGGCTTAAAATGGTTTCCTTTTTATTACAGTGGTGGAGTCTATAGTCATTTCAGTCCATTTATTAGATGCCACCATGCGGGCTATAATGATAAAACATTTACTTTCTGAGCAAAGTCGTTGGAAATAGCTCAGACAAACTATCTTAATCTGTAGTTGTGGCTCATAAGAAATTATACTGTACTTGTATGGTATGCATTTTGTTCCTAATTGTTTCTTCTTTCCTTTCTCTGCACATTTTTAAATGTATTTAACCACTATGTGTTTCCCCTCACAGCATGTGTTACAGGCTTCTTCAAGGCTGCTCAGGGAGACCACAAATGTTTACAGTGTCCCATTAACAGCCGGACCACCAGCGAGGGAGCAACTAACTGTGTCTGTCGCAATGGCTACTATCGCACTGAATCTGACCCTCCACAGATGCCTTGTACCAGTATGTATACCAGGGGCAGAGCGTGGGGGTGGCTTACTGGGCTTAAGCCCGGGTCTTTTTGTCAGAAGCCCGGGGTCTTTTGGAGTATAATTTGTATAAAACAAAAAGTGCAAGCAATATTCGAAGCGCATAGTGCACACTGTGGGAATTTACGACTGTGCGTGAATCCCCCCTGATATTGGTATGATCCGAGCTCAGGCACTAAGACTGAGCGAGAGGGCGGGGCAGCTGCTACCTGTGAGTGTGCTGTTGGAGAAATGGAGCCAGCCATACTAAGGAGAGCTTAAGTTTGACCAGGTACCAAAGCAAATCATTCGTACCGTACAAATAATGTAAATATGACGGTGTATCACGAAAGATTGATATCAAACTGATCACTTGACCAATATTACGTTACTTGCTGTTCAAGTGAATCAACAAATGGTGAAATGAAAAGCCGAACAAATGCTATTTTTTTTAGAGAGTCTTAGCTTACGTGTGTTTATTTCATATTTTCAGTTCTTACCCTCCCCGACTAAATCGGTTTCAGTTATGTACTGAAATATAAGAATGGACATTAGAGGGTTCTTTCAAAGAAAAAACTCAGGTAAATGTTATTTTATATATTGTGCTTTGTATGTTGTTCAGTATATTTCTATGCAAACCAAGAGGGATTTCAGTACACAGCAGGATATTCACATTTGTAACCAGATATTTACATACACTTTAAGGAGAAAACATTTTTACTGTACAACATCAATTTAAAGTAAACTTTTGTTTTAGATAAATATTGAAACATCTTTTGAATTAGTTAAATGTCAGAATAAAGAGAGACAGAGCTGTCTATTTTTTATCACTTTGATCAAAATTAGGAGTACATGTACACTAAGTTTATTGTTAATTAATAAGAAAACTCCAGACGATTCCATTCTGAACTGAAGAAGCTTCTGATAGGTTAGTAGAGCCCATGTGAGTAAATTGGTGGCACACCTGTGGATGCATATAAGGCAAAACACAGAGCCTGTTTCTGTGACATGGGAACATCAAGATGTCAACCAAAACACCAGGAAGAGAATCGTGGAGCTCCATAAGTGTGGCTCAGTTTGAATACAATTTGGTGCCATTTGCAATTAAGAAATACAGATAGTTTCTCTCTTTACTCTTGTTTACCAAAAGTATCACCGTATCATAGGTGCTCATGTATCTTGTACCCAGTGTTGGGAAGGTTACTTTTAAAATGTATTCCATTACAGAATATAGAATACATGCCCTAAAATGTATTCTGTAACGTATTCCGTTACGTTACTCAATGAGAGTAACGTATTCTGAATACTTTGGATTACTTAACATATTATCATGCATTTCACAACTACGTGAATGTACTATTGCTGTGTGATTTATTACTGTTACTGAAGGTCCGCGGCTCCGAACCGTAGTAAAGGGACCTCTGAATAATACGGGTTCGTGTCGGGCTCCTAGGCGAAAAATAGCTTTACTTTGTTGTGTGGGTCAACTCTGCTTGCGAGAGACAGAGAGAGGCGTTGACAGGCTGCTCCAACGGAACTTATTGTTTCGGAAAACACGAACAAAGCGTACAGAGTTTTAATAGCGTACTTACAACTAGGCTCGTCAGGCACTCTTCTTGGCTGCAGTGGTTATTATTATATTTACATGCTTCCAGTTCCCGTTTTCTCCCACCTCGCACTCACAGACACATAACGAGTATGGCAGTCCATTCTCCCTGCAGCACGGGCTACACTGCCCATGATGCTACATTCTGCATTATGCTTATTAGCTTAGCACAACAACAACAACAACAAAAAGGCGCTCTCTCACCCAGGAAACACGCAGAGCGAGAGCGTCACCCTGTAACCATGGCAACTGCAACGCTGCCGCCTGGAACTACTGTCAAACAAAACCGAAACAGTCCTGACCCGCCACAATATGAAACAGGAAAGTACCGCCGTGTAATCCATTTATTTCAACAAAGTAACTGTATTCTAAATACCACCTTTTTAAACGGTACCTGTAACGGAATACAGTTACTCATATTTTGTATTTTAAATACGTAACGGCGGTACATGTATTCCGTTACTCCCCAACACTGCTTGTACCTTGTGTTTCTTTTTTGGTTTGCTATTTTTCAAATTCTACATTTATGCAGGCTTGTTTGCTAAATAATTATATACACTTTTCTCAATCTAAATAGTGGACTTTGGTAGAATTAAAAAAACAAGTGTAGTGCAGGTATATGATGATTTTTAGTGCTACTATCATCTAGTTCTGATTCTGGTTCTGTCTTGGTTAATTCCTCAGTAGTCCTGATTTTGAACTGTTGTAGTCCTGTTTTAATTCAGGATCAGTTCTGGGTCTGGTTGAATTGGGGTTTAGTCCTCGTGTCTTGATACAGCCCCGACTTTGATATCAGTTTTGGCCAGGGTGTACCCGGCCTCGAGCCCTGTGACAACTGAGACTGACTCCAGCTGGGATGAGAGGAAACAGAAGAGGAAAAATGAAATGAAGCTGATCCATGTGAACAAAGTTGCGAAAAAATGATTATTCATAACCTACACTAGATTATTTGACAAATTAAAGCTGCTCTATGTATACATTGAGTTGTGTGTAATTACATCTTCTCATTAATTTAGAAGTAATTAATTATTAAAAAAGAGGAAGGGATGCCTGATTTTAGAAGCTGACATGTTGCCCTGCTATCTTGAATATAGTGGTTGAGATGGAAATAGTCCATATGTATGTAGCTAGAGATCGGCCACATACGTTGTTTTTAATATGAAGATCACAAATAACTCTCTGAAACTATATATGACCATTTGATATTTGTGTGTGTGGGCAGCCATCTACTATGAACAGTTAGGGATGAGGGTACGAAGACAAAATGAAAAAAAAAATCAAATAATTTCTTATTTCAGATCTTTGGCCAAATATTCTTCAATCATGTTAATATATAGTGTGTACAGAAATGTTTTTATACACAAAGAGTAGTAGAGACATGCCAACTGGCTGTGACTATTATGGGGAAATGCAAAGCAGCTGGCCACTAAATGTGATCATAAATGTGTTTTTCCTGCACCAGCCACAATAGCTAGGATTTTGCACTTGAATTGGGAGGAGTAAGAAAACTGAATTCAATTGACTACAATCTGCAATCTACTCACATCCAGTGGTGAGATTTTACACACTATACCTTTAAAATATGTCATTAGAATTAGGAATGTAATGTACAAGTAGTAGATTAATAGAAATTAATTAATTACATATTTGTAATGGATAGTAAGTCAAGAAGTGCATAGGAGGATTCCCATTAGCTACAACCGTGCAGCAGCTATCTTCCAGCAAACATTACCACAGAAAATGTAGACCTCATGTGAGATAGCTCATGTCAGGCCTAGAGCAATTTTGCCTTTTGAGTCTCTTTGTGGGCTTTTTGTGGGCAAGCCACAGTGTTCTTTCCCACTGAAAACCTTCATTGGGAACCTAATTTTATTTTTGAACAACACTACTCCACACCAATTATGTAATGTACCATGGGACAGATGTGGGCCCCACACTGTGGAGCCTAGGCTGGCCCAGGTCCCAGTACCAGCATGAAGTATGGCCCATATCACACTGGTGATATTTGGGCTGGGGGTTTGAAAGTTGTTATTGTGTTGGAGGATAGGAGAACTGTTTGAATGGTCCTCTGACATGTGACAAAAAGCATGATAGTCTTCTAGGGTCTCTTATCTGTCTGCAAACCATTTTTATTTTGTTTGTTTTTTCTTTTCTTTTGTTTTGACCTTAAAAATACTGTAGCGAGATGCAGAGTATTCTTTTTTTTAATCCAAAGGTATAGACACCTTTTTGTGTGAATGTGTGCGTGAATGGGTGGATGACTGGATATGTAAAGCGCTTTGGGGTCCTAAGGGACTAGTAAAGGCGCTATATAAATACAGGCCATTTTTGGAGGGTCCCAAGCCAAGGTTTGCAGTGGGCAGTATCTGGAATTTTTAATTTTTCCATTAGAATGATGTTATTATTATTGTGTCCAAAGTGGTGAAAAAAGTTGCTGTGGGTTGAATAGGGATCATTGTGAATACGTAATTGATCTTTATGGTGTTAGTACATCCTAAAATTAAAAGTGGTTTTGTCATCCATCGGTTTAAGTCATCTTTTATTGTTTTCAATAGAGGAGTGAAACAGTGGAACAGCTCTGACAGTTTGGGGGAGAATTGTATGTCTAGGTATGTGATCATGCCAGTAGTAGGTGGTAGGTGAGGGATCTGTCATGTATAAGAATGGGTATCTCCATTTATTATTAAAGTGGTAGATTTATTCCAATTTATTGTATAATCAGAGATTTGGGAGTATGTATTAGTGATTTGGATTAGTTCTTTAACTGATTTATTGGGATTTTGTAGGAACCGGAGTACATCATCTGCATATAAACTTTTTTATATTTATGTGTTTATTGGTGTATTATTGGTGTGAATGCCTATGATGTTAACGTTCTGACGGATTGCTGCTGCTAATGGTTCAAAGAAAAGTGCAAATAATGAGGGTGAGAGTGGGCACCCTTGTCTTGTACCTCTGTGAAGTGTAAAATTTGTTGAGATTAAGTTGTTTGTTATAAGTGCTTTCTTCATAACAGCCATCCCTCAAGATTTTCTCCATTTAAAGCAATGCGTTATCAGGGATTGTAACATCTAGTCCTTTTACTGAATCGGAATTATGGCTACTTTGGTGGGATAGATGTAATAGGTCGAAATGTGTATTATTTGAAGAATGTCTGCCTTTAATTAATCCTGAATAGGGTGTTTGTTTGTCTTGAGAAGTATTGAAAATAGTTCTGTATTCACATGGTATGGAATGAACTTGTTATTTTTTATTTCATCTACCATTTATTAATTATAATTATATAATATTACAATAATTATAATAACAAATAGACTTATAAAATCAAACAAATATCAGGCCCATTTATCCATACTGGAGAAATAAATACTATACCGGTTATATTAAGGGTGAAAACCAAAATTCCCCTATTTCCTCTGTGGGGGGTCTTTATCATATAAGCCTGGAAACTTGAGGGTACTGCACAGTATCTTTGCTGTTCCTAGGACTGCGCTCTTCTGGACAGAGATGTCTGATGTTGTTCGTGGGATCTGCTAGAGCCACTCGCCTAGACTTAAACCCCCGGAGAGCAGCCAAATGGCTTTTAGCTAGGCTTTAGCTTCAGCGAAGTGGAAGCTAAATTGGCTAGTCATTCATATGTAAATTAGGTTGTTACCTGGGAATTCTGGAGGGAGGGGAGTGGGGGTGTGTGGATGAGGGGGTGGGGGAGCTGCTAAAAGCTGTGAACTTCCTTTTGTGTTCGTCTTGATGCATTCTCAATCATCCAGGGAAATAAATCTCCAAAAGTCACCAACTTGGAGTGTTTCAGTTTGCCATCTTAGGGAGAAATCAACACACATGGGTGTATGTCCTTTGTTGCTGAGATTTATTGATAAAAACAGTACAAAAAACCAACCATTTGTACACATATTTACAAATAATAATAAAAAGTGAGTGAGTACATTTCAACATTATACCAGTGGTCTGATTGATGCCACAATGGAGCAAATCGAGCAAAGACTGATAAGTTCGCTGCAATTTCCAGTGTGTGGGGATCATTTGTCACCAACTGCATCACGTGCTACAACCCTGGTCTACATATCACCGTTGATGAACAGCTTTTCCCATCAAAGACTCGGTGCTGTTTCCTGCAGAATATTGCAAGTAAACCTGACAAGTTTGGGATCAAGTTTTGGGTGGCTTGCGACCTAAAATCCAAGTACATTTGCAATGTCTTCCCATATCTTGGCAAGGACCCCAATCGTCCCACTGGGGAGAGACTTTCTGAAAATGTAGTAATGAGGCTGATGGAACCATTCCTAGACAAGGGCAGAAATGTTACCACGGACAATTTTTTCACATCGCTTTCACTTGCGCAAAAACTTCTTAGACGGAAAACCACCATCCTTGGCACAGTCAACAAGATTCGCAGGAAAATTCCTCAATCCACTAGACAGACAGATCGCAATGAATTCACCACTCAGGTATGTTGCAGGTCTTTTGTGGTTCTATGTTTATGTGTTTCATTGTGTGTAAAAGGGCTATGGAAATAACAATTTATCTTATTTCTTAGGTGTTTTCAGGAACACGGCAACTGGCCAGCGCCGTGTTCCTCTGCGGACAGTGTACTCCCGAACCATCTGGTCCATCACATCCACGCCACACTTTGTTTTGTTGTAAAGGGTGACAGTGTTTGGCTTCCTTTTGATAGTGTTATCAGTCTGAACCACGCTGTGCATGCTGCTAAGAATATAGACTGTCTTCTTCCGTTTGGCCACATACGCCGTCAGCGTGGCAGCAGAGGTTGAAAACACCTAAGAAATAAGATAAATGGATAGTACTGGATGGTACTTGGATTTTAGGTCGCAAGCCACCCAAAACTTGATCCCAAACTTGTCAGGTTTACTTGCAATATTCTGCAGGAAACAGCACCGAGTCTTTGATGGGAAAAGCTGTTCATCAACGGTGATATGTAGACCAGGGTTGTAGCACGTGATGCAGTTGGTGACAAATGATCCCCACACACTGGAAATTGCAGCGAACTTATCAGTCTTTGCTCGATTTGCTCCATTGTGGCATCAATCAGACCACTGGTATAATGTTGAAAATGCTGAAATGAAAACTCCCCCTGACTTCTGCTCCGCGGCTGCTGGGCGAGCCCTCATCTGGGACTCTCCTCAGCTCTTACTGGGACAGTGGCGCGGCTGCCCCTCTGTTGGTCTTCCATGGTCTCTTGTGTTCTGGGGGCCTCTGGATGTCTGGAGTTTTGATCTCCTCCATACCCGCTTCACACCCTGGAGGACGGGGCTGTGGCCCCCCCACACTCCCTAGCAGATCATTACATGGAGAAACCTTTGGAATGCAAGCATGCTGATCCACACAGGTATGCACACATGGGTATTCACAGACACGGACTAAAGCTTTCTTGGCTGCTGCCTCAAAGCACACTGTGCGCTGTCTATCTTGCGTGCTGCACAATATCGTTTATTATTTAGTAAATATTGATATCTATGACTAGCTAGTTTATTGTGATGGTGCTTTGTTTTCTCTATTATTATGTTGCTCTTTGTTGTTTGCTGTCTCCTCTGTTTGTTTTTTTTGTTTGTTTTTTTTTTTTTTTTTTTCTCCATACAGGTGACCCAGGAGTTCTTTTTTTTTTTCTCTCTCTTCCCCCCCCTTCTCACCGTCTCTTCTCCTCTTTGGTTTTCTTTCTTTCTCTCCCCCTCTCTCTCTCATTCATTCCCCCTGTCCTATTTATTAAAAAAAAAAAAAAAAAAAAAAAAAAATGACAAAGGATGAACTGAAGCTCTGCCATCACGTAATGTCGCATACTGCTGTTTCTGATGTCATTTAAAAAAAAAGAAAAAAAAAAAAAAAAAAAAAAAAGAAAATGCTGAAATGTACTCACTCACTTTTTATTATTATTTGTAAATATGTGTACAAATGGTTGGTTTTTTGTACTGTTTTTATCAATAAATCTCAGCAACAAAGGACATACACCCATGTGTGTTGATTTCTCCCTAAGATGGCAAACTGAAACACTCCAAGTTGGTGACTTTTGGAGATTTATTTCCCTGGATGATTGAGAATGCATCAAGATGAAACACAAAAGGAAGTTCACAGCTTTTAGCAGCTCCCCCACCCCCTCAATCACACACCCCCACTCCCCTCCCTCTAGAATTCCCAGGTAACAACCTAATTTACATATGAATGACTAGCCAATTTAGCTTCCACTTGGCTGAAGCTAAAGCTTAGCTAAAAGCCTACCAGCCATTTGGCTGCTCTCCGGGTTTTAAAGGTAGAAAGGTGCCTGGCACAGCCTGGCAGTGCTACTCCAACTTCTTCCAGTTCCTTCTTCCTGATGTTGCTGTCATTCAGTATTGCTATATCTATCACTACGTCCATCTTCTGCTTGACTGCCACTACTATGTCCGGTTGGTTAGCCACCACCATTTTGTCGTTCTGTATCTGTAAGTCCCACAGGATCTCAGCTCAGTCATTCTCCACCACCATAGGGGGCGTCTCCCATTTTGACCTCGGGACTTCCAGGCCATACTTGGCACAGATGTTTCTGTATACTATGCTGGCCACTTGGTTATGGCATTCCATGTATGCCCTGCTAGCATCTTGAACCCTGCTGTTACACAGAAAATTCAAAAGTGTTAAATGTTTTGGTGTTAGTAGTCTTCTTGCAAAAGTAGAGTTAATTTTACTCTAAGTAGAGTCGCATTCTTTTAATGTAACTCTGAGGTGTAAAATGATAGTAGTTAAAATCGAGTGTTAAAAATGAGGGTTTCTATGTCAAATCTGGAGGTGTTACAATGGAAACATTAACTCTTGACCTCTTAACTCTGAACTCCTACAGGGGCTATGACACCAATAGAGTAAATTCACAGACTCCGCCCCCAGCACCATAGGCTCCAATCAAAGCTGAAGTGAAGCCGTTTCAGAACATTTTGCTCTACATATTTGAGTTGTTTGCCATGCTTGGTAAGTCATTTTTTCAAAGATTGTTTCAATTATTATTATTAGCTTTTACTTCTGTGGCTCTTTGGAGTTGAGACAAAGCTGTGTGAAAGGTATTGTTTGCGGGCAAATACTACAGCCTTGAAAAAAGCTTGCATGTGAATTTTCAGTCAAACTTTTGGTCAAATACACCTAAAACAATGTCTAGAATGTGAAATGTTGGTATAATGGTGCTACTTGAAGCCTGAAAACGATCTCTCATAAAAAAACAAACAAACTAGCAAACAGTAGTAGCAGATATCCTGACTGGGTTCTACGTTATCATTTAGATCCCTCCAGAGTTTTGTGCACACGGTTTAGGTAAAAATGAAAAAGGTTGAGGTTTTACATTTAGTTCAGTATTACCTGTTGCCGGTGTCCTTGTCTTTTGGGAAAATACTTTACACAAGTAATGGCTCAAAAAGGATTCTTTTTTTTTTTACTGTGCTGCAATTGATTACTGGATTATTTGTGCCATTAATTAGTGTCAACTAATTTTTATTCATTCTCCACATAGGATATGCTTGTGAAGATGGAATATGGGGGAGAGCAGAAGTGTGCTGAAGTTCCACAAAGTGATGAATGAAGGACATGCATATTGTGTTGAAGATATAAGTGATGATAATGCTGTTATTTGCATTTACCAGCTCACCTATGTCAGACCTTTTGATAAACAAAATTCTAATGAAAGTGAGAACATGTACACTGTTACATTTTTCAGAAAATGTTTTGAAATTGTGGTGCACAGTTCAGAATAAATGTTTTTCAAAAACAATTGCATCTTTTTAGTAAATGTTTATTTCCAAAAGAAATTTCTAGAAGTTCAGAACAGTAAAATTCCCGCTTTTTAGAATTAATTAGAAGATAACTCTTACGTAGTTAAACTAAAATACTCTTTGAGAGTTAATATATAAACTCTTAACACCTAGTTAGCATTAGTAAGTGTTAAATTATCAACTCCAGACAGATTTGGTGTTTAACACTAAATCAGAGTTAACATACCAACTCTCCAAAAAGAGTTAAATTAACACTCTCTGGTGTGGACCCATATAGACACTTTAATAGTGTTGAAATCAAATCTGACAGTGTTAATTTGGACATGCTGGATTTGCTGTGTATGTGCTAGATTGTCTCAGGGGCATCTTTACACAGCCTGCACCTAGAGTCTTGCCTGTTGTGATAGACCCCAGCCTCAATGGATCTTGTGCTCAGAGCCTGTTCCTGTGCTGCCATGATTAGTGCCTCTATGCTGTCTTTCAGTCCAGCTTTGTCCAGCCACTGGTGGGATTTCTGGATGTCAGCCACTTCCTCTATCTGCCGGTGATACATACCATTCAGGGACCTGTCCTTCCATAATGGTTCCTCCTCTTTCTTGGGTTTCTGCTGCCTGAGGTATTCACTGAGCATGCATGGTCAGGAGCTTCCTGGTCTTGATGTCAGTGGCTTCTATCTCCTCCTTTGGCCAGCAGGTTACCTGATCAGAGGCAGGGCGTAGGTGTTGATAGCCCGGATTTTGTTCTTACCCTTCAGCTGACTCCTCAGGACTTGCCTGACCCTCTGCAGGTATTTGGTGGTTGCAGCTTTTCTAGCGACCCCTTCATGGTTCCCATTTAACTGTGGGATCCCCAGATACTTGCAGCTGTCCTCACTGTCTACAATGTTGCCTTCTGGTAGTCGTTCCCCTCAGTTCTGACTACCTTCCCTCATTTTGTTATCATCCAACTACACCTCTTCAGACTATACGACATTCCAATGTATTTGCTGTATATCCTGGTGGTGCAGGTCAGTGAATCAATGTCTCATGCACTCTTGGTAAATAGTTTGATGTCATCTATGTAGAGGATGTGCCTGATGATTGCTCCGTTCTGTAGTCATTATCCATATCCAGTCTTGTGAGTGATCTCACTGAGGAGGTTCAGGCCTATGCAAAATAGCAGTGGGAGCAGTGCATCCCCTTGGTAGATCCCGCACTTGATTGAGTTTCTGATGAAGGCTCTTAGGGTCCTGTTGATCTTGTATAGTTCTAGGCATTCCAGAATCCAGGTGTGGGGCATCGAGTCATAGGTCTTCTTGTAATCAATCCAAGCAGTGCACAGGTTGGTCAGCCTAGTCTTGCAGTCTCAGCTGACTGCTCAGTCTACCAGTAGCTGATGTTTTGCACCTCTGGTATTCTTGCCAAAGAGATGAGTTGGGCCTGGAGGTGCCAAATTCCACCATTTTGGCCTCCCTCACTTGTGATGATGCAGGGTTGATGAGCTCCTAGACCGATTAGGCACTGCTTGGATTTGACCAAGGGCTACTGGCAAATTCCCTTGACTCCAGATTCCAAATAGAAAATGGCCTTCTCTACTCAGGATGGTTTGTACCAATTTGTCACACTTCCATGGTAAATGGCCTGTATTTGTATAGCGCTTTACTAGTCCCTAAGGACCCCAAAGCGCATTACACATCCAGTCATCCACCCATTCACACACTGGTGATGGCAAGCTACATTGTAGCCACAGCCACCCTGGGGCGCACTGACAGAGGCGAGGCTGCCAGACACTGGCGCCACCGGGCCCTCTGACCACCACCAGTAGGCAAAGGCATATACTGCAGCTGTATATGCTGCTGCCTTATCATCCATAGTGACACCTAGAAAGAGCATATGCAAAGATACAGTGTACCGTCTCACATGTGAGAAAGGACTGCTCACACACTGGAGTCAGAGCCATTGACTTCGACAATGACCTGGCAGGTGCGGTCAGGCATCAACAGGATAGAAGTGGTGGCGAAATGTCCTTCAGAGAGATCAAATGATAACTGGACTTTTGGAGAAGGGAATTCGATTAAAGTTAGGGCAATTTTACTGAAAGCACAAATGAAACAATGATAGTAGTGCTTGCAGTTTGGTGGCACTGGCCAGTCTAGCACCGCCTGCACTTTAGTGGGGTCTGGTTAGAGGCTGTCTTTTTCAACCATATATCAGAAGAAGGAACTGTGTCAACATGGAACTCACATTTTTCACTCTCACGGCATGTCTAATCACCGTCATATCTAATTTTTTTGTCAAAATAATGACTTGGAGAGAATAAGTATGAGTTATTACTGTAATTTTTCCATTGATCATAAGACTTGAAGAGTGGAATGCTTATGACAGAGGTGTTCAACTCCAGGGCTCAAGGGCTGGTGTCCTGCAGGTTTTAGATATCACCCTGGGTCAGCACACCTGAATCAAATGTTCATTACCAGGCCTCTGGAGAATTTCAGGACATGTCGAGGAGTTTAATTTAGTCATTTAAATCAGCTGTGTTGGATGAAGGCCACATCTAAAACCTGCAGGAGACTGGCCCTTGAGGCCTGGAGTTGGACACCCCTGGCTTATGAGTTTCACCCACCAGTACCCCTACCATTACTGGTGAGTGCGGCCCTTTTGGCCACACTCTGGTCCTCTAGTGTGATTTCCAATACCTTTATGAGCTGTCCTTATGTAATGACTGATGTGTCTACTCAGCTCTGTTGCTATGATGCCTGAGATGAGCTTCTATGTTGTGGAGAAACAGGTATTTGGCCAGTAGTTTGTAGGGCTCTTTTTATGATCAGGATTGTTCTGCCCTGTGTTAGCCGGTTTGGATTAGTACCTAGGAGGAGCCCTGTTATTTGTGCTATTTGTGAATTTCAGTTGTGGGTGGGTCTGCCCGTGTGCTATTTTTTCCTTGTAGTAGAGAGTACACCCTGGATGCATCTTAGCAGAACAGGTCATTCTCTTCTCTGATTTATCTCTTCAGCTTAGTTTCCAGAGCTGTGAGCCTTTGTTTGGCAGTTTCTAAATCCTAGGTTTTGAAAACACAATTTTACCTTATTTTCATCCAGGACCTCTCTCTCATGAAACCCTTTTGCATCGATTGATATCCTTCTGGGCTTCTCTGATTTTGGCTTCCAGCTGCCCTCTCTGTGGAGAAGCTTTCTCTACCTGGATCCTTAATCTTATACCCAAGTGCTTCTAGGATTTCTGTGTCAGTCGTTTCAGTGATACTGGTAGTATGAAAGGTGCAAAGAGCAGTTTTTTTTCTACAATAATCTGATCTGATGGAGCATTGTCAATGTTCCATCACTTCATCAGTTCAATGTTCTCTCATCCCAAACGGTCATGGCAGATGGCTGCCCCTCCCTGAGCCTGGTTCTGAAGGAGGTTTCTGCCTATTAAAAGGGAGTTTTTTCTTCTCACTGTTGCCCAAGTGCTTGCTCAAAGGGGTTCATATGATTGTTTTTCTGTTTGTCTCTGTATGTATTATTGTAGGGTCTACCTTTGATTTGATTTGATTTGATATACCTTTATTAGTCCCACAAGGGGAAATTTCATAAGGCTGCCGACCTATTGCACGCAATGGCGGCGCCATCTTACCCTCCGACCATACATACATTACACAAAACATCACATGGGGAAGACAGGTCAGAGAGGTATAACAATGGAAAAATGCACCACATGAAAGATAAGGAGAAAAAAATAACTCCCCCCAAACTGAGCTCCAACAGGGAGATCAGTTTGTGAACAGAAAAAAACACCTCTGCACATAGCACATGAAAAAACTCTTAATACACCAAAGAAACACATGACAAGCAACAGGGGTGGGTAAAGGGTGAGAGACAGCCGATTTAGACAGTACATCCGGGCCTGCAGCCTGTGCGCTGGTCTCCTTGATCCACCGTCAGCATCGGAAGAGAATAAGCATCGAAGGCGTTTGGAAAGGAAGGGGGGGATGAGTGTGTGGATATCAGTGTATATGTATGTGTGTGCGTGTCCAGAGTTCAGCTGAGACAGTGTCCTTCGCTCTGCTAGGCTAAGTAAACAGTCTTCCAGCCAACCCAGGTGGCCTTCCATGGAATGGGAAGGAACAGACTAAACACAGTCGTTATCAGGGTGTTTTTGTTCGGCTCCAGCCTTGCGACCGCAGCTGGCGCCGAGAGGGTATCCGCATGAAGTGATGGTGCTTTTTACTTTAGTGCGAACAGCTCATATGAATTTCAAAGCAGTTCTATACCTTACAATATAAAGCGCCTTGAGGCAACTGGTGTTGTGATTTGGTGCTATATAAATAAAATAAAATTGAATTGAAATGGGGGTTCTCTGTGACAACACAAAGTAGTACATAATTGTGAAGTGGTATTAAAACGATACGTGGTTTTCAAAATTTCAAACAAATTGATAAGTATGGCATGCATTTGTATTCAGCCCCCTGTACTCTGATGCCCCTAAATAAAATCCAATGCAACCTATAAATACACCCCACCCCCAAAAAACCCTCCGGAAAAAGATGCAGTACTGACGCCACCATCCAATAGACCAGGGCAAACACAAACAGAATTTGGGCAAGATAGGAAGGGTAGACCCTCCCCCCACCCAATGATACTGCAATCAATTTTGTAACAACCTGCAGGAGCATAACTGATTGAATGTTCTGCCAGAGTCTACATTGATCCCCTTGAATTGAAGATTCAAAAATGAAGATTTTTAATTGTATTTAGTTTTTATTTATTTTGCAATCACAAGACATGTAATACGTTTAAAAAATATACTTTGTTTCCATTATCATCATGTAGATAATTGGGTTGTTGTTTTTTCCAGATAATGCAAATACACTAAGTGGGAATCTGGTTATCGGAACAAACAGATGTTCTATTGCTTGATGTTCTTACATGTAGTCTCTGTACTAAACCTCTAGAGCTTGCAATCCTTAGCTAGTGAGGTGCAAGCTTGAGAATAAAAAAAAAAAAAAAACTTATAACAGGCAGTAATTACTATTAGCATAATTTTCTGTTTTCCCTTTGTCTTCTAGCTGTTCCATCTGCACCACAAAATGTCATCTCCATAGTAAATGAGACTTCTCTGATACTGGAGTGGAGTCCACCAAAGGAGAGTGGTGGCCGAGAAGATGTAGTTTACAACATCATATGTAAGAGTTGTGGCAGCGGTCGCAGCGGCTGCACCCGCTGTGGTGACAACGTGCAGTTTATCCCACGTCAGCTGGGACTCACCAACACCCGAGTACATATCAGCGACCTCATGGCTCACACGCAGTACACATTTGAAATACAAGCTGTCAATGGAGTGTCTGATCAGAGTCCTTATTCACCACAGTACACGTCTGTCAACATCACCACCAACCAGGCTGGTGAGGCATGATGTTACTCTAGTGATATTTCAGTGATTTCAGTATTAACTTCTGTTTTAGTAGCTCGAATGTCTGTTAGCATGTTTTCTACACCCTTCAGATCTCTTTGTTTTTTTCTCAGCACCATCAATAGTGTCCATCATCCACCAGGTTAGCAGAACTCCTAACAGCATCACTCTGTCCTGGTCCCAGCCAGATCAGCCCAATGGTGTTATTCTGGACTATGAACTGCAGTATTATGAGAAGGTACATCAGTGCCAACTGATTGAATTAATTTCAATTCAGTTTTATTTATATAGCACCAATTTGCAAAAGCAGTCACCTCAAGGCATCTGAACCTGAAACATTTTGACTCTTAAATTGTACTCAAAAATCTTACAGTTTTAATTATAGACAGATCTGCCTGATTTAAAGTCTTTGGTGTGTGTTATTCAGAACCAAGCAGAATGGAACTCATCTCTAACGAGGAGTCAGACCAACACTGCTGTCATACGAGGTTTAAGGCCTGGAACCATATACGTGTTTCAGGTCCGGGCTCGGACTGTCGCTGGATTTGGACGCTTCAGTGGTAAAATGTACTTCCAAACCATGACTGAAGGTAGGAATCAGATTTGCTGACAAACTAAATTCAGACTTATTTCATACCCTGTGTGCTGCCTAATATATAAGTCTAAATATAAAAATTACTGACATTTTTGTGGTTTGTTGTCTTTTCACCTGTAGAAGAATATAACTCCATTATTCAAGAGAAGCTCCCCCTCATCATTGGTTCATCTGCTGCAGGGGTTGTCTTTATTATTGCCATCACTGTCGTCATAATTGTTTGTCGCAGGTGAGCCACTCTGTGTCCAGTCTGTCCCCCAGAAAATGTTCCACTCTTCACCACATTATGGTCTAAAAATCTGGACCAATTTTTTACAAAGCCACAGAAATGATACAGAAAGCACTTTATCAAAAGTGCTGATTATGAATAAAACTGCAACTTGATCCTACAGAAATACACTCAATGACTTTGACCTACAAAAACTGCATTATGTGGTGGCAACTAGGGATGGGTATCGTTTAGGTTTTATCCGATACCGGTGCCAAACCGGTACTTTTGAAACGGTACCGGTGCTTAAACG
Organism: Aulonocara stuartgranti; assembly: GCF_965226115.1. Lineage (NCBI taxonomy): Eukaryota > Metazoa > Chordata > Actinopteri > Cichliformes > Cichlidae > Aulonocara > Aulonocara stuartgranti. Next base: position 19,893,520 of record NC_138956.1, read on the forward strand.
GTGCTCGAACCGGTGCTCGAACCGGTGCTTAAAGAATGGAGAACACAAAATTGGTCCAAAAACCTCTTATGTTTAGCTGTTTTTTTGTAAAAAGATAACAATGTTAGCCTTTTCTGCAGCTATAGGGCATATATGGTATCACTCTTGGCTGGAAGCAGTGCTTAAACAATGGAAAAAACACAAACTTTGTCCAAAAACCTCTCATGTTTAGCTGTTTTCCACTTTTTCTTTGGTCATTTTAGCCTTTTTGGCCAGGGTGAAGGGAGTATCTGCCATCAAACAAGAAGACAGCCGCTGTAACTATGACGGTGTTTGCTAGTTCACCTTACATGCATTAATGTAATAACGTGGTTAGCCTACTCAATGTAAATTACACACGAACAACATTAACCCTCCTGCCATCCTTTAAAAAACTCACACCCATCACCCTAGGGACCATTCTCAGCCACGCCATAAAAAGACCATATATCCATATTTTATTCCACTTTAAATTAGCCAACCTTGTAAAACTACTTCTCCCTGAAATATTCATGTAAAGTTTTAATTATATTTTCGTTGTTTTAACCCTTCAAATCCCAGTGTTATTACATGAGCGCCCTGTGTTATAAGCCCCAAAAACCAAAAAACGAAACTAAATATTTCCACAAAAAACCAGTTGAAGTAATATGTGATTGTCATTATAAGTAGGCCTTTAGATGGACCAAAGATTGGCACCAACATACATTTTGACCTGCCATTATTTTTTTTGCATTTTTTTTGCAATTTAAAAATTAAAACTTCAAGGCCCTGAGTCTTCATTGACATCCAAGAAAAGAAGAAAAAATAAAATCATATGATGATAATTTGGGGTTGAAAAATAGCGTTTATAATGGAAGTCAATGGGCAGAAAATGGTCCCCAGGGTGATGGGTGTGGGGATTTCTGCTGCTCAGCCATTTTAGGCTGATTTAAGGAATTCACACTGGAATATTAACATTGACAGGTAAAAACTATCCTGTGGCAAGTTTGGTTATATTCCACTGAACACAGTGGAAATGGCAGCCATTTAACACATAGCAGTGGCACAAAAAGGTCCCAAGAAGGCAGGAAGGTTAAGCTACTCACGCAGAGAAGAACGGCTGCTGCTACCATCATCATCCGTCATCATTTCTGCTACACTGGCAGGACTAGGGGCCAGGACTCTCCTCTTCGGGTTCTTGGGGGATGTTGCTAACTCCGGGTCCGATAACAGGCACCACTCGGTGTGAGGTCTTGCAGCAAGCTATCAAATACGGTGCATTTCTCGGCTTTTAAAAAAACGCTATGCGTCACCAGGTGTTTCATCAGATTCGAGGTGTTACCTCCTTTGCACAGTATCACCTTAAAGCACTTTTTGCAGGCTGCTGAGTTTGCATCTTTTGCTGTGAAGTACAGCCAGACTGTTGACCGCTTCGTCTGAAGTGTAGGGCCATGTTGATGGCGTCATCTACAGACCTGTTGGCTCTGTATGCAAACTGCAGGGGGTCCAGGAGGGGGGCCGTGAGGGTCTTGAGATAGGAGAGAACCAGGCGCTCAAAAGACTTCATGACCACAGATGTCAGAGCCACGGGTCTGTAGTCATTTAGTCCAGTGATCCTAGGTTTCTTGGGGACAGGGATTATGGTAGAGGACTTGAAGCAGGCAGGCACATGACATGCCTGCAGTGAGGAGTTGAAAATGCCAGAAAACACTGGGGCCAGCTCGTTTGCACAGTGTCTGAGGGTGGCAGGAGACACACCGTCTGGGCTGGGAGCTTTTCGAGCATTCAGACTCTTAAACTGCTTCCTCACACCTTCTTCAGGAATATAAAGAGTTGTGGTGGGAGGAGGTGGTGTGAAATCCTCTTTTGTGTGGGGTGAGGAGGGGGGTGTTGTAGGTGAAGTGTTTGAAGGTGGTGATGGCTCTATGGAGGGGGGAGAGGTGGGGGAATGAGTGTCCAAAGTGTCTCTATTGTTGGGGCCGTTGGAGGTGTGAAGGCTGCCTGATGGCTCGTCAAAACGGCAGTAAAAGTCGTTGAGGGTGTTGGCCAAGAGCAAGTCATCAGTGGAGTGGGGGGTTTTAGGCTTGTAGTTGGTGATATTCCTAAAACCTTTCCACACAGAGGCCGAGTCATTCTCTGAGATCTGCTGCTGGTAAACTCATCCAAGCTGTTAGAAGCAGCCTTCATTGTGTCCCAGTCTGTAGACTCCAAACACGTGCGAAGCCCCTCCACAGCCTCGTTGCTCCACAGTTTTTTGGTCCTCACGACAGGTTTGGAGAGCTTCAGCCTCTGTCTGTACGCTTCGTCTTGGGCATTTTTAATCTGCAGCTCTGCTCTAAAAGAACGTACATACCTGGGCCCACCTACTATCCTTGGAAAGGTAAAATGATTGGCTAGAATCCAAAGTGTATGACATTTCAGGGGAAAAAAAGCACTGAAATAAATCACGGAAATGTGCGCTGCTTTCTGGTCTGGTTACTACCGTTTATGTCAGAACCGGTGCTATAATGGCACCGGATACCGGTACCCATCCCTAGTGGCAACATGCAATTTAGTGTAAAATTATGTATTTAATTAAGAAGCGTCTGTTCTTCTTTAAGTTGCTTGAAGACGTTTCGCCTCTCATCTGAGAAGCTTCTTCAGTTCTAGGGTCAAATGGTGGAGAGTCCCAGATTTAAGCCCTATGGGAGTGTGCCCCCAAGAGGGACCATGGACCCCCTAATGATCCTCTACCTGATCACACGAGCCGAGGTGTGAAAACAGGTGTAGGTCACAATCAGCCAAGGTTTCGGGTGAACTCATTGTGAAACCTAGTCCCACCCTATCATGTGATTTTCTGAGGATTTCCTGGGTTCAGAAGGCCCAGGATTTTCTTTCCAGCTCCTTAGACTACAATGACCTGGTTGACTAAGAACCTTCACAGACATATTTAATTGAAAGCCAATTATGGGCTTCTTTGTAGTGGACAGTTTTAAATAGGGTAGAAACACACGGTTTGTTTGTTTTTCTGGAGTAGTTCAAAGTCAAGACTTGACTATGTCAGGTCATGATTATATACTTAGTAAACATATATTTTATGTTGTCTTTGTCATGCATCAGTCTTTATTGTACACCATATAGTATAGTATAGCCTGTGCTCTGTTTTGTTTAATAGTTTATGTTATTAGTAGATTTAGTTTTTGTTTTCGAGTTGATGGATCTACATGCAGACTTTTTTGTATTTGTTTCCAGCAAAAGAAATTCTGACAGACCAGAATCTGAATATACAGACAAACTCCAACATTACACCAGTGGTCACAGTATGTACCTTTTTCTGAAAGTTGTTGACATTAAGACTGATAGCCATTAGTGCTGTATTTTATGAAATTAATGTTTTTTCAAGATTGGATGTGGCAAAAAATGACAGAAAGAAATCAAGTTTCCCTGTGTCTTCACGATTCAGTTTTTGCATATATATCTGTTGCTGTTTCTTCTATTTTTCTGTTGAAGTGTCACCGGGAATGAAGATCTACATTGACCCCTTCACATATGAAGATCCCAATGAAGCGGTTAGAGAGTTTGCTAAGGAAATTGACATTTCCTGTGTAAAGATTGAACAAGTGATTGGAGCAGGTAAAACAAAGAGATGCCTTAGAAAGGAAACGATATTAGGTGTAAGTAAAGACAGGCAGTGATTGGTGAGGTTTATGATACTTAGTACGTCAGAATGTGACTGTCTTGACCTTTATTAGTATATTAATTGTCTATTCAAAGAAGGTAATATTAAAGGTTTCTTTATCAAAGGTTAGATTAAGAAGTCACTGTACTGTTGTGACAGTGCTTGGAACTAAAATCAACTTAAACATAGCTTTTCTGCCTAATTGTTCTCTATCATGTCTGCCTAGATTACAGCAGTTTACAAAAACTTTGATAGTTACAGAAGATGATACAAAATGAATATATTATAATACATTACATGTCATTTACCTACTGTAAACCTGATAGGAGAGTTTGGAGAAGTGTGCAGTGGAAACCTCCGACAGCCTGGGAAAAGGGAGATATTGGTGGCCATCAAGACTTTAAAGGCAGGGTACACTGAACGCCAGAGGAGGGACTTTTTGAGTGAAGCATCTATCATGGGTCAGTTTGATCATCCCAACATCATCCATCTGGAGGGAGTGGTTACCAAGAGCAGCCCTGTAATGATCATCACTGAATTCATGGAGAATGGATCCCTTGACTCATTTCTCAGGGTAAAAGAGACACTGTACAATTCAATACAAGTATAGTAGTACGCACGTGTGTGTGTGTGTAGGTGTGTGTGTGTGTGTGTCATTACTGTACTAAAAAAAGAAGGAAACAGGGAAAAAAAAGTAACAATAATATGCAAATGAGGGTGGTTACTCGTCAGATGTCACCGAGCTTAAATTCTTCCATGTATTTTTTATTATATCTGTGGATTGCCATTTTCAGCTTGTTGTCCACTTCTCACACATTTCAGCTTTAAAATTTTGGTCAAGAGGTTTTAAAGTCCATCCATTTTCTTTTGTTTGTATGGGGCATCACATTTCCAAGCAACACAAGTAAAGATAAATCTCTCCAGAGTCTCCTTGGTCTGCCCCAGGGCCGGCCTCCTTCTGGTGGTTCGAAAGAACTCACACCAGAAGCGCCCAGGAGGCATCCTCGTCAGGTGCTCAAACCACCTCAACTGGCTCCTTTCAATGTGGAGGAGTAGCAGCTTTATTCTGAGCCCCTCTCCAATGACTGAACTCTTCATCCTATCTCTAAGGAACAGCCACCCTTCTGAGAAATGTAACTTCTAAAACTAGTATGTGCAACCTAAGGTCAGTGTTGGGAAGGTTACTTTTAAAATGTATTCCACTACAGATTACAGAATACATGTCCCAAAATGTATTTTGTAATGTATTCCGTTACGTTACTCAATGAGAGTAACGTATTCTGAATACTTTGGAATACTTAATACACCATCATGCTTTTTACAGAATCAGAATCAGAAAGGGTTTTATTGCCAAATGTTGAGCGGGTTTACAACATTAGGAAATTGCTGCGGTGCTTCAGTGCAAACATACTGTTATAAATTAAGCTTAAATAGACATGAAAATAAAAATGAGAATAAGAATTAAAAGTGCTAAGTAGATAGATAGATAGATATATACATGATATATACATGAGTGCAGGTGGTGATCAATGCCAAACATGGAATGATGCAGTGAACACAGCGTAGGGTCATGTGTTAGTGGTGGGAACAGTCATACGGTTATTGTTCATGTGTTCAACAGCAGAGGGGAAGAAACTGTTCTTATGGCAAGAGGTTCTGGTGCGAATGGACCGGAGCCTCCTGCCTGAGGGGAGCAGGTCAAACAGACTGTGTCCAGGGTGAGAAGGGTCAGCTGAGATCCGAGCTGCACGCCCCAGTGTCCTGGAGGTGTACAGGTCCTGCAGAGATGGGAGTCTGCAGCCAATCACCTTCTCAGCAGAGCGCACAACACGCTGCAGTCTCTGTTTGTCCCTGATAGTGGCTCCAGCGTACCACACGGTGATGGAGGAGGTGAGGATGGACTCGATGATTGCAGTGTAGAATTGCATCATCGTCCGTGTTGGCAGGTTGAATTTCTTCAGCTGCCTCAGGAAGTACATCCTCTGCTGGGCTTTCTTAATGACGAAGGTGATGGTGGGCACCCACTTCAGGTCCTGGGTGATGGTGGTACCCAGGAAGCGGCATGAGTCCACAGAGGTGATGGGGGTGTCAGTCAGGATGATGGGGGGGAGTGGGGCTGTGTGCTTCCTGAAGTCCACAATAATCTCCACTGTCTTCTGGGCATTCAGCACCAGGTTGTTGTGGCTGCACCAAGACACCAGACGTTCAACCTCCCTCCTGTAGGCAGACTCATCCCCGTCCTAGATGAGTCCAATAACGGTGGTGTCATCTGCAAACTTGATTAGCTTGACAGACTGGTGGGTGGAGGTGCAGCAGTTAGTATACAGGGAGAAGAGCAGGGGAGAAAGAACACAGCCCTGAGGGGAGCCGGTGCTGATGGTCCGGGAGTCCAAGACATTCTTTCCCAGCCTCACATGCTGTTTCCTGTCCATCAGGAAGTCAGTGATCCACCGGCAGATGGGATCAGGCACATTCATCTGGGAAAGCTTGCCTCGGAGATGGTCTGGAAGGATGGTATTGAAGGCAGAGCTGAAGTCCACAAACAGGATCCTGGCGTAGGTTCCTGGGGAGTCCAGATGCTGCAGGATGAAGTGTAGGGCCATGTTGATGGCGTCATCTACAGACCTGTTGGCTCTGTATGCAAACTGCAGGGGGTCCAGGAGGGGGGCCGTGAGGGTCTTGAGATAGGAGAGAACCAGGCGCTCAAAAGACTTCATGACCACAGATGTCAGAGCCACGGGTCTGTAGTCATTTAGTCCAGTGATCCTAGGTTTCTTGGGGACAGGGATTATGGTAGAGGACTTGAAGCAGGCAGGCACATGACATGCCTGCAGTGAGGAGTTGAAAATGCCAGAAAACACTGGGGCCAGCTCGTTTGCACAGTGTCTGAGGGTGGCAGGAGACACACCGTCTGGGCTGGGAGCTTTTCGAGCATTCAGACTCTTAAACTGCTTCCTCACACCTTCTTCAGGAATATAAAGAGTTGTGGTGGGAGGAGGTGGTGTGAAATCCTCTTTTGTGTGGGGTGAGGAGGGGGGTGTTGTAGGTGAAGTGTTTGAAGGTGGTGATGGCTCTATGGAGGGGGGAGAGGTGGGGGAATGAGTGTCCAAAGTGTCTCTATTGTTGGGGCCGTTGGAGGTGTGAAGGCTGCCTGATGGCTCGTCAAAACGGCAGTAAAAGTCGTTGAGGGTGTTGGCCAAGAGCAAGTCATCAGTGGAGTGGGGGGTTTTAGGCTTGTAGTTGGTGATATTCCTAAAACCTTTCCACACAGAGGCCGAGTCATTCTCTGAGATCTGCTGCTGGTAAACTCATCCAAGCTGTTAGAAGCAGCCTTCATTGTGTCCCAGTCTGTAGACTCCAAACACGTGCGAAGCCCCTCCACAGCCTCGTTGCTCCACAGTTTTTTGGTCCTCACGACAGGTTTGGAGAGCTTCAGCCTCTGTCTGTACGCGGGGATTAGGTGGATCATGACTGTCTTGTTTCTTTATGTTGTTATGGGTTTTTAAGAATCACAGTCTACTCCGAGGTAACTCCCGTTGCTCTCTAGCTCCCCCTACAGTCTAGGAGTATTAACAACATAAAACATGATACTAGGCAAATAAGGATTTGTTGTTATCATTACGTCTTCCTTTTTTTTCAACAATAAAATAACATACCTACTTTCACAAACATAAACAGTCTCTATTTGTTTTTTACTTGTTAAACCAGGCTTTATCAAAGTAACGTTAACAACACAACTAGTTTTCAACAATTATGGTCCATTCAACACTAGTAACCAAACATAGTGAAACTTGCATAGATACTATGACATCATCTTCCAAACAACATGTCAACACATTACATCTGTTCGATCAGTCTCATAGGTGGCTTTACTTGTCTTACAGATCTTCTCAGTGTTTGTTCTTGTGTATGTGTAGGTGTTTCAGGTGATAGTGTCTCATGTGTGTGTTGGGGTTGTTCAGCAGCCTCCAACCTCTGCTCCACTACTACTGGTCCCTTAATAAGATCTCGGCGATTTCTTCGCAGCATAGCTCCATCTTCTGTCTGAATGATGTATGATCGTGGCTGATCTTTCCTTAGAACAGTCGCTTTCTGTGCCCATGCGTTGGATTTGTCTTTGAATCTCACTTGATCCCCAGCATGCAGTTCAGGTAGGTGTTTTGTTCCTCTGTCATAATAGAACTTCTGCTTTGCTTTTTGTTGCTCCTTAAACTTCTTCACGCTGTTTCCCTCTTTTGTTTTAAGCAGATTATCCTGAATGGGCAGGTTTGATCTCAGGCGTCGTCCCATAAGAAGCTGTGCTGGTGACATACCACACTCAAGTGGCGTTGTGCGGTATACTAGCAGGCTTTGGTAGAAGTCAGCACCACTGTCTCTCGCCTTACTCATCAGCCTCTTCACTGTTTGGACGGACTTTTCCACTAGTCCATTAGATTGTGGGTAGTGCGGGCTTGATGTTGTGTGAACAAAGTCCCATTCTTTGGCAAACTGTCCAAACCTAATATTGGAGAATTGTGGTCCATTGTCTGTGAACACTTCACTTGGCACACCGTGTCGTGCAAATACAGCTTTCATAGAGGTGATTACAGCCTCTGCTGTTGTTGTTTGCAGTCTACATACTTCCGGATACAAAGAGTAGTAGTCTGTGACCACAATATAGTCCTTTCCTCCAGACACAAAGAGGTCAGCCCCCACTTTCTGATATGGTCGGTCTGGCACTGGGTGCGGCTTTAGTGGCTCGGCAGGATTGCTTGCTTGATATGTCAGACATGTTGAACAGTTCGACACTTCATTTGTCACATCCTGATTAATCCGTGGCCAGTACATCACCTCACGTGCTCTCCTTTTACATTTTTCCATGCCTAGATGCCCTACGTGTATCTTTTTGAGCATCTCTCCTCGCAGGCTCTTTGGGATGACAATTTTACTTCCCTTGAACACCACATCATGCACTACAGACAGTTCTGCTCTGCAGTTCCAGTACTCTTGAATAACAGGTGAGCAGTTTTGCTTACAGCTGGGCCATCCATCTATGATGGTTTTGCGCAGTGCTTGTAACGTTCCATCTTTGCTTGTCTCCGTTCTGATGAGCTCCATCTTCCCTTCTGCAACAGGAAGTGCACTTGTGACCATGCTCACATATGCTCTTACATCATCATCCATCTTGGCGTTCGCTGGCTCATTCGGATCAACAGCTCGGGATAATGTGTCAGCTGTGTACATCAACTTGCCAGGTGTGTACATCACGTTAAGCGTGTAACGTTGCAGCCGGATCATCATTTTTTGGATTCTCAGTGGACAGTCATTTAGTGGTTTTTGGAACAATGCTATCAGTGGCTTGTGGTCAGTTTCAACACTGATGGCCTGCCCAGACACAAACTGGTGAAATCTCTCACAGGCGTACGTTATGCTGAGCAGTTCTTTTTCAATCTGTGCATATCTTGTCTCTGCGTCTGTCATGGATCGCGATGCATATGCAACAGGCTGCCACTCATCATACTTCTGCAGAAGAACAGCTCCAAGCCCACTCTGTGATGCATCTGATGAGATCTTAATAGGTCTCATTGGATCATAAAACTTCAGAACTGGTTCCTTTGTAAGCAGATCTTTCAAGTCACGCCATGCTTTCTCATGTTCATGATTCCACTCCCATTCGATTCTCTTTTCACTCTGCACATCTTTCTTGCATTGCGGCCTCGGCATGTTTTCAATTGCAGACACCTTTTGAGGATCTGGTCTGATGCCTTCACTGCTCAGGATATCTCCAACGAATGTCAGTTCCTTCGCCCCAAGCTGACATTTCTCTTTGTTCAGCTTCAGATTGGCTTTTCTGGTTGCTTCAAGAACATTTCTCAGTCTCATGTCATGTTCAGCTTTTGTGCTACCCCACACAATGATGTCATCCATTGACGTGTCGACTCCCTCCAGGTGTTCATAGATCATGTGTATTGTTTTGTGATACACCTCAGGTGCTGAAGCAATGCCAAACGGCAGTCGCCGGAATCTGTACCTGCCAAATGGGCTGTTGAACGTGCACAGTTTTGAACTTGCTTCGTCCAGCTTCAGTTGCCAAAATCCTGATGAAGCATCTAGCTTGCTAAAGTACTTCGCTTTTGCAAACTGTGACATTATCTCTTCTCTTGTAGGTAGTTTGAAATGTTCTCTCTTTATTGCTCTATTCAGATCTCTAGGATCCATGCAAACTCTGAGCTTTCCAGTCTTTTTCTCCACAATAACAAGAGAACTCACCCACTCCGTTGGTTCATCGATCTTTTCAATCACTTCCAGGTTTTCCATCCTGTCCAACTCAGCTTTCAGTGGCTTTTGTAGAGCAAATGGTACTTTGCGGCATGGATGAATGACTGGTGTTACACTTTCATTGACTCTGATTGTGTGTTCTCCAGCAAGGCAAACAAGTCCCTGAAATAGGTCACCATATTCCTTCATCAACTCATTATAGTCCATGTCATCATCAGTTTCCACAACGAGCACTCTTTTCACTAGGTTCAGACTCTCACAGGCATGTAACCCTAGTATAGGCTGCACAGTCTTCGGTACCACAATGAATGTTAGCGTGTGCTCCTTGTCTTTGTGTGTCACTTTAACCATGCATTTTCCTTTCACAGGTATTTCTGCACCTGAGTATCCACTCACTTTCACCTTCGTTGCATGCATTTTAGGTCTAGGTCTGATTTTCTTGAACTCTGCTTCTGATATGACATTCACTTGAGCTCCAGTATCCAGCTTGACTGTCATGAGTGTGTCATTCACAGTGTCATTATCCAGTCCTTTTCACCTGTCTTATTGTCTGTCACTGCAGCTACATAGAGTTCCTCTGTGTCTTCTTCATCCACAGTATGGACTGCACTTTGTTTCAGGGTTTGAGCTTTGCAGCACCTAGCATAATGGTTATTTTTGTTACATGTATTGCATCTTTTCCCATATGCTGGACATTTTTTAGGAGGATGTTGCATTCCGCAGCGACCACAAGTCTTTTCTTTTCTGTCCCTGTTTGCTGGCGATTTCAATTGCAGTTTCATTTCAGCTGCAGCACTCTCCTTTTTGACTCTGTGTGTGTTCTTATTCACAGCATCCACTCTGCAGCTGTCACTAAGCAGTTCTTTAGCTTGTGCCCTCACTGTTTCAGCTGCTCTGCACAGTGTTAATGCTTTTTCCAGGTCAAGATTTTCCTCTCTCAGTAGCCTCTCTCTCAGACCGTTGTCTGGAATCCCGCACACAAGTCTGTCTTTTATCAAAGAGTCTGTCAGTCCTCCAAATTCACATGTTTTACTCCTGTTCTGCAGCTCTGTGACATACTGATCTATTGTCTCCCCTGTCTTCTGTACACATGTGAAGAATCTGTGCCTCTCAAATGTCACATTTCTCTTAGGTATGCAGTAAGCCTCAAACTTCTCCATTATTTTATTCAGCTTCATTCCGTCACCATCAGTAAACGTGAAGTTATTATAGACTTCCAGTGCCTTATCACCCACTATATGCAAAAACACTGACGCTTGCTTTTTATCACTTGCCTCGTCAAGTCCAATTGCTGATAGGTACAACGTGAAACGTTGCTTAAATCTTCTCCAATTTTCAGCCACATTTCCAGTCAACTGAAGAATCGGTGGTGGGTGTAAGCCGTCCATGCTTTCACTGCGTTCACTGCTAAGCTGATCCGTCGGTACTGCTATATTGTAGTCCGTTACCTTTCTTCAACTCCATCTTCTGACACCATGTCTTCTTTATGTTGTTATGGGTTCTTAAGAATGACACCATTACTTGAAGAGAAGGTATTTTATCGAACTGTGGTTCACATGTAAACAAAGCTTCGCCATCACAGTCTACTCCGAGGTAACTCCCGTTGCTCTCTAGCTCCCCCTACAGTCTAGGAGTATTAACAACATAAAACATGATACTAGGCAAATAAGGATTTGCTGTTATCATTACAATGACGTGGTCAGAAAGTCCGAGTGAAGCGCGGGGCACCGCACGATAGGCGCCGCTGATCGTGCTGTAACAGCGGTCTAATGTCCTCTCCTCTCTGGTCGGGCATTTAATATACTGCTTGTATTTGGGAAGCTCATGGCTCAGATTGCTCTTGGGGACTTTAACAAAGCCAATGATGAGAGAGTCCGGGAATGTCCGCTCCATGTGCAGTATCTGCTCCGCGAGTGCGCACTGAGCTGCCTGCGCATCCGCATCTGGCGGGATGTAAACAGCGGCCAGGATGAATGAAGCAAACTCCCGCGGAGAATAAAACGGTTTGCAGTGAATAAAAAGGTATTCCAGAGAGGAAGAGCAGTGCTGAGCAATCACTGTTACATCTGTGCACCAGCCACTATTAATGTAGAAGCAGACACCTCCACCTTTGGTCTTACCAGAGAGAGAGGCCTGCCGGTCCGCGCGCAGCAGATGAAAGCCCTCAAGCTTGAGCGCGCTGTCCGGGATGTCCTCACAGAGCCACGACTCCGTAAAACATAAGACACAGGAGGAGGCAAAGTCTCTGTTCATGCTTCTCATCAGGGCCAGCTCGTCTATTTTATTCCTGAGTGAGCGTACATTGGAAAGGAAGATCCCAGGAAGAGCAGTTCGCAGTCCACGTCTCCTCAGACGCACGAGTGCGCCGGCTCGCTTACCTCTCTTTCGGCGTCTCACTTTCCTGATCAGAGTCTGCAGTAAATCTGCCGCAGATGCGACAAATATTGGAAGTAAATCCACAGGTGTTGTAGTCCTGTAGTTAAGAAGCTCTTCTCTGGTATAAGAATATCCAGAGGAGTGCCCAGACACAGAAGTTATGCACAAAAACAAAACAGAAGTAACGCACTGAAGCACCAGGGCATCCATACGCGGCGCCATCTTGGATCATCTACAACTACATGTGTACTATTGCTGTGTGATTTATTACTATTACTGAAGGTCCGCTGCTCCGAAGCGTAGTAAAGAGACTTCTGGCTAATACGGCGGGTTCCGTGTCGGGCTCGTAGTCGAAAAATAGCTTTACTTTGTTGTCTGGGTCAACTTTGCTTGCGAGAGACAGAGAGAGGCGAGAGACAGAGAGAGGCATTGAAAGGCTGCTCCAACTGAACTTATTGTTTCGGAGGAAAACATGAACACGGTGTACAGTCGAGTCTTAATAGTGTACTTACAACTGGGCTCGTCAGGCACTCTTCTTGGCTGCAGTGGTTATTATTATATTTACATGCTTCCAGCTCCAGCTCTCGATAACAACTCCCTCCTCTTGCTCACAGACACATAACGTGTATGGCAGTCCATTCTCCCTGCAGCACAAACTACACTGTCTATGATGCTACATTCTTTAGAGCTATGCCTGTAGCATTCTGCCTATTAGCTTAGCACAACAACAACAACAAAAAGGCGCAGAGAGAGAGCATCACCCTGTAACCATGGCAACCGTAACGCTGCTGCCTGGAGCAACAGAACATAGCTGTCAAACAAAACCCAAACAGTCCTGACCCGCCAAAATATGAAACAGGAAAGTACCGCCGTGTAATCCATTTATTTCAACAAAGTGACTGTATTCTAAATACCTCCTTTTTAAACGGTAACTGTAATGGAATACATATTTTGTATTTTAAATACATAACGACGGTACATGTATATTTAAATACGTAACGGCGGTACATGTATTCCGTTACTCCCCAACAATGCCTAAGGTCAGAAGCACCCCACTCGCACTCTACACAATGTGAATACAGTACCCGCCTGAGTCATCTGACGGTCACTTCAGCTTCAAGGTAGACAGAAAGTGTTGTTCCATGGCCTCACAAACTCTTCCCACACCTGAGTATTTGCTTCATTTTTTCCTACCAGTGCTCATCAGTTGCCTCTGAAGTCCCACAGGCTAACCTTCTACAACTTGATGGCTCCCTTCATCTCCAATGCCCACTATCTGGTTTGAGGATTACAACCCTGACAGGCACCAACCACCTTGTTTCACACAGCTCCTTGCAGCAACCTTAGCAACACACGTGCAGAATATGGTTCATTTGGACTCAATGTCAAGTTCTGCTGGAGGTGGGAGTTGAAGATCTGCTGTACCAGGGTCTCTGCCAGGCATTCCCAGCATTCCCATTCCCTCCACAACATGTTTGGGTGTACTAGGTCCAGAATCCTCTCCCCCACTACCTGATCCAGCTCACTACCAGGTCGTGATGAGATGGCAGCTCAGCTCCCGTCTATTAGCCAATTATCCAGAACATATATCTCTGGCCTAGGGTGTCTTGGTGCCACGTGCACCTAGACACATCCTTATGTTTAAACATGGTCTACGTTATGGACAAACTGTGATTTGCACAGAAGTCCAAACACGAAACACCACTTAAGTCCAAATCAGACAGGTCGTTGTTCTTGATCAGCTCCCTCCAGTTCTCTAGTTCAGTAGGACAACAGAGTCACCAAATGGAGCACCCTCAATCATCCCAGTCAGTGACTGTAAGAAGGTTGGGTTATAATAATAACAATACTATTTATAAGAATAATAATATCTGTTGTTTGGCACATAAGTGCAAATGACAGTCAGGACCTATCCCCTGAACCAAAGTGTCTCAAAAGTGAAAAGAATACCAAGAGCAACTCTAGACTGGAACAGAGTCCAATCCCCAGGAGGCTGGTTCCAGAGCTCAATGCTTGCCTTAATGTGAGCCCAACCTGTATCTCTCAACCTCTTGAACCTCTTGAACCTTGAACCTCCTTTCCCACCAGGAAGGGTTTGATGTTTCACGTCTTAATAGCTAGCCTTGATAGGCAGGAATCAGACTGCCATCCACTTTTGGGTGGCTGTAGCTCAGGAGGTCGACCAGGTCATCTGCTCATCAGAAGATTCGTGGTTTGATCTCTGGCTCCCCCAGTCTGTCATGCCAAATAACCTTGGGCAAGTCCGAGTGCTCTGGGAGAGTAGAAAAGCGGTATATTTTTCCCCCTCGTTGTATATTGGTTTCTCTTCTTCTTACTTTTGCACCTTTGTGGTCCTGCTACCCAATTTTGCTGTGCAAGAAATTGCACAATGACAAAAAAAAGCTCTAAGTCTCTAAGTCTAAGTCTATATAAGAATCAGTCCATATACCATTTACACTGCATCTCCTGGTGCATGTTGTTTCTTCTTATCTGCTAATTGTCTTATCTGCTTGAACAAAATGGTGCCGGTGAGGTCGGCTGCCGTGCTGGATGCTCTGCCCCAACTTCTCCACTTTTTGCAGTTTTTCGTCACTTTTTGCTATATCTGCCATAATCTTGCATGGGCATCATGCAAAACACACAAATTTGCTACAGCAGAGACACTTTGGTTTCTATTGGTCTACAATACACAAACATTTCACCATGTTTAACTCCGGACCCAACCTGGCCAAAGGAGATCCTGAGAGAGAACAAAGGACGCGACCCTAAGCGACGGCCTCGAGGTAAAAGAGCCAGCATCAGGAACAGGCTACGGGCTCGCGCACACCGCGCACCCATGCCCAGTATCCTGCTAGCCAATGTTCAATCCATCGAGAACAAGCTTGATGACCTCAGAGCCAGAATCAAGTTCCAGAGAGACATTCGGGACTGCAACCTCCTCTGCTTCACCGAGACTTGGCTGAACCCAGCGATACCAGACCACGCCGTGCAGCCGACGAGGTTCTTTCCGGTTTACCACATGGACAGGACAATGGAGTCGGGGAAGAAAAGAGGTGGTGGAGTGTGTTTGATGGTGAACAACAGATGGTGCGACAGCACAAACATCTCCCCACTCACACGCTCTTGCTCGCCCAATCTGGAGCTTTTGATCGTTAAATGTCGCCCTTTCTATCTCCCTCGGGAATTCACTACGGTCATTGCCTGCACTGTTTACATTCCACCTCACGCGGACTCGGACACTGCCTTATGTGAGCTACATGAGGCTCTCACACATCAACAAACACTCCACCAAGATGCCGCACTCATTGTTATGGGAGATTTTAACAGAGTGAATCTCAAACGGACATTTCTCAACCTTCACCAGCACATCAACTGCCCCACCCGGGGCACTAGGACATTAGACCACTGCTACACCCCGTTCAAGAACTGTTACAAGGCTCAGCCCCTGCCGGCATTTGGAAAATCGGACCATGCCGCCATCTTCCTCATGCCTGCTTACAAACAAAGGCTAAAGCAGCAACCACCAATCAGGAGGGAGGTCGCTCGCTGGACGGACCAATCAGTGGCGCTGCAGGACACACTGGATGACGCAGACTGGGACATGTTTTGGCGCAGCTCTGATGACATCAACATATTTACGGAAGCGGTTGTGGGATTTATCGGGAAACTAGCAGACGACACAGCAGAAAGAACTATCATCCGAACGTTTCCCAACCAGAAGCCGTGGGTGGATAAAAACATCCGCGACGCTCTGAGATCACGCACCGCTGCCTACAATGAAGGGCTCGTCTCCGGTAATATGGACCTATACAAGGCTGCGTCCTACAACGTACGCAGCGCGGTCAGAAAGGCAAAGCGGAGCTACGGGGAAAAACTAAAGTCACAACTACGACAGTGCGACTCCAGGAGCCTGTGGAAAGGACTGCGGACTATAACGGACTATAAACGACCAGCTTCTTCAATGATGAATGCCGATGCTTCACTGGCTGATGAGCTGAACACGTTTTATGCTCGCTTTGACACTGCAGCAATTAAAACAACAAACGGCTGTGCGCGCTCGGAGTGCACCAGTGAAGAAAATGCATTTGTCATCACAGAGCATGCCGTGAGGAACACCTTCAGGAGGGTGAACACCAGGAAGGCAGCAGGACCAGATGCAATCCCTGGCCGGGTCCTTAGAGCCTGCGCTGACCAGCTAGCACTGGTGTTCACGGAGATCTTCAACCTCTCCCTGGCCCAAGCTGTGGTTCCCACGTGCTTCAAACAGTCCATTATTGTTCCTGTTCCAAAGAAACAACAGCCCGCTTGCCACAATGACTACCGTCCAGTAGCACTGACTTCAATTGTGATGAAGTGTTTTGAAAGACTGGTGAGAGATCACATCACTTCTTCACTTCCTGCCACCATCAACTCACTTCAGTTTGCTTACCGGACTAATCGTTCCACAGACGATGCCATATCTCACCTGCTCCACACATCCCTGAGTCACCTGGACACTGGCAGAGGGAATTATGTTAGGATGCTGTTCGTGGATTACAGTTCAGCATTCAACACAATAATTCCCTCTAAGCTTTTCACCAAGTTGACGGATCTAGGACTCAGCTCGTCACTGTGTCAGTGGATCCTCAACTTCCTCACAGACAGACCCCAATCAGTGAGGGTGGGAAAACAAGTCTCCCCCTCCATCTCACTCAGCACTAGAGTGCCTCAGGGCTGTGTTTTAAGCCCCCTGCTGTACTCACTGTACACTTATGACTGTGTAGCCACATCAGACATCACCTCCATTGTCAAGTTTGCTGACGACACTGCTGTTGTGGGCCTGATCTCCGACAACATTGAGACGGCCTACCTGGAGGAGATTAGGAACCTGGAGACCTGGTGCCAGGAGAATAACCTCCTCCTAAACATCAGCAAGACTAAGGAGCTGATCGTGGACTTCACTACAAAGCAGACGAGGAATTACAAACCCCTCATCATCAGTGGCACGCCAGTGGAGAGAGTGGACAGTTTCCGATACCTGGGTGTCCACATCACTCAGGACCTGTCATGGTCCTGCCACATCAACTCCCTGGTTAAGAAAGCCCGTCAGTGTCTCTTCTTCCTCAGAAGACTTAGAAAAAAGAAAAAAAAAGAAGACTTAGAGACCACTGCCACTGAAGGTGCTCAAGAACTTCTACTCCTGCACCATCGAGAGCGTCCTGACGGCAAACATCTGCACCTGGTTTGGGAACAGCACCAAGCAGGACAGACGAGATCTGCAAAGAGTGGTGCGCTCAGCCGAACGCATCATTCAATCAGAGCTCCCTGACCTGCTGTCCATCTACACCAAGCGGTGCAAGTCCAAAGCTAGGAAGATTATGATGGACCTCTCCCATCCCAACAATGGACTCTTCTCACTGTTGAGGTCTGGGAAGCGCTTCCGCTCCCTTAAGGCCAAAACAGAGAGAATGAGGAGGAGCTTCTTCCCCCAGGCTATTCGGGGCCTGAACCAGGTGTAGGACTGGACTCTCCCACACACGTCACTATAAGACTGGACTCTCACACACATCACCACACGCACCACCACACATTTCCTATAATCCTATAATTCCTATAATTTATAATCTTTATAAACTTTATAATCTCTTCTGAAATTTGCACATTCTTTACTGTAAATTCCTAAGTTCATTTGTAAATTTTTGTAGTAAACTGTAATTGTAAATATTGTAAAACTTTTCTTCTGTCATTTAATGGTCGGGCATTGTACAGCTACAAGCATTTCACCCCCATGTCATACTGTGTATGGTTGTGTGTGTGTGACAAATAAAATTTGAATTTGAATTTGATAATGGAGACCATGAGGTGTGTTTTGTGGTGTGTGTGTGTGTGTGCTAGAGCTGACCTTGCCATGTTACTTTACGTGGCTGTCAAAACATGATTGTACTACCAATTAAGCATATTAGGTGATGTGCATCTCTGAGAAGGGGTGTGGTCTAATGACATCAACACCCTATATCAGGTGTGCATAATTATTAGGCAACTTCCTTTCCTTTGGCAAAATGGGTCAAAAGAAGGCCTTGACAGGCTCAGAAAAGTCAAAAATAGTGAGATATCTTGCAGAGGGATGCAGCAGTCTCAAAATTGCAAAGCTTCTGAAGCGTGATCATCGAACAATCAAGCGTTTCATTCAAAATAGTCAACAGGGTCGCAAGAAGCGTGTGGAAAAACCAAGGCGCAAAATAACTGCCCATGAACTGAGAAAAGTCAAGCGTGCAGCTGCCAAGATGCCACTTGCCACCAGTTTGGCCATATTTCAGAGCTGCAACATCACTGGAGTGCCCAAAAGCACAAGGTGTGCAATACTCAGAGACATGGCCAAGGAAAGAAAGGCTGAAAGACGACCACCACTGAACAAGACACACAAGCTGAAACGTCAAGACTGGGCCAAGAAATATCTCAAGACTGGTTTTTCTAAGGTTTTATGGACTGATGAAATGAGAGTGAGTCTTGATGGGCCAGATGGATGGGCCCGTGGCTGGATTGGTAAAGGGCAGAGAGCTCCAGTCCGACTCAGACGCCAGCAAGGTGGAGGTGGAGTACTGGTTTGGGCTGGTATCATCAAAGATGAGCTTGTGGGGCCTTTTCGGGTTGAGGATGGAGTCAAGCTCAACTCCCAGTCCTACTGCCAGTTTCTGGAAGACACCTTCTTCAAGCAGTGGTACAGGAAGACGTCTGCATCCTTCAAGAAAAACATGATTTTCATGCAGGACAATGCTCCATCACACGCGTCCAAGTACTCCACAGCGTGGCTGGCAAGAAAGGGTATAAAAGAAGAAAAACTAATGACATGGCCACCTTGTTCACCTGATCTGAACCCCATTGAGAACCTGTGGTCCATCATAAAATGTGAGATTTACAACGAGGGAAAACAGTACACCTCTCTGAACAGTGTCTGGGAGGCTGTGGTTGCTGCTGCACGCAATGTTGATGGTGAACAGATCAAAACACTGACATAATCCATGGATGGCAGGCTTTTGAGTGTCCTTGCAAAGAAAGGTGGCTATATTGGTCGCTGATTTGTTTTTGTTTTGTTTTTGAATGTCAGAAATGTATATTTGTGAATGTGGAGATGTTATATTGGTTTCACTGGTAAAAATAAATAATTGAAATGGGTATATATTTGTTTTTTGTTAAGTTGCCTAATAATTATGCACAGTAATAGTCACCTGCACACACAGATACCCCCCTAAAATAGCTAAAACTAAAAACAACTAAAAACTACTTCCAAAAACATTCAGCTTTGATATTAATGAGTTTTTTTGGGTTCATTGAGAACATGGTTGTTGTTCAATAATAAAATTATTCCTCAAAAATACAACTTGCCTAATAATTCTGCACTCCCTGTAGAACCTGGTACCCTGGTACTCTCTTTTTCAAGAGAATTTGTACAGTTTAATATCTGAAAAAGGCTGCACATGGAAGCAGGCAGAGTGGTTGAGACATAATGCTCAGACATTTATCCAAAAGAGTCCAGTGTTTTTTTCCAATTAGTTTTATAACAACCTGTGATGTTTGGAGAGTCAGCACATGTGATTTTTGTGGAGTGAATTTACATTAATTTACACTAATTTGATGTTGTTTTCTTGAAAGCAAAATGATGGCCAGTTCACAGTGATACAGCTGGTGGGAATGTTGCGCGGCATTGCAGCAGGAATGAAATACTTGTGTGACATGAACTATGTCCATCGAGACCTGGCAGCGAGGAACATCTTGGTCAACAGCAACCTAGTGTGCAAAGTGTCTGACTTTGGCCTGTCACGTTTCCTTGAAGAGGATACTTCAGACCCCACTTACACCAGTGCTCTGGTGAGTCCTTATCAGTGACTATGGAGACCTTCATTCAGTACATTTCATTTATAATACTTCAAATTGTATTATAAATTCTGTCATAAATGAACTTCTTCTTCTTCTTAGGGGGGAAAGATTCCCATCAGGTGGACAGCACCAGAGGCCATTCAGTACAGGAAGTTCACCTCCTCAAGTGACTGCTGGAGCTATGGCATAGTCATGTGGGAGGTGATGTCATATGGAGAGAGGCCCTACTGGGACATGAGTAATCAAGATGTGAGTAAAGCCCTTTAAAATTACTGGTATTTGTGTTTAAGATAAACAATGATAAACTGCCAGGTAGTGGTAGTTGTTCCCTTGGGCTTAGCAGTTTCAGTTAAGTAGTTTCAATTTACTGCCAAAAGAATGTGATAACGGCCCATTATTGCTTCTGTAGTCAGTCAGAGAAAATCTTTTGTGACTGAAATTGTACCCTGAAATCAGCACGTCGCAGAGAAATGAGAAATGTGAACGAACTAAATAAACCTTGATGCACACTACTTACTCCTGAAAAACAACCCCATCGCTCCGCCACCAAATTTTAAGCTTTGACACAATACAGTTAGATAAGTACTGTTCTCATGGCAATTGCTCAAACCAGAGGCATCCATCAGATTGCCAGATGGAGACACGTGATTTGTCACTCCAGAAAACACATCTCCACTACTCTAGAGTCTGGTGGTGGCGTGCTGTAGGCCTCTGGATCCGATGCTGTTTTCAAACCCATGAAGCTCTCTATGCACTGTTGTTGAGCTAATCTGAAGGCCACGTGAAGTTTGGAGGTCTGTAATGATTTACTCTGTCCATAAAGGTGGTGACCTCCGTGGCAACCTCATACTACACAGTGTTAAACATGTCCATGTCCCAACTTATTTGAGATTCCAAATGGCTCTTTTTCTTAAAATAGTACATTTTCTCAGTTTAAACATTTGCTATGAGAATAATATATCAGTTTATCAGATTTGCAAGTCATTTCTTTTTTCTTTTTAAATCCTGTCCTGTTTGTCAGCTTTTTGCAATCAGAATTATGATCTGAATGCATTCAGTTTTTATTTACATTTTGCACCTTATTCCAAGACTTTTGTTTTAACCATGAGTTTTCATGCAAATTGTTTTAGGTAATCAATGCCATAGAGCAGGACTACAGGTTGCCACCCCCTATGGATTGTCCTAGTGCACTACATCAGCTAATGCTTGACTGCTGGCAGAAAGATCGCAACAACCGACCCAAATTCAGCCAGATTGTCAGCACACTGGATAAGATGATCCGCAATCCCAACAGCCTGAAGGCCATGACACCATTGTCATCAAGGTATGACAGGAAGAACAATTATTTCACGCTGAGAGTTGCTGACACCCAATCATCTTTTTAACTTCTAGTTCTTTTGTCTTTTTCTATCCACCATTTAGTGTTCATTTAGCTCTGCTTGATCGCAGCACTCCAGATTTCTCCTCTTTCAGCACCATCGATGAGTGGCTGGATGCCATAAAAATGGGCCAGTACAAGGAGAATTTCACCAGTGAAGGCTTCACCAGCTTTGATGTGGTGTCTCAAATGACCATGGAGTATGTTAGATACTTTTCTTATATCAAAAACAGAGGTCTCACGTGCACACACTAGCTGATGAGTTAGAATGCGGCAACAATGGGGAAGTGTAAGGATTTGAGTGAGGGAAACCTTGGACCTTGCCATCTATGTGGATATTACTACCTACTACCTACCTAAGCATTGTTGCAGACCATGTACACAAACTGTACACCCTACTTTGATCTTAAGTGATCTTAAATGGGCCAGACCAGTGAAACTACATTATAAATGTTGTTACTCGTTAAGTTACTGTGGACTCATTAATAGTTGAAAAATAGTATCTCACCTGTCATTTCAGTGTTTAACTGTTAGTAATTGCTTTAATGTAATCTGAAAGAAACAGAAACGTATTCACGGAAACAGTATTCCCTAATGGCTATGGCCTCTTTCAGCGGGAAAATATGCCCTGCCGCAAAGGAAAAATGGTTCAGAAAAGTTGGGACTTAAAGAATCTGTTGCTAATCTCTTTGTGCCAGATACAACAGCGTGCATTCAGGGACCTACTGATGTCTCCATGCCTTGATGGTGTTTGTAGTCAAACTTGGCACTGCTCATGTTGGTACTGGTCTAAGAATCCTTGTGTACTGCTCTGCCAACCAGGAGCTGTCGCTTTGGCTCTGTGGTGTTATTTCCAATACCTTTCTCAGGTGTCCTTACATATTGACTCATGTGTCTACTCAGCTTGGTTGAGATGAGCTTCCATGTTGTGGAGAAGCAGGTATTCAGGCAGTTGTTCTATGATGTCATACCATTATGGGGATCGCGAAGGATCCCCATAATGGTATGACATGACGGTTTGGAGAGTAAGGCTGAAGAAGCTCGTTGATATAAGTGGAGGCCTCTCTTTATAAAGACATAAAAGTAAGAGTGAGGATTCTAAACTGATATATAATAATAATAATTAAAGATATGGTAATAAAATTATGAGGCTTTGCCAACAAAAATTAAAATAAGCACTTAATATTTGCCACCATGTTAAATGGCCTGTATTTTGTATAGCGTTTTACTAGTCCCTAAGGACCCCAAAGCGCTTTACACATCCAGTCATCCACCCATTCACACACAGGTGATGGCAAGCTACATTGTAGCCACAGCCACCCTGGGGCGCACTGACAGAGGCGAGGCTGCCAGACACTGGCGCCACCGCCAAGGACTGCCCAAGGACACAACGACCGAGACTGTCCAAGCCAGGGCTCGAACCGGCAACCTTCCGATTACAAGGCGAACTCCCTCTTGAGCCACAATCGCCCCTCATGGACCATGGGCCTTAAACTTCCAAAGAAATCAAACATGAGCATGTCTATTAGGCTGTCCAAACTTTCAGGGGTAAGACTTGGATCTCACAGGTCAGCAACATGAGCAGGACTGAACTTATCTTTTTATTTTATTTGTATCCCTCAATTGTAAAAGCATTGCTCTGCTGCCTGCCTGCCTGCCCCACATACCCAAGTTTGTGAATACAATAACTCAAAAATGAGGTGATGTAATACCTTAGGTGTATCAGATGAGTCTGAATCTTAATGATATTGACCTCAAGGTTAAGTCAGGGTTCAACTTTCCTGAAAATCACCTAGGATTTTCTCATTTATACAACAGGTATTTCTACTATGAAGCTGAAGGGTAGCACGGGCAGCTGCCTGTATTTTTATTTATTTATTTATTTACTTTGAACATTTACACGTTTGTGTGCTTTAAATTTGTCACCCATTGTCAGAATGCTCTGCTGTTCAACTATAATGTCCTGAGGTGTCTATGGTAGGAGATTACCTGAACTACCTGTGTGTGCCATTGTGCAACAGCACATAAGAGCTTTCAAAGCCCAGAGTTTTTTTGGCCACACCAGCAGCCTCCCTTACTGTAGGGAGGCTGCTGCCATACTAGTTACCATACTAGTTATCCATGTTCCCGAAATGAAAAATTAAGTTGAAGAGGTTTTTTTACATGCTAGAGGAGACCAAATGTGTGTCACAGAGACACAAGCGCAAGTGGACTTGCACTGAGAAATGTGAAAGTAACTGTTGCTTAAAGTGTTGCAGATTTAAAGGAAGACTGGTAAATTTCATGATCGATTATGGACTAAGTGCCTGAACTTTTTTAACCAACTTTGTACAATTTTATAATATACACAAAAGTTGTCATTTAGATTTGGTTGTCAGTATCCACAAGCCAGAATGCCTTCTGAAATGTCAACTGTTACTCCTGTGGTATAGCTGGGTGTAATGATGGCGTATGATTTAACTTCAGGGATATCCTCCGAGTGGGAGTGACATTGGCTGGTCACCAGAAGAAGATCCTGAACAGCATCCAGTCAATGAGGGCCCAGATGAACCAGATCACCTCTGTGGAAGTGTGATCTCATAGACCAGAAGCACAAAGACTGTTCACTACAGGAAGTCCAGCTGCCAGTAACCATGCATTGAGGAACACATACACTGTGACTTCAGTTGAACCTCAGATTCACTTTTCCTCCTTCCAAACACTCTCCAAAGGCTTCCATCAGTATGCAGCACAGCACAGATGTTGAGTAGTTTTCTTGAAGCTGCTGTATATTCAGGTAACAGTCTTTTTGGGGGGCTGTTGGACATAATCACAGGCATCTAACTGTCAAATTACTACAGTACAGTCACGTGTCTTGTTAATGTTCCATCACTCTTCCACTCTCTCCACTACCAGCAACTTAAGTTATTCTTAAGAATTAATGTCCTAAAATTGGCCTTGCATTTTGAATTTTATGCAAGGAACCTGCTGTCACAGTGAACGATGATATTAAAAACAGCATAGCAGGACTCAATGAACTGGCTGGTGCAAATTACAACTTATACGTTAAGTTGAGCATATTTATTTATAGCTGCCACCTTCACCTTACTGCTACCTCTGTACCACAGTAATTGTGGCATTTTTCGTAACTATGTAAAGTTTCTTAACTATGTAAAGCTGCAAATCAGAACTTTTTGTCAGATCAAACCCAGTTTTTGGTACAGGTAATTGAACATTTACATAGATTGTATGGTGTGAATTTGAATAAGGAAGCATTGGCTAACTATGACCCTTATATTATTCAGCTACAATGTAGATGAACACACTTCTACTACCAGCAACAACAGGTGCCAAATACATATATATATATATCTCTCTCTCTCTCTACACACACACACACACACACACACACACACACACACACACACACATATATATGTATGTATATGTGTGTGTGTGTGTGTGTGTGTGTGTGTGTGTGTGTGTGTGTGTAGAGAGAGAGAGAGAGATATCATTTATCTCACTGTCCCATTTACTGCGGAAACTGTGATACGAAACTTGCAGATATGATTCTCGGTTCTGTACATGTGTTTTGGGGTTAAAGGTTTACAAGTTTTCATGTTTTATAGAAAATTGTTCAAGAGAAATACCTTTTACACCCAGTTGTTGTCTTGTACATATCAGTATATATTTTTCTTTTAAGAAAAAAAGACTGCTCTTTCATTTGGCACTTTTAAATCATAGCTGTTAAACAAATTGCTTTTCAATGTTTCTTATTCTCACATACCACTGAGAGCTATAGGCACTGGCTTGCCAACAGAAGCAAATTGGGATTTAGTGTCTTGCCAGAAGATAGTTCTAAATGATGTCGCAACTGAACTACTAACACTGTATTTAGTGACTCAACATTACTTGAGTTATAGCTTCCCAGCAAGTGCTACCAATAACCAATTATTATTCTATTATCAAAGTGATTTAAAATAACATTCAAATGTCCTGCAGATTTTGAAATCTAGAAATTTTAAAATGTCAATTCAAATGTCTCTATGTTTTGCAACCTAACAAAGGCCGTATGTAGAGGAGTGCTTTTCAAGTCATTTTCAGAATATGAAAAATAATACAAATCTTGTTAATTATGTGTTCAACAGGCTTGGCTGATAAAAACCGATGATACATATCCCTTTATTAAGCATAGCATGTATTACATTTGACACCAAAGTTTAGCCTTTAACATTAAACTCTGTGTATGATGTCTTGAGCTTGACCACCTACAGTGTAACTTT
The DNA here is from genome assembly GCF_965226115.1 of Aulonocara stuartgranti. Taxonomy (NCBI): domain Eukaryota; kingdom Metazoa; phylum Chordata; class Actinopteri; order Cichliformes; family Cichlidae; genus Aulonocara; species Aulonocara stuartgranti. Next base: position 19,919,303 of record NC_138956.1, read on the forward strand.
CTTGGATATATATAAAATGCACAAATTATTGCTTTCATAATTAGGAGACTCACATCCACTTATTGTGAGAAAACAAATGATTATTCTTGCCCAAAAGTAAATTCACATAATTAGTATGTCATTCAGATGTTTTCTCATTAAGAAACTGAGTAGTACTTGATAATGCAGCCCATAACTTATGGTATAATTTCATATATTTCAGATCAGAATGTAGGGTGTTTTTCAGTTGTCTAAAAATATATCTCTGTAAGGACAGTGCAACCAACTAGGGCCAGGACCAAATTGCTCTCTCCCCAGCCACCTCCTCTGGGGGAAAACCAAGGCATTTACAGCCCAGCTGAGAGACCTAATGTCTGTAGTGTGTCTTGGGTTTATCTCAGTGCCTCCTCCCAGTAGAACATACCCAAAAGGCTTGCTCAGGAGGTATCCTAGTCAGATGCCCAAACCACTTAAGCTAGTACCTTTTGGTGTCTAAACTGCTCCAGTGTGAACTATAGGCCACCACATGATAAAGCCAACAGAACCACATCAACTGCAAAAAAGCACAGACAATATCCTGAAGCCACCACAATGGAAGCCTGTGCATAAAAATTTGAAATAGACTTACTGCCAGCATTGTAACCAAGTCCTCACTGTGGTTTGAACAGTGACCAAATAGGGACTTTCTATAATAGTCGTTTTTTGTTTGTTTGTTTCTTGTTGTCTTTCTTTTTTTTTGTTAAACAATGTCTTCTCCAAGTCGACAAGATACATATAGACTGGTTCGACTGGCACCAGGGGCTTTGGCCTGTGAACAAGACATCACCCTCCCCAGGCCTCACTCCAGGGCATGGTTATAGCCCAATGGTTATTTCATTTTTTTTCTTTTGTTTAAAAAAAAAAACAGTTAACATTTGAATGGCATTTCTGAACCGAACTTATGATCCTGATTTTTTTTTTTTTGGACACATGGATGGATGGACTTCAATGTGCTTCCATAAAGTTGAGTTTCAAATTAAAAGCAGTCAGCTAAGATTCATTTTTGGATTTGAGAGCAGTATTCAGTTGTTTAAGGAGAAACTCCATTCTCTTGCATTCCTCTTCACATGCATTGCACTTCTAAACTGATCCACGCTGCTAGGCATGGGCATGTGAAGTTTTAATGATGCATCATAGATGAATACTATCAGAGTGTCTTGGAGAACTTAGAATAGTTTATCTGTGGATTAAATCTGTCAACAGATGGGTGATCTAAGAGGCCACAATAAATGAATATGAGGCTTACTTTGAAAAGCCGTAATTTCCAATTTCGTAAATCATTACTGAAAAAGTCTACAACCACTGACTGACATGATTTAAAATATGATTAGGTTTTGAGTGGTAAATCAGACTACCCATGGTTTGGGAAAATATAATGGTATAGTTGTGCAATGTTTAGGATTCTGTTTAGGATTCTGGCACCATAAGTGCATTTCTGTCTTTGCTTCTGAGAGGAAAATCGTTCAGATTGGCCATTAAAGCTATAAGCACCAAGCCTCAGAACAAAATAGCTATGCTGTGGCTCTTATGGAAGTCTTTGCAAGAAATTAGGTATCATGTCCCGTTTAGATATTGGTGTTTATACACTCTGGGTTTCTGTAGGACATAGAGGTCCTGTGCTCCACATTATTACCATAAAAGATGTGTTCCATCTATGATCTCTGTTTTGTCTTTTCTGTCCTTGTACATATTCCCTTCATGATTTGAAATGAAGCTGAAGCGTACCATCATCCGAACTCAGAAATCAGTGTGGGTTGGGGTTTGAAAGGTAACATAGCTCAGAAGCCTCACAGGACCAATACAGCATTAGAAATATTTTGGGGGTTTTTTTATGTGAATTTTTAAAAAATGTGAGGTTGTTGTTTTTTTTTAAATAAATGTTATGCAATCGTTGTACGTACAGAAAAGAAAAGTGAATTTTCCGTTTGAGTCATGTGACATTTGAGTGATTTTTTTTTTAAAAATGGGGACATTTGGCATGTTAAACCCTTCCTTCTAATGTACTGCCATAAATCACATGTTCATCCACTCACTATGGTGTTATCTACATGAGTCCCTTTGAACTTGGTCCTGTTTGTACATGTTCAGAATGTTGTCAGTTATTGTAAGGCTATAACATGTTTTGATGGTAGCATTCAAAAGCACAATTCCAAGACATTTATTCCCCGCTTATGTTTTGAAATTCAGTGCTATTGTAAAAAATCAGGAAGGAATACATATGCTTCTTTAAGGGTTAGTTATTCTTTGTAATCTGCTCACTGGAACACATAAAAATAAAGAAACAAACTCTTAACAACCTGCTTTAACAATGAAGGTTTGGATTTCTAGTGTTGGATCAGGACAGGCCAGACTCCTTTTTTTCTTTTTTAATATGTTGTAGTTTAAAGAAATGCACTGACTTGAATTAATTATAAAACATGTCCTGATGCATGTTCTTTCTGAACAGAAGGTACAACTAAGACTTCTGTATTGCAGAAGCTCATTAGACATTGCATGTACTATTCTGGGCTCTGTGTTAGTCTTCCTGGAGATAGTGTTTTTTGGTAAATTTTTATGACTATGATCCAAAAGAGGTGCTTCCACTTATCTCAGCTTTAAGTGTTGCTTATTGTTTGTATTCTCGTTTAATGTAAAAATCTATTGTTCTCTCTGATTTATAACAGATTCATATTGATACCATTTTTTATTCTAACATCATATAATATAATTGTAAAAACAGCCTTACATATTTTACAAACACATAAACACATTGTACTGTAATGTACACATGCATTCTCCGCACATATTTAACACACTGGACCCAGGCAGCAGATTGACATTAGATGATAAGTACTTCTGTTCAAACTGACCAGAATTATTATTTGATGGTGTTTGGTAAGAAATCAGATTCTGTAAATTAATAAGCCATCCACCCATTTTCTCTGCTTATCTGGATCCAAGCCACAGTCTAAGAAGAGATGACCCAATCTTAATCTCCCCATCCACCACCACATGTTCCTGTGGTGGGACATCATGGAGTTCCGAATGTATGCATTATACTCAGAAACCCAAACCACCTCAACTGACTCCTTCCTACGGGAGAAACAGCAGGTCTTCACTGTGAAGCTCCCAAATAACTCACATCTAAGGCTTGTATCTGTGATCTTATTCTTTTGATCATAACCATGGCCATAACAACAGGAATTTGAATATGAACCTGACATACTTGCTCCTCCACTTGAGACAGAAACTCATCCCTCATTTCCCCAGTGGCATTCTACCCTTTTCTGGCTGATAACCATAGCCTTTGTCATCTCTCATCCCTCCTGCTTCACAGTCAGCTGCAAACTGCTCCAGTGCTGACTGCAGGTCAATACTCAATGAAGTCAATAGGACCACACCATCAACACCATGCAGGTACATGAGCCCAAGACAGACAAATGTGAATCCGTTTATTACAGAAATTTTCTTCATTAAAGTCATGAACAAAATTGGCAGTATATCCAATGTTACATAATCAGAGCAAAAACCACAATATTCATCCTGAATTTTTCCACTACCTCTAAGGTAGCCTGAGGAGGGCAGTACCCCAAAGCTCGACCACACCCTTCAGTCTCCCTTCTTGAATATGACCCTTGTCACCAAGAGGCTCTGTCCTAGTATTGCAGAGAGATATCCAGTTGAACAGCCCCACAACATCCAGAGCTTTAAGGAACTTGGGGTAAATCTTATCCTTTCCAGAGTTTTGACTTACCTCAGTGACCTTATCCACAGAGATTGGCGAGCTAACCCCCAAGTCTTCTGCTCTGCTTCCTGAACAGAAAACATGTTCAAATTCCTTTAAATATTTTTTCCACTCTCCAACTATGTCCTTAGTTAAGGTCAACAACACCTAATTCCTACAGTACAAAGTGAAGGTAGAAAATTGCGTTTACCTCGCTAAATATCTGACAGTTTTCATGGCATCACCCTGGAATATGCAGACTGGAATATGGAACATTCGTTTTTGCAAAGATGACTGTCTAAAGCTGCATTCTGCTTGGCCTATCAGTACCCATCAACTGCCACAGGAGTCCCACAGTCTAGTCTAATTCAGTAGGATTATTTGTTCAGCTTGATGGCTCTTTTTTACTCTGCTGCAAAAGATCTTGGATCTGGGCAAATTCCTTTAAGTATTTTTTTTTTGTCCTCAGTTGAGGTCAACAACATCCTATCCCAAATGTGCACTCTGTGTGCGGAAAACTGCTTTTACCTCACTATCTGACAGTTTTCGTGACATCACCATGTCACCATGTAGACTGGAATATGGAATATGTGTTTTTGCAAAGATGATTGTCAAAGCTGTATTCTGCTGGCCCTATCAGTACCCATCAGCTGACACAGGAGTCCCACAGTCTACCCTAATTCGGCAGCACTTTCTTATACAGCTTGGTAATAAAGTGGTAATAGTAGGTTAAAAACGTAGAAACAAGGCTGCAATAATGTGTAACAAAAAGTTATTACCACTCAATGACCAAAGTAATAACCACTTAATATCCAAGTAATATTGTGGTAGCAACAGTGGTCACAGTTAGTTATACTGAAATATACATAATCTGATGACAAGGCCCAAAAACTGTGGGTAATAATGTGGAAACACAGCTTGGATATAAGTGGTAATAGTAGGGGTATCAAGGCAGAAACAAGAATTAAAGTGATGACTACTAAGAAACACCTCTGGCCGTTTCTGTGTAATAAGCAGTGTTGGTCAAGTTACTTGAAAAAAGTAATCAGTAACTAATTACTGATTACTTCCCCAAAAAGTAATCCCGTTACTTTACTGATTACTTATTTTCAAAAGTAATTAATTACTTAGTTACTTAGTTACTTTTTAAAAACACGATTTACAACCTGAAGAGGTGATAAAGCGATAGATCTTTCAGCCCAATTCTACTTTTTCTGCATAATCCATCATACAAAATGTAATCAAATGGAAAAGTCTCTTTTTTTAAACTTGTTTTATCAGTTTTAATCTTTTAACTTTATGCATCAAGCAAAAATGTAATTATATGCAACATTCTCTGAGTTGAATAAATTAGTTTAACATTGAAACCTATTTTCTACACATTCCAGCACATAAAATATTTTTTGTGTTTACACTCAGTCTTTCAAATAGATGCAAAACACAGCAGAACATAAATAAAGTCAAAGACTCAGCGGTCCTGTTGCTCTATTTTCACCTGTAAAGCAGGACTGAGGTAGGCGGAGGTTTACCCTGGTGCAGGTGTGCCGCGGTCAATGGAAGAATCCGCGAGTTTCTCTGTGAATTTCCCATTACGTCGTTGCGCACTCGGTGCTTGCTTGGAAGTTTAGGGGTTTTTTTCGCTGTAAAAAGAAGTTTTCTTCCCACGCACGATAGACGCTAATGTTTTTGTCATTTTTTATGGAATCAAACTCAAAGTAAGGTCAGTACTTCCACGCTTTAAACGCTGCATGCTCATACTATCTCCCACAATCGATATGTGATCCATTGTTGATCTGCACACAGCTGTTGTCACTAACAGCGCACTCCCTTACGTCACTGTCGTGAGACATTCTCGCAAAAAAATCACGGTTTTAGTAACGCAGTAACGCAGCGTTCCTATGGGAAAGTGACGGTAATCGAATTACCGTTTTTGCAATAGTAATCCCTTACTTTACTCGTTACTTGAAAAAAGTAATCAGGTAACGCGTTACTGCCCATCTCTGGTAATAAGCAGGAATTTAATACTATAGTAATGATAACTGAAGTGGAACACATGTTTAAAATGTCCTGTAAAAAATGTCCTGTAAACAAAATAAAATGCCATCCATGTTCTCCTGCTTGTCTAATTCATGGTTGTAGGGAGTGCAACACCCCACAAATTCACTGGGTGGCGATAGCTATAATGCTATATAGACCTGCGGGCAGACTGTTAGGACTGCGCTCTTCTGGACAGAGATCTCTCATGTTCCATCCATCCATCTTCATCTGTTTTATCCGAGGCCGGGTCGCGGGGGCAGCAGCCTAAGCAACATGTTGTTCCTAATATCTGCTGGAGCCACTTGCCTAGCTTAATTTTCACTACACCAACTGCTCTGATTACCACTGGGACCACTGTTACCTTCACCCTCCACATCTTCTCAAGCTCTTCTCTGAGCCCTTGGTACTCCTCCAGCTTCTCGTGTTCCTTCTTCCTGATGCTGCTGCTCCTCAGGACTTGTCTGACCCTCTGCAGGTAGTTGGTGGTTGCAGCTTTCCTAGCAGCCTCTTCGTGGTTCCTATTTGCCTGTAAGATTCCCGGGTATTTGTAACTGTTCTAGATGTCTACAATGTTGCCTTCTGGTAGTTCGATCCTCTCAGATCTGACTGCCTTCCCTGTCTTTGTCATCATCCGACTACACTTCTCCAATCTGAACAACATTGCTGTAGATCCTGGTTGTGTGAATCGATGTCTCGTTCACTCGATGTCATCCATGTAGAGGATGTGGCTGACAGTCTTGTCAATGATCTCACTGAGGGGGTTCAGGCTTATCCAGAACAGCAGTGGGGACAGAGCATCTCCTTGGTTATTGGCAAGTAGTTGGATGGGGATGGTTCCTTCTGGGTGTCCTTGAGGATCAGGACTGTCCAGCCTTTGGTTAGCCATTCTGGGTGTCTTTCTAGCAGCTGGTTCATCTGTGCTGCCAGACTCTCATGGAGCGCAGTCAGTTTCTTCAGGCGAGTAGGTGATAGGTTTGTAGCTTGAACCTATTCGCTGGAACGTTGAAGACAATATAATTACACAGCAAGCAAGACACGAAGTAGGCAAAGTTCTTCATGTTTCTCATGCACGGGAGAGAACCGGACAAACGCCGTTCCTTCGCTTGACCCCAGTTGCTCTCGTCCGCTCCCCCGTAACACTGCTCTTTTATTGAGGTTACATGAATATACATAGCTTCATTAACATATGACGTCTACATACAAACAAAGAGTACCTTGCCTGTGTGTGTGTGTGTGTGTGTGTGTGTGTGTGTGGTCAGAGTGTGACCCCATAAATGACTTCCCTAAACCTGCTGGTCTGGAAGTCCAGCAGTTCATCTAAACAGAAGGCACTTAGCCTAAAACAGATATAGATACATTTATCCTACCATAAAACAATAACACAAGGTGCGACCTCTTCCCATGCTCCCAGAGTGCTCTGGAATGCACACAAAGTTTGAAGACTATTAGGGATCAAACCTCTACCAATCTAAAACTAATTATAAAACTCTAAGCATATATAAGTAGTAGAGCTGGGCGATATGAGATTTTTTCATATCACGATATGTTTTTTTCATTTCAGGCGATAACGATATCTATCACGATATAAGCCAAATAACTATATTTGTAAGATTTAAATGTGCCGTTGCTCACAAGTAAAATGTGAAATAATCAGCAGCTTGTTTTTATTTAAATATTTATTTCCCATAATAAGTTCAACAGGGTAGATGTACTTAAAGAACATGAGACTTTTTCAGATAAATAAAGGCAAATATTGCAAACTACACAAAAGGCAGCCGCTAAAGCGTTTAAGTTTCAAAATAGAACAAACAAAACAGACTAAATTGTCAATTCCACTTAGAAACAAAATATTAATTCTAAAAATAAATCTTAGTTTGTTTTACAGAAGAACAGACAAAACTGACTAACTTTTGTCAATATCAAATAAACTGAGAACTAAAAGGAAATTCTCAATCTCTCCTTGTTGTATAGCTTAGCTTTTCAAACAGTTTTAACAGTTACTTTAGTATGACAAAAGCCGAATGACGAATTAGCGCTTCCAGTCAGAGACTGAGGCTACGTCCACACGTACACGGGTATTTTTGAAAACTGAGATTTTCCGTTTTCGTTTTAAAAAAATAATCCCGTCCACACATAAAGGCAGAACTGAAGGAAAACGCTGCTATGAACATGCCAAAGCAGCAGGTGGCGCTAGATTCCTAACCGTGCCGAAATGTTGGCCAATCAGAAGTCTAGAAGCCTCGGTGGGAAAAAGTAAACAAAGCTGGGGCATAGAAGCAGAACTGAGTCGTATGTGTGGAGGGACAGTAACTGTGTGTATATGTAAGCATTTAAACACTGCAGAGAGTAGAATTAACAGTAACAGTATTGTAGAAATTTATTTCACCGAAACAATAACGTGGCGCACAGTGTGACGCATGCACCGCTTTATTGTATTTCCAGAGTTGCTTTCGGCACAATTTACAGTGCACGCTACTCTATTTTTTGTCAGACTTGAAATAGCCGAAATAGCCACTACGGAACTTCTATGGCTCTTCCGTTTGACAATCTCTCCGGCATTGGAACCATCATCTGTTTTCTCTTCGGTCACGCTCGGTTGATTTTTCTAGTCGGCACACTCATTTCCTCCATTACGCGCTGGCTCCATTACCCGCTGGCTGCTTCCCAAACAAACACACGTGCTGCTTGGCACTTGTGCTGTACGTAACAAGTCACGCGACGTGACGCTGCGGCTGTGATTGGTTTGGCTCTGCGCTACTTAATTTGGATTGGCTGACCTTTTCTTTTCTTTTTTTTTTTTTGAGGACAAGAGCGGCGAAGTCTATCGCGATAGCTTAATTTCTCTATCGAGTAAAAGTTATATCGCGATACATATCGTTATCGTTCTATCGCCCAGCTCTAATAAGTAGATATTTCTAAGCAGAAATCACAATCAACAATACAAAACCTAACATTCCCCCCTTTTTGACCTTTATGCTAGAAAAGTTCCCAGTTATGATCACCTCATGTCTGACAGTGTCAATGCAAACATTTTTATACTCAGCATATGTCAATCACCCTAAATTACTGTAAAAGTACACAGTTTAACAAATGTATTAGCAGTTATCCCATTCCTCATTGACTTTCGAGCCTATACAGCTTGGAGTAAGACAACATGCATGAAGAGGATGATGTGGACAAAATACTCATTTGCCTAATAATTCTGCACTCCCTGTATTCAGCAGGTCTGCAAATTTTGTTTGGGGCTGCTTTAGCAAGAAACCCAGTACACATAATAGTTTCTAGACAATTTTCTGCGGTTATGAGCTTGCATCCTATGAGCAAACAAATGAATTGTTAATGGTCAAAAGAGAAATTAACATTTTCAAAAACATCCCAGCTTGTTGGTGCTCCCCTGGGCGTGCAAATCACGTCTCTCTGCAGAGTGGTTTAAGTTCTGCAGGGCGTCATAAATGTCTCTTCCAGTTGTTTCCATCATTGACCATAGGACCAGAGTCCAAATGTATGTAGAATAAACATTCAAACATACCAGTTAGTTTTGTTGTTTGTCAACATGGGTCTCAGCTATCTCCAAAGCTGCAGACCTCTTCGGCACTCTAGTTTTATGGCCTCTACCAACCCCCATCACCTCACTTCAGGCCTTCGTCCTGCGATGGGAATACTTATGACTCTTCTACTGTCCATCCTCTGCAGAAAAACCCCTCTGTGGAAAGGGTGCTGGGTCCAGTTATCTTACTGCTGTTATGATCCCAGCAGTCTTCAGAGTGTCATCGTATGCACAGTACAGTGACACAGCATTAGGTGATGTTCATAGGAAACTGCTGTCATCACCACCATAGCTTCCAGTTCCTGTGCTTTTCACAGAATCATGATGCCATCCTTAAACTCCTTCTGCGCTGTCGATGGAGCTTGGCACGCTCCCCTCATTCTTCAGGTGCCCGTCTGTTGTCCACAATCTCCTCTGTTGGCCTCTGGAAAGCCCCCTTGGCACAGCTCTCATTCCCACGCAGTTTCATGGTCCTTGCTGTGGCTCCGGAATCTGATCTCACGATGGGCTCCAACCAGCTCGACCTTTGACCTCAACCACTGCCTGGGCTGTCAGCTATGCCTGGAATGGTTCTTGCTTCTCACTGGGCCTCTGAAGATTTCTCAGGCGATCCCTTTCAGCAGACTGCTGCACCTGTATTCCCTTACTAGGAGGAAAAACTTCTATTTGGAGAGCATGTCAACAATCATCAAACCACATTCTTTAGTTCAGTGAACTTCACTTATAGGCCATCAAAGCCTCATCTGAACCTGGTTGCACCACTTGCATAGGTTTAATACCTGTAAATGAACTGTTAATCACACAAATCACTGCAACAATAATAGAAAACATTGTTTAATGTTAATCCTGGACCCCTCCTCTTGACGCATGGACACTCCCATGAGTCAACTCATCAAACCTAGATTCCTGTCTTAAAGAAAAAGGTTAGCTAGATCATGTCCCAGGCAACATCAGGGTGTCTCCTCCGGAGTAGCTCCGTAACCCTGCAATAAAAGATGTTAGCGTGTTTTGCCTATTAAGTTTACTTAACACCTGGCTCTGCCAGGAGCCTGCATACACACCATCATGGCCTGGAAAACAAGATCTGGAAGTGAAATCAAACTTCACACTTGTAAACAATTGTATCATAAGAGTAATAAAGCATTCAACATCAGCAAGACAAATATCATGTGCAGGTTTTCTCAAATCAGTAAACTACAATTATTTCCATAATTCGCCTCAGACATGGATCATCCCATGTGTTTAGTTAACATTAATGGAATCGGTGACTTCTCTTAAGCAAAGTCACTCCACTCATGTATCACTAGGAGCTCAATAGTGGCCAGCTAATGAGCCCCATATTAAACTATTCCATAAACACCGCATCTCTTATTTGTTTTTCTCATGTCACCTGTCCGCTTCTGCTGAATCCTCTACATGCACTTTTAGAAAAAACAAACATTAGCAACACACATAGATCATCCAGATGACCAGGTGCAGGCCGACAGGTTCCAGAGGTGCTATAAAAAGACCATAAAGTTAGCCAACCATAGCTGTGGAAAGAAGTGACACTAATTTCTCACATGTTATTCACATTGTCAAAGTAACCTTCACATTTTCCCAAAAACACAGTGTAACAGCATCACCAACTCATAACCTGTAAACACAGTTTTCTTCACACATAAACCAAGAAATCCTGTACTAGAAAAACATTAGCCAGTTGTCATGTTATAAATCACATGATCAAACCACATGAAGAACTGTAATGCTGTAGAAAAGAAATGTAAATGTTAGCGCTGCGCAGATGTATACACACTTTGTCACAGTTGCCTCTGTGAGCAACACAAGGTAGTGAATAACACCCCTGGTAGATGCACAGACACAGAAAGTGGCATTTAAAAGGTTAAATCATCACGCAACCTTGAATGTTGCTGTCATCTTTCTGCTCCTGTAAAAAGAAACACACATAGATTCATCTGCACCTTTGTCAGGGGGGGGGGGGGGGGGGGGGGGTTAACTTCACACAGTAGTGTTACATCAGTAAAGTCTTTTCAGCTTCTGTCAGCTTTTGTCAGCTTTTTTTCCCTGTCACTCATTCATTCATGCATTCATTCTTTCTTTGCTGATAGTGGAACCTATCGTCGCATTTAGTTTCCACTCTCAGCAAAATGACGTCATTTCAAAAAGAAAAAGAAGAACTTTAGATCGGATTACCTCGCTGAATCCTTTTGGGCAGGGACTCTCATTTTCTAATTGTCCCAAATAAGTGGCTTTCTCCTGAGCCCATTTTAATGTGGAGAAGCTCACTTGCAACAATTTTCTCGACGACGTGTAGCACTTTTCATTCCCGACGTGCAGATCTGCTCAAACAGAGATTATCGAACAAAACTTTCAGTGCACTGTGAAAGTATCAAAATAAAAAGGCCATGTTAAGTCATGACACAAGCCCCTCATCTTAGGAGGGTAAATCACACCATTAGCATGATTTATCATACCATCATACTAATTGGCAGGCTCAACTTCACAACAAAAGAAAACTCATCAGCTAGATTCACTCCAAACCAACCATCAGCTGCACAACACACAACATAAGCCTAATGTCTTATTAGCTATGAGTTTAGTCCCCAGGTCTGTGCTCTTCACTCATTTAGGCCACAGACCCATTTTATTCAGTTTTCCTTTTTCCCTTCATCATAAAACATGTGACATGTTGTCATGCACTTCACAAAAGAAGTTTGTTCTGACGTATTCAGAGTTGTGTATCTGGGTGCAGGATTCACTCGCACATCAAAACAGGAAACTCAGTGTTTTAGAGTCTCCACTCAACACACAACAAATTCCAACACATCCCATTCACTTGTGCTAGAATTCAGTCACCTTAATCTAAGAACGATCAACTAATTTGCATATCAGCTATTAACCCACTAAATTGACAGGACAACAGAAATGCATGTTCAAAATAGTATCACAATAGTCAATTTCCTTTATACAGTAAATTACTTGTGCTGCATCAATCAAGCAGGAAGCATCTCCCAATTTACTATATTAACAACTAAATTTATTGTCTGATCACTGGTTGGTCAAACCAGAATCTTTTTTCCCACAAAAGTTAAACTGTTGTCCTGTAACCTAGAGAGTTAATTGTGAGCACTGGATAAATTCAGCATTTGATAACAAGTGTCTGTTAAATTCACACTATTTTAACACTGATGAAAGATAACAAGCTGATCTTCATTGCATGTGTGTTTGTGTTATTAGGCAGGTCTAATGCATGTCTGTGGAGCTGCATCTCCAGCAGGACATGTTCTTAAAGCTGCCTTTCCTACACATTTCTCTGCTATTATTTGATCATTTCTTAACTAATGTGCTATGAGTCCACTGGTCTTTGCATCACACTAAGTGACTTGGACAAGATGATAAACAGACTCACATGCTTAAGATGTTGTCTAATCTTCATGAGCTCTCTTGTGTTTGTGTTAGTAGGGTTAATGCATGTTCTGCTTGTGTGTGTGATTTTGTATGTTTCTTTTTGCAGTGTTTCAGACCCCTTCACAATTTTCCCACTTATGCAGTCAGTTTTCTTTTCCTCTGGTTTGCTAACCCAAATTTTGATTTCCCACATTAAAAACAAAATTCCTATGTGTTCTCACTTAATCCTCTCACTCTGTTGTCCTCTCTCATTTCAACAGTCCAATAGCCAGCAGTTCTCTTTCAGCTTTGTCCTGTGTTTCACTGTCTCTTCTTGCCATTTTACTCCAAAGGTGGCAAATGTCAAACTCCAACAGTCTCCTCAGTTCTCCTCAAACGTTCTTTTCACATGCACAGTGAATTTGCAGCTTGTTGGAAACACAGTGCCATTCATCCAATCAGGCAGGATGATGGGTTTGCTCTTCTTCTCTGATGCTGTTTGTCCACATTGCTGCTGGTTGCTGGGACTCTTTGCTCAGGACTTTGCTGCTGTCTCTTTATCTGCCATGTTATTGCTCTTTGGAACTGCATTCCTTGTCTTCAGGGAGGAGTGAGAGCTCGCTTGAGAGGTTGAGAGACACATGGTGCTGTAAATAAGTCAGCCAGAAACTTGGCCTGAACGTTTCCAATGATGTTAAACTATAACTTTCTTCCGACCGCTGCATGTGGAAAATTGATTCAGGTCTGCTTTTCATCTGAAAGTGACAAACTAAGACATTTTCATTATTATTATCGTTGCTTATAAACACACATCTCTCTCTGTTTTTGTGAACAGTCCTTTCTTAAAAGCAGAAAATGAGATTGTAGTTGTTCTTGGCTGATCAACACAAAACCTTTTTCCTATTATTATTTTTCATCTACAATATAAATTCTCTTTTTCACTCTTTTTTTTCTTCTTTACAATAGCTGGTGACCTGCAGAATCACCGCTCTCTCAATCAGAGGCAATTACTTTTACACAGCGCACAAAAACACTGTGACGTCAGACACATTCACACTCACTTTTTTCATCTGCATAAATAAATCATAGGGCTGATGATATGTGCCATGGTGATCCATAAGTATGATCACAAGTTTATTTAATTATTTTCAACCCAACAAAACAAATAACAAAAACATGATGCTGATGCTATGAACATTCTACACACATGAGTCAAGATGCAGAAAAACTGCTGCACATCTGAAAGAAGAAGCTGAACTCACGGAAACGCTGCACACTCCAGTTATCATAGTTATCATAGTTCTGTTTCCCTCTCTTTGATGAGTTCTTAGCCAGATCTCGATCTGATAATGTGTAGCTTGCTCATCAGCTCAGAAGAGACTGCAACGCAACCTCACACAGTGGTTGCGTGCTTTGCCCCACAGTGGCAAAGACTTGCACTTTCATATTCAATTCAGCGTCTCCATCATGTACCTTTAGATGTTACATACAGGGTTCAGCATATTAGTTGGCCTTCTCCACATGCTCTTCAAGGCTGTTGTGTTTTCTGAAAACTTCTAACATTTGAATTTCTTCCATTTATAAGCCTGCGATTAACTGCACGGCTCAGCTCCGCGTGAAACCCGCGCAGCTAAGGAGCCGTCGCTCTCTTTTATTTAAATACTTTGCGCTGCCAGGAGCAAAGTCCAGCATAAACGTCTGTCACCCTCTGACGCACTCTTGGTTGCTTAGGAACCCATGATAACAACAACAGCCTGTGTCACAGACCACGTGTTCTGCTCCGCACCCACTCACACAAACACACTCAAACACAACAATAACAACACAAAATAGGCCTACTCCAGACTCACACCCCATAGAAAATCTGTGGCGGGAGTTGAAAGTCCGTGTTGCTCGGCGACAGCCCCAAAACATCACTGCTCTCGAGAAGATCTGCATGGAGGAATGGGCCAAAATACCAGCTACTGTGTGTGCAAACCTGGTAAAGACCTATAGTAAACGTTTGACCTCTGTTATTGCCAACAAAGGTTATGTTACAAAGTATTGAGTTGTATTTTTGTTATTGACCAAATACTTATTTTCCACCCTGATATACGAATAAATTCTTTACAAATCCTACCATGTGGATTCATGGATTTTTTTTTCACATTCTGTCTCTCACAGTTGAAGTGTACCTCTGGTGCAAGTTACTGACTTCTGTCATCATTTTAAGTGGGGGAACTTGCACAATCGGTGGGTGACTAAATACTTTTTTGCCCCACTGTATTTCTAAGCATAAATGAGAATCAACAATACAAAACCTAACAGTAGGCATGAACAATGTCATGCCTACTTGGCTGCTCTTAGATCCACTAGCCACTAACCATTACTGTTATGAGTTGCATCCTTCTCCCATATGGTCTTCCAGTATTGCTCCTTCTCCAGCCTGGGTGATGCTGTTCTCATGTTGTTCCCCTGCCATGGGGGATGGGTCTGTGGAGAACAGCTGGTTGATTCTCCTGCCTTCTATCTCTCTGGTGTACCTCTTCATCTTCATGCGGCTTCCCAAGGCTGTGAGTCGTTGCTTGGCAGTTTCCATGGCCTCTGGTATGGACAGCTTGCTGTACGTCTTAGGCACCCTCTTCATCGCACCTTTCTGCAGTTCCGATAGTTGGCAAACTTCCCTTCATGCTACCTTGATCTTGGCCTCTAGTCTCCTTCTCCATGGAGGGTACTGCTTCTTGTGGCTGTTCAACTTGTAGCTATGCATCTCACAGATCACTGCTGCCGTGGTATAGATCAGCTGGTTAGTCTCGTTAATGGTGGTGCTACGTATGGTCCATAGTGCTGCATTCACATCATCTAGTAGATCTTCTGAGGGTACTTCACGTAGACTTGGTAACCGGCTACAAAAGATTTCAAGCTTCGCCATCATCCTATCTTTCAGGTCAGCTCCTCCTCTTGCACTCAACGATCCCTCTTCCATCGCACTTGGGGCTTGGTACCTAATTTCAGGGGCGGGGTTGAAATTAGGTACCAAGCCTAATTTCAACCCCTGGATGTTGCTGGTCAGAGTCCACACATTAGCAGAGTGCTTCTTGGTCCCACTGACCCATGTGGACAGCGACTGTGGAGAACTGTTCTGGAAAACAGAGAATCAGAATCAGAATCAGAATGGGTTTATTGCCAGATGTTGAGGTTTACAACATTAGGAAATTGCTGCGGTGCTTCAGTGCAGACAATAAGAATTAAAGTGCTATGTAGAAAGAAAGATATGTGCATGAGATATACATGAGATATATACATGAGAATAAGAATTATGAGTGCTACGTAGAAAGATATATACATGAGTGCAGGTGGTGATCAGTGCCAGACATATATACATGAGAGTAAGGATTATGAGTGCTACGTAGAAAGATATATACATGAGTGCAGGTGGTGATCAGTGCCAGACATGAAATGATGCAGTGACACAGCGTAGGGTCATGTGTTAGTGGCGGGGACAGTCATGTGGTTATTGTTCATGTGTCCCACAGCAGAGGGGAAGAAACTGTTCTTGTGGCGAGAGGTTCTGGTGCGAATGGACCGGAGCCTCCTGCCTGAGGGGAGCAGGTCAAACAGACTGTGTCCAGGGTGAGAAGGGTCAGCTGAGATCCGGGCTGCACGCCGCAGAGTCCTGGAGGTGTACAGGTCCTGCAGAGATGGGAGTCTGCAGCCAATCACCTTCTCAGCAGAGCGCACAACACGCTGCAGTCTCTGTTTGTCCCTGATAGTGGCTCCGGCGTACCACACGGTGATGGAGGAGGTGAGGATGGACTCGATGATTGCAGTGTAGAATTGCATCATCGTCCGTGTTGGCAGGTTGAATTTCTTCAGCTGCCTCAGGAAGTACATCCTCTGCTGGGCTTTCTTGATGACGGAGGTGATGGTGGGCTCCCACTTCAGGTCCTGGGTGATGGTGGTACCCAGGAAGCGGAATGAGTCCACAGAGGTGATGGGGGTGTCAGTCAGGATGATGGGGGGGAGTGGGGCTGTGTGCTTCCTGAAGTCCACAATAATCTCCACTGTCTTCTGGGCATTCAGCACCAGGTTGTTGTGGCTGCACCAAGACACCAGACGTTCAACCTCCCTCCTGTAGGCAGACTCATCCCCGTCAGAGATGAGCCCAATGACGGTGGTGTCATCTGCGAACTTGATTAGCTTGACAGACTGGTGGGTGGAGGTGCAGAAGTTGGTGTACAGGGAGAAGAGCAGAGGAGAAAGAACACAGCCCTGAGGGGAGCCGGTGCTGATGGTCCGGGAGTCCGAGACATTCTTTCCCAGCCTCACGTGCTGCTTCCTGTCCGTCAGGAAGTCAGTGATCCACCGGCAGATGGGATCAGGCACATTCATCTGGGAAAGCTTGCCTCGGAGATGGTCTGGAAGGATGGTGTTGAAGGCAGAGCTGAAGTCCACAAACAGGATCCTGGCGTAGGTTCCTGGGGAGTCCAGATGCTGCAGGATGAAGTGTAGGGCCATGTTGATGGCGTCGTCTACAGACCTGTTGGCTCTATATGCAAACTGCAGGGGGTCCAGGAGGGGGGCCGTGAGGGTCTTGAGATGGGAGAGAACTAGGCGCTCAAATGACTTCATGACCACAGATGTCAGAGCCACGGGTCTGTAGTCATTTAGTCCAGTGATCCTAGATTTCTTGGGGACAGGGATTATGGTGGAGGACTTGAAGCAGGCAGGCACATGACATGCCTGCAGTGAGGAGTTGAAGATCCCAGAAAACACTGGGGCCAGCTCATTTGCACAGTGTCTGAGGGTGGCAGGAGACACACCGTCTGGGCCGGGAGCTTTCCGAGCATTCAGACTCCTAAACTGCTTCCTCACATCTGCTTCATGAATATGAAGAGTTGTGGTCGGAGGAGGTGGTGTGAAATCCTCTTTTGTGTGGGGTGAGGGGGCGGGTGTTGCAGGTAAACAGTTTGAAGGTGGTGATGGCTCTATGGAGGGGGGAGAGGTGGGGGAATGAGTGTCCAAAGTGCCTCTATTGTTGGGGTCGTTGGAGGTGTGAAGGCTGCCTGATGGCTCGTCAAAACGACAGTAGAAGTCGTTGAGGGTGTTGGCTAAGAGCAAGTCATCAGTGGAGTGGGGGGTTTTAGGCTTGTAGTTTGTAATATTCCTAAAACCTTTCCACACAGAGGCCGAGTCATTCTCTGAGATCTGCTGCTGCATCTTCTCAGAGTGCTGATGTTTGGCAATGTCCACTTCCTTAGTGAACCTGTACTTGGCCTCTCTGTAGCAGTCCCTGTCTCCGCTTCTGAACGCCTTACTCTTTTCCAGCCACAGCTTTTTGAGTTTAGGAGTAAACCAGGGTTTGTCATTGTTATAACTCACCCTGGTGCGTGATGGCACAATGCTGTCCTCACAGAAGTGGATATAGGAGGTGACAGTGTCCGTAAACTCGTCCAAGCTGTTAGAAGCAGCCTTCATTGTGTCCCAGTCTGTGGTCTCCAAACACGTGCGAAGCTCCTCCACAGCCTCGTTGCTCCACAGTTTTTTGGTCCTCACGACAGGTTTGGAGAGCTTCAGCCTCTGGCTGTACGCGGGGATTAGGTGGATCATGACGTGGTCAGAAAGTCCGAGTGAAGCGCGCGGCACCGCGCGATAGGCCCCGCTGATCGTGCTGTAGCAGTGGTCCAATGTCCTCTCCTCTCTGGTCGGGCATTTAATATACTGTTTGTATTTTGGAAGCTCATGGCTCAGATTGGCTTTGTTAAAGTCCCCAAGAGCAATGATGAGAGAGTCCGGGTATGTCCGCTCCGTGTGGAGAATCTGCTCTGCGAGTGCGCACTGAGCTGCTTGCGCATCCGCGTCTGGCGGGATGTAAACAGCGGCCAGGATGAATGAAGCAAACTCCCGCGGAGAATAAAACGGTTTGCAGTGAATAAAAAGATATTCCAGAGAGGGAGAGCAGTGCTGGGCAATCACTGTTACATCTGTGCACCAGCCACTATTGATGTAGAAGCAGACACCTCCACCTTTGGTTTTACCGGAGAGAGCGGCCTGCCGGTCCGCGCGCAGCAGATGAAAGCCCTCCAGCTTGAGCGCGCAGTCCGGGATGTCCTCACTGAGCCACGACTCCGTAAAACATAAGACACAGGAGGAGGCAAAGTCTCTGTTCATGCTTCTCATCAGGGCCAGTTCGTCTATCTTATTCCAGAGTGAGCGTACATTAGAAAGGAAGATCCCAGGAAGGGCCGTTCTCAGTCCGCGTTTCCTCAAACGCACGAGTACGCCGGCTCGCTTACCTCTCTTTCGACGTCTCACTTTCCTGATCAGAGTCAGCAGTAAATCTGCCGCAGATGCGACAAATATTGGAAATAAATCCACAGGCGTTGTAGTCCTGCAGTTAAGGAGCTCTTCTCTGGTGTAAGAATATCCAGAGGAGTGCCCAGACACAGAAGAAATGCACAAAAACAAGACAAAAGTAACGCACTGAAGCACCAGGGCATCCATACGCGGCGCCATCTTGGAGAAGAGAATTAAAATAACAAAAAGTAGCAGCAGTTCAGATCTGATTTAATTTAATTTCCTTCACACAGCACATTCGTCCAGGCTGACAGGTAAACAGAATTAATCTCAGGTAACATGACTCATAGTAGAGATTCAGTAAGAAAGATTGCAGGCTCTAATATTATTACCACACAATCCAAGGACACACCAACAGCTCCGATTTGTAGAACTATTTAAACAAATGTCTTCTGAATATTCAATTCAGGTTCGCAGTGGGAGGGTGGGAGGTGTCGTGGAATTTTTAAAATAAAGTCTGCAACACAGAAAGAGCTGTGATCAAGCTATTTATTACTGCGCCAACACACATCAAACATCACAGTTCAGTCATGTCAGCGCTGCCACAGAAGTGGTGCTCCTACTCCTTTATGCATTCCAAGGAAGAGGGAGGAAGTTACAAACGGATCCTACCACACTTCAACGGATCAATGGTTATGCTGTTTTGTGGCCTTATCAGCACCCGTAAAGGGAGTTGTTTTCTCAAACTGCTGACGCTGAAGTAAGTTCATCTAGTTTTAGAAACTTTCACTGAACAGTAACAGTGTTACAACTAAGCATATGCATAAGCACTTAAATACTTTAAATGAGAATAACAGAAAATTTCTATTACAGAGGCTAGAGCCTGTCCCAGTAGTCATAGGTAGAGCACACCTGGACAGGTCACCAGTCTGTCAGAGGACTAACACAAAGACAGACACCAGAGTAACAAATCTATTTAAAATTAATGTAAGTTTGCTGCAGCTGTATGTATGAACATGTGTTTCTGTGCTCACAGTCCACCTCTCAGGAACCTGCAGTTCACTTTAAGTCTACTTTAAACAAACCTCACAAAAGGCTGATGTGGCTGGATCAGTAGTCTGATTTGAGTACGATACCTTTGGCCAGGGATTACTCTGGTGCATCGCTTCACTGCAGTGTTATGTATTTTCCCCACACCTGAATAAAAAAATACTGATATATACAAATAACAGCTTCAGCTGATGCAGCCTGACTCAATCCTAAATGTTCAGCACACAGAGACACAGAGGTGCCGTTTAAAGTTTAGTGTTAACCTGAGTCACTGATCATTTGCAGTATTACAGAGTCTGGCAGTCTTTGCATGATGTCCACGTCACTGTAAGTTTCTAGCCGACTCTCAGGTGTGACAGGTGTGCCAGCAGGAAAGAGTAATAATAACCTGCATCCTGAGGTTTGTCATGCAGGACTAAAGAAGCCAGGCTTTGTTCACACAGCTAGGATTGTATTTTACACTGACCCTGGGTCAGTATAAGTATCATACAGTTTAAACGAAGCACTGAAACTTGCACATATTTATTATAGATGCACTGAAGCTAATCGAGATATTTGCTGTCAATCTGTGGCTGCGATTATTATTATATATTATTATTATATTACTGGAAACTTTATTAACTAGTAACTTCATCAGTCATGACAGAAGCTAATATTTCTGTGCTAACATCGTTTAAACAGTAACAGCTTTCCTCCAATATAAGCTAACGTTTACACCGTAACTTTAAGCTAGCACCATAAAGACGGTAAAACACGTAATAATATCTACAAATGCATCTTAAAGCTGTTATATTAGCACTCGGTGTATTACTAACATAACCACATTAACATTACTGACACTCGCTGACTTTTAATAGTCATTCTATAAATGCTGTCTGTTTAAATGGTCTTACCTGTACACACTGCATATCCACCGGATTCCAGCCAGAGTGGATTCTGGAGTCTTCCCACGCTCCTGTTAGTGATCCTCCATCTGGATGGATGAGAACAACCTTCTGAACAATCTAGCAGGAAATGGCCCATATCTATGGGACTGATTTGTGCTAATAACGCCCATTGTATGGACTGATAACAGCCGAAGCGGGTGAATAAAGTCACCCAGTAGCTAGCTGTGCCATTACCCAGCATACATCACTCCCTCCATAAATGCAATAAACGATACAAAAGTAATAGCCTATAATTAATTCCTCTGCTGTATCTGCTGTTTTTCAGGTAGTTGTTTACATTATATAATTTATTGTGTTCTGTATACCTCACTACAATGTGATTTGGAAAATGTCTAAATATACCGACAACAGGCACTTCCGCAGCAATCTCTTCAATCGGAGGACCCTTCACGTCAATTCCCGACGTGAGGGGCCTGTGCGTCCATAAGTGAAGCAGAGGGATAGTGATGGGCAGATGAAGCCTCATGAAGCACTGAAGCTTTTCATCCAATTGGTTCACCTCAACGCGAAGCTTCTTGAAGCTTCATTTGCTCTAGCAGGACACCTACTGGACGTAAAAATATTAGTTGGCATGAATTTGAAGAGTGTGGCATTTTGCACACAGCCTGTAAATGTCAACAACAAAAGGAGTGTGTAAAACATCTATATTGTAGTGATGGCAGTATACTGTGTATATTTATGCTGGCAGTATGGAAAATGATTATTTGCGGCAAAGTTCGAACCGCTTCCTGAACCAGTCACGTGGTACAGCCGGGCAGCGAGGCTTCGGACGTCATCATTTTCAGCTCCTCCCATAAATGAAGCAAGCCTCGATACGCATGGCGGCGGGGGGCGTGGCCCGCCTCCTGTGACATCAAGGTCCAAAGCCCTATTCGGCTTACAGGATGATGACATCACATATATTTAGAATCTTACAACAAATTTGGTCCTATGATGCTTTAATCCGTTGATCCGCAAAAGTCTATAAATAGGGGTGAAGAGCAATGACTTTTAGTTAATTAATTGCAGCATTTATGTTAGCAGAATTGAAACGTTCACCAAAGAGGTATTTTGAAACACCTGGATCCTTTTTGGAGTAGCTGTTTACAGATTCCAACATGTCTCAGAGGAAACAACCCTACAGATTTCTAAGGTAAGTTTTCTTTCTTTTTTTCTGTTTTTAGGTTGTTCACTGACAGAATAAGAATCACACAAGCTCACCTCTAGCCAGCTGCCCTGCATGGTTTGAAGCAAAGTTTTCTTCTATTTGATCTCAAAAAGCTCCTAAAACAGTCAGTGATCACCGTTGACCTCCCTCGGCTTTTATTACCGCTAATCATTTATTTAAGCTCAGTTTTTAAAACCTTAGGATGTAACTACAACCCAGCCCATGCAGCAGTATATGAATGACTAACCTCGTATTGTGGATGGATTATCTCAGTTGTTCTCCTGGCTGAAGTTTGGTCCTTTTACAGCATCCTGCCATGCGATTACATTTGTTCCTGACCACCGAGAACGCTCACATTAACTTTTATCGAGTGGAAAAAAAGTTAGCTTGTTTATATTATGCTAACATAGCTGTGTCGCTAGCGGTCACGTAGCACATCATTATATACCAGCTAGCCCAACTTCAGTCACCCTACAAACGTCACTGCTGTTTAGTTTTCTGTCTTCATTTATGCTGGAAGTGATAGCAGAGTTGTACGTTTTAATTTGTTTCCAAAACCCCGCAGTCAGGACATGCTATATTGTATTTAGATAGAAGCTAGCGAGCTAACTCCCTGCTAACTTCTAACTCCGTTAAATGTCATAAATTCCGCTTTCATGGATGCCTGGATGTTAAACTCAATTGTTACACCTGGTAGAGCAGAACGCTGATCATTTTATTAAAGATGAAAGACTTTAGACAGTTTTTCAACTCTCAGTAATGCCATAGTGATCGTTTGATATATGGACCTGCAGCGGAGTTTAGACCCAGACACGGCTAGTGACGTCAGACTGAACAACCGGATAGTGATATGAATTAATTTAGAACTCACTGGAGAGAAAATGCCACGAGCAAATCAACAAAAAGCTGGGGATTGCACATGACTGGCATCTTTGTTTGGTGATATCGGATACACGTTGCCGCCAGGATGGAAAACGATGAAAAGATAGCCCATTATCCAGGTTCTTGCCTTCACGATCATGAGATCTAACGTTGCAACCAACTACAAAACAAGTACGAACCATAGCTGAAGCTGTATCCTTTGTCTGGCCTACTGTCATGGCGGCGGGGGGCGTGGCCCGCCTCCTGTGACATCAAGGTCCAAAGCCCTATTCGGCTTACAGGATGATGACGTCACATATATTTAGAATCTTACAACAAATTTGGTCCTATGATGCTATGACATGGTTATATATTTACATGTAGGTAATGTCCTCAAGTTCTGTATAACCACTTTTTCCTCTCTCTGTGTTTGTTTCTCGTTCATTGTTGTGTGTGTTTGTGTGCATTTGTCTCTTTCAAACAGGTGCCGGTCCTCACCTCTGCAGTGCTGCCGTCTCCTGTAGCGCTGCATGGTTCTAAGCTAAGTTTCCTTTCCTTTTTCTGTTCTCTCAGATTTGTCCTCAGGTTTGAAGTGTCTGTGTTGTGCAGCTGGTCTGGTCTGTCTCTAGACAGTTCAGGCTGCACCACTAGTTAAATGGTGGAGGCTCACAGCGACATACTCAACACAAGTTTCTGAACTCTGCATGAGGGTTTCTCCGACGAAGTGAGGGCCGTGAGGCACAGCTCCCCGTCCCCCGGTGACCCTGCTAGGTCCACCTTCTTAGGGAAACCCTCTGCAGAGGAGCTGACAGAGCCAGGAACTTGTGAGTTGTGTGTGTCCACTCAGGCATCATTCATGCTTGTTCTGTAGGCAGTTCCTGTCAGAAGGAGGAGGCGCAGCAGGAGCGTCGGGGGGCGGAAGACGGTGCCTCAGTGCCTCTCTCCTTCTGACATTGTTAAAGAAAACACAACAAATTTATAATTATTTAGATATTTACATGTAGGTAATGTCCTCAAGTTCTGTATAACCACTTTTTCCTCTCTCTGTGTTTGTTTCTCGTTCGTTGTTGTGTGTGTTTGTGTGCATTTGTCTCTTTCAAACAGGTGCCGGTCCTCACCTCTGCAGTGCTGCCGTCTCCTGTAGCGCTGCATGGTTCTAAGCTAAGTTTCCTTTCCTTTTTCTGTTCTCTTAGATTTGTCCTCAGGTTTGAAGTGTCTGTGTTGTGCAGCTGGTCTGGTCTGTCTCTAGACAGTTCAGGCTTCACCCACTAGTTAAATGGTGGAGGCTCACAGCGATATACTCAACACACAAGTTTCTGAACTCTGCATGAGGGTTTCTCCGACGAAGTGAGGGCCGTGAGGCACAGCTCCCCGTCCCCCGGTGACCCTGCTAGGTCCACCTTCTTAGGGAAATCCTCTGCAGAGGAGCTGACAGAGCCAGGAACTTGTGAGTTGTGTGTGTCCACTCAGGCATCATTCATGCTTGTTCTGTAGGCAGTTCCTGTCAGAAGGAGGAGGCGCAGCAGGAGCGTCGGGGGGTGGAAGACGGTGCCTCAGTGCCTCTCTCCTTCTGACATTGTTAAAGAAAACACAACAAATTTATAATTATTTAGATATTTACATGTAGGTAATGTCCTCAAGTTCTGTATAACCACTTTGTCCTCTCTCTGTGTTTGTTTCTCGTTCGTTGTTGTGTGTGTTTGTGTGCATTTGTCTCTTTCAAACAGGTGCCGGTCCTCACCTCTGCAGTGCTGCCGTCTCCTGTAGCGCTGCATGGTTCTAAGCTAAGTTTCCTTTCCTTTTTCTGTTCTCTTAGATTTGTCCTCAGGTTTGAAGTGTCTGTGTTGTGCAGCTGGTCTGGTCTGTCTCTAGACAGTTCAGGCTGCACCACTAGTTAAATGGTGGAGGCTCACAGCGACATACTCAACACACAAGTTTCTGAACTCTGCATGAGGGTTTCTCCGACGAAGTGAGGGCCGTGAGGCACAGCTCCCCGTCCCCCGGTGACCCTGCTAGGTCCACCTTCTTAGGGAAACCCTCTGCAGAGGAGCTGACAGAGCCAGGAACTTGTGAGTTGCGTGTGTCCACTCAGGCATCATTCATGCTTGTTCTGTAGGCAGTTCCTGTCAGAAGGAGGAGGCGCAGCAGGAGCGTCGGGGGGCGGAAGACGGTGCCTCAGTGCCTCTCTCCTTCTGACATTGTTAAAGAAAACACAACAAATTTATAATTATTTAGATAGTTACATGTAGGTAATGTCCTCAAGTTCTGTATATATTTACATTTAAAGGATGATCATG
Source organism: Aulonocara stuartgranti (assembly GCF_965226115.1). Classification (NCBI taxonomy): domain Eukaryota; kingdom Metazoa; phylum Chordata; class Actinopteri; order Cichliformes; family Cichlidae; genus Aulonocara; species Aulonocara stuartgranti. The sequence continues at coordinate 19,944,573 of NC_138956.1, forward strand.
GTGTTGATGATGGCGTTAAGCCAGAGGACAGTGTTTCAAATGTTGTTGGTAAATCTTCAGTCACTAAAAGCTCATCTAGTGGTAAAGTGAGCACAACTTCTTCTGCCAAAATCAAAGCAAAAGCAGAAAAGGCAGCATTACTCGCTTGTATGGCAGTCTTAAAAGAGAAGCATGCTTTGGAGGAGCAAGAGCTAAAGCTAAGGAGGAAACGTGAACAGCTTGAGCTTGAAGCGCTGCTTTCTGCCTCTTCTGCAAATTTAGCTGTTCTCCAAGCTGCTGAAGTTCAAAGTATATCTAACATATCGTCCAATGCTATGAATTCATATTATGAAAGGGAAATCAAGAAAACAGCTGCTTCAGCCACAGTCAAGCCTAGTACACCAGTCAATGAAGATAAACCTGCAGTGCAAATAGTACAGACTGAAAGCAACATATCTGCAATGATCCTGCCAGGAACGGAAATTGAAGGTGAGCCACAAGCTGAAACGGTCATCACAATGCAATTTCACAATGTGGATCCTCCATCGCCCAGGTCAATTCCTACAGCGGCAGAAGGACGGTTGGAGGACATTTGTACCATTTTACAAAGACAAAATGAAATAACTGCAACCCTTGTTCAGCATCAGCGTGCATCGTCATTACCATCCAGGAAAATACCTGTATTCGATGGTGATCCTCTTCAGTATATCTCTTTCATTAATGCGTTTGAACAAGGAGTGGAAGAAAAGGCCAATAAGAGGGACTGCTTGTATTATTTGGAGCAGTTTACAACAGGACAGCCGAGAGAGCTGGTACGCAGTTGTCAACATATGGCTGCAGGACAAGGCTATATACAAGCAAAGCAACTGCTCAAAGAACACTTTGGAAATGAATATAAAATTGCAACTGCTTATATTGACAAGGCGTTATCTTGGCCTGCAATTAAAAATGAAGATGTGAAATCATTGCAAGCATATTCTCTTTTCTTACGTGGGAGTTGTAATGTCATGGAAACATTGCAACATATGCAGGAACTGGACATGCCAGTGAACATGAAAATCATTTTGTGCAAGTTGCCATATAAAATGAGAGAGAAATGGAGAGCGTTCGCATATGATATATTGGAAACCTCTAAACACAGAGCTCAGTTTGAAGATTTGGTTGCATTTATTGAAAAGCAGGTGAAAATTCTTTCAGATCCTTTGTTTGGGGACATTCAGAATGTAACGTCAACAATCCCTGTCTCAAAGGTTGACAACAGACTGAAGTCACAACCAAGCAAACAAATTAAAGGGAACAGCTTTGCTGCTACAGCCACACCCATGATCATGAAAAAAACCTACAGTACGGAAAGGCTGATTACTACAACAAGCCATGACTTTACAGTAGAGATGGACCGATCCGATATTACGTATCGGTCCGATACTGACCTAAATTACTGGATCGGATATCGGAGAAAAATAAAAAATGTAATCCGATCCATTAAATATCACGAAAGCACCTCACAAAACTTGCAACACGCCGTAACTCACCTCAGAACGTTAGCACGTCTGAGCAGTATGCCTCACGTGATAGAGCGGCTGTGGCATGCGGGACCTGTCGGTGCTCTGGATAGCATTTGGAGCTTCGCTAGCAACCCGGCATTTCATCTCCGACAAAGTTATCCCCGAGAGAAGTAAAGCAAGTGTGTAAGTCCATCTCTGAATGTTTGTAAAGCATTCCTGCGTTAAGCTTAACAAACGATATATGGAGCGACTGCCTCTTCTTGCTGCTACTTCAATCATGAAACTGCTTAACGATCAGCTGATCAGCTTTTCTGTCGTGAGTCCGTGTCTCTAGTTTGCTTTTGGCCCACTTTGCACCAGAAAGAGGAAACCAGCGGCTGAACAACAGCAGCACGTTTAAGCTTGATCAGCTGTTGTTAGAATGTATTTAATATTACTTTCTACTCCAGGATCTTTTTCTACGTAGCTGACGCTGGTAACTGTGCAGGGGCGGATCTAGCAAAGTTTAGCCAGGGGGGCCGATAGGGCATTAACAGGGAAAAGGGGGCACAAAGACATACTTTTCTTTCTTATTCTCATTTAAAATGTCTAGCTTTTAATAAATAATTATCTGACACCCAAAGTTTTAATTTGATGCAAAATGAATAGAAGTCCATTACTGTATATAGTAACTATTAAGTCTAATATATATACCCTAGTAAGCTATAGTACTTTTTCCTTTGGGAAGGTACCATCTGTGCAGTCTGCAATTTTGTTGAAGAAAGATGTTGAATCTATTTAATATTTCTTGAAAAATAATTGATTTCTGTGCATTTTTTTCACACTGCATCAAATTAAGGTTGATTACGTCGATTAAGCATCATGAGGTGGAGCGTGAGGGGTGGTTCCCTATTTTTTATTTATTTATTTTTGTTGTTGCTGGGAGTTGGAACCCTATTAGTTAGGTTGCTTAATATTTATGCTAAGTACTCTTTAAAATACCAGAATAGGGAGGATGGTGTAGGTTTAAGTTTATTAGATTGATTAGTATTGCTGAACTATGAAACATTTTTTTTGCATACAGGTATAACAGAATAGCTTTAGTGTAGTTGTTGTTTTAAACTTGAGTATGAACTTATACAAAATGAAACAACAGTTTCAGCGGAAGAAGCACAGAGACAAAATGCTTTTTCTAAAGGAGAAAGGGCTGTGTTTTGGTTGCTTAGGTGCTGGGCACATAAGCAAGGACTGTGCTAAGCGTTTGATATGTAGAACGTGTGGTAAAGGTCATCCCACTGTCCTCCATATTGATAACGATGGTGTAAGCCCTGAATGCTATGGAGAGCCCTCCTCTTCAAAGAATGTAAAAACTTGTGGTCATACAGGGGCCGGAAGAGAAAGCGGTTTGCTTTCCATTCTGCCAGTTCAAATAAAGTCTGTTAAAGGTAGTCATGTCATACAGACATATGCTTTTTTAGATCCTGGCAGTTCAGCTAGCTTCTGTTCAGAGCACCTCATGCAAAAGCTAAATCTTGTGGGCAAAAGAACTCACTTCCTGTTACAAACGATGGGTCAAGAAAAGGTCGTCTCTGCCCACTCACTTACTGGTCTTGAAGTTTCTGGTTTAGGCAGCAATGCCTTCTATGAACTTCCAGAAATCCTAACACAGGAAAGGATGCCTGTCACCACGGATAACTTTGTAAAGGAAGAAGATCTGATCAGGTGGCCATATCTGTCAAAGGTTCAAATTCCCCACATAATGGCTAATGTGGACCTGCTGATTGGATGCAACGCTCCCAAGTTATTGGAACCATGGGAGGTCATTCATAGCCAGGGGAATGGCCCATATGCTATAAGAACAGCATTGGGCTGGGTCATAAATGGGCCCATGGAAGATGGTAAAAGCAACTTGGACAGCGAGCACCCACCAACAGTTGTAAATAGGATATCTGTTTGTAAGCTGGAGGAGATGCTGAAAAGTCAATATAACTATGACTTTAATGAAAGGGTTACAGAGGAAAAGGGTTTGTCAAGGGAGGACCTTAAGTTCATGAAGATCATGGAAAAATCTGCAACAATGGAAGACGGACACTACTGTTTGAAGTTACCTTTTAAAAAGGATAACATAAAGATGCCAAACAATTTCTCCATAGTTAAACAAAGATTGCAAAGTCTACAACGAAAACTTCTCAACAATGAACAGTTGCATAAAGAATATAAAAACTTTATGGACGAGATGATAAGTAATGGATATGCAGAGCAAATACCTTCACAGCAGCTGTCTTGCGAAAATGGAAAGAAGTGGTACATTCCTCATCACGCAGTTTACCATCCCAGAAAACGATCCATAAGAATTGTATTTGACTGTGGGGCATCATTCCAGGGGACATCATTAAACAAGCAGCTCTTACAAGGTCCTAATCTCACAAGCACATTGCTTGGGGTTTTGCTTAGATTTCGACAGGATCCAGTCGCATTTATGGGTGACATAAAGGCAATGTTTTATCAAGTTAAAGTTGCCAAAGAAGACAGAGACTTTCTGCGTTTTTTATGGTGGCCAGATGGAGATCTGAGCAAGGACATAATTGAGTTTCGCATGACTGTTCATCTGTTCGGTGCAGTATCTTCCCCTAGCTGCGCCAGTTTCGCTTTGAGAAAAACAGCTGAGGACAATAAGACTGAATTCCTAGACAAGGTATGTGAAACGCTGAAAGAGAACTTCTATGTGGACGACTGTTTAAAGAGTGTGGCCTCCACCTCAGATGCTGTCGATTTGGTCAAAGATCTTTCAGCACAGTCAAAGGGGAGGATTTACACTGACCAAGTGGGTCAGTAACAATCGCACCCTGTTGCAAAGTATCTCTGAGGAGCAAAGGGCTAAAGACTTGAAAGAATAAAATCTTGACAGAGACAAACTTCCGGTAGAAAGAGCTCTGGGCTTGCAGTGGTGCGTGGAAACTGATACATTCAACTTCACAATGGATATCCCTCAAAAATCCTGTACTAGGCGTGGAATGTTATCAATATCAAGTTCCATTTACGATCCATTGGGATTTCTTGCACCAGTCCTGCTGCCTGCCAAAGGAATGCAGCAGGAGCTTTGCAAAAGGAAACTGGGATGGGATGAACCAATACCCCAAACCATGTTGCAAAAGTGGAAAGGTTGGCTCAGTGATTTGCAAATGCTTTCCCATTTCAAGGTTAAAAGGTGTATACAACCAAGAGAGTTTGGACCTCTCTCACATGCACAGCTACACCATTTTTCAGATGCTGGTGAATCTTGATATGGAACCGTGTCATATCTGCGCATGCAAGATAATAGGAAATCCATCCACGTCGCGTTCTTGATGGGCAAGGCAAGAGTAACACCTCTAAAACCTGTCACTATTCCACGTCTGGAACTAACAGCTGCTGTAGTTGCCGTCCGAGTGGATCTCATGTTAAGGGCTCAGTTGAGAATGAAACTCGAGCAATCTATATTTTGGACAGATAGTACATCTGTATTAAAATATATAATGAATGAGGATAAATGATTCCTTACCTTTGTGGCAAACAGAGTCTCATTCATTACAACTGCAACTAAACAATCACAATGGAGATATGTAAGCTCGAAGAAAAACCCAGCAGATGATGCTACAAGAGGGCTCAAGGCTGGGAACGTTGTTCATAGCAGCCGCTGGATCGAAGGACCAAGCTTTCTGCAGAAGCCGGAAAGTGATTGGCCAACCAATTTAATGGAATGCTCCTTAGAACCAGAGGACCCTGAAGTCAAAGGTGAGGCCACAGTAAATGTTACTCAGGTAAAAGAATTGCTAGATGCTACATGTCAATTGATGGTGTACTTCTCAGACTGGAGAAGGCTCAAGGTTGCTGTTGCTTGGTTCCTTAGACTGAAGGAAATCCTTCGTTCAATGAGAAATAAGAAAAAAAGACGGCAACCTTACTCAGATAACCCAATTTGTAAAGGTACTACAAAGGAGAAAGTAAAGAAAACGCAACTGTACAGACTATCTTCAAAGGATCTTCTGGAAGCTGAGCTTGCCATTATTAGATTTTGCCAGCAACAACGATTTGGAGAGGAGGTTGCTACGTTGTCAAGTGGGAAAGGTTCTGTGAGCAGGCACAGCTCAATTTATAGATTAGATCCTTATCTTGACGATAAAGGCCTCTTAAGAGTTGGGGGACGACTGACAAAGGGCTCCTTACCAGAAGAAATAAAGCATCCCTTTGTTCTTGCAAAGGATCAACATGTAGCAAGTCTCATCCTAAAGCACATTCATCAACAGCTTGGTCATAGCGGTCGTAACCACACCTTATCCACACTAAGGAGAAGATACTGGATCACAAAGGCCAACTCAGCTGTAAGGAAGGTTATCGCAGAATGTAATTTTTGCAGGAAATATCATGGAAAAGCCTTGGAGCAAAAGATGGCAGATTTACTCAAGGAAAGAATCTTGCCAGATAACCCACCATTCACCAATGTCGGGGTTGATTACTTCGGACCTATTGAAGTGAAAAGAGGACGAGGTACAGCTAAACGCTATGGAGTCATTTTCACCTGTTTAGCCAGCCGAGCAGTGCACTTGGAAGTGGCTAGCTCTCTAAACACAGATGCCTGCATTAATGCTTTGCGTCGTTTTGTGAGTCGAAGAGGTCAAGTCGCTCACATCCAATCGGACAATGGAACCAACTTTGTCGGAGCAGACAGAGAGTTAAGGGAGGCTCTTGAATCGCTGAAACATACCCAAATAGCGGATGCTTTGCGACACATTGGAATAAGATGGAGTTTTAATCCGCCTGGAGCATCACATCATGGTGGAATTTGGGAACGGATAATTCGTATGATCAGAAAGATTCTGAGATCCGTTCTTCAGCAACAACAGTTGGACGACGATGGCTTAAATACGGTTCTATGTGAAATTGAAGCAATTTTAAATGACAGACCCATCACAAAGCTTTCTGATGATCCAAAAGACCTAGAGCCACTTACACCAAATCACATCCTCCTGATGAAAGGAAAACCATCTTTACCACCCGGACTATTTGACCCTCAGGATATGTATCTGAAGAGAAGATGGAAACAGGCTCAGTACATCTCAGACCTTTTTTGGAAACGATGGATACGCGAATACCTGCCTTTGTTACAGGAGAGACAAAAATGGAACCAAAAGAAGAAGAATCTAAAACCTGGAGATATAGTCATTATAATGGATTCTTCTGCACCGCGTGGTTCCTGGCCACTTGGAAGAGTTCTGGAAGCCATTTGTGACAAAAAAGGACTTGTGCGATCTGCACGTTTAAAAACAAAGACTAATATTCTGGAAAGACCTGTAACCAAACTTTGCTTGTTACATGAGACTGTAATCTAAAAGTGTGTTACTTATGTTTATTTATGTGAATGTATAGGTCTAAAGTAGACTGTATTAGTGGCTCCTTATTTTCTTTGTGATTAGAATTGCCATGTCTGATAGCCATTTCAATTAGGGGCCGGGGTGTAGGAGCCATTCTTGGGTTAATACCTTATGTGGTCACTAGAGGTTACCTTTTTCTGTTTTGATTATGTAATGTAAAGGTATTTAAGGTAGACGCACGTAATCGGCGTCAGGTGTGTCATTGAGAAGGCAAACAGTTTGTGACCGTTGCGCTGTTATGCTATGTCGATACGGAATAAAGACCAAAAATGACAAGATACATACTGCTGGATTTATTGGACTGTGAACATTCATGCATACCAGTGACATCGCGTCACCCCCGTTAACGACCACCTCAGTGGCTTCAAGCGTAGGCTTAGCCTCTACACCAAGGAAACTTAAAAACTCCTGAAGACGCCTGGAGACGGAAGAAGCCCCCCCACTCGGAGAAGGAACACCGCTGCGCCTTTTTCTTTTATCAAATCAAATCAAATCACTTTTATTGTCACATCACATGTGCAGGTACATTGGTACAGTACATGTGAGTGAAATTCTTGTGTGCGAGCTTCACAAGCAACAGAGTTGTGCAAATACAATAACGTAAACAAAGCAAAATACAAGGATGGCTAATCTGAAACTAATAAATATATGTACAATATATAATAGTATATGCATTTCTGGATGTGTATACTAAATGTTTTTCTGTGTGTGTGTGTGTGTGTGTATACACATTTTTACAAATTAAATAGAGTAAAAATAAAATAAAATATATAAAAATATACAGAGTTGAGACATGTGCAAAACAGTGGCATTACTGTACAGTGTGTAGTGCATAATGTTGAAGTTCCAGTAGTGAAGCTGAGGTGTCTATGACGTGTTTTAACTTCCCGTTCAGTGTTCTCGTTTCTAAACACTACTTTACCCAGAGTTTGTACAAGGCTTCATTCTCACCCCCGAACAGTTAATAAGGTGATAACGAGCAAAAGAAGTTGATAGAAAAGTTAACATCATTTTATCCGTGAGTAAAAATCAGTGTGTTTGGACTCGCTGGCTGATATTTTAGGGAATCGAGCTCATTCGTTCCCTTGCAGAGAGCTCAGTGTGGTATCATTCATCAGTTCGAGCAGCCAGTTTGGTTCTAAAGAACATGCAGCTGACTGAATGAGGCGTTTCATGATATTTAACCCACCGACAGCATAAAACAGAGTCGTTAGCTGATGAGCAGACTCTGGATTTTCTGTTGTTTGAGACTCGGTCATAGCAGCGTTTCATGTTAAAGTAAAACATGTTAGACTGGACTGACCTTGACCTTTGAGAGGTCAAACTGAAGGAAGCCTTTGTGTTTTACCTTCATTTTTCTGTTTATGAACAAAGACACGAGTCTGCAGAACATATCGTCGATCAGGCCTCTGTTCCCTAGATTTAGACACATTTCACACCCCTTCAGTGAGTCTTGATCATTTCAGCTGTGTTCTGAAATGAGAAACTGAACCCTTGAACACATCAGGGAACTGTTCACAGAGGTCCCAGAGACCTCTATAGGGCCAGAAGTCTTTTACAGACGCAGGGGTCGCCCCCTGGTGGCCTGTAAATGGAGTACAGTTTTTTTGTTTTGTTGCTTCACTTTTCCAACCTGGCAGCTGTGTCAATGTTCTGATGTCTGTGGTCCTTTTTGGCAGTGACGTCATTCCCGAGTTTGTGCATTCCAGCAGGAAAGTCAGAAAAGCAAAGTAAGATGGGATTTATTTTAGCTGCAGCACGTTCATTGATAGAATGTGGTAAGTGCTTAGCATGTGGCTTATATCATGAGTCACAAATACAGGTGAGTGACAGAGCAGATTATGTTTATGTTCTCTGTCACCATCTTGGATTGTTGAGGCTGCCTGCTCTGACTTTCCAAGAAGGAAATACTAGTTGAGGGGGAGTTCCAGATGAAAATTACTACTGGGAGCTCAGGAATTCTGACTTCCGACTCAATCTGGAATGCACCGTAAGCCAAGGGCCAACAAGACAACAGCAGATATTTTGACGTCGCCCCCTGGTGACAGGACAAGGTTACAGCACCATTGTACAACCACACCGCTGCCTTCAGTGACCTTGCTTTTTAGGTGTAACCACTTTTCTGTATCTCTGTTGACACTTAATCGCAAAAAAAAATGTTGTTTGAAGTCAAAATACAAAGAAATTGTGAGCAGTAATCGGCAAAAATAGTCTGATAATTATGGGGCGCCGTTTGTAAACTGAAACATGCTGAAATTAACGGCAACATTTTTCCACATTTAGCTCAAAACCTTACAAAAACATGTTTTTTCAAGTAATTTTTTACAACATTTAGTAAAATATTTGTAACTTTTCATCAAATGTTAAATATTAAATCTAAATGTTAAATATTAAATCTAAATATTATATTTAAATCTAAATGTTAAATGTTAAACCTAAATGTTTAGGCTAATATGCAAATTTATTGTACGAATCAACGGAAATACCAAAATAAAAGCTTCCCGAAAACCTCCGGTGCAAAATTGTGTCTGTTCTCACCCCTCATTTCTCCCCGCCATGTGCTGCTTCACTTCTTGCCTACGAGCATGTCCAGCGATTTTGCTGGACATGCTTGAGGATTTTGTTTAAGTGTGGTAATGAGATGATGATTCTTTTTTCTGTATAGCTGAACAGGCTCTTGAGATCCTACATGTGCTGCCATCACTGTTCCCATCCACCTCTGCTCCTCCAAAGAGGGCACGGGATGCGAGTGAGGCTCTGGTGCATGTCCTTGAGGTGAGTTGTGTAAAATGTAGTAGTTGTTTTTTGTTTTTGTTCTTTTTGGGACAACAGTATTAAAAAATGCTTCTGATGAGTGCCAAAGTATTTTATATTCACATATTATATGTTCTAAGCCTTCAAAAGGCACCTAAAACACATTTTTGGAATGAGGGTTCTCACAGGTTAGATCTCTGTGACCAGTAAATACAAACATGGATGCATTACGTGGTAGCACATTTTTATCACCTCAATGATACCTAATTAAATGTAGCCTTGGTTTTCTGTTTTTCAGGAAGGCTAGACAGATGTGAACAGTAATTCCATCAAGAATAATTAAAAGTAGCAATTTCAGATGTGTTTTCTCAGAACCTCAACTTTTGTTGTAATTTAGCTTTAGTTATGTGTTTGAAACAAAAGTGCATCATCCTTACAAAAGTATGTCTGTGTTATGTGTTAAAGGACCAAGAAGACCCTAATACCTATCTGATGAAACGTCCTCTCTCCTGCCCAGTCCTGATTGTGAGTCCATCCAACTGCATCCTAGCGGTAGGAGATGTGCCAATAACCACATTTCCAAAAGACTTGGTTACCGAGGGTGCTTTATACCTTATGGCCTACTATTACACCCTTCACCTTACATACCCAAAGTGTGTAGCCACTCTGCTTTCCGTCATACAGACGGAGGTTCTCTTGGACAAAATCCATGAGAGAGATCTCACATCATCTTACAAGAAGAGCATGGCTGAGTGGACTGCTTTTATTGGCCAGTAAAGCCAATATGGTCAGATGGACTATAGGAAAGGACTTCCTCTCTCCTTCCACGGCTACTACAGTCCATGTTGGTTGTGATTGATTTTTGTTTGTAATTTGGCCAGGTTAGCCCAGTGTTATAATTAAGGGTGCACGATAATATTGGCTAACATGCCGACATTTTGTGTTTGGTTTGTGCAGTGCAGAGACAGCCTCGCTTTTAGTTAATTTTAAGATTTTTTTTTTTTTTAATCTTGAGTTTAGACAGAAGACTATTCAGAATATAGGCTCTACTGTGAAAGAGTAAATTGACTAAGCTGAGACTGACTAGTTTGGTATAAAAGTAAGAATTGCTTTATTGGGTATTGGCTAGTACAACTGTAAAATATTGGATACATCCTTACTCAAACCTATAGACTGTTACCAGACAGAACCGCAGCTGAAATAACAAGGGAGAGTGAAAACTTCCCTTTATTCTTATGGTGTTTACCTAGCAAGAGTTGAAAAGTCCGACATGCGGCTTATTGTGATCTGGTCACCCTGTGTGCATGTCTGGTATGGCTGCTCAGCAGCCATACATTACAGGGAATGAAAAAATCTTTTCAATTTGTTATTGTTGCAATTGCATTCTCTTAATAAAACCCAGTATCTACAGTGCAGGCTCTCCTACTGAAAGTTTTTGAGATACATACATAAAATGTCCAGTTCACCAGCAGTTTAATGCTCTAAAGATTTATTTCAGTCCTTCATGTTGGAGACTCAGATGTTGACACATGGCAGTACTGCACTTTAAAGATTTTACGTGGACTCTGCTGACTCCATTGCTAATTTCAGAACATTTTCAAGTGGCAGGAAGTCACGAGGAAAGGTGTACTCAGTCAGGTTGGAAAGTCCGGACATCACACAGCAGCTCAAGTCTGTGCGGAAAATATCCATGTCGCACGCCTCATACCACTCATTGGTTAAAGCGGTGTAGTACTCGACGTCCGAAGTGGTGGTGAAGCCGTTGAAACCCCCGACGACAAAGAGGCGATCATCAATTACCTCAATGCCAAAGTTGCTGCGGGGGGTCAGCACAGAGAACACGAGGTTCCACGTGTTGGTATGCGGGTTGTAAGCCTCAGCGGTGCGCAGATAGTTGTTTCCATCGAAGCCACCAACCTAAAAGTAAATACGTGGCTCAAATGATTGAATGTAAGTGTAACCAGCTTCACCGTACCCCTGTAAGAAAATGCACCTGCTATATGTCTTTAGCTGCTTTTGCACAGATACTCCAGAAAGTGACGGAAGAATTAAGTTGCAATATTGTCCAAAGTTGCCCTTAATAGGTAGCAGATACAAGGAAATTGTTTACCTTAGGTGTGATCTGACTACTGGAAATACTCTGATTGGTTTAGGGTTTTACCTGGATAAAGCGAACAGCTACCTGACATATTCTCATGCTGTTATATGGAGTTTACACATAAAAGTTGTTTAAAAAAGGCCCATTAACGTCCCAGTATTTGCATTTTCACAGGCCCGCATTTGTTGGGAATGTCTAGAAAAGATCAGGGTGCAGTGGTGTGTGAAAATGACTTCTGAATTAAAGCCAGCTGTTGTGGAAGTCTGTATGAGACCTTTTTTCACTCAAGCCTCAACTACAGCTATTAAAGTGCTGTTGTCTATTACACCACGCTATTATCAACAAAGATGAATAGCCCTCAACAAAAAGTATTTGTGTTTTCAGTATAAATGTCTTCACAGCTCTTTTGCCTTTAGTCCAAAAAGGAACATTGAGTTCCAGTCCTTTCTTCCTATAACAGATTAAAGTAGCCCTGACAGGCCTTGGTGCCTATAAGCCTGATCAAAGACCCTGAGGTCAGCACCAGGGTAAGGTCACTGCATTCTGCTAATGATAACTTTTCCTTTTTTTGAATAGAGACTTAGTCTGAATAGAAAATAAATACTAAACGGTAGCTAGCTAAATAAAGAAGTGTGTCTCAGAAGGTGAGACTAAAATCTTTGCTTTTTACCAAAGGGTGCAGCTGCAAAACAACTAAATAAGTGGTTTTAAGGCAAATAGCAAGATAAATTTACAGCTAAAAGGCCTACCGTCCCCAGAGGATGAGTTCTAATCACTTGGCTTATTCCCTCATTTTTCTAAAGGTATTGCAGGATAAGTTTGAAATTGTCTCTAACATATGTCCTCTATGGAACGATGAGGATGACAATGTTGGTTTTGAATAAGTATTTCTGTTGTACTGAGTGAAATGTGAAATCATCAAAGACACAACATTTTGGGAATGAGGCACATGAAAAAAAAAAAGAGAGGCAGAAACATCACTAATCAGTTAAATTAATACATAGAATGAGTAAGAATGCCTTCTCTGAACCTGTGGTCAGGATAGGAATCTGATCATTGATAAATACAAAACAAAGTTAGCCAAATTCTGTGTCAGCCAAATCTGTGTTAAGCCTTGCTGATCAAAGCACATTACAGATTTGATTTGTATGTTACGTGAGTGTCAGCACTACTTTGTGGTCTTACTGCAAAGACATGATCCGCATATGCAATGACACCTATCCCGCTGCGGCGGCTGTTCATGGGACTGATTATCGTCCACTGGTTGCTCTCTGGGTTGTAATATTCAGCTGTCTGCAGACACTCGTTGCCATTGAGTCCACCACAAATGTAAATCTGAAAACAAAAAAGGGACATTAAAAATTTTTACATTTCTTAGATTTCAGTTGGAAACAATGTTACCTGTAAGTGAAATGTTTCCACATCATTTGTGAAGTAAGACCGATACTCAGTACCCAAGTGTCCAACTGAAAAATATGACAATTAACAAATGTGTGTGTTTTACAATTTTTTTAATATCTGTTATATTTTAGTTGACAAGTCAACTCAAATAAAGTACTGTACATAAATGCAAAGATGCACTTGTGATCAGTTAGAAACAAAATAGATATATATTAGTATATTTTTCAACTTTTTAAACTATACTTTTAAATTTGAAAACATGAACATAGAAACCAGTTTGTGACCTATCTTGCACCTCGCTTCACTGTAAAAATGTGTATTCCCTGACTGGTTGGCAAGTGGTTGCTGGAGGTTGATGGCTGTCACTACTGTGAAATTGTAACCAGGAAGGTTTTGCACCACAAGCCTCCTTGTGTTTCCTTTGGTCGTAAGCAGACTGTTGAGGTTTGCATGGAGTACTCTGACTTACTGCAAATACTCAAACTATTTGCTGTAGAAATCTGTAGAGTCTTTCATACAACCACTGCCTAACCAGCTGAGGAGTACACATTTTCCCCTAGCAACTGGTTGTTACCAAAGGTTGCTGACAGGTCTCTAGGCCTGTGTGCCTTAGACCCTACTCTATTTCTCTGCTACTGTTTTACTTCACCCACCCGGTTGTTAAGTGTTGTGCAGCTGGCGTGGCTCCTCTGTTCGTGCATCGGTGCAATAAGACTCCACTGGTTGATTTCAGGTTGATAGCGCTCTGCACTGCTGAGTCGTACATGCCCGTCGTGGCCTCCCAGGGCATAGATGAACCCGTTCAACACAGTCACGCTCACATAGCAGCGGCGGGAGTGCATGGGCGCCACCTCATTCCAGGCGTGAGTGGTCAGGTCAAACCTACGGACGCTGTTGAAATGCTCCACCCCGTCGAAGCCACCAACGGAGTAGACGTACCCGTTGAGGAAGGCGGCTCCATGATAAGCACGAGGACACTCGAGGTTGTTCGTTACGTTGACCCAGCGGTTAGCCCGGCAATCGTAGGCCTCGATGCCGTTAGTTGGCTCACCACCACTCCACCCCCCAATGGCCAGCAGGATGGAATGAGGCAGGCGGGGACGAGCAAGAGGGTGATACAAGGCAGACATGAAGGGTCTGCTTCCTAGATCATGTATGTCTAAGATGGCATTACTTATCATGGACAGGCACTCAGAATTGGCCTCCACCAGCTCACTAGACAGCACATTGTCCTTTAGGTAGTCTGACGTCATCAATCCCAGTCGGACCTATAGAGAGATGACTGAAGAGAATGTGACTATGAATTTCAACTACATCAGTTTTAGTAAACTCAAGCTTCTTTAGGATAATGCTCCTAATGTTGTTTAATTTTCTTATTGCTAGCAAGAGAGCGACCAAAGTCAGACACCATTAGCCTTTTCGTCAACAGGGACAGTTTTTAGTCATAGCCCTAGCAACTATACTTAATAAATATAATTTATTCTATAGTATGTGTGTAGAGATCTGATACGGTTTTAATGCTCTTGAAGAGAATTTCTTAAATGTGGTTTGGCTACACCTGAAAAGAGCAACATCTCAAGATATTAAAGCATCCTTATACCCAGATGGATCGACTCAATCTATGACTTAAATGCTGAAGATTTAAGTCCAAACTAAATGTAGTAATGAAAGTTCATAGACCTTGGACAACAGAGCGGTGAGGTGTTGTTTCCGTTGTACAGGTACATGGCTAATCCACTTTGTAAGCGCTTCATACACAGTGGTCTCCAACTGCACATTGAGGTCCTCTCTATCAAGGATGTCAGCAAGTTCCTCCACAGTTAGCTGCAGGAACTCCTCCTCAAGAACAACCTGCTCAAAGTTACTGATGATGTAGTGGTAGGCCTTGGTGCGTAGTTCGGGTGATAAGCATACTTTTGTGAACTGCCAAATGCCAACGCAGTTCTCTGGGCACAGTTGCTCCCCGAGGAAGTCAGAGCAGAGTTTCACAATGTCCATTGCATTGAATTGATCAGCTGCCATGAGAAGTTCCACTACATTTTCCCCCGTTATGGAAACTGAGCCGGTGTATGCAAAGTTAATGATGAGTGCCATCATCTCAGAAGACAAGCCAGGTATGTTGAAGACCTGTTTGTCTGGGTCGCTGCAGTGGGTGAAAAGAGCCCTGAGGGTAGAGATGGAGACAGAGTAGAGAATATTAAAAGGTGTGGAGGCAACAAGATAATAAACTATGTCATGCACAAGTACTCCAAGTAACTCCAAAACAGAGTTTGTACATGTTTAGTGCACTTGATTGTTGGGTTTTCAATGTCTTTATTACATTGGCAGCATGTTTATGAAGCTATTGCCAAACACAATGCAGTCCCACACCATGACAGAGCCTCCACCGTGCTTTAAAGTTAACTCTAAACACTCACTGTTGTACCTCTATGACAAATATTGAAATCAACTCCATAGGGCCAGTTTACCCTGATATTTAGTCTAGTTATTGCGTAATTTGGCATACCTCAGTCTGTTTCCTTTCCTTATGGAAGTTCCAGTGCATGTTGCTTAATTACAGTCTCTGTTTCCCTTCCACAACCATTTCTTTTCTTTTTTTTTCTTAACATTTATTTATTGGTTTTAACAGGTTTTACATGAACCATGAAACCATTTCTGATGAGGATGAGGAAACCATTCCTCTGAAAATGATCGGGTACAAGCACTGGACTAAAAAGGGTGAAAAATGTCCAAACGAAACCTTTATAAGTCTTCAAAAAAACACAGAACTATTGCTCAAGTGGACTTTTAAAAAATCATCTGTTTCAAAGCAAAATATAAAAAAATGAGAGGCAACTCAAAACTTTTGCTCAGTGTATAACTGTATAACACAGTTCAACCTTTTTAGTATCAGGAAGTCTGGTGTGTCTTACTGTCTCAATAACAGTGGGGAAGATATTAATGTAACTTAATAAAACACTTCAATTAGACTTCACACAATCACCAAGTGATTCACAGTGCTTTTTAAATGGCACATTTACTGAAGTGGAATCTGGAGCTCTGTGAAGGTAATGATGAAATCTGCAAATGTTTGCATTATGTTTTGGGTGTATCTGTCAGTTGACCGTGACAAAGTCTTTCTATCAGAAAAGTTTTATGATTCAACCTGTTCCTTTTGGTTGGCACTGTTTCACCAACTAAGACCATGAATTACATTTTTCACAGGTATAAATCAGTCAACTGTCCTTCACATTATCAGGTAAGCAACTCACCTGAAGTACGGCGTACAGTTACATAGGATGATCCTGTGGACCGGAAATTCAACATCCTCCACTTTGATGATTGCATCACAAAATTGTCCCTCCAAACAGAGTTCATTATTTACTGAGCTCGACTTGTATGGCAGCTGGCCTTCTTCACTCATCTTGAGTTTTGTGACTGCTTTTCTTAGTTTTTTTGTCTGCAGTTTGTCTTGAAGTGTTCAAAATCAAACCTAACTGTGGAATTTGGGGAATGGAGCCCATGACATCATCATGACTTGGCAACTGTTGCCATGAATTGTTTTGAAATGTATATTTACATTGTTTTAATGAACCTTTCATTACATAAAAAAAAGCTTTGTTTTGATTTGATTTGGATTTAAGAAATTGCATATGAGCCTCACAGATAGCATACAGCATTTTGTATGTTTGCCTCACAGAGGTCACCTAGTAAAATAAGCACTTCAAAACACTCTTACGAATGGACTACAATATCATATTTAGCTCATATTTAACCTTAATAGGCCATTTTGTTTAATAAAATCACTTTGTAATATCCAAACACAGATATTACAAAGTGTGATTCATGGCTAAGCTGTTTTCTTGGGTTGTATTAGACTTTTATCTAGTTGGAAAAATGGGCTCCTGCACTTTACTGATGTACAATAGTAGTAAGAAAGAAAGAAACAAAACACATATATACACTGTATGTATAGTACAAGACTGTTATAATGACGGTGCTTGACAGTATTACCTCAGACAGGTGCAAGCAGTCACCTGTCTGAGCACAGACTGCAGATCTGTTGTTGAGCAATTTCTTTCCATTCATAGATAAATGCAGCATCCAGCTGCAATGGGTTCTGGTTGCCTCTAATGAACATGCCAGCCCAAAATTACCCAGGCATATTCAGTGGGAGAGACATCAACACTAAATGCTGGCCAAGGAAGTGTCTGGATATGCTAGTGATCTCTGGCAATGTGGAGGCGACACGCAAACTGCCACAGGCCAGGTTGTTGTACAGGTTAGAGAACTTCATCTCGATAGCTCTGTCAAGTCACTTCCACCAAGAACAGTCAGATGGTCATGCAAGGGATCACGCGGGATCATGCGTCATGCATGCTCAGCCTGGCATCAGGATGCTTCAGTCAGTTGCAGCAGGGTGGCAGTGATGACAGTATAAGGCATAGGTGTCAAACTCTGGCCCGCGGGCCAAATTTGGCCCGCAGCCTAATTACATTTGGCCCGCGAAGCCATACCAAATTATTATTAGAGCTGGCCTACTGGTATTATACAACTAATATACATATTGTTTAGTATTAAACTTTGCTTGTTCCATATTCAGTTTTTCAGCAAAACTTGTTTGAGTCCATAAGAAGAGATTCATTCTTAAATCTGGAGGAAGATTTTTTTTTTCAATAAATATTAATGTTAGCCCGCGACCTTGTTCCAGTTTTGAATTTTGGCCCACTGTGTATTTGAGTTTGACACCCCTGGTATAAGGCATACACCAGAGAAGTCATTCCTTTGTCACTATCAGTGGCTTCATCCACCTGCAGAGGAAAGCAGCTACCATGCACCTTATCATTAAGCACTCGATAGGCAACTTTACAGGGGTAGAGCACAGACGCAGTTTTAGCAGAGACACTGTTGAGCACGACGGTTTAGAAGTGTGTGTCTGAAAAAGCCCTCTGACTTGTCTTTGTGCTCTGGATGTTTGGCGTCTTAGCTTGTTAAGCTTTAAACTGTCACAAACTTGCACTTTAAGACAGACACGCTGCGGCCTCTCCTCATCACCCACCGCTGCGCAGGTATGCTTCATCTTATCTTCTTTGGTTTGGAAACTGTAAGAAACTCCATTCCGGGTTTCTCTGAGGCGTGGGCTTTCATCATCAGAGTTCATCCTCCTATAACAATTAAAATATTCTCAAGCATGATCAACGGTTAATTACGGCACCGGCCGGAGTACCGGGAGCAGTTTGGAAGAACAAAAAGACGCGGAGACTGTTCTAAATTGTCATCCCAAACTAACTCAAAGTTTATTCTTTGTGCAGCAGTTTTTATAGGCAGAAGGGTTTGTGTGTCAACAAGTTTCAAGTTACAACCATATAAGGAAGTTCCCCCTAGCTCTGAAAGGGGCCTTCTATAATCTCAACATACCTTTGAAAGGTCCGTTAAACACTAGACAGTTAGAATCCTTTAGTGATATAAGTTTGCACATGGTAGAATACTGCATGTAGTTATTTGCATTAGGAAATGTTTAACCATGTATACCCAGAGGCACATAATCAATTGTGTGTGATCCTTAGCAGGCTGCAAGCCTGGTGTGCACTCCAGGAATGCACCCCCACGTCCTGGGAGCATGAGAGCTTGCACCCCGTCCTATTGTTCCACGGCAGGATCAAGCAGCTATGCCTGTTCCAGTTTAAGTGCCTTCTTTACATATAGATGAACTGTTGGATTTTCCAGACCAGCAGGCCAAGGGAAGTCGCCCATGGGGTCACAGCAAGAGGAGATGAGGTTCAAACAAAGGGCATTGCAGAAACAGGGTCCTTTGTATAACATCATCAAAAACAATATCCTGTAAATGCTACCATGGTATCAAAATATCACAACAGAAACATATTTGGTGATGCTTCATCATCTGCTTTGTGTTTGTGTGCGAGCCCCGTCAAAAGCCTGTGCATTATGCTGGCAGCGTCCAAGATGCAGCTTCTGGTTTTTTTTCTGCATTAACATCTCGGGTTGCATTTCATTTTCTTAGTACTTATTTTAATATCTTTAGTTTTTTGTATTTCGGTCTTACTGTAATTTACCTGCTGTGGGCTCAGAGTTATTTTCCCTGATTTTATTTCATATAAACGTGTTTTTCAACCAAACGGTGAGGACTTACCTTCTTCCTTCAACTTCAGAATAGTTGCATGAAGTATACAGGGCAGGAGGTGACGGGCCAGGTCTGCAGGTTTCTGCATCGCCATGTAGTGCAGAACCTAAAGACAAACCCCCAAAAAGTTTAGTCTTCCTGGCTTCTGTTTTCTTTTTGCTCTTTCAGATCAACAGAATATTTTTGCACAGCCAACAGGCTGCCTCTGAAGAAGACTCCAGATAAACGGTGACCTTTCTCTATGATGGTTATTCACAGAGGGACCGGTCATACCCAGATCTTTAAATCTGTCATAAGACTATCAGTGAGCATTATTTTTAACTTTCTCTTTTTGGATAAACAATGTCTTTAAAAGACAGGCAACATTTTCAGTGATGGTGCAAACTGGAGCTCCGAGCTCTGCTTTCATATGTGCAGGAAGAACATGCAAACGCTTGGCAGGGACCTGCCCGGGTCCTAACCCCAGTTACTGTTTGTCCCTTTCCCATAAAGCCGACCGGATCATTAATAGAAGCTGGTTTAAAGTTGTTCTTCATTTAACACCATCACACCACAGAGAGCTGCTGTGTGTCAGTTAAACATCGTGTGTGACAGCATCAGATCCTTTTTCATCAACATGTGAAAATGCTTCAACATGTCTGTGAGCACAGATCTGTGTTAAACTGACTTCTCCAACATACATGAGCCAAAACGGTCCCATGGCAGAAGCTGATCCTGAAAATCAGCAGAAACATTCATGAAAACACTTTGTGATCCACTTAGTAAACACGTTTGGCTTAAAAACACGCATGCGGCAAAACGAACGACCTGCTTCAGACCTTCTCGGCCTCCTTGGTGTCATCAAAAAGTATTTTTTTGCGTCGTGCAGGTGTGACCCTGGCAGTCTCCCAAGCCTCCACCCACATGTTGCCTGGGATCTTCATCCTGGGACTGAGTGTCCCCGTCACCATCGTGTTGCCCTTCTCATCGACCACTTCCTCTTCTACGTAATCCCGAGGTGAATACCAGCGTACAAAATCCTCCAGGACACAGCCGGGGTTGACTGCCTGTGGACAGAGACACAAACTCGTACTTTAAATGAAGTAATGTGTAAATATATTCACTGACACCTCATGCTGGCACTGACGACTGTAACAGGGCCCACTCACGACACCACTGCATTCATGGACCCAAGCACACCAGGTTGTCACTGAACATAAAATGTCATTTAGGCATCAAAACGATTTCCTTCTGTTCAGGACTGGAAGTAAATACGTGTGATCTGGCAACAAAAATGTTTTACTTTTTTGTGTAAGAGTAAATCTGAAAATCTATGAATAACAAATCAATTGTATTTTAGTTTTAAAACCAGTTCAGACTGAATAAAGAGCTCGTCCACACTGGATCAGAAACATAGAGACATGGTGGGAATAACCAACACTGTAGATTCAGGGCAGCTGCAGCATGACTTACACTGTGTGCTGGTCATTATCACTGCATTACTGCCTCAGGTCTGCAGGTCTCTGCAAAGACAAGGTTCAAATAACCTCTGAAGATGATTTATAAAACTGCAATGAGCTGTTTGAAAACTGATGACCACGTGATCGTCTGGTGATCAGAGGT
Organism: Aulonocara stuartgranti; assembly: GCF_965226115.1. Taxonomy (NCBI): domain Eukaryota; kingdom Metazoa; phylum Chordata; class Actinopteri; order Cichliformes; family Cichlidae; genus Aulonocara; species Aulonocara stuartgranti. Next base: position 19,965,423 of record NC_138956.1, read on the forward strand.
TTCTGCACTCACGTAGCTTCTCCCAGCATGACTGCATCCATCATGCCACACGTGTCAGTGACAGAGTCACAGCTTTCCACAGCGTAGGCTGATCAACAGTCCTCTTATTTCACACTAGTTTACTTGTAATAGCCTACATGACATTTTTTATTAATTCATTAATATCCCATTCATTAACTGCACAGAGAAGACGTCGTTTTCTTTAAGCTAACAGTATTATTAAAGTTCTTCATGACTGGGCCCTGTTACGAGTTCAAAATTGGGGATGGAGACAAGAGAAAAAACCACAATAACAACACTGGTCCGGCCGAGTTAAGTCAAACGATGATTTTAATAGTCACACGCGTGGGAGATGGACACTGTATGCAGACAGCCTCAGATCTCAAAATGGTGGAGCATTGATCAAACTCTTATAGCCTCTGGTGCCCCCACCTTATCATAAAAGCCTAAACATTCACATGCTTTTCTCTCACATGGCGCCTAAGCTACGACCTTGGCTCCCCGTTTATCTGCTCCTGCTGAGATGGGGCAGAAAACTCCAGCATGTTCCGTTCTCTTCTAATCAGACAAATAAGGCGATGACTTTCTGCAAACAGTATTTCTTATAACATCATAAAACAATATCATTCATCCAGAATAAATCAGCAGTCTAATGTAATACAAATCAGTTTAACTAATGCAATAGTTATCAGCTTCTTCTAATTCAGGAGAATAATGCCAACTAAGACTACATAATAATTCACAATCTTTAATTAGGGGTATAACATGGCATAAAATAATATTATAATCTAACACTCCCCCTGATGAGCTCGTTAGAATAATGAGCTCACCAACACCCTGTAATCCAGTGTGTCCGGGTTCATCTCTTCTCACTCCCGAGGTCCTTTGTCCCCCTGATGGGCGAACCATATGTGAGAGGACCTCTGTGTTTGCGCAGTTCAGATGTAAGAAAAACTATTATTCCAACAGTAGCAGGTACAGATGACACTCCCCAGTCCTCCCACAGCTTTATTTGGTGCTACCTTATACCCTTCAGACGTATTCAGACTAGAACCTCTGTCCAAGGAGCTTTTAGCCTTTATTTTATTGCTGCAGCTACCAGTGTCTTCCAGTTGGGTGATCCTCTGCTCTTCTTTCTTCAACCTCAGGGGTTAGACAACCCTTCAGTCGTGGCACAGATCAGGGGATTATTCTGCCCCGATTTCAAACAACGATCTGTGTATCCTCGGGTCCTGTGTCTCCTGTATATCCTCCAGAAAAAGGAACAGGAACGCGTCCCCCTTTTTCCCCAAGAGCCTCTCGAACCTCGTTGGTCTGGTGTTCCTGGATTTCCGCCAACCCCTTCATGGTTATTGCTGTGTTTATGGGATCCATCCTTTTGAGGTGACTAGCTGGAGCCCAAACGCCATGACACTTGGACCCAGTTAGTGTCTCGGCAGTCACTGTGTCTGTCTCTGCTGCGAAGGATCCTCGCATCTCTGTGACCTCGTCTGGTGTCTGTTCCTTTCTCTGTAAGAGACAGAAAACCAAAACACCTCTCTTCCTAACCCTAATAATCTAATGTTGTTATCTACTGACCTTCTAGTGATTCAGATTTGGTTTAGAATATTCAGAATGTCCCAGGGACTTATTCTAATCATATCCTATGTGTGTGTAAGCGTGTTTGCATTTAGCCCTCTGCACTCAAGGCATTTCCTACACTTTATCAGTCCGGACCATCACGCCGAACGAAGCTTATGACCTTCAAAAGGCCGAGTGCCAACTCATTATAAGCACATTTGCAAGGTGTGTCTGAAAATTATTAAAACCACTCATATTGAGAAAAGACATCAAAAAAGAAATTAGCCATTTTTAACTCTCACATTTGCCCCCCAAAAATCATGTGTTTGCTTCCACCTACTGTCCCTTATGGAGACACAATATTGCAGCTACAAGGTCTCCCAGGTTGTTAAGTTGATCTGCGTGTAACGCTCTGACTCAAGTATATAATCTTAAAAGAATGTCGTTTAATTAACTACCACTACTTAAAACTTAACTTAAAGATATAATTGAATAAAAGATCACAAAGAATAACATGATATCAGTGTTATGTAAGCGCGTGCGGCCTTCTATGCTCGAAGTCACTCCACGCCATAGATCAGCCAAACATCGCGTTGACTGTAGCTTTTAACCCTTATTAACTTGAGCACAACTCTATAATGAGCAACAAACTGCAATATGTCTGAAAATGATCATGGTTACACCTGCAATAGAAGATCATATGATTATCCTGACACCTGTGAATATACGATTAAGAATAGAAGATTAACCTGCGGTTATAACAATCACTGGAACACAAATGTTAGTACAATGTCAAAAGCTTCAATAAATGTTTAATGCAATGCTTGTTATATGATTCTGATGCAATAATAATGCTGATGCTAAAATAACAGTAGAACACCCCCTTTATCCCGTTTAACTTGACACATAAACGTTTATAAATGCCTCTTTTAAATTTTATTTCCCCTGTTTTCCCCTCACTGACCACAGCAGGGGAAACTTAGTTTTGAATCAACCATGAATCCAGCTCACCGGATTCATCCCTGAGCCCCACCGTCACTGGGGTCTGACAGGGTGGCGCTGCATACTCTTCCTTTAATGTCACTATTTTCAACCTGTTAATTAGAGTGCTTAACCATGAAGTAAACTACGTCCACAACAAGTCAATACAGCTGTAAAGGTGGCCAATTATCAATCTATTACCAATCAATAACAACAGATAGCTTATGTTTTATGCATGCTTTCAGTCAACCACTCACCCAGAGGATCTCCAATCCCAGAAAATTCCTTCTCCTCATTTAATGAGTCTGTCCTCCTTCCATGCCCTGGTAACTGGTCCACCCAGAGCCATATGATCTCGAAATATACGTACAACAAGCCAAACCACACCTTGGTCACACCAACCCTTTTCCGCCCTGAAGATGTTCAACGCCATCTTAGTCTGGACTGTCAAAGGTAACTTTAACGCTGACTGTTCCGACAATCCATTTTATAACGTTTCCTGGTCAGATTTGCCAATCTCTGCACCAGGGTTTTAATTGTTTTGCAATGTTCATTAGTTTTTATTTTTATTTAGTTTCGACTCCAGATTTTCAATTTTATACCAGTTGTAATTAGTTTTTACCAATTCTTTGCTAGTTTAGTCTAGTTTTTTTTTTCTGAAAATCGTTAGTTTTCAGCTTAGTTCTGATTAGCACCAGTTATAGTTTTAGTAGTGTCTTGCAAAAATTAAGTGTAACCAAATCCCAGTTCCATCATATCAGTCATGCTCTTCTGCTTATCCTTGGGTATTGAGACTATTAACTCTTGCAGCACCGGGTGCGCCTAATTTTGGTTCAAGTGAATTGATAAACTTTTTGAAGGCGATTGACTCACACAGTTATTTAGATGTCCCAGTCCTGTTGTCTTGGGATGCATCACGCTGCCTTACCTGGTGTTAGCTGTTTTCTGGGGATGCGGGTTGAGTGGGGGAGCTCTTCAAGGAGGGGGAGTGTGCTCCCCCTGATGAGCTCTTCAAGATAAGCTAAGTTAACCTTCTTGTGTGAGCTTTTCAAGTGCACTTCAAGGTGCACTTCAACCCCCTGATGACCCAGTACTTCATTTTTGCGCACTGTAGTACACATTTAGTTTTTGCTTGTAGCTCTCATACTCTACTTGCCACTCATCTAAGTCCTGATGTTTCTTAAACAGGACAACAGTACCTTTAAAATTATATCACATGTGTGGGGGTGTGGCCTTGCCAATTGTTTTTCAAAATGGCTGGCATGCCCACAAGCACATTTTCTGGAAGAAAGAAAGGTAAGCTTGATATTTACATTTAAAATGTTTTGTTAAACTCAGATTTTTATTAATTTTCAAAAATAAACATCTAGTAAATAATTTGAGGGGTCTTTAAGAATTAAGCTTATTTAGTTTCACAGAGGAAATGACTAATTTATTACTGTGTACTCTAGTGCACGTCAGGACTTTGTACTTATATTTATTTCACTTTTTCCTAGTAAACAACTCTTTAACAAAGGCGGAGAGAATTCTTAACAGAATAATTGAGCGAGATTCAGACATAGATTCTTCAGAAGATGAGAGTCATGTGAGCCAGATAGGAGAGGGTGAGAACCCAGGAGGAGCCACACAAAGATTATCGAGATGCAGTGGCAGATGTAATAGAGAAAAACACAGGGCCACCTGAAATCTGTCGTCCTATCTGGTCCAAAACCAACATGTAGGAGAATCTGGAATTTTTGATTTTGAGTTAAAAATAAAATATGGGTAAAATGCAGAAATGTTTTCCAGTAAAGTAAAAAATAAGAGTTGCATTTATAGCTGAATCCATGACACCTAATTGTTTCTACAAGATCACGTCGTTGCTAAAAGTTATCAGTGATCTCAATGTGCGAAAATAACTCACAGTATCTTGGCTGAGAAACCTGGGACAAACATGTGAACAAGACCTGAATAATACCAGTAATGAAGAGTTCTCTCCAAAAGTCAAGAAAAGGAAGCCCCAATCAGATGAGAGTGTAGCAAAATATGGTTCACTCCACTTGCCTGAAATGGTTAACAGTCCAAGGCATTTCAGTTGTAGAATGGTTGGGTGCAACAGTAAAACATATGTGAGATGTGGGAAGTGCCAAATGTTCCTTTGTGTCTCCAAATAAAAAATCACAGTACTTCCTCAGATATCATAAATGAATTGACTTTTGTGAAATAGAAAGCCCAGTGCAATAACTTGTTCCTGAACCAATGGCTTACAGCTAGTGAAGTGTCAGTGACTACTAAGTTGATCCCTGATCTACATTTTTATGATATTGTTATATAAATACGTTTTAATATCCTGCTTACAAAAATTTCAGTGGAGCTTTTAATTTTCTTAAATAGCTCTTGAATGTTATTAGTTTCACATTCATGATCAATGAACTCCCCTTGTGCACTGTAGTGCACATGTTGTAAAATTTAAATAAAATTAGTTAAAAACAATTTTGTTTTTGTAATGTGTTTTTTTTACCGTCCCAACACTTGATTTATCTTAAAGAAAAAAGAAAAAGAAAAAATGAAAATACTTTTCCTTTTTTTTTCTTCTTTCCCTGGGCCTCAGGAGGACATTGTGTCTCTTTCCACTACAAGCCACTTGCTATATCTAAAAAACAGTCATATTCAAAGTAATCCCAAATTGGACTCTGGAGCTTTCTCCTGACTTTTCCTGACATGATTCTGCGCGTGGACGGAGCAGCAACACAGACGACTCAACTAACGTACTGCCTTGACTTCTATTGCAGGGCACGCGCACATCAATGAAACTAAACACATTTTGCTATAAATCCAGTCAATTTTAGTTAGTTTTGTGAACATTCATTACAGTTTTAGTTAGTTTTCCTTTTTTGTTTTGATTTTATTTCCGTTAACGCAAATGTTTTTTCACTTGTAGTTTTCGTTATTTCATTTTTTTTCTTTAATAATAATAACCTTGCTCTGCACACTGGAATAAACATAATCAACATGATCCACATTTTACTGCGTGTCAATGCACCATCTTATCGATTCAAGTGCTCCATCCTTATGTGGTGTGTGACATTATGTTTATCTAAACCTCCACTCTGTCTCTAAATGTTTGAAGAATTTTTCAAGTTCGGGGACACATTTTAAGAATTTGACCATAAGTGAAAGTTATGGCGTTATCACCCCCTTTGGGGCTTACCTTTCCCAGTTTTGATGATATTCCTCCCCATTCTCTATTCTTTGCAAGTACTCCTTTTAGGTGGTGAGAAACTGTTGGTGTGGTCAAGTGGGTGCTGTAAAAACAAAAGCTCAGGACAGAACAGTCACCAGTCATGTACTTCATACGAAATTAGCATATATCGAACTTTATATTGATCCCCTGAGTGTAATGGTACATTTGAATTTGAATTTCTCAAAGTTAAACAGAATATTTTTCTTTATCTTGCTCTTGTTCTTGTGCAGCACCACCCCTCAGCACATGCCCCTGTCGGTTCTATCTTACTTTTAAATTGCTGACTATTTCAAGAAAGCACCCAAAAGGCGGGGACCAGTGTTTATCATTACATATCTCCATTTTGAGTGTGGCAAGTCTATCATTCCCCTGTTATTCATAGACCTCAATGGAGGGGTTTTTTTTTTTGTTTTTTTTTACCTCTATAAAAGTTGATTGACTCTTTACAGTGGCCCGCCATGGTTAATAATAACATGCTCAGTCATGAGTGGAATCAAACCTTTTCTTCACTTTAGCAACCAAAGGGTTAAGTCTGCAGTTCACACTCCTGTGAAGCTACAGCATTAGCCCCCTTAGTCTCTGTCAACCCTCTGTCCTTGCAAAAACAAAACAAAGCAAGACAAAACATCCACCCTTCTTTTACAGGCTGGGTGAATTGTCTGTGGACATCTACTAATCCTAAAGTCAGTACCGTTTTTGTCTCAGTACCAAGTCAGTTAAAACTTTTAGTCGTCAGTCCGTCACAGTCCAGTCACATGCATACATCCACACACATTCATACCAGATATTGCTGATAATGGAGTCTCACGCGTAACCTATTCGAGGCTCCATCACCAGCAAGATGACGTCATCATTTTAAAGGAAACAGTTCCTTGTTTGTTTTTTCCTTCTTTGGACTGGATTGACTCGCTGCAATCCTTTTAAGCTCAGGACTTCTCATTCGATCAGTGTCCCATATAAGTGAATTTCTCCCAAGCCCATTATAATCATGGAGAAAAATACTTTGCGACTGTTTTCAGTAAGAATATTTTATAGCGCTTTAAAGTTCAATCTCTCAGGCCTGGATTAAAGAGCTGATTTGTTAAATCAGGAACTCACAAAATACCAAAATATCACCACCGGTGGATCACACCTCTCTGATGTTCTTATCTCAGTGCACTGTAACAAAAGCAAAAACAAACGTAAACAATAAAATACTCATATAGTAACAAATACTGGGGCCCATTGCAAACATGTCCAAGCATAAAACCATCCTTCTCTCTCTTAGAGAAAGAGAACAATCCAAACCTCACTGATAGAATCAACCTAGTGTCAAACAAAACCCAAAGATCAACCAAAACTTCACCAGAAAGTTTTTCTCCCTCCCGGGACAATATTGTGTAAGCATACAGGTACCGTAACTCCTTTTTGCACTGACAAAAACATGTTGGATTGACTTAATTCAATAGTGGACACTGGTTGCACACAAATGCTTTGCTTTGGCAGAAACGTAAACAACTGAGTCAAATCAACACAACCTTTTCATATTCTCTCCAAAATAAAACTCACCCCGTTAATTCATCATTTTCACTCTGTACCACTGCTCCTTATCAGGCTGTGTGAAGCACAGTAAACAATTCAGTGGAGGCCTTAAGCCATAAACAGACATCACGCACAGACATTGTTTTCACAACCCAACTGCTTTAGACCTTGTCCCCTAAATCTACACAAATGCCCTCTGGGTGGCATGAAATGCATTTAACCAATAAACAATCAATGGGTTCTTGTTGTTGTAACCGACTCCGTATTTGGATGTTTGTGTGCAGCTTTTGTTAGGAAAGCATTCTTCAAATTCAAATTCAAATTCAAATTCAAATTTTATTTGTCACGTACACAGTCATACACAGTACGATATGTAGTGAAATGCTTGGACAACTGCTCGTGACCTAAAGAGAACAAAAAAGGAAAAGGCTATGAATAAGATAGGAAATAAATATGAAAAATTAAAAAGGGTAAATTTAACTAGGAAGGAATAAAATATAAATTAAGGTTAAAAATGAAATAACTGTACAACACAAATTAGAATGAAGGGTAAATTTAACTGGGAAGAATAAGATAAAGATAAATATATAAATTAAAGTTGAAAATAAAATAACTGTACAACAAAATACACAATACACAATATAGAACTATATAAGAATGTATGAAGAAATCTAAATATAAATAAATATATACACAATAACAGCAGCTGTACAAGTATTAACCGGAAATGAAGAATATAGTGACCAGTGTTGTGCAAAACCAAAGTCCAGTTCATTGCATCAGCGTGTGTGTGTGTATCACTCTTCATTGCACAAGCTTGTGAATGTGTGTGTCATTTCTCAGTGAATTGAATCAGCATTTCGATTTGTGCACGTGTGTGTGTGTCATTTCTCACTCAATCAACGAGTGCATATGTGTGTTTCACTTCATTCTGAGTCAGTGCATGTGGATGTGTGTGTTTGTGTGGGTGTTTGTGTTCATCACTTTCCTGTTCTGGTGTTCTGGGTAAACCACGGCCTGAAGCGTGCCCTGGGGTCCTGCCCTCCTCCTTTTCAGTCCGTTTGCATCCGTTTGTGCTGCTGCTCAAAGTTCTGTCCATACTGGTTCTGGCCCCAATTGAGGCAGTGCTTTTCTCCAGTGTCCTGCATCTTCTCCTTGTTCCGCTCCTCCTTAACTTGACCCTTTTGCTTCTGTAGCTCCTTCAGGGCTTGCTCCTGCTGTTGGAGCTTTTTCGTCAGGTTTTTGCGACCTCCTGCTCCAGCAAGCTCCGGCCTGATTTCAAGTCCTGTGTCTGGGACTCCAAGCCTGATGGGTTCGATTATCAGCCAGCTCCTTCTGAGCCATGCTCAGTTCCTGCTCTGATGCCTTGAGCTCTTACTGAGGGCAGAAACCTCAGAGTCTTTTCCGTACAAGTCAGATTGAAGTCCATTGATGTTTCCCTTGCTTTGCTCCACGGCCTTCTACAGCTCTGCTGTTCGGCTCTTCTCAGAGGTCAGCTCCTGGCCAAGCCCCGACACCTGTGCCTTCAGCTTATTTTCTCCTGGTGCTTTTGTTCATTCCGAGGTGCCTCCTGACCTCAGTTACTCCTCCTGTCTCTGGCACGCCCTTTTTGCTGCCCGATCATCCGTGTTGGTCCGTCACTGTCCTGCACAGTTTTAATGCAGAGTTGTTAAGGTCAGCATTGTCTTGCTCGGCCTCACTTTTCCTCCGGGCTTAATGGGCGTCTCGTCACAGCTCTGTCAGCTGAAGCTGTCTGGAAATCTCCCCCGTGTAGTGAAACGGGCCTTGGATTTAACGCTCTCCGTCTCCGCTGCATGAGATCGTTTTCCTGCAGCACTGTTGACATTTTCAGGTTGTTGTTGTGGGTCCAGCTGCTGTAGCATTTGGTCAGGGTCACATTAAGGAAGAAGACATTAGAGGTTACTTTGGGCAGTCACAACAAAATGAGATTTCAAAGTAAGAGCCTTGCAATCCCCAACAGATTGAAAACAAAGAAAGAAAGAAACTTACCTGACATGGATCTCCTTGTGACAAATCCAACATGTGGAAGAGGAAGCCGAGTTCACAAGCCAAACAAAACTCCTTGTGGCACAAATGATTCTGAACAAGGCAGCGAACTGGCAGTATAACACCTAAGATGCAAACATAAAAGACCCATGGAACATTTGACAAATTGTCTCATATTAAAAATTAAATGTACACATTGTGAATCTTCAGCTTCTTACCTGGATCATGCAGTTACAGTAGGCGTTGGGAATCTGCGGCTCCAGGCCAGCAAACAACGTCCTGTTGTAATGTTTGAAGTCAAAATCTTCCCGTCCACGTTTAGAGTATTTAATTGTCACCTGAAGCACAACAAACACATCTTCGTCACATGTTTGGGAAATCAAAGCTTGTAGCAACACTCTAGAAATTGTTACATATCATATTTAACTGTATCTCTATGAACACCAGGGTGAAACATAACAAGTCCAACCTTTCTGTACTTTTCGGGAACAGTGTGAAGGAGCGGCTCTTCATCACTCTCTGTTAGAGATTCAGGGATGTGGTTGTAATAACCAGGTGACTCTTCTTTATTTGCAGGGACCTGCAAACAACAAACAGGAAAAAAAAACTTAAAATACACCACGTGGAGATGGGTTTAACTTTTTTTGTAAATTTATTACAATATTGTAAAAATTACAGTTTAAAAGAGCAACAAGTTTTTTTACATACCTGGTTACAGGGGCAGGCGGAAGGATTCTCCACAAAACTGTTGAAGCCAACAGTTTCAATAGTTTGTGGGATTTCTGGGTCCATCCCAGAAGCCCACCTGTTGAAAAGAAACATGTTTTAGATCGGTGGACAAGGAAGAGAAAGACGAGAGAAGTTGGGAAGAGGCTCCACAAAGGAGATGGAAAGAAAATAGATGGAACAGAGAGAAAAGACACTAAAATTAACTGGATCACCTGCCAGGGGAAAAACATGCAAGAAGAGAACAACAAAGCAGGGAAACTACAGCAACAACCAACATAACCGTACATTACAGTGAATGCAAGACCGACAAGTTCAGCTCAGTTTTGATGTTCCATAACTGATCAGAATTATTCCTGATGAGCAGAAACAGAGAGACAGAGAGGGAGCGCAACCTTTCGATCATTATTATTTCGATACCTCTCTCATATTCAAAACATCAATGAAAGAATATCTGATTGGGACCTGATTGAAAAGCTGAGTAAAATGAGAAATGTATAAACAATTTGTTTCATTGTGCATATGGATGAAATATAATGTAGATAAATGGGACAAAGGTTGAACTGAATGTTAACATTCATCAGATCACAGCTCAGGTTGTGTCAAACCAGCAAGTAAAAACATTTTTGAGACACTAGAGGATGTTACCCTTCAGAGGTCCTAAATGTACTAAATGTAATTGATAAATATAAGTTATTAGCCAGTAAATGACTTGGCAATGTTCATGTAATACAAATTTATGTATTATATTTTTCCTGGAGGGCAACAAGTTGGCAGCTGCAGTGTAAGTCAGACTGTGAAATAAAAGATCAAAGAAGACTTAAACAGTATTTAAATATTCAGGCTTTTTCAACATTTAGACAAATTGTGTTTGAAACTCAAACTAATCTGCTGCACACTTTCTCTAACTCTGCTGTCACAAGGACAGATACAGGAAGTCGCTCAAACCACATGAAACTAATCTTTATAGTATTTGTTTTATTTTACTCCAGAAGCAAAAGATGTTTTCCAAAAATGGGACAAACTGTTGTTTAATTTTATGGTTGGTGTGGTCCTGAGAGTCGTTGAGCTTGTCTTTGTTTTTTAGGGTCACAGGTTTCAAGCTGGTATCAAGGTGTGAATCAGAAGGGTTAAATGAGCCCCGCCTGGTCTCCAACAACCCTGCCCCATAAAAGACTTTTTCTTTTGTTTCGGCCCAAATCATGTCTGTGGATCTTTTCTTTGTTAGTAACACTAAACATGTTAAAAGCTGAATTAAGGCTACACAGGGTTTATTTCCTCGCCCGATGAGTTAAATTCTTTACTAAAAAAGTTAAAAAGCTTAAATTTTCATGTTCTATTGCTGTGACACAGGTGAGTGGGTCAAACATGAAACAGGAAGTTGACCCAGAAAAGCACAGGCTGAGGAAAATGACTTAAGTGTCTTTATTGTAAGATCATAAACTTGTTATAACTAGTTTGTTGAATAAACTGATGGAAACAGGAACATGATGAAATCAATAAAAGTGCTCATTTTTGTGTTTTTGAATGTTGGTTGTCATTTATTTTATTCACACAAATGCAGTTTGGATAAGTGCTGATGGTCCTTTGTTAATTAAAACCAAACAATCACCATTCCAAGGTTAATCAATACCACTGAAACAGATAACAGACAATAGCTGAAACTATCTTTAATCAACAGTCAACTATTAGCTTCAATTAAACTGACTCAACCAATGAGAGCATCAAATTTGGATTATATGGTTTCAGCTAGGACTAAACCAAAAGTTGTATTTTTCATTAAGTGGATGAGAAAATAAAGCCTGTAAAGTTTAAAACTTTAATTTCATTTAATCAATGTTGAACTCTGAGATTAATCCAGTCAATTTTTATTTTAATATCTATATGGATCCATTTCCACAACTTTTTGATCACCACTTCAGAACAACAACTACCTGGATACACAGGATCAAGACTGAACTCTGACATTAATCCAGTGAATTTTAACAACAGTCACGCTAAAGGACCATTTAATTGATTAAATCATGGTTAGTTTGTTACAATATGTGTAACATAACTGTTGTCCAACATGCAGCAAATTTGTTGGAGAAGCTCAGAAGAATCAAACTCAACATCTGGTGCATCTCGGACACCAAGGAATTTGGTGCTTTTGACGACCTGTTGACGACGGCTGTTAATCAAGGTGTGGATTAAGCGTGCTAAACGAGGTCCTCCCAGTCTGATCAAACTCATTATCTTGGTGCAATTCAGAAACAATACGCTCAGGCAAAAACTGGGTCGACCCCCCTCTGACACCTTAATGTGGGCTTAATGATGATATGATGCCCACGTCTCCTAAAGAATTCACACCTGTATTCATGTAAACTCAGCCGCACTCACCTTGATTCAGACCCTGAAACCTGTGAGCCTAACGTTTAATGCAGGAACAGTCAACGACTCTTAGGACCGCCTTGAATCCCAGTGGAGGTTAAATACGTGGCTCTATCCATCAGACTTTAGATCTGGACTCCAGTTTTCTGCATTTCAAGAGATTGGGATTAAACCTGCAAGTACTACTATTTACAGAAGTTCCAGTTCCTCTGCAGGCTGATTTAGCTGAAGAAGATTTTTGAAGCTCTCAGCACAAGATTAGGTGAATACTGGGCCAACCATCACAGGACTATGAACTCTCTTCACTGGACTCCTCACTGGTCTCCTCAGTGGACTCCTGGGGGACTGGAGCCCTCCATGAACTCATATCTGAATCCAAACCTCCACCAAGACGTGGGAGTGTACACACAGGAGCTGGCTGTGACCGTTCCTGAGCCTGTGCACGTAAGGAAGGGGATTTTTTCTGAGCTGCACAGTAAAGTTTCAGAAGCTGGCATCCCCGTCACTGCAACACATTTTGACCTGCAGCGGGAAATGCTCTGGATGGGAAACTACACGGTAAGAGCCAAAATGATGCTTCAGCAGAGTTTGTTTCTTCTACATTCACCTTAAACGTTGCACTCTGTAATAATATTTGTGCCCTTCTCTTAGGGTCATGTAAAATCCTTCCTTGGACCTACGATGGCACACTACTCTTCTTTCCAAGTGCACGCAACTGATGCCATCAGACACATACAGAGTTTGGAAACAGGCGTGCTGTTCCTTTCTGAGTGCAACCTCAGATGTTACACTCGTGGAGGCCTCGTCATGTTTGATTATCGGTAAGTGTTACATTGACTGTTGATGAGCTGAAGCTGTGAAATTATTCCTTATGTTATTGAATTAATGGCCATTTTTGGTGCTTTGCAGGATGGAAGAAGGAGCTGATATGCACAGTCTCCTCATGACTGATAACATGCTGCTCATGGGGGGATTACAAAACTATGTGGTTGAAATTGACATGAACACACTTCAAGAAACTCAAAAAGTAAGACACCAGGCTTATGTTTATCAAAATCCACAACTATCTATGCTTACACCACTGGCACATCATACAACTGACTTCACAGCGAGTGTCTGACTGTCTGCTGTCTTGATTGTCCTTTCAGTTCACAGTGGAGGCACCTGGAGTGACAATAATGCGTCAGACCAATCGTTTCTTCGTCTTTGGGCATCCTTCTGGCAAAGTAAGTATCCCCTGATTGGATCAGTTTGATGAGGTTTGGTTTATATCTCTCTAACACTGACCCTCTGCTGATAACAGGTGACCCTTCGAGACTTGCGCACATTTAGGACACAAAAGTTTGACGCATTTCCTGGCGGCCTGTCACACTTTGATGTTCATGGAAACCTTTTGGCTGTGAGTGGGTTCTCCAGCCGAGGGCTGAATGAACGTTTCCTGATGGTGTATGACCTCCGCATGATGCGAGCTGCAACCCCCCTTTGGGTGCATGTGGATCCATTCTTTGTGCGCTTCCTTCCTACCTACACGTCACGGCTCGCAATCATCTCACAGACAGGTATGAAGCTGGCTTCAGGATTCTTTAGTCCAGTTTTCTGTAGCATAGTCTTACTATGTTTGGCCAATAAATGTGACACACAAAATCTTTGTGTGATTTGTGGCTTTGCTATAACTGCCTGCATTCTGTGTCTTTTTCCAGGTGAGTGTCAGTTCTGTGAGCCCACTGGCCTCGCCAACATGGCGGATATTTTCCACGTCAACACAAACGGCCACTTTCTCACAAGTTTTGAGGTCTCATCCAGCAAACAAGCCTTAGCCTTTGGAGATTCGGGGGGGTGTGTGCGTCTCTGGTCCGATACTCGGGACGTTATGTTTAACGTCTACTCCAGAGAGCCCTGCGTTGTGGATGCACAGCCTCAGCTGGCCTGGAATCATAACCTGCAGCCCTGCTCTCCCATCCCCACTGCCCAGGCTACACCCAGCTCAAGGTAACACAATCACTAACGAGACTGAAGAGTTTGCATTAGAGCGTTCATACATATTGTTTTCAGATTCAATAAAAGTTTGTAAGATAATGTCGAGTCTTCCCCAGTTGATATAAATGGTTAGAGTCTCACGTAGTTCCCATTAAAGGTTTCCATCTAAAACATGTTTCTTTTTAACAGGTGGGCTCCTGGGATGGACCCAGAAATCCCACAAACTATTGAAACTGTTGGCTTCAACAGTTATGTGGAAAATCCTTCTGCCTGCCCCTGTAACCAGGTATGTAAAAAAAAACTTGTTTCTCTTTTAAACTGTCATTTTTACAATATTGTAATAAATTTACAAAAAAAAGTTAAACCCATCTCCACGTGGTGTATTTTAAGTTTTTTTTTCCTGTTTGTTGTTTGCAGGTCCCTGCAAATAAAGAAGGGTCACCTGGTTATTACAACCACATCCCTGAATCTCCAACAGAGAGTGATGAAGAGCCGCTCCTTCACATTGTTCCCGAAAAGTACAGAAAGGTTGGACTTGCTACGTTTCACCCTGGTGTTCATAGAGATACAGTTAAATATGACATGTAACAATTTCTAGAGTGTTGCTACAAGCTTTGATTTCCCAAACATGTGACGAAGATGTGTTTGTTGTGCTTCAGGTGACAATTAAATACTCTAAACGTGGACGGGAAGATTTTGACTTCAAACATTACAACAGGACGTTGTTTGCTGGCCTGGAGCCGCAGATTCCCAACGCCTACTGTAACTGCATGATCCAGGTAAGAAGCTGAAGATTCACAATGTGTACATTTAATTTTTAATATGAGACAATTTGTCAAATGTTCCATGGGTCTTTTATGTTTGCATCTTAGGTGTTATACTTCCTGGAGCCAGTTCGCTGCCTTGTTCAGAATCATTTGTGCCACAAGGAGTTTTGTTTGGCTTGTGAACTCGGCTTCCTCTTCCACATGTTGGATTTGTCACAAGGAGATCCATGTCAGGTAAGTTTCTTTCTTTCTTTGTTTTCAATCTGTTGGGGATTGCAAGGCTCTTACTTTGAAATCTCATTTTGTTGTGACTGCCCAAAGTAACCTCTAATGTCTTCTTCCTTAAGGCCAGCAACTTCCTCAGAGCACTTCGAAACGTCCCTGAAGCCAAAGAGATGGGCCTGATCCTCTCAAACTGTGAGGAGACGACAGGAACAGTCGAGCTAGGTCGCTTAATCCAGAGATGGAATCACTTCATCCTCTACCAGCTCTTCCAGGAGACACAGGAGCAGGAGGATCCACGGGCCTACAGGACGACCAGGAGCAGGTAAAACACATCGTTGTTGACCTGCATTCTTACTGGACACTGTCCCAGTCTTATCATTATGTTTGTTTATAAATGCAGAGTTTTCCTTCTGGTTTCTGAAACTGTGATTTGTGTTTGTGTTGCAGTTCTCTGGGCTCCCCTGGCGACTCTGTCATTAGAGAGCTGTTTTGTTCTGAAGTTGAGAACCGCAGCCCGTGTCTCTGTGGCATAGAAACAGTCTACTCCTCCCTCATGTTGCTGTTCAACATGCATTACCCTGACTCTCAAGGTGAGTCTGAGAGCACTGAGAGCATGGATATCTGTGACTGTGAATTACTCTGTCTTTGAAACTTGAACTATTAATGATTACATAATGGTTTGAATTAATTTAGTTTTTGAATGAGCAGAGGGAAATATCTGCTTGATTTGATGTATACACTGATATTCATTGTACTTTGACACTTCAGGAGAAAGAATAAAGGAGCACGACTTTGCTGAGATCCTGAAGAAAAGCATCTGCCTGCAGCAGAGATCTCACACATGGTGTGGAAACTGTGACAAGTATCACAGTGAGTTACAGCTTTCATTCACTCATAATGACAATTCATTTATGGTTGATTGTTACCTGTTGTGCAGGGTAATCATTTCTTTGTGTTACACTGTAGGTGCAGACACGCAACATTCGACGTCTCCCAGATGTTTTGGTGATAAACTGTGAGGTGAACAGCAGCAAAGAGGCTGAATTCTGGAAGGTTCAGGCCGAGGTAAGCCACTGATTCACCGTGTTTAAATACAGTTAAAAGAAACAAAGAAACTGATTTATCTGTTCATTATTTACATGATTGCCCATGTTTCTGTTTTTATAGTACACCTTCAACAAATCCATGCAGAAGACAGATCAGGATCAGCGTCACGTGTGGATCCCCGCCACTCTCAAGATGTCCCTCAGCAAAAGTCAGAGACTGGAGATCAGCAGCTGGCCTGAGGGCGAGGAGGTGAGGACTTTAGATTTTCAGCTGATCTTTGCACTTGAAGAAATAATTGAGTAACTTTTCATCACCAAGTTAAAATTTCACTTCAAGATTAAAACCATATTTCCAGGAGCAATATTTTTAAAACATTATTACACTAATCTGTAGATATTGAACTATAGGTTGGTTTTAGTGTTTTTGTTTCTGTAACACATGAATTTTGTGAAATGAAAAAGTTTATCTTACAATTATTTGCACTTTCTATTACTAGTTAAGTGCTGCTGAACAGGCGGAGGGAGCTTCTCTGTATGACTTGGTGGCCACGGTGCCGCACATCCTGGACGCTGGCGCGGGTGGTAATCTGGTCGCACACATCAAAGTGGGTGAGACCTACCATCAAAGAAAAGAGGTGAGCGACGCTTAGATAAGAAAAGTTTGACATCTGCTGACTACAAAAAGTTTCATTTTTAACATTCAAAATGATTTTATTATTTCAGGGAGTCTCTCGCCAGCAGTGGTACCTCTTCAATGACTTCCTCATTGAGCCGATTGAGCAGGTAAGGATCCTAGATAAGATTCCTGCTTGTTTATTCATGCTAACTTTAATGTGTGCAGTCATTTAAAAATGTTTCTCCTTTTGTTTTCAGACTGAGGCTGCACAGTTTGATGTGAACTGGAAAGTGCCAGCCATCCTGTGTTACGCCAAGAGAAACTACCACACCAAATACGACCTCCGCAGTGAGTGTCAGCACAATCAGTCTGAAGTCAAATCTGACTTATATCGGACTGAGAAGCAGAGCAAGACAGACGCCACTTTCATCCCACTCACAGTCAGTGAGATGCCGCAGGCTGGTGACCTGGTGGGGCTGGACGCTGAGTTTGTAAAGCTCAGTGAGGTAAGTCTGGCTATGATACCATCATTTATTATAATATAGGATCAAAAACAATTTTAAATATTCCTAGTACATATTTTCAGTAGTTCAGCTAATCTGACTCAAGTATTTAAAACAAATTTGACCCCTGAATGTGTGCGTTTGCAGGAGGAAGCAGTGCTGCATAGCGACGGCACCAAATCGACCATCACGCCCAGTCAGATGTCTGTGGCCAGGATCACCTGTGTGAGGGGTCAGGGGCCCAACGAGGGGGTCCCCTTCATCGATGACTACATCTCCACTCAGGAGCAGGTGAGAAGCTGCAGAGAGAAAAGACCACGATGACCTAAAAGAATGAATATATAATGTTTCAAGGATCCACCCGCTAACTTGTCAATTTGTTCTTCCAGGTGGTTGACTATTTGACAAAATACTCTGGAATCGAACCTGGAGACCTGGATGCCACAGTATCCTCTAAGCACGTGACCACGCTGAAGTCGACCTACCTGAAGCTACGCTTCCTCATCGATGCAGGAGTTCGCTTCGTCGGCCACGGCCTGCAGAATGACTTTCGTGTCATTAATTTAGTGGTACGTTATTTCATCAGTTTTAAATTTCAAATTAGTTCATATCGTTTAAAGATGTGATTTTTTTTTATAGATGTGCTTTGATTTTAATGTTTTTTATTTTCTGTTTCTTAAGGTTCCCAAAGATCAAGTTATCGACACCGTGCACCTCTTCCGATTGCCCTACAAGAGGATGATTTCTCTGAAATTCCTTGCTTGGTATTTTCTTGGTAAGTTAGTAGAAACAAAAAAAACAAAATCAAATCCAAATAATCCAAATATGAGTCTGTAATCGAATTAAATCACATTATTACAGCGAGAGGGATTAGGATCCAAATATGTAAACTGGATAATCCGCTCATGTTACCGAAGTCAGTATAGTTCATGATGTTTTAGTTGTCATCAAACTCATCTTGGAATTAAATCTGAACAACAAAGTATTTAGAGGCTTTTTTGAGTTCATGCACTAAAGCGTACGTGTTAATTCCTCATATCCACACTGTAATCTGAAGCTGAACACTTTCATTTTAATCATTCCTGACCTTTTTTTCATGTCCACAGGCCTCAACATCCAGGGAGAAACCCACGACAGCACGGAGGACTCATGCACGGCCCTGAAGCTTTACAGGAAGTACCTGGAGCTGTATCAGGAAGGAGGGAATCATTACGTGACGAAAGTGCTCTACGAAGTCTACGACAAAGGCTTCCAGCTGAACTGGAAAGTCCCGGATTCGGACATGAGATAGTCCGTCTGAGTGGACTGAATGCACTCTCCTTCCATCCACGGGTGCTGCTGTGCTTCCCTCTGTGATGGGACTGTGAGCAACACCATGACCTGAGGATGCTCGGGCTGCTTATTTTGTATCATATTTTATAGTTATTTGCTTTGAGTCAGTGACTCAGTTGTTTTTATCATATCTAAATATAAGCTTTTTATTTCAGAGAGGTTTAGGGGGGGAAAGTGATCATTCAAAATATGAATTTGAAGCATTTTGTTTTTGTTTTAAAGGAAAAAGTCAAACTTGTTGCATGTAAATGAAGTCATCCTGAGCACTGTAAAATGTTTGTTGTTTGATACCAGGAAGTGGAGAATGTGCACGAATCCATGAAAATCTTGATTAAAACAGATTCCAACCACAATGAATTTAGTTTGTTTTTTTTCACCAGATTCTGTGAAATCTGTTGCACTGTTCATTTTCCAGCTAACTTTTTGCAGCTTTCTCAGAATTCAGATCAACGTTCAATTTTTCAAAAGCTGTTATTTCTCTTCTATAAATGACACATTTAGCAAGTTTGAAAAAATTGTCCTCAATATTTCACCTCGACATCTTTAAAATGCTCTAACTGGTAAGGACTGTGCTTCAAGTGCAGCATTTACAGCCACCACCAAAAGTAGTAACTATACTTTAATAGATGTGCTTCATTTAATAAAGCTTTAAGTCACATTTGAATGATTTTTTGATATAATGGTGCCCTCTGCTGGATAATATGCACACTCTTACCGCTCACTCTTACAGTTGTTTTTAAAGGTTTATGTCATTATTTTCATTGTTTTTCGGCTTGTTTTGTTTTGGGAACCATAAAATGAAATTGTTTGAACTCCTTGTCTGGTCTTACCAACAACTCTACAAGTAAAACTAAACATACAGTTAGTAATGATCCAGGAGATATGTTAAAAAACTACACAACACAGTTATTTCAATGTTCCACGAAAGAATGTGTAAATCTACACAGAGTATAGTAATCCTGTTCAGCTGGATATGTGGAGGTCAGGGATGAATGTGTTGTGTAGTCTCAATAATATTAAAGCAATAGTGTGATCACAATACTGATAACTGGGAAGCTTAAAAACGAGCTATTACAGTCTCAGAAATATTGTAATATCGACAATAATACTAAAATAAATCAGTACGAATATTGTTGTCAATATGTGGCGAGTAAGACAGTCAAGGCCTTTGAACCAGTTCAAGGCTCCGAAATCAACAGATTCTGTGAGAGAGAGGAAGCATTTTTTCAGGGGTATAAAAGTCCAAAGAAAGCCGTAACCTTTTCCGTGCCAGAGTATTGTTTAAACTTAAAAGTCAGTCAGAAGTCACCAAACACTCAGGACTCTTCAGAAGATCGTGAAGTAGACTTATAACACTACGAATGGCTGGTGTGAAGCTGATATCCAGGTCCAGATTTAGTAAGTAGAAATTTCCTTGGGGTGATGCACAGTGCGCTAATTCATGTGATTCATATACGAAGATGTAAATATTTAATTTCAACAATTCCCAGCCAAACGCAGCGCAAAGCAGCGGCTTACACATGAGCACATCCGCATCCACAGCAACAACCAACATAACCACAAGTAACAGTAAATAATAAATATTGAATGTTACTGAGCAGCACACAAGTCCGACAACACACACCTGTGTGCGTGTAGATCCATATATTCACAAGGGTTCTCCGTGTAACTGTCTAATAGTAGGTGTGGGGAGCCCTGCCCCCCAGGACATGAAGCAGGAATGGAGGAGATCAAGGCCCCAGACATCTACAAGCCCCCCAGAGCACGAGAGCAGTGTAGCAAAGTAACTGCGCGAATTGCTCGTTATTTTCTGCAGGCTGTGTGAGGCTGTGTCTTACTGGAGTCTGACACCGACAAGGTCACACTAACAGCTGCATTTTGATATTTGAATATCGTGGTTATGTTTTGACTGAGAGAAGAAAAAAAAACGAAGTAGAAGAAAATCGCTCCAATTTCAATTATGGGTCGATCTGTGTGAGGATATTAAAAAAGAAAAGTTCATCTCAGTTTTGCTGTTCCATAAAAGATCAGTATTATTTCTGAAGAGCAGAAATGGAGAGACAGAGAGGGAGCACAACATTTTGATCCCAACCCTCATATTTACCTATTAACAATTAAAGAATGCCTAATTGGGACCTGACTGAAAAGATGATTAAAATGAGAAATGGACCCTTTCATTCAAAGCAGGACACAAATGTGTTCAGTTAGTCACAGCTAAACATAAAAGTACAATAACAAAAATATGAGCAAAGATTGATGCTTGACTTTAATGGCAACTTTGACAATTAATTCTCATGGATTTCTGTCAATTTGCAAATTATATGTACTATGTATAAAATTTGTCTGTTTAATAAAAACAATTTGTTTTATTGTGCATATCTATGAAATATAATGTGGATAAATGGGACAAAGGTTGAACTGAATCTTAACATTTATCAGATCACAGGTGAGGCTGTGTTAAAGCAGCAAGGAAAACATTTTTTGAGACACTAGAGGATGTTGAATTTCAGAGGTCCTAAATATGCATTATTTAAAGGTCTTAAAGGTCTTCTGAGTTTTTGCTTTTTGGTTGTGCAAACAAACTAAATACAGGTATGTCTGTGAAGGTTCTCAGTCATCCAGGTCATCGTAGTCAAAGGAGCTTGCAAAGAAAAGCGTCTGGACTTCTTTAAGTTACTTGAAGACTGTGATGGCTGCACTTACAGCCACACAGTGGTAATACCCACCATGTTAGTGTAGAGGCTTATAAGTAACATTGCATTCACATTTCTTTCTTTAAATATAGGAATTTATTTACAGGACAATAAATAACTGGTTTTGGTTTAGTTAATTAATATATCCACATAACGCTGCATTCTAAAATAAGTGCACACATTTTAGTTTACACTGTTATGTATGATTAATCTTTTGTTTTCTGAGTTACCTTAGTTGCAGCTGTTCCAGTCCCTTGATTAAGGAGCCAAGAGGTGGAAAAGGGGCAGAGCGAGCTTTAAAGGAAGGCTACAAATTGGTTCACGCCATAACTCAGGACCATGGGGGGGGAATTGGAGTTCATTATGTTTGGTTTAGTTAGGTTTTGTGTGTTTTACCCCTTTTCCTGTTTTTGTGGGCTGATCAGCCACTATTTAAGTTTCCCCTTTGTCTCATTAAGTTAGGTCAGTTTGTTTGAGTTATCAGTTGTGTTGTTAACTTTGAGTAGAGTTTTGTTAGTTTGACCTCTTTTTATGGGCCCAAGATTTTGATTCTTTTTGCATGAGTTAACCAATTATGTTTTTTGGGTTAAATAAAAAATCATTTTTTGGACTTTAACCTGTGCCTAAGTTTCCTTCACTGCTCGGTCCATCACAAAGACGTTGTAGCCGGTGTATCAGAAAAACTCAGGAGAGTTTTCTCCAAGCATGACATCCTGGTGCATTTCAGACCCAGCAACACGCTCAGACAAAAACTGGTTCACCCGAAAGACAAAACGCCAAAACATATGAGTGTACAATGTGGTGTATGCTGTACAGTGCAACGAGGAATGCCGAGACCTCTTCATTGGAGAGACCAAACAGCCACTTCACAAGCGCATGGCACAACATAGAAGAGCCACCTCCACAGGACAAGACTCAGCAGTCCATCTGCATCTTAAGGATAAAGGACACTCTTTCGAGGATGCCAATGTTCACAGTTTGGACAGAGAGGACAGATGGTTTGAAAGAGGAGTGAAAGAAGCCATCTATGTCCACTGTGAGCGACCATCTTTGAACAGAGGCGGGGGTTTACGACACCAACTCTCTGCCATCTATAATCCAGTTTTGAGATCCCTTCCCAGATGCGTTAACGCCCACTCACATCCTTTTTTATTTATTTATTTATTTTTTGTCCCGTTTGGATCTATAGCCATCAGAATTGTTGTCTTAAGGCCAAGAAAGATGCCAAGCAGATTTATTTTACCAAGTGGATCATCATGGCCTTGCCATATTGGTCCATTTGATTGACCTTTATTATAATTATGAATTTATTTTATTTTCAGTTGCTACAAAAGGGACAGACATGACTGGGGGATAGGACAGGGAGAAAGAATGAAAGAAAGAGAGGGAGAGAAAGAAAACCAAAGGGGAGAAGAGACGGGGGGAAGAAAGAAAAAAAAAACCAAACAAACAAAAAAAAAAACACCTGGGTCACCTGTATGGAGAAAAAAAACAGAAGAGAAAGCAAACAACAAAGAGCAACATAATAAAAAAAAGCACCATCACAATAAACTAGCTAGCAGTAGATATCAGTACTTACTAAATAATAAATGATAATGTGCAGCACGCAAGATAGAAAGCGCACAATGTGCTTTGAGGCAGCAGCCAAGAAAGCTGTAGTCCACGTCTGTGAATATCCAACACCCACTCACATCCTGGGCCATCTGATCTCAGGAATTCGCATGATAAGGTGGGGCCAGGTAGTTTAGCTCACTGCGATAGTACGCTGGCAAGTAGTGCATCGAGGTGAACGTCGCGAGTTCGAGGCCTCGCCTTCCCACAACAAAGTTTCACAATGAACTCACCCGAAACTCTGGCTGATTGGGACCCACACCCAGTTTCACACCTTGGCTCAGGCATTTAGAGGATCATCAGGGGGTCCTTTTGTCCCTCTGTGGGGGGTTAGTCCCACTAGGTTTATATCTGGGACTCTCCACCATTTGACCTTAGAACTGAAGAAGCTTCTCGGATGAGAGGTGAAACGTCTTCAAGCAACTTAAAGAAGTCCAGACGTTTTTCTTTGCAAGCTCCTTTGACTAAATACAGGTATGTTACTTTTCCTGGAGGGCAGCCATTTTTAAAAACAAGATGGCAGCTGAAGTGTAAGTCAGACTGTGTCAGACCTTCGTCCCGTAATGATTCTCTCCTTCCTGAAACAGTTCCAGGAACTTCCTGTAAAGCTTCAGGGCCGTGCATGAGTCCTCCGTGCTGTCCTGGGTTTCTCCCTGGATGTTGAGGCCTGTGGACATGAAAAAGAATGATCAGAAATTATTCTCCTTTCTTTCTCTCTCAGTCTATCTTCCACAAGCTCTTCTGGAAGCTTTGCTGATTTCAAATAACCCTTATCTTCACCTTACACTCTCTTGTTCGTGAGCATGGAAGAGCCTTTGCCTGCCCTGGATCAATTGTTTGGTCTTTTTCACTTATTTTCCTAACTTAGTAGAGTTGAAATGCCTGCTCAACGAGAGAAAGGTAAGATGACATTTTTCTTGCAGACATGCTTGTGGCTCAAGAAAAAATGAGTATCTGTGTTGCATCATTTAGACATATAATGCTTATGAAACTACACATTGTGAATTCAAGAGGGAAATTTGTGTCACACGCTGAAGAGTATTTCATGGTTCTCATGGAGTGGTCACTTTTATCATGAAAGGCAAATGAAACTATGCGGAGAGCAGCATCTGATGAAGGCAGTAGATTCCATGTTGGTTGGTGGAGAAAGATCCTGAAAGACGTCCACTGTTAAAAATAAGCATAAGTGGAGAGACCTGAGTATGGTTTTCATCTAAAGCTAGTCCACCTTCCAGAGGTCGTCTAACTTCCAGGATTATTAATGGTAAACCAAATCAACAGTCAAGTATCTTTTGTCATTAAGTGTATTTTAAATGAAATTCAGCTTTCTGTTGGCTAAACAGCATATAGTACAATTCAGCACCTGGAAACACAACACTTACCAAAGAATCAGTACAGTGGTAGCTTAAGTCAAAGTGAGCCTGCTCAGCACATCTGTGAAACATCCAGCAAAAATCAGCAGCACAATCACATTCAGCCAAAGAAATATGTCTAGTATCTCGTGAACATGGTGGCAGAGTCTTTTTGGTGGCTGCCACTAATCTTTAGGATAACCTCCCCGATTAACATAACAGGTGTCTGATCATTTTAAGACTCTGTTAGAAATCAGTTTACTCTGACTGGCTTTCAGCTTTAGCTGTTTCAGCTGTTTTATTGAGTGTTATGTTTTTATTGTGTATTTCTGTGCATGTTTGTTGATATAGTGATCATAAATGTACATTTTTTTTATAGCCTGTACAGCAGGTATTTTAAATGAGCTTAAAAAATAACCCTAGTCTTGACTTCTCACTGAGTAACAAAGGCTTCCCCTTAGAGTTGTTTTTCCTGAGCAGTAAAACCTGGGCTGTAAAGAAAACATGGCAGGGAAAAAGAAAAGTGTCTGACTGCTGTCAAATGCTTTGCAAAAAGTTTTATTATGACAAGTTTTATTCAGTTTAATCAGCAGCTGGATTGAAAACGTTATATTTGCTTGTAGGAGCTGCACTGAGATCAGAATAAACGCTGAATTTGTCTGTGTTGATGTGGTTTGGTCTTAGATTTTTCTTTCTAAGTTTTAAGAGGCGCTGATCTTGACTATTAAAATAATGCAAGAAGCTCTTTTTAGATACTGTTTTATTATATAATTTAATTTATGGTTGATTTTCACATTTGCTTCATTTAAAATGTAAGTGATTCTCTTGCTTCAGACGTTATATCGGTAACAATAATAGATCGTATTAAAGATGGATGTGTTTTAGGTTTTTAATAGTGAAGCTGACACAGAAGTGTCTTAAAGCTGCATTCTTTCTTATGCTACCAAGGGGCAATACCTGGCTGAAAGATTTGTTGTCCTGTCTGAAGTTGTTTGTTTGATGTTGTTTGAAGTTTCCAGATCCAGATGCTCCTTCAGTCCCCACAGTCAAAGCAACTGAGGCACCTCTGAGAGTTAAAAACGGTCTTTCAATGTGCAGCTGTTCTCAGAGGTGTTACAATAAGGACTTCACCAAGTTCAGTGGAGTTAGAAGTTCACATGAATTTAGCAAGTTAGTTTCAACCTAAATATGATAAACCATGTTCTAACTAAAATGTACAGCTCTACCCTCATCATACGACAGGGAGAAGACACCAAAAACCAATATCACTCACTCATGAAAGGGAACAGCCATGGAATTTATCCATCAGGGTCAACTTTATTTAGCATCAGTAGGAATTTGAATAATGGAGGAACCTTCATTTGATTTTAATGTTATTGAAACACAAAAACTCCCAGGGCTTATGTGGCTGGTAAATTAGCCAACTAAATTAGCTAACTATAAAATTATAGCTTGCAAAAATGATTGCTAGCTAAACCATATCCTTTTATTCTCTTAACTTGTGTTTTATGCAGTCACCAACACATTGAAAAAACACAAAAGTCTCCTTTCTGCAACGTTACAAGCTGTCAGGAGAGATATGTTGAATTTTAACATCCTCCTGGATGTCCAGCAGTTGGTTGTCCTGTCAACCGCAGCATAAACAATGTGGCCGAGAGAGGAAGCAGGAAAGAAAAAAAAAAAAAAAAAAAAGGAAAGAAAAAACCCCACGTTGCATGTGACAACTTAGTTCAAGCTATGCTGCTTCTTCACAATACGGTTATCTTCAGAGAAGGGGAGATAGGAGAATTCACCTGTGTGAATTCTCATGTGTGTTTTGAATGTTGATGAGGTAGCAAATCTTTTCTCACAGGTGCTACAAGAATACGGCTTTTCACCTGTGTGAATTCTCATGTGTCTTTTGAATGTTGATGAGGAAGCAAATCTTTTCTCACAGGTGCTACAAGAATACGGCTTCTCACCTGTGTGAATTCTCATGTGTCTTTTGAATGTTGATGAGGAAGCAAATCTTTTCTCACAGGTGCTACAAGAATGCGGCTTTTCACCTGTGTGAATTCTCATGTGTGTTTTGAATGTTGATGAGGTAGCAAATCTTTTCTCACAGGTGCTACAAGAATACAGCTTTTCACCTGTGTGAATTCTCATGTGTCTTTTGAATGTTGATGAGGAAGCAAATCTTTTCTCACAGGTGCTACAAGAATACGGCTTCTCACCTGTGTGAATTCTCATGTGTCTTTTGAATGTTGATGAGGAAGCAAATCTTTTCTCACAGGTGCTACAAGAATATGGCTTCTCACCTGTGTGAATTCTCGTGTGTGTTTTGAATGTTGATAAGTCAGCAAAACTTTTCCCACAGGTTGCGATCGTGGCTCAAGAGTTGGGCGTTCGCCTTGTAATCGGAAGGTTGCCGGTTCGAGCCCCGGCTTGGACAGTCTCGGTCGTTGTGTCCTTGGGCAAGACACTTCACCCGTTGCCTACTGGTGGTGGTCAGAGGGCCCGGTGGCGCCAGTGTCCGGCAGCCTCGCCTCTGTCAGTGCGCCCCAGGGTGGCTGTGGCTACAATGTAGCTTGCCATCACCAGTGTGTGAATGTGTGTGTGAATGGGTGGATGACTGGATATGTAAAGCGCTTTGGGGTCCTTAGGGACTAGTAAAGCGCTATATAAATACAGGCCATTTACCATTTACAAGAATACGGTTTCTCACCTGTGTGAATTCTCTTGTGTTTTTTCAATGTTGATAAGTCAGCAAATCTTTTCCCACAGGTGCTACAGGAATACGGCTTCTCACCTGTGTGAATTCTCGTGTGTGTTTTGACCTTTGATAAGGTAGCAAATCTTTTCCCACAGGTACTACAAGGGTACGGCTTCTCACCTGTGTGAACTCTGTGTGTTTTGAATGTTGATAAGGTAGCAAATCTTTTCCCACAGGTACTACAAGGGTACGGCTTGTCACCTGTGTGACTTTTCGTGTGTTTTTTGACTTCTAATGAAGTAGCAAATGTTTTCCCACAGGTGCCACAAGAATACGGCTTCTCACCTTTGTGAATTCTCTTGTGTTTTTTGAATGTTGATAAGTCAGCAAATCTTTTCCCACAGGTGCTACAGGAATACGGCTTTTCACCTGTGTGAACTCTTAGATGTGTAATCATATTGTATTCATCCTGTAAAGTTTTTCCACACACTTCACATTGTACAGACTTGTTCTTTGTGTCCGTTCTACTTTTACTCGATGACACAGGAAGGTTGTCTACTCTTTGACTGTGACGTCTCTCATTCAGCTCTGTATTTCTAGTAGTTCCTGAGACCACATGCTGACTTTTTTCATTATCTCGGGTCTCTGCTTCAGGAGAGCTGTGAGAAAGGAGCTGCTCACTGTTTGGTTCTGGTTTACTGTAGGCACTTTCCTCATAAGCGGGTGTCACCATGAAGGTATCAGCCTCCTGCTTCAGCCCAAGCTGCTCTCCCTTCTGACTGCTGCCAAGTTCCTCCTTTTCCTCTTTAATCTGTGGATTCTCTGGTTTCTCCTGGTTCAGACTGGAGTTCCTCTCCTGGTTACAGACCTGCTGGTCTGTAAGAACCTCCTCTTCCTCAAAAGCATGCTGCTGTAGGGCATCTGAATGCACAAAGGGGAAAAGATGATAGTAAAACAAACATTTGAGAAAATATTTACTGGTCTGAACCATTAGCAGGTCTCTACATAGTGAGCCTGTTGCTCACATATACCACTAAAATTAAAGTCTACAAACGTGACAAATTATTTGGGCACTGATGCAAATGTTTAGTTCTGACACTCTTATTAGCAAATTTCAAAGTTCAGCTTCTTATGTCTTTGATATATAAAATAAATAGATGTTGTTTTTTGTTAAATGAATGTGGATGTCTGAATTGGCCGCAGTTACAAGAAGGCATGCTGGGGAAGAGCTCTCTTACACAGTAGTAAACGTTTTGGCTGTGCTTGAAATGCCATGAAAACACTCTTCTTGTCTAACAAATTTAACTTTAGAAACTCTGAATTCCATATTTTCCAAAACAGAATAGAAATATTTATTCATATTACCCAGACCTGTAAACTGTTCAAATTTACCATTTCCATGCTGCAGAGGAAACATAATTCTTTAACTTAAACTGATAACAGAACAAAATGAAACTTGTGTTGTTGACTTTGTGTCTCTGTGTAGATTTTGTCTGACCAGTGAGTGGAAATTTGAAACCCAGATGTTTCACGTCTTTCATTCTGGTGAATTTTTACGTACTAATTTTCACCGTTTTGCACAGGTTAATGGTGGAAATGTGTTTAAATAAAGAACAGAAAATCAGGCTGAAGAGATTCATTCATGTTGCTTATTACTTTTTGACCTTCAATTCTCTGACAGTTCATCAGTCTGTCGGAGGGTCAACACAGAAACACAGACAACTATTCACACTCATATTCACACCTATGAGCAATTTAAAATCACCAACTAACCTAACCCGGCTGTTCGTATGTCTCTGGATAGTGAACAAGGGGAGAACATGCAAACTCCACACAGAAAGGCTTGGCTACTTGGTAGAGTCAAACTCAGGACCTTGTTGCTGTGAGGCAACAGTGCTAACCACTGGTCCACTGAGCTGTCTGTGAGTTATATTCACTTTTATTAAATCAACATAGTTTTACATACCTATTCTGTGTAACTTTATCACAGGTTTCCAGATGGTCTCCAGCAGTCTGAGCTGCTTTTTATCAGTCCAGACAATAATGCCTTCAGCCTCCCGCTTCAGCCCAAGCTGCTCTCCCTTCTGACTGCTGCCAAGTTTGTCCTTTTCCTCTTTAATCTGCGGAGTCTCTGGGTCCTCTTGGTCCAGACTGGAGTTCCTCTCCTGGTTACAGACCTGCTGCTCATCCAGATCCTCCTCTTCCTTACAGTCATGTTGTTTTGGGAGGTCTTGAGGAATAAAGAAACACAAGAACAATAATCACTATTGTGTGATACAAAAACTATATATTTTTTATATTTAGTGATTGTTACGGCCCTAGCAGGGCCTCCTCCTGAAGGTGCCTGTGTGGGAGTGTCCTTCAATCGCTTCTGCTTGAGGTGCCACCTTTCCCTTTTACACAGCTGACTCTCATCAGTAATTAAAGGTATTTAACCCCAGGGAAAGGTGAGCTCTGGGCCAGAGTGCCATGTGAGTGGTTACAGCTAGTGAGCTGAGAGTTTGTGGTGTTTGCCGCTAGTGAGCTGTGTTATTGTGGTTTGCAGCTAGTGAGCTGCGTGTCTGTGTTTGCAGCTAGTGAGCTGCTCTTTCTTTTTGGCTTATGTTTTACTTTATTGACCAACGCCTGAGTTTTGTTTGTTTTCTTAAATGGTGATAGCGGCTCTTTTAGTTGAGCTACTTTAATAAAACTGTTTAATTTAACCCGTTTGCCTCCTTAACTCTTTTTCCTCACCCGGACACTTTTTGTTACTTCCCCCTCACCACCTAGACCCCTCAGGGGAACATAACAGTGATATAAAAACTAATATTTTTAAAAGCATGAATCAAAAACCAAGAAATGGTGATCAGCCTATCATATGACCCATTACAAGCCCCACGCACACGCACGCTCAGGGAAATAGTTGTGCACACTCACAGCAAGGATCCTCACTGTGAGCAAAGACACAAAGTTCACCAAACTAAAATGCAATGTGACCACCATGAAAACATCAGTGTGTGTAAGGAAGAGGACTCCCTTACTGTATTTATTTATATTGTATTGTCTGTATAGCACTTTAGAGCACACCTTTCACTTTATTAAAAGCACCTTATCAAGCAATTTATGAGCATTGCACTTTAAGCATGGATTTGCACACAAGAAGTTTAAATATTTGTTGACTATTTATTGGGAATTTTAGGGTCAGTTGGTGGCCTTGTTTCAGATCCTGCACAGCTGTTCCTCGTCAAGGAATGTGGTGGTTGTCTGTCAGGTAGTGATGGCCCGCTTGAAGCTGACGCTCCGGAGCGTGTGTCGAAAAAAACAACACACTGGTTCAGAAGCACTGTGTCGAGGCTTGCTTCGTTTGGCAAAAGTCACATGACCAGTGACGTCCGAAGCTTCATTACGCACGTAACTGCTTCGGTACCTGATTCAAACAGATATAAGGAAGTGAATCATCCACGGGATTCGTGGAGTGTGTTGATGGTGACAGATAGCGACGAGGTGATCATTCCACTGACAGATATGGAGCCAGCGAGGAA
Organism: Aulonocara stuartgranti; assembly: GCF_965226115.1. NCBI lineage: Eukaryota > Metazoa > Chordata > Actinopteri > Cichliformes > Cichlidae > Aulonocara > Aulonocara stuartgranti. Next base: position 19,996,146 of record NC_138956.1, read on the forward strand.
GAGAGGACGTTCTGGCGTGTGGGAATATTTTGAGTTGATTTTGCTCAATTCATTTTATCTGCCGAAGTGAAAAACTTGAAATGTCCAAAATCATGTTTTCATAATGTAAATATCATTACAGCATATGACTTTAGGAACACTTCCATGTGAATTAAAGCTGATGAAGACTACAAAAATGTATTTGACACTATACGTACATGACATTGCTACAGTTTAGAAAATCATTTTGTTTATTGTTTTTAGGTGATAGTCTGCAGGACCCAGGAATACCTGCATATCTACCAACTTGCAGTGTAGTTCCTGCACTCCACAGCCTCTTCTGTTCCATGCAAGTGGATTTTCTCCAGGGCAGGAGAAACTATTTCTAAGAAAAGAAACAGACTCAGCCAGCGCACAGTAACACTAATCCTCTTGTTAACTGTAAATAACAAAAGGGCTACCTTACATTGATCATGTTTTTACTTTGCAAGTTCTTGATTAGGGGTGGGTTTTGATTATCGCCTTTCTGATTACAATCCATGCTAAATTGAATAAAGTGATATTGATTCATTAAAATCCCGTGTCGATTTGTAAATTAACGTTATTATGCCTGAAACGCCAGCATCTCAGGTTAAACCTCACAACATGTCGTCAAACACCATGCAGCTAAAACAGTAACTGGGAGCAGGTTTACGGATTCTGCATACAAACGTGAACACAGAGCGCGGACCCGACGCGTCAGAGTCAGATTTTGATGTGTCGGCGGGTCCGCGCTGTGTTTGCCTCTTTTTTTTTCGCTGGCTTCTGCAGCTGCAGGTTTCATAACTCTCTGTTTACATCTCTAATTGAGTCTCACATGTGTCAGCTTTCTTTTAATAGATACGAAATTATGGATATATACTGTTAAATGATCAGACTTGTAATATTTCTGACTGAGGCAAAACTTTCCAGATTCCAATCAAATTGAATCGGATCCTGTATCGAATCAAAATGATTCTACAAATCAGTGACGATGCAGCCCTACTCAGCTTCCTAAGCATTTTCCCTTTCCAGTTCACAATCAATCCCACCCCTAGGTCAAAAATATGTATAGGACAATTGGCCTAATCTAATATTTTGTATGAACCTGTCCAGCTGTCCAGTGATTAAACGACAAGTAGATGGAGGCAGGACTTCACAGCAGGGGCATACTCCATAATGTGCTGTGCATTATCATATGTATATTATATATATTGCTCACTTATTGTATTTACCAACATCAAGGAGTTATGAGCAAAGAAAGGCCACCATAGTGCATGTTTAAATAGGGAAAGTTTATTGATCAAAATGTATTACGCAAATACGCATTACATTTTTTTCAGCCCCCCAATCGAGAAAACAAAACCAATTACATGTTCAAAGCAACGGAACGGTGGCCCAATATCAGAGAGAACTCCACTCTTGAGTGAGCAGTGATAATTGAGCAGTCCGTTTTATTTTGCAGATTCAAGCTGCTCTTCAAAATTTTCACCACCAGATGTCACCGGAGAGGACTGTGTTGAAAAGCTTCGAGTAATGAACCGTTTTTCAATACAAGCTTCAGTGCTTCGGAAAGCTTCATTTGGCCATCACTACTGTCAGGAGAGAAGAATGGTGATTGAGATTGTGATTAAGGTTTACCAATAAGGAAAACTAAGGCAAATGTGTGTGTGAAATCTAGGGATAAAAGTGGTGCAAATAAGTGTTTGTAAGTTAATGATTACTCACCTTTCTTGCCTGTGTCCTCTTCAAGGTGTTTGGGCAAATGTTTCCCCTGGGGTCCAGACACCATTTAAAGGTTCCGGGAGAGACCATTGGTAAAGAGAGTGTGGTGAATCTTTTTGTGCTTGGGTTTCTGGGTTTTTATAATATTGGGTTTGGGGTAACATTAAAGTGTGAAATATTTATTAATATGTAAATGTGAAAATGTATTTATGTATTTATTTATTCTTATTGATATATTGTGTACTGTGGTGGAAGGTTGGGATTTAAGAATTGACCTGAGAGTGGAATAATGGTTAAGTCTGTGACAGCTGAACATATTTAAGGCTGCCAGTTGTCATTAGAGGGTGGATTTTTTTTTGTGCTGTGCAGAAGCTCGACAAGTTAATTGTTGTAAGGAGAGCCATATAGCAAATAAATACTTTGTTCCACTACGCTTGCCTTGGTCTGTCTCACTGTGTTTCCAGCCGCTAAGGGCTGCCCTGTTACAGTGTGTAAAATCCTTTTTTAAATGAAACTTCACTTCAACTTCAGAGAAGGCTGTTAACAACTTGTTAAATGTGTATTCCGCTGACATCTAACTATATTTTACTGCACAATCTCAGTGTTTACAGATGATCTAAAACACTAATGCCTGATGTACTCAACATTGGAATCTGTTAGAGAAAAAATTTAAATAAATAAATGAATTAAAATGTATTAAAACCTAACCTATCAGTGACCATCGACCTGCACCAGTTCAACATAGTCCATCACTGAACATTGAACTACAGCACTGATAAATTCAATTTATTTATTTATATAGCGCCAAATCACAACAACAGTCACCTCAAGGCACTTTATATTGTACAGTGGATTCTACAATAACAAATACAGAGAAAAACCCAACAATCATATGACCCCCTTTGAGTGAGCACTTTGGCGACAGTAGGAAGGAAAAACTCCCTTTTAACAGGAAGAAACCGCCGGCAGAACCAGGCTCAGGGAGGGGCCGGGCCATCTGCTGCGACCGATTGGGATGAGCAAAGGATACCCAGTTTAACATATTCTAGTAAAGCTAATCATACTGAAGAATCTCAGCTTCAACAGCACATTGTTAAAAACATGTCCATACCTATGATGTGTGAGTTTCTGTCAGGTTTCCGGTTGATATCCTGTCTGCGTAGACGGTTGATCTCCTCCTCATACTGGATGATGGTTTTTTGAACCTCTGAGAAGATTTCTTCATAAACAGCAGTTAGTCTCTCCTTGATGAACTCTCTCAGATACTGTACTGAACTCATTGCTGCTTCAACTGAGACTGGGCGGATCAATACAAGCATCAATAGAAGTGACACAGATGTTAATATTGGTATCAGATCCACACTAACTTGACGGGATCAATACTTTAGCTTCTGTCTCTTCTCTAGGTTCAGTCCGCTTCTTCAGCAGCAGCTATGTCTGCAAACGCACTGCTCCACTACCACAGTAGTGCTGTCCTCCTCCCTTCTTCTTTGGGGGTTGATGGCGTTTGACATATCAGCTTACAGATGCATTTATCCCACCTTCTGGACTGGAGTGTGAACAGGAGAATAGCAGGGAAGACAATTATATTCTTTCATCAGTCTTATAATTCAATACTACAATTTTCCATTTACGCCTAGATTTCTGGGTTTAATGTTTTCCATAACACGTTGTATGCCTGTATTAAAGAAGACAGCTATCATCATTTCCTTATTTGTTTGAGCTTTCCTGATTTCTGATTCCAAACATAATAAACTATCCATCATCCCTTTCTTTATGAAACCCATTCTGATCCCCAGAGAAGAGACTGTTAGTATCTAAAAATCAGGTTAATCTGTTTTCTTTTAGAAGTTGAGAAAGAAATTAATAGATTACCCACAAACTGAACATGGACAGGATTTACTACAGTAGTTGAAAAATCCACTGGAAAAGGCACACATGAGATTATAGGTTTCACCTCTCGTTCGCTCTTTCCCTCCGTGCTCTGTTTGTGCGCAGGCTCACACTGCACTCACCCTCCCCCGAGCTAAACATCCAATCACTGTTAGTATGCAAATGACCCTGCGTCAGGTTTCTCATTAGGCAGGGCTTTAGGGGTTATTTATTTGAATTAGACTAGCCAATCAAGATAAATTTTATGTTGTTGGTTGTAAAGATCTTGATGGACATTTGATTTTATTTTTTATTCTAGTTTTCAGTTTTATTTTTCAAGCTTTGCTGAATTTCCTTTTTTTTTTTTTTAAACTTGGTGTTAAGGCCCCTGGTCTCGGAGGAAGTGGCCGGCCATCCTGTAAAGAAATCCAAGCGTGCCAGGACTCACAGACGATTGGCTGGCTGGGGACCCGTGCCTGCCCACTTGCATGTAGATTTTAATGTGCCAGTCCTCAAGACCATTGACTGCCTGGGGATTTGTGGTGCTCCAGGGACCAATGAAGCGACTAACTGTGTTCATTGTGGCAACAAAAGCCTGAGGATCCTTCACTCAGGGGAAGACTATGTTTTTGGACTGAGCAGGCAAGTTGTCCCTCTTGCCTCTGTCCTTGACCCCGCTTGCCTAACTCAGGTTAAGCGTGGGAGTTCTGCATGAGTAGCCTTGAGATGTGTTTCTGCCTGAGTGGCTAGTTTTCATTTGTATTTGAATGTGTGAGAGTTCTTTTGTGTTGTTTAATTAGTGATTCGCTGTAAGCTACACTAACAGTTTTCAGTTCTGTGTTTGTAATAAACCCTTTTCTTATATTGACCTCCCTTGTGATGGGCTCGTTTATGTTACCTTCCATGGCCCCAAGCCGGGTCGTAACACTTGGCCTAACCTTGTTAGTTTTGTTAATATTGGCATTGTGTTTGTGACACCGGAGCGGAAAGGCTGATTATGTTTCCAAGATGGTTTGTGTTTTTTAAAAGGAAGGAAACCTTCCTCAAAGCGGGCAGAGCAGTGGAGCCGCCGAGGGAAAAGCACACGATACAAAAACTGTAGAATTAAAAATATAATTTATTATGTTTAAATAGTTAAAAATATAAAATGAATTAAAACAACCTTGGCCAAGGGAAGACACAATAAAAATCAATAACACACAACATTAAAAGTCCAGTGGAATCCACCACGGCCTAAAAGTCACAGAAAACTAAGAGGTCCAGCGTAGTATTAAAAGAGGGAAACCCAGCGGAGTCCTCGCCTTCCTCCCCGCATTCCACGTCCTGGTGCACTGAAGAAAGGGAGGGAGCGGCAGTCACTATTCCTTTGGCAGTTTACTTTATAAAAAGGATAAGTCAAAGACTTACCCGGGTGGGCAGAGCTCTCAACTCCGCCCGCCACTTCCTCAAACTGCAATCGGCACCGCGGTCTCACTGCTTCTGTTCTCCCGCAGTGCACGAGCTGGCTCTTGTCGTTATTGCCACCAGACTGCCGCTACGCGTCCCTAGTCGCTGGTCATCTGCCTTTTTTTCCTCTGATCGTTTCCCCTTTCCAGTCGCTGGTAATCTCTCTTCCCAGTCGCTGGTCGTCTGCTCCATCTGATCATCTCTACTCTCTGATCGTCTCTCGCTCTCCCCTCTGATCGTCTGTGTCTTTCCTCTGTCTGTCTCGCATTCTCCGTGTTACATTTTTGTTGAACACCGGCTCCAAACCTCTTATGTGTCCTTGAGCACTCTGTAAATTACCTTTTCTTTTCTCTCAGGTGTGTCCAATTAGTAAAAACGGGGGAAAAGGCGGAGTCTCTCCAGGACAATTTGCCGGCAACTAAAAACATGCAAACTAAATAAAACACTGCACAAAATACATGCAATATAAAAAATAAATATATACACTTCACATAAAAATACAGCACAGCAAAACAACGTCCGTCTTCCCTGGATGACATCCTAATCTCCCAACATGCTTATTTATTGGTGTTGTTGCTGAATCTGGTTCCACTCACCAAACGACGGCCATTCTGGATTTTATGATCACTTGAAATCCCTCCTCCCGTTATCTTATTTCACCTCTACATCATCTCTCCCGCCATCTACTTCTGCTCTCCTTTCACTTCCGTCACATCACTTTCCCGCCTGCTGTCCAGTCACAGCCTAACCGGCCAACCGCGCCCCTCCCCCTCCACTCCTGCTCTGCTGTGAGTTGTTGTTGTGTGGCCAAGAGACTAAACAGACGCCTTTGTTTGTTTGTTTTTGGTTTACAAAACTTATAGAGACAGTGTAAACAGGTCCGTACAACAAACCTGCGACATTACCCACAAACTGAAAGGTTAAGAAATACACTTTATTAACCTTGTTATTGATACAGTATTTATTACAGGTGCTCCATGCATTCTCCTGCTGTATATCATTAAGCAGGGCTGCCCGTTTGTCACCTATTCTGTTCGTAATTATTTTTATGGACAGAATTTCTGGGCGTAGCCAAGTGGCGGAAGACTTTCACTTGGGTGGTCTCAAAATCTCATCTCTGCTTTTCGTAGTTGATGTGGTTCTTTGGCTTCGTCGAGTGATGGCCTCTGGCTCGCACTGGAACGGTTCGCAGCCGAGTGTGAAGCGGTGGGAATGAGAATCAGCACCAAATCTGAGGCCATGATCCTCAACAGGTGGTGTGCCAAAAAGTGATTGTCTGCCAGAAAGTTGCTTATAAAGCTGCAGCGCCCAGATTACGCACGTTGACAGCTACTTCCGTGCGACTGATTATGAAAAAACAACAACATTTATGCATTTGTTATTAGACACAGGTATGCAGTTATGAAACTTTAACGTTTCTTGTAACCGAATTATGACGCTTGTCAGAAGTTTGCTTTCAGTGTGTAGCGCAGTCACGAATAACTACACGCATGAAATAATTAATGCCTACAGGTTTAGTATATATACTCTCGTTTATTATATTTGTTTTAGTATTTTATATTTCATATGCATTCATTTTGTTTTCTTTGTTCTTTTTAAACATACTGTAAGAAGTTTGTAAGAATAAATCATTCCCATTGCCATACACGGGAGGTAACTCTAAAGGTGGTGGAAATTACGGCGGCTGGCTCGAGTACATAATGTCAGTGGCACAGGAAGGGCGACAGTATTGAGTGACCTCAAAGTGATGCGCCGAAAAGGATGCCAGTTGCCGTTAAGCACCGAAGAAGAAGGGGGGAAAAACACTCGAGTTGGTATGAAGGAGCAAAAATGTCGCGATTAAGAAATATTTTTTCTTATTCTAAATTGAAAGAAAACATGTCCAAAAGAACTCAAAGACAGAGAAAACTTTCCGGAAGCTATATAGAAGGGTAAAATGGCCTGGGTGTAGGACCAAGTTCGTCTAGAGCCTCTAAACAAGAGTAATTCACTTTTTTTTAAATAAAAAAATGGCAACTTTGCTAAAGCTAAGTTTCGTCTTTGTGTTAATTATCTTTTTAATTATATTATAATTTAAAATTATTGTTTTTGATTGTCAAAAAGACTTCTGAATTATCAGTTGGTTTCTTTTTACTCAGTTCAACAAACTTCACTATTATTCATTAAAGTTCTGCATTCTACATTTATAAAATAACTTTTATCCTCAAAGTATGCAAGGTTTTATTGTTATTAATTATTATTTGGGGGGCGGGCGGGGGCTGAAAAACGCAACACTTTTGTACAAACACAAACACTGCAAGAAATCTACAGTGAGGGGAAAAAGTTTGACTGGAAGAACCTAACGCTAGAGTTGTAGAAATATCTTGGACTTCTACTATACATGGCTGTCATACGGCTACAGATATTTTGCTATGTATAACGTTAGTGTTTCTGAAAATCCTAAAAAAATCTATTTATTAACAAAATAAACTAAAAATAGACTTTATTATATTTTATAGTTTTAAAATTGGATAACAACTGACTTGAACATAATATGAAAAAATGTGTTTTCACCATGGGAACACTGGGAACATTGATTGCTTTAATAAAGTTATCTATATTTTTATTTTCGTACTTTCCATTTGTATTTAGATGGGGCGATGCATGGCAGATTCTCTGATGTTTCTCTGTTTCTACCTGTACTGATGCTAGCACGACTAAAACTAGCCAAGCAGCATTAAATATGTGAAGCAAGGCAGAAGGATATACTCATAAAATGAACAGAATCATGAGAATATAACACCACAACACTGCAAATGTAACAAAAATATGTCAGTATCAACTGGTATGTTATTTAAAATCTATATGAACACTCAACAGCTTATGCTCCGCGGCTGTTGAGTGACCCCTCATCTGGGACTCTCCTCAGCTCTTTCTGGGATAGTGGTGCTGCAGCCCCTCTTTTAGTCTTCCTTGGTCTCTTGTGTTCTGAGGGCCTCTGGATGTCTGGAGTTTTGATCTCCTCCATACCTGCTTCATGCCCTGGTGGACGGGGCTGTGGCCCCCCCACACCCTCTAACAGATCATTACATGGAACCTTTTAAATACAAGCGCGCTCATGCTCACAGGTGTACACACGGGTGCTCATACACACAAACTACACCCTTTTTGGCTCCTACCTTAAAGCACACTGTGCGCTGTCGATCTTACGTGCTGCACAGTAATGTTTAACATTTAGTATTTACTGTTATATTCCCATAGATCATCGTGATGTTGTTTATTCTATTGCTCTAGTCTTCTTCTGCTTCTTTTCTTTTTTCTTTCTCAACAGGTGATCCAGGAAAAGAAAAAGAGAAAAAAAAGGACACAAAGACAAAGGTGATGAAGCAGATTTTCATTGTCTTTTCTCTCTATCTCTTTTCTCCTTTTTCTTTCCCTCTCCTTCTGTTAACTTTCTTCTGAACTTTTCTTTTTGTTTTTCTTTCCCGTCCACGAGTCTGGCCTGATTACAATAACTTAGAATAAAAATAAGTAATAAAGATCAAATAAACTATGACAATCAAGTGGACCAGTATAGCAAAAGGCCCACTTGGGAAAGTAAATCTGTTGGGCATTTTTCTTGGCCTTCAGACAATAATTCTGATTGCTACAGTGCCAGACAGGACACACACACACACACACACACACACACACACAAAGACTATGACATTAGAGGTTTTGTGCTTTGAAGTGATTGGTTACATGTCAATGGAACAGCCTTTGAGCTTTAAGTTATCTCATGTGATGCCATCACAAGCTTTTCTTTTGATGTGTGTTGATTGGAAGTATTGCAAAATAGTTGATTATATAATTATATAATTATAAAATAATAATTGTCCAGAAATAGGCTTTTAAAGGCTTTTATTTTTTTTAGTATATGCTGAATTAACAGTATAAGAGCCTCTCTACCAGAGTATCACTAAAATATAAAGCAAAATAAAACGTTTAAAGGAAAACATGAGGTTTAATAAATGCTTAGGGTTCCCCCCCCCAATTGAATGCTTTCTTTTAATGACATCGTTAACATTTCTCAACAAAAACACATGAAAGTATCACTGATAATTCAACAATAAAATCGCTTCATGTTGTGGCCATCACACAGTGTTTTCCAAAGTGATTCACGAGCTGAAAGTGCGCAGATTTAACGTATATAATCCTTTGTTAGGTTTATTATTTTCATTTCACACGTAAAACACATTTATAGATTCATCCACCACTCCACTATGGAACGCCAGGACTGCCATAATGAATTAATTAAATACACCATTAAATAATTAATTAAATGTGTCAATAATTAATTAAAATTGGAATTAATTAATTAAATAAATAGTTATGACACATGTAATTAATTAATTATTGACACATTTAATTAATTATTTATGTATTTCACATTTTAATTAATTATTGACACATTTAATTAATTAATTATTGACACATTTAATTAATTATTTAATGATATATTTATTTATTTCATTTTGGCAGTCCTGGCGCCTGGCTCTCATCATGAAATAATTTTATCTGTCAGCCTCACCCATCAAACTCAGGGGGCGGGGTTAACGCTGATCGAGTCAAAACCATTGCTTTGGCCTGGTGGCCATTGTTTCTAGCACACAACAACCGGCATGTGGAAGCTAACAGAACTGAGCTTTGAAAAACCCTGTTTGTGTGTTACCAAATACCGTTTTAATATTTTTTTAGCCGAGAATGTAGTGGTTTAATCTTCATGTGTCTGGTCGGTTTGTCAAGATACAGCCTCTTTGCAAAAGTGTTTCGATGATTTCGGAGATGTCTGCCCAGTCTCACGGCAAAGCGTGGGATAGACCCGCTCGCCTCACAAGCAATCCCACCGACAAAGCGCAGGCCCCGGTACACAGCTGTAGTAACCCCCGCTGACTTCTTTTACTGAGGTTATATTTATCGATGTTTTATTTCCTGATGTTCTTATGTGTCCTACGTGTTTCAGTCGCCAATTCTGAATTATAACTAACATTAAAAACATGTTTAAGGAGGAGAGAGAGCAAATAAATCTGTTTAACATCTGATCTTTGGGTTTTTGTTCAGTAATCAGCGTGACCTGTGTATAAACACATAAAAGAGATAACGTTGGTGTTTCCGTCATGTAGTAACTGCTGGCTTTAACTGTACAAAGGTTGTTCGACACTATGAAACACATACAGACTTCATGATGTTCGGCTAATATTTTTATTGTGAATATTAATCATGCTGACCTCGCTCTGTACACCACGCAGCGAGGTCAGCATATCCACGATATCCTCAGCTCCATGAGTTAACACAAAGTTTCCCAGCTGACTATCTAACTGCCAACTATTCCAGAGACGTGAAAATATACAGCATAAAGAAAAGTGTAAGAGACTCGGCAGCAGATTAGAATAACAGTTATACATTTAATAAATCACCAAATGAATCCAAGAAACAAGCAAACCTGTTCCGACAATTTGAATTTGTATTCCCTCAGCTGCAGACTCGCTGCTGTTTAAATGTTTGAAAAGGAAGATTAGATATAAAAAACGTCAAACATAGACTCAGTCTGCCTTCACATTTGATATGAGGCCAGCACGTATAGTGGCCTCAGCAGGCTATTACTGAAATACACGTGCTATATCATAAACTATGATATAAATAGGGAGGTCCTATTAACATGTTTAGTTTTAAAGGACACCTTCCTGCCTTTAGTCTCATTCATGAGCAGTATTAGTTTTCTTCTAACATCCAGAAGTCTGCACAATGTGTTTCATAGTTTGTAACAAGCCTTTGACAGGTAAACATAACATGACCGAAAAAGCAAAAAAAAAGAAAAAAAAAAGAGAGAGAGTGTTGACATAAGAAGAGAAAATTCTCTCAATTATGGAGACAGACAAATGGTTCATTTATGTTTGATGTGTGTTTATTCCTCCCTAAATATCGTCGGTGAAGTTCGCCATGCATGTCAGATTTTCCTGCGCATTTTTATCCCTCTGCCAACAGAGAGAGAAAAAAAATCACATTCTAACAGACAGCTGGTGCTTAGAATACAGTTGAATAACTATTAAAAAACAGATGATATTTAGATGATAGTTCAGTCTAACACATGTGCCAGTGAACCATTAAACGTCTGTGAAACTATGCAGTTATGAAACGTAACTTTAACCTCAGCCAAACCGATTTGCTCAGTTGTAAATAAAACAGCGAAGTAAACGTGACCCGACAGACAGAACCTGAGTGAATGAAGTCCAGCGTTTAACCACTGAGAGCTAAAACTCAGCTGAGGTTTGAAAGCTGTGTGCCGGTGATTGGACATCAGCCGCTGATAAAGCTGTTCGCCTATAAAGTGTTCTGTAAGGAAACGAGCTCCAGCAGCTCTGCGCTCGGGGAAAACACTATATTTACTTATCTTGTGCAGAAAAATGCGCTGACATTGCGTTATATCGAGCACCGGCTGCCCAGTTAAACTGTGACTATCACCAGGTAACTAGGCGTGTTTCTTGAATTAGCAGCAGGTGTTAAACAGCTGACAGATGAGGAGGAGGATGCATGCAGGTAAACTGAGGGTCTGTTGAGCTGATCGCTGGTTTCGTGAGAAAAATGTCAGCTCGTTCTTTATGTTACAGAAGCACAGAGACACAAGACCAGGCGGAAAGATACGATCGTTCGGTGAAAATGAGAATCTGCGAATGCAACATGTGGAACACGGAGAGTGGAATATGTAAACAAACCGGTTAACGTAACCCCCTCGGTGCACTCTGCATGCTAACTGTTAGCAGAGCTAGTGAAATCTCTGAAAACATCTGAGCACTTTTGCAAACATGTTCTATGTTGACAACCTGACCAGACATACGTCGCGACATTCGCGGCTAAAACACTGTTAAAAGTGTAGCTGGTGACAGAAAAACGGGGTATTTTAAAACTACACCACCACCATTGCTGCTTGTGATTTGATCTGCATTCTGGGATAACTGGCTGCCCCAAGTCTACACAAGCAATCGATTTTCTAGGATCGACCTGTTTTGACTTACTTTGCACGGCAACCAATCAAATGTTAGAGAAGCTGCATGGGCAGCGTTAACCCCGCCCCCTGAGTTTGATGGGTGAGGCTGACAGATAAAATTATTTCATGACGAGAGCCAGGCGTCAGGACTGCCAAAATGAAATAAATAAATATATCATTAAATAATTAATTAAATGTGTCAATAATTAATTAAAATGTGAAATACATAAATAATTAATTAAATGTGTCAATAATTAATTAATTACATGTGTCAATAATTAATTAAAATGTGAAATACATAAATAATTAATTAAATGTGTCAATAATTAATTAATTACATGTGTCATAACTATTTATTTAATTAATTAATTCCAATTTTAATTAATTATTGCCACATTTAATTAATTATTTAATGGTGTATTTAATTAATTCATTATGGCAGTCCTGGCGTTCCATACTCCACCACTGTTAGTTTTGGATGCGCTCGGCTCCAACCAATCAGACCAATTTATGCAGACGGCGCACTAATCCCGTAACTGCACACTACCCATAATCCTCAAACGCCGTTGCTATGGAAATGAAGATAACAACAGCTTGGTGCTACCCGTTATTCCTTTATTTACTCTAAAATAATAACCAGCGATAATACGAAAATAAACTGGCCCAGTGTTTAATTATGTAATTACAAATTGCAAATTTTATTTTTTTATTTTATTTTTTACAAATTGCAATATTTATCTACAGCGCGCCTTTAGTGACATGTCAACAGATCTTAAGCAAGGCGATTGGATGGTTTTTACTGCAATGCATCTTGGGAGTCGTAGTAAATGTATCTTTCAACTCACGGTCCTGCAGCGAATCTTTCGACTCGACACGAGGCAGATCCTAGCTAAGTAAGTTGTAATAAACTGTGGGTAATTTGCATGTTAAACTGATATTAAACTTGAAATGTTTTCACAGAGCAGTCTGTGTACCAAGAGAACTACTTCTGCAAAAGTTTATTTAATTTTTTTGGTGATGTATTCTCATGTGTAAGACACTTGCTTGGCCACCCAGCTAATGTTAGTGCTGCTCGATTTTAGCAATGTATCTTTTCTGTAATCAATTCAGTTTTTTTTAACCCTATTCACGTAATTAACTCAATATTAACGACTTTAATCTCGTAATTGATTTTTTTTTCTAAATATGGTGTAATACTGCCTCGTAATATAAGTTATTTCTTTGGTCATAAATTATTTTTGTAATCATTTCACCAAAACAGACCTGAAATAATCCCTACATGTTCCATTTTCATTTGCAGAAATGACAAAGCCAAAAACCAAACCATGCCCTTCCTGTCAGGCTCCAAACACCTGCAACAGGAAGACATGCAGTGGATGTCTGGGCAGCCTGAACGTAAAGGAGGGATTGAAAAAAAACAAGAACAGTTTAAAAACAGTAACTGGGCTGCCTCTGTTAAAAACAACAGAAATGCGAGCAGGGTGGTTAATTCAGCCCAGTTGTCAGTAAGTTTAAAAGTTCTGATCTAATAAGTGGTTGGTCTGCTAGACAATTCTTTATTAATCACAGTTGTCAATGTTTTCTTGTATATCATGAAGTAAGAAACTAACAAGGCATGTATATACGCATAAAATATTAATTTATAAAAGAGCATAAATAAAAAAGTTATTCACATCAGAATAACATCATCACACTAAAGACATCAAACTAGAAAAAACTTGTTAAAAACTATGAGGAGACGACAGGAACAGTCAAGCTAGGTCGCTTAATCCAGAGATGGAATCACTTCATCCTCTACCAGCTCTTCCAGGAGACACAGGAGCAGGAGGATCCACGGGCCTACAGGACGACCAGGAGTAGGTAAAACACATCGTTGTTGACCTGCATTCTTACTGGACACTGTCCCAGTCTTATCATTATGTTTGTTTATAAATGCAGAGTTTTCCTTCTGGTTTCTGAAACTGATTTGTGTTTGTGTTGCAGTTCTCTGGGCTCCCCTGGCGACTCTGTCATTAGAGAGCTGTTTTGTTCTGAAGTTGAGAACCGCAGCCCGTGTCTCTGTGGCATAGAAACAGTCTACTCCTCCCTCGTGTTGCTGTTCAACATGCATTACCCTGACTCTCAAGGTGAGTCTGAGAGCACTGAGAGCATGGATATCTGTGACTGTGAATTACTCTGTCTTTGAAACTTGAACTATTAATGATTACATAATGGTTTGAATTAATTTAGTTTTTGAATGAGCAGAGGGAAATATCTGCTTGATTTGATGTATACACTGATATTCATTGTACTTTGACACTTCAGGAGAAAGAATAAAGGAGCACGACTTTGCTGAGATCCTGAAGAAAAGCATCTGCCTGCAGCAGAGATCTCACACATGGTGTGGAAACTGTGACAAGTATCAGCCCACAGTGAGTTACAGCTTTCATTCACTCATAATGACAATTCATTTATGGTTGATTGTTACCTGTTGTGCAGGGTAATCATTTCTTTGTGTTACACTGTAGGTGCAGACACGCAACATTCGACGTCTCCCAGATGTTTTGGTGATAAACTGTGAGGTGAACAGCAGCAAAGAGGCCGAATTCTGGAAGGTTCAGGCCGAGGTAAGCCACTGATTCACTGTGTTTAAATACAGTTAAAAGAAAGTAATGATTTATCTGTTCATTATTTACATGATTGCCCATGTTTCTGTTTTTATAGTACACCTTCAACAAATCCATGCAGAAGACAGATCAGGATCAGCGTCACGTGTGGATCCCCGCCACTCTCAAGATGTCCCTCAGCAAAAGTCAGAGACTGGAGATCAGCAGCTGGCCTGAGGGCGAGGAGGTGAGGACTTTAGATTTTCAGCTGATCTTTGCACTTGAAGAAATAACTGAGTAACTTTTCATTACTGAGTTAAAATTTCACTTCAAAATTAAATCCATATTTCCAGGAGCAATATTTTTAAAACATTATTACACTAATCTGTAGATATTGAACTATAGGTTGGTTTTAGTGTTTTTGTTTCTGTAACACATGAATTTCTCAACTTTTGTGAAATGAAAAAGTTTATCTTACAATTATTTGCACTTTCTGTTACTAGTTAAGTGCTGCTGAACAGGCGGAGGGAGCTTCTCTGTATGACTTGGTGGCCACGGTGCCGCACATCCTGGACGCTGGCGCGGGTGGTAATCTGGTCGCACACATCAAAGTGGGTGAGACCTACCATCAAAGAAAAGAGGTGAGCGACGCTTAGATAAGAAAAGTTTGACATCTGCTGACTACAAAAAGTTTCATTTTTAACATTCAAAATGATTTTATTATTTCAGGGAGTCTCTCGCCAGCAGTGGTACCTCTTCAATGACTTCCTCATTGAGCCGATTGAGCAGGTAAGGATCCTAGATAAGATTCCTGCTTGTTTATTCATGCTAACTTTAATGTGTGCAGTCATTTAAAAATGTTTTTCCTTTTGTTTTCAGACTGAGGCTGCACAGTTTGATGTGAGCTGGAAAGTGCCAGCCATCCTGTGTTACGCCAAGAGAAACTACCACACCAAATACGACCTCCGCAGTGAGTGTCAGCACAATCAGTCTGAAGTCAAATCCGACTTATATCGGACTCAGAAGCAGAGCAAGACAGACGCCACTTTCATCCCACTCACAGTCAGTGAGATGCCGCAGGCTGGTGACCTGGTGGGGCTGGACGCTGAGTTTGTAAAGCTCAGTGAGGTAAGTCTGGCTATGATACCATCATTAATTATAATATAGGATCAAAAACAATTTTAAATATTCCTAATACATATTTTCAGTAGTTCAGCTAATCTGACTCAAGTATTTAAAACAAATTTGACCCCTGAATGTGTGCGTTTGCAGGAGGAAGCAGTGCTGCATAGCGACGGCACCAAATCGACCATCACGCCCAGTCAGATGTCTGTGGCCAGGATCACCTGTGTAAGGGGTCAGGGACCCAACGAGGGGGTCCCCTTCATCGATGACTACATCTCCACTCAGGAGCAGGTGAGAAGCTGCAGAGAGAAAAGACCACGATGACCTAAAAGAATGAATATATAATGTTTCAAGGATCCACCCGCTAACTTGTCAATTTGTTCTTCCAGGTGGTCGACTATTTGACAAAATACTCTGGAATCGAACCTGGAGACCTGGATGCCACAGTATCCTCTAAGCACGTGACCACGCTGAAGTCGACCTACCTGAAGCTACGCTTCCTCATCAATGCAGGAGTTCGCTTCGTCGGCCACGGCCTGCAGAATGACTTTCGTGTCATTAATTTAGTGGTACGTTATTTCATCTGTTATATATTTCAAATTAGTTCATATAGTTTAGAGATGTTTTTTTATAGATGTGCTTTGATTTTAATGTTTTTTATTTTCTGTTTCTTAAGGTTCCCAAAGATCAAGTTATCGACACGAAATTCCTTGCTTGGTATTTTCTTGGTAAGTTAGTAGAAATAAAAAAAACAAAAATCTAATCCAAATATGAGTCTGTAATCGAATTAAATCACATTATTACAGTGAGAGGGATTAGGATTTAAATATGTAAACTGGATAATCCGCTCATATTACTGTCAGTATTAAGTTAAGTATTCAGTATTAAGTCAGTATAGTTCATGATGTTTTAGTTGTCATCAAACTCATCTTGGAATTAAATCTGAACAACAAAGTATTTATAGGCTTTTTTGAGTTCATGCACTAAAGCGTACGTGTTAATTCCTCATATCCACACTGTAATCTGAAGCTGAACACTTTCATTTTAATCATTCCTGACCTTTTTTTTCATGTCCACAGGCCTCAACATCCAGGGAGAAACCCACGACAGCATGGAGGACTCATGCACGGCCCTGAAGCTTTACAGGAAGTACCTGGAGCTGTATCAGGAAGGAGGGAATCATTACGTGACGAAGGTGCTCTATGAAGTCTACGACAAAGGCTTCCAGTTGAACTGGAAAGTCCCTGATTCGGACATGAGATAGTCCGTCTGAGTGGACTGAATGCACTCTCCTTCCATCCACGGGTGCTGCTGTGCTTCCCTCTGTGATGGGACTGTGAGCAACACCATGACCTGAAGATGCTCGGGCTGCTTATTTTGTATCATATTTTATAGTTATTTGCTTTGAGTCAGTGACTCAGTTGTTTTTTTCCATATCTAAATGCTTTTTATATCAGAGAGGTTTACAGGGGGGAAAGTGATCATTCAGAATATGAATTTGAACCTTTTTTTTTTTCTTTAAAAGAAAAAAACAAAATTGTTGCATGTAAATGAAGTCATCCTGAGCACTGTGTTACAATCCAATGTTGTCAGTGTTTTGTTTAGGCGTGACTGTTATGTGTTTCCTGCTTTACTTTGAAGGTCTGTCTTATCTCAGTGTGTTCAGTTTACGCTTCCTTGTCTCGTCAGTTCTGATTTGCCCCAGCTGTGTTTCCCTCCTGTTGTCCATTCCCTGATAGCTCCCTCTATGTATTTAAGCCCTATATTTCAGTTTGTCATTGTTGCTGTTGTGGTTAGCACGGTGGCACGGTGGTTAGCACTGTTGCCGCACAGCAAGAAGGTCCTGAGTTCAATTCCACCATCAGGCCGGGTCTTTCTGTGTGGAGTTTGCATGTTTTCCCTGTGTCTGCGTGGGTTCCCTCCGGGTACTCCGGTTTCCTCCCACCGTCCAAAGACTTGCAGTTTGTGGGGATAGGTTAATCGGATAATCCAAATTGCCACTAGGTGTGAATGTGAGTATGAATGGTTGTCTGTCCTTGTGTGTTAGCCCTGCGACAGACTGGCGACCTGTCCAGGGTGTACCCTGCCTCTCGCCCTATGACAGCTGGGATTGGCTCCAGCACCCCCCGCGACCCTGAAAAGGATAAGCGGTAGCGAATGGATGGATGGATTGTTGCGATCTCCCCCTGTGTTGTAAATAGTTTGTTGTATATAGATGTAAATAGTTGTCGATACTTTGTCTTACTTGGTAGCTGTAGGGGTGAGAAGCCATTTTTCTTTGGGAACCTTTTCTCCTGTTTTTGGTTAGGGAGGCAGGTAAGACACCTGTAATTTTCGTTTGGGGTTTTCTGTGAAGGTAAGCCAGCTGCATTTCATTTCTAGAGTTTTTGTTTGTTGTTTTGGCCATGCTCACCCTGACGCCTGCTACCTTTTGGGACTTGATAAATTGACAGGCTGTTGTGAAATCCGTGGTAGCTGTTTTTTGTTGGTTCGTCTTCCTTGAGAGCAGGGAGTGTGGGGGCATTTCTCCTTATTTTTATTTTTCTTCTGTTGCACGCCAGTTTTCCCTGGGCTGGGGTGTAACAACTGTAAAATGTTTGTTGTTTGATACCAGGAAGTGGAGAATGTGCATGAATCCATGCAAATCT
The DNA here is from genome assembly GCF_965226115.1 of Aulonocara stuartgranti. Lineage (NCBI taxonomy): Eukaryota > Metazoa > Chordata > Actinopteri > Cichliformes > Cichlidae > Aulonocara > Aulonocara stuartgranti. The sequence continues at coordinate 20,014,547 of NC_138956.1, forward strand.
TGATTAAAACAGATTCCAACCACAATGAATTTAGTTTGTTTGTTTCACCAGCTTCTGTGAAATCTGTTGCACTGTTCATTTTACAGCTGGATTTTTATTTTTATTTTTTTAGGTTTCTCAGAATTCAGATCGATTTTTAATTTTTCAAAAGCTGTTATTTCTCTTCTATAAATGACACATGTAACATTTTTTGGGGAAAAAAATGTCCTCAATATTTCACCTCGAGCTCTTTAAAAAGCCCTAACTGGTAAGGACTGTGCTTCAAGTGCAGCATTTACAGCCACCACCTTTGAAAAGTAGTAACTATACTTTAATAGATGTGTTTAATTTAACCCTGTCAAGGCAGGCGTTGCAGATTTGCAACAAGTAAAAGCTAAACAACCTGATTACCCCACATACATATTTTATGAGTTTTTTTTTTTCCCCTCAGAAGTACCACTGGAGGTATTCTTTTGTACATTAGCAACAAAAACTTAATTTGAGCCTGAGAGGGTTAATAAATCTTTAAGTCACATTTGAACGATTTTTTGATATAATGGTGCCCTCTGCTGGATGATCTGCATACTCTTACCGTTTCCACACAGTTGTTTTTAAAGGTTTATGTCATTATTTTCATTGTTTTTTTTGTTTTTGGCTTGTTTTGTTTTGGGAACCATAAAATTTTTCGAGCTCCTTGTCTGGTCTTACAACAACTCTACAAGTAAAACCAAACATACAGTTAGTAATGATCCAGGAGATATGTTAAAAATCTACACAACACAATGGATTTCGATGTTCCACGAAAGAATTTGTAAATCTACACAGTATAGTAATCCTGTTCAGCTGGATATGAGGAGGTCAGGGATGAATGTGTTGTGTAGTCTCAATAATGTTAAAGCAATAGTGTGATCACAAAACTGATAACTGGGAGGCTTAAAAACGAGCTCTCAGAAATATTGTAACATCGAGTAAGTAAATGCATGTATTTGGAAACATATACTTCTAAAAATACTTTTATTGCACCATGTTCATTCACTCATGAGCTGCTGTAACATGAATCAAATGGCTGAATTTCCAACTCAGCATGCAGTCAAGTTCTATAGTATTGCTAATGACCTACTAGGTGTGTTACGCGTCGGGAGTGAGAACGGGTTGTGCAACAGGGACACATGGAAAAGTTGCAGGACGGCGGCCCTCGAGGACTGGAGTTTGAGACCCCTGCCGTATGGTGTTCATGCAGTTATCTACCCCACAGTGACAGCATGTCTGACTGCCTGTTCAGCATATGTAAAAATATATGATGAGTTTAAGCATGTGATGACAAACATGGTGTTTGTCATCACATGTCACATACATCTGGATGATCATTTGGAATAAACAAGAAACTAAAAACTTGTTGCTTCATCTTTTACCGTTATTATCATTATTATTATTATTATTGATCTTATTTTACATTTTTCATTGTTAGGCATTAGGTTTTTTTTTTTTTCCTTCCAACTTCTTTTCCTCTTCCATGTTACTGTGTCAGCTTGTCAGCATCTATTTGGGGTTGGGAGCGGAACAGAAAGTAAGGAAATCCAAAGTGCCATTTAAACCAGGAGAGGTTCTTTTTCAGAAGAAGGGATTAATTCAAAAGAAATGAATTTACACAGGTGTTGTCGAGTTTGGCGGGCCACTCAAGCGGCCCTACTACGCACAAAAGAGAACAACAAACGCATCGCAGATCGGCACCGGACCCGTTCCCTGTGCAACTGTGACTGAGCAAGAAGAGTGGTGGAGAAAAGAGGAGCTGTTTGTGTGTGGAAACCCCCTCCCCTGGACTCCGGTCCCTTTCACTCCTGGACCCTGGAACCCTGGCCCTTTCCCCCAAACACCTTTGTATATATATTGCACTGTGGCAGATCACTGTAAATAAATTCACTCTTGTTCGAAAGGAGTTTGTGGTCTGCGCTTGAGTCTGTCCCTCTACTCCTCTTCAGTTCGCCTCAACATAAGCTCATCATATTCTATGATTTACTCTCAGGTGTTTGACGAGGTTAATGGTGCTGTCACAACACCTCACTGTCTTGCCACATGTATCGCAAACCGCGTCTTAGCTGTTTGTGGAGGTAAAATACATCCACACATGACTCCGTTTATGCTCAGCCATTGCTGTGAGTGTGCATGCCAGAGGCTGCTACACATTTATCCAGCCGTATTTCACAAATGACAAAGGCGTAAGAGGAAGTAGTTCCTTCCAATTTAGACGATCCGAATGATATAGTTTATTTCCACTGTTCCTGTTAATGAAACACTACAAATTTACCCCAAAGTACTAAAATATCGATATTTTAATATGAAAATTGATTCTAGAACATAAATTACTGGTATCGGAAGAATCGATATTTCAATATCGATCCGCACACCACTATTAGGAACTTCGTCTGTGTGTCATTCCAATTCAGGTTTTTATTATTTTATTTTATTTTATTTATTTATTTATTTATTTATTTATTTGTTTTAGGAATTTGGATTTTAGGATACTTCAAACAAATCTGCCAGATTAACAGGGTGTGTGAAGCTGGAGTTTGACACAAGATTGGTATTTTTAAAAGATTTAAATCACCAAATTCTGAATAAAAGTTTAACAAATTCAGGACATAATTAGTAATAGAAAGTAATAGAAAGCTAGTTGTATACATTATTAATCAGGATCAAAATTAAGGCATGTCAAAGCTATCCAAAAACATACCACATTAAATGCACAAAAGGCGCACAGAAAGCATACTTAGTTAATCTTTGAGTAGCCAGTAAAGATTATGAAGGTGCTAATTAGAATAACAGTTATCTGTTCTGCAAATAAAAAAATAAATATGGGTAAAATTAACATGAGTATGAGAAATTTCAGCATTAAGATCTACCTAATGTGCAACAGTTCCCTGACATCTGTTTCATCTTTACAACACATGGCTACTTCACAAAATGCACAAAATAAAAGATTACCAGAAATTATTGAATTACAAATGAATGAAATTGTTACAGCTCAATTAACAGTTTTCATGTGGATCTTTGTGGGACTGTGTGCCATGATACATACTGACACAGAATGAAACGGCAAGATTTTGAGTAGATGTCCCCAACACAAAAACGTTTTTTTAAACAAAGGTAGTTTGTATTTCTGTGTATATTGCAAGTACAATGTTTTACTTATGTTTACATCAGACATCAAATCTATTCACTCTTTAGAATATAAGAACACTCAACTCTTTTCTTTAAAAACATCTATAGATTGATAAAAATCTATTAGTATAACTACAAATCTATGCTCTGTGCTGTGTTGATAATCATGCATGCAAATCAAAATCAAAGATGAAAACGATGACATAAATTTTTTTAAAGTTTGATTACAATTCCAAAATTTATTATGCCATTCAAAAATATTTTGGTGATCACACATATTTTTCTTTATTTGTTTTCCTTAAAAACCAAGCCAAATTCTTCTGGGATTAAATATTATATAAGCTATTAATAAAAACACAACAGATTAACTCACTGATACTATGGAAAAAAGGAACAAAGAAAAGCCTGACTTCTTGTTGGTTATCTGAATAACCACAGATTTCTGCATTCATTATGTGTTGCTAGCTGAATGTAAATCACTGGATGCACTGGATGTCATGTTGTAGCCATCTAAAAAAAACAGAGCAGTATAGTTAATCTGTGGCAAAAAATAATACACAGTAGACACTGAAGTAAGAAGTAAAATAATTGTATGAATAAATAAAATTAAAAAAATTAATTTGTGTTAATGTGCAACCCATCCAATTGTTTTCTGTGTTGGACTGCCTGATTAAGGTACAAGCACACCTAACAACACACAGCTTTTCCTGCATCTTTATGTTAATTTTTTAATTGTTATTTACCTCTTCCACGTCTCCAGTTCCTTAAAAATCGAAGTCCACTTGACGATGAGTTTCCAGCACTTGTGCTCTAAAATACAATACAAAAAACAAATCATGCAATATTTGAAAAAACAAAACAAAACAAAAAACAAGTTGGCTGAGATCCAAAAATAAGGAAAGAAAAAAGGAACACGAAAACTGTTCTTACCCCTGTCCCACTTCTGGACGGTCGTGCATATGATGATATTGCTGACCGCACCTGGTAAGTGAAATCTCAAATGTTACACTACAATGGAAGTTGCACAAGTTAGCTGTAAAAGTAAATTAATTCATGATGCCCAGCCAAACACTAAAAGGAATCTTTTTGTAAGTCTATGGTGATGTTTATCTTGCTTTTTTGTGTGCTTGTGTGGGATACGAACACATACATATAACTGTTATTTATTGAAGTGTGGGCCCACCTGCTGTTTGCTACTTTCACCATCAAGTCTGAATTAGTCATTTATATGGATTTACAGAGAAACCATGAAATGGCACTAAAAGGCAGAAGTTTGACTTGACAAGAGGATTTTAGTGTAGTATTATTACAATTCATATTCCTTTGTCAGTAAAGGTTTGTAGACATTAAGCACTTTGTTGGTTAAACCAAATTATATCATTTAACATTAATTTAAAGTAATTCAACAATAAGCACTTATTCATTAACTTGACTTAAAATTGAGCTGTACATACCTTACCATCCAGCAGTGTTCCAAACATCAAAATAAAGAAGCCCTTTTTTAAAAGACAGAGTAATGTCCGTTATCAAGGATTCAGTGATTAAAGATTCTGCTATTATGGTATAAAAAGGTAAAAAGTTTATTTGTACCGGTAGCGAATTGAAGAGTGCGAATGCAATATTGATTCCTATGTCTCTTGGATGCACCAGAAGTCCAGCTCCCAAACCCCAAGTTATTCCAAAAAATGGTGTAAGCACAGCCAAGCTCTTGACAATAACCAGTAAAACGCTCTTTTCACCTGCTTGTGCAGCAGTTGTTCCAACCCTTCTCCTTATAATTTTGTACAAAACCACAACCAGGATAATGAGATTTATCAGCACTATTGAAAGTGCAGGAATCACAAACGCCAGTAGAGCTTTGGACTCATCCCAGTTGAGCCAGCAGATTACATTTTCTCTGATATATTTGTTGTCTGGTGCAGTTGCAGCTATAGTTACTGTTGCTATGATTAGAGGAGCTCCGTAGCCTAGAGAAAATCCAATGGCCAGCATAGATGCTTTAGACAAACCCCCACCAAAGACATTAGTTGTACGGTAGAGCAGCAACAAAGCTGAGGCAAACATCCAGAAGAACAGAGCTAGGTAGAACAAATGGATAAAAAAGGTAGTTGCAGTGCATGCTGAGTGGTTTTTATGATTTGCATCTGAAATGGCTGCTCCAATTATAAACCAAATATCTGCAATCAGGAGGGACACAGCAATGTTAACTATGGAAACATGACGCAGGTAAGAGGTTTCATTCGTTCTTATTTTTCTCCATATGAGGCCTTCAATGATGAGACATATGACCAAGGAACCCATGGAAATGCCAACTCCGATGTAGGTTATATAGTCCAAAATTGGGCTAATTGGACTGTTTGGTGACATCAGGATAGAGAATGAGGTCAGGTGGTTGCAGTTGCAGGTGACAGTTCCAGTTTCATTTGTATTTACCACTTCACAGCCCTCATCGTCCCATCCTCCGAGACCATTAAGGAGACTGAAGTTCCAGAAGACACATTTTGGATCTCTCAGTGTATCATTTAAAATATCAAATGTCAAAGAGATATTATTGATTTGGCCACTGGACTGAACAAGTACAACCCTGCCACCGATGACCTTAATCGATGAATTGTCTATTTCTCTTGCAGGGAGTACATTATTCAGCGAGGCAAATGTTATCACTGTGATTGACTTATTTTTACCCTCATTCTGTGGTATTTCTATCACCACTGAAGAATTAAAATCACCAATGATAGGGTTTGTGTATATAGTTCTGTTCAAGATGATAAAAGGCGTGTCAATACCAGAATTATTGAAACTGGCAAGGTGTTTTGTTATTATTTCAAGAGACTGCAATAATGATGAACTAACACCGTCAGGGTTAGAGATGCTATACGAGATACTTTCATTGTTTTTGTTCAGAAAGTTCCATGAGTCCCTTGCCTGATCTGTGGTGAGAACACCTGCAGTTATCAGGATATCCTACAGTAAAAAAAAAGTATTAGATTGAATAAACAAATACAAAATTTAAAAAAAGCATGTATTATTTAGAATACTCAAACTTCAGTAAACTAGCATGTACCTTCATTGAGTTTTCATTGATTGAGATACTGAATAATTCTGTTCTGTTGGCTACATTTCTGAGGATTTGAACAACAGCATCAATATTTTTAGGTGAGTTAACCACTTGCTCAGAATTCCCATTAGTAACATTGCTGAGCTGTTGCAAAAATGCTGGCAGTGTAGTGGCAGTCAAGACCTGCAAGAGTTGAAGAGAAAAAGTATTTAGTTTCACAATTTAACTCAATGTTTAAGTTAGAATGACAAACTTGGGCTTCCTATTTACTAATTCCTATCTCAAAGGTTTTTGTTTGTAGAAATCCTCACAGAATCTGGCTTACGTTTACTACAGTCTTTTAACCTTAATCTGCCTGCAGTTATAAACCGAACAGTGAATACCGTGTAGTGATGCGCGAATCATGAACAAATCGTTCAATACTCGAGAATCACTTTACTGACTCATGAATCATGATTCACAAGCCCAACTGACTCACTGACTCATCCCTGTTGCTGTTAGCAGCAATGTATCTAGCTTATAATTAAAATTGTGGAGAAAAACACAACATCCAGTATCGTAACAAAAAAACTTCTGCTCTGAACTGGAAGAAAAAACCCTGAGTAGAAGCTCACATCAAGAAAATAGCTCCTCGGTTCACAGTAGCATCGCTCTGCCTAAGCGAATCACTTAGGACTCGCTCACCCCCTCCCTCCTGGCTCACAGCTTCTTCTTCTTCTTGGTTGGCAACCAATGTTAAGGCGCATTACCGCCCCCTGGCTCACAGCTCAGTGGACATTTAGATGAGAAAATATATATTTAACACATTTAAGGAAAATACTAATAAAATAAAATAAAATAAAATAAATGTTTATTAAGCAACTTTGATAGGAAATTGCTTAATTTTAGAAATGTTTTTGCTCTTTTTTGCTCTATAAAATTGTTGTTTTCTTTTAGAATCATTCATCTTAGCAGTAGGATTTACATGAAAAGGGAAACAAATTAAGTTTGATTGAAAATGTACATTGTTTGCACTCTCTGGTCAACTGACACAGTGAATCAAATGACTAAAAAACCGATTCACTTTGGTAAGTGACTCATTAAAACTCGATTCAGTAAAAAGAATCGAATTTACCATCGCTAATACCGTGTTTCATTTGTGCTTTCCATGTCTTCTGATCACAAATTGTAAATAGTGCTGTAGTGGCAAAACAAAGAAACACTACTTACTTACTTTGTGGTTATTTATTGAAAAAGTGTTTTTTTGTGCATACTTTATAAACTTAAACTACCTGCTTACTTTGTGGTTATTTATTTGACAAGTTTTATTTTTATTAAATGGGTGACAAGTTTATTTTGTATTAACAGTTTGTCTGTCATCACAAATTGTATTAACAGTTTGTCTGTCATCACAAATGGTATAAAACTGTAAAACATGTATTGCACAAAGTTAAAGGGCTTGATAAGCATTGACTCATTGCAGCTTACTTTAATTTCTGTTGTGCGGGGTTTTTTGGTGTACTGGTTATCCTTTTTTATCTTTTTTTTTCTTTTTAACTTTCTGAGGTTTGTACTATGAAGCAGAACTTTGTCTTATCCGGGTAACTTTGGGGTGAACCAGGGTTTTCTGTAGTGATGGGATTTCCGGCTCCTTTTAGAGAACCGGCTCTTTCAGCTCCCAAAACTCGAAAAGCACATACAAACTCCAAAGCACGTACAATTTAGGGGCATCTATTTGTACTTGTGGACAATATAAATTGGTTACTTTAAATTAGGGAATATTACATTTCCTACATTTTGTATTTGTATTTTACTTATTCTCAGACTATTAAACAACATCAAGGTTCCAGCTGAAAGAATAATAACTAAAACTGCGTTATGCAAATTTAAACATTTATTTAACTCTTTTTTTTCACCATTGGCACAGCACCTGCCCCAGCTCTGATGCTTTAGGAAGGAAGAGAAGACAAGCTTTATGGTGATATTTTAAGTATCATGTTAGCACAACGCATTCAGAAGGTACTGTTGTCTGAACACAGACAGAAAAATCAGCTTCTTCTAGATACTAGTTAACATGTGCAGTTCACATCACTGTAATGCTTTAACCATTTTGGGCTAGAGAGAGAATTCAAATGTTCCTTGAAAGAGGAGAATTATATCTCTAATTTTATAGCTGAAACTTAGTTAACTTAGTAGTTGTGATGTTTGACGTTAGGGCAATTGAATCCAAATAATGGAAAGAATCCCTGTATATATTTAACTTACTTTGTAGTACATAGAGCCCTGGAACTTGAAACTAACACTAGAAAACTAAAGTCAACTAAAACTCAAGTATGTTCACCAAGAAATAAAAACACCACTTAATCCTAAGACCATGATCGTTTTGCTGTCTAACAGGATACCATCCATTTGGAAACTGGTTGAAGGAGCTGTAATAATTTGAGAGGTGGATTCATCTTCCATTATAGCCCAGAATAGAATCAACAGGATTGTGTTGAGAACCATTTATATTTTACATTACATTACATGGTCATTTCCATCATCAGCAAAATTGAAATGTAGAGTAGAAAAAATTAGTCATTTAAGAGCCTATCTTACCATTTGATATAATCTAGTTTTGAAATTTATAGTCACAGTTGTCAAGTAAAACACATAGCAAATTAACTTTAATTAAAAGAGTAACTTAAAGAGAGGTTTGTGTAATATTTTTGTGGCTTCACTTAGGTGAACTTTCTAAACTCTTTAAAATATGTAATATTGTGATTTATCTCTAAGGTACATTTTCCACAATACAAAGAACTAAAAAGAACATGGCAGTTTATATAAGTCACCTCAGATTGGTCAAGCAGCTCCTTAATGGGTTGCAGTATGCAGGTGTCTCGTATTTCAGTATATGTTGTGATGTTGCACAATGCACTCTTTTCTCCTTCCTCATTGTTTGCACAGGGTATTCTGGCTCTGGAGTCACTAACTGCCTTTCCAAATTCTTTATCATCACACATTTGAGGATCTAATAAAACAAAAACAAAAAAAAGACCTTATTAAATGTAGATAATTTTTAACCTGAATTTAATAAATTGCTTTATAATGTGTTAATACTCACTTCCTTTGTAAAACCTGAGTGTTATTGTTTCTTTGAATTCAGGATAGGTAGTTGATTGACAGGTAATTGTATCCTGCTCTTTGTCTGTACAGCTATCAGTTTTATATTGATAGGAAATGCTTTTTTTACCTTTGGATAAATCGCAGAAACAACAAAGTCAATATGAATAGCAATACAAGCTAAACATTCAGATCTGATGTAATATTAATCAGACTAGTTTTTAAAAAGTTTTGTCTCATATTAGTAAATAACGTAAGTATTGCAAGATGAGCAGAGAAATTATTTCCCAATAGCTGATTTGCATTTTGTTGATTCTTTGTTTCAGATTTACCGCTAATATTCACGTTTGTGAAATTAATATTGTAGTCATTGTTGACAGTGCAGCTTAGTGGCACATTTTGACCACTACAATTCAAAAATTTTTGAATTGGGTCCACTCTGATCAAGGGTTTCTCTTTGAGTGTGAAGGCTCCATTGGATCGTTGGCGATAAAATGATTCATCCTTTTCCCGTATGCCTGCATTCATAATTTCCTGGAATGAAAGTAAATTATTATATACATAAATAAAATAGTGTTGCCAAACAAAAATAATAATATATTGGTTGACAGTGTCACTTATTTCTGTATTATACAGTTGTAATATGGCTGGTTCTCCTATGCAGATTCAGTGTTTCCTACAAAAAAGCAATAATGTAGCTGATAACGAGTTTTTGCTCCATTTTGTTTCAAGAATACCATTCTCTGTCTAGCAACATTTTATTTTACTGTTATATTATTAAGAGCTCAGCAACCACTTATTTCCAAATTTAAATAGGATTTCTAATATGAATTAGTTGACATCTGTGTTCACACAAGTACACATTTACACTGGCACTTGTAATTTGGTATTTCTTTCTCTTGAGAAAGGCTTGTGCAACAGCAATGGTTTAACTATTTAAATCAAATGATTTCAGTCCTTCTGCACTAATATTGATTGCTCCATTGCAGTAACAACGTTTTCCTTAACCCTCTGGGGTTGCAGCGACCCAGCGACTCCATGTCAACTTGGGTCAGAAGTGCGGACTTCAAACTATATACCAGATTTTAAATTGTGTCGATAGGCCACGTAAAAGAGTTATGATAAAAGATACATGTGATGCTTTTTTCTGAACCAAACAAGTTTTACCCTTAAGCCAATCAGAATGTTGTAATTGCACTTGCTGAATCACTAAAAAATGCTGAGACTGCACTCGCATTTTAAATGTATATGATTTGTGAATTTCCCCATGGAATGCAGTTGTTTGCTTCTTACCACTGTCAGCACGAATGAACTGTGACACAGATAAGACTGAGTGACTGTTGTTTTTTGAAATGGTATGTACTCCATCTGCAACTATGACATTGCCATCACGTCTCCACTCTGCTCTCCAGTCAGTACCAAAGAGATCCAATGGTGGATGGCCACATGTTACATTGACTTTATCCTCCCAAAATCCACTACCTTCAATTTTAAAATCCAGAAAACGTGGCTCTATAAAAATGAACATAAATATAAAAAAATGATTAAACAATCATCTGATCTCATGTGTTTTTTGATATGACATTAAACATATATGTAAAATTGAATAAAATCACAAATGTAGACAAGTGCTTACCATCTGATATCATAGAGTAGATTTTTGCTAGCTGGTCAAAAATTCCATTGTTTAGTGTTTGGATGACTGTAGTAGCAGCAGTGACATTATATTCAGCGATGGTGCTTCCACTCCTATAATATGGAAAAGGATTGGAAACGCTAACATTTCTGGCATGTAATGTACATTTTCACTCTCACACCTACAGATAAGTCAATGATAGTTGAGTCATAGTTTTATATTTTCAGTCTACTAGCACTTGGAATCCAATCCCCTAAATAGCTTTGCACTATACTTAACTTAAAAAGAATTCTCCAAAAACCTCACATTTTTCTTCAATTTACGAGTTAGTAGTTTACCATTTGGTAAAATCAAGTTATTATTATTATTATTATTATTATTATTATTATTATTATTATTATGACCACAACATATTACTCAAATGACTGGAGAACTGGGCAGGTCTTTCAGGAACTGTACTAAACTGGTTCAAAACATACTTAGAAAACAGGAAATACTTTGTATCAATAGGTAACTTCACATCTGAGCAGACAAGTATCACATGTGGAGTTCCCCAAGGTTCCATCTTGGGACCCCTTCTGTTTAACATTTACATGCTCCCACTGGCACAGATTATAAAGAACAACAAAATAAACTACCACAGCTATGCAGATGACACATAAATATATATCACAATGTCGCCAGGAGACCGAGGCCCTGTACAGGCTCTTGGTAAATGCATTGAGGAAATTAATGACTGGTTGTGCCACAATTTTCTCCAGCTAAACAAAAACAAAACTGAGGTAATAGTCTTTGGCGCCAAAGAAAAACGATTACAGGTCACCAGAGAACTTCAATCTATACACCTAAAAACCACAAACCAGGCGAGAAATTTGGGTGTAGTTATGGATGCAGACCTAAACTTAGAAAAACACATTAAGACAATAACAAAATCAGCTTACTATCACCTCAAGAATATATCAAGGATAAAAGATCTGATGTCTCAACAGGACCTGGAAAAACTAGTCCATGCATTCATCTTTAGTAGGCTTGATTACTGTAACAGCATCTTTACAGGTCTACCTAAAAAATCCGTCAGACAGCTCATTCAGAACTCTGCTGCTCGAGTCCTCACTAAGACCAAAAAAGTGGACCACATCAGTCCAGCTCTGAGGTCTTTACACTGGCTGCCTGTCCGTCAGAGGATAGACTTTAAAGTTCTGATGCTAGTCTATAAAGCTCTGAATGGTTTAGGACCAAAATATATCAGTGACCTCCTGACCCAGTATGAACCTTCCAGATCCCTCAGGTCATCTGGATCTGGTCTTTTATCAGTTCCCAGAGTCAGAACCAGACACGGAGAAGCTGCATTCAGCTTTTATTCTCCTTATATCTGGAACAAACTCCCAGAAAGCCTCAGATCAGCTGAAACACTCAGTTTATTTAAATCCAGGTTGAAGACTCACCTATTCTCAGCTACATTTTAATAAAGCACCAAATCCACACTTTGATTGATTGATTGATTGATTGATTGAATCTTTATTTTGAACATGTTGAAAAAGTATAAAAAAAATAGAATTAAAAGAGACAAATGAACAAAGCAAACAAAAGGAAAACGAGCAACCACAACTCCGAATAACGTCCATGTTCAAAAAGGAGCAGGAAGAAGCATAAGCTTATTTAATCCCACCCCTTTTCCACTATCTAGTATCAATAGACTACAGAAATACCTCCTTGCAATTACATTATATGTTATGTGTAATTTTTTTTTTTTTAAATATATACACATATATGTTTCTATCTATCCATACATACGTATTAGGGGTGCAACGATATTCGTATCGATATTGAACCGTTCGATACAGTGCTTTCGGTTCGGTACGCATATGTATCGAACAATACAATTTTTTTCAATTTTTTTTTTTTTTTTGTGTCCCGTTTGGATCTATAGCCATCAGAATTGTTGTCTTGAGGCCAAGAAAGATGCCAAGAGGATTTATTTTAAGTGGATCATCATATTGGTCCATTTGATTGACCTTTATTATAATTATGAATTTATTTTATTTTCAGTTGCAAACGGGACAGACATGACTGTGGGATAGGACAGGGGGAAAGAATGAAAGAAAGAGGGGGAGAGAAAGAAAGAAAACCAAAGGGGAGAAAAAAAAAGAACAATACAAAATTTGTAATTTATTTTATCAACTTTCCTTCTGACGATGCTGTCTGTGTTGAGCGCTCAGTGAATCTGCATTTGACTACTCCGCCTAGGCTCGAGAGTGCAGCCTAGGCGGAGTAGTCGAACGCAGATTCACTGAGCACTCAACACAGACAGCATCGTCAGAAGGAAGAGCGCAGGGCAAGCTAGCGAGACAGAAGTGGACCTCCCCACCCTCATTCAGATCTGGCGTTTGGAATTATTTTGGTTTTCATGTGACGTATGACCCTGAAGGTAAGCGAGTCATGGACTAAAGTAAAACAGTATGTTGGATGTGCCATGCAATGCTCAATTACATGGGTGGGAGCTAGTGTGTTAGCGCAGTTAGCTCGTTAACGTGTTGGCCGTCTAGCCCCTCTGTATAGGGTAGCTCGTTAACGGAGATTTGCCGTGTTGTGGCGTTAAGGTTATTTCAACGAGATTAACCTGAAAGCACTAGTGGGAACACAACGAATATGACTGCACATTTACACCGACATCATCCTAGTGCAAAGACAAAAACAACAAGCATGCATGCTACAAACTTTAGCCGAGTCATTTAGACAGCTGTTAGCACAGGATTCTCCTTATGGAGACCTGATATGTTTAATATGCTGCTGAGAATATAGCCCAGAAGAAGCGGATAGTATAGCTTTTATTTTGGAAAGAGACATTTCTCTGTAATAAACTCTCTTTTCCAAAGATGAGTGATTCCTCAATCAGATACAGGGCTCGCAATATCGCTAGCCCGATGTCCCGGGGCTATCTCTCCCCTGCCTGTCGGGCTATTGTAGGAAGGAAAAATATATGTCAGTGCTTTTGCATTCTTTCAGAAATGTAGCTGGGTAATTATGTCATTGGGTGAGCCACTGTCAATATGTGACATATTGAAATCGTGTTTGAATTTGCGCTTGTTTTTTTGCTTTCACTTTGCAATCGCGCGAACTGTGTATAGAGAGCGACAGCACTGATCTGTGAGTGATGATAATTTGTGCACCAATTCCTCTGACATCGTCTTATTAATTGTTAGCTTACTATGCAAACATGACAAGTGAAATCTCCCGCAGCTTAAACATGTGAGAGGTTGATCGCGCAGAGAATCGCTGAGCTTATGTGAGTGCGGCAGGATATATATTTCACTACGATGACCTGGATGATTGAGAACCTTCACAGACAGATATATATTTTAGTTCTGCTGAGCCAAATAAGACAGGTCAGGGTGAAGAAGTGACAGCCAAAGAAAAGCTTACCACAAAACGGAGAAGTTATGACAAATCAGACTATAAGGCAAAAAGAAAGTGCAGCTTTATGGTTTCATGGACAAAAGAATTTCTGTGGCTGCAATATGACGAGCTAAAAAACAACACGCACAAGGGTTAGGGTTAAATTTAAAAACTGTACTTTTGTGTTAAAATATATATTTATAATTTTAATAAATGACAAATTAAAAAGGCATGAGCATTTTTTTTTGTATCGAAAAAATATCGAACCGTGACACCAAAGTATCGAACCGAACCGAACCGTGAATTTTGTGTATCGTTGCACCCCTAATACGTATATACACACATATACACATTTTCAATAACCCCATTAACACCTCAAGGATACACAGCCTACAATTATATTATATATATATATATATATATATATATATATATACCCATACCAACAAACCCGTGCATGCGCACACACATGAAAATATTAGACAAGAACACCCTATCAAATCTCTACCTTTTCCCTGTACCCTGTAAAAACCGTATCCTTAAACCGCTTTTTAAACTGCGCCATGCTTGGACATTGCTTCATATCTTTACTTAGTCTGTTCCACAGCTTCACTCCACACACAGAGATGCAAAAATTTTTTAATGTTGTACGGATACGAGGATGTTTTAAATTTAATTCCCCCCTCAAATTGTATCCCCGTTCCCTTTTAGAAAACATTTTTAGAATATTGTCAGGAAGCAGGTTATTTATTGCTTTATATATAATTTGTGCTGTGAGAAAATGAACCAGATCTGTGAATTTTAGAATTTTTGATTTTAAGAATAGTGGATTTGTATGATCTCTGTAACCAGTTTTATGGATTATCCTTATGGCCCTTTTTTGTAATATAAAGATTGATGATAGCGAACATTTGTAAGTATTGCCCCAAACCTCTGCACAGTAATTCAAATACGGTGCAATCAGGGAACAATAGAGAATGTGGAGTGATTTGTGGTCCAGAATGTGTTTTACTTCACTCAAGATTGAGACACTTCTTGAAATTTTGTTATGTATATGATTTATATGAGACTTCCAGTTTAATTTATCATCTATAATCACACCAAGAAACTTATGTTCAAGTACTCTTTCAATTTCCACACCATCTACATGAATCTGCACTTGTGCATTTCTAAGGGAATTCCCAAATAAGATAATTTTAGTTTTACTTAGATTTAGCGATAGTTTGTTCCTGTTAAACCATTTTTTAATCTTGCACATTTCTGAAGTAATTGTATCCAGCAGCTCCTTTAGATTCCCCCCAGAACAAAAAATAGTTGTGTCATCTGCAAATAATACAAATTTTAATATATCAGATGCCTTACAAATATCATTTATATAAATAATAAATAATTTTGGACCCAGTACAGAGCCTTGTGGAACACCACAAGCAATGTCCAAGCATGATGAGGAATGGACACCCAGCTTCACAAATTGTTTCCGGTCACTTAAATAATTTTTCACCCATTGCAGTACAACCCCCCTAATCCCATACCGTTCCAGTTTATTAATTAATATGTCATGATTGATTGTGTCGAATGCTTTCTTGAGATCCAGAAATACTCCAGCTGCATACTGTTTCTGATCTATAGCATTCGTAATCTCCTCAATTGATTCGATTAATGCCAGAGATGTTGATCTTTTTGATCTGAATCCATATTGACTGTCAGAGAGTAATTTATATTTATCTAAGAATTTGTCTAATCGTTTATTAAACAGGTTTTCTAGGATTTTGGAGAATTGTGGTAGTAAAGAAACAGGCCTGTAATTTGTGAAGTGGCGTCTATCCCCGGTTTTATACAGCGGCACAACTTTAGCTATTTTCATTTTGTTTGGCACTTTTCCCGTCTGAAATGATAAGTTGCAAATATATGTTAGAGGTCCTACAATTCCTTCAATGACCTTCTTGACGATTTTCATGTCAATATCATTACAATCAGTAGATGTTTTATATTTACACATGTGTACAATGTCAATTATTTCTTTTTCCTCCACTGATGTGAGGAACATTGAGTTAGGGTTCCTATCAATCAGGTTTTCACTACATTCTACTGATGGCAGTGACTCAGGAATTTGTTCTGCCAGTTTTGGTCCAATATTTACAAAATAATGATTAAAGCTGTTGACCTTATCAGCAGTGTTTTCCATAATATTGCCATTATCGATAAAGTATTGTGGATAACTTTGTTGTCCAGAATTATTTTTAATGATACCGTTTAAAACATCCCATATTCCTTTCATATTATGTTTATTGTTGTTCAATATTTTACTATAATACTCCTTTCTACATACACGTATAATATTGGTCAACTTATTTTTGTATTTTTTATATTTATTTTCAGCATCTTTTGTTCTTTGTTTTAGGTATTCCCTATAGAGTGTATTTTTCTTTTTACATGCATTTTGTAAACCCTTAGTGAGCCATGGTCTATCGGAATATTTGTGCTTTCTGTTGTATTTTATTGTTGGACAGTTTTTATCGTACAACTCCATGAATATTCTTAAAAATATGCCATATGCAATATCAATATCAGCTTCTTTGTACACATTGTCCCAGTCCTGATTTAATAGATCGTTCTTAAATGCAGTCATAGTGTCATGGTCCGCGGCCCGGCGTCTGAGGTGCTGATGGGATGCCCACTCCCGTGGGCGTGGCCGCTGACTCCACACCTGCATCCCATCCCAGGCGATCACCAGGTGGACCATTTAATCCTGCCCAGCCTGCTGCTCCACGCCAGTCCGTAATCGTCCTTCAGCGATCACTGCTCGGCGTGTTTTGAGTCACCAGCCTGTCCACCTGCCTGTCCAGAATTTGGATCACGATCAACCCCAGCCGCCTCGCCCTTTCTGGAGCTTCTCCCCACGGACCCTCACCCCTCCCTCCGGTTCCCTTGGCCCCGCTATCATCGTAAGACGCGTACACTACCTCCCCTCGTATGCTGCCGGTTTACCCGCACCCCAATAATCCTTTTTTCTTTTTCTGTTTCAGCCTCCCACGGTCCCGCTCTCGGCGTTGCCTGCGCGATTCTTCTCCCGGTCCCTCGGTTTCTCTGGTTCCGTGCGTTTTCTCCCTTCTACTCTCCCGGGACACTCTCAGTTATAATAAAGTTTATTTTTTCTCTCGTACCGCTGTGTGTGTGTTCTGCTCCTGGGTCCAGCTTGTGTGTTGAACTTCGGTTCTTGACACATAGTTTCTTCTGTCCTTACACGTCTGTATCTCAGTTGTTCTTCATGCTGATTTTTCTTATAATTAGTGTCATAAACTGCATAAACTGGTAGGTGATCACTGATGTCATTAATTAATAATCCGCTCACAATGTTGTTTTCCATATTGTTAGTGAAAATATTGTCAAGTAAGGTGGCACAATGTGGTGTAATTCTGCTAGGCCTGGTTATTTTAGGATGTAAACTCAAACTGTACATAGTGTTTAGGAATTCGTCGGTCATTTTATGCTTTTTTGGATTCAACAGGTCAATATTAAAATCACCACAGATAAACATAACTTTTTGATTTGTTTTAGAGAATATTTCCTCTATGAAGTCATTAAATACTTGAATACTAGAGCCAGGTGTTCTATATATACAGCTAATTATTACATTTTTTTCTTTTTCCTTATAAATTTCAATTGTTATACATTCTAGTAAATTATCAATTACAGTTGTCATACTTTCTACCACCTTGTAGTTTAGGTTTTTATCCACATACACAGCTACTCCCCCTCCACTCTTGTTCCTTCTATTTACAAAATTCACTTCATATCCCTCCAGTCCAAAGTCCATTCCTTTCTCCGCATTGATCCATGTTTCAGAAATGGCAATAATTCCAAATGGATTTGCCAACTCATTTAGATATTCCTTTATATTGTTGAAGTTGGCATACAGACTTCTGCTATTAAAATGGATTATTGATAATTTATTTTCCGTGTTGATGGTGTGCTTAAACTGTTCATCAGTGAAGTAGCAGCAGTTACAGCTGATGTTGTAGAAGAAAACTTTTAAGCTTAAATTTCAAAACTTACATTTAACTACTGATTTTATCTATTGTTCTGATTTTATCTGTTTTGATTTTATATACTGTTTTGTTTGTTTGTTAATTAGTTTGTTTGTTTGCTTGTTTTAATCAATTTTAAATCATGCTTTTTATTTGTTTTTGTTTCTAATGTCTCTGTAAAGCACTTTGAATCACATTGTTGTTGAATTGTGCTATACAGATAAACTTGCCTTGCCTTGCCTTATTATTAATAATAACAATAACAATAATAATAATAATAATAATAATAATAATAATAATAATAATAATAATAATAATAATAATACATTTTATTTATAGGTGCCTTTAAGACCCCCAAGGTCACCTTACAATAATACAACAATACAATATAATAAAGTATAGCAAAACAAAATTTAAACATAAGGTAAAAAAAAACCAAGCATGAAAGTATATAAACAAGTATAAAAGGGTATGGAGTTCTGAATAGATGGGTTTTGAGACGTGTTTTAAAAGTACAGAGAGAGTTTGTAGTTTGAAGAGCTGGTGGAAGTGCATCTAAAGTCTTGGGGCAGAGCAACTAAAAGTCCTGTTAGAGAATTGTGCATCAATATGGTTGTCATTGTGCAAGATGATTAGATCTTTAGCAAGGTGATTAGATCTTTAGCAAGAATGCTCAGCTCTGTTTTCTAAACACTGGTTCGTTAAAATGTTACGCCATATATGGGGTGACTGAGGATATTGGTGACATCACATGCTCACACATCGCAGACACACACGTCCCATGTTCACAGGTGGGTGTCTTATCTGTCGCATGATTAATGAGATGTTTGTGTAAATACTGATGTTAATAAAAGGACTGTGAGAGGGGTCCCAGAGTTTGGAGTTGGCTGAGATCAGATGAAGAGCTCAGGCTCCCCTTGCAGCAAGTAAAAGACAAAAAGCACTGTGGTCGTACACAAATGATTGGTCTCTGAGCCAGCGGCGTTTAAGTGTTAGACCCAACAGGTCTGTAGTCAGGCATACATATGGAGAAGATCAGATAAATATGGAGGAGCGAGGTTATGAAGCTCTTTGAAAGTAAGAAGCAGGATCTTGAAATTGACACAGAGGTGAATTGGAAGGAAATGGAGCTGTTTAAGGAAGGAAAGGAAATTGGATCGATACTTTGCTTTTATCGTTCAAGTTGAATATGTAGACCTTTTTTCCTTTGGAAAAAATAAACCTCAACCATGCACAATGAAAAATGTCTGAACCTTTTTGTGTGCTCTACAGACAGAAACACTGACATATACCAGGTCGCCAAAAACCCAGTTTCAAAACACATGTAGATCACAGTGATCACAATCACAGTGATATAGTGGTGATTAAAATGTGTTCAGAGATTTCATCTCATAAGTCACGGCACACTACCCTTTCCCCAGTTAGCTGCCTGATTGCCTTTGTAGTGTGGCAGAGCACTTCTGTGAATGAGTGAAAGTGTGAATGTTGAATGTTTTTGTTGAAATATCCAGGCAAGTATATACATGTAAAATGAAAAGATATACGTGTTCAAATAGCGTCAATTAACACACAACTTCAGGTTTTTTAATTTCTATGTGATTATTCTTATAACTAAACAATGAGAACAAGTAGTCTGATGTCCTGTAATCATTATGAAGCTATAATTTGAAATACAATAACACATTAAGTTTTTGAACAAAGTATTGGTATTGGTTGAAAAGGAGACTCTGGGTTGCTGCATCTTGTTGCTGTTTCATCTTAAATTGGTCATGCGATTTTGACGTGCCGGCGTGTCCGTCGACCCCAGTGGGTTAAATAATTTTTTGAATAATAATTTTGAAAAATATTTCTTCATGTCATTATGCAGGCCGCAAGTAGGGGTGACATGGGCTGCAAGATTGAGACCCAGGCATTAGATCCTCTTAATGCATTTTTGTTTGGGTTTCCACTGGCGTGGAATTACCAAAAATAGAGAGGGCATTGCCTAACATATGAAACAGGAAAAGACCGCTGTGTAATTCCTTTATTTGTAACTGTATTCTGAATATCATCATTTTAAATGGTAACTGTAATGGAATACAGTTACTCATATTCTGTATTTCAAATACGTAACGCTGGTACATGTATTCCGTTACTCCCCAGCACTGCTTAGTTGCAACAAGTGGTTATTTGAGTTGCTGTTTCCCTCCTATCTGCTCAAAGCAGTTAGGGCACTTTCCTCTGAGCTTTGATATTAGCAATGCATTTTTAAAATTCATTTATTTATTTATTTATTTATTTATTTATTTATTACAGAGAACTGTCGCTCACTAGATACACAATATTGCCAAAGGTTTTCACTCCCCCACTTAAATCTTGGGCGCAAGCATTTCCCTACATGTTGAACTGTGTATGTGACAAATAAAATCTGAATTTGAACTCTAGCATTTGTGAAAAAATGGGTCATTCTCAGTGAATTCTAGAATGGTACAGCTGTGAACCTTTCTTAGTACTGAATATTCTAGAGACAATTATTAGTGGCAAACAATCAGTGGGGATTTTATGTGATGGGTAATATAAAATAGTGCTCAGATGTTGCCAAGTTTCAGCAGAGTCAATTGTTACAGCCAATGACTTGTCAGATACTTAGACAAATCTGTCTAATCTTCATGTGGCCTCCAGGTTAGCTCAAGAATAATGTGTAGAGAGCTTCATGGAATGGGTTTCCATGGCCAAGCCTTACATCATCAATTGCAATGCAAAGTGTAGGATGTGGTGGTGTAAAGCATGCTGCCAGTAGACTCAAGAGCACTGGAGTGATTAATAACGCTTCTCTGTATACGATCTTGCTCTGGTGGTTGCCAGAAAAACTGTATACGACTGACTGTTGAAGAGACTGAAATCCTCAAAGCCTCATCCGCCTGAGTCGGTCTAAATAAGGTGCTGAATCTTTAGCCGTATAATTATTGGTAAAGTATGGAGTTCTGGAATATATAAAATTTGTTTGCGCTATGGTTATTTTCTTAAAATTCAGGATTATAAATGTAACAAAATAAGTGGAAGTAATCATTCTGTAATGATTCTGAATGAATGAAGTGCAATAGTATCATGAATAGGAGGTGTTTTTGTACAAAGGTCACGATGAACAGTAAAAAAAGGATTTAAGCATGGTGCAACTGGTGTCATTTGGGTCAAAAGTGATTTCAACAGGACTAGGGAAAGGGGAGAGTAAAGTTTGTGAAAGCGTATAAAGTGATGTTTATCTTAATAAAGAACTGCTCTCCGGATTTTGTCACAAGCAGATGAACCATTTAGAGAGCAAACTCTTCCTCAAAATGTTCCATCTGCTTTGTTTTTAAAGTGAGGAGCACTGAAGGATTAAGCATGGCAAAGCAAATGCCAATCTCCATTTAAAGTCTAATATTGTGGACAATCCTTTTTTTTCTTTTAACTCTTTGTGAAGCATCAAAAGTAAAACTAGGGTATGAATATCACATCTCATAATGCTTCTTACAGGTTGTTCTAGCTCTTAAAATTAACAGATCTCTGGGACCTATTTTCCTGGGCACTAAAGTTTAACCTTGCTATTCACCAAGTCCATAGATGACTCAGGAAAACTGATTTTATAGATGTGGCAGTTGAATGTGCCTACCTTTACGATTGCTCCTGGGTTGCCTCATCTGGATTTACGTGAATTTCCTCACCACCAGCTTAGGCTACGTCTACACTAATCTGGATAAATTTGAAAACGGTGTTTATGTCTAGAAACACTCCGCGTCCACACTATCATTTTCAGTTGTTTTCATCCACACTGAAAAAGCTACGTTCCTGTACTGCGTATGCATGAAACGTCTGCCGTTTATTTACTTTACGGCTCTTTGAAATGTTGCGGCAAAATGTCGAGGAAAAGTGCTGAGTTTTATCTGAAGGTTTCTGGAGCATGTAGAAACTTATATTATTCTTTACAGTTTTTTCTGAATGCTTAAACCCTAACTGTGATTCCTGTAGCACAATCTCTAAAACTATTCAGACTTACAGCAAAACCACTCACTGAGTTTGCAAAACTAAAAGCACAAAAACTGCTTTGCACTCAGTTTGCAATTTTGTAACACACACTTTGCAAAACTGTAGGCACAATTAACTACACAACACTCAATTACCAAATTTCCAACACACTCCTAGCAAAAGTATACACATGTATGGCTATCATTAACACTAATTTGCCAACTGTCTGGCACACTTTCACATGTGAAAACTTTTTTAGATAATTAGTTCACTTTGCAATCAGCCTAAGCACTATAATACAGGTAAGCTGTGTGTGCGGAGTACAATGGAGGGAGCAGAAAGAGTGAGAAGTAAAGGAGGCCGAGGAAGAGGACGTGGAGGTGAAGAAGTAGGATGAAGAGGACGACAAGGACAAGGAGGAGCAAGAGGAAGACGAGGAGGGGGGAGAGGAAGGGTAGGAAGAGTAAGAAATAGAATTGCTGATGACATCAGAGCTACAATAGTGGACCATGTAATCAACCGTGGAATGACCCTGAGGGTAGCTGGCCAACGGGTCCAGCCTAACTCGAGCCGCTACACTGTAGCAAGTACCATAAGGACATCTTGAAATGAGAATCGGTTAGTACAGTCACTTCGCACAAAGATTTGTAGCACTGCCATATGCCAATGAGAAACACACCAATACCATTGACGTAAAAATACTGAAATTGTTACTTTACAGTATCAGAATCAGAATCAGAATACTTTATTGATCCCTGGGGGAAATTATTTTTTTGCTAGATGACCAGATTGCTAGATGACCAGATGCTGGGGGCAGAGGAAGCATGTTCACTGCAGACCAAGTAACCCATATAGTCATTATGGCGATTGCAAATAATCCTATACTTGGAAATAAACACTTGTGTTTGTTTTGATGTGTTTGAATAAACACCAGTACTTGAAGTTTGGATCCCTCTATGCTTATGGATCTATGACAGAAGTATGAGCTCAAACTGACATAGCCTACCTTGTGCACAGAGGAAGCAAAAGCCAGATGTGTTTTGTATTCATACCATCAGTGTGCAGTTGGCGCATTGTGTGCTTAGTAGATGATGGCTTGTGTGTACTGTTTGATACGGAAACACCATTTTTACGAAGGTGTGAAGAGTTAATCTAGCTGTGTTTGCTTTTGCAAGAGAATTACAATGTTTTGATTATTGGGTGACAGGTTTTCTTATTTGTGTGAAGAGTTTTGCAAAATTAGCCAATAGGTACAAAAAATGTGCTTAAGCAATCAGAAAAAACTGTAATAGGGCTGTCAAAATTGAGAGCAAACAAACAACTGCTGTACAATGCCGTCCACCATCTTAGTTGAATCGGTCACATGACTGCATCATATGACTAAAATGCGTCATCGTTTTCAAAAGCCTCCGTTTTCGCAGCCCACACTGCGACGCATAAACGGCGTTTTTAAATGTATCCACCTTGGAGAGCGTTTTCAAAAAGCTCAGTTTACCTTGACCAAAAACACCGTCTCAGTGTGGACGGAAGGCCAAAACGGAGAGAAAAATATGCATTTTTAAATGAAAAGTGTGGACTTGGCCTTAGATCAGTTTCTGATAACCTATTAGCATAATATCCCTAGGATCAGTAACACACAGATCCGGTCGAGACTTCCTGTACAGGGGTAACTGGTACCTAACTGAATATATTGTGCCAGGTGTAGATAGGATTTTGGTGTGGGGTAGTTTTATTTAGAAGGAAGGCTTAGACCCTTAGTTCTAGTAAAAGGAACTCTTAATGCTTCAGCATACCAAGACATTTTATGCAATTTCATGATCCCAACTTAGTAGAAATAGTTTCAGGATGACCCCTTACTTTTCCAACATGTTGTACGCCAGTGCAAAAAGCAAGGTCTATAAAGACATGGATGAACAAGTCTAGTGTGGAAATATTTGACAGGCTTGCATCGAGTCCTGACTTCAACCTGATAGAACACCTTTGGGATGAATTAGAGCGGAGACTTTGAGCCAAACCTCCTTTTCCAGTTTCAGTGTCTGATCTCAAAAATGTGCTGCAGAAAGAATGGTCCAAAATGACCATAAACAAACTCCTAAGCATTGTGGAAAGTATTCCCAGAAGATCTGAAGCTATTATAGCTGTAAAGAGTTGGTCGATATTATTTAAGAGGGAAATATCACTCAAGTTCATATGTGTGTGAAGGCAGAATACTTTTGGCAATATAGTGAATATATATATATTTTTTTCAAACCATTATCTGTAAACCCTGGAGCTAGTTGTGCAGGAAGATGTGAGTAGATCAGCATTTTCTTAATTCTTAGACAAATCTGTCTTGCCCCAATAACCATGCCACGTTCAAAGTTACATAAATTACTTTTCTTTCCCATTCTGATGCTAGGTTCTTATAGACTAGAGAATGACAGACTAAGTGGACTGGGTTTACAGTTTTTTACAGACACTAGGACACATTTCTCAATACTTAGGTCACTTTTGCTCACATAGTGAGCACAACAGAAGTCTATGTGGGCTAAACTGAGGATCAGTTATCATTGTTTTGGCACAAAATGCATTCAATGACTACATCTCTCAAATTTCATGAATTATTTTCTCACTCAGACACAACAACTGCCAAAAATCTTTGTACGTACAGGACATTTTGCATGTACTTACATACTGTTTTCAAAACTGTTAAACTTATGGCCAAAACAATAACATAATGCAAAACTGAATAAGACAGCAAAATTCAACAGCAATATTTTATTGAAACATATTTTACAGTTTTTTCTGAATGCTTAAACCCTAACTGTGATTCCTGTAGCACAATCTCTAAAACTATTCAGACTTATAGCAAAACCACTCACTGAGTTTGCAAAACTAAAAGCACAAAAACTGCTTTGCACTCAGTTTGCAATTTTGTAACACACACTTTGCAAAACTGTAGGCACAATTCACTGCACAACACTCAATTACCAAATTTCCAACACACTCCTAGCAAAAGTATACACATGTATGGCTATCATTAACACTAATTTGCCAACTGTCTGGCACACTTTCACATGTGAAAACTTTTTTAGATAATTAGTTCACTTTGCAATCAGCCTAAGCACTATAATACAGGTAAGCTGTGTGTGCGGAGTACAATGGAGGGAGCAGAAAGAGTGAGAAGTAGAGGAAGCCGAGGAAGAGGACGTGGAGGTGAAGAAGTAGGATGAAGAGGATGACAAGGACAAGGAGGAGCAAGAGGAAGACGAGGAGGGGGGAGAGGAAGATGAGGAGGGGGGAGAGGAAGGGTAGGAAGAGTAAGAAATAGAATTGCTGATGACATCAGAGCTACAATAGTGGACCATGTAATCAACCGTGGAATGACCCTGAGGGTAGCTGGCCAACGGGTCCAGCCTAACTCGAGCCGCTACACTGTAGCAAGCACCATAAGGACATCTTGAAATGAGAATCGGTTAGTACAGTCACTTCGCACAAAGATTTGTAGCACTGCCGTATGCCAATGAGAAACACACCAATACCATTGATGTAAAAATACTGAAATTGTTACTTTACAGAATTGCTAGATGACCAGATGCTGGGGCAGAGGAAGCATGTTCACTGCAGACCAAGTAACCCATATAGTCATTATGGCGATTGCAAATAATCCTATACTTGGAAATAAACACTTGTGTTTGTTTTGATGTGTTTGAATAAACACCAGTACTTGAAGTTTGGATCCCTCTATGCTTATGGATCTATGACAGAAGTATGAGCTCAAACTGACATAGCCTACCTTGTGCACAGAGAAAGCAAAAGCCAGATGTGTTTTGTATTCATACCATCAGTGTGCAGTTGGCGCATTGTGTGCTTAGTAGATGATGGCTTGTGTGTACTGTTTGATACGGAAACACCATTTTTACGAAGGTGTGAAGAGTTAATCTAGCTGTGTTTGCTTTTGCAAGAGAACTACAATGTTTTGATTATTGGGTGACAGGTTTTCTTATTTGTGTGAAGAGTTTTGCAAAATTAGCCAATAGTTACAAAAAATGTGCTTAAGCAATCAGAAAAAACTGTAATAGGGCTGTCAAAATTGAGAGCAAACAAACAACTGCTGTACAATGCCGTCCACCATCTTAGTTGAATCGGTCACATGACTGCATCATATGACTAAAATGCGTCATCGTTTTCAAAAGCCTCCGTTTTCGCAGCCCACACTGCGACGCATAAACGGCGTTTTTAAATGTATCCACCTTGGAGAGCGTTTTCAAAAAGCTCAGTTTACCTTGACCAAAAACACCGTCTCAGTGTGGACGGAAGGCCAAAACGGAGAGAAAAATATGCATTTTTAAATGAAAAGTGTGGACTTGGCCTTAGATCAGTTTCTGATAACCTATTAGCATAATATCCCTAGGATCAGTAACACACAGATCCGGTCGAGACTTCCTGTACAGGGGTAACTGGTACCTAACTGAATATATTGTGCCAGGTGTAGATAGGATTTTGGTGTGGGGTAGTTTTATTTAGAAGGAAGGCTTAGACCCTTAGTTCTAGTAAAAGGAACTCTTAATGCTTCAGCATACCAAGACATTTTATGCAATTTCATGATCCCAACTTAGTAGAAATAGTTTCAGGATGACCCCTTACTTTTCCAACATGTTGTACGCCAGTGCAAAAAGCAAGGTCTATAAAGACATGGATGAACAAGTCTAGTGTGGAAATATTTGACAGGCTTGCATCGAGTCCTGACTTCAACCTGATAGAACACCTTTGGGATGAATTAGAGCGGAGACTTTGAGCCAAACCTCCTTTTCCAGTTTCAGTGTCTGATCTCAAAAATGTGCTGCAGAAAGAATGGTCCAAAATGACCATAAACAAACTCCTAAGCATTGTGGAAAGTATTCCCAGAAGATCTGAAGCTATTATAGCTGTAAAGAGTTGGTCGATATTATTTAAGAGGGAAATATCACTCAAGTTCATATGTGTGTGAAGGCAGAATACTTTTGGCAATATAGTGAATATATATATATTTTTTTCAAACCATTATCTGTAAACCCTGGAGCTAGTTGTGCAGGAAGATGTGAGTAGATCAGCATTTTCTTAATTCTTAGACAAATCTGTCTTGCCCCAATAACCATGCCACGTTCAAAGTTACATAAATTACTTTTCTTTCCCATTCTGATGCTAGGTTCTTATAGACTAGAGAATGACAGACTAAGTGGACTGGGTTTACAGTTTTTTACAGACACTAGGACACATTTCTCAATACTTAGGTCACTTTTGCTCACATAGTGAGCACAACAGAAGTCTATGTGGGCTAAACTGAGGATCAGTTATCATTGTTTTGGCACAAAATGCATTCAATGACTACATCTCTCAAATTTCATGAATTATTTTCTCACTCAGACACAACAACTGCCAAAAATCTTTGTACGTACAGGACATTTTGCATGTACTTACATACTGTTTTCAAAACTGTTAAACTTATGGCCAAAACAATAACATAATGCAAAACTGAATAAGACAGCAAAATTCAACAGCAATATTTTATTGAAACATATTTTACAGTTTTTTCTGAATGCTTAAACCCTAACTGTGATTCCTGTAGCACAATCTCTAAAACTATTCAGACTTATAGCAAAACCACTCACTGAGTTTGCAAAACTAAAAGCACAAAAACTGCTTTGCACTCAGTTTGCAATTTTGTAACACACACTTTGCAAAACTGTAGGCACAATTCACTGCACAACACTCAATTACCAAATTTCCAACACACTCCTAGCAAAAGTATACACATGTATGGCTATCATTAACACTAATTTGCCAACTGTCTGGCACACTTTCACATGTGAAAACTTTTTTAGATAATTAGTTCACTTTGCAATCAGCCTAAGCACTATAATACAGGTAAGCTGTGTGTGCGGAGTACAATGGAGGGAGCAGAAAGAGTGAGAAGTAGAGGAAGCCGAGGAAGAGGACGTGGAGGTGAAGAAGTAGGATGAAGAGGATGACAAGGACAAGGAGGAGCAAGAGGAAGACGAGGAGGGGGGAGAGGAAGATGAGGAGGGGGGAGAGGAAGGGTAGGAAGAGTAAGAAATAGAATTGCTGATGACATCAGAGCTACAATAGTGGACCATGTAATCAACCGTGGAATGACCCTGAGGGTAGCTGGCCAACGGGTCCAGCCTAACTCGAGCCGCTACACTGTAGCAAGCACCATAAGGACATCTTGAAATGAGAATCGGTTAGTACAGTCACTTCGCACAAAGATTTGTAGCACTGCCGTATGCCAATGAGAAACACACCAATACCATTGATGTAAAAATACTGAAATTGTTACTTTACAGAATTGCTAGATGACCAGATGCTGGGGCAGAGGAAGCATGTTCACTGCAGACCAAGTAACCCATATAGTCATTATGGCGATTGCAAATAATCCTATACTTGGAAATAAACACTTGTGTTTGTTTTGATGTGTTTGAATAAACACCAGTACTTGAAGTTTGGATCCCTCTATGCTTATGGATCTATGACAGAAGTATGAGCTCAAACTGACATAGCCTACCTTGTGCACAGAGAAAGCAAAAGCCAGATGTGTTTTGTATTCATACCATCAGTGTGCAGTTGGCGCATTGTGTGCTTAGTAGATGATGGCTTGTGTGTACTGTTTGATACGGAAACACCATTTTTACGAAGGTGTGAAGAGTTAATCTAGCTGTGTTTGCTTTTGCAAGAGAACTACAATGTTTTGATTATTGGGTGACAGGTTTTCTTATTTGTGTGAAGAGTTTTGCAAAATTAGCCAATAGTTACAAAAAATGTGCTTAAGCAATCAGAAAAAACTGTAATAGGGCTGTCAAAATTGAGAGCAAACAAACAACTGCTGTACAATGCCGTCCACCATCTTAGTTGAATCGGTCACATGACTGCATCATATGACTAAAATGCGTCATCGTTTTCAAAAGCCTCCGTTTTCGCAGCCCACACTGCGACGCATAAACGGCGTTTTTAAATGTATCCACCTTGGAGAGCGTTTTCAAAAAGCTCAGTTTACCTTGACCAAAAACACCGTCTCAGTGTGGACGGAAGGCCAAAACGGAGAGAAAAATATGCATTTTTAAATGAAAAGTGTGGACTTGGCCTTAGATCAGTTTCTGATAACCTATTAGCATAATATCCCTAGGATCAGTAACACACAGATCCGGTCGAGACTTCCTGTACAGGGGTAACTGGTACCTAACTGAATATATTGTGCCAGGTGTAGATAGGATTTTGGTGTGGGGTAGTTTTATTTAGAAGGAAGGCTTAGACCCTTAGTTCTAGTAAAAGGAACTCTTAATGCTTCAGCATACCAAGACATTTTATGCAATTTCATGATCCCAACTTAGTAGAAATAGTTTCAGGATGACCCCTTACTTTTCCAACATGTTGTACGCCAGTGCAAAAAGCAAGGTCTATAAAGACATGGATGAACAAGTCTAGTGTGGAAATATTTGACAGGCTTGCATCGAGTCCTGACTTCAACCTGATAGAACACCTTTGGGATGAATTAGAGCGGAGACTTTGAGCCAAACCTCCTTTTCCAGTTTCAGTGTCTGATCTCAAAAATGTGCTGCAGAAAGAATGGTCCAAAATGACCATAAACAAACTCCTAAGCATTGTGGAAAGTATTCCCAGAAGATCTGAAGCTATTATAGCTGTAAAGAGTTGGTCGATATTATTTAAGAGGGAAATATCACTCAAGTTCATATGTGTGTGAAGGCAGAATACTTTTGGCAATATAGTGAATATATATATATTTTTTTCAAACCATTATCTGTAAACCCTGGAGCTAGTTGTGCAGGAAGATGTGAGTAGATCAGCATTTTCTTAATTCTTAGACAAATCTGTCTTGCCCCAATAACCATGCCACGTTCAAAGTTACATAAATTACTTTTCTTTCCCATTCTGATGCTAGGTTCTTATAGACTAGAGAATGACAGACTAAGTGGACTGGGTTTACAGTTTTTTACAGACACTAGGACACATTTCTCAATACTTAGGTCACTTTTGCTCACATAGTGAGCACAACAGAAGTCTATGTGGGCTAAACTGAGGATCAGTTATCATTGTTTTGGCACAAAATGCATTCAATGACTACATCTCTCAAATTTCATGAATTATTTTCTCACTCAGACACAACAACTGCCAAAAATCTTTGTACGTACAGGACATTTTGCATGTACTTACATACTGTTTTCAAAACTGTTAAACTTATGGCCAAAACAATAACATAATGCAAAACTGAATAAGACAGCAAAATTCAACAGCAATATTTTATTGAAACATATTTTACAGTTTTTTCTGAATGCTTAAACCCTAACTGTGATTCCTGTAGCACAATCTCTAAAACTATTCAGACTTATAGCAAAACCACTCACTGAGTTTGCAAAACTAAAAGCACAAAAACTGCTTTGCACTCAGTTTGCAATTTTGTAACACACACTTTGCAAAACTGTAGGCACAATTCACTGCACAACACTCAATTACCAAATTTCCAACACACTCCTAGCAAAAGTATACACATGTATGGCTATCATTAACACTAATTTGCCAACTGTCTGGCACACTTTCACATGTGAAAACTTTTTTAGATAATTAGTTCACTTTGCAATCAGCCTAAGCACTATAATACAGGTAAGCTGTGTGTGCGGAGTACAATGGAGGGAGCAGAAAGAGTGAGAAGTAGAGGAAGCCGAGGAAGAGGACGTGGAGGTGAAGAAGTAGGATGAAGAGGATGACAAGGACAAGGAGGAGCAAGAGGAAGACGAGGAGGGGGGAGAGGAAGATGAGGAGGGGGGAGAGGAAGGGTAGGAAGAGTAAGAAATAGAATTGCTGATGACATCAGAGCTACAATAGTGGACCATGTAATCAACCGTGGAATGACCCTGAGGGTAGCTGGCCAACGGGTCCAGCCTAACTCGAGCCGCTACACTGTAGCAAGCACCATAAGGACATCTTGAAATGAGAATCGGTTAGTACAGTCACTTCGCACAAAGATTTGTAGCACTGCCGTATGCCAATGAGAAACACACCAATACCATTGATGTAAAAATACTGAAATTGTTACTTTACAGAATTGCTAGATGACCAGATGCTGGGGCAGAGGAAGCATGTTCACTGCAGACCAAGTAACCCATATAGTCATTATGGCGATTGCAAATAATCCTATACTTGGAAATAAACACTTGTGTTTGTTTTGATGTGTTTGAATAAACACCAGGGGCCTGTTCTTCGTACCGCGCTAAGTGAGTTAGCTGGATGAGATTGTTGACGATTTCGCGTGATCCTGGATCGTTCGGTTCCCCGAAGCCCATCCGGGACTTGCTGTCATAGCAACAGAGCCGTAAGCGTAAACCTGCTGGGGAGCAGGTTTACTTTATGTAAACAGGATTAGATCGCGGCCACGCAGGTATGTCCGCGTCATTCATACGAAAGCAACAGCGATATTCCACCACTGTTTCACCATAAATAAATAACATCAATGTAACTAAAGATAATGCAGCACTTGATCCTTTTATTGATTTCACACAGATACATACAGGTCATTCCCTAAAAAAGGGAAATGTACTATTAACATTCTATTACATGTATGTGATTATTACAGATGTAATTCATATTTCAGAGTAGTAATTGTAAATTACTTCGTGTAATCAAGATGAGAGACCACGGCTATAAAAGCGAAGGTGGATTTGGGAAGTCTGTCGCAGTCATATCCTGTCCGTTTACGCGAGCAACCCATTGCGGAAGGTGCAAGATTGATAAGGAGAGTCCTCAGAATTCAGCGTATATTGCGGGACAGACAGGATCCTTTAGCTCAGCGCGACAGTGTGCTCATAGAGAGATATCGATTTTCCCGTGAGGGTATTATTCACTTAACCAACTTGTTGACGAGGGGGTGCAGGACCACCACCTGTCTTTTTTTTTGCTCTGCCCTTTTCTTGGTTGCTGTTATGAACAAACAAACAGAGTATTCCAGGGTCTCTTTCCAAGAGACGACAAGCAATATAAGTGATAAATATTACCATTCTGTAGAATATTCTTATATTTCACTTTTACTTGTTCCCATGTTCTAGTGGGTCCTGTTGTGGCTCTCATGTGAAAGGGGATATAATATAACATATTATAATATAATATAATGTAATATAATATTGGATAATATGGTGTGATATGATAAATCTACCCTACCGCCTACTGGTGTTGGCCAGAGGGGCCGATGGCGCAATATGGCAGCCTGGCTTCTGTCAGTCTGCCCCAGGGCAGCTGTGGCTACAACCGTAGCTGCCTCCACCAGTGTGTGAATGTGAGAGTGAATGAATAGTGGCATTGTAAAGCGCTTTGGGTACCTTGAAAAGCGCTATATAAATCCACTCCATTATTATTGTTATTATTGAATTGCTTACGAGTTTGATTTGTCAGCAACTTTCTGCCAGCCCTCTCTCCTTGCTTTTGCAGCCTTTGCAGTGTTCCCTTGCGTTTTAATTAAACTCTGAAACTCCTGAAATCCCTCACTCAAGAGTTCTTGCTCTGCTGCCGAAAAATACCGAGCGCGCTCCTTCGACATTTTCGCCGACCAATCAAAGGGTTGCCGATCAATGTTTCTACTATCGATGCGCAGCCCCTGTTGGGCCACCCAGTGATCTCACATTACTTCATCCAGCTATACTAATCGTCAACAACAGGTGTGTTCGGGGAACCGGAATAGCGAGCTCAGAGTTAGCGCGATGATTTGGTCTTGGATGTTTCATTTGATCTTGGATGTAGTAAGCGACGTACGAAGCACAGGGCCCAGTACTTGAAGTTTGGATCCCTCCATGCTTATGGATCTATGACAGAAGTATGAGCTCAAACTGACATAGCCTACCTTGTGCACAGAGAAAGCAAAAGCCAGATGTGTTTTGTATTCATACCATCAATGTGCAGTTGGCGCATTGTGTGCTTAGTAGATGATGGCTTGTGTGTACTGTTTGATACGGAAACACCATTTTTACGAAGGTGTGAAGAGTTAATCTAGCTGTGTTTGCTTTTGCAAGAGAACTACAATGTTTTGATTATTGGGTGACAGGTTTTCTTATTTGTGTGAAGAGTTTTGCAAAATTAGCCAATAGTTACAAAAAATGTGCTTAAGCAATCAGAAAAAACTGTAAATCTAAAAATGCAGTTTAACCAGCCACAGCTGATTCTCATTGTAGATGAACATCTACACAGGTGTTACTCCTTCAATTTTTCAACTCCTTCAATTCTGGCATGCCAGAAGATTCTTTCCTAGGTGTATTGCCCTAGATGACATAAGATGTGATGTGGATGGGAACCTGTGGCCAAATGGAGAAGACCGAGTAGATTAGCATTACTATTGTATGTGTATCAGTGGATGGTGTGTATACAAATTCTTGTATTTTGGGATTACTTAGTGCAAAAAACTAAAAATACATAAACAAATATTGACGAATTCTGCATGATGTCTAATTCTTTCCAGTAACATATATTGAAATTATAAACAGAGATGTGTCCTTGTTTTACACAAGAAAACACTGTATAGTGCTACATGTTGCTAGTGTTTTTTAGGTCATTGTTTTGTGGGTGACAAAGTGTGTTTGTCGGCTGTCAACCTTTGCTAGTGTTCTGGAAGAATGAATTTATTTGAGACCTGAATAAAGTGTTTTGGTAGTTGTAGTGCATTTTGAATGTGAAATGAACTGCTTTGCCAAGCTGAAGGTCAGTTAGGAGAATTGTGTGAAGAGTTTTGCAAAAGTGACCTAAGTATTGAGAAATGTGTCCTAGCGGCTGTAAAAAACTGTAAGTCAAGTTCTTGGCCTGTATTAGAGTCTCAGTCTGCCTCTGTATAAGGTGATGATTATACAGATGTTATACTAGATGTTTTTGCCAGTATGGTGTGTGTGTAAGTGATTCATGGGTAGTGGAACTTTAGGTTGTAGTTATCCCTTTTTTGTAGGGCATTTATGTTAAGAAGCTTCAAGGTAGCCACATAATGATTTTTTCTTTTGACTTGCAGTGTTGACACAGAGGAGAAACTTTTCAAAGACTGTAACAACTGTAAAAAAACAAACAAACAAAAAAACCTAAACAAAGAAACAATTGTTAGGATTGGTATATTAAAAAAGATAATGTGACTTACCGGAATTTAATTAATTGTGCTGTGATTTTGTTCTTCTGTGCTTCTGCTTGAATCTGTTTGAGATAGTGACATTGCCAAACATGAATTAAACCACCTGAATTGAGTAGTTTGAGATTATGTGAAAATTGAATGACACAAAGATGGGGCTAATTGAGACTTACAGCAGTGCTAACATTTCTGAAAAAAACACTGTTTGGATTATTGTATGTGTCACTAAATTCCACATTTATGGTCAATTGATCTGTTGTAACAGAAGCAGTAGTTGGTGTTATTGTAGTAGTTGTGTTTGCTGTTGTTGTTGTAGTTGACATCGCTGTGGTTGTAGTAGTTGGCACTCTTGTAGTACTCGAAACCCGTGTTGTTGTTGTGTCTGTCATTGGTGTGGTTGTATTTGGCATCAGAATTGTTGTATTGGTTAGAATTGGCGTTGGTGCAGTTGTTGGTAATGGTTTTGTTGTAGTAGGATCTGGTGTAGTTGTGTTTGGAATCAGTGTTGTTGTGTTTAGCATTGGTGTTGTTGTAGTAGGATCTGGTGTTGTTGTGTTTAGCATTGGTGTTGTTATAGTAGGGTCTGGTGTTGTTGTGTTTAGCATTGGTGTTGTAGTAGTAGGATCTGGTGTTGTTGTGTTTGGCATTGGTGTTGTAGTTGTAGGATCTGGTGTTGTTGTGTTTGGCATTGGTGTTGTAGTTGTAGGATCTGGTGTTGTTGTGTTTAGCATTGGTGTTGTAGTAGTAGGATCTGGTGTTGTTGTGTTTGGCATTGGTGTTGTAGTTGTAGGATCTGGTGTTGTTGTTGTAGGATCTGGTGTTGTTGTGTTTGGCATTGGTGGACAGGGAATGATATCTGTGGAGAAACATTCAAGAATTCCTTATATTGTTTTAGTGACACGGAGAACACTCATGACGCAAACTTGATGAATTTAAAGTGAATAAAAAAAATACATCTTGTTATAAAAACGACAAGGTCCTTACTTGTGACTGGTTCACAGAATTCTCCATCAGGAGGAAATCCCTTTATGCAATCACAGGTTTGTGAGGTAACATTACTGCATGCGCCGTACTCATCACACTTGCCACATGACCAAGCAAACTGGTCTTCACACTGACACTGGAGTCCTCCAGTGGAGTTTGGATAGCACCCTTTTCAAGACATTTAAAAGAATAACAAAACACAGTTCACAAGTCATACAGCACCATATGAACAGCATTAAATGTGTTGGAGTGCAAAAGTCAAATAAGATCAGGTCCTTACATGTGGTGAAGTTCAAGTCTTTCAGTGTTAAAGACCCAGTGATGATTTTGGGGAAGGAGAAATTTCTCAGAATATTTCTGAGCACAACACTGAAATTCTGGGGCACACTAGATGCTGGGATGTGCAGTTCAAGGTCTATATCAAAGTCCACTGGTGCTGTGAAGGAGAAAAGGGGAAATCCATCACATACAACTGTTGCAATGATGGGAAACTATATTTACGTGAAAATGTAAAACTGACCCAAGTTC
The DNA here is from genome assembly GCF_965226115.1 of Aulonocara stuartgranti. Taxonomy (NCBI): domain Eukaryota; kingdom Metazoa; phylum Chordata; class Actinopteri; order Cichliformes; family Cichlidae; genus Aulonocara; species Aulonocara stuartgranti. Next base: position 20,050,522 of record NC_138956.1, read on the forward strand.
GACTCATGCATGTTACAGATTTTCAAATACCTTTATCATTTAAGAATGCATTACTTATTAAAGTATGTTACTTGTCCAGGTTTATCCATTACCAACACGTGGGTTTAGGTCAATGCCTAAAAAGCTACTTGGTAAGTTTTAGAAAATTAGCAGCGGCTGAGCTAAAGCACAACAGTAGCCATATCTTTTGAAAGTGTTTTCTTTGTTGCCAAATTGATGGCCTCCATGTTTTTCTCTCTAAATAAAATATTGTATACACTTTCCATTGTAAAAATAATTTCTTACATATTGATAATTAATAACACACCCAAAATACAAATGAAACATAACAAGATCATTTGTGTCTTTGAACACAAACAATCAGATAATTCTGTAGTGATGACTTCACAAACTGCCATGAGACTGGGATGCTCAGTTCGTCTGGTGTTTCTTCAAATACAATTTTTTATGTTTTAAGAGTTTACACTATATCTCAGGCATACAAAGAAACAATAGAGGTGATGTTTAGAACATCCTGTACAGTATTCTTTTAAAGAATAAGAATGTATAAATGTGTGTCACATTTAAAGAATTTGCAAATAATGAACGCAGTGTTAGATCTGTCAATGTTTCTTTAATACAGTGTGTATAGAATGAATTGAACTGTGCTTCCACAAATGAATAACAAAGATGTTTGTCATACCAGGAGGTGGTGTTGGGCAAGGAGCGACGCCTGTGGAAAAACATTATATGTTTAATTATTTCAATTTCAAGCCAGAAACTAAACACCATGACTTTGGTTATGTCATAGAAATGTCAGCAAGGATAATGAATGCAGTGTTAGATGTGTTAATGTTTCTTTAATACAGTGAGTATAGAATTAATTGCAGTGTGTTTCCACAGAGCAATTCATATCTAATGTCTAATCACTCTCATAACACAATGTTAGGTAATCAGACAGTTGAAAAGTTCATTCATTTATTTGATAAAGGCAGTAGTCTGTTCATCCAACAGCTAGATGATATCAGTTCTTACTTGTGATTGGTTGACAGAACTCCCCACTCAGAGGAAATCCCTTTATGCAATTACAGGTTTGTGAGGTGACATTACTGCATGTGCTGTACTCATCACACTTGCCACATGACCAAGCAAACTGGTCTTCACACTGACACTGGAGTCCTCCAGTGGAGTTTGGATAGCACCCTTTTCAAGACATTTAAAAGAATAACAAAACACAGTTCACAAGTCATACAGCACCATATGAACAGCATTAAATGTGTTGGAGTGTTGGAAGTCAAATAAGATCAGGTCCTTACATGTGGTGAAGTTCAAGTCTTTCAGTGTTAAAGACCCAGTGATGATTTTGGGGAAGGAGAAATTTCTCAGAATATTTCTGAGCACAACACTGAAATTCTGGGGCACACTAGATGCTGGGATGTGCAGTTCAAGGTCTATATCAAAGTCCACTGGTGCTGTGAAGGAGAAAAGGGGAAATCCATCACATACAACTGTTGCAATGATGGGAAACTATATTTACGTGAAAATGTAAAACTGACCCAAGTTCGACTCATGCATGTTACAGATTTTCAAATACCTTTATCATTTAAGAATGCATTACTTATTAAAGTATGTTACTTGTCCAGGTTTATCCATTACCAACACATGGGTTTAGGTCAATGCCTAAAAAGCTACTTGGTAAGTTTTAGAAAATTAGCAGCGGCTGAGCTAAAGCACAACAGTAGCCATATCTTTTGAAAGTGTTTTCTTTGTTGCCAAATTGATGGCCTCCACGTTTTTCTCTCTAAATAACATATTGTATACACTTTCCATTGTAAAAATAATTTCTTACATATTGATATTTGATAACACACCCAAAATACAAATTAAACATAACAAGATCATTTGTGTCTTTGAACACAAACAATCAGATAATTTAATACAGTGTGTATAGAATGAATTGAACTGTGCTTCCACAAATGAATAACAAAGATGTTTGTCATACCAGGAGGTGGTGTTGGGCAAGGAGCGACACCTGTGGAAAAACATTACATGTTTAATTATTTAAATTTCAAGCCAGAAACTAAACGCCATGACTTTGGTTATGTCATAGAAATGTCAGCAAGGATAATGAATGCAGTGTTAGGTGTGTTAATGTTTCTTTAATACAGTGAGTATAGAATTAATTGCAGTGTGTTTCCACAGAGCAATTCATATCTAATGTCTAATCATCTAATCACTCTCATAACACAATGTTAGGTAATCAGACAGTTGAAAAGTTCATTCATCTATTTGATAAAGGAAGTAGTCTGTTCATCCAACAGCTAGACAATTGCAGTTCTTACTTGTGATTGGTTGACAGAACTCCCCACTCAGAGGAAGTCCATAACTTTTGGTTATGTCATAGCAATGTCAGTAAGGATTTTGAACGCAATGTTAGATCTGTTAATGTTTCTTTAATATGCTTCTAAAATGCTTCTATTTCTTCAGCTGCAAGTTTCTTACTTGCGTTTGGTTCACAGAACTCTCCATCAGGAGGAACCCCTTTGATGCATCCACAGGCTTGTGAGGTGACATTACTGCATGCACCGTATAGGCCACACTTTTCACATGACCAACCAAAGTGGTCCTCACACTGACACTGCATTCCTCCGGTGGAGTTTGGATAGCACCCTGTTAAAGTCATTCAAAACAATGACAAAACACACCTCATAAACCATGCACCAGAGTATGAACACATTTAAATCTGTCCGAGTACAAAATTCTTACATGTGGTGAAGTTCAAGTCTTCAATTATTAAAGACTGAGTGATGGTTTTGGGGAATGACAAATTTCCCACATAGTTTCTGAACAGATCAATGAAATTTGGGGGCAGGCTGGATACTGGCAAGAGCAAGTTAAAGTCTATATCATACTCCACTGGCACTGTAGAGGAGACAAAAAACAAGCACCCCATTTATTTAAGATGTTTCTACTTCTGTTGCAACTTTATATATATAATATACATGTGAAATACATATATCACATGTATATTAAATTACATGTGATATATCATTTAGTGATATAGCTGTTGGTGTAGCTAGTGTTGACACTGAGAAAACATTTCTCAAACATTTCATAAATTTTAAATATCTCTCGTAAACAAGAAAATTGCGACTACAGCAACTGAACCTTTGAAACAAATTTCATACAAATGGTCAGAGGGCCCGGTGGCGCCAGTGTCCGGCAGCCTCGCCTCTGTCAGTGCGCCCCAGGGTGGCTGTGGCTACAATGTAGCTTGCCATCACCAGTGTGTGAATGTGTGTGTGTGAATGGGTGGATGACTGGATATGTAAAGCGCTTTGGGGTCCTTAGGGACTAGTAAAGCGCTATATAAATATAGGCCATTTACCATTTTTATACAAAGTTATGGCTTTAGGATAGAATTCAAATCAACATCCTTTACACTTTAAAAAAAATTACATTATTAAATCCTTTCACAGAACACAGACGTAGAAACCTCAGTCTAACTACATATGCTGGATAAATGTACTTACATTTACATTACATACTTACTTACCTATCACATGTGATACATGTTTGCCTAGTCCTACCTGGGTTGCTGGTTTTTAACTGGCAATATTGCCCATCTGCTGGAAGTCCATTAATGCATCCACACGTATCACCAACGATGGCATCACAGGCCTCATAGTCAATGCATTTGTTATATGACCAAGCAAAGCTCTCCTCACATGTGCACTGGTATCCAGTTATGTTTGCAGTTATGTTTGGTGAACACACTGAGAAGAACACAACACAATGGTTCAATGTGACACTTTGAGTGAATAAGATTGGCAAGCAATGGAGATGCAACATAAATGGATGTTTTACCTGTTGTTGTATTAATGCTTGTAATCTCACCAGTGGCGTTGATCAATAAAGGAAAACAGAGTGTTCAGTATCGACTGGAATTGTTCCAGATTTGAGACGCTTATAACAGCTTGGAACTCATACTCAGTGGAATTTGATGAAGCTAAAGGTAAAAAAAAAGAAAAAAAAAGAAAAACCCAAACAAACCATAAAGCAATGATAACACTGATAATCTGGACTTGGTCAGATACTGTTATTGCTATTCAGTTCTGCTTGTTCATTGAATATCCTCCCTCGTCTAGTTTTTCAAAGCACTTTGCAAAGCATGTTTTTTTTTAATAAATACAATTATTATATAATTATATTATTAGTCAACAAACATGTGTTACGTTGTAGTAACACTGCTAAAATTTTACTCACTTTCTCTTTTTTGTCTTAGATGAATGCTGGATTCTTCTGCACTCATTAACTCCTGGAAGAAAATCCAGGAGGAAAATGATTTGTTTCACTGTATTTTTTCATCATTATACATTCATTCATTTTTATTCTTACCTCAAAGAAGCCGTTTAGAAACTCTCTGTGTCTCTCATACTTAAGACAGTTCCATATGACTAGGAGAATAACGATGCATAACGAGACCTTTCGTAATGTCATCCTAACTAAAGAGAAAAGAACACAAGTCCTTTTAATAAAATCAGTCATTATTCACGGTGTCATGCTGCTGGCATTCCTTCTGTAAATGGGAGCCAACAGGAAGGCAAAAGGTTTTCTGCCTTCCAGATAATGTGCTACTCAACTTGTTTAAATGTATTTGGATCATACCAGCCTGTCAATGTTTATTTGTTAGCATGCAAACAGAGTTTTAAAAATGTTTAACTTCAAACATTGTCAAAGTCAACAGCTTGTAATACTAAGCAAAAAAACAAAAAAACAAAAAACTGATGGTCTATATACAGTATGAGAATTTTCGAGTGCCAATAATCTTTCCTGTTCTTAGATAAGAAAATAGTTTTAATTTTCTTATCACAGTTGTGTCACGGTATTGGGTCGTGTGACCCAGCGTTCTGAGTTTTCCTTGTATTTTGATATTCATTGTTTCTTTCTTTGGTATTAGCTTCTAGGTTTTTTTAGTCCTTGTTTAGTACGGGCGATCGTGGCTTAAGAGTTGGGAGTTCGCCTTGTAATCGGAAGGTTGCCGGTTCCAGCCCCGGCTTGGACAGTCTCGGTCGTTGTGTCCTTGGGCAAGACACTTCACCCGTTGCCTACTGGTGGTGGTCAGAGGGCCCGGTGGCGCCAGTGTCCGGCAGCCTCACCTCTGTCAGTGCGCCCCAGGGTGGCTGTGGCTACAATGTAGCTTGCCATCACCAGTGTGTGAATGTGTGTGTGAATGGGTGGATGACTGGATATGTAAAGCGCTTTGGGGTCCTTAGGGACTAGTAAAGCGCTATATAAATACAGGCCATTTTAGTAGATCCATTTATGTAGTCATCCCTGTGTTAAGTATTCCCTGTTGGCTCGTGTCCCCATGGCTCCTATTTTACTTTGAAAGGTCTTGTGTTTCTTTGTACTACGTGTTTAGTCTTACTCTCCCCTTTAATGTCATTATGTTTCATTCTAGTCAGCTGTGTCCTCATGTGTCTCCACTTCCCCTGATCACCTCATGTATGTATTTTTGAGTGCCTACTTGGTAAATCCTTTTGTAAATAGCTTTTCTGTTTCCATGAATACTCATGGTCTTCAAAGAGTTCAATGTAGGAGGTCAAACAACTTGAACAGCACAACCTCCAAAACAACTCCAGTACTATCGCAAATCTGATTTTGTTTGTAAAAATGCACTAATTTTTTATTTTATTTTATTTCTTTCAGGACCAATGGATTGGTGAATGAGTGAGAAGCTGTGGTTTGCTGCATTTGTTTTTCCTATAAACTGTAGGGGAAAAAAAGATAAACTGGCTTTGTTGTACAGGTGATTTAAATTATAGCTTACTTTCATTATCCATCTGGACAAACACACTTGGGGCCACCATGGAAACTGAAGACAAAAATAGCTGTGTCCCAGGTTGGTAACCCAAGTGGGCCCCAAGTATCAGACCTGCTTCTATCCATCTGGGCCCCATACTCATTTGTTGTCTGGGGCTGATTTGGGACCCATCATTAACCCATCTGGGAAAACACATTTGGGGACATCATGGAAACTGAGGACAAAAGTAGCTGGGTGCCAGGTGGGTAGCCCAAGTGGGCCCCAACCATCAGACCCGCTTCTACCCATCTGGGCCCCATACTCATTTGTTGGCTGGGCCTGATTTGGGGCTTATCTCGGACCCAGCATAAACCCATCTAGGAAAACACATTTGGGGCCACCATGGAAACTGAGGACAAAATTAGCTGGACCCTAGTTGGGTTTCCCAAGTGGGCCCCAAATATTAGCCCTGCTGCTCCCTATTTAGGCCCCACATATGTGTGTTGACTGGGAGGCAACCGCCTGTGTTGCCCGTATCAAAAACCGCTACTGCATCTGATGATTAACAGGTGTGCCAGGTTCAGTGACTCACTGCCCCGCCTACCTATACAAAAAGGGAGGCACCAAAAAACACATACAGACAAAAACACCACATAACCAGAACCCAACTCCTAACAGTGCAAGCCTTTTACCTCAAACTTAGTCACTGCTTGGTGACATTCGTCTATCCTGGCCTGAAAGGAGACACTACCCGTAGACTGCAGCGAGAACTGCCAGCATCTGAGCCAGCCAGACTCTGACCATGATGAGAGAGGCTCTCTCTCATCATGGTCACCTAAATGCAACACACAGTAATGGCAGGTTTTGTAATAAGGCAGATCGCGCTAACATAATATGCACTGTTAGTTGATTATTTACCTGCTGCTTTAACGGGAGAGGACGTGCAACGTCACCGCTGCTGCTGGGTTGTGATTCACGAGTCCGGGGCGGAATTAACCGTCTCGAGGCAGGCGTTGCCGATTTGCAACAGTTAAAAACTAACAATCTGATTACCCCACATACATATTTTATGAGTTTGTTTTACTCAGAAGTACCACTGCAGGACTTGGTTGTGCATTAGCAACAAAAAACTTAATTTGAGCCTGAAAGGGTTAAAAACATGACATTCATTTAAGGTCATCGCGAGCAAATGCTTTTGCATATTCATAGTGTTTCCTCCCTTAAATGAAATATCTACTTTGCAAGTATTGCAAGTTGCCCTGTTCTCATAAAGTATAACAAAACATTTGAGCGTTTGAGCTGCTTAGGCGCCGTGTTTCCTGACAGGTAAATGACGCTCCGCAACGTGGTGACATCATTCGCGGTAACTGGAATCGATAAGGGAATCATTTGCAAAAATGGCAAACAATTTCAAGGAATTGAAACAGTGGGAACCGGTTCTCAACAAGAACCGGGTTTCGATACCCATCCCTAATTATGTCAGACTTTGAAACAAAGACACTGTGTTGTGCAATACATACTAAGTGCATTAAAATAAAGTTTATATGTACAGCAGTGGTAAAGAATTTAAACACTCACTTTTGACTTTAGCAGCACAGTGTGAGTAGAATTTCGTTAAGTTAGAGAAATGACACAGACATAAAAACGTAACAATGAGATTAGTCTAAGTTTAGGTGAAGATGGCGTTTGGTTTGCTGAAATGTGCCCATGTTTATTAGTTGTTCTGGATCATGAACTCGATAAATGTTTCACAGTTCTTAGCAGCATTATACCCCAAGAGTTCAACCTTACTAATAAGATTTTTGTCTTATAATTTATTTTAAAAGGAAACTAATAAGTTAATGCGCATGTGTACCTCTGAGACTGTCTCAGATCTGTTATTGATGTTATTGATGTTTGTTCCTGAATTGAAAAGTGTATTATCTCCAGTCATCCATCCATTAATCCATCCGTCTTCCTCAACATACCCTATTCGGGGTAGCAGGAGTTGTAAGCTTGTCTCAGCTGTCATACGATAACAGATAGCAAACATTCAAAATATTTAATTTATTGCTGTTTGCTTGCAAAGTTAATTATTTGTTTGTTTTTAGCAGTATTGAATAGCATACTGCTATTCAATACTGCTTATTGAATAGCAGTAAATGCAAAATAGCTAGATATTAGATATGTCGGTAAACATTCTAGGATACTTTTTTAAAATTGGTCTGAAGATATGAGGAATAATAATACAATATAAAAGACACTTAGTAATGGAAATTCTACATTAAGTTGATTACCTTTTGCCGTTGTTGCCGTCTGTAAAGCCTCTTGTCAGGAGAGCATAATCATTTTGCAGCACACCTTCACATACAGACTACAGCATCAAATGAGAAACCAACTTCCTTGATTGCTTTTTCTGAGTCACAAACCTGTCTGTCTGGTTTCTTTGAGAGAAATGTAGATCATACACTTGATAAACTTCAATGTGTTGATGATTGTCCTTGTTGAGGCAGACAGTGCTTCATGGTCTTCGTTCAGTACCTCAAATTGGCTGACTGGTGTTTACAAACAGAAAACCAAACAGGGGTGCCAAATCTGAAAATTTCTCCCATAATATGCATGAATTTAGCTCCTGGATCCAGAAACATATCTGCTTTATTTTATTAGTTTGTGATATTTTCTTAGGATGTCATGCAGGTTTTTTTTTTTAATCATTATTTGTCATTCAATTTGTTTGATGAAAAATTTCACATTTTATTGTTCATTGGTAAAAAGCAAATAAATGGGCTTTCCAGTTGTATAAAATTTATTGCCAAGAACCATTGTTGCAGAAAAGAAACAATGAGCCAAACATGGTTTATGTTTTGTGGTAAGTTTATGTGAATTATTATGTATTATGTATTATTATACATATTACCAGTGCTATAAAAGTTCCAAAGTTGTGGTACTCATCTGACAGTTATTTGTTTAGATATCTGTGTAACTAACATCATAAAGTGGATGAAGTGAACTTCTGATGTGTTCCTGTAAATACACAGAATGTATTCCCTTGTCTGTTTTCCTTTTTTCATGTTAATTGGACTCTGTGGGTATAATCTCACTTTATTCAGATCATTAAATGGCCATTAATTGGTTTGTTTTTTTAGTTTTCTTATTGCTGGAAAAGAGTGAGGCCCCATGTTGAACACCTCAGATGATCTGGGGAAGGAGAATATATTTGTGTTTTGTTGTTTGGTAACATATTAACTCAGGGCCCAGCAACACTCACACTATATAATCACACCTTTAATTGAAGGCTTTTGAGACATAATTAACACATGAGTTTGCATTTGCGATATCACATATTAAACTATTTATTTTAAATCATGTTGTATATTACTAGAGCTATTATTTATAATAATTTTAGGAAAAAATAGAAATGAAGCAAAAATGTAATATTACAAGAAAATAATAAAAAAAAGAAAATCTCAAAACTGTAGGTTGTGATTATTACATGTTTTGATTCATTCAGTTCATTAGTGAAGTCAGCTACATGTTACAGTACCATACTATACTAAGTTGCAGTAAAACTAAGGTCCCCGAACCCAAAAACTGTACGAACCTGATTAAAACCTGTTTGCAAAATTACAAAATGAAATCAAATCTGGTGACTTTTTCTGGTGTTATTGGAGACTTATTTATGACAACTTTTGACGTGAAAGTATGTATTGCTCTTCTCAACAAGCAGTGGGTGCTGCCGTGGGCACCTCGCCCGTGCCAAAGCGCTCACGGGCAGAGGATAGTCCTCCCCCAGCTGCTATCAGGGCAGGAAATGTTCCCACCTATGCGTCCAAACTGCAAATGATCGTGCATGAGTGAAACCTCTGCTCCCGCAATGACTGTAACGCAATCAATTCTTCTTTTACTGTTATGTTGTTTTGTGGCTCACAAGGTTTAAAACTACTTAAACACACACACGCACTCTCTCGGGATAACTTTGTCGGAGATGAAATGCCGGGTTGCTAGCGAAGCTCCAAATGCTATCCAGACCACCGACAGGTCCCGCATGCCACAGCCGCTCTATCACGTGATGCATACTGCTCCGACGTGCTAACGTTCTGAGGTGAGTTATGGTGTGTTGCAAGTTTTGTGAGGTGCTTTCGTGATATTTAATGGATCGGATTACATTTTTTATTTTTCTCCGATATCCGATCCAGTAATTTAGGTCAGTATCGGACCGATACCGATACGTAATATCGGATCGGTCCATCTCTAATACACACACACACACACACACACACACACACACGCACAAAGTAACTCCACCAGAGTGCCTATTTCGGGTCACTTTTGCCGGTCCAAGCCCAGATAAAGGAGCAGGCTTAGAATTGGGACATTAAAAAAAAACAATAATCGCTGAAAGAAATTTAATTTGTAGTTCTAAATAAATTCTAAATGCATTTAGGACGTTTTTTTACTCACTTTATGTCTCTTCTTTTTTTCTCTCCTACAACGTGGGTTACAATTGCATTAGCATGACCAATTATGCAAATTAGGCGATTATGCTATAGCGACTTCTAGAGATTTTTAGGATAGCCAATAGTGATTTTCCTTACTGAGGAGTTGGCAACACTGGCCAGGGGCTGCGACACATTTATACAGCCATATTTTGCATATGACTATGAAAGGCCCCTGGCCAGGAAGTAGTTCCTTCCAATTTAGACGATCCGAATGATACAGTTTCTTTCCACTGTGTTCCTGTTAATAAAAAACTACAAATTTTTCCCAAAGTACTAAAATATCAATATTTTAATATGAGAATCGATTCTAGAACATAAATTACTGGTATCGGAAGAATTGATATTTCAACATCGATCCGCACACCACTAATAGCGACACTGCTCAGTGGCTAGTAGATCTAAGAGCAGACTAGAGCAAACTCTCTGAATAGTATCCAATAACCATCGCAGTGGCAGACATCCAAGACAGAGTCGCCAATATTGTATGAAGAGTTGGACAGAACCATTCCCTGACATGATTCGCACTTACAAGCTAAAGAGGCACCAGTGTCTGGTGGCACAAATGAACCTGCTGGTAAGGGAGAAGACACATCCAGAGTGGCTAACCAAATGCCGGACAGTCCTGGTCCCCAAGGATCGCCAGAAGGCATTGGTCCCATCCAACTACCAGCCATCTACTGGCCAATAACCTGCCTTAGTATGGAAGCCCTTGTCAAGCAACATAGTGACTATGATTAACAGGCACATGGCTCAATACATGAAACGGGCACAGAAAGGAATTGACAGAAACATCAGAGGGGCAGAACACCTGCTACTAGTAGATAGATCAAACTGACAAACTGTAGTCTGGATTCACTACAAGAAAACCTATGACTCAGTACCTCAAACATGGATCAAGAAATCCCTGGAACAATACAAGAGCACACCTTCACATACAGACTACAGCACCACATGAGAAAATAAACTTCCTTCATTGCTTTGTGTGAGTCACACACCTGTCTGTCTGGTTTCACTGAGACGAATGTAGGTTGATACATTTGTTGAATGTGTAAAAAACTATGTTGATTGTCCTTGTTAAGGCAGACAGTGCCTCATGGTCCTTGTTCAGTATCTCAAACTGGCTGACAGGTGTTTACTGTGTGGCCAGTCTGTTTGTCTATTCACAAAGTGCTTTGTGCACCTCTGTTACAGAATATCAAAATCAAAAACACGCCTGCAGTGTCATACTAATGGTTGGTGTCAGTAAGATTAATTTAGAAACTCTTGCCAGTGGTGCTAAAATAAATAAAGATCTGCAAGGCTAACTTTACAGGGAGTGCAGAATTATTAGGCAAATGAGTATTTTGTCCACATCATCCTCTTCATGCATGTTGTCTTACTCCAAGCTGTATAGGCTCGGAAGCCTACTACCAAGGTTTTATGGACTGATGAAATGAGAGTGAGTCTTGATGGGCCAGATGGATGGGCCCATGGCTGGATTGGTAAAGGGCAGAGAGCTCCAGTCCGACTCAGACGCCAGCAAGGTGGAGGTGGAGTACTGGTTTGGGCTGGTATCATCAAAGATGAGCTTGTGGGGCCTTTTTGGGTTGAGGATGGAGTCAAGCTCAACTCCCAGTCCTACTGCCAGTTTCTGGAAGACACCTTCTTCAAGCAGTGGTACAGGAAGAAGTCTGCATCCTTCAAGAAAAACGTGATTTTCATGCAGGACAATGCTCCATCACACGTCCAAGTACTCCACAGCGTGGCTGGCAAGAAAGGGTATAAAAGAAGAAAAACTAATGACATGGCCACCTTGTTCACCTGATCTGAACCCCATTGAGAACCTGTGGTCCATCATCAAATGTGAGATTTACAAGGAGGGAAAACAGTACACCTCTCTGAACAGTGTCTGGGAGGCTGTGGTTGCTGCTGCACGCAATGTTGATGGTGAACAGATCAAAACACAGACAGGATCCATGGATGGCAGGCTTTTGAGTGTCCTTGCAAAGAAAGGTGGCTATATTGGTCGCTGATTTGTTTTTGTTTTGTTTTTGAATGTCAGAGATGTATATTTGTGAATGTGGAGATGTTATATTGGTTTCACTGTTAAAAATAAATAATTGAAATGGGTATATATTTGTTTTTTGTTAAGTTGCCTAATAATTATGCACAGTAATAGTCACCTGCACACACAGATATCCCCCTAAAATAGCTAAAACTAAAAACAAACTAAAAACTACTTCCAAAAACATTCAGCTTTGATATTAATGAGTTTTTTGGGTTCATTGAGAACATGGTTGTTGTTCAATAATAGAATTATTCCTCAAAAATACAACTTGCCTAATAATTCTGCACTCCCTGTATAGTGCTTTTATCTGAGCTCAATCTGTGCTCTCACCTTAGCTAATACTGTAACACGATCTAATCTGTTATTTACAAATTGGCTGATAACATATGTTTAGAAAGTACACTATTCTTTTAGACAGCTCATGAAATGAGGCATCCAAAAACAAACAGAAAACCAAACAGGGCTGTCAGGAACTAAATTCATAATATGCATGCATTTAGCTCCTGGATCCAGAAACATATTTGCTTCATTTTTTAAAATTTGTGATATTTGCTTCAGATGTCATGCAGTTTTGTTTTGTTTTTTAATCATTATTTGTCATTCAATTTGTTTGATGAAAATTTTCATTCTAGAAGCTAACCTCATGACATTAAGGAGTGAATGTGATATCAAACAAGTGATACACAACCACGAGCACTTATAGCAATGATATCGGAGTGTAATTGTATGGTATCAATGAGAGAGAAAGTAGTCACAACAAAGGGCATTGTGCTATTGGAAGGCAAATCCAATCACAAAGGCAAATCATGAAAAGGCTGCTAGGAAAGCTGCAACATACCTGCAGAGGGTCCGGCAAGTCCTGAGGAGTCAGCTGAATGGAAAGAATACAATTAACACCTACGTCCTGCCGGTTATCAGATACCCTGCTTAGATAATAAGATGACCAAAGAAAGAGGTAGAAGCCACTATCATCAAAATAAGAAAGCTTTTTACCGTGCACGGAAGTTTTTACCCCAAATCCAGTACCCTGAGATTGTATGCTAAGGAAGGTGACTGAGAACTAGTGAGTGTCAGAACCACTATCCAGGATGAAACAACGTGGTGGAGGGTGAAGGCAACAGTGGGGCAACAGTGATCCCTGGTAGTCAGAGCACTTGGGACAGTGACCCATGGCTGGGCGAGTTGCTCCAAAAGATCGCAGGAACAACATCCAAGATCTCTGTCCCAAAGAGCGCAGTCCTAGGAACAGCAAAGATCCTGTGCAGGACCCTCAAGCTCCCAAGCCTTTGGTAGAAGATCCAGGCTTAAAGGATAAAGACCACCTGCATGGCGAGTGGCGAGAACTTTTTAAAATATATATAGAGAGAGATTTACAAACCTTTGTCACTCACTAGTGGGTAATTTTCCTCAAGAAATAAATGAAAAAGTAAATTTCCTTATTTGTTAATGAATTTTACTTTGATCTAATTTTAGACTTTTTTTTTTTTTTTACTTTTGGGGTTTGAGCCATCATAGGTGACAATTGTAACCCTAACTCTACCCTAATTCTATAGTTCGAACGGCACAATCGACTCTTTAAAAGTGTGATTGTTTTTGATATGTAACTGTTAAATTTATTATTTTCTTTGTTGCCTGATTACCAACAATTTAATAAAAATATTATTATTTTTAAACAGGAGACTTAGTGAAAGATAGGGGCGACTGGGTTTTCTGTTCGACAAAGAGGGTTACCTAGATCTCTGAGACAGTCACCTGAGTAGTGAAGCTGCATGCTGGCAAGTTATCTTCAACAAACTCTGAGTTTCTCTCTGACTCCTCCTGTCCTGCTACAGCTGTTCCAGCTGACTGACTTGGTTTCATTTCCTCATTCACACAGCCTTTGATAAAGTATTACTCTGCAGAAATTCCCATCTTTGCAAACATAATAATCTGGTTAGATGTTAGTTTCTTGTTATATTTAACATGACAACTTTTATTATTGGTCACTGGATAGCACTGATTTATTATCAACTCAACCCCACCCATCCCATATATGTCTTAACTTTAGCAATTACAGTTTAAAAAAATCTTTAGGATATGGGGCTCTGATTATTATGTTTTCAACACACCCTTTTTCCACAGGAAATTTTACAAACATTTACATCTGAATTCAAGTGTTATGACTGAATGTTAAATTGAAATATTTACTAATATAAAATTGATATTATATCTAAATATTTTTTAAATCTAAATACACTGGCACTGATTAGTGATCAGTTATTTAGATATTTCTTTAAGCAACACTGAATTGTGCCCTAACCCTAACCCTAGTTGATGGTTGGTCTGTTTTCATTCAGCACTTCCTGTACCAAAATAGTACGTAAGGAAGGTGACAAATCAAACTTAAAACCTTTGAGTCCTTAAAGTGAAGGAATTATCCATCAATTATCTACCCTACTACCTTATCCACCAATTTCAGATCAATTGGTGGATAAGGTAGTAGAGTAAGTTCACTTCCCTGGCAAAGAAGAGTCATTACAAAACCAGCATGATGCTCTGGATCTTCCTATATCCAGTGATAAACAGTTTCTATGCAGATGGCCCTGTTTCCATTTACAAAGCTTGAATCTATTGGTGAGTTCTGTGATGAAAATGAAAATAATGTGAATCCTGTGTTATGGCTTTAATATTTAGAAAATATGCCAAAACACCACAATTACCAGGAAATTGCATGAGAGAATGGCTTTTGAATAAATTATGATTCATCCTTCCAGTACGTTGTTTACACGTTACCTTGTTTTTCATTCATATATTTTTTGTCACCTTTTCTGACAAGAGACTCCTGATTGAGTCCTTCGGGTATTCTGGATGCTCCCAGTTTTGTTTGTTATCCTTTGAGCTTGTGTAATTGACCAAATCTCAATGCTGTTTCTCTCTTTGACAACCTCTTTTAACTCAGTCTGGACTCTCGCTCTTCTTAGCAATCAGTAGTTGACCTGCACTGAAGGACAATCTACATCAAGTCAAGTCCCAGGTTAGTGCAGCAGAAAAAATCATATTGTTGGTTTAAGCTGCTTAATTATGAAACAAAAGGTCAGTATGAACATGACCAACATTGTAAATGATCTACATCCCTGTTATGTAATACAAGACTCCAAATACATGCTGACAAACAGCCCTTCCATTATGTGTGTATTCTTGTATGCATTCCTTGCATTATTGTCTGTTATAACAATATGTGGAAATCTCCTTGTAATAATTTCTGTGATTTACTTCAAACAGCTCCATACTCCTACTAATTCTCTCATCCTCTCTCTTGCTGTGGCTGACCTGCTCGTTGGGATTATAGCATTTCCTCTCAGCATGGCATTCTCTCTCAGCTCATGTCTTTATCATGAGGGTTTGTTTTGCAAAGTGCGAGGGACCTTTGATATTTCACTGAGCACATGTTCCATCCTGAACCTCTGCTGTATTTCTATTGACAGATACCATGCTGTTTGCCAGCCTCTGACATATCAAACTAAAATCAGCCATCGTGTTGTTGTGTTCATGATCCTGATGAGCTGGGGGGTTTCTGGGATAATTGGAATTAGTGTCACCATTGCTGGATTTAATAATGAAAAATGTGAGGAATCATGTTTGATTGACGTTCTAATGGAAAGCACTGTTGGACCCATGTTATCATTTTACCTGCCAGTGACCATAATGCTTTGTATCTACCTAAAGATTTTCTTTGTTGCTTTGAGGCAAGCAAGAAGCATCCAGAACACAAAGTGTGGACAAACTGCCAGTATCAAGGAGAGAAAGGCGACCAAAACTCTGGCTATTGTTTTGGGAGTTTTTATATTTTGCTGGAGTCCTTTTTTTCTTTGCATCACATTCCCACCATTTACCAGTGATTCTGTACCAGTTCCTGTAATTGAAACTCTTAACTGGCTTGCATTGGCAAATTCAATGCTAAATCCATTTATTTATGCTTTCTTTTATAGCTGGTTCAGGTCAGCCATCAGAATGATTATTTGCGGGAAAATATTCCAAGGGGATTTTACCAACACAAATATGACTTGATAAAATATACACATTTCACAAATCTTACAGTAAAAACAAACATAAAACAGCCACTGAACCCTACCTGAAGCATCACACACATAATGTCTCAATAGCGACTGAAAGAAATAATCTGAATAGCAAATACATTTTGTACAAATGTACAAACACATTGTTTGATTGTTCAAATAGTTTTGCAAATATTGTCATCGCTTATCGTTATGGAGGGCCAGGAGTGACAAAATGAATGACTTAATAAATATTTTATTAATTAATTTAAATTTAAATTAATTATATTAAATAAATATTTCAATAATTATTGAAATAGCGCTCAAGCTGTTATACCGCCAGCAAAGTGCAGGTCCCGGTACACAACTGTCATAGCCCCCGCTGACTGTCACCTCTCACAGGTTGAACACAGACATTTACTGAGAATATATCTATTGGGTCTTTATTTCCTGATGTTCGTATGTGACATACTTTGTTTCAGTTGCCAATTCTGAATTTAAACTAACAATAAGAATATGTTTAAGGGGGAGGAAATAAATAGTCAATAATCAGTGTGCCCTGTGTATTCACGCATAATCTTTATAAAAACAGATAACATTGTTGTTTCCATCATGTAGTAACTGTTAGGTTTAACTATACAAAGCTTGTTAGAAACACATACAGACTTCACGATGTTTGACTAATATTTTCATTGTGAATATTAAGCATGAGTGTAATGTACAGTCGAGCTGCTGTCTCAGAGCCCTGCATACTACAGAGTGAGGTCAGCATATCCAGGATATCTTTCCGTTATCTGGAATCACTGACCCTAACACTGGGAACTGGATAAACAGTCACACAAAGCTGGTTCTCAGCTCTCTAAGTTAACCCAGTGTTTCCCAGCATGGTTAAATAAAAGCGTTGGCAGCATCAAACTAATCTAACATCATCTACGAGTCTGATTAATTGGTCATATAAATAATCTTTTACAGAAAATAATCCTTATTAGTGCCAACTATTCCAGAGAAGTGAAAATCTCTGGAATAAAGAAAATAAAGACATACCAGCCAAACACAACACTGTTGTAAAAGAAATGAACGCTTCAGTGGAATGAACATGATTGGTTGAACAGGTGTTCCTGCATGTTCTGTGTTATCTGCATTTCCATCAGCATAAGAGACTCAGCAGCAGATTAGAATATAAGTGTTATAAGTATAATGTTATAAGTATAATATCATTTATACATTTAATAAATCACCAAATTAATTAACGCATGTTCCTGTGACAGGACGAAGGGGATGACCTGCCAATCTCTGGGGGCGAGATCACTGAGGCAGTTAAACAACTCCTTGGTGGCAGAGCCCCTGGGGTGGATGAGGTCTGCCCCGAGTTCCTGAAGGCTCTGGATGTTGTAGGGCTGTCTTGGTTGACATGTCTCTGCAATGTTGTGTGGCGATCAGGTTCAGTACCCCTGGACTGGCAGTCCGGGGTGGTGGTCCCCATCTTTAAGAAAGGGACCAGAGGGTGTGTTCCAACTACAGGGGAATCACACTCCTCAGCCTCCCTGGGAAAGTCTATGCCAGGGTGCTGGAGAGGAGAGTCTGTCCGTTAGTTGAACCTCGGATGCAGGAGGAACAATGCGGTTTTCGTCCTGGTCGTGGAACATTGGATCAGCTCTTTATCCTCTCAACGATACTTGAGGGTGCATGAGAGTTTGCCCAACCAGTCTACATGTGTTTTGTGGACTTGGAGAAGGCATTTGACTGTGTCCCTCGGTGGGTCCTGTGGGGGGTGCTCTGGGAGTATGGGGTTTCTGGCCCGTTGCTACGGGTCATTCAGTCCTTATACAACCGTTGCAAGAGCTTGGTCAGCATAGCTGGCAATAAGTCGGAGTCGTTTCTGGTGGGTGATGGGCTCCACCAGGGCTGCCCTTTGTCACCGATCCTGTTCATAATTTTTATGGACAGAATTTCTAGGCATAGCCAAGTGGCAGAAGGCTTTCACTTTGGTGGTCTCAGGATCTCATCTCTGCTTTTTGCAGATGATGTGGTTCTGTTAGCTTCTCCGGGTGATGGCCTCCAGCTCGCCTTGGAATGGTTCACAGCCGAGTGTGAAGCAGTGAGAATGAGAATCAGCACCTCCATGATCCTCAGCTAGAAAAGGGTGGAGTGCCCACTCCGGACGAGTTCCTGCCCCAAGTGGAGGAGGTCTCGGGGTTTTGTTCACGAGTGACGGGAGAAGGGAGTGGGAGATCGACAGACCGATTGGTGCAGCGGCTGCAGCGATGCGGATGTTGTACCGGTCTGTTGTGGTGAAGAGAGAGCTGGGTGTAAAAGTGAAGCTCTCAATTTACCGGTCGATCTACGTCCCTACCCTCACCTATGGTCACGAGCTGTGGGTAGCAGTGTTGGTCAAGTTACTTGAAAAAAGTAATCAGTAACTAATTACTGATTACTACTCCAAAAAAGTAATCCTGTTACTTTACTGATTACTTATTTTCAAAAGTAATTAATTACTTAGTTACTTTTTAAAAACACGATTTGCAACCTGAAGAGGTGATAAAGCGATAGATCTTTCAGCAAAAAATTTAAGCAAAAATGTAATCATATGCAACATTCTCTGACTTGAATAAATTAGTTTAACATTTAAACCTATTTTCTACACATTCCAGCACATAAAATTAAATATTTTTCGTGTTTACACTCACTCTTTCAAATAGATGCAAGTAAAACACAGCAGAAAATAAATAAAGTCAAAGACTAGCGGTCCTGTTGCTCTATTTTCACCTGTAAAGCAGGACTGCGGTAGGTTGAGGCTTACCCTGGTGCAGGTGTGCCGCGGTCAGTTGAAGAATCCGCAAGTTTCTCTGTGAATTTCCCCATTACGTCGTTGCGCACTCGGTGCTTGATTGGAAGTTTAGGGTTTTTTTCGCTGTAAAAAGAAGTTTTCTTCCCAAGCACGATGGACGCTAATGTTTTTGTCACTTTTTATGGAATCAAACTCAAAGGTCAGTACTTCCACGCTTTAAACGCTGCACGCTCATACTGTCTCCCACAATCGATATATGATCCATTGTTGATCTGCAGACAGCTGTTGTCACTAACGGCGCACTCGCTTACGTCACTGTCGTGAGACATTCTCGCAAAAAATCACGGTTTTAGTAACGCAGTAATGCAGCGTTACTACGGGAAAGTAACGGTAATCTAATTACCGTTTTTGCAATAGTAATCCCTTACTTTACTCGTTACTTGAAAAAAGTAATCAGATTACAGTAATGCGTTACAAGTAACGCGTTACTGCCCATCTCTGGTGGGTAGTGACCTAAAGAATGAGATCGCGGATACAAACGGTGGAAATGGGTTTCCTGCGAACCGTGGCTGTCCTCTCCCTTAGAGATCTGCAAGGCTAACTTTATAGTGCTTTTATCTGAGCTCAATCTGTGCTCTCACCTTAGCTAATACTGTAACACGATCTAATCTGTTATTTACAAATTAGCTGATAACATATGTTTAGAAAGTACACTATTCTTTTAGACAGCTCATGAAATGAGGCATCCAAAAATAAACAGAAAACCAAACAGGGCTGTCAGGAACTAAATTCATAATATGCATGCATTTTGCTCCTGGATCCAGAAACATATTTGCTTCATTTTTTAAAATTTGTGATATTTGCTTCAGATGTCATGCAGTTTTGTTTTGTTTTTTTAATCATTATATGTCATTCAATTTGTTTGATGAAAATTTTCTTTCATGAACCGAAGTTCCACGCACAAGCTGGACCCAGGAGCAGAACACACACACAGTGGTACGAGAGAACAAAAAATAAACTTTATTATAACTGACGGTGTCCCGGGAGGGTAGAAGGGAAAAAACGCACGGAACCAGAGAAACCGAGGGACCGGGAGGCGAGTCGCGCTGGAACACCGAGAGCGGGACTGTGGGAGGGATGATAGCGGGGCCGAGGGAACCGGAGGGAGGGGTGAGGGTCCGTGGGGAGAAGCTCCAGAAAGGTCGAGGCAGCTGGGGCTGACGTGATCCAAATTTCCGGACAGGCAGGTGGACAGGCTGGTGGCTCAAACACGCCGAGCTGTGATCTGAGTACACAGGGCAGAGTTAGTGTTAGTTCACACGGATAGGTTTGCATAAGGGCTTTCCCGCAGGTGTACGTTACCGCTGAAGGACGACTACGGACTGGCGTGTAGCAGCAGGCTGGGCAGGATTAAATAGTCCACCTGGTGATCGCCTGGGATGGGATGCAGGTGTGGAGTTAGCAGCCACGCCCACGAGAGTGGGCATCCCATCAGCACCTTGGACGCCGGGCCGCGGACCATGACATTTTCATTCTAGAAGCTAACCTCATGACATTAAGGAGTGAATGTGATATCAAACAAATGATACACAACCACGAGCACTTATCGCAATGATATCGGAGTGTAATTGTATGGTATCAATGAGATACCATACCCGCTCCACCACAACCACCCACACATGCAGGACCTTGGAGTAGGGGTATGTCACCAGGGTGCAGAGGAGGCCACCCCCCCTGTCCCCTTCTGGCTGCCTCTGCCTCAATTTTATCCCACAACTTAGACATTCACATTACTCACACTCTCATTACACATACATATAGGATCTTGGGGGTGGGCTCGATACACGGAATCCAAAGTACCATCAGGGTGTACACCCCACCCCTGGCGTCGTTGCCCACCTCTCAATGTTAAATACACGTAGACATTGAGGGCTAGCAGGAGGGACCATGCGCTTACCTGCTGCTCTCTGGCAGGTAGCTCCATGCCCTCCTGGGTTTTAAATGCACCTTAGAACACACATGCATCAACACTACAATGAGCGGGTGGAGGGAGGTTTGGAGTCTTCTCTCACCCCCATTCTCTGCGACCTGCTGGAGCGGGGGGGCTAGGAGGAGGAGTTGGCCGTCCGACTGCGGTCTGGAGTGTGGAGCCTCCCTGCTGCTGCGGAGTCGGGGTGGTCTGCCTCCCCCCACCGCAGGGAAAAGGGTAACACCACCTGGGTCTGGGTGCAGTTCCCCCCTCTAGGGGCAAGGGTACCTAGACCCTGTTTGTAGAGTAGAGTACGCTTGGGGAGTGTGATCGTGTGTACAGCGTCTCTTTATGTCTGTCTCCACGTTGGTTGAGTGTGGAGTAAGTGCATATGAGAGCATGAGGGTGGGAATGGATGTTTGTATATGTGTGTGCCTGTATTTCTGTGTCTATATGTCAGGTTGGGTGTCAGGCGCCACCTCTCTGGGGACATCTTAGGCCCTCCAAGGTATGGAGACCTATCTCCCCCTACCACCACTTCCCCTGCCAGTGGCGGACTCCCTCAGACATCGGTGCGTTGGTGGTTCTTTGTGTCCGGGGATGGACGTCCAGGTACACACCGGCTCACTCCTTGGCGGCCGCTTATCGGGGCCTGGAGCCTCTCGGCCGGGGGGCCTCTCGGCCTGCCGGCGGAGCTCACGGGCGCGTCACTGCAACTCCCCCTGGCTTCTGCTCCGCGGCTGCTGAGTGAGCCCTCATCTGGGACTCTCCTCAGCTCTTTCTGGGACAGTGGCGTGGCTGCCCCTCTGTTGGTCTTCCTTGGTCTCTTGTGTTCTGGGGGCCTCTGGATGTCTGGAGTTTTGATCTCCTCCATACCTGCTTCATGCCCTGGAGGACGGGGCTGTGGCCCCCCCACACCCTCTAGCAGATCATTACATGAAGGAACCTTTTAAAAAAAAAAAACAAGTGTGTCCATGCTCACAGGTGTACACACGGGTGATCACACCCACAAACTACACCCTTTTTGGCTCCTACCTCAAAGCACACTGTGTTCTGTTGATCTTATGTGCTGCACAATAATGTTTAATATTTAGTATTTACTGTCATATTCCCATATATCATTGTGATGTTGTTTATTCTATTACTCTTGTTCTCTTCTGCTTGTTTTCTTTTTTCTTTCTCAGCAGGTGACCCAGGTGATTGATATATGCATTTTTTTTCTTTTTTTTTCTGCTCATTCTGTTGGTTTTTGTCATTTGACCTTCTCCCCTGTCCCTCTTCTCAGCTGTTTCTATTTCCCTCTTTCTTTCTCCCCTTCTTTCCCCCATGGTCAATTTGGTAAAGTAAATCCGTTGGGCATCTTTCTTTGCCTTTAGACAACAATTCTGATGGCAAAAGAGCCAAACGGGACAGGCAAAAAAAAAAAAAAAAAAAATGAGAGGGAAAGTAGTCACAACAAAGGGCATTGTGCTATTGGAAGGCAAATCCAATCACAAAGGCAAATCATGAAAAGGCTGCTAGGAAAGCTGCAACATACCTGCAGAGGGTCCGGCAAGTCCTGAGGAGTCAGCTGAATGGAAAGAACACAATTAACACCTACGTCCTGCCGGTTATCAGATACCCTGCTTAGATAATAAGATGACCAAAGAAAGAGGTAGAAGCCACTATCATCAAAATAAGAAAGCTTTTTACCGTGCACGGAAGTTTTTACCCCAAATCCAGTACCCTGAGATTGTATGCTAAGGAAGGTGACTGAGAACTAGTGAGTGTCAGAACCACTATCCAGGATGAAACAACGTGGTGGAGGGTGAAGGCAACAGTGGGGCAACAGTGATCCCTGGTAGTCAGAGCACTTGGGACAGTGACCCCTGGCTGGGCGAGTTGCTCCAAAAGATCGCAGGAACAACATCCAAGATCTCTGTCCCAAAGAGCGCAGTCCTAGGAACAGCAAAGATCCTGTGCAGGACCCTCAAGCTCCCAAGCCTTTGGTAGAAGATCCAGGCTTAAAGGATAAAGACCACCTGCATGGCGAGTGGCGAGAACGTTTTAAAATATATATAGAGAGAGATTTACAAACCTTTGTCAGTCACTAGTGGGTAATTTTCCTCAACAAATAAATGAAAAAGTAAATTTCCTTATTTGTTAATGAATTTTACTTTGATCTAATTTTAGACTTTTTTTTTTTAACTTTTGGGGTTTGAGCCATCATAGGTGACAATTGTAACCCTAACTCTACCCTAATTCTATATTTCGAACGGCACAATCGACTCTTTAAAAGTGTGATTGTTTTTGATATGTAACTGTTAAATTTATCATTTTCTTTGTTACCTGATTACCAACAATTTAATAAAAATATTATTTTTTTTAAACAAGATACCAGCTACTGTGTGTGCAAACCTGGTAAAGACCAGTGTTGGGACTAACGCGTTATTAAGTAACGCGTTACAGTAACTACGTTATTATTGTGGTAACGAGCACGGTAACTAGTTATTATGCCAAAATCAGGAACGCGTTAGTCGTTACTGGGATTTAGATAGGGTCGTTACTCGTTACTTCGTGTGGTGGCTATCGCGGAGCTTCCACAGATTCAATAACATTAGCAAGTGGTGGAAGCCAGCAGGTGGATGAAGGAAAGGGGACGCAGAAGGAAAAGAGACCCGAGGCGGCCGCCGGTCCAAGTGTGAACTGAACTTCAGGTAAGAAGTTATGACCTGCAGTCTCTCTGGGTCAGATATAAACCAAGTTTAGGTGGAGTTTATTTTCGTTATTCTGACTTTTTCCGTACTGCGTGCTAGCTAGCATGACGGAGTTTCTATACAAGCTGGGTGGGTGCTATGATGTTAATGATGTTGAACTTTATTTTGTTCATAAGTTATTAGAGTTGCCAACCGTCCCGTCTGGTATTCAGAGAAAATATTACGCGTTTCTTATTGAGGTGAAAAGGGACAGTTTGTCCCGTAATTCAGCTACAATGAAAAAGGCACAAAGCTGGAGTTATTCTGTCTTTGCTGCACAGCTGCCTCTTCTTCTCTCATCCTCTCCCCTCCGTCTCCAGTTTCTGCTTCAATCATGAAAACTGATCAATGATCAGCTGATCGGCTCTCTTGTTTGTTTATCGCTCACTTTGCGCCGAAAGAGGAAACCAGCGGATGTCGCGCTAAACAACAGCAGCACGTTTAAGCTTGATCAGCTGTTGTTAGAATTTATTTAATATTAATTTCTAGTATCAGCTGATGTTTGCTGGAGCCACAGCTGCAAAAAAGCTGCTGGTCATGATATGGTTTGGTTATCTAGTGAGAGGGAAACATGAAGATGAAACCAGGAGATGTCCTTACTGAATCATCAGAGCTGAACAGGTGATGGAGAAACAGGTTTACCTTTTAGGTGACATGAATGAGTTGAAGGGAAGTTATGAACTGTTTCTGAGAGACAAATAACCCCAGGATCCTTTTTTAGGTAGCTGACAGTTGGTAAATGTGCAGGTGCGGGTCTAGCAAAGTGTTGCCAGGGGGGCATGTAGGGCATTAACAGGGAAAGGGGGGCACAAAGAAATACTTTTCTTTCTTATTCTCATTTAAAATGTCTAGCTTTTAAAAAAATAATTATCTGAATCTTACAACAAACGATTGATAGATTGATGCATATATACCATCAGAACAGTGTACATCACTGTCACAACAGTGTTTATTTTCATTCAAAGGCTTTATGATTTTTCCTATAATGGTGGGCCAGTCTCTAGTCAAAATGCCCGGGACAATTTTCTGTCCCAGTCCAGCCCTGTATGCAGCTTATCTGCAGTCTGGTGTTGCCTACATCTTCCTATTCAGAAGGCAGAATTTCCGAGTTCTGAGTACAATCGAAAGCACCACGACTGCAGTTTTTGTGTTGGATGTAAAAGGCGCACATGACGCTGTGACGTAGGCTAGAATCATGGCAGCAGTCAATGACGGTCCAGGCGTGGGATTTCTCTCGTGGAAATATGCACATTATCTTTTCCTTTCTATTGGTAGGTGGCACAGTGCACTGTGGCAAGTAAGCAAGCTAGAAGACTGGCAAAGTTATGGAAGAAACACATTAACAAGAGAATTCTGAGTAAAACCAAAGTTACTTTCCCTAGTAACTAGTTACTTTGAAAGTAATGAGTAACTTGAAGTAACTGAGTTACTTTTGAGAGAAGTAACTAGTAATGTAACTAAGTTACTATTTTAAAGTAACTTACCCAACACTGGTAAAGACCTATAGTAAACGTTTGACCTCTGTTATTGCCAACAAAGTTTATGTTACAAAGTATTGAGTCGTATTTTTGTTATTGACCAAATACTTATTTTCCATCCTGATTTACGAATAAATTCTTTACAAATCCTACCATGTGAATTCATGGATTTTTTTTTCACATTCTGTCTCTCACAGTTGAAGTGTACCTCTGGTGCAAATTACTGACCTCTGTCATCATTTTAAGTGGGGGAACTTGCACAATCGGTGGCTGACTAAATACTTTTTTGCCCCACTGTACCTAGATCTCTGAGACAGTCACCTGAGTAGTGAAGCTGCATGCTGGCAAGTTATCTTCAACAAACTCTGAGTTTCTCTCTGACTCCTCCTGTCCTGCTACAGCTGATCCAGCTGACTGACTTGGTTTCATTTCCTCATTCACACAGCCTTTGATAAAGTATTACTCTGCAGAAATTCCCATCTTTGCAAACATAATAATCTGGTTAGATGTTAGTTTCTTGTTATATTTAACATGACAACTTTTATTATTGGTCACTGGATAGCACTGATTTATTATCAACTCAACCCCACCCATCCCATATATGTCTTAACTTTAGCAATTACAGTTTAAAAAAATCTTTAGGATATGGGGCTCTGATTATTATGTTTTCAACACACCCTTTTTTCACAGGAAATTTTACAAACATTTACATCTGAATTCAAGTGTTATGACTGAATGTTAAATTGAAATATTTACTAATATAAAATTGATATTAAATCTAAATATTTTTTAAATCTAAATACACTGGCACTGATTAGTGATCAGTTATTTAGATATTTCTTTAAGCAACACTGAATTGTGCCCTAACCCTAACCCTAGTTGATGGTTGGTCTGTTTTCATTCAGCACTTCCTGTACCAAAAGAGTACGTAAGGAAGGTGACAAATCAAACTTAAAACCTTTGAGTCCTTAAAGTGAAGGAATTATCCATCAATTATCTACCCTACTACCTTATCCACCAATTTCAGATCAATTGGTGGATAAGGTAGTAGAGTAAGTTCACTTCCCTGGCAAAGAAGAGTCATTACAAAACCAGCATGATGCGCTGGATCTTCCTATATCCAGTGATAAACAGTTTCTATGCAGATGGCCCTGTTTCCATTTACAAAGCTTGAATCTATTGGTGAGTTCTGTGATGAAAATGAAAATAATGTGAATCCTGTGTTATGGCTTTAATATTTAGAAAATATGCCAAAACACCACAATTACCAGGAAATTGCATGAGAGAATGGCTTTTGAATAAATTATGATTCATCCTTCCAGTACGTTGTTTACACGTTACCTTGTTTTTCATTCATATATTTTTTGTCACCTTTTCTGACAAGAGACTCCTGATTGAGTCCTTCGGGTATTCTGGATGCTCCCAGTTTTGTTTGTTATCCTTTGAGCTTGTGTAATTGACCAAATCTCAATGCTGTTTCTCTCTTTGACAACCTCTTTTAACTCAGTCTGGACTCTCGCTCTTCTTAGCAATCAGTAGTTGACCTGCACTGAAGGACAATCTACATCAAGTCAAGTCCCAGGTTAGTGCAGCAGAAAAAATCATATTGTTGGTTTAAGCTGCTTAATTATGAAACAAAAGGTCAGTATGAACATGACCAACATTGTAAATGATCTACATCCCTGTTATGTAATACAAGACTCCAAATACATGCTGACAAACAGCCCTTCCATTATGTGTGTATTCTTGTATGCATTCCTTGCATTATTGTCTGTTATAACAATATGTGGAAATCTCCTTGTAATAATTTCTGTGATTTACTTCAAACAGCTCCATACTCCTACTAATTCTCTCATCCTCTCTCTTGCTGTGGCTGACCTGCTCGTTGGGATTATAGCATTTCCTCTCAGCATGGCATTCTCTCTCAGCTCATGTCTTTATCATGAGGGTTTGTTTTGCAAAGTGCGAGGGACCTTTGATATTTCACTGAGCACATGTTCCATCCTGAACCTCTGCTGTATTTCTATTGACAGATACCATGCTGTTTGCCAGCCTCTGACATATCAAACTAAAATCAGCCATCGTGTTGTTGTGTTCATGATCATGATGAGCTGGGGGGTTTCTGGGATAATTGGAATTAGTGTCACCATTGCTGGATTTAATAATGAAAAATGTGAGGAATCATGTTTGATTGACATTCTAATGGAAAGCACTGTTGGACCCATGTTATCATTTTACCTGCCAGTGACCATAATGCTTTGTATCTACCTAAAGATTTTCTTTGTTGCTTTGAGGCAAGCAAGAAGCATCCAGAACACAAAGTGTGGACAAACTGCCAGTATCAAGGAGAGAAAGGCGACCAAAACTCTGGCTATTGTTTTGGGAGTTTTTATATTTTGCTGGAGTCCTTTTTTTCTTTGCATCACATTCCCACCATTTACCAGTGATTCTGTACCAGTTCCTGTAATTGAAACTCTTAACTGGCTTACATTGGCAAATTCAATGCTAAATCCATTTATTTATGCTTTCTTTTATAGCTGGTTCAGGTCAGCCATCAGAATGATTATTTGCGGGAAAATATTCCAAGGGGATTTTACCAACACAAATATGACTTGATAAAATATACACATTTCACAAATCTTACAGTAAAAACAAACAAAACAGCCACTGAACCCTACCTGAAGCATCACATACATAATGTCTCAATAGCGACTGAAAGAAATAATCTGAGTAGCAAATACGTTTTGTACAAATGTACAAACACATTATTTGATTGTTCAAATAGTTTTGCAAATATTGTCATCGCTTATCGTTATGGAGGGCCAGGAGTGACAAAATGAATGAATTGATAAATATTTTATTAATTAATTTAAATTTAAATTAATTATATTAAATAAATATTTCAATAATTATTGAAATAGCGCTCAAGCTGTTATACCGCCAGCAAAGTGCAGGTCCCGGTACACAACTGTCATAGCCCCCGCTGACTGTCACCTCTCACAGGTTGAACACCGACTTCATTTACTGAGAATATATCTATTGGGTCTTTATTTCCTGATGTTCGTATGTGACATACTTTGTTTCAGTTGCCAATTCTGAATTTAAACTAACAATAAGAATATGTTTAAGGGGGAGGAAATAAATAATCAATAATCAGTGTGCCCTGTGTATTCACGCATAATCTTTATAAAAACAGATAACATTGTTGTTTCCATCATGTAGTAACTGTTAGGTTTAACTATACAAAGCTTGTTAGAAACACATACAGACTTCACGATGTTCGACTAATATTTTCATTGTGAATATTAAGCATGAGGGTAATGTAGAGTCGAGCTGCTGTCTCAGAGCCCTGCATACTACAGAGTGAGGTCAGCATATCCAGGATATCTTTCCGTTATCTGGAATCACTGACCCTAACACTGGGAACTGGATAAACAGTCACACAAAGCTGGTTCTCAGCTCTCTAAGTTAACCCAGTGTTTCCCAGCATGGTTAAATAAAAGCATTGGCAGCATCAAACTAATCTAACATCATCTAAGAGTCTGATTAATTGGTCATATAAATACTCTTTTACAGAAAATCATCCTTATTAGTGCCAACTATTCCAGAGAAGTGAAAATCTCTGGAATAAAGAAAATAAAGACATACCAGCCAAACACAACACTGTTGTAAAAGAAATGAACGCTTCAGGAATGCATAGTGGAATGAACATGATTGGTTGAACAGGTGTTCCTGCATGTTCTGTGTTATCTGCATTTCCATCAGCATAAGAGACTCAGCAGCAGATTAGAATATAAGTGTTATAAGTATAATGTTATAAGTATAATATCATTTATACATTTAATAAATCACCAAATTAATTAACGCATGTTCCCGTGACACGACGAAGGGGATGACCTGCCAATCTCTGGGGGCGAGATCATTGAGGCAGTTAAACAACTCCTTGGTGGCAGAGCCCCTGGGGTGGATGAGGTCCGTCCTGAGTTCCTGAAGGCTCTGGATGTTGTAGGGCTGTCTTGGTTGACATGTCTCTACAATGAGGGTGCATGAGAGTTTGCCCAACCAGTCTACATGTGTTTTGTGGACTTGGAGAAGGCATTTGACTGTGTCCCTCGGTGGGTCCTGTGGGGGGTGCTCTGGGAGTATGGGGTTTCTGGCCCGTTGCTACGGGTCATTCAGTCCTTATACAACCGTTGCAAGAGCTTGGTCAGCATAGCTGGCAATAAGTCGGACTCGTTTCTGGTGGGTGATGGGCTCCACCAGGGCTGCCCTTTGTCACCGATCCTGTTCATAATTGTTATGGACAGAATTTCTAGGCATAGCCAAGTGGCGGAAGGCTTTCACTTTGGTGGTCTCAGGATCTCATCTCTGCTTTTTGCAGATGATGTGGTTCTGTTAGCTTCTCCGGGTGATGGCCTCCAGCTCGCCTTGGAACGGTTCACAGCCGAGTGTGAAGCAGTGGGAATGAGAATCAGCACCTCCATGATCCTCAGCTAGAAAAGGGTGGAGTGCCCACTCCGGACGAGTTCCTGCCCCAAGTGGAGGAGGTCTCGGGGTTTTGTTCACGAGTGACGGGAGAAGGGAGTGGGAGATCGACAGACCGATTGGTGCAGCGGCTGCAGCGATGCGGATGTTGTACCGGTCTGTTGTGGTGAAGAGAGAGCTGGGTGTAAAAGGGAAGCTCTCAATTTACCGGTCGATCTACGTCCCTACCCTCACCTATGGTCACAAGCTGTGGGTAGTAACCTAAAGAATGAGATCGCGGATACAAATGGTGGAAATGGGTTTCCTCCGAACCGTGGCTGTCCTCTCCCTTAGAGATAGGGTGAAATGTTCAGCCATTCGGCCTAAGAGTAGAACCGCTGCTCCTCCACATCGAAAGCAGCCAGTTGAGGTGGTTCGGGCATCTGATAAGGATGCCTCCTGCGTGCCTCTTGGGTGAGGTTTACCAGGCATGTGCCACCGGGAGGAGGCCCCAGGGCAGACTCAAGACATACTGGAAAGATTATATCTCTCGGCTGGCCTGGGAACACCTTGGTGTAGCTGGAGGAGGTGGCTGGGGAGTGGGATCTCTGGGCTTCTCTGCTTGGGCTGCTGCCCCTTCGACCCAGCACCGGATAAGCGGAAGAAAATGGATGGATGAATGGATGTTCCCGTGACAATACCGGGCTTCGTTTCCGCAGTGATTTTAGCACAGTTGTCACGGTTCTGGGTCATTTTGCTATACTGATGTTTTTAAAAGTTATGTTTGACTTTGACTGTATTGTTTCTGTGATGCTTAGAACTCAAATTGCACTGCTGGAAATAGTTTATTTTGATGCACATGCTGTTTTTCTTTTGTTTTGTTTTTTTGCATATTTGCATTATTCGTTTTTTCCTCCTGTATATAAAAATTGGTGTATCTCAAAAATAAAACTATGAAGACACAAATTTCCCATTGTTGGAAACTATTTTGTGTAACTTTTTTGTATTTACAGTTTTGAGGGATAAGCCTTTTAAATTTCTCTAACTAGAAATATATGTTTAAAAAAACAAAAACAATTTTCAATTTTTTTGTAGTTTATTGCACTTTTTTGCAATTTATATAGTTTCTATGGACTTAATGCATACATAGTATTAAAATTTGGGCTATAACGGTTGAATTGATATAATGTATAGTAACTTGAAATGCTCCCACAAATGGCGCTACAGCATGCAAAAATATAATAATAATAAAAATAATAATGTATTGCATTTACATAGCGCTTTTCGGGGCCCTCAAAGCGCTGTAAAATTCCACTATTCATTCACTCTCACATTCACACACTGGTGGAGGCAAGCTACAGTTGTAGCCACAACTGCCCTGGGGTAGGTACATATCGCGCCATCGGCCCCTCTGGCCATCACCAGTAGGCGGTAGGTGAAGTGTCTTGTCAACAACCGAGACTGTCCGATGTAAGCTTTTTATATCAGAGAGGTTTGCAGGAGGGAAAGTGATCATTCAAAATATGAATTTGACGGATTTTTGTTTAAAAAAAAAAAAAAAAAAAAAAAAAAAAAAGTCAAAATTGTTGCATGTAAATGAAGTCATCCTGAGCACTGTAAAATGTTTGTTGTTTGATACCAGGAAGTGGAGAATGTGCACGAATCCATGAAAATCTTGATTAAAACAAATTGAAACCATAATCCATGGATGTTCAGAGAATCATTTAAATTTAACAATTAATTTAGTTTGTTCTTTTCACCATCCACCTTTGAATCTGTTGCAATGCGTATACCATTTCTGGCATTATGCTATCGTTGCTACTGCATGTCTCATTCACTACTACAATATTTTTATTTCACTTACATTTGTTAGGCGGGGCTGTGTGCAGGCAGGAATAGGACCCAAGGTGCAGACTCCGGAGACAGACGTGAACTCAAAAAAGGCTTTAATTCTGAACGCAACATGACATAACTTGAAAAAACTCAAAATAAACTTACACCAGTGGACAGACAAAACACACAGCAAAATAAACGGTAGATCGCGACACGGACACAGAGAAACACAGGGCTTAAATACACAGAGGGAGCAATCAGGGAATGAGTAACAGGAGGGAAACACAGCTGGGACAAATCAGAACTGACGAGACCAAAGAAGCGTAAACTGAACACACTGAGAAAAGACAGAGACCTTCAAAGTAAAACAGGAAACACATAACACAGACTGAACAAAGACACAGCCTCACATGTAGGCACTACAGAGGGAACAGAGACGTGGGACCAGGGCAGACACAAACACTGAGTGGACACGGGGATATAGGAACTAAGGATACACATAGACGCGAACTAGACAAGGGGATGCAGGTGATAGGGGAGACAGAGCAACTAAAGAAGACAGAGACATAAACCATGAGACAGAACTCAAAGAAACCAAAAAACTAGAAAATATGAATAATATCATACACTCAAAAACCCTGGGTCAACGATCCAGGCATCCTAACAGTACCCCCCCCCCCCCCCCTTAAGGGCTGGCTTCCAGACAGCCCAAACCAAAACCTCAAAATAAAAAAAAACAAAAACAACCCAACCAGGGTGGGCGGCGGGGGAAACAGGATGGAGGGCTCGAAACAAATGAAACACATTGAGCCAGAAACAAAAAAAAAAAAAAAAAAAGGTGCAAACACTGGAGCCCGGAAAGCAACAGAACAAAAAACAGGCTCATGACAGGCACAGGCAGCCAGGAAAAACAGTTCACAAAAAGTTCAGGGGGCCGGCCCGGAGGCTGACGGCCCAAGAGCCCAGAAAACAGTTCAGGAGGCCGGCCAGGCGGGAGGCACCGACGGCGACCGAGCAGATCAGGAGGCCGGCCGGGCGGGAGGCACCGACGGCGACCGAGCAGATCAGGAGGCCGGCCGGGCGGGAGGCACCAACGGCGACGTAGTTCAGGGGGCCGTCCATGACAGCAATGATGTCCAGTCATCGGCCGGAGAGGACGTGCAGGACGAGCAGGCCGGACGGGACGAGCAGGACGTGCAGGCCGAGCGGGACGAGCAGGCCGGACAGGACGAGCAGGAACAGACAGCATGGAGACCTCTGGAGCAGACGAAGCTGAACACTCGGAGGCTGGACCAGGCGGAGCTGCAGAGGCCGAAACCGGACCAGGCTGAGGCGAAGCAGGAACAGAGGCTGCTGCAGAGGCTGAGGCCGGACCAGGCGTTGCAGAGGCAGAAGGCTGAACGGGCTCCTCGGGCCCTCCAGCTGACGTGGCAGAAGGCTGAACGGGCTCCTCGGGCCCTCCAGCTGACGTGGCAGAAGGCTGAACGGGCTCCTCGGGCCCTCCAGCGGAGACAGGTGGCTGAACGGGCTCCTCGGGCCCTCCAGCGGAGACAGGTGGCTGAACGGGCTCCTCGGGCCCTCCAGCGGAGACAGGTGGCTGAACGGGCCCCCCCTCGGACCCTCCAGCGGAGACAGGAGGCCGAACGGGCCCCCCCTCGGACCCTCCAGCGGAGACAGGAGGCTGAACGGGCCCCCCCTCGGACCCTCCAGCGGAGACAGGAGGCCGAACGGGCCCCCCCTCGGACCCTCCAGCGGAGACAGGAGGCCGAACGGGCCCCTCGGAGCCTCCAGCGGAAACAGGTGGCCGAACGGGCCCCTCGGAGCCTCCAGCGGAAACAGGTGGCCGAACGGGCCCCCCCTCGGGCCCTCCAGCGGAGACAGGAGGCCGAACGGGCTCCTCGGGCCCTCCAGCGGAGACAGGAGGCTGAACGGGCTCCTCGGGCCCTCCAGCGGAGACAGGAGGCTGAACGGGCTCCTCGGGCCCTCCAGCGGAGACAGGAGGCTGAACGGGCTCCTCGGGCCCTCCAGCGGAGACAGGAGGCTGAACGGGCTCCTCGGGCCCTCCAGCGGAGACAGGTGGCTGAACGGGCTCCTCGGGCCCTCCAGCTGACGTGGCAGAAGGCTGAACGGATGACAGAGGAGAGGAGTGACGATGGCGTCGCTTCCTTCTAGATGAGGGAAGTGAAACTGGTGGAGATACGGAGACCTCCTCCTCATCCGACCACATGGCCGCCAGGAAAAAGGCAGGCGAACAAGGTCCTGGCTGGTGTGAGGAGGGAGAGGCAGTCTGAGGTAGCGACGAGGCAGGTGGTGAGTGTGTGCTATGGAGCTGCCCAGCACTGTGTCCATAGAAAACTGAGTAAGCCGAGGGTTGCTCCGAATGATGGCATCCACAGCACTTAGCCCAACTGCCATGGTCCTCAAATCATTGGCCTGAGCAATGCGGTCAAGCAGGCGCACCAGCCGCTCCATCTCGCCGTTGAACTCAAAGGAAAAAGAGTCTGCAGGATCCATGTTCTGGTCGCGATCTTCTGTTAGGTGGGGCTGTGTGCAGGCAGGAATAGGACCCAAGGTGCAGACTCCGGAGACAGACGTGAACTCAAAAAAGGCTTTAATTCTGAACGCAACATGACATAACTTGAAAAAACTCAAAATAAACTTACACCAGTGGACAGACAAAACACACAGCAAAATAAACGGTAGATCACGACACGGACACAGAGAAACACAGGGCTTAAATACACAGAGGGAGCAATCAGGGAATGAGTAACAGGAGGGAAACACAGCTGGGACAAATCAGAACTGACGAGACCAAAGAAGCGTAAACTGAACACACTGAGAAAAGACAGAGACCTTCAAAGTAAAACAGGAAACACATAACACAGACTGAACAAAGACACAGCCTCACATGTAGGCACTACAGAGGGAACAGAGACGTGGGACCAGGGCAGACACAAACACTGAGTGGACACGGGGATATAGGAACTAAGGATACACATAGACACGAACTAGACAAGGGGATGCAGGTGATAGGGGAGACAGAGCAACTAAAGAAGACAGAGACATAAACCATGAGACAGAACTCAAAGAAACCAAAAAACTAGAAAATATGAATAATATCATACACTCAAAAACCCTGGGTCAACGACCCAGGCATCCTAACAACATTTGCGTGGAAACCTTTGACTTGTTTAAAAAAAATAATCTTTAGTATATTACACAGGAAATCTGAATAATTTGGAACCAGCCATGTGGTCTCGCAACACAATCTTCATACCTTTAACCCCAATTTTTGTAGATAAGGAAATACCTTTACTGCAGACAAAGTGTTGATGAAATTGAAGGAGAAAAACCTGCACTGCTAAGGCAAGAGGAGAAAGTGAATAACATTGTCTGAAGGAAGCCAGGAGACGTGCAGCTTTTTAAAACTCTCTCTTTAAGTTACCCTCTCACTAATTCGGCATAAGTGCCCTTCAGATATCAGCTCAGGATACTCAGTTCACGGCTCTCAGTTATCACACAATGACTCTCAAACCTTCCCAAATCATGTCTATTTATTCTGAATGTAATGGTTCCCTCTACCTGATGTTTCTGGTACTGCATGGAGATGTCATTTATCTGTTTGCCATCCGTTCTGTCCATATTTACCAACAAAGGAGTAGGGAACATTATTCTTCAACTTTTGTCACTCTTGTAGATTTAATGGTACATATTTAAGGGATTAACAGCTTGTAGCATGTGAAGGGTGTTAGATGTACACCATGATATCCTTGGGTATGGTTTTTTCTTTTTCTTATGAAGTCATGAAATCTAAGCCACAAGGTCCTGGTCTGGTTAGACAGAGTAATGGAAAACTCTATAATGCAACTCTATAAATTAAAAAAAACAAAACAAAAAAAAAAACAAAGCATACACACTCAGTATTGCAAACTGTTTATTTGTAGTAAATGGAAAGTGTGCCATTCAGTGAGAGAGGGAGAAAGAGGGCTGGGTAGTTGGGGACGGTTGATGTCTTTGGTCCATACTCTGGTGGAGGGGACTTTGATAAATCAGTGGGAAAAGAGAAAAAGGCACTTGAGTTTACAGTTGTCTCAGAAAGGTTTTTGAGAAGATGGACAAAGGGTTTACTGGAAGAAATTAATGAACTTTATGTTTTAATCTCCATTAGGCCTAATATGAATATCACATACAAAATGCCCTATGTGAGCACAAATTATATACCTACATATATGTATATACAGTAAGGAAACAAATAAAGGATTGAAAAAAAAAAAAAAAGAATGTGAATTGTTTGATTTATCCCAGTGGGAATTCTTTACAGGCAGAGGAAAAGAAGGGAAAAAAAACAGGCAGAAAAGTTGCACAGGACGATAGTTTCTTTGGCGATAACTTAATATCCCTACAGTTAGGAATGTAAAACAAAGGGTGGTTGAAGGAAGGCAGACAACTTTGCAGATGAGATAATTAATGAATTGTTTAGCATTTGTCCTGCAGCTTTAAATCACTTCATACCGCAGCCCGTCGATGATGAGCTGGCTCAGATTTTGGTACAACTTCAGTCTATACAGATCTTTGTGATGATATAACCCCCCTACCAGCTGTGCATGCACTTAAAAGGAAACATTTTGGGAAATGCGCTCGCCGTCTTATGGAGTGTCCAGCAAGTTTGGATGAGAAGAGCAATTGCCTATCTGAACAGGGTTAGCTTTGCATAGCATAGGCCAGTCTGGC
Source organism: Aulonocara stuartgranti (assembly GCF_965226115.1). NCBI lineage: Eukaryota > Metazoa > Chordata > Actinopteri > Cichliformes > Cichlidae > Aulonocara > Aulonocara stuartgranti. The sequence goes on from NC_138956.1 coordinate 20,086,864, forward strand.
TTTATCCAGCTGTAACACAATGCACCTAATCAGCACATCCGACGCCCATAAATCACATTAAATGTTTTGAAGATTTTTTTTTTTAAATTTACATGTGACTATTTTGCAGGGTCAGGCTGCGTGCCAGAGAACCATATTCAAAAGGGGTGAATTTGTTCCCGAATTAAAGATTTACAACATTTGTAAAAAACAATAACTTTAGATTCATAACTTTACTGCATTTAACGATTCTAGTTTGTTACTTTACACAGCTGCAATAGGATAGCTCACAAGCAGTGTGACAGATGCATCCAGTGACTCTGTTATTGCAGCTCTATGCAGCTGTGACTTCTGTTATTGAGGTGCTTAGCAGACAATTTAGTTACACTGGAAATGAATTTGTATCATATTTTACAGTTATTTGCTTTGAGTCAGTGACTCAGTTGTTTTTATCATATCTAAATGTAAGCTTTTTATATCAGAGAGGTTTGGGGGGGGGGGGGGAGTGATCATTCAAAATATGAATTTGAAGCTTTTTTTTTTTTTAAAGAAAAAGACAAAATTGTTGCATGTAAATGAAGTCATCCTGAGCACTGTAAAATGTTTGTTGTTTGATACCAGGAAGTGGTGAATGTGCATGAATCCATGCAAATCTTGATTAAAACAGATTCCAACCACAATGAATTTAGTTTGTTTTTTTTCCGCCAGATTCTGTGAAATCTGTTGCACTGTTCATTTTCCAGCTGGATTTTTGTAGCTTTCTCAGAATTCAGATCAACGTAAAGTTTTTCAAAAGCTGTTATTTCTCTTCTATAAATGACACATTTAGCAAGTTTGAAAAAATTGTCCTCAATATTTCACCTCGACATCTTTAAAATGCTCTAACTGGTAAGGACTGTGCTTCAAGTGCAGCATTTACAGCCACCACCAAAAGTAGTAACTATACTTTAATAGACATGCTTCATTTAATAAAGCTTTAAGTCACATTTGAACGATTTTTTGATATAATGGTGCCCTCTGCTGGATGATCTGCACACTCTTACCGTTTCCACACAGTTGTTTCTAAACGTTTTTGACATTATTTTCATTGTTTTTCGGCTTGTTTTGTTTTGGGAACCATAAAATGAAATTGTTCGAGCTCCTTGTCTGGTCTTACCAACAACTCTACAAGTAAAACTAAACATACAGTTAGTAATGATCCAGTAGATATGTTAAAAAACTACACAACACAGTTATTTCAATGTTCCACGAAAGAATGTGTAAATCTACACAGAGTATAGTAATCCTGTTCAGCTGGATATGTGGAGGTCAGGGATGAATGTGTTGTGTAGTCTCAATAATATTAAAGCAATAGTGTGATCACAATACTGATAACTGGGAGGCTTAAAAACGAGCTATTACAGTCTCAGAAATATTGTAATATCGATAATAATACTAAAATAAATCAGTACGAATATTTTTGTCAATATGTGGCGAGTAAGACAGTCAAGGCCTTTGAACCAGTTCAAGGCTCCGAAATCAACAGATTCTGTGAGAGAGAGGAAGCATTTTTTCAGGGGTATAAAAGTCCAAAGAAAGCCGTAACCTTTTCCGTGCCAGAGTATTGTTTAAACTTAAAAGTCAGTCAGAAGTCACCAAACACTCAGGACTCTTCAGAAGATCGTGAAGTAGACTTATAACACTACGAATGGCTGGTGTGAAGCTGATATCCAGGTCCAGATTTAGTATCAGTCCGCGCAACGCAAAAACCTCTTTTGGCTCACAAAGCTGCTTTCGTGGTTACCCGAAGAGGTGCAATGTTAGTTTTATGATGAATTTACCCGTGTGAGTGGAAATTTCTTTGGGTGATGTACAGTGCGCTAATTCATGTGATTCATATACAAAGATGTAAACATTTAATTTCAGCAATTCCCAGCCAAACGCAGCGCAAAGCAGCGGCGTACACACACAAGAGTGTAAGAAGTTTTATAAAAGATTCTCTCTGAAAACAGTGTGACAGTTCAGATAAATCAGAGGATGCTGCAGGAGAATCAACACGGTTTTCTATAAGGATGAGCTCGTCTGTTAGAAATGGTTGGGACTGACGCCAAATCACCAACTTAAGTTGCGCGTGTAGCAATGTACCTGCGCGAATGGATCTTGTTTTTATTATTATTATTATTATTATTATTATTATTATTATTGTTATAGTTTTTTCGATCTTTATTATTTATTTTATTTTATTTTAAATTACTACAATCTAAACAGACAGGACCGGTGGACAAGGAAGAGAAAGACGAGAGAAGTTGGGAAGAGGCTCCACAAAGGAGATGGAAAGAAAATAGATGGAACAGAGAGAAAAGACACTAAAATTAACTGGATCACCTGCCAGGGGAAAAACATGCAAGAAGAGAACAACAAAGCAGGGAAACTACAGCAACAACCAACATAACCGTACATTACAGTGAATGCAAGACCGACAAGTTCAGCTCAGTTTTGCTGTTCCATAACTGATCAGAATTATTCCTGAAGAGCAGAAACAGAGAGACAGAGCGGGAGCGCAACCTTTCGATCATTATTATTTCGATACCTCTCTCATATTCAAAACATCAATGAAAGAATATCTGATTGGGACCTGATTGAAAAGCTGAGTAAAATGAGAAATGTATAAACAATTTGTTTCATTGTGCATATGGATGAAATATAATGTAGATAAATGGGATAAAGGTTGAACTGAATGTTAACATTCATCAGATCACAGCTCAGGTTGTGTCAAACCAGCAAGTAAAAACATTTTTGAGACACTAGAGGATGTTACCCTTCAGAGGTCCTAAATGTACTAAATGTAATTGATAAATATAAGTTATTAGCCAGTAAATTACTTGGCAATGTTCATGTAATACAAATATATGTATTATATTTTTCCTGGAGGGCAGTCATTTTTAAAAACAAGATGGCAGCTGCAGTGTAAGTCAGATAAAAGATCAGAGAAGACTTAAACAGTATTTAAATATTCAGGATTTTTCAACATTTAGAAAAATTGTGTTTGAAATTCAAACTAATCTGCTGCACACTTTCTCTAACTCTGCTGCCACAAGGACAGATACAGGAAGTCGCTCAAACCACATGAAACTAATCTTTATAGTATTTGTTTTATTTTACTCCAGGAGCAAAAGATGTTTTCCAAAAATGGGACAAACTGTTGTTTAATTTTATGGTTGGTGTGGTCCTGAGAGTCGTTGAGCTTGTCTTTGTTTTTTAGGGTCACAGGTTTCAAGCTGGTATCAAGGTGTGAATCATAAATGAGCCCCGCCTGGTCTCCAACGAGCCTGCCCCATAAAAGACTTTTTCTTTTGTTTCGGCCCAAATCATGTCTGTGGATCTTTTCTTTGTTAGTAACACTAAACATGTTAAAAGCTGAATTAAGGCTACACAGGGTTTATTTCCTCGCCCGATGAGTTAAATTCTTTGCTAAAAAAGTTAAAAAGCTTAAATTTTCATGTTCTATTGCTGTGACACAGGTGAGTGGGTCAAACATGAAACAGGAAGTTGACCCAGAAAAGCACAGGCTGAGGAAAATGACTTAAGTGTCTTTATTGTAAGATCATAAACTTGTTATAACTAGTTTGTTGAATAAACCACTGATGGAAACAGGAACATGATGAAATCAATAAAAATGCTAATTTTTGTGTTTTTGAATGTTGGTTGTCATTTATTTTATTCACACAAATGCAGTTTGGAAGAGTGCTGATGGTCCTTTGTTAATTAAAACCAAACAATCACCATTCCAAGATTAATCAATACCACGGAAACAGATAACAGACAATAGCTGAAACTATCTTTAATCAACAGTCAACTATCAGCTTCAATTGAACTGACTCAACCAATGAGGGCATCAAATTTGGATTATATGGTTTCAGCTAGGACTAAACCAAAAGTTGTATTTTTCATTAATTGGATGAGAAAATAAAACCTGTAAAGTTTAAAACTTTAATTTTATTTAATCAATGTTGAACTCTGAGATTAATCCAGTAAATTTTTATTTTAATTGTTACTGAAATGTTGAATTCACCACTGATGATAATCTTTTTCATCTATATGGATCCATTTCCACAACTTTTTGATCACCACTTCAGAACAACTACCTGGATACACAGGATCAAGACTGAACTCTGACATTAATCCAGTGAATTTTAACAACAGTCATGCTAAAGTACCACTTAATTGATTAAATCATGGTTAGTTTGTTACAATATGTGTAACATAACTGTCGTCCGACATGCAGCAGATTTGTTGGAGAAGCTCAGAAGAATCAAACTCAACATCTGGTGCATCTCGGACACCAAGGAATTTGGTGCTTTTGACGACATGTTGACGACGGCTGTTAATCAAGGTGTGGATTAAGCGTGCTAAACGAGGTCCTCCCAGTCTGATCAAACTCATTATCTTGGTGCAATTCAGAAACAATACGCTCAGGCAAAAACTGGGTCAACCCCCCTCTGACACCTTAATGTGGGCTTAATGATGATATGATGCCCACGTCTCCCAAAGAATTCACACCTGTATTCATGTAAACTCAGCCACACCCACCTTGATTCAGACCCTAAAACCTGTGAGCCTAACGTTGAATACAGGGACAGTCAACGACTCTTAGGACCGCCTTGAATCCCAGTGGAGGTTAAATACCCGGCTCTCTCCACTACTATTTACAGAAGTTCCAGTTCCTCTGCAGGCTGATTTAGCTGAACTCAAGAAGATTTTTGAAGCTCTCAGCACAAGATTAGGTGAATACTGGGCCAACCATCACAGGACTATGAACTCTCCTCACTGGACTCCTCACTGCTCTCCTCGGTGGACTCCTGGGGGACTGGAACCCTCCATGAACTCATATCTGAATCCAAACCTCCACCAAGACATGGGCGTGTACACACAGGAGCTGGCTGTGACCGTTCCTAAACCTGTGCACGTAAGGAAGGGGATTTTTTCTGAGCTGCACAGTAAAGTTTCAGAAGCTGGCATCCCTGTCACTGCAACACATTTTGACCAGCAGCAGGAAATGCTCTGGATGGGAAACTACACGGTAAGAGCCAAAATGATGCTTCAGCAGAGTTTGTTTCTTCTACATTCACCTTAAATGTTGCACTCTGTAATAATATTTGTGCTCTTCTCTTAGGGTCATGTAAAATCCTTCCTTGGACCTACGATGGCACACTACTCTTCTTTCCAAGTGCACGCAACTGATGCCATCAGACACATACAGAGTTTGGAAACAGGCGTGCTGTTCCTTTCTGAGTGCAACCTCAGATGTTACACTCGTGGAGGCCTCGTCATGTTTGATTATCGGTAAGTGTTACATTGACTGTTGATGATCTGAAGCTGTGAAATTATTCCTTATGTTATTGAATTAATGGCCATTTTTGGTGCTTTGCAGGATGGAGAAAGGAGCTGATATGCACAGTCTCCTCATGACTGATAACATGCTGCTCATGGGGGGATTACAAAACTATGTGGTTGAAATTGACATGAACACACTTCAAGAAACTCAAAAAGTAAGACACCAGGCTTATGTTTATCAAAATCCACAACTATCTATGCTTACACCACTGGCACATCATACAACTGACTTCACAGCGAGTGTCTGACTGTCTGCTGTCTTGATTGTCCTTCCAGTTCACAGTGGAGGCACCTGGAGTGACACTAATGCGTCAGACCAATCATTTCTTCGTCTTTGGGCACCCTTCTGGCAAAGTAAGTATCCCCTGATTGGATCAGTTTGATGAGGTTTGGTTTATATCTCTCTAACACTGACCCTCTGCTGATAACAGGTGACCCTTCGAGACTTGCGCACATTTAGGACACAAAAGTTTGACGCATTTCCTGGCGGCCTGTCAGACTTTGATGTTCACGGAAACCTTTTGGCTGTGAGTGGGTTCTCCAGCCGAGGGCTGAATGAACGTTTCCTGATGGTGTATGACCTCCGCATGATGCGAGCTGCAACCCCCCTTTGGGTGCATGTGGATCCATTCTTTGTGCGCTTCCTTCCTACCTACACGTCACGGCTCGCAATCATCTCACAGACAGGTATGAAGCTGGCTTCAGGATTCTTTAGTCCAGTTTTCTGTAGCATAGTCTTACTATGTTTGGCCAATAAATGTGACACACAATTTCTTTGTGTGATTTGTGGCTTTGCTATAACTGCCTGCATTCTGTGTCTTTTTCCAGGTGAGTGTCAGTTCTGTGAGCCCACTGGCCTCGCCAACATGGCGGATATTTTCCACGTCAACACAAACGGCCACTGTCTCACAAGTTTTGAGGTCTCATCCAGCAAACAAGCCTTAGCCTTTGGAGATTCGGGGGGATGTGTGCGTCTCTGGTCCGATACTCAGGACGTTATGTTTAACGTCTACTCCAGAGAGCCCTGCGTTGTGGATGCACAGCCTCAGCTGGCCTGGAATCATAACCTGCAGCCCTGCTCTCCCATCCCCACTGCCCAGGCTACACCCAGCTCAAGGTAACACAATCACTAACGAGACTGAAGAGTTTGCATTAGAGCGTTCATACATATTGTTTTCAGATTCAATAAAAGTTTGTAAGATAATGTCGAGTCTTCCCCAGTTGATATAAATGGTTAGAGTCTCACGTAGTTCCCATTAAAGGTTTCCATCTAAAACATGTTTCTTTTCAACAGGTGGGTTCCTGGGATGGACCCAGAAATCCCACAAACTATTGAAACTGTTGGCTTCAACAGTTATGTGGAAAATCCTTCTGCCTGCCCCTGTAACCAGGTATGTAAAAAAAAACTTGTTTCTCTTTTAAACTGTCATTTTTACAATATTGTAATAAATTTACAAAAAAAGTTAAACCCATCTCCACGTGGTGTATTTTAAGTTTTTTTTCCTGTTTGTTGTTTGCAGGTCCCTGCAAATAAAGAAGGGTCACCTGGTTATTACAACCACATCCCTGAATCTCCAACAGAGAGTGATGAAGAGCCGCTCCTTCACATTGTTCCCGAAAAGTACAGAAAGGTTGGACTTGCTACGTTTCACCCTGGTGTTCATAGAGATACAGTTAATTTTAAGATGTAACAATTTCTAGAGTGTTGCTACAAGCTTTGATTTCCAAAGCATGTGACGAAGATGTGTTTGTTGTGCTTCAGGTGACAATTAAATACTCTAAACGTGGACGGGAAGATTTTGACTTCAAACATTACAACAGGACGTTGTTTGCTGGCCTGGAGCCGCAGATTCCCAACGCCTACTGTAACTGCATGATCCAGGTAAGAAGCTGAAGATTCACAATGTGTACATTTAATTTTTAATATGAGACAATTTGTCAAATGTTCCATGGGTCTTTTATGTTTGCATCTTAGGTGTTATACTTCCTGGAGCCAGTTCGCTGCCTTGTTCAGAATCATTTGTGCCACAAGGAGTTTTGTTTGGCTTGTGAACTCGGCTTCCTCTTCCACATGTTGGATTTGTCACAAGGAGATCCATGTCAGGTAAGTTTCTTTCTTTCTTTCTTTTTTTTCAATCTGTTGGGGATTACAAGGCTCTTACTTTGAAATCTCATTTTGTTGTGACTGCCCAAAGTAACCTCTAATGTCTTCTTCCTTAAGGCCAGCAACTTCCTCAGAGCACTTCGAAACGTCCCTGAAGCCAAAGAGATGGGCCTGATCCTCTCAAACTATGAGGAGACGACAGGAACAGTCAAGCTAGGTCGCTTAATCCAGAGATGGAATCACTTCATCCTCTACCAGCTCTTCCAGGAGACACAGGAGCAGGAGGATCCACGGGCCTACAGGACGACCAGGAGCAGGTAAAACACATCGTTGTTGACCTGCATTCTTACTGGACACTGTCCCAGTCTTATCATTATGTTTGTTTATAAATGCAGAGTTTTCCTTCTGGTTTCTGAAACTGATTTGTGTTTGTGTTGCAGTTCTCTGGGCTCCCCTGGCGACTCTGTCATTAGAGAGCTGTTTTGTTCTGAAGTTGAGAACCGCAGCCCGTGTCTCTGTGGCATAGAAACAGTCTACTCCTCCCTCATGTTGCTGTTCAACATGCATTACCCTGACTCTCAAGGTGAGTCTGAGAGCACTGAGAGCATGGATATCTGTGACTGTGAATTACTCTGTCTTTGAAACTTGAACTATTAATGATTATATAATGGTTTGAATGAATTTAGTTTTTGAATGAGCAGAGGGAAATATCTGCTTGATTTGATGTATACACTGATATTCATTGTACTTTGACACTTCAGGAGAAAGAATAAAGGAGCACGACTTTGCTGAGATCCTGAAGAAAAGCATCTGCCTGCAGCAGAGATCTCACACATGGTGTGGAAACTGTGACAAGTATCAGCCCACAGTGAGTTACAGCTTTCATTCACTCATAATGACAATTCATTTATGGTTGATTGTTACCTGTTGTGCAGGGTAATCATTTCTTTGTGTTACACTGTAGGTGCAGACACGCAACATTCGATGTCTCCCAGATGTTTTGGTGATAAACTGTGAGGTGAACAGCAGCAAAGAGGCTGAATTCTGGAAGGTTCAGGCCGAGGTAAGCCACTGATTCACCGTGTTTAAATACAGTTAAAAGAAAGTAATGATTTATCTGTTCATTATTTACATGATTGCCCATGTTTCTGTTTTTATAGTACACCTTCAACAAATCCATGCAGAAGACAGATCAGGATCAGCGTCACGTGTGGATCCCCGCCACTCTCAAGATGTCCCTCAGCAAAAGTCAGAGACTGGAGATCAGCAGCTGGCCTGAGGGCGAGGAGGTGAGGACTTTAGATTTTCAGCTGATCTTTGCACTTGAAGAAATAATTGAGTAACTTTTCATCACCAAGTTAAAATTTCACTTCAAGATTAAAACCATATTTCCAGGAGCAATATTTTTAAAACATTATTACACTAATCTGTAGATATTGAACTATAGGTTGGTTTTAGTGTTTTTGTTTCTGTAACACATGAATTTTGTGAAATGAAAAAGTTTATCTTACAATTATTTGCACTTTCTGTTACTAGTTAAGTGCTGCTGAACAGGCGGAGGGAGCTTCTCTGTATGACTTGGTGGCCACGGTGCCGCACATCCTGGACGCTGGCGCGGGTGGTAATCTGGTCGCACACATCAAAGTGGGTGAGACCTACCATCAAAGAAAAGAGGTGAGCGACGCTTAGATAAGAAAATTTGACATCTGCTGACTACAAAAAGTTTCATTTTTAACATTCAAAATGATTTTATTATTTCAGGGAGTCTCTCGCCAGCAGTGGTACCTCTTCAATGACTTCCTCATTGAGCCGATTGAGCAGGTAAGGATCCTAGATAAGATTCCTGCTTGTTTATTCATGCTAACTTTAATGTGTGCAGTCATTTAAAAATGTTTCTCCTTTTGTTTTCAGACTGAGGCTGCACAGTTTGATGTGAGCTGGAAAGTGCCAGCCATCCTGTGTTACGCCAAGAGAAACTACCACACCAAATACGACCTCCGCAGTGAGTTTCAGCACAATCAGTCTGAAGTCAAATCCGACTTATATCGGACTCAGAAGCAGAGCAAGACAGACGCCACTTTCATCCCACTCACAGTCAGTGAGATGCCGCAGGCTGGTGACCTGGTGGGGCTGGACGCTGAGTTTGTAAAGCTCAGTGAGGTAAGTCTGGCTATGATACCATCATTAATTATAATATAGGATCAAAAACAATTTTAAATATTCCTAATACATATTTTCAGTAGTTCAGCTAATCTGACTCAAGTATTTAAAACAAAATTGACCCCTGAATGTGTGCGTTTGCAGGAGGAAGCAGTGCTGCATAGCGACGGCACCAAATCGACCATCACGCCCAGTCAGATGTCTGTGGCCAGGATCACCTGTGTAAGGGGTCAGGGACCCAACGAGGGGGTCCCCTTCATCGATGACTACATCTCCACTCAGGAGCAGGTGAGAAGCTGCAGAGAGAAAAGACCACGATGACCTAAAAGAATGAATATATAATGTTTCAAGGATCCACCCGCTAACTTGTCAATTTGTTCTTCCAGGTGGTCGACTATTTGACAAAATACTCTGGAATCGAACCTGGAGACCTGGATGCCACAGTATCCTCTAAGCACGTGACCACGCTGAAGTCGACCTACCTGAAGCTACGCTTCCTCATCAATGCAGGAGTTCGCTTCGTCGGCCACGGCCTGCAGAATGACTTTCGTGTCATTAATTTAGTGGTACGTTATTTCATCTGTTATATATTTCAAATTAGTTCATATAGTTTAGAGATGTTTTTTTATAGATGTGCTTTGATTTTAATGTTTTTTATTTTCTGTTTCTTAAGGTTCCCAAAGATCAAGTTATCGACACCGTCGACCTCTTCCGATTGCCCTACAAGAGGATGATTTCTCTGAAATTCCTTGCTTGGTATTTTCTTGGTAAGTTAGTAGAAACAAAAAAAACAAAATCAAATCCAAATAATCCAAATATGAGTCTGTAATCGAATTAAATCACATTATTACAGTGAGAGGGATTAGGATCCAAATATGTAAACTGAATAATCCGCTCATGTTACCGAAGTCAGTATAGTTCATGATGTTTTAGTTGTCATCAAACCCATCTTGGAATTAAATCTGAACAACAAAGTATTTAGAGGCTTTTTTGAGTTCATGCACTAAAGAGTACGTGTCAATTTCTCATATCCACACTGTAATCTGAAGCTGAACACTTTCATTTTAATCATTCCTGACCTTTTTTTCATGTCCACAGGCCTCAACATCCAGGGAGAAACCCACGACAGCACGGAGGACTCATGCACGGCCCTGAAGCTTTACAGGAAGTACCTGGAGCTGTATCAGGAAGGAGGGAATCATTACGTGACGAAAGTGCTCTACGAAGTCTACGACAAAGGCTTCCAGTTGAACTGGAAAGTCCCAGATTCGGACATGAGATAGTCCGTCTGAGTGGACTGAATGCACTCTCCTTCCATCCACGGGTGCTGCTGTGCTTCCCTCTGTGATGGGACTGTGAGCAACACCATGACCTGAAGATGCTCGGGCTGCTTATTTTGTATCATATTTTATAGTTATTTGCTTTGAGTCAGTGACTCAGTTGTTTTTATCATATCTAAATGTAAGCTTTTTATATCAGAGAGGTTTACAGGGGGGAAAGTGATCATTCAAAATATGAATTTGAAGCATTTTTGTTTAAAAAAAAAAAAAAAGTCAAAATTGTTGCATGTAGATGAAGTCATCCTGAGCACTGTAAAATGTTTGTTGTTTGATACCAGGAAGTGGAGAATGTGCACGAATCCATGAAAATCTTGATTAAAATAGATTGAAACTATAATCCATGGATGTTCAGAGAATCATTTAAATTTAACAATTAATTTAGTTTGTTCTTTTCACCATCCACCTTTGAATCTGTTGCAATGCGTATACCATTTCTGGCATTATGCTATCGTTGCTACTGCATGTCTCATTCACTACTACAATATTTTTATTTCACTTACATTTGCGTGGAAACCTTTGACTTGTTTAAAAAAAATAATCTTTAGTATATCACACAGGAAATCTGAATAATTTGGAACCAGCCATGTGGTCTCGCAACACAATCTTCATACCTTTAACCCCAATTTTTGTAGATAAGGAAATACCTTTACTGCAGACAAAGTGTTGATAAAATTGAAGGAGAAAAACCTGCACTGCTAAGGCAAGAGGAGAAAGTGAATAACATTGAAGGAAGCCAGAAGACGTGCAGCTTTTTAAAACTCTCTTTAAGTTACCCTCTCACTAATTCGGCATAAGTGCCCTTCAGATATCAGCTCAGGATACTCGGTTCACGGCTCTCAGTTATCACACAATGACTCTCAAACCTTCCCAAATCATGTCTATTTATTCTGAATGTAACGGTTCCCTCTACCTGATGTTTCTGGTACTGCATGGAGATGTCATTTATCTGTTTGCCATCCGTTCTGTCCATATTTACCAACAAAGGAGTAGGGAACATTATTCAACTTTTGTCACTCTTGTAGATTTAATGGTACATATTTAAGGGATTAACAGCTTGTAGCATGTGAAGGGTGTTAGATGTACACCATGATATCCTTGGGTATGGTTTTTTCTTTTTCTTATGAAGTCATGAAATCTAAGCCACAAGGTCCTGGTCTGGTTAGACAGAGTAATGGAAAACTCTATAATGCAACTCTATAAATTAAAAAAAACAAAACAAAAAAAAAAAACAAAGCATACACACTCAGTATTGCAAACTGTTTATTTGTAGTAAATGGAAAGTGTGCCATTCAGTGAGAGAGGGAGAAAGAGGGCTGGGTAGTTGGGGACGGTTGATGTCTTTGGTCCATACTCTGGTGGAGGGGACTTTGATAAATCAGTGGGAAAAGAGAAAAAGGCACTTGAGTTTACAGTTGTCTCAGAAAGGTTTTTGAGAAGATGGACAAAGGGTTTACTGGAAGAAATTAATGAACTTTATGTTTTAACCTCCATTAGGCCTAATATGAATATCACATACAAAATGCCCTATGTGAGCACAAATTATATACCTACATATATGTATATACAGTAAGGAAACAAATAAAGGATTGAAAAAAAAAAAAAAAGAATGTGAATTGTTTGATTTATCCCAGTGGGAATTCTTTACAGGCAGAGGAAAAGAAGGAAAAAAAAAACAGGCAGAAAAGTTGCACAGGACAATAGTTTCTTTGGCGATAACTTAATATCCCTACAGTTAGGAATGTAAAACAAAGGGTGGTTGAAGGAAGGCAAACAACTTTGCAGATGAGATAATTAATGAATTGTTTAGCATTTGTCCTGCAGCTTTAAATCACTTCATACCGCAGCCCGTCGATGATGAGCTGGCTCAGATTTTGGTACAACTTCAGTCTATACAGATCTTTGTGATGATATAACCCCCCTACCAGCTGTGCATGCACTTAAAAGGAAACATTTTGGGAAATGCGCTCGCCGTCTTATGGAGTGTCCAGCAAGTTTGGATGAGAAGAGCAATTGCCTATCTGAACAAGGTTAGCTTTGCTTAGCATAGGCCAGTCTGGCTTTATCCAGCTGTAACACAATGCACCTAATCAGCACATCCGACGCCCATAAATCACATTAAATGTTTTGAAGATTTTTTTTTTTTTTAAATTTACATGTGACTATTTTGCAGGGTCAGGCTGCATGCCAGAGAACCATATTCAAAAGGGGTGAATTTGTTCCCGAATTAAAGATTTACAACATTTGTAAAAAACAATAACTTTAGATTCATAACTTTACTGCATTTAACGATTCTAGTTTGTTACTTTACACAGCTGCAATAGGATAGCTCACAAGCAGTGTGACAGATGCATCCAGTGACTCTGTTATTGCAGCTCTATGCAGCTGTGACTTCTGTTATTGAGGTGCTTAGCAGACAATTTAGTTACATTGGAAATGAAAAGTTTTTTACTGTAGTCTAGGATGGATACAAGTAAAAATAAAACAAACCCCCCCCCCAAAACAATAAAACCCAAACCACAACAAAAGAAAAAAAACACAAAAAAACCCCAAAAACAAACCACAACACCTGAGAGCTGCTTTTAAACAGACGGGTGGTTCATTACTGCCCTCCTGAGACCAGAAAACTGGAAACACTCATTGCAACTACTGCTGCTGCACAGGGCCACAGTTGCAGTGGTTGTTTATTTTTCCACCCAGTGGTCCCAAGGAGCAAGAATGGAAATATCATTGAAAAGACACAGAAGCAACCTTAATGCTGTAATAAAAGTAAAAAAAAAGAAAAAAAAGAAGCACCTGGCATGAAAAGCAAAAACTGCTAGTTTTTTCTCTTTCTGAAGCAGCTGTCTTAAAAGAAAAAAAATGTTAGGAGGGAAAACAAAACAACAACAAAAAAAACCCCCACAATCTGGGCCCGTTTAATGTGAAAGGAATCTACCCAATTCCTGGCTTGATGCCAGACCAAGCTAACTCATTGTTCCAGATAGTTTTGTCTTACTGTAACAAGCTAAAAGCTCATTTCCCATAACGCTAAATCATCCTTTCAAGACAAGCTAGAAAACATTTACCAAAGTTCAGAAACCAGTTTGCATTCTTTTCTACACAAATACTCACTAATTTAACTACGTAAAGAGTGTTAATCTCAATGGGGCAGAAAAAAAAAAAGCTCCATATGCCCAGAAACTTTTAAGAACCAAAAACCCCCCTTTAAAAAAAAAATAAAATAAAAAATCTGCTCAAAGGAAGACAATATGTTATGAAGAAGATGCAGCAATAATGTAACAACCGATTTTCCACTACAGCCTTTCATATGTACATTAACTACAGGATTATAAGAGGAGGAATCACCAGGGGGTCCATGTCCCAAACTAAGAGCCCACTGTGAGAGAACGACTTCGAAACGGGTAGTGTCGAAGGATGAGCGACGAGGTACTCGCCAGCCTTTTGTTCACAAACTGGACACTACGATGAGATTGAGCCCCAACAGCAGCAGCTACTTGGCAGGGGAAAAAAAAAAAAAAAAGATCTAAGAAATCAATACAACCCTCTAATGCATTCATCAGTTTACTCAATTTTACTTCCATAGATGCACAGAGTGGACATAAAAAGAAGAGCCAACTGACGCTAGATATCGACATATCAGCCAATACCCCCCCCCCCCCCCCCACACACACACACAAAATATGGGATCTACTGAAATTGAAAATACAGGGGTCATTATTAAGTTTCCAGTAATGTATTTCACAAACTAGGTCGTAACTTAATGTGGAGACACTTCTCGACTCCACACCTCCATCTTCTCAGTGGTGCAGCAGGCACTGCTGAGAGTTTTGTAAACAATGGAGTCACACTGCTGGACAAACTTTTAATTCTAGTACCCCAAGCATCTTTTTTCTGCATTATGTTGTTTAAAAAAAAAAAAAAAGAGTTTCTGTATCACACAGCATACATGCCAATATCCATAAATCAGTGAATGGCTGATATCTATATCAGTCAGGCAGGAGAAGGGGAAGAATAGATCCTACACTTTGTTTTTGCACATATTCATAAATCACATATCTGCTCTATGAGTACCGTCTGTTTACAAAGCCATCATGATGCAGACATCCATGTTTCTAGAAAGGCAAATGTGAAGTCTGTGACTAAAGGCAAGCACGACATTAATATGCCATTCGTGTGCATATAACAAGAAAAACACAAAGAACAAACGGCCTGTGAATAAATGTTCAGAACTATGAAAAAGCATGTGCACCACAAAGGACTTTGCCTTTGTTGAGAGTTTTTACATATTTAACATTATTCTACAAAAGGTAATGAGCCCTCTTTGTTATAAAACAATGGACAGCTAGCTAAGAAAAAACAAAAAACAGCACACATGATAACTCCGGCGGCCAGTGGGAGGGCGATACATCACTGCCTTAGGCAATATTAAAAAGGAGTAGTTTGACATTTGACACTGGGATAGGCACTTATCACCTCCATGCAGTCAGATGAGGAGGTAGATAACACACTTGTGCTTACATTAAATAAGGAACTACAAGCAGCAGCCAATCAGTTCAGCATTAAAGCCAGAAATGAGTAACAGCTAGCCTCAAACTTAACCCCCCAGAAAAATCCCAGTTTTGTGCAAAACCCCAGAAAAGATTGTGTGAATTAGTGAATTTAGAGGTGCAGTTTGCCACATTAAGACAGCCAACGCAGTTACTCTCCTTCTGCAGCCTTCACACCAAGCTAATCTAATCAGCTGCCAGATTCATATTTAGTGTACACGTGTGTTAATCTACTTATGCAACTCAGAGCAAAGAGTGAGGGAAAGCGCACTGACAAATGTTAAACTACTCCTTTCAAAAGGGTAACCATCTGTGTCCACAGTGTTACTCTTAATACAGCCAAGTCCTAGCGTTAACAAGTTCCCTACAGTTTGTAGCAGCCGTACAAAAAGCTCTGGATTACAGTTTGATATGTCTCTTTTTTCTTTACCTTGCAATGATTAATGACAGTTTGTAGTGTTGATTGCATGTCTACTCTTCAGAAGTCCCAGCTAATGCTAGAACTGCTTTTACACTTTCACAACGCTTTCCGTGGTGAAGGCATTGAAATGGTTCTGGGAGACAAGCAGAATAATAAGATCTGAGGTTCGAATCAGAGAGCTGACAAAGCCACAGTAAAAATAGAAAAAGTACTAAGAGTTCAACTTCAATAGTGCACAAATTGTTGCAGGTAATCATGTCAGTCTCTGGCAGTCTGCTTTAACTGCTAAAACTAATATCAGAGACTGACAATAGCATGACAGTAAGATCTCTCAAAAGGGGCCTAAAGATAGAAACTGTTAACCGTCATCAGGAGCGAGAAAAGAAAGAGGAAGAGCGATTATAGAACAGTGAGCGCTTTTCAAGTTTGAAGGATGAATTGATTGATGTGGCGAGGCGGCACTACAGCTCAACTAACAGAAATATGTAAACTTGTATTCTATTCTTCATTAAAAGGAGTTAGTAGGTGGGGAGGAGGTGAAGGGTTGGGGAAGGGTATGTGGAGAGAAGGAGGAGTTCAAGGGTTAGTTGATGGGTTTGATTGAGCTTGTGATTTTTTTTTTTTTTTTTTTAAATGTCAAGGACCATGTGTTCGTGGAACCCTTTGGGGAAGCCCATTGTGAGAGGGTCGGTCTTGGTTGTGAGAGGATGTGGAGGAATGCGAGGGACCTCTTGAGTTGTTAGAGTGCTGTGATGTAGGCCCAGAGGAGGCACCATCATTCTGATGGCGGTGGTTTGCACGACCAGCATTGTAGGAACCACCGTTATACCGCTGACCACCTGTGTGATAACCTTGTCCGTGGAAGGTACGCCTGTTTCCTTGGAAAATCTGAGGGGGAGAGTTTAAAGTTTGTCAGTGAAGTAAACCAGCATTTGGTCTAATGTCTGACAAACTACAGCTTTCCAGCTGACCTGTTTGGCTGGTGGAGGACGGGTTTCACTTGGGTGGTTGCTCTGGATCTGGGTAGGAGCAGGCGTCTCCGGCAGGGTGGGGCTGGCGACAGAAGATGATGTGGAGCTACAGCGGGATCGGTTTGAGTAGCCTGTACGTGGGTGGTAAACTGTGAGAAAATCGACATAGTGAGTCAACACTCAGCGGAAACCTCTGGGGCTCAAAGATGAAGCAAATGCAGAAGTGCCAAAATCTACATTTCCTCTAATGGTTACTTAAAACTAAGTCAATGGCAGCATCAAAAAACACATTTACACCCTGTTATAGAAACTATTTGGGATCTATTAATAGTTTTCCTTTTGAAAAGATATTTAAAGTGACTCATTTTTTTCTAACTGTTGAGACTTACATTTACAGGTGTGTCTTAAAACAGGAAATTGCAGCTAATAGGCCTCACCTATGCCAGTGACAGTCACTGAACTGGACCACTCCACTGTGTTTGTTTTTTGGAGTACTTTAATGCCTTATCTAATTATTAATATGGCTTGCTGTGAGGTTTTTAAAAAAAAAAAAAAAAAAAACCCTCCCACAAGTTTATGCCTTAATTTTGGTGAGTGAAATTCTAGTATTTATATTTCTGTAACACTAATGAACATCGAACATCATGAATGATCTGTCCCAGTGCATTGCACTTGTACAGTTTATGAATACAACTTGTTAACAAAGCTTTTACAAGCCTTAGTCATCAGTCACAGAGGCATGAATGGTCAGTGACCCCAAGTGACCACTGCTTACTAGGGAAAGAAAAGTGCATTCTTAACAAATTAGAGAGTGGTTACCAATTGGTGAAAACAGTTGCAAAGAGGAGGCTTCACCAGAAATCTGGTTACTATGATTTCGGTTGCTAGTAGATTGCCATGATGGATTTCCAGCTTGTCTGCAAACGCTGTAAACTTTTCACTGAGCTGTAGTAAAACTTGGAAAAAGTGCAATGTGATTAAAGAAACAGCAGCATTCACCTTCAAAGTAAAAGTTTTGCCTTATCTCCAAACTAGACGTTTCATAAGGAGAAACCTTTGCTTTTCTCTGGGGAGAACATTCAGCTGTTGCACTTCTTAAAGTTTCACTACCACTTGGTGAGTAGTTGTAGAGCATTTTACAGACGTTATACAAATTACAAAAAACTGCAATTTGCACAGTGAAACTGCAACAAACTGCTAGCAACCAAAGTGGTCACGAGGTGGTTTCAGTGCAGCACCTCTTTCTGACTAATTTCACCCACCAACAGCAACCACTTGCCAGCAAGTTAGGCAATACGTTTCCTAGTTACCAGAGGTTGTCAGGTGGTCACCATCTGGTCTTGCACAGGCCTGTGTGACTGGGCTCTAAGGTGACAACTTAACACTGTACCAATGGTCTAAATATGGCAAATTCTGACAGCACAAAACACGGCAGTAGCAAAAACACCAAGTTGAGTCTTCAAAAGGTGAAATCCAAAACCTGTACGTGAAGTCATGGTGTCTACGTCCCTCTGTTAAATATAGGCTATGGTCAAAAATGGTAAACCAAGCAACCTTTCTCACCAAGCAGAAAAAAAGTGTGCTAATTGCATAAAATAAAGTGTTAAAAACTTGTTTTAGACAGATCTACATTAGAGGCATTCTCAGAACCTTAAATAGCATGAAATCACAATTTTTGGGTTAAGATTTTAGAGTCAGATAAGACTGCTTAAAGAGTGCTCTGATTAGCACAGTCACGGTCAAAATACAAATAAACCAAATGTCTGACATGATGGGACAGCAGCTTCTGCAGACCGGTCCGAGTATGCAGAGACCAAGAAAGAAAAAAAGAACACGCACAAACCTCTTTCTCCCTCATAACAGCCAACTTGACATCCTCCTCTTCAGAGGTTAATTAATAAACAGAGCTGCTAACAATATTATCAAAGCTTCCTTATTGCTCCACTATAGTTTCCAACCATAAAAATAGCGCTCTGCTCATTCAGTACTGCATGCTTGCCATATCATAATAATTACTGCTTTAGTCATTTCTAGCCTGCTGGTCTTGTATTTTGTGATTTAAGGAAAGGTGTGTCCCAGTCGAGCGTGAGGCATAGCTGAACACAGGTCAGTAAGAGAAATAAATGAGATGACTTTGATACTGTACCTGATCCAAACCCTGCAATGCTCGTCTTCAGCGGTTCAAGATCAAATGTAAATCTTAGAGCTTTTCCAAGGTCCTCATCGTATTTACGCTCGCTCACAAAGTGCTGCAAATAAAAACATAAATAAATAAAAGTCAGGGAAAAAACCCACCCACGTTGTGTCTCAAAATTTGTTGTTTTCATCTCTACTTTTGTAAGCATAAGTAGGAGAATCTGCCTTGAGTTGTAGATTAATTAAAAATAAACACCAATTTCCCATTCAGTCGGTTATGAAATAAAACACCACTTTGATGCTGAAAGACAGCATCAAAGTGGAGCAGCTGTGCTGTGCAGGTACCTTGATGTCTGCACGCAGTTCAGTCAGCTGCTCCTCTGACATGGATGCCGACTTATCTGTCAGCCGCCGGAGCTCCTCGGCTCTCTTCTGCCGGGCGTCCAAGATCATCACTGAAACGTAGCAGCAAAAATATGAACAGATGTGAAAGAATTTAAGGAGGGTTTTTATTATGCAGTCAAATGTCTGCCTGTATTATGTCTTCCACACATTTAAGCAAAAGTTTAAAAACAGAGCTGCACCTAAAGTGATTCTGAGCTGTTAAACTCTAAACTTTAAATTAGGAGGAACATTTCAGTTAGTCAGTCCAAAGTTGGCTGCATTAGCGCTCACTGTGAGACACGTCCAGCAGCCAATTTGGAAATTTGGCAGACAGAATAAGTCTGAGGCCACCCACTACTTTAAAAACTGTGCCTTCTCTTAAAGACAAACTGTCCTGTGTGTTAGGAAGCAAAGACAAGACAGAATTTCCTTTCTTCAAAAAGTAAAAATACATTCAAAATCGACCCTCTTCTTTTGCTTAAGTTTAAAATAAAGAGGTCTCGTAATCTTTCAGTTTCATCTAAATACTCATCACTCCGTCAGTTTGTGAAATGCAGCCAATCAAAAGAACAGCATCTTAAAGAGGAAGGGATGGGAACTAAAACAGGTTGTTTCAGGTAATGATAACCTGAGAGACAGCACCAGGGCCCAGTATAAGACAAAAGGGATGATAATGAACAATGACTCATCCAAAGCTGCTCTACTAGAATCAAAGAACAAAATATGAAGCTCAAACTAGAATAATGGGTTGCCCTGCAGAAATATGCAATTGGTCCCCAGTTCAAAGAAAATGACAAAGATTTCAGTTGAGGGCCCATTATGATGGCTGCCAACTGTGACCTCACCACAACCCTGACTCCATTCATACTGGTGCTGAGGTATGGCAGTATTCACCTGCAATACTGTCTTTAACAATAGGCGTCACCACTCGCATCTCCACTCACTCTACATAAACGCTGGTCTAAATCTCTGAGCTTCTGCACTAATACAGCTTCTTATTTGATCAACTGTTCCCTTTATCGGTCACCACAACGGACCATCTGCGCACATCCCACCCCCAGCATTCTCTTCTGTGAGAAAAATAACATACCTCTGAAGACATGTCATCTCTTCATATCTTCACCAAACACAAAATTTCTCAGTACAGTCTCTTTTTCTATTGTTTGGCAGCTCCATATTGAACATCCTTTCCCCCCCAATATATCTATTATCCCTCCTCTGAACATGCTTAAACTATCTTAGCCTTGCTTTTTTAAATTTTCTCTCTAAACTGCTCAATCTGCCCAACCTGGTGGTCACCATCAGTGAAAATCTTACACGCTGCCACTGGTTAGTGCTATCAGCAGGTGTTCACTACCATCTTGTTAACATTCTCCTTCACTTTCTGCTATACTTCTGTCACAAATCACCTCTGACATTCTTCTCCACCTACTCCATCCAGTCCACCCTGTTCATTGCTTTGAATGACTAGTACAGGTACTTAAACTTGTCCACCTCTGCTCATTGTATCTTAACTACATCTAATAACTTTCATTTCTCTTTTCTCCAAAGCATGGGCTGAAAACACATACCCACACCTCTCCAGGCTCTCTTCCACCTCCACCTCACCAGCTTTCTTTAGATCCAAAAAGACAGTGCAAACATTGCATCTGCACTGGCCTTTCTCAGGATGAAGCCATACTGCTCCTTGTTAATTGTCACTAGCCTACTTAATCTAGCTTCAAAAATTCCTTCCCACATCTCTGTGGTATGGCTCACCAGTTTTATCCCTCTGTAGTTATTACTGTTCTGCACATCACCCTTGTTCTTGAAAATCAGTACCAGTACAGTTCCATTCCTCAG
This sequence comes from Aulonocara stuartgranti, assembly GCF_965226115.1. NCBI lineage: Eukaryota > Metazoa > Chordata > Actinopteri > Cichliformes > Cichlidae > Aulonocara > Aulonocara stuartgranti. The sequence continues at coordinate 20,108,121 of NC_138956.1, forward strand.
GCATGCTCTCACTCTCCAAGATTCTGTTAACCTACTTAATACTACTACTACTAATATCATCATCATCATCATCTACTAACTCCATAGCCCCTTTCTCCTAAATATCTCCATGCCTCCACAGGTATATTGCCTGATCCAGCTTTCTTTCCACTCATCATCATCTTCTTGGCTGTCCTCACTTCATTCTCATCTGAACTCCCTTACCCAACTTTCCTCCATCATTTTCTTCATTCAGAAGGTCTTCAAAGTCCTTCCATCTTCTCAACATAGTCTGCTCACTTGTTAGCACATTTCAATCTCTATCCTTAATCACTTTAACCTTTCCCAATCCTTTCTAGCTTGCTCTCGCTACTTAGTCAATTGATACAAGTCTTTTCCTCTCCTTCCTTAGTGTCCAATCACGGCTGTAAAAGCAACAATCATACACCTGTGTTTTCAACAAGCACATGACATGTCCCACTCAGACTAATCTTAAAGAGGACATCTGAAGTACCCACTGGTCCTTAGCACTACTGATACAGTCCCACAGCCAGGAAAGAGGTTTAACAAATACTTATTTTTTTCTCTATTTGAAACATATAATCTAAAATAAATATACATATATATTATCAGTTGTATCACTTTCTCCTGAAGGAAGAGATTCTTAGAGTAAAGTAACTTTTGAGAAAACCTGGCTTTTGTAACATCGGATGAGGACTAGAGTTTCTTTGCTTTTCTCTCAATTCACCACACGCCTTGCACAAAGACAGCATTGAGTCTCCCTTGACACCTGACACTATTCACTTTTTCCAGGCCTGGAACACACAACACTCTACACTGAGAGGACAGAATAAGAGAGAATGGCCTAGTTGTACAAATATGAGGCCTACATTGTACGTACACACGCACGCACGTACGCACGCTCTAGGTGTATCAGGACCTTAAGGCAACACTGCAGTTTAGAAGAAACTGGGACTTGCTGTTCCATAAGATTTCTTTTACAACCTCCAGAAGTGATTTAGGTCAGAGTCTTGGGGCCTTTGAGTCAGGTGATCATATCATGAGAAGAACACAAGCAGCTGCAGGGTGGTATGTGACAAGCATACTGGAAAATACAATACTTACTGGCATCAGCTTTCACTTTGTCCATTTCTGCCAGCAGAGTCACCTCTCTGTCCATTAAACTAGAAAAATAAAGAAAAGAGGGTAAACTTTCTAGAATCTTCTCTAAAACAAGATTGTGCATGCCGACTTTGCACTAATATTGCAGCAAAATACCAATATGGTTAAACAATAAGACCACTGGGGACAGCAGACTTCTGCCAAGGCTGAAAATTCCTCCACACCATGCACAAATTAAGCCAGAAGGATATTGGAATATTGATTAGTTTAATATTTTAAGAACATCAATAATGATTATTTTTATCACTTTAATTCAGCATACATTTATAGAGACACCAAAGGAAATGCACAATTTTGACTCCTCTCATGGTGAAGAATAGTTTCCAAAATTCCTGGATCCAGACTCCAAAAGTTGATTACTTCTAAACTGGACAAAGCTCCACCTCTGAGAAAATATCCATGTAAATCTGTTCATGACTGAGTAATCTTGCTAGACAACAAATAACCCGAACCTGAGAACACAACTGCTGGCATAAACGCTTCAGTCTTGATGGGATAACACATTTACTGGAGTTTGAGCTTTACACTCAGGACATCTTGCTCCGTTCTCTGTAGCATTACAGAGTCAGCCGTTACGTAGATGGCCATCTTGTATGCCTCAAAGGTTGCTGTGAGATACTAACGAGAATTAGACTACACCCATGGCAAACTTTGAGTGTCTGAGTAATGATGATAGATGGTATCATCATTACTCATAATAAAACGCACAAAGCAAATATAGAAATTAAAATTCTTGTCCACACTTGTAAATCTAATTATACCGCTTCAGTTTTGTTTCTCAGCTGATGGTTGTTCACAGATTACAAATAAAAGAAAGCCACAATGTAGCTTTTCTTTCTAAAAAGCTGAAATACGACACAGCGGTGCTTATCATCCATTTTCGACAATAACCAACTACCTGCTTTTGTACCGGCTGCCTCAATACAATCTTCTAGTTTACTGACAATAAAACAAAAATTTTTTTCATGAGTGTTTCACAGAAGTGGAAGTCTTAGGCACGGAATTGAAGTAAGAGCCTCTTAAGAGTTGTAGGTGTTGAACAATAACAAACCGATCTGTCTTTTATCTTTGTAAAAGTGAATAACTGTTAAAAGTTTTATAAGTCAGTGGCAGCAGTGGTCTGGAGCCAAGAGTGGAGCTGAATGGATATCCTCACAGTCAACCACAGCATCAGGTTTCAGCTTTTGAAAGATGAACAATGGCTGCGCTCTATGAGAATTTATAAGGAATACACTTTATCAACGTGCAAATGTTTCAGTTAATCTTTTTGCTTTGCCGAGTTAGACCTAATAACCTGAGGTTTTGTAGACGATACTCTGTAATTGCCAGCTTGGACTAAACCCAGATAATCTTCAACCAATTAGTTATTAGTGAGCTCATAATCTACTGCCAGCTACTTCAGCATTTACTAAAGTCTCATGAGAATGATCACGACAGTCATCTTATCCAGATGAATTATTAGGGGCTTAACGGGCATGGATTTTTCTTCTTGCTCAGACCAGCAGTACCTATGAAGTTTGTAAGCCATTTAAAGAACACCCTAAAGTAGACAAACCACTAAAACTGGACAATTAAACTGGTTTGTAAATCCAGTTAACATGAACTGTATGCCTAATGTGAAAAAAAAAAAAATTCAACTGCAAGTGTAAATCCAGGGATTAAAGACAAATTACTACAATGAAATAATATGTAAAATATTTAGTTTGTTATTATCTTTAATAAAGTGTTCTAAATCAGTCTTTTTTTCTGCACACACCAGAGGCTCTATGAAAGCAATCCAAGGTTCAACACATGGACCTCTTTTACTATTATGCAAAGTTGCACCACCAAGAAGGACAAAGGTAACTGAGCAGCACCTATAAAAATGCAATAATGTCTGAACTGCTTTAGTGAACATGCAACACAAATCTGAGAAATCAAATTGGAACAAAGATCTATTTTTACATTCTTCTTTGCTTTTCTGAAACAATTTTCTTCTTAATGCATCTCTCGTCAAGGTCTATTTAGACTCAAAGATTCTAAATTATTTCAGGGTTGTCTTACGAATATAGAGGCTTGTTGACACTGTCACAGGAGTGACAATTATTTCCTGATTTGTTTCTACTCACTTACTTTAAAAAAAAAAAAACCCAACAAAAAACCCCACTGTGGGTCCTGTTTAGCAAGACAAAGTTTAAAGAAGTTCACACAAAATTAAAAGCAGTGTTTTTACAACTTCAGACATTAATTTTAGATCAAACTACCTGAGACATCTGTAGAGACCTGCAGACTAGCTTTATGATTTTATGTTATTTGGAAGTAGTGTTTATAAATATACTATTAACAGCACAGAATATTGTCAATATAATATCAATATACTTTTTGATTGTTAAATGAAAAAACAATTTTACTTCAACATCAACTGTATGACAACAGGCAGATTTAAAATGAATTCCCATACCAGCTCTGTAGTTCAGCAAATGTCTGCTTCATCCTCTTTACTGAGGAGTCCATCTCCTCCTTGACCACCATCCTGTAGCGAGTCAGTGATGCAGTACATCTCTGCAGGTCCTTCACAGAGCGATCAATGTTGGAAGCTGAGAAGGAGAGAATAAGGAAAAGTTAAGCAAGAGTTTTGGGGCTATGACACATTTGTTTTCATGTTACCTTTGCCCTTGGTTGTGAGGCACAAAGAAACAATATGGATAGAATAAAATGGGCTTCTGGAAATAAGAGCCATGTCTAACCCATCTTCTTTACTCCTGATGATCCTTGCTCATCTGTGTTAGATGCTAATGAGGCAGGGGGATGATGTGAATTTGAGTTTGGCCTTTGTCGTGACTTATTGCCTCTGGGAGCCTGGTGATTTCTTCCTCCTGGCTGAGAGGTGGGACTTGGAGCACTACCTTGACTTTCTGCTTCTGCACCTGTGAGAAAACAAAGTACTTGTCAGGACACAAAGTAAATAATTATAAAACTACCCTCATGTGAAGAAGCAGAATCTATTAGGGACAAGGTTCTTGGTATTTTCTATTTGTAGTACGCTTGTAGCACTTGCTGCACTGGTTTCTGACAGCATTTGAGCATGCTTTGGTTGCATGCAACTCTTATGAAGGGAAATGAGGGATGGCATTCACCAAAGCACACTGAAAGACCTCTGGATATAATTTGATTAAGAATTCTCTCTTTAAGATTTATTTGCATTTGTACCAACGACCAGCACACGGAAACAGTCAAATGGGCCTGAAGAGCTTGTGGCTAAATCATAAATAAAATAAAATAGCAAGTTGCCCACTCAGGCTAAGTCAGCAGACCATGTGGTTCACTTTAAAAGTTAACTCCCCCCACAAAAAAACTGCCTAGTCACACATTTCAGGAGGACATTTTTAAACCACTAAGATTACAAGTACACACTTCCCCACTGAACTTTGATTTTGAATAGATAACACCAAATTAATTTCTTCAAGTTAAGTAATAAATAACTCTTTACCAGCATGTAGCAACAGGCTCTGCTCTAATCTAAGTTTCATTGATAAAAATCTAATGAGACTTTCACACTGTGTCCTTGGCTCACTTAAGGTAACCTTCCTGCAGTTAAGTCATATAACAAAAATATTTGTCCAGGAACAGATTTACTTTAAAGGGTCAAATAAGGTTCAGGTTGTAAGAGCAGCAATTTGCATGGCCATAAATTACTCTATCCATCCATCACATTTTAGCCGAACAGTTGCATTTACCGGTGGTTTCGGATGTAGCAGGTTCAGAGTCCAGCTCGGCTGCATCCAGGGAGGCAGAGTCCAAGTGTTCACTCAGCGAATCAAGAGACTCTCCGTCCATTACTGAGCCGTTGGCATGAAAGCCATTCAGCTCGTCCTTGCCCTCTTCGGGCGATGTGGCCTCAGGTGGAGCAGGTTCTGCTGGGGCTTCTGGCTGAGGTTTGGGCTTCTTTTTCTTCTTGGGCTGAACAGTAGGATATCAGTGTTAGCCTTCTTTTTTTTTTTTTTAATCATCTTTTTAGTATCAGTGCAGTGATATCAACTAATTCAGTGCATGCAGAAAAGAGAAAGCTTTGATTTAAATGAAAATTAAGCTTTTGGCAGAAGAATTTACTAAACAAATCCATGCATTTTAGAACCAATGAGAGCAGATTAAAATGTCATCAATGATTTGAAACTAAATCTTTTACTAAGAAACAGTGACATAAATATGCCAACTCAACAAAGAGATGTTTAAGACGTAGGCTTTGTGGTTCTCACCTTCTTTTTTCCAGTGACATTCCACTCCTTCAGGATCTCAGCTGCACTGCCTGCGGTGTAAACCAAACAATGATGACGAAGGTACACGCTGACACATGGCAGATTGAAAATCTTGTAATACCATCTGAACATATGAATGCCTCGAGGCGTTGTTTAGACACGGCTAACTAAGGAAACAAAAGAGTAGTCTGACGTAGAGACACAACGCTCCTTTGCTATAATTAAACCTGCCAAACCAAAGGCATGCAAATGATACGCAACTACAGAATGCAAAGCATGGCAGGCATGATGGTGAAAACAATTTAAGGTTAAAGACAAAAAAAAAAAGTTCAGTGTACATGTTAACATGTACACTGTAATTACAGGACAGTTCAAAGAAATCATTAAAGGCACAGAATTACAGTGAAATTCATGCCCACGACCTGTGTATGTAAACACAACTCTACTTGTGGAGTGAGTGAAGTAAGCTCCATTAAATACCAAATTACAAATTCACTTTTACAGAAATATCCAGTCACACAACATCACAGTAACTTTCAGAGATTTGGTGTCCTCATACCTTCTAAAAAAGCCTGCACGGCCTTATCGACGCAGTTCTCAAAATGCTGTAACACCAGCACAATCTCATTGTTGCTTTTGTTGGGGACAACCGCCCTGACAGCACTGATCTGTGAAGCATAGTGAACATTAGCACTGACAAGCATAAGGGCCCTCAAACATTTACTGAAAATACACTTTAAGTAAGAAGTGGCTGTAGGACATGAATGCATACTCTTAATAATACACTATTAATGTAGAAATATACAAAGCTTTCATTTTGGTCAGTGAAAGAATGACACTCCATGGCAACTTTAGTCAATACAACTGTTCGACTGGTTCGAAAATTCGACTGTTAATGCAACTATATAATCAGACAAGCATATGATGCATGTAGACAAGGTCAAGACAACCTGTTGAAGTTTAAGCTGAGCATCAGAATGAGGAAGAAAGGTGACTTAGGAGAAGTGTGGTGAATGGTTCCTGAAATCATCTGAAACTGGTTTCTTCAACGTGACAATTAGTTCACTGCACTCAAAAAGCCTCCACAGTCAGCATAACGCAATCATGGATCTAAATCTAAACAAACACCAGAATCTGTCTGATGCCATCATGCTGATATGGACCAAAACCTGTAAGGAATGTTTCCAGCACCTTGCTGAACCAATACCACAAAGAATTAAAGTAGGGACTACCAAGTGGCCAGTGAGTGTATCTATCGGACGCTTTAATGAAATATTTTTGCTTTTCACCATTTAATTTAACAAAAATGTAAAATAATTTTTGGGATCCTATATAAAACTCCCCAGAACTGTTAAATTATAGTTTAACAGCTTTAAAGATGCTTCCTGGCATGGGATTAAGTGATACATACCTATATAGCTCTCATTTTTCAAGATAAGATATCTGTTAAGCTGGTGAATCTGATTTTTGCTCTACTTCAACATAAATCATGCTCTGACAATTTGCCCTCTCATGTTTACTGTCGCCAAAAAGCTACTTTCCAGGAACCTGCTGTACACATCTCACAGTAAATGAAACTGAATGTCAAGCTTTAGAAGCGTCCAACTTTGGCAGCAGATAAGAATCCAATGGTTAGAGATGGGAATAGAGAACTAGTTTGAGATAGTACAATCCATCAAAATCATGCCTCCAATGTTATCAGTTCTATTTATCAATGCTGACATGCTATTTTTGATCTACTGCAAGACAGTGACGTCAAGCTCATAGCACTGACTCACATGCAGGTCTACAGATATCTGTTTACTCAGGTATTTGCATTTTGTTTCAGTTGAGCTTTTATGCAGTGTACATTATCTTTAAATTAATATAAAGCTCATAACTGTGTTCAATTATTGTGCCGATTTTTGCTGAAGAAAGAAAAAAAAGACGCAATTTCAGCAATTTAAAACCTCGTGTAATCTCTTGAATGTATTTTGTGATTCTTCTATAATTTCATTCTAATCTTAATTCCATCTACAGCCATATCCACAAATGAGAACAAATATTTTGCAATTTGATGTTTCAGATTAAGGCCTCCAAAAAAAAAAAAAAAAAAAAAAAAGAAACAAAAAGGAAAAAAAAAAAAAGAAACAAAAAGGAAAAAAAAAAAAGAAAATTGCAGCACTACTCCTGAGGAGTGTGTAAATTTCTTACCTTCTCCTTCATCCTCTCAGCCGTTCCACCCTGGGACATGACCATTTTTGAACGGGTATCAAACACCACTCCGGATGTATCTGGAAAAATATAGTAGAAACTCAACTGCATTGTCCATTTAACCCTTCAATTGTACTTGCAAACCTCTGTAGAGCATCATTTGCAAAACAAAACCACCAGCAGACATCTTTAGAGATTTCCTGGAAAAAAAACAAAAAAAACAAAAAAAAAACAAAGTTGCTGGCCACCTTTATAAATATACTAATCAGGTTACAGCAGCAGAATTATTATTGTGAAACAGACATGTGACGTAACATGTTAATCTACATGATAAAAAACAAAATATTTACATATGAAATTGAGAAAATAGATTTTGCTTCCTGTATGCAAATAAACAAATATGAAAACTGAAGATGCCAGCCTCACAGGACTGTGGAGGTGGAACGATGTGTTATTTAAGCACAACTACTTCAGATACAAGCACAAAGGAAGCGCTTAAAAAAAAAGAAAAAAGAAGACTTCATCACATCTGTGCCTGAACTGTCTGGAACACGGATCTCATTTTAATGACTAATAACCAATGATAGCATCCAAAAAGACATTCTTTCAAGAAGGAAAAACTTCAGAGTTTCTTCTAGCAGGAGAATAAATCTGGCTCACTGAGACAAGCAGCTGAGTCAAGGTAAAATGAGATCTCTTCCTGTAAGGTCAGATGACACTAATCTTTAAAATGATAAACAAAAGGCCTTCAGCTGAATGCGAAGAGTCAGAGTGAAGTCCACAGTTAATCTCTAGCCATTGAAAGACACAAGAGGGAGGAAACTGCTGAGCCCTTGTAAAAGTTGTTTTTCTCATGCATGGAAGTAGGTTAATGTCACTGTAAATATCCACAGCTCCAATTCGCTGTAAAAGTACAGCCATCTGCACGTACTTTCAGGACAACTCCATTAGACTCTAGCTGAAAACAATCATGCATACATTTATTTGTTGAATAATTTATTGCTGTGACCCATCTGTAACTCAATTCTTGTGCACCATATAGAGATACAGTATTGTGCAAAAGTATTGCACCATCCTTCGTGTCCCTTTTGCTAGGGAAATGGACATAGCAATTCGTTGAAACGGGTACATGGAAATGCAGTATAAAGGCTATATCGTATTGAGAGAAAGTCAGCACTAGCATGACCACCTTTATTGTGTAACACAGTCTGAACTCTTTTAGAGAAGGTTTGTTTTTGTTTTTTTAAGTCATCTTCAGGAATAGTTCTCCAGGCTTCATGAAAGACAAAGCTCTTGTCTGGATGTTGTGATCAATTCTCTATCAAATAGATTCCACACTGCTTCAATAATGTTGAGGTCTGGGGTTGTTTTTGTATCCAGGTATCCTTTTTACAGCATTAACAACATCTTTGATCATTGTGTTGCTGAAGAATGAAGCTACTACCAATCAGATGCTTTCCAGACGGCATCGTATGACGTTTCAAAAACTGATTGTACTTTTCTGCATTCGTAAGTCCAATTTTGAAAAGGTCCCCAACACCACTGGCTGAAATGTAGCCCCAAAACGTTACAGAACCTCAATTGTGTTTTACAGATGGCTAATGATGATTATTTGAACCAAAACTTTCAAATTTGAATTCATCAGTCTATAAGACGTGTAATTTGCTATACATCAGCTGTTTCTCTGCCATTTTCCTTCCTTAAGAATGGCTTCTTAACAGCCACCCTTTTACTGAGACCATTTCTGTCGTTGACACTGTTCATCTGCTGTAGATAGATTTTTTTTAATGCCTCCCAGTTCTTTTGACATCTGCTTCTCAAGTTTCCTCATTTTCAAAAAAAAAAAAAAAATATTTTAAAAGAAGAACACTCCTGAGATATGCCAAGGTTTAAGCTAATAGCACAAAATCACCTCGGTGGTGAAAAAAACATCTTAAATGTGTTATCCTTGGCATTTTTCAAGGACTGAACTAAACAATGGGAACAAATGATGTGCTTTTGCAACAGGCTGCTAGTAAAAAAAAGTTCCTAAAGATGCAATATAAAATTGGTTCTTTGCAAACCTTTTCTGGTATATGTGGACACAACACTGGTTCCTCCTTTCAGATAAGCACCTTTTAATGCTTGATTCATATGACAGTGTTAAGTGGCTTGAAAAACAAACACATCATTCCTCTGAAAATTGTCAGGTAGAAAGACTTAACTGAAAACGGGTGAAAAAGCAGTCATTGTCCAAAGAAAAAGTTTGAAAGACCTTCAGAAAACCTGGAGAGCTATTCCTGAAAACCACTTTAAAATAAATAACAAAGTCTGGTTCCTTGGAAGAAAACTATAAAGATATGTGATTAAATCAAGAACTTTCCAAGTACTTTACAATAGATTACATTACATATTTTGTCTTAACCCTTACCTTTTTGGCTGTTTTTCTTTGCCATGTTGTCACACAGAAGTATCCAAGAAAATCTCTGCTGTTTATTTTCTACAGTGTATACTCCTTCAAATATATTCAAGCTGATGCAGAGCTAACAGGTCCAAATGTGACAAAACTTTCAGTTGGAGTTGCTTTCGGTAGGGAAGAGCTCAATGAAGCTCAGAGCTGGCAGAAGGGTTGGAAGAACAAGGTTCAGATCCAGACCGTCACCATTCAGTCAAAGATTTAAGTTTTCCCCTTTTCTCTACCCTCACTAAATCTGTGGAATGAAAGAAAAAGAACAACTCAGAACTAGTGATAAAGAAGTGGTTTCGTGTCAGTATCTAAATGTAGGAATAATAAAATACATTAAAAAAAATAAAAGGAAACCCCAACTGTGGTCATGCTGTACCAAGTAAAAATGCAGATACCACCATTCCCTTTTCGATGATTTGAGAAAAAAAAAGAAAAAAAAAAAAAAAGAATGCAAACTAAATCCATTTCCTCTGGCTATGAAATATGAATGAAAAACAGATTTCAATAAATTGTCTGTCTGGCGGAGAGTCCTCAAGAAAAATAAATAAATAAATAAATAAAAATCTGCAGTTCATATTGTCCTTGGCAGAAAAGCTGCATATAGTTGGGAAGAAAAGTTTAGCAGGGTTTCAGATTAACACATTTTTAGGGGTATTTCCTTTTTCTCGGTTGTCTACAGGAGTGGTGGGTGATAATGCTGTGCTGGCAATGGTGTTGCAGTGTGCAGCGTTTGATTGGGCTGGTGACAACTGTGTGCAAATATCTGAAAGTGTATTTAAAAAAAAAAAATTGTGTGTGTGATTTAAAACTACTTTGAATATTCTAAGTTTTCTGGCAGTCTCTATGACGGCTACACTGGGTCTGAAGTCTAAAATGACTTTTTTCTCCTTTTCTTTTTTAAAATACCTTTGGACACTTTTACAACTTATTTTCTTTACTGGAAATTAAACAGGAAGAATAAGAGTCAGTGATGTCAGAAATTACATAAGGTTTGGTTTTGGTATAATGACATGGGTTCTTAATTTAGACAAAACTACCGAAAGTACAATTTTGCAATTTCTTCATTGTGGGAAAAAAAAAAAAGCATCTGCAAATCCCTATTACACTCTTGGAAATTTTACAGTCATCATGCTTAGTAATCAATATAGCAGACACATTCTCTTGCCCGTCTCACTGCTGCTTTATGTGAACTTTATTTAATTATGCCCACTCTAGCCTTAAAATTGCTTCAGTCAGACCTCCAGTAGTCTGGATCCAGTTTTATGGACCAGCTATTTGTAGCTTATAGGTTTCCCTTTCTGATCCTGGTTCACCAGAAACGGAAACTTAAAAGGCTGTAGAAGCCAACACCCTCTTGATTAGGACTTGGCATGCCATAGTCCCAGTTCCACCACACCTTTACAGACGTCAAACTCACATATACACGCACGATCAACAAGTGACACTGCACAAGCCACTCATGCAAAGGCACCGAGATGTACTGTGTTTATCAAGAGGGATGGTTCTCCAGCGTTCAAGAATGCCAGGTGCACTCCTGTTGAGTGATGCCATTAAGAAGAAAATGCCAACACAGCACTCATGACGTAAAAAAGTTTGGGCTTCAAGGAAGGTACATGCGTGTGTGGCAGATTTAAGAGGAAAAGCACTGATAAACAACACACACACAATCCAATCACCAGGTAGTTTTGTTTTTTTATTTTTTATTTTTTCTTCTTTGCTGTAATTTAATCTCTGTTGAATTGCTGCCAGAGAAGCCAGTGATCGCTAGGTTCACAGTTAATTAAACCTGTCGGGCATGACTAGAAAACCTAGACTACCTCCTTTAATTATAAGACGTTAAGTGTAGCTGGCTAATCAGGGAGAGAGATAAATACCCCCTCATCCGTTGCTGCATCTTAACTAGCATCTTGCATTATATTCCAGCTCAAAGCCTGAGTAATAAGGATCGCTACAGAAGCGGAAAGGCTTCCCCACAACCCCCAAAAACATCCCAATCTTTTGTGAAAGGACCTTCACGACAAAGATCGGCCATAAAAAAAACCCCGAACTTCGCGTTTATTGTAGCGGAACGATCCGCTCAATTCAGCCTGTTATGTAATGTCACTGTTTTATTTGTTCGCTTTTAATGAATATCTACGCATTTTTGCAAACTCTTGACTGAAAGCAACTTGCACAATGGGGGTCTCGGTCCAGTCTTTCATCAGAGAGCAGCTCACTGCACGTATTTGGCTGAAGTCCGGAGGTTACGTTACCGTTAGCGTGCTAACATTACCTAACGTTTATAGCATCTCTGCAAGGCTCTGCCTCGCTGACCGCAAAAAAAATCTCTGTCGCATTAAATTAGCTCCCCAAAAAAAACACGGAGAATGTATGCATAGCTAAATACAGCACATCAGACAAACAACCCCTCTCTGGAGGGTCCTCTGGATGCCGCTTTGGCTAACGTTAGCGCGCAGCTAGCAGACCGCTTGGCTTTTATTAGTCGGGTTTGTGCTGTAAGTCTAGCCATCACTCGGCTGCTTAACTTTAGCGTTAAATACTCCGCTGCTGTTAAAGCATGTTTTTTCAGTCTAATAGCACAAAAATATGATCTAAAAATCACGAATACGTACTTGTTGGCGGCAGCAAGTGAACAGTAGCTTCTGGAAACGAGTGTCCGCAGCTCCTACCACCAGCCGTCTTTAATGCCAAGTAGTCTTGCTGTGGGCAATATTTTCCTCGACCAGACTACTTCGGGTTGCCAGATTGGATTGAAAGAACGCCCCTTATAACATTCAAACAGGATGTGAAATGTGCTACAGCATAGTTACTGTAGTTAGGATTGTTTGTATTATTTCGCTTTGCTTTTTTTTTTTTTTTGCAAGATCGACTAACTTTCTTAAATTTAGTTTTTGTTCTACAAGAATATTTGGTTTTACTTTTTTATGTAGGATTTCCTTTGTAAATAAAAATGCTGAGTTATTATCTATATTTAGCGAGGTGGTTAGCACTGTTGCCTCACAACAAGAAGGTCCTGAGTTCCACCATCCATCATGTGCCAAGCGCCTTTCTGCGTAGACTGCATGCTTTCTTCGGGTACTCTAGCTCCCCCCCCCCATCCACATACATGCAGTTAGTAGGGTTAGGTTAACGTAGCTGAGTGTCTTGCACGACATGCAGAGCAGTCGTGTGGACCCTAAAGACCCTGATATTACAGTCAGACAAAAAAGTATTAACTAGTAGTTAACTCACATGTAGAGTCAACAAACGCACATTTCCTGTGTTTGAACTTTACTCATTTTATGAGTATATATAGTTTCATTGAGTTTACTTTTTCGCTAGTACATTTAGTTTTTAGGTTAGTTTTAGTATATATATATATATATATATATATATATATATATATATATATATATATATATATATATATAAAATTTATTTTTTTATTTTTTACCGCAATTCTTTTTACAGCTGCATGGAACTGCATTAGTGAATAAACTCATGCATTTTTTGGTTATTATTCAAAATAATTAAGAACAATGCATTTAAGAAAAAGTGCAAAATTCAAAGTGAAACTTTAAAATATTTCAGACTAATTTCCCCCAGTACATTGTAATTACACTTGATGCCCAGGCTTATGTCAAAACAACATAATAAAATAGTAAACAAAATAAATAGAAGAATAATTAAAAGTTTTACAGGCACATCCAGGGTCCTTTCCATCAGTGGATGAAGCAATTCATTGTTACCTGAGCTAATAAATTCCAATTGTGTCTGGCTCTCTAACAGTTACAGAATAATACATAGTGAAATGGTATTTGTGCTGAAAATGAATATTTTTATACTTTGCATGAAAATAACTCAGAACTATTGCAAATTACTTTTCTTTTAATCAACGAAGTGAACAATTGACTAATTTATGGCAGCTCTGCCATACAAATGTTTAATAATCTATCAATGTAATATCAATCTGTTATCGTTTAACAGCTTTTCAAAAGGAGTTATTCTTTTGGTTTAAAAAAGATTAAGTGTACAAGATCGGGCAACAAAAAAACAGCACGAGTACATACTGGAAAGTATAATCTGGATCTTTGTTAGTTCAATAGAGAGAAAATAGAGAAGGTTTTTTTTTTTAATCAAATTGATATTGACAGCAATTTCTTCCCCTCTGCTGTTGGACACATGAACAATAACCATATGACTGTTCCCACCACTAACACATGACCCTACGCTGTGTCACTGCATCATTCCATGTTTGGCACTGATCACCACCTGCACTCATGTATATATCTTTCTACGTAGCACTCTTAATTCTTATTCTCATGTATATATCTCATGTATAGCTCATGCACATATCTTTCTACGTAGCACTTTTAATTCTTATCCCTACTTTTATTTTTTCATGTCTATTTAAGTGCTATTTATGACACTATTTAAGTGCTATTTATTACACTATGTTTGCACTGAAGCACCGCAGCAATTTCCTAATGTTGTAAACCTGCTCAACATTTGGCAATAAACCCCTTTCTGATTCTGATTCTGATTCTGATTAGATTTATCTCCAAAGGACAGACTTCCAAAAAATACAGAAAGAAGAAAAAAATAGCATTTGGAATAGAAAGAAGGGAGGTTTTTAAGAACTAACAAATTTAACACGACTTTTCTTTTTGTATTTTTTTATTAACGTGAGAACAATACGCATACTGTCCAAACCTGGCAACCCAGAATCCACGTCGTCATTTCCGAAGTCGAAGAATAGGGTACGCTCGTTGTGTTACCTTGCACCGCCCGCCAGCCTCTTTAACAGCCATACACATGTGCTGTCATGATCGGGCACACATCGAGCGGCGAAATAACTTTAAAGCAGATGTTTAAAAAGCTGTAAGTGTGGTGCTGTGAGTGAGCGAGGTAAAGGAGGGGACCTTTGGGTACACCATTACCGATAGATAGTAATCCAGAGCGAGGGGAGCGGAGTAGCTCACTACACCAAAATGGCAACCCCCTATGTGACAGATGAATCTGGTAAGGCTGATGCATGTGCCAGACCTTTGTCTCAAAGAAAATGTATCTTACATTTTAAATCTTACAGCTACAGGGGAGAGATAGCCCGTCTTTCGCCTTTGCAGCATTCATCGTTTATAGTTCCCCGACACCGCCAACTGAAGGTTTTCTATGTTGCAGCTAGCTAATGCTAGTAACTAAAAATGGCTAAGTCTTCCGTAAAGCTAGTTAGCGTGTTGCTAAACACTCCAGGCGCACTTTTTAGTTATTAGAGTTAAATCACCGTTTAACATAACGCTTATAAGTGTCAGACACACATTTCCATGGTGCTTAGGAAAACATCTGGATATTTGACTTTAAATTCCGTGTAGAGGGATAATCTGTTAGTGGCCGCAACAGCTAGAGCTAACGCTGCTGATGCCGTGAATTAAGCTGATGTTGTCTTAGACTGTCACTGTATTAAGTCCGTTTAGAGGCTGTAATTTAATCCAAAGAACATCTGTAGTAAATAAAAAACATTTTTTGACTGTACAATTGTTAAAAATAACGGAGAGTTGTGAATTAATAAAAGCAGATAAATTTGATTTGTTATTCACTTATTTTCCAAACAAGCACAGTGACATCTAGTGGTGTGTAAACCTTATAACAGTCCTTAAACAAGTTTTACCTCTGTGTGCAATAAACTAAATATGTCCCTGCATTTAAAGAAAACTCTAGCACTGTTGTTGAGATGATCTGCAGTAAAGCCACTTTCACACTTGCTCACTGTAATGATTCTGCATGTGTTGTGCTTTGGTGTGAAGTTTCTGTGACTGTGGGGTCGTTCGATTGATATGTGTACAACTTTTTAAGTGGTTCACAATGTGACATGAAGAATGTATTCTATGCACATACTTGTAAACTAAGTTGACTGGTTAATGTTCTTTTCTTTATTTTCAGCTACATCAAGTTGTTGTCTTGGATGCACATATTAAACACATTAAAGGGAATGTATATTGCTATAAGTCACCTGTTTATTTTTTACTAGGCTTCATGGTTCACTGCTTAGACCTTGGCTTTGTTTGTGGTATTAGTGCCTTTTGAAACATTTTTTCCATGCACTCAAAAATATAATGACTTGCAGTGTGCTTATTTGTATTAAGCTGTCCAAAGTTTGGTATGTAACTTTGAACTGAACCGAACAATGCAAACCAATTTAGAGTCCACAAATTGGGGAAAAAGTAAATGCAGCTGAAAATGTCTTTATTTTCCTCTCTTAGCATAAGGATTTGTTAGAGACCTTTAAAGTTAGAGTTAGCTCCTTGGTTTATGGTGGACTTTTGAGATTTGCTAAAATAATCTTGCAAAGTAGGAACATGTTAGTATCACATTTTATGGGTTTTAAAATGCCTAAAATGTATGGAAATCCATAAAAAGCACTGTATTAACGTAAGATTCACAGTTAATACATGTAGTTGGTCGGGGCCTTGGGGCTGCAGGAATCTCACACTGTCCAAGTCTTTCTTTTAAATCATCAGTGTTGCCTTTCTGGGAAAACATGGAAAATATCCAGTGAGAATAGAAGCAGTAGACATTTTCAGGTCACTCCTGCACAAAGGTGTATGTCATCTCTAAAATGCTTTGCCTGTTTCGCTTCAGGGAAATACATCGCTGCTACTCAGCGACCTGATGGAACCTGGAGGAAGCCGAGGCGAGTGAAGGACGGTTATGTGCCCCAGGAAGAAGTCCCTGTGTAAGCGCCCTTCTTCTTTCCCTACAGTGTACACACTTTCTTTTTGTGCATTTGTAGGGCTGCATCGTTAATAAAAATTACTCATATACTATTATTTAAATTGCATTTCTCTTGCTTTAGGTATGAAAACAAGTATGTCAAGTTTTTTAAGAGTAAACCAGATCTGCCCCCTGGTTTGAACCCAACTGATGCAGCACAACCAACACAACAGCAGCAGCAGAAGATCCCCGGGTGTGGGGACAGTGACACAGCTGGTCTCTCAAAGTCTGCCAAACGCAACATGAAACGTAAGGAAAAACGAAAACAGCAGCAGCAGCAGGGCCAGGATGGAGATGCGGACGTGGAGTCGGTGAGCAACGCTGTCGAGAATGTGTCCATTTCAGAGAGCGACAAGTCTGCAAACAAGACGGCGGCGCCTGTTTCTGCGGCTTCTTCCATTGACTCTTCAGCAGCGGCGGCTGAAAAGGCTAAGAAGATCAAAAACGTAAAAAAGAAGCTGCGACAGGTTGAGGAGTTGCAGCAGAAAGTGGACTCAGGGGAAATAAAACAGCCAACAAAGGATCAGTTGGAGAAGCTGGGTCGGGCAAAGGCCTTACAAGAGGAATTAGAGCAGCTGGAGCAGGATTCCTGAAGCAATAAAAGACAGCAGAAGAGTTGGATGAACTCAACGTACAAACTACACACAAGAAGGGACCCTTGCATCTTTTGTGATCATAGATTCCATTAAACATATTGTACCTATTTGATATTTGTTATGAACTTGGGAAGTGAACACAGCCCCAGCACCGTCTGCATAGCAGGTGTCGCATCTTAACCACGGACAAGGTTGTTTTATAGATTCTGATAAATAACATTGTGATTCCTCATATACTTGTACAGGAGAGGTTCTTCATCCATAAATATGTTTAAACGGATAATTGTGAATTGTTTTGTGCGTGTCTGTCCTCTCCGTTTTGTACTTTTCATCACATCACGAGGACTCATTTACAGAAAAAAATAAACATGGAAAAAATAATTTTTTTGTCAAAGAAAATCTGGTTTGTTAACATTTCTGTTTTGGAAATTAACATTCTTGTCAATGGTTGGATGCCCTCTTGTAGTCTCACTAATGTTGAGTCTTCACAGTCACTACTTTTATTAAAATACAAGCTGTGTAAAGTGCTTTTGTGTTTTTAAAGTGGAATATGTTTTAAAAAGCATTTACTTGCTCAGAAAATAAGACTAGGGGTGATGATCTATATTTTTGTTTTTATCTATAAATTACATTTAGAAGTCGGCCATCTTGATACAACTTTTGTTTTTTCAATAGTAAGAGGGCCATGTGACACATCAAACTTATTGGTAATGTCACAAGAAAAACAATGGTGCTCGTGGTTTCAACGTAACTTTATTCTTTCATGAGTTATTTACAAGTTTCTCTTTGTTCACAGCCATTGACATGTCGAAGAGGTTAACACGTGAGGAGCGGATCGAAATTGTGTTGATATCTGGTGAACGCAGTAACCGGGTCATTGCAGCAGATTTCAATGCAAGACACCCTACGAGACCACCCATCTCCCATACTACAGTTAGCAAACTGCTTGCTAAGTTTCATGAAACTGGTTCAGTGTTGGATTTGCCAAAATGTGGAAGCAAGAAAACTGTCACTAATGAAGAAACATCAGTGGCTGTCCTAGCTTCATTCAGCAAGAGCCCACAGCGTAGCACTCGCCGCATGTCACTGGAGAGTGGCATTAGTCGAACATCCCTTCTGTGGATATTAGCTACTCACAAATGGCAACCTTACAACTCCAGCTACTGCAGCATCTCAACGAGGATGACCCAGATCGGCCCCAGAATTTGCAGAATGGGCAAAACAAAAACTGGAACAGGACCCTCAGTTCAGGCAGAAGATTTTGTTCAGTGATGAGGCAAACTTTTATGTGAATGGTGAAGTTGACAAACAAAACCACCGCTATCGGTCTGACACTAACCCACATTGGATGGATCCCTCCAAGACTGTTGGAACAACAAAAGTGATGGTTTGGTGTGGTATATGGGGTACAACGATAGTGGGTCCATTCTTCATCAATGGAAACCTCAAGGCCACTGGATATTGAGTTTTTCCAGCAAGATGGTGCACCACCACATTATGGGTGCCAGGTCCGAGCATTCCTAGATGAACAGTTTCCTGGAAAGTGGATTGGTCGTCGTGGGCCAGTTGAATGTCTCCTGACCACCTTAGACTTTTATCTTTGGGGTCATCTGAAGGCAATTGTCTATGGTGTGAAGATACGAGATGTGCAGCACCTGAAACTACGGATACTGGATGCCTGTGTTGGCATTTCTCCTGCGGTGTTGTTATCAGTGTGTGAAGAGTTGGAGAAGAGGGTTGCATTGACAATCCAACACAATGGGCAGCACATTGAAGACATTTTATAAGTGGTCAGAAACTTGTAAATAACTCATGAAAAAATAAAGTTACGTTGAAACCGAGCACACCATTGTTTTTCTTGTGACATTACCAATAAGTTTGATGTGTCACATGGCCCTCTTCCTATTGAAAAAACAAAAATGTATCCAAAGAGCTCCATTGCTGTTCCAGCACTTTACAAACAGACTCATGAGCCATGTCTTTGACATGTTCCTCTACTCCTTGTATGCCTTTGTGCAGCTTTGCTACCATTACACTAAGTGCATAGATGATATGCCATAGTGAGCCTTGACGGGAGCAGCTGAAACAAATACACTGACTAATCCTTTTGAGTAACATTTGCTTTAATATGAAAAAAAAAAACCATTAAAAAATACAGAGGGTAGGAAGCACATTGAGTGATCTAGAGAGCCACCAGGAACACCAGGACAGAGACACTTAATGCTGGACAGGCCAGACAAATTTGGACTACCCCTTTCATGCAAAGGGTTTGGCATAGGGTCAAAACTAACAAAAAAAAAGTGTGCTGTTGTAGAATTGTTGATAGCCTATATTTGAGGGATGAGTGGTCCTGATGAGGATGTTATATTAATGATTTTTCTGGCTCAAAATGGACCGCTGGGATGTAACATAAAGTAAGAATGAGTCATCCACATGTAGTCAAGGCAAAGGGGTCTGTATTAACTTAAGTCGATATATTCTTCTGTTATGTTTAGTCATTTGATAAAAATGTACCTAAAGCTTAAATAAATTAAACCCCACTTATAAAAACTTCAAAGTCATCGTTCTGACGATTGTCCAGTATTTGATATAAGCAGGAAAGTCCCTATATAGGCTATCTTTATTATTAATATGTTTGAATGTCTATACTGGTAGCTGTTTTCCAGTCTGAAACCTGGGCAGGCTCACAGGGATTACCTGTACAGTTGTGGCCAAATGTTCATATGACATGAATGCCATAGTAATTTGGGGCTTTTAAAGATTTCTTTAACCCGTTCTTTTTCCAGGTTGGAATGATTGTACAGCATACAATTAGGTGTGCAAGTTTGGATTTATTTTGGGTTTTCTTTAATCCACACAGGGTACACAAGTATACAACATACAGGCTCAGATATTTACATAAAACTTGCTCTAGTAATTGACTAAATGTCCCTTAGCAAGTTGCACCTCAACCAAATGCTTTTGGTAGCCATCAACAAACTTTGGTATAATTCTGGCTGATATTTGACTAATCTTATTGGCAGAGTTGACAGAGTTCTTTTAAATTGGTTGGCTTCCTGACACAGACTTGGCTTTTTTCAAAGTCCACAAATTTTCAGTAAGATTGAGATCAGGGCTTTGCAAAGGCCATTTCAGAAGCTTAATATTTGCCTGCTTTATCCATTCCAAGTCATTGCGGCCAGATGGGTCCAGATGTGTGATTGGAGGTTTGAGCCTTGGTGGTTCCTGTGTTGTTCATGAATATCCTAATGAGTGTCCTCTCATCTGACGGTGACAGTTTGGATGTATACTTTTGACCCCACTTGGATTAAAGAAAAGGTGTATGCTGCACAATCATCCACCCTGGAAAAAGCAGTTCAAACAAATCAGTAAAAACCCCAAATTGCCCTGACATTCATGCCCATGATGCGTGTATGTAAGCTATTAACCACACAATAACACTGATCTCATTTTTTAAACTTTGTGTTTAATAGAGGCATCCACCATCTTGATGGTGCATACAAGAAAATCATGATAGATCCACTTTAATATGTTTGCTTTCCTCCATTAGAATTAGTCAATCAATGACAAAGCTTATGCCTTAAAGAGCCAGAGAGGCTAGATAAAAATTCTCTTTCTTGGTGAGGAATCAGGGATGGTCTCACCAGGAGATGTAAATGTTTTAAACCCCAGGAGTTTTGCCGTCTCGGTTTTTATGAGCCTTTATTCCACAATGAAACAGCAGAGGAGGAGGCGTACTCTGTCTCAGACACGATTTGTAGCAATGGTTACACGGGGGTGTCATTGTTTTTGCTTGAATGGGCTCCTACTTTGAGAACAATATAATTAGCTGTTGTCTCATTGAGGATGTGTGGTTTGTTGTTGTTTTTTATACGGCAACCACAGGATAAAGAACGCTCAGATATTGTGGAATAAAGTGCAGATTTCACAAACATGAATCACATGTGAGCAACTCGGTAGCATTTCTGTTACATCTACCACAGACATCCGTTATAAAGTAATACAGCTTAATTAAAAATCAAGAAAGTGCTTGTCTTCCACCACAATGACATAACTAGTCGCAAGACGGCACCTTTATTAGGTAGTGGGCAGCTCATCCACATTCTAAAAAAAGTTCATTCTTAATTTATTTGCTTCCTTTGACGTAAACAACATTACTCTGAAGTTATTCTTACACCCTTCAAGACAAATGGCTCTAAATGATGGTGTCAGAAGGCGTGATCAGGTGGTTAACATCTGAAATATGTGTTGGTGTTTTGCAGTCGACACATCACATTCCTTGTAAATATTTATTATGTGGTTTCGAGGCAGGTCCTGAACAGACACTTGACAGTATAAATACTAAGACACCAACTTTGACACAGTTATAGAAGAACGAACACAGAGAAGATGGATAAAATGATGTTTGGAAAGACACACAGCTTATTTATCAGTTGAAAAGATCAACTTGCCGCATTGGATTCAAAGTTGTTGTTTTTTCTATCTAGTAATGGAAAAAGACCCAAACTGGAAAATGGAATACAGACTGGAGTTAATGGTGCTTCTTGTTTTGTTGATAACAGCTTCATCTATCGCCCTGAGCAGAAAAGATACCACAGAAGCCATGGTAAGAAAATACAAAACAAGCTGGATCTGCTGGAATATAATCTAAAATATTAATGTAAAAATCACAGTCTCCGAGTCTAGAATTTGCATACAATTCGCTGAGAATTAAAATAGAAATACTTGGAGCATGCACTGCTGTCCAGTTTTAACATTACTTCCACAGAGATCAGCAGAAACTGGATTTTTAATTGTCTTAAGCTCACCAATGTCACTGTAAGGCCAGATCTCTATATAATTGGCACAAATGGAAGTAATTCCTCAGCTGGTAATGGAGCATCTATATTCAGTCAACCTCACCTCACCCATGCTGAGATTATTTAGTTTCAGTGACCAAAAATAGTCAAGTAACATGTCAAAAAAGAAAGAACAATTGTTTTAATCTGTTTAGTAGAGATCAATAATTTAATATCCCTCACACTGTCTGCCATTCTTTTAGGTTTACTTAAAGAAGTATGGCTACCTGCACATCCCACTGGACAGTAAAGTTCAAGATTATTCACATGAGCAAATGGCGGAAGCTTTAAGGTTAACCATCTTATCAGTTTACATTGTCCTCATTTACTATTTAGACTTCATTTCAATTGAAAGTTCAAACTTTTTTTTTAATGTCAGAATGTTTCAGAAAGTGACCAACCTGCAGGTATCAGGAAAACTGGATTTAGCCACGCTGGCAATGATGAATAAACCTCGATGTGGCCTCGAGGATTCTTTCGATAACAAATCTCTCAAATATCGAGTCCTGGGTAGGTAACGGTATACATATTGGATTTTTAATGTGTAGTTTATGTGCATATAAAGGATTTAGAATTATAATTTCACAGGTTACTGGCGTAAGAAAATGCTGACGTACCGCATTTACAATTACACTCCTGATCTGGGTCAGGGAAAGACTCGCATGGCCATCCAGAATGCTTTTAAGTACTGGAGTGATGTGTCACCTTTAAGGTTCAGAGAGTTGGATCAAGGAAGAGCAGACATCAAAATCTCATTTCACAGAAAAGACAAGACGTGTCCAGTACCCTTTGATGGCCGAGGTAGGACCAGCATATGAACAAAGAAACTCCAAAGTTTTGTGATCTGAGTGACTTCTGGTATTTAATTAGAATCCTTGCTTCATCTTTAGGCCGTGTTTTAGCGCATGCTGATGCCCCCGAGTCTGGCATTGTGCACTTCGATGAGGATGAACTGTGGACAGAAGGGAAGAGTTCTGGCTCCAACCTGAGGATTGTAGCAGCTCATGAAATTGGCCACGCTCTAGGCCTGGGCCACTCACAGTACTACAATGCACTGATGGGACCTGTTTACAATGGATACCGCTCTGACTTCAAGCTTCATCCAGATGACATACAAGGGATCCAAGCTTTATACGGTATTGCCAAAATGTTATTACAGCACCATATGAATATATCTTTGAAGTACTATTTATGCAACCTGCAATGCTATCCCTTTTCAGGAAAGCCAGAGAAGATTCCTGAATCCAGAAATCCAGGACAGTCAAGGCCAGGAGGAGTTATTCCAAATCCATGCAAGGCCACTGTGGATGCAGTTATGTTGGGTACAGAGACTCTGATGCTCTAATACAAATTCCTTTATATATGCTTTGCTCTGTATTTTGTTTAACAAAACAGGAAGATGCTTCTAAAGATATTTTTTCTCCTACATTTTGCCCCTGCAGGTCCTTTGCGTAAGACATACTTTTTCAGTGGGCAGTATGTGTGGACAGTGTCCAACTCTGACTACAACACTCCCTCCCAGATTTCCGCACTGTGGAAGGAGCTGCCAGGAAGTCTCAGTGCAGCTGTTCACTCTCCGCGAACTGGCAAATCCTACTTTCTGAAAGGTTTATTCAGTAGTTTTATCAGCAGCGTTCAGAATGTTTAATTCCAGCTGTGTGTTCTGTTTGGTGTGTTTTCTGAATTCAAGTGTCTTTCCTCTGCAAACATCCTTTCACAGGAGACAAATTATGGAGATACACAGGCTTCAAACTTGACCAGGGCTTCCCCAAACGTTTGTCCAACATCCCTGCAAATATTGACTCTGCTTTTTACTTCAATAAGAACCAGAAGATTATCTTTTTCAAAGTAAGATGATTTTCAGTCTTTTTGTTGTTTTTGATATCTGAACTCAGTCAATAATTTGCTCTTTATTTCAGGGCTCTGGATACTGGCAATGGGATGAAATTGCTCCGACGGATTTCAAATCATACCCTAAACCAGTTGGACAACTCTTCAAAGGGATGCCCAGCAACACTGATGCTGCACTAACGTGGACTAATGGTTATGTATACATATTTAAAGGCACCGAGTATTGGCGTGTAAACCAAAACTACCAAGCAGTGGAGAAGACCTACCCTCTCAACACTGCCTTGCGCTGGATGCAGTGTGACGACTGAGCCACCAGAGGCCACTGGGGACTCAACATTAGCCTTATCTGCACAATGACTTGATTTAATAACAGTGAAACAAGCTCACAGTATGGGTATTGGTTATGTGGGTGTGTGCAATGATATTTGCTTCTCAGTCCTGTCATGTTGAGCAAAAAAGGAATACTAAAGCTTCCACTTACCTAATTAAACTAACAAATAAACTAGTAACTAGTTAAAATAGTTATCTTTAATTATACATACTTCTGCTTCTCTTCCACTTTAACATTAAATAAACAGACCAATCAACCAGGATAACAGAGGAGAGGACATTAATCACAGAACACGTGAGGAATACTTCTCTGTAGCCTTCCCCCGGTTGCATTTTATTGGTGTATGTGTACATTATGTCAGTATATTATATGAGTTATATCAAATGTTGTTAGGGTGCCCTTTTTAACGTCTGGCCACAAATGCCAGATAAAGGAGTCTTGGTAAAATCTAAACGAATCAAATAAAACCAAAACAGATTTTTGTGAAGCTCACGCTGCTCTTAACAAAGCAGGAGTCTTAAGAAGTCAGAGCAGGTGGAAAACACCTGTGTAGTTGTGCATGCAGTGTCTTTGAAGGATAAGGTCACTTTACATGATAAGAAAGTCAACTTCAGACACGTGAACAAGATCAGCAGGCGGTTTTCACCACATGGAGATCTTCCAAATACCTAACTTCTGTGTTCACTTTTATTTAGGCACCAGTTTATTATAATTAATTAAAATGAAACTAAAAACTACAACTCGATGTGAACAATTGAAATAACTGAAATAAAAATCAGACTTTGAATAGGCTGATTGAAAATTATATTGTGCATTCAGAAAACTAAGAATTAATTTTGCTGCCGTGTGGTTCTATTGGAAACATCAGAAGACTTTGTTGTATGTGTTTTTCCGTGACCGTAATTTTTCGATTACACTGTTGTGTTCTAATATCTATTCTGGACTTCTTAGCACTTGCCCTTAACAAATACCACCCACATAAAAAAAAAAGACTGTATTAAAACTGGACATCGTCAGACCATAAAAAGCTCAATTGTGAAATGTGCAAACCAGCGGAAACTAGCTGAAGCTACACTGAAATGAAAACTTTAATTCAAAATGAAATGAAAATTAGAAGGAACAAAAAAATTGAAACTGTATTTACTCAGACAGAAGACAACGGCTCAAAAATGTGAAAAATGTCATTTCCACTTTCTTTTAAAATGTCTGTGGAGAAGTTTTTTGCTACGATAAACATCATTCTGTACAAAAATGTCCATAATATCATTATGCATGTACAAGGACAATAAAGGGCTATTCTATTCTATTCTAAATCCTTGCACGTAAAGTGCAAAGTTAACATAGCTGAACAGTAGCGACATTAACTGAAAAAACAAAGGGTGGGAAAAAAGTGGAATTAACATTTAAACAAGTGTGAATAAAGGGAAGGTTAAGAACAAAACTGACATATTCATACATTAAAATTAAATTATAATTAAAACAATGTTCCAGAAATCTTGGACCCATTTTCATAGTGTTCATAGACTTCTTGTTTTCTTCTTTTCTGCTAACCTGAACCCCACAACCATAAAACTGTATAGAACAAAGTGCATTGACTAAGTGGCAACATCCAGAAGGGACTGCAAATCGAAGTCAACACTGCAGTTCCTCAAGTGACCACTTGAGGCTGGCTCCGTAAAGTGAGTCTGTACTCAGAGACTCCAGTGTTAAAAGGCCAAAGTTTAGCTATGGCATATTTACAGTCTAGTACAAAAATGGCTTTGTTCTCTATAATTAAATCCCTCATAATAATTACAGGTTTTTTGAACTGTTTAAACTTTCAAGGCTGGTAGCTGTCTATTATCAACTCTGAAAAACTTCTCAAATCTGTTTGTATCTTTTGGAGCATTTTTAATACATTTATATACCAAATCACATGGCTCGCTTAGCACTAATTATAAGGTATCTGTGTCTGCATGATGCATCCATGCAGTTTACGGATCAAGCTAATGGTAATATTAGTAGATAACTCAGCCCATTTGTCCAAATTTGGTCACTTCTGATTCCAAAACATGCAACATGCTAAAGAAATGCTGAAGTAAAAGCTTTAAAACTGGATTTAACATTTAGACACAAGAGGTTCTTGTTTGTGAAAGGTCAGAGAATGTAAACATGAATGACATCTCGCTCTGTAATGCTGGCCAGCTGCATTCTTCTTTTATAGCAGTGACAAAATGGTGTACAGAAAACAGCTGTACAATTACTCCAAGAAGGCGTGTGGATTTTTTTGTGACCTAGTCATGATTTTTTGGAGGAGATACAGTTTCTGAGTCAAATGTATTTGTGACCTACAAATAGGAGAATTTTGATCTAGCCTCTCCAGAACAGATATCTTCAAAGAAGGACAACACACCAGAGGAGTATAGATGGATTAATAACAGTACAGAGCAGAGGAAAAGCATGTTTTATTTAATCTCTTAAAAATAAGGATGTAACCTTCAAAGATGAAATAACACATCATCTGGTTTTCAAATTCAAACTTGAACTCATAAACAACTAAACACACTCTTCACAGTTTTAATACCATCAGTGTTTTCGATGCTGCTGACATTCTTATCTTTGGTATGATTGCATAAACATCACGTTGCTGATTTAATGACTCTTAACATAAGACAATACCCAAAACAGCTGACTGTGAAGCTGTCTGATCAACATTTTATTGGTCTACCGTTCAGAATTATATGTTTTATGTATATCCTTGGTTTCATTGCATGTGCTGGCACACATTTATCTTTTGTAGCTGTAATGATTACATTTCAGTGCAATCTAGATGTGTTACTGATCTATGTATGTACACAGTGACATAAGCAGAGTGTTTAAGATTGTAATGATATTGCATGAAACAAAAGAACTCATCTGAGAGTTAAACTGCTCAAAGGATTTAGTAGTCATGGGCCTGATGCTGTGTTGAGGTTGCATTAATTTGTCTTGTCATCATTCAGGGGATGATCTCCAAGTACCTCATATCAGTCTGAGCATGCTGATTGTTATCTGATGAAGCCAGTAATAAGGATTCAAACCACAAGTTGAAACTGTGGAAAGGTGTTTGTGATGGTCAAAAATTCAAATGATTAATTATTCCTCAGACATATGTAACCTATAGTTGCTTGAAGCCATGTTAATCAAACTGTGAAGACTGGAGAGGAAGTGGTCAGAGGCACCATGGAGCCTGTTTCAAAGTCAAAGTCAATTAGAGTGTGTGTGATAGTGCTGACGGTGCTTTTAGAGGAGCCGGTTCCCATCTGACGCTCCTGAAGGCTCTGAAGATAACTCTGCAAGGCAAACAAAAGGAGGATGCACTGTTGTTAAACTGGCCATTTACCATGGAGACAAATTATACACAGTGAGAACCTAGAACACTCTGGTGCTCCACAAAGCTGCAGTGGGCCTTGTTTACCAGTTCATGTATGAAAAGTGTGCTAATACTAATGTATACTTGTGTCATGTCAATTTTATTTATCTAGCATATTTTGAAAGAGACAGAAGATAACCCAAATCATTTCCAGGCAAACGTATTTACATTCAAGGTCTCCAGCAACCCAATTTCAAAACCCAAAACTACCTAAAAACTTAAATTAAAATACGATAAATAAAACAGCAACAGAGCAACATAAACAATTGTATACTTAAAAAAAAAGAATTCAAAAACAAGAATAAATGATAAATAAAATCCATCCATCCATCCATTTCCACTGCTTATCCCTGGTTGGGTCGTGGGGATAGCAGAGAAGCCCAGACCTCTCTTACCCTAACCACCTCCTGAAAGGAGGCCATCATCTGATGAAGCCAAAAGAACCACATCATCTTCAAAAAGCAGAGATGAGATCATTAAACCACCAAAGTGGGAGCCTTCTGTCACTTGCCTAGAAATTCTGTCCATAAAAAGAAGTGCCCACCACAGCATATCCCGAGGGATGAAGTCGATTGCCTTCACAAAACAAATGTAAACTGATTGGGCAAACTCCTGCTCACTCTTGAATATTCTTGAGAGGACAAAGAGCTAATCGGGAATTCACGGCCAGGACTAAAACTGCATTGCCCCTCCTGGATCCAAGACACAACTTATGGGTGGACTATCCTCTCCAGCACCCTGGCAAAGACCTTTCTGGGGATGCTGAGAAGTGTGATCCCCCATGACGCTGGAGCATGCTCTCCAGTCCCCCTTCTTGAGGAGAGGAACTACCACCCAAGTTTGCCAATTCAGAGACACTGTCTCTACCTTCCAAAGGCATGTTGTGGGTGTCAGTCACACAACATCCAGTGCCTTAAGAAGGAGTGGTTTAACTATCATGGTGACCTCACCTTAGTGATGGCCAAGTTGCCCCCTCATCCATCCATGTCGATGGGATTGATGTGATCCTTGAGGTATTCCTTCCACTGCCTATGTGCTGAGTTGAAGTTTGCAGCTCCCACCTGCACTATGCACCATTTGAGTATAATACTGCTTTCTCCTCTTGAGTTGCCTGACAATTTGCCAGAAGCACTTTGGCAGCCCTTGATTGCCATCCAACACACATTGTGTCTGACCCCTCCTCTGGGTGGTGACACCACAAGAAGGTAGCCCTATATTGTTGCTTCAGGCTATGCAAATTGGGAAATTGCACTGTATATCAGGAAGTTGCAGTAGTAAAGGTGGGAGGCAATAAAGCAAAGGATAACTAAATCCTTTAGGTACATAGCTAAGTTTAATATTTATTAATGACTTAGAGTTGGTAAAAATGCTCTTCACAACATTACTGACTTGATTCTTATAATTCAAGGAAATAGCAATAAAAACATAAAGATTTTTTTACATTTTTGACTTATGTAGATATGGATAAACAACCAAGTGCCTTGGCATCTGTTATTATTATTATCTGGAATGGATAAATAAAATATGAACCAAAAAGCACATCAACCATTTGAATCTCAGCCACTGACCGGTGCCAGGACATCCCCAGCATAGCGTTTCAGGGGTGGAGGCCTCCGTTGGCGGTGATGCTGAGGTCTTCTCCTTGACTCTTTATTTGCATGTTTTTTTGCATATTTCTTCTGTTTTTTATGTGCACCTGGATGCATTAAAAGGGGAGAACAAAAAAACATAAAACATGAATACACAACATCAAATAGGGAGGTTGTGAATACAGCCTTGAGTTAGAGATTGAATTAAACTTACTTCCATTGTGTGACATTCCTTTGGCAGTAAACCACCATTGCACCAGCACTCCGGTGAGACTCAAAACAGGACAGATTCCAGTGACAGCCCAGTCAAACCAGCAGAGTGGTCGTGGAGCAGCTTGAGAAAATATATCATACACTTGATCTGGCAATACAAATGCCCCCACCAGGTAATCTGCACACAGCATGACTGCAGTTGCTCCAAACACAGAAGTGAAGATTATGCTGAATAGTTTCTGCCACTGGAGTGTAAAGACAGCAGCGGCCATGCTGGCAGCTAGAACAACACTGAGAGGCACCCAAACTGGAGTAAGGCTGTGAAATTGTCCAATAACCACCAAGATGGAGAGGGAGAGAAGGCTTCCCAGAAGTAAGCCGCTGATGAGGAGTCCCACAGTTGTCATTAACATGGTCAACAGTCCACACAGCACAGCCACACCAAGGCCAATGCCCGCCTTGGTCTCTGCCTGCAGCTGGGTGCTCAGTGCAGGTTCTTTATGGTACAAGAGGAGCATGGCTGCCGAGCTTAACAGGAAGCCTGAGAAGAACATGACCATCTTGAAGCAGCGGTATCCTGGGGGAGGGTAATAAAAGAAGGTTAGAACCAGCTCCAGTGTTAGTTTTAATACTGATTAATAAGCAGGCAAAGCATAGGCATCACTGGATCAATTAAGGAATATTGGTTTGTATTTGTAGGTTTTAGGTTTAGCTTATGTGCTTAGATCACCTAATATTTTTGTCATGTTTCTTCAGGATTTTGCAGGATGTAATGTGTTAATGTAACTACATTTTATTTGTTAGTAATGCAATAATGTAAAGCACCACACTTCAGTCATTTATTATGTCCCCTTAACTGTTATATTAAAGTTACAGTTATGTAATTGTAAAAAATTGCATTGCAAAGATTCTTTTGTTAACTGTGCCCAAAACACATCAAACAAACATGTTTTTATTCTTCATAAAATCAAATAAACTTTATTAGTCTCAGAGTTGGGAAAGTCGCATTCTTACAGCTGCAGTGTGAACAGAAATAAAGTGACGCACTGTAACTTAGCAATAATAATAATATTATTTTAGTTTTATTGTAGTTTTGGTGGGATTTTTAAATGTGCTTTGTTTTAGATGTAGCAGTTGGAGACCCAGCATGTCTGTCTGTTTCCCAGCTTTCCTCCCTCCCATACCCACTCTTTTCTCTCTCTCTCTCCTTTTCTTTTTCTATCTTTCATGTCCTTTCTGCTTCAGCATAATATCCACATAGATAATAGCATGAATAATAAAAAATAAAATAAATAAAACAATAAGATTAACAAAAGGAGCCTACAGAGAGCCCATAGTGCTCCTCTTGGGAAAGCAGATGTGTTTGGCACAACAAAGCATTCAGACCATGATTCTGCTTGCTACAAGGACAGGACAGATGTTTAAGAAAACAAAAACAAAAACAATAAAAGAATCTGTAAAAAACAGATTAAAAATGTGTATTATCCAAGGTAGATGAAATATTAGGTCCACTATTTTTTTTTTTACCTTATATGAGCCACAACAATAAGAGCTGATTGGATGACTCTGCAGATGCTGATGGTTCACACACTAAAATACCTTTTCATTCACAAATTTGTTCCAGCATTCATCTCCAGCTCCAGGTGGGGAGACTACAGTGATTGCTCTCGTTCCTTTACAGTTTTGTGGCTAATACCACAGGTTACCTTTAGTTATAGTGAGAGACATGTTTACTAGTGTCTATGAATACAAAAGATATTTATTTTGTGATATGGAAAGGCGTATGGTGAAGACAGTTATGGCAATGTTTTAGATTTCTGATGAATTTTTTTGGGTGGATGGTTGTGGATGATAGTAGACAAAGCTCATTGTTTGCAGTGTAATTCTGCTGTACATTTGCCCAATGCTTCACATGACTCATTTGTATTCTGGTGTCCTTTGAGTCTCTGTGGGCAGGCCACTTGCATGTGCATGGCAATCACTAACCACAGAGTTGCATAAGTGAATACAACTATGACAGCACTCTCTTTGTCTGCACCACTAAAACTGCTTTTTTTAAATTCCCCATTATTAATTATTGACAGTTATACATTTCCTCACAGTGCGTTAGTGTTACTGGAAAAACAGACTTTGGCAGCATGTGTGTTTGCGTAATGTCACATGTTTTAGGCTGCAGGTCCTTGTGACACAACACTCTTTATCACACTCAGTTTTTGTGTTGATTGAATTTTTCTCTGCATATTTTCTCAGTAATACCAAATAAATATTGGTTTTAATACTGTAGTATATTTTCTCCCTGTGTAGCTCTACATAAAAACAAATCACTGTCAGTGCTGACAGGAGCAGACTTCAGCTTTAACTTTAGACCATGAGTGTGTAACAGGTAGCACTTCATATATGCTGTCTCTGTCAAATTCAGACACAGGACTACCCATCTGCCTTCTCTAGCTTTGGGCTTATCCACCCTAAACCCCTGGCAGCCTGCAGACACCTGCCACTGAGGCTTTAAGCCATCAGGTGAGCTCTTGAAACATTTAAAAGCGGAGTGGACAGTTAGATGTAAAAAATTTAAGTAGTCTTTCCTTAAATTTGACGTTAATAACATTATGATTACGTACCGGAAAAGCAGTAGATGAGGCCAAATGAAAGGCAAACAGAGCACACAATAGATGGGATGACTTCATACTTCATATTAATCTCAAGTGTACATATGTCCACTTCACTTAAGCCAGCTCCTGGTTTCTCAGTAACATAGAGTGAAGTGAGTGCCATCTTGGAGGGTTATTACTTCTGGTGGTGAGCAGCTGGTGTGGACGTGAATCTGTTTTGCTCATTGAAAGGACAAAACTGGAACGGCCTGCATTTTGTATCCAGGGAAAGAGGAAGCTCCTGAACCAAGAGCATGTACTAAACTGTTTCCTGTTGTGCACCTGCAGAAAGAAAAGACTGTTTATGACTTCTACAGCAAAGACAAACACAGACCCAGTTCTATTTTTTCCTGCACTAACTTGAGATTTATTAAACATCAAGTCTCGTCTATCCCGGAAATTTCTCCAATGAAAACACAACTTCCATTCCATATGAGACATCATAAAGTTTTTAAATGAAGCATCAGTCATATTTGGGTGAATTTATGAGAGGATGTTGCTCTTTCCCATGTCCAATTCCCTGTTCAGGAACCAAAGGAGGAAACTGGGGTTCCCCTTGAGTTTCTCTTTTGTTCAAGAACAGGATACAGATGAGGAAATGACCTTGTGACTTGATGCCATTGTAATACGTATGTATTGTCCTGAACATGTGGTTAAGTATGGTTAAGTTTAGTGCACAAGATAATGAAAAAAAAACAGCTCAACAATAATACAGTATATTCTATATGGTGGAATAGATGTACTCTAGCCTCTAGCATAAGTAAAACTAGCTAAAACAGTACAGAAACAAATGAGTTCTGCATTCAGAAAACCCTTTAAGTACATAGTGATTTAAAAGTTTGCATTCTGGAGAAGGACTGTAGCTTATAATTAACGATGCATCACTTTAATGTTGTGGATAGTTATTATGAATATTCAAAAGAAAAATATTTCCTGATTAATTTGAGTGAAATTGGGGTATACATTTCACTCAAAGATGGAGACATTTATGCAAAGCATAAACCTATTTTCCTCCACTAGAAAAACAGAATAGGATTACTTATCAGCTAAATTAAAACTATTTTGTTAGATATTTTATACACTCATTATTAACTGCATAGATCGTGTTTACACACTCTTCATCTTGGCTTACAGTGCAGCTGTCTAGCTACAGGGTGTATTATTGTAAAGACTTTATAAGCTGTTCAGGCAGATCCTACAGTCAGCAAATGGAATTATAGGGGCTTTAGCAGGTGAGGGATCCTCCTGTCAACTCCTGTGTCCTCTTATATAGATAAAAGCATAAACACATTTTCTAGCAGCTAAATAATCCTTGTAACATTAAAAACATAAAAAAAAAATCACAGCTTCAATACAGGAAAAGCCACTAAAATAATTATTTTTCTACTAGTTTGTGAGATTCAGTGACAAAAAAATGTTTTGTTTTCATTGCAGAAACAGTCAGTATGATTATCTATAGAGCTGAACAGAATAACTACAAACAATAAAGAAACCACAGTCTCTTAAATGAAAACATAATTTTAAAAATTCTGTGACCTACCTCAAATGCCACATATCTTCACACTGTAGAAGTAAACTTTCTGCGAAAAACAAAATATCCTCATTAGCTGTTAACCCCAGGGAAGAAGAGAGAGGTCCATAGTTTGTCAAAAGTTTATGTTGTTCTCTCTGAGAGCTGTGTGTGAAATCAATGTCCACCGCAGTAAGTCCCTCATCTGTGCTTGTGAACAGCTGACGCCTGACTCTGAGAGAGAGAGAGACCATCTGCCCCCAGCGTCAATACAAAGCTGCTACCAAGTCCAAGGCCGGACCAGCTGAGAGTTCAACTCTCACTACCCAGGATCCTGCTGGAGCCACAGCACAGTTCAGAGTTTATTTCAGTCAGTGTGACTTTTCATTAAGGTTAAATTCAGTTTGCACCAAAACAATATTGTTTTAGGCTCTGATTTGTGTTTATTCATAGGATCTCCCCACAAAAATGTAATTTAATCCTTTTCATGATGGGTTGCAAACAGTATTCTAAATGTGTGTGTGTGTTTTAACCATGTTAAAGTGGGTGCCTTTAAAGTTTTAGTGCTATATATAATATGAACCTGCATTAAAATTTGTGAAGGTACTTGTGGTCTTAAAGGGATGATGCATACTGACTTAAGTGATCCCTGAGCTTCTCCTCTACTGCCACCATGAGGTTGAAATTTAACAACAACTTTTAGCTATACTTTGTTTTTAGTGCTAATCAGAATCTTAGCATGCTAAACTAAGGTGGTAGCATGCAGGCAACATTATGCCTACAAATCTCAATAAGTCAAGATTTGAAGGAACTGAGCATGAGTTATTGAAATTTAGAGTAATAATGTATTTGGTAATTAGACTGCAATGAAGCCACATAGCATAGTGGAGTCCAACAATGGCAAGGAATAGAAGAGGACCCTCCTGGAGTTTAGACGCTGGTGGTGGCAGAAATGGTCAGGATGATGTGGAGATGTAGAGGAGGCAGGAAGTAAAAGTCTGAAAGGCAGAATGACAGGAGAGCATTGAGATTTAAACTATGTGGAACAGAGGCTGACTGGCTCCCAGAACGCAGGTGAGAAAAAGACTGGGCCAGAGTGATGACAACATATATATCTTTGACTGCGTGGGAAAGAGGAAGTAATGCAGAAAAAAGAGCAGCGTGAATGCAGGTAAATGAATGACCAGAGAACTTCCTTATTGAGCTCATATCTACATCTGGACTGCAATTGCTAAAATTAATGTTTTATCTCAAAGCTGCATGCTACATAGGGGACCTACATGTGCTCGTTGTATTTTGTTCCCTGTTATATTTGTTGCTTTCTTTGTGTTTGTGCCCTCCTTGTGCCCTTGTCTCTGTCATCAGGGCTTGTCTTCATGGGTCATTGATAGTTCTTTGTTTGTTAGCTACTTCCTGTTTTACTTTGAAGGTTGTTTTTTTTCTTTTGACTTGTTTTGGTTTCACTGTCTGCTTTTGTTCCTTTCCCTCCTTTGGGATTGTCTGTGCTGTCATCACTGTCACTGTTTTTCATTGCTTTCCTTTGTGTTTCTCTCCTACCTGAGCCTAATGACGACTAACCTGCCCTGTTTTCCTTTTTACCTTTATCGATTTCTCAGACTTATCGTGCATTTTTTGAATTGTCGTTTTATTTTTCTGCTTTGTATCTTCCTTGTTTTTGTGCTTTCTGCTGGTGTGCATTTGCATGATTCTCAGAAAACTCCACTGCCTGAAACAATTCATTCTAGCGCTTATCAATTTCCCTTCAACCCAGCTCTCTTTTTATCACCTGCCCTGATAAACGAAAGATGTAGGACTTCCGTGCGCTCAGACAGGGCTCTGTGCTATAGATGATCATTTAATGATATCTGCAAACTGATGTCTAAGAGTAGAAAAAATTAAACTACAGACAGTGGCT
The DNA here is from genome assembly GCF_965226115.1 of Aulonocara stuartgranti. NCBI lineage: Eukaryota > Metazoa > Chordata > Actinopteri > Cichliformes > Cichlidae > Aulonocara > Aulonocara stuartgranti. The sequence continues at coordinate 20,143,788 of NC_138956.1, forward strand.
TCATTATTTGAAATTTTGGCCATTTTTAATATGAGCAAAACAACAACAGTCTCCTTTAAAAGGCGCTCTGCATAAATATAAAAAACATAAACAAGAAGATTTGTGAGGCAGGTAAGTAAACGGTAGTTAAAAAAGAATAGTTTAAAATGTTTATTCACAAATACACAATAATGGTCTAAGGGGGAAGCACAGCAACATGGTGCTTAGCATTGTTGGCAGACAGCAAGAAGGTCCTGGTTTCTAATCCAATGTCTTTCTGTTTGGAGTTTGCAGGTTCTCCCTGTGTCTGCATGGGTTCTCTGTCCAGGTAATCTGACTTCCTTCCTAAAGTCATGCACTTAGTGGGTTTACTTTAATTGGTAATTCTAAATTACCCAAAGGTGTGAATGGTTGTCTGTCTCTATGTGTTAGCCCTGCAGTAGACTAGCAGCCTGTCCCGGGTGTACCCTGCCTCTCGCCCTATGGCTGCTGGGATAGGCTCCAGCCCCTGTGACCCTGAGTTGGATAAGGGGGAAAGAATGGATGAATGGATGGATGAATGAATGAACGGTCCAAGGGGAGGCAGGTGCAGAGTGGGCAGACATATATCCAAACCAGAGGAGCCTGGAGGCATTGGTCACTGTCTGATGCACTGAAAGAAGATCTGAGATATTAGGACAACACACTTCAAACTTTTAAAAGTAGACAGGAAATACCACGAGGGGGCCTGAAAAAATGCTGCCACACACAGTCAGTGCCACATAACTGGCAGAAAAATCTTGCAAAAAGTAGATGATGAGTGACCAACTGCAGGTGTACCAACCAGGAAGCCAGAAGAGACCGGTCGAAGCTATGCCTCCAGGGGGGAGGTGCTGACAACACGAGCGAAATGGAAGGAGAAAGAGAGAAGGGAGGCAGTTCAGCACTGGAGGTAAAATCAACCATAACAATGATGCAGCTTGAAATCTATGAGAACAGTGCAAAGATGATCAGGGAAATTATTTAAGGCAAATATTTCATACTTCAGTTAGAAATCAAGGTACTGTAAAAAAATAAAATAAAAAAAAATAAGACAGAGGGGGAAAAAAGTAAACAGTAACAAAGGGAGTGAAGAGAGTAAGACGTAGGGGAGCAGGTGCGTTTTACTGAGGAGGTCAAGTGAAGTAAAAATTAAGGCTGTAGGGCAAGTGCAGAAAGTAAGTTGATATATTTTAGCTGTTTTTTATTGTTATCAAACCTGAATTGTATACATCGATATGTATGCACAGGCTTATTATGAAGCTATAGTCTCAGTATATTTTTTATTCTTTCATTAGTACTAAGATTGGTCTGCATAACTGGTTCTTTATTAAATAGTAATAATATTTTCATTTTGCTTTCGGCAACAAATCAAAATGAAGCTGTGCTCATTTTCACATATACAGAGAAGGATTTTAGTCCAAGCACGACTAGTTAGTGGGTTTATTTTTATGTCTCTTCTGCTTTCAGATGCCACTGAGTTCAAGTTTATTTCATTATTTCTGTGGGAGAACTGGGCCGAGGCAACAAATTCAGACAAACAAGATGCCACACTTGTCAAATCGGATAATCCTTTATTTTCAAAAGACAGTCTCGCCGAGTATAACGTTTTAGTTATTACATTTTCCCTCCACAGGCTGGCATAGTAAGAGCATGTACTTAGTGTGAGATTAAGTAGTAAGTTAGCACTCAATCAACAGGGATCTGCTCCGGGCAGTTTACAGTGCAGCAAAAGTCTTATTTATAGACACACGAGCAGAAACAGCAGAGTGTGAAAAAAACACTCACCTCAAATCAGCGGCTGAGTTATGGCACAAAAATCAGATGTCAGGGGAGATGGAGCAGATTAATCATGACAGCAGCCATGGCCATACAACTGCGGGACACTGAGATGCAATAAGGTTGACACAGGCAGTGAAATGGAGCTGTCATTCAGAATTAAGTTCCTCCAGTGAGACGTCTAATAAGGACAGTACCAGCTTGTCATGCTTTCATTGGTCTTATATGTCTTTTGTCTGCTTTGGCAGATCAAACAACACCATGCTTTTTAAAACTTGAGAGATTAGATGAAAACTGACAAAAGAGCTTGGTGATAAAAGATGGAAGGTTGTTTATTTTTAGCAGTGCCGATATAGTGGTTCAGCTTTAGAGACGGTATTGATGATCTGTCGGTCGGTTTGTCGCCTTCTTTCGCCCAAAGGGAAATCTTGTACAGATGTTTATGTTGTCCAGATATTGAATTCTGGTGTCTTGTAGAGCCACCACAAAACTGACATTTATGATTTATGATAATTTTGAGTGAAATGTCTCACCAGGTATTGATTGCTGTTTTGCACCTTTGTCATTCTGTTCCTCTCAGAGTGGTTGATTAATCAGACATTTTTACCTTGAGCCACCGTTGAGCTACCGTGACTTTTATAATCAAATGTCAGCAAAGCCACAACTGCAATTTGTATTTAGTGCCATAGCTTCCCATCTTGTACTGATGAATAAGACATAGAATAGAAGTTAAGAGATACCTAAAGTAATCTGTAAGAATACTGGATTTTAGTTTACTCCTTAAGGTGTTCAGTCTAAGATTCCCAGATATCCTGAACATGTTTTAAAGGTCCCAGGTGGCACAAAGAGTAATTAACGCAGCAATAAACTAGGTATACAAACTTTTATTTTAAATGATAACCTGTAGGCTAAGGTGATGACTTTGTCTGACATCGAGAAGACACTTCTTGCTAAGAGCGCTCAGCACTTTACAAGCATCCGCATCTTAATAATCTCAGGACTACACCACTGACTATAACATTTACATCACACTGGTCAGGCTCAGGTGTAACAGCTTCGTAACAGTATGTGCAGTATTGCATGTCATGTCGTATCCGTGTGCAATAACCTGTAGACATCAGGTGCAATAGTCGTATTTATTATTTTATTTTTACAGCACAGGATTTGATGCTCCTATCAGAGTACTTTGCAGTTATCGTAGACAGAGGTGGGTGATTTATGTGTAAGTGTGGAAATGGGTGTGACATATTGGTATTTGGCGTGATTACACAAGCATGTGAGGATGTCTAATTGTTATTTGCATGTATTGTTTTTCCAGCATGAGCGTGTGGGTGTGTGGAAATATTGTTTTTCGTGTACACAGCAAATTTTGTAATGGCAATGACAATAAAAACTTATATTATATTATTGATTACAAATTTTTTAGGCTGATGTTAAGTAATAAAGTTTAACAAACATTGGTTTGACTTGCAGGTTAATGTGTAGCTGTCTATGAAAAGCTGCATATTAGCAGCAGGGGCTGCTGAAACCAGATGCCACATGCAGTGATCTGTGTTTGTAATGTGGTTTGTTATGTTTAAGGTCTCATTGTTGGGGAACAAACACCTGGTTCATCTGCACCTCAGTTCTGCCTCAAGGCTTCTGCTATAACCCAGCCACTACTGTTCATTCTCATGTGCCACATGATAGGTGTTTTTTTTCTTTCCCGCCCACCCCCATTAGCACCAGCTCTCCTGAGATCCTCCATATACTCATCTACCCTTGTAGCATCTGCAAAAACATTCACTGAACTCTGTTGGGTTCAAGCCATCATCAAGTTTTGTGTTCATACATAAAAACTAAGAGAAAGAGTGTATGCATGTCCTAATTTGGACAAGGATTTGTGTAGATGTGAGACTATAACCTCAGGTTTACATCACTAACTGGTATTTTTGAGAAAACGCACTTCAGACCATTTTAAGGGGCAATGCAAAACTAATGTAACTTGTAGTTTAAAAAGTTAGCTTCTCCATTGAGTTACTGAGTAATGAACTGCCTCATTGATGTAGTCCACAAATATTGTGATCGGCCTGTTCAGTACTGTTCAGTTCAGTACCTCTACATTTTCAGCTCGATTCTTTTTTCACACTTTTTGAATTTATCAGTGACAGAATAACAAGTATTGCTTTAGTATAAGGAATAATAATTATAGCCTCCATATAAGGATTCACATATGTCAGCAAATTGCACACTCATGATAATGTTGGCTTATTTGCATTAAAGCAGACTTCTATTCTTTGATTACAAACCATAATATAAAATAAAAACAAAAGTCTTTTCAGGAAATTTACACTGCAAGGTAACTGCTGTTCAAGATATGAGAAAAACCCAGTGATTTAAAAAATTCCCCGTGAGCAATATTTGGCAACAGTGAAGAGTAAAAAGCAGCGATACAGGTAAGAGAAGAATTGTAGTGAAAAATTCTCCCCTCAAGGCACATATAAAATATTCATTTATAGCACTCTACTGATGTTTCTGTTGGTCCCAAAGGAAAAAAAAAATACAATCAATCGATTCATAAAAACTTCAGAGTGAGTGTGTGTTTTTTAAGACTGTTCTGATTGCAATGCAAGATGTATTGATCCGGGTTGACTGTTTCTCAGAGAGCGGTGTTTGTACCCGGAGTGCTTTGAACACCCATTAGAACTAGCTTTTACTGGTTGTATGAATTTTGGCAGACAAAAAGCTGTGGTCAAAAAGCATATATAATTTGATTCTGGATGTGATTTGACGACTCCACTCTTCTTTTGCATGTGATATTCATCAGTATCTAATGCTGTCATACACTTTATTGTACTGTTCCAAAGGCTAACTGCTTTTTTTTGTCCATCAGGCAACAACAATACACCCTTAGATGCAACATTACTTAGTTTGGCCTACTTTTGTAATTTCTATGCGCTCTGCGTTGTTGCCTCAGGCCCCAAAATGTCCTGAAAAAAAAATAAAGAAAATATTCAACTATTATTTTACCTAAATCATGAGTATAAATCATTTTCAAACTTTATTATCAGTGTTCACACATTTTAATAGAAAACCAGTATTTGTTTAATTATATATAAGAACACTAGAACCTATTTAACACTTCAAATAATAATAGCTCATCAACACTACATCAACACACAGCTTTTTTGTGTAGGTCTAACACTATCAGACAGTTTTAGGTATAAATGTGGACATCATGGATCTACTTTGGTAGTGGCGGTGACACTGACAGAGTATGCGTGACCGCTCTGTTTGAAGAATATCCATCCTCTGATCCTCTGTAGCCGAGCTGAGACAGCTCAGGAGCATCTTTGGCTGCAGACTCATCCAGACAAGTGTCTTAATGCGCTCAGGGGGATCCTCGGTGCCATCAGCCATCAGACTCCACAGCACAACACCCTGCACATCCAGACACCACTAAATCGCAAACATCTACCTTTCAGTTGAATCATCACAGATATTGCACATACAAACAGAATGTTTCCTGTGTGTATATATATGGATTTCATTATTGTGATTTGTCATGTTTTATTTGATATACAGGTATTTATGGACAGTTTTTATTTGATACTGCAGGGAATCAGTAAAAGTACATGTTGTCAGCTGGTTGAAAACATTGTCTGTCTGATGGATATTCACGTGAAGCAGCATTAGGCAGAACTGCGGATGCACTTACAAGACAAACTACTGCATATTTTAATTTACCTTTAAAATACCAATGTTGGATAACACCTCCCACCCACTCCATGACATGCTGGTCAGCCACAGGAGCTCGTTCAGTGAGAGACTGAGATTACCGAAAAGCACCACTGAACGACACAGGAAATCATTCCTGCCTGTGGCCATCTCCCTGTACAACGCATCCACTTAACACACTGTTTGCTGCTACAGCTACACATGTTTCTTTTCCAACTATTTATTTATGAGTGACTTATGTATGTATGTATGTATATATATGTATATATTGTACTATTCTTAGTTAGTGTATTGTCTGTCTTGTCTTAATGTTGGTTTAAAATGGAGCACTGTAACAAAAAATAATTTCCCCCAGGGATCAATAAAGTATTCTGATTCTGATTCTGATTCTGAAATTCTTATCTAGGTTAAATGACCTGCTTCACTCACGTTTGTGTGTGCTTTAGAATTTTATGTATAAATTCACGCAATAATATTGTCTCAAACATAAATATGAACATACAGCAGGGTCTCATTAAAGTTCACATTACAACACCTTAAATACCGTTAATCAACACTGAAATGTTTCTACTCAATCATGGTGAAAGCACATCAACTGAAGCATTCTGTATGCTTTCATAGTGTGCCATGTTCAATGCCACATCTGTATCTTCACATATTAATGCACATCTTCAGACATGTTAAAAAAAACATCATATACGTCATATAATTTTCTTTTTTTTTGAAGGCAGTAAAAAAAAGTCTTACAATTTCTAAACATTTGTCTTTAATTTCAAAGGAAATCATCAAAAAGACAGCTCATGAGGAAAAGGCACCAGCATTGCTCAGACCAGACTCTTACAAAGCTGCTTATTAATGTACATCTGCAGTTGGGCGATCGTGGCTCAAGAGTTGGGTGTTCGACTTGTAATTGGAAGGTTGCCGGTTTGAGCCCCGGCTCGGACAGTCTCGGTTGTTGTGTCCTTGGGCAAGACACTTTGCCTACTGGTGAGGGGCCGATGGCGCAATATGGCAGCCTCACTTCTGTCAGTCTGTAGCTTACCTTCACCAGTGTATGAATGTGAGAGCAAGTGAATGAATAGTGGTATTGTAAAGCGCTTTGAGGGGTCCTGAAAAGCGCTATATAAATGCAATCTATTATTATTATTGCAGTGGTAAAACTACAGAAAGATCACACAAAGATCTTTGTAGATACTTTGCCCAACGTGTTAATACTGTGTTGTTTCATGCAGATCAAATAAAAGAGAATCGGTGATAGTCATGAATTTCCTACACAGGTTTGATTTTTAAAGAAAGGGGAATATCTAGCCTGTAAAGTGAAATGAAATGCTTGTCACACTGATTAGCTGCTCATGATCAAATGTGACTCATACCTTTATAATGGCTCTCTGTGTCTGAAGTAAAAGTCATTAATCTTAACCCTGAAGGCTGGCAATAAAGCAACAGACAGACCTGATTCTAACTGAATTCACTCGGATCATTTTGATAGTCGTAGAGCTTACAGAGTACCTTATTTAAAGGGGGCGGGGCTAAGGGTGGGGTTTGGATGGTGTGTCAAACCTCACCCGAACTGTACAAAAAAGATGTGTGAATTTTCAACCAGTTTTCAGGAAATTTTATTGGATTTTATGCATGAATGTAAATTTTCTGATTTCTCTTGAGCCTGCAAAAGGTTGTTAGACACCTCCCATGTCACTGCATTTAAAACAAATCTTGGAAATGCCCCTAATTAGAAGCAGATTTTATCATTGGCTACCTAATGTTGCAGATTTAACATATGTTGTTATTCAAGGTCCAGCCCAAGTCATCAGGTTATGGCATGAAGTGAAAAAAAAGACATTAAAACTAGTTGTTGTTATGGCTGCTGTTCAGATATTTCCAGGTTGATTCACTCATTTGAGGAAGGTTCATATGCAAAATTAACCATTTGACCACAGCCCAGGAATACACTATTCATCCTCTTGTGTGTGGTAGTCTGGCATCCTGATGTCCTGCTCTCAAAGTTCCTCTTAATCAGTATGCACACCTGTGACTCACCTACTCATCATCATGCAGAAAAGCTACCCTGGTTTTTGAGCTCTTCTCTACTACATTGTTTTCACTACTTTACTGATAGCCATGCCAGGCCTCTTGTTCTGATGCAATTTAGTTTGCACTTAAGTTTCGATCACACTTTCCATGACGGCGAGTCCGCTTCGTTCCACTCTTGTCCACTCAGGTGCAAGTGATGTAAATTTCCCCATCAGATGATGATCTGTGTGCCTTTTTTCTTTTTTTTGTGATCCTCTGGACTTGGCTACAGAGAATTTATGCTGTAGTGTATCACTTAAACATGCACCCCAGGCAGCAGACTTCAAGCGAACTTCAAGTGAAGAAGGAAGTATGAGAGGAAAGTCTACTCGGGATTCAGGTCTACAGCTGTCCATGTCGGCAGTTGAGTATAATCAAGGCTTTAGTGTCTGCTGTTTATACCAAATCAGTTCGTCTTTACAAACCATCCAATCTTTGCCAAGCAAACCTTCTCCAGCTCAGCTTCAGCCACTCTGCCTTTTCCATCAGACCTCTGTCCTCCCACATGCTCCACAGCTCTTCACATTGACCTCTTCAGCAGATTTGTTCTATCAAGTCTTGATTATACTCCATTGCAGACACAGATAGCTGGAGACCAACAGTCAAGTGGTCATTCTTGTTGTATTTCTTTGCTTGGGGTCGACAACCTGGGCCATATGTGCAGCTGGTGACTTGTAATAAAAATTCATATCATAAAAATGATGGTTCAGTAGTGGTAGCATGTTGCTACTACTCCATGGGCAGCTTTGAAATGTGTATCTAATGTATGTACCTGCAGAGATGCGTATGCTCTTCTTGGTCCATCAGCGAGCTGTGGAGGAGAGTGACGTTACAATGCTGTGAAAAATTTACCTCCTTCCTGATTACGTATTTTTCTGTATTCTTTAAATTTTTTAAAATATTAGTGAAAGCTAACCTGAGTAAGGGAAACGTTTTAGTTGTTTAAATACAGAAAAAAGAAAAATGCACGTAGTGACAAATTGTTGAAGTTGATGGTATTGTACAGTGATTCCTAAATGTCAATTTAAAAAAAAGTAATTGGGTCTTTTTCAGTTTAAACCTTTTGCAAACATATATGAGATACTTTTTTTTTTCTTTTTTCTTTTTTTTTTTTGCCTGTCCCGTTTGGCTCTTTTGCCATCAGAATTATTGTCTAAAGGCAAAGAAAGATGCCCAACGGATTTACTTTACCAAATTGACCATCCCAGCCTTGCCATAATGGTCCATTTGATTCACCTTTTATTGTTTAGACTCATATTTTCCAAAAAGCATCTTGATTATTTGGGAAAATATTCTGTTGTGATCAGACAAAAATTTAACTTTTGGGAAGGTTTGTGTCCCATTAAATCAGACGTAAATCTAACATTTTGCAAAAAGAACATCACATAAACAATAAAAAAAAACCACAATAGTGGTAGTGTGATGGATTGGGGTTGTTCAGGTTCTGCATGATTTGCTGTAACAAATGGAGCCATAAATTCTGCTCTCTACCAGAAAATCTTGAAGAAGAATGTCCAGACATCACTTTGTGCCCCAACCATACTTGTTTGTTATGCAGCAGCAAAATGTTATGAAATATCCCAGGTGAAAGCGTTGTAGTTAAAGTCTGGACATAAATCAGATTGTCCAAAAACAAGCTGTTCATACTTTCAAAAACCATCCAGTGTGGCTTAATTAAAGCAACTCTGCAAACAAGGCTAGAATTTGTTCCTAGTGATGTTAAAAAAAACTCATTACCAGTTATCACAAATGCTTGATTACATATTCTATTTTCACATAGAGCCAGACAATAAATGAAAAATAAACAATAAATGAAATCATCATTTAAAACTGCATTTTGTATTTACATGGATTATGTTTGTGTGATATTAAAATGAGTTTGATCTGAAACCTGTGTGACAAACACACTCAAAAAACAGATTCAGGTCCTCCTTTCAAAGAACACATGCAAATTATGTTAGTTGTTCACAAATGCAATTAAAAAATACCAAATTAATTTGATTTTCTTTGTGTAAACCTAAAATTATTCAAAACCAGCAGAGGCTGATTCTGAACACAAAATGAATGAGTTTGTTGGGGCACTGGGGGTAGGAGGAGTACATTTTTGCACTTAAGTATTTGTAAACTCAAAGAAATCAATTCAAGCCCCTCTTTAAGCTTAAACATTATTTTTAATCTCATTCAACGCAAATGTAGCACTCCAGCGTTACTGCAATTATTATTCGTGTGGTGAACCTAAATTATTTTCTCTCAAAGCAGTCTTTGTCACAAGAACACAAAGTTACTGAGTTACACAACGGTCCGCCTTCTTTGAAAATTTTGCGCTCTTTCAGGATCACCTAAATGAATCCAGCTGCTCTTGGCCTCTCTGTACTTTTTGGATAAAACTACACCTTCAGGTAAGGTAACATATTATTTTTCCATATATCCAATTGTGTATTTCTTTATCAGCTAAATCTATAATGCTATTTATCATAGAAGCTTGTAACAGTTGTTTTTTGAACTTTTGGTGGTGCTACCATTCTCTTCTCTGCTTGAATACTATTTTTTTTTTGACAATATAGCCAGGTCTTTTCAAACGTGCCTTGTTTTAGAGGAGAAATTGTGTAGCTGCCAACTTTTAAGTCGGAGCGTGTGCTAGCTTATTAGCAGCTAGCCATTGTGCTCAATGAAAGATGATGTCCTATAGCTAACTTCTTTCTTACTGTTTTCTTTTTATAATCTAAAAATATGGTATTCTGTGTTTATTATTATATGCCATTTTCTAGTAGAAAGTATCGTTTTGAGGTGTCTTTAAAAGCACTACATAGTTTACTGAGGGTGCTACCAAAAGCGAACCATGTGGCCGGAAGAGTAACTGCAGGCAGCACAATGCGCACTCCCATGACGTTCAAACCTATTTATTATTATAAAAGATTTCGGCTACGTCCACACTTACACAGGTATTTTTGAAAACGGAGATTTTCCATTTTCGTTTTAAAAAATAATCCCGTCCACAGGTAAACGCAAAAATGAAGGAAAACGCTGCTAGGAACATGCCAAAGCAACAGGTGGCGATATATTCCTAAACTCAGCTAAAAACAGTTTAGGTCTTGACAAACTTCACTGATGGTTCAAATGTTTAGCAACTTTCAGTGTGTTGATTCAGCAGTCTGTATTTAAACTTCTAGTTTATTATATTTGTGTATGTTTTATTTCCAGGTGAATGCAGAGTTCCTGCAGATCACTACAAAACCCCTGCAGGCGAAGTTCTTGGCTCAGCTGGACAATTTAACAGACAAGCTGATGCAAATTTTTCAGGGGAGCAAAGGAGCAAAGGGCCAAAAGATCAAGGATATCATGGCGATCAGTAGTTTGGTCGGTACTAATGATAAACCCATCAATTAAATGCAATCAATCAATTCCATTTTTTTCACCATTTTTTTTCCACCCTTGCATTAGTATGATGACATCGACATAAAGAGGGAGCATACTCTTAAAAGCCTGGTGATCTACTTTAATGAAGATCCAGACCTACTGTTCAAGGAGTATCTGGTACGCTTATCACACCTTCTTTGCTAGATTCAATTTGAGTTAGGTTCATCGCACACAAAATCCTCATATATTCAAAAGAGACAATATAATTGTGAAATAGTATTATTCTTAATAGTCATTGTTGAAACTTGCACTGGAGAGCACTTTTTAAGGGGACAGTTTCAGCAAAAATTCAATTGTTCATTCTTTTGGTGCTGCCATGTAGGTATCTACTGCCTCTATAAACACAGTAAATGTGGACAAAACATTCATCCATTTTCTGTCAGTGTTTCAATTCAGTTTATTTATATAGCGGTATATCACAACAACAGTCATCTCAAGGCACTTCAGAAAGTAAACACTCCAGTGGAGTTCAGTTTATTATGCCAATTAGTAAAAAGTCTTCATTATAAGGAACACAGCAGATTGCATCAAGACACTAACTAGTGTCACTGCCATTACAGCAATCTCCTGGTTTCAGGAATAATGTGCATAAAACAAGCTGTTTCAAAAGGTTCCCAATTGTGATGAAATAAGGGAAATTGACCCAGCCCACACACACACACACACACACTGATAGACACTGGAGGAGCTCCTGCTCTATATCAAGCCCCTCCCAAAGGGAGGTACATAATACCTGAACCCAAACTATTGATAGGAAACAGATTGACGGGTTTTATTTATGTTTGGAGTGTTTATAGAGGCGGTAGAGACCCATGTTTCAGCACAAAAGGATACAAAAGCTGAGTTTTGCATAATATGTCCCCTTCCAAGTGACAGAGCCCTTAAACCTGAAACAACCTGTTTTTCAGACCTCCTCCACTGAGGATGAACGGTTGAGGTCCACTGCAGCAACTGTCACTGTATTTACACCATCAGAAGAGAAGGGATTCAGGAGCCAGAGGATGTTGGAGTTGTCATTGAAGGTACTACAGTTATGAATAACCTCGGTAGTGTCATCATGGCATTCATCGTCCTCTTTGGACTGATTTATGCACTTGATCTGAGCTATCCAAATGACCACAAGTACACTTTTGAGTTCTGTCAGAAGATTTTGATGAATCTGGATGGACAAAGGCTCAGTACAAAGATGCAGCAAATGAAAATGAAGATGTTTGCTTAGGCAAACAAGACCCAGCACAAAAGTTGATTTTGGCCTTTTTATATCTTTTGTTCAAACTGTGACCTTTTTTTCTTTCTTTTTTTTGGCCAAATGGAAGTTGTCTATTTTTGTCTGCTGTTATGTTGTGAGTGATGTGACCTTTAATCTGTACTACTATAGATGGATGAAAAGACTGGGGATTTAGCTCAGAAAAAGTTTCATGGTTGTAACCACCATTTTCTTTTTGATTGCTTTTGGGATTTGCAAAGGTAATAGAAAAATGTTGACAAGTTTTGTGTCTTCCAGTGTTTTAAAGTTGGTCTTCCCGTTCTTATAAGATAAGATAAGATAAGATAACCTTTATTAGTCCCACACTTGGGAAATTTGTTTTGTCACAGCAGGAAGTGGACAGTGCAAAAGTTATGAGGCAAAAATTAGAATACAATAAGAATAAATACAGTACACAACTGTACAGAATAGAATAAAATAAAATACTATATACAGTAGAATAAAATAAAATAAATATACAATAAGATAAAAATAGAATACAAATACAAATACTATATACAACTGAGTAAAAATACAACGATGACAGAAAGGATTATTGCACTTAGTATTATTGCATATGTATGGATGTGTGTGCTTGATCAGTTAAAGTCTTTATTATGGAGTCTGACAGCAGTGGGGAGGAAAGACCTGCGAAATCTCTCCGTCCCACACCGTGGGTGCCGCAGTCTCCCACTGAAGGAGTTGCTCAGTGCTGTCACAGTCTGCTGCATGGGGTGGGAGATGTTGTCCAACAGGGATGACAGCTTAGCCGCCGTTCTCCTGTCACTCACCACCTCCACTGGGTCCAGAGGGCATCCTAGAACAGAGCTGGCCCTTCGGATCACCCTGTTCAGTCTCTTCCTGTCCCCAGCAGAGATGCTGCCGCCCCAGCAGACCACGCCATAAAAGATAGCAGAAGCCACAACAGAGTCATAGAATTTCTTCAGGAGTGGGCCCTCCACTCCAAACGACCTGAGTCTCCGCAGCAGGTACAGCCTGCTCTGCCCTTTCCTGTAGAGGGCGTCTGAGTTATGAGTCCAGTCCAGTCTATTGTTCAGATGAACACCAAGGTACCTGTAGCTGTCCACAGCTTGTAAATGTTTACATGTAATTGGTTTTGGAGAAGTAAAGTTGAAAGATTTTTTTTTTATTAAAATACCTCCCCCTTGGTAACAGAAAAATGTTCGTCATGAAAACACACACACACACACACACACACACACACATATATATATATATATATATATATCGTAGTGGTTAAACTACACGCCTTTGGAACAGAGGATCGCAAGTTCGATTCCTGCCTGGGGCGTCTGTATCCAGTAAGGGTCCTAAGGCTAGACCCCCTATGCTAAGCAAGCCTACCGCAGACATGAGCGAGACAGATAAATATGAAGGCATGCCGGCTCGGACGTCGCCCGGATCAACAAGGTCCGCGTCAGGTGTTGAGGAACCAGGGCACCCTGACGAAAAGTGGGCTACTGGAACAAGAAGGCATCGGTGGGCAAGGGACGAAAACAGGGCGTTGTTGGAATGCTACTACGCAAGTAACCCCGGCGGAAGGGGCTACATGAATAGGATGAGGGACCTATGGATTCTTCGATACCCAACATCCACAATGACGGCGAAACAACTAGTAGCTCAGTGTTCCAACATTCGAAAGAAGGGACTGCTCTCATAGCTAGAGATTGACGAGGTACAACACAAATGCTACGGCAAGGAGGAGTCAGGACGCCAGGTCAGGGGGGAGATATCATCACCCCCACCCGAGATTGGGTACATAGCCCCAAGTGCGATAGGAGAAGGATCGTTGAGTGCGAGAGGAACTGACCTGAAAAATAGGATCATGGCCAAGCTTGAAACCTGGATCCCGCGTAGCCGGTTACCAAGATTACGTGAAGTTCCCTCAGAAGGTCTGCTAGATGATGTTAATGCAGCACTACGGGCAATACCTACAACCACGATTACCGACACTAACAAGCTGATCTACAATACGGCAACAGTGATCAGTGAGATGCTTGGCTACAAGTTGAACAGCGACAAGGGGCAGTACCCTCTATGGAGAAGGAGGCTAGAGGGCAAGATCAAAGTAGCACGGAGGGAGGTTAGCCAACTAACAGAGTTGCAGAAAGGTGCGACAAATAAGGTGCCTAAGAAATACAGCAAGCTGTCCATACCTGAGGCCTTGGAAACTGCCAAGCAAAGACTCACAGCCTTGGCCAGCCGCTTGAGGAGGTACACCAGAGAGATAGAAGGCAGGAGAATAAACCAGCTGTTCTCCACAGAACCAGCAAAGGTGTACTCTCAGTGGCAAGGGAACAATAAGAGAACAGCACCACCAAGGCTGGAGACGGAGCAATACTGGAAGAGCATATGGGAGAAGGATGCAACCCATAACGGCAATGCTCAGTGGCTAGAGGATCTGAGGGCTGACCACAGCGACCTCCCTGAACAGGGTCCAGTAACCATCACAGTGGCAGATATCCAAGAAAGGGTCTCCAGTATGAAGAGCACCAAGGCCCGACATGGTTCACGCCTACTGGCTGAAGAAGCTGACTGCACTCCACGAGCGTCTGGCAACACAAATGAACCAGCTGCTAGTTAACGAGAGACACCCGGAATGGCTAACTGAAGGCCGGACGGTCCTGATCCCCAAGGACCCCAAGAAGGGACCGGTCCCCTCCAACTACCGACCAATAACCTGCCTCAGTACTACATGGAAGCTCCTGTCAGGCATCATATCGGCTAAGATGAACAGGCACATGGGTCAATACATGAGCGGGACACAGAAAGGAATTGGCAAGAATACCAGAGGCGCAAAACACCAGCTACTGGTAGACAGAACAATCAGCCGAGACTGCAAGACCAGACTGACCAACCTGTGCACTGCCTGGATTGATTACAAGAAGGCCTATGACTCAATGCCCCACAGCTGGATACTGGAATGCCTAGAATTGTACAAGATCAATGGGACCCTAAGAGCCTTCATCAGGAACTCAATGGGGATGTGGCGTACAACACTAGAGGCCAACTCCAAGCCCATAGCACAAGTCACCATCAAGTGCGGGATCTACCAAGGAGATGCTCTGTCCCCACTGCTGTTCTGCATAGGCCTGAACCCCCTCAGTGAGATCATTAACAAGACTGGCTACGGATACCGACTACGGAACGGAGCAGTTGTCAGCCACCTCCTGTACATGGATGACATCAAGCTGTATGCCAAGAGTGAACGAGACATCGATTCACTGATCCACACTACCAGGCTATACAGCAATGACATTGGAATGTCGTTCGGACTGGAGAAGTGTAGTCGGATGGTAACAAAGAGAGGGAAGGTAGTCAGAACTGAGGGGATTGAACTACCAGAAGGCAACATTGCAGACATAGAGGACAGTTACAAGTACTTGGGGATCCCGCAGGCGAATGGGAACCATGAAGAGGCCGCTAGAAAAGCTGCAACCACCAAGTACCTGCAGAGGGTCAGGCAAGTCCTGAGGAGTCAGCTGAATGGTAAGAACAAGATCCGGGCCATCAACACGTACGCCCTGCCCGTGATCAGGTACCCTGCTGGGGTAATAGGCTGGCCAAAGGAGGAGATAGAAGCCACTGACATAAAGACAAGAAAGCTCCTTACCATGCATGGAGGGTTTCACCCCAAATCCAGCACCCTGAGGCTGTACGCTAAGCGGAAGGAAGGGGGCCGGGGACTGGTGAGTGTCAGCACCACAGTCCAGGATGAGACAACGAACATCCAAGAATACATTAGGAAGATGGCCCCAACTGACCGAGTGCTCAGTGAACACCTCAGGCAGCAGAAACCCAAGAAAGAGGAGGGAGACGAGGAACCATCATGGAAGGACAGGCCCCTGCACGGTATGTACCACCGGCAGATAGAGGAGGTGGCTGATATCCAGAAATCCTACCAGTGGCTGGACAAAGCTGGACTGAAAGACAGCACAGAGGCACTAATCATGGCAGCACAAGAACAAGCTCTGAGCACAAGATCCATAGAGGCTGGGGTCTATCACACCAGGCAAGACCCCAGGTGCAGGCTGTGTAAAGATGCCCCAGAGACAATCCAGCACATAACAGCAGGGTGCAAGATGCTAGCAGGCAAGGCATACATGGAACGCCATAACCAAGTGGCCGGCATAGTGTACAGGAACATCTGTGCCGAGTATAACCTGGAAGTCCCGAGGTCAAAATGGGAGATGCCCCCAAGGGTGGTGGAGAATGACCGAGCTAAGATCCTGTGGGACTTCCAGATACAGACGGACAAAATGGTGGTGGCTAACCAACCGGACATAGTGGTGGTAGACAAACAGAAGAAGATGGCCGTAGTGATCGATGTAGCGGTTCCGAATGACAGCAATATCAGGAAGAAGGAACACGAGAAGCTGGAGAAATACCAAGGGCTCAGAGAAGAGCTCCAGAGGATGTGGAGGGTGAAGGTAATGGTGGTCCCCGTGGTAATCGGAGCACTAGGTGCGGTGACTCCCAAGCTAGGCGAGTGGCTCCAGCAGATCCCAGGAACAACATCGGAGATCTCTGTCCAGAAGAGCGCAGTCCTGGGAACAGCTAAGATACTGCGCAGGACCCTCAAGCTCCCAGGCCTCTGGTAGAGGACCCGAGCTTGAAGGATAAACCGCCCGCAGGGGCGTGCTGGGTGTTTTTTTTTTTATATATGTGTGTGTGTGTGTATTTATGTATATGTGTGTGTATTTATGTATTGTTGGGTTGTTTCAAATCTTCAGTGACTGCCATACTATGGTGTGAATTGCAATGTTTAGTAGGTTATCATTGTGAATTTGCAAGTGTCACTATAAATATATACAATGATTCTGAAGTGAAATCTGATTTTACAGATTCCAGTTTGTTTTCAGTATTGCCTAGTAGTACAGAGGTGTGTGCTATTCAGATTTGACATTCATTACAAATGTACGTCAGCACTTTTTTGTGAGCACTTTGATTTTTGTTAAGGTTGATTTGACCATGTGACATGTATGTTTATTTACAAAATATTCTGTTTCTGCTTTTAATTCAAGTGAATAAACCTGAGTTGTAAAAACAAATTCATTTTGTCATTATTTTAATAATTAAATTAGTTTTCTGGTAATGAAAATTATGATTTAGTTGAACTCAAAATAATGATTTCAATGCAATGAAAATCTAGCTCAAGTGAATGACATTGTATTGAGTTGGACCAACCAAAACCTTTCACATCATTTTAATGTACTTTTTTTCATTTTAGCAGTATTTACGAAATTGTGTTCTACTGACTCAATTTAATTGAATTGTCATGATGTATGTAGATTAGGTTGGACCAAAATAGATGTATTACGTGGAAAACCTGCCATCAGTCCAATTGAGTTCATCCAATGACTTATTTTTTTGAGTGCATGCAGAAAAAAAAGAAATCTGGAAGGGATGCAAATTTTTTTCACACCATCTTATAATATACAAAAAGATGAAGTGAAACTGAGTGAAAATGATTCACTTCAGTCAATGACTGTTCTTTTCACTTCTTCCTTTCCTGGTAAACCTGCTTCCACTCCCTTCGCTGTGTAGTTGTGAGTTTGGAAGACTGCACATGAGTATGTTTGCGTTGGTTCCAAACCTCTCTCTGTAGGCTCTCGATAGGCAAATGACTCAATAAATGGACACAATTGTGATATTTCAAATTAAGCATTATTCTACTTCAACCTTCACCAAACCCCTGGTGCAAGAGGACTGCAATAAAAGTCACAGACTTGTAACATCTGGCATCTACTGTAGTAACATTTATGTGTCTTATTGTGTGTTACTTAATACGGTAAGTCATACCAAAGGTTCTACATAATTCAACAAATTTTCCTAACTGTAGGTACTTTTCATCACTATTTTAGTATTTTATTTTACCAACAGTATCTATATATGTATCAGTATCTGGTAACATTATAATGAAATGGCCACTGCCTGCCACAGGTGCAGTGAAATGTGTTGTAATGTACCAGTTCCAGTAAATCCGTGAAGCCAGTTTTGGAAGAATTTGATCTAAAACAAGTGAGGGCATTAAATTAAAGCACAACTTAAACATGTTGACTGTGATTATGATACAGTCATAGATGGAAGGAAGAGGGTTTCACAGACAAACACAAAGAGTTGTTCAGCTCCTGTAAACATGAACAAACAGTACAGCTGCGATACAGCTGCATACTTCTTACCCATCATTACTTTAATCTATAGTCCAGGAATGAAGTTCAGGCCGTCTCATAGCAACCTCACCCACAACCTCCACATTCAGTCAGGTCTCTGATGCTAATCAGACCCTGATTCTGAGAGGCTCATCACATGGTAGGAAAACTCACAGGGGGATATATGATATATTCTTTCAGTGTATATATCCAAGCAGTATGAATTTTATTTGAGCTGCAGAGATGAGGGAAAGATTCAGCCTGTGTATTTGTTTGATGTAAAAAGCAGTGCAAAATATCACACTGAAAATTTTTACGAGTCCTATTGAGTACTCAATCTGTTCATACAAGGAAAAGTAAACAAAAAAAAGAATTTAAACATTATTATTATTATTATTATTATTGTTATTATTATTATTATTATTATTATTATTATTATTATTATTATTATTATTATTATTATTATTATTATTATTATTATTTAAAAAAGTGGAATTCCAAAGGGAAAACAGAAAATATGACAAAGGAAAAGACAAGACTGTATACATGGAGGACTAATTACACAGTGATACAGATGTAGGAACAGGGCTCGGTTGGAAAAAAATTAAAGCCAAACAACCACTCACAAAGGAGTAAACTCAGATAAAGGAAGTAAAAGTACAGAAGACTCACAAGGAAACTCAGTTACTATAACAAAAGCAGCCAGAGAAGACAACTCCCCCTGTTGGACAACATCTCCCACCCCATGCAGCAGACTGTGACAGCACTGAGCAGCTCCTTCAGTGGGAGACTGCGGCACCCACGGTGTGGGACGGAGAGATTTCGCAGGTCTTTCCTCCCCACTGCTGTCAGACTCCATAATAAAGACTTTAACTGATCAAGCACACACATCCATACATATGCAATAATACTAAGTGCAATAATCCTTTCTGTCATCTTTGTATTTTTACTCAGTTGTATATAGTATTTGTATTTGTATTCTATTTTTATCTTATTGTATATTTATTTTATTCTATTCTACTGTATATAGTATTTTATTCTATTCTGTACAGTTGTGTACTGTATTTATTCTTATTGTATTCTAATTTTTGCCTCATAACTTTTGCACTGTCCACTTCCTGCTGTGACAAAACAAATTTCCCACGTGTGGGACTAATAAAGGTTATCTTATCTTATCTTATCTTAAAACTTTAATGTTTTATGATGTTTTTATTTCAACATGCTGACATTAGCCTGTTTTTATAACAACATGCCAGTGTCTAACTTTTGACTTATGACACTAAAGCATTACATACTAAATGGTATATTTTATTATCTTTACCCATGTGAGGGAGCAGAGCTGACTGAAGTCTTTGGCTTTTATAAGCCAGAAAAACTTGAGATTTGAAGATATATTCATACAATGTGGGTTTAGGGTATTATTGTAGGGAATAATAGAGAGGTAATTGTACTGAAAAAATAAAAATAGTGTTGTATAATTCTCTCCATGCCCTTTCATATCATATATTATTCTCAATATGGCTTTATAAAATTTCATTTCAAGGTCAACATTGGGACTAGTTGCTTGACCCGATTTTCATCAAAATTAAATCAGCTCGAGCCTTTATTACCATTTACAATCACACAAAATTTGACCACACTCCCTGCCTTTGGTGGGGGAGAACAAACCAGGAATATGAAGCCATAAACACAGAGATAAGTCAAAGGGAGGGACAATTAATTAAGGAGTAAAAATAAAGTCAAAACAAGATTCAATGAATTTTTTAATTAAATGCCAGGACACATCAGCTGATGGCTCAACTGATACATTTCAATGCATGAGGTTGTAAATCCCATATAGGGTTGGCTGTTTAAGTTGTTTTAATATGTCCAATATTCTTGGAGCTAGATCTCAGACCCACAGGACTTGTCAAATGCCAAATGTGAGGGTGTGCTCTCTTTGTCAAATGACTGTTCTCTTGAACTACAGGCAGACAAACTGATTTATTCAAAGATTTGTCTCAAAAGCAATGCTGAAAACTAAATGCACTGCAATAGCAAGATGGAGAATGTTAATATAAGACACAGCTGGCAAAATGAAATTCTACTAAAGTAATAACAAAGATAAAACTAATAAATTTCTTGTTGGCCATATGCACAAAAATTTGTGTCCATTCATCAAAGGTTTTCTTAAAAATATCCTGCTAAAGTGCATTTTGATTAGCATGACTTTCAAAACATGCTCATGCTTGCTGTTTGCTTGCAGGAGTTACTCAAACCTTCAGAATAAAAGCATCACAAGTTGAGCTAAAAACAAACATATACATTATAGATGCAACTTAAATAACTGGATCCTGAAAAAGTTAAAGAAATTATATAAATGGTGTAAGAAAGATTACTATGACAGCAGTTATGGGGTAAATATTTGCGTACTGTATTGCACACTTTAACGAAACTGAACGTGTGTGCATATACATCAAGTATCAGCTTGGCTAAGTTCAGCTCCCTTTTCATCTTACAAAATTGGTGCCCGCGTTCAAAAACACGAAGAGCTTTTGTTCTTTTTTTTTTTTTTAAGTTAAAGGTCAGTAAAAAATTGAGTTATGTTTATGGATTTATATTATTTACCTCAAGACCTCCAGGGTGTTTATTTCTGTGCGCATCAGACTCCTTTGAAGAACAAAACAAAAGCAAAAGTTTTGCTTTGAGGGTACTGAAAAGTGTGAGATGTGCTCACCCATCCCCTGTCTTCCAGCTTCATGTCGCAATAAAGTCGGCTCTCTAGCATTTTGTACTTTTGCTAAAGGACCTTCTAAGAGACTAATTCATTCAAACATGGGAGGATTAATGGATAAGAAAAAATAAGCAGGCTCTTCATTACAGTGTAATGGGCTTCCTGTTCAACACCAAACACTCTGGCTGCCCTTTGATTATTTATGTTGATACTGACAAGACAAGAGCTCTCGACAGTCGCATGTTATTAAATAAATGAATAATAACAAATGAACAAATTATTCATCCTCACAGAAGAGCAGCTTCTCGTGTTCTCCGTTATCAAAAGGGTTTAAAATATAAAATATTTGCTGCTGCCTGTTCTTTTCTTTATGTTCAACATCATCTGCATGATGTTTACAAAAAGGCTGAGAGGAGCTTTTTGAGATTCATCTGTGACACAAATAAAACACAATTTGGTTCATTTCTTAATCACATTAGGCTTTATTCCCATCAGATCTGTTACATTTATCAAATGTAAGGGCTGTAAATTAGGAGAGCCATAAATGTGGAATCAGTGCACTGAAAAAAAATCCTACTTCAGAACCTTGATAGTGAACATTTCCAAAGTATTAAATAATGGTGTATGTGCAAGTAACACCTATAAACCAAAATCCCAGGCTTCAGACTGCTCTGTTTCAGACACCAGTCTCCACTCTTGGATATGTATGATGTCACTAAGAGTGGCTATCCCTATTATCTAGGCACCCCACACCCAACTGCTGGCTAAAGCGTCTGTTTACAGGGGGCAGCCAATCAGAAAAAAAAATGTGGTTTAATGGAGAGCTAAAGAAGGTAAACTAAACACAAACATGGGATTGTTATGAACTGTAAATCATGCATAGATACTTCCGTGGAGGCTAAAGATAAAACTGGGGGCCTGGAAATGATCATTGTAGGTACAATAATACACAATGCCTTCGGTTCAATAAATGTATTTTCCAATGCTAGCACTATAATTGCCATACGGTTACATTTTATCAACATACATATCACTGCTGGTCTTGGTTTATTGGGTGGGAAGAATGTGTGAAGAATATTTTCTTTTCACATTTTGGGCCCCTTATGATTGTAGAAAACTCCCTTTTAACTAGAAGAAAGCCCTGGCAGAACTAGTTCAAGGAGGGGCAACCAACTAGGGGTAAAGTGAGGAAGCCAGGGCAAAGGCAAGCTGTGAAAGAGAGCCTTTAATAGGTATTAATAATTATTAATAACTAAAAATTAAATGCAGAGTGGTGCATAAAATATAGTGAAAATGGTGAGAGAAGAAGAAACACTCAGCACATCATGGGAAGCCCACAGTGCTGCATAACTAAGGAAAGATTTGGGGTCAGCCAATCCTGCCCCAATGCTTTGTCAAAAAGGAAAGATTTAAGACTAATCTTAAAAGCAGAGAGGGCGTCTGTCTCCCAAATCCAAACTGGGAGGTGCTTCCACAGAAGATGGGCCTTAAAGCTGAAGGCTCTGCCTCCTGTTCTACTTTTAAAGACCTTAGATTAGAACAGCATTCTGATAGAGAGAGTGATATGGTACTATGGCATCTTTAAGATAAGATGGAGCCTGATTATTAATGACTGTGCATGTAATGAGAAGGACAGGCATCAGAACTACTTCACAAATCATTAAAAGCCAGTCAAATTATTACTTCTGCCAAGGAGCTTATGTTTTTGTAGCATTTGTGTCAACATTATACTAATATGACATAAAACCACCAAGAATATCACCTTGTGTCTCATTTCACTCTTGTCAATGTGTGTGCCTATGTTAGAGTAACTTGAACATTTTCAGTTTGATGAAACTGTTTGGGTGAGTTGCACAAACACATGACTTTAAACCACGAGACTGGAGTTTGACCCCTGTGGTAGAACTTTTTAATTTCCCGTTTGGCTAAGTTCAACCATCAAAACCACTTAATTAGAGTTTTAAAATATTCTAATATTAGAATTTGAGTTAAAATGGCTTCATATCCTTCGTATTTTTTTTGTGCATATTTGTCTGCTGAAGAGATACTCAGCTCTTATCCAGTTTTTGTTTTTCATTATTCAAGCTGTGGTTTGTGTTTTGTGTGTTCTGTGATTAAAAAGTAAATGCCCTTTAACAGAAATGTCTTAATTTCTGATTGCAGATAATTGTTTTTCCCATAAAGACTGATAAAAGAAACACTGAATAGGAGATTCCACTAAGTTAGAGAAACTGTGTAAAACACGTCAGGAACTTTGACTCTGTATAAACGCACTCTGCTTTATCTGATCTTTGTATTTTCACCCCTTAAACACTTCACTCTTCTCTCAGTTGCATTTAAATTTCAAATGAGCTACTTTTAATTAGCATTTCAATTTGATGTGAAACAATGGCAACTGTTGAGCTTTTTGCATGTTTTTCTTGTTTTGGTG
Organism: Aulonocara stuartgranti; assembly: GCF_965226115.1. Taxonomy (NCBI): domain Eukaryota; kingdom Metazoa; phylum Chordata; class Actinopteri; order Cichliformes; family Cichlidae; genus Aulonocara; species Aulonocara stuartgranti. The sequence goes on from NC_138956.1 coordinate 20,167,331, forward strand.
ACATTTGGGAATCATTGATGTTGTTAAAGGTTATAACAGTATTAACATGAAAACTGACAGTTGACAAATCTGTTTAGGATCGCAGATGTGAATCGTTGGGACAAAGAAAACTCTAGAGGAAAATTAAAATAAAATAAAAATACTAAATTGTCCCTTAAAGGTTAAAGAATTGTTGTATGGAGAGGGCTGCTTTCAGTAAACCTCCTTGCTAGTTATTTTCTGACTGAATAATCTACAGCCAGACAACTCCATGTTAACAACTGTCAGCTTGAAGCACAGCATGTTTTTAAACAACAATTCAACATGTGGTAACCAAGACTAGTCAGACTAGCTGCTTTAAAAGAAATTAGATCTCTTTCAAATTTGGTCTGCGTTACTTTGAGTCATTTCTTTAGCATGGGCAGTTTCTATGAAAACTGACAACAAACAGGGGACGGTGTTGAAACAGCAGCCTGCAGCCTTTCATCTATTTCAGGAATTGATGTATTTTTTCCTGTTTTTCTTGTAGCAAAAAAAAAGTGATATAGTCTGACACACTTCGTAAGAACAGCAATGCATGACAAATGATCGAGTATGTTACACATTTTTATGTGTATTTACTCTACAGTTTAAAGAAAGTGTAATTTTCACAGAATTGTACACAGTTTAATGTCTACACCCTTACGTCACCCATACAGTACTCTTGTCTTTGTAAAAACAATTTTGGCAGGTTTCTGGTCTGGTCTGCTACAATTTTCTCAGGAGTGTGATGTCCCAGTAAATTCATGCCAATGTCAGACTGTGAAAGGCTCTGAGAAACAAAACCAAGCACGGCTTGTGTAGAACTGAAAGCCTCTTCTCTTTAAAAACTACATGTCAACAGTTTGCAAAGCTGCACCTAAACAGCCCAGTCACTGGGTGGTTTGTTCAGAGGGCTTTTTGAACAGTATCCTTTGGGCAGACAAGATCAAAATGGACATGTCTGGCCATAATACAGAGCACCATGTTTGGTGGAGACCTATCACAGTATATCCTGTCATGGAACAGGACAAGCTGCTTGCTCTCAAGCCCACCAGCAAATCTGTTTTAGGATGTCTGAAAAAGAAATCATCAAGTTCTTTTAATGACTATGTCAAAGTTCAGATCTCAACCTGATTGAAATGCTGTGGCAGGAACTTAAGAGCCCTGTGTATAAACAAATCCCTGTAAACCTCAATGAACTGAAGCAACGTTGTGAAGAAGAGTGGGTCAGAAGTCCTCCACAACAATGTGAGAGAATTATAAATCATGTGGTATTATTATTATACCTACACACACAGTATTGCTCCTTTTTTCACACCCTAGAGTTCAGTCAACAGCTTCTGCTGCTTCTCTTTGGCTCTGTGCTGTAGGTTTCCGTCCTCATTCTCTTTGTCAGGCTCTTGTGGTGCTTCACTATGAAACTCTGCATATGGAATTAATTCATATTGTGAGCAGATATAGGTTATTAAGAGTGATGAAAACGGACAATAGCTATGTGCTGCTTGAAATATCCTGTAGAACAATAGTAGGGGAAATTGTTATTTGATCCTGTTACAATCAGTAAGCCAGTGAATTACAGATTCTCCAACTCATTATGTGGCTACACAGTCTTGCAGTGCTGCTAGATCCTCCTACTGAAGAAGGCACAGATATGGCCTGTCAAGTTTGCCAATGAACACCTAAATGATTTACAGAAATCGTGGGAGGAAATACTGTGCTCAAACACAAATCAAACTCTCTGGGATCAACTCGATCTGCTGTGTTTGGAGAAAGAGAAATGGTGTTTATGACCCAAAGAACACCACCCCCACAGCCGAGCATGGACGTGTAATCGTTATGCTTTTTGGCTGTTTTCTTCTAAGGGTAGCGAACAACATCAGCTCTCACACTTAGGCCCAATGGATGGTGCCATGTAACATAAAATCTTGGCTGAGACCCTCTTTCTCTCTGCCAGAACACTGAAGGTGGGGCATGGATGTGTCTTTCCAGGATGATAATGACCCAAAACATACCACCAAGGTAACAAAGAAGTGGCTAAAGAAGAAGAAATTCTAAAACCTTTTGAAAATCAGTGGATAGGACTGAAGCTTTGCCATTTAGCAAATGGCAGCCAAGAAACATAAAGGATTTAGAGAGTTTCTGTGAAGAATAGTGGGTCAAAATCCCCCCTGTGATGTGTGAAAACCAGGTGACCGACTACTAGAAGTATCTTTCCGCCGTGCTTGCCAATGCAGGTTTCCCCATCAAGTAGGGTTTTGCTTGGGGATCAAATACTTATTTCACTTTTAGTTCATAAATTTTTTTGTAATGCATTTTTTCTTGATTTTTGGTTGATATTCTGTCTCTCTCCATTAACCCTCTCAGGCTCAAATTGAACTTTTTGTTGCTAATGCACAACCAAGTCCTGCAGTGGTACTTCTGAGTAAAAAAAACCTCATAAAATATGTATGTGGGGTAATCAGGTTGTTAGTTTTTAACTGTTGCAAATCTGCAACGCCTGCCTTGAGAGGGTTAAAATGAAACTACTGAAACTACTGCATTTCTGGGACTGTTCATTTCTTTGTGAGCAAACCAGAACAAATTCAGCAGGGGATCAAATAATTAATTCCCCACTGTACTTGTGAATCAACTTCACAAAAGCAAATCTACATTAAATCCCTATTTTCTAAAAGAAATGCCTGAATAATATGGTAGGGATTTATTTTAATTCAACACACAAAACTGTCATAAAGATAATGAATACATTTAGATGTGTAAAGGGGATTTGTTAATCCCAGTTCACAGGGCAACACAAGCTTGTTTACAAAATTCCATAGTCAAGTACAGAATAGATAACTGCAATATATGCAAAACATTTGTAAATGTTTAATACATGGGCCTCACACTGGTTCTTTACATACTAAGTGACAAATGGACCTGCATATATTTAGGTGCAAAGACACGCATTGATACAGCTGGCAGCACACCACAACAATAAGAAGATAAGGGAGAGTGCAAACTTGTTGATGCCAATTAGCATCACAATATTTATTTAATACTGTTGCTTGTTGTTAGATCTCCTTTGGCTGTATTTTAATGTTTCGAATCAAAACGGATGTGTTTGCCATCAGGCTTTCTGTGATCATTACCTCTTTCCTGCAGGACTGAAAATGTAATGATACAAACATGTCCTGCATAAAAAAAATCCTTTGTAGTCTGGAATAATTTTGGTGGATGGATGAGGGGATAAGATTTGCTTAGTTTTTAGCATTATACGTTAGTCTAAATTCAGGGAAGAGACGATGAGGGTTAATGGGATATAAAGAAAAAAGAATTTGCTACTATGTACTTGAAACACTGAAAGTTGTCGATATTTGTGCAGGAATTCAAATATTCTCGCTTCATGGACCTCTAGTCATGTTGAAATTAGGATGCAATGGAAGATATACTTGCACAGTCTGAAATGCTCAGTGCCCACAGATAAAGTAAATTTTAAGCTGTTTATATTATCTTGTTTCCATGTAGTAAATGTAGTCCTTTGTGGGGAAAAAAAGAGAAAAATAATGGACTGTGGTGTGTGTGGATCATTGGTGTTGGTAAAAAGTGTGATTTATCGCAAAGTATAGGCCACTTCAGACTGTTCAGCACACTAAGAGCAGAAGTTCAGTTGTTATTAACATTTGTAGAGCCATGTATTGCAGAGGCTTAGCTGTAGAGAACGAGCTCTTGACACAACTAGTTACAAAGGCTGGACAATGTCTTGAGGCAAGCTACGCACACAAAGCATGCATTACATAAAATCCCCAGTGTGTCTTAAAACAAAGCATTTGGAAGAACGAATACATTTTGTTTAGCGCACATTGTAACAAGAGCAGCTGGAGACTTCATAGCTCCACCAAGACTAAAAACTTCCTCCACGTTATGCGTAAAACGAATCACTGAAGGATATGTGGCTGCAAAATGTTTTGTGATATTTTCTTGATAACATCAAGACAGTGTCTCCCATTTTTTTCTTAACTCAATTCGATATGTATTTATGAAGATATGATCCAAAGTGCTGCGATAAAGAATCCTTCCAAAAAGTCCTGGATCTTGAGCATTTCCAAAAGTTAATAACTTCTCATTTGGGCCTTGCCCCCCTCTGGTAAAATGCAAATCCATTTATAACATTTTGAGTAATCATGCAATCAAACAAACTGAATCAATCACATAACCTCCTTTGGCGAGGTAACTGAGATCATGAACGCATGGACTAACAGACTCTACTGATATTTACAACATAGGTGTTACAATACTGTTTCACAAAGTACCACAACTATTAAACCACACGTAAAATGATTTCACAGTAGTTATTTTTTAACAGGTGCAAATAACAGAAAACCTAAACATTGTCATAATTAATTTATCATGCACCCACAGCCAGTAACAATGGACCGATAAAACACGCACAATCACTGAAACGCTTCATTTCTTCAGGAAAATTCATGAAGAAATGCTGAGAGCTTCATCATCTGTCATGTTGGACCTGTGGGTGATGTGATAACTGACTTCTTCTTGCTCTGTGACCGGTTCATTGCACTCATGGGTCGAATTCTTCATCACACTGTAATACATCGGCACATTGTACTCGGCCTCCCTGTGGCCCCAGTGGCACTTGCAGAGCTTTTTAAAAGCAACACGAAACTTCTGCGACATGAGGTTATAAATGATGGGGTTGATGGCACTATTGGTGTAGATGCACATCCGGCAGAAGAGCAGGAACCAGGTGTTGTGGTACGGCGGGTCAATGAAGGAGTTGACCACTACTAGCGTTCGGTAAGGCATCCAGAGCAGAGCGAACAGGATGACCACAACAGCCAGCATCTTTGTTATCTATTGAGACAGCAGAGGAAGGAAATAAGGAATAACAATGAGGAAGAATACAATTATGTGAATTATCTCAGCAGACATACTGCATGCCGTGACTCAGAGTTTACTGTCAAGTGAGTGTTGTAGAGGATGCCCAATATGAATCCATGACGCACATAAATAGCTCTAAGGCTGTACATAAGGACAGGATAGTTTGCAAACATGCTTGCAGTGAGAATAAAAGACCCTGTCAACCACAGTGAGAAAGTCTGCTATCACAGAGAGCCAAATGATAAATAATACGTTGATATGAAGATCATAGCACTCAGTTTAAGTCCTTGAAGACATTCATAGTGCTTACTTTTGCTAGTTAGCCCTGAAGACATTTGTTAATTAGTCTCATCAGTGAAAGCTGACGGGAATTGTTGGTACCTTTTGGCTATGAACAAATAATTTGGACAAATGAAAATTTTGATCAATTGTTTCCTTAGGCTAGATGAAAACATAATTGAAGAACAAAACAATTACAGCCCACCTTGAGGGGGATGTGAGTGGCCAATCCAAATGTCATGGCAAACACTCTAATAGTTTTCTATTAGTTCACTCAAAACTACAAAGGTCAGGTTAGCGGGGATGGCAGAGACTGGTTTCCTCCTCTGGGAATACTCAGCGTGTTTATGAACTATCTTGTCAGGCTGTTGAGTTATTTAGCTGTGGTATAGTCAAACCCATCCACAAAGCCACTTTGAACCCAAACAAGCACCCTATTAGGACTGAACCTAAATCTGTTTATGGATTTTTATTCAGAACCACTCAGAAAAAACCCTTTTATTACTTTTATTTCCTTTTTGCTCTAAGCTTCTTGTCTTTATAACCTTAGCAGTACCTGTTTTCTTGCAGAGACTGCACCCTTGTTGGCCTTGTTGGTGGTACTGGAGTGCCCCTGGTGAACTGACCCGCCTCCGGCTCGGTCGTTAAGATGCGAAGGCAGAGGGCTCATGAACAAAATTCTGGCAATGAGCCCATACAGCACAGTGGCCACAATGAGAGGGATCACGTAAAACAGAGTGAAATCTAGGAAATAAATTGGCATGTAGAGGCTTCTGGAGACACGGTAGCCACAGGTGACGACCACCCCGTTGGTATAGACGGTCTCATCTGTGTCCACTAAAAAGAACCACATCGTGCAGTAGAGCGAGGTAAAAATCCACACTCCAGCTATGATTCTCTTGGCTCGGGAAACAGTGCATATGAACTGTGCCTTTATGGAGTGACAAATAGCAATGTATCGTTCAATAGTGAACGCTGTGATGGAGCAGGATGACACGTTGATGCCCAGGTACTGAAGATAAGTTATACACAAGCATCCCGTGTAGCCATATATCCAGAAGGCTACAACATCAGAGATATTAGGCAGGCCTGCAGCCAGGAGCACAATGAGGTCTGCGACAGCCAAGCTGACAAGGTAACAGTTAGTCGGGGTCACCATGTGTTTAGTGCGCAGAACAACCAGCACCACCATGATATTCCCAGCAATCCCAACTCCACAAATGAGCATGGTCAAAAATATCGTTATGACTTGTTCTTCAAGAGGGTTCAGAGGCATTTCTGTCAGATTTAGAACCCGACTGACATCCTGAAAGGTGGTTGTGTTGTTCTCCATCTTGCTCAAGTCCAGCTGCCAAAATTCAGTTAATCTTCAGGGGCAAAATGGGAATCCTCAAGGCAAAAATGTGGAGAAACAAAATTATTAGACAGCAGTTTTGCTTGCAGGGTGTTCAATATTACAATTCTTTTCGTAAAAGCCTTTAATTCTTGTCTAGATTTTAAAAAAGTGTAATACTCCCTCTCCCAGCTACAGTTTAAAACCAGTGTACGGATGCGCCTTGATTAAAAGGGGCATATCATAAGAATAATTTAAAATTAGTAAATAAATAAACAAGAAGTCAAATTGAAACAACAGAGACTGCCTGAAGGTTTTCTGGTGTGACAGCCTAAATGCAACAAAATATAATAATACATTATAAGATGAACAAACATGAGCATTGACAAATTGCTTTTGTTAAACAATGACCCACACAATAACCTTAGCCAATTAAGTTCAAGCTAGTTTGGGTTAAATGAGGCATTTTGTTAAGGTTACACTTTTTAAATAAGAATACTGTGTGAAATGTTTAGTCTAGCGCTTTGTTGATCCATTCACTCACTTTAATCTCCTCCCTATATGGACTCCTGTTGCAATTATTCTGGCACAAGGCTTGAAAACATCACTTTGTCACACTTCATGAAATAACTGTAGCAAGCTCTGTAAATGATAATAGATTTTAAGAAATAGTCCTAACAGCCATCAATGCACACATTAATAGCAGCAACTTGATTTAAAAAGGTGCTACAATTATGCTTCTAAAAAGCTAAACTCCCATCTTCATAAATGCTAATGTTGTCTTCATTCAGTTCATTATTAAACACTGGTTTTATTCAATGCTTGGATGTGATAAAAAAAAATGTAACCCTCAAAATTGAAATGATTGTTCTCCTCTGCATTAAAAGCCATCATGCAGACTAAATCTATAATTTCCAGCAATGTAACCATTTAAAATCATCTCACAAGGTAATGCTGCAATATACATTTAGGGTGATCAAAAATGTGAGACTTTCCCAGTTCTCCTACAAATGCCAGACTCTTCGGGAAGGAACAAAAATGCACGTTCGGATTTGATTTAGTTCAGGGAAATAAAATAATGAGATGATAAAGGGAAAAAATTGGCAGCTTACCATCATTTGTGAAAGGCAGTACCCAGGTGCAGTATCCCAGGAAATATAAGTGACTGCTTAATCCTCTTTCAGAGTTGCTCCAGTCGCCCACATCTGTCTCACTCGCTCTCTCCCTCTCTCTCCTTTCCCAATATACTCCTCCCTCCATCTCACACCATTATATCCAAACCCACCTCCTACAGTCACCACGTACAAATCAATTTTATCTTACCATCCAAGCCCTGAACATCATGTCAGCTTCTGTGGCTATAACCCTGTAATTACTGAAAGAACAGCGCAGGCACCATGCAATTCAACACACCATCCACTGGAATGATTGAACATGCAATTAAAATAGCACTAATTGCTGTATTAAGTACAGCCTTTGTGGACACCAGATGTAATTTAGTTAACTCTTCTCCTTGTATAATTTACATTAAATTCTCCAGTTTTCTAAAGTGTGTAGAATTAGAATAATTCTTCTCCCCAGAGGGACAAACAGACACAGACATCCTAAGATTAAGAGTCTTGCTATTCCCATGATGCACATTTGGGAACGCTTTTACAGCTTCTGGCATTATACATGTGAGGGTAGAGCTGATACTGTTAAATAGTTGCGCTCCCCATAGCAGAAAAAATGATAACACTGGTCATCCACAAAATCAGAAGTGATTGAAAACAGATTAAAAAGCTTTTTGACCCTCTGTCTTTGGACAAGGCTGTCACTGAGAATACTAATGCACGCAGATTCTTGGATTTTCAGTCTGCAGACTGCGTGTAATGAATATGTAACAGTGTCAAAGAAGAAAAAAACTTACAGAACAGGTAATTTTCTGATTGAACTGCTTCATGTTATGAAAGCTTAATGAGGATTATAGTTAGTGTGTTTAGAAGGCCACATTATTTGTCAAGTCAAAGGTATCAGTCAGAGTTTATGAAAAATATACATAAAAAGGATGATAAAGTGATTTCTTTTATTTTGTTTTATTTATTATACGGTAACACAGGAGCAATAACTCATAATATCAGACAAAACATGAATAATTTATTATTATCATCTCTACACTGCTGAGACAATTGTGAAGTGGCCAAAAGTCAGGAGTAAAAATAGACAATGAAGAAGTCTATTAATATTCTGGGATGAGGTCTTAAAATAAACCCTCACAGCCTCATGGGAATTTTAAGCAGGAGCATACTGATATGCAAAAGAGAAAGGAAATAGGGGCACTGTGATTAAAATAAGCTGACGAATCATTGAACATGTGGATGAAACAGATTCATTTAATCTATTAAAGGTATTCGGGTCAGTACAGTGTTCCAAAAACTGTAAGATCCGACCTGTTACTGTTCATTTCCTGACAGGAACTACCACCTCTTATTAGTCTTTGTCCCCAGCTGTCCAAAGCACCATGGTGGCATCTAGTGGGGCTGGATGGTAAAACAACAACAAAACAAAAAAAGGCTAACTTGCAGAGAAATAAAAGAAATAAAAGAGAACACAGAAAACATTGCTCTGTGATGATATCATGGGGGGGAAAAGTTACCAGGCGAGTCTCTGTCCAAAACAAGATGCAGATTCAGCAGAAGTGTTGGTGCATCGCTTTGAACCACAGGGTTTGAAGAGGCGTATGTTGAGTGTTGACTCACTTACAGAGGAAAGGTGTTATAACTGTGACTCATACACAGGATGCACTGTATTCAGTTTACATTTTGCAAAACAGAAACAACGAAGACCACCGAATGAAACAAGAAACATTGTGAGCCCTGTGAGCCAAAAGGTCAGGATTGAGACAGCTCTGTTATTTCTACTCTTGTATGAAGTCGTTGAACAGCCTTAATACGACACAAATACACAGCTCTGTGGGCATGAACCTTTTGTTTGCAAAAAGCCTCAAATAAAAAAAAAACAACTAAAGTTGGCTTTGATGGGTGTGAGTAGGGATAGAGAATAAAGAGAGGGGCTGCACCAAAGCCCAGTATAAGATAACTTTTTGAACTGTGAATCAAGCAAAGCTGTTCTATTAGAGTTCGGAATTAAAAGGCTAACAGGACAGATCATACCAATATACAAAATTACACATCCACACGACTTTGGTTACATCACAAAGTGAAAGTACCACTAGATAAGTTGATCCAAATGGGCTAAACATGCAACCCATTGCCATAGCAGTCTATTCATTAGCTGTTACATGTCATTCAAACTTGCACATGAACAGAAATGTGCCCTTTTCTGTGTTTTTTATTTTGCTTCACATGCATTTTCCTCATCAAGTAAGCTATTCTCTTCTCCTCCTGCTTTCTGAAGAAGGATGCAGAGATTTTTCTGCGTAACCGCCTTGCGTAAACCTCGAGGAAAACCAGAAAGTAGCTCATCAGCCAGAGACATCCCAGCAGGAGTGTGACTCCCAGGTTTGGAGCTGAAGTTGTCACATCACAGAGAGATGGCCCAGGGCTGAAATTCCACTTGTAATCCCTGTGGAAGTTTACCAGCTCCCGTTTGATGCAGGATTGTGGGATAATACAAAACGCAGGGGGGAACCACTGAACCTAAAAGGAAAAACAAATTTATAAAAGACTCCAAAAAGCCAAAAAGAAAATAAAAAGATTAAATTGAGCGAGTGCTGTCTTACCTTATAATTGACACTTATAACAGCAGATGTAGGTGGAAAATCCAGCAACCATGGCACAATCATCTGAACTATGCAGTACACAACATGATCCAAAACTACTATTAGGGTTATTGCAATGAAATATAAAGTTACCACAATCAGTGATACGAAACAAGAGGAACATTCCTGACTTATTACTTTACAGTTTTCAAGATTGATTTTATTTTTAGCTGGCCTTTCATTAACTGGCATTTTTTGCAAGAGCTCTTTGGAGATGTACCCATTATCAAAATGAACTGATGTCAGATAAGATTTCAAGTAGCGTGCAGACTCAGCGATCAGCAGTGCAACAAAGACGGCAGCAAGAATCCGGTTTGACAGCAGTTTGTATTCTCTGAGGAGGTTCCTGGCATGTGAGAAGTTGACCTCTATCTTCCCAATTATCTTAGTAAACATGCTTTTGACATCTGACACATCAATATGTGTGTAATGATCCAAAGTCCTTAAGTTGGTAACAATGCTCAAGTCCTCCCACTTTACTTTGATGGCTTCTTCAACAAGGTCTGTCTTGGCTTTGTTCAAAGGTTCAGATGAGTTTAATAAAGTCTTTGCAAAACCCTCAGCAGTGCATTTCAGGATGCGTGCCACTGCTCCCACATTTACTGTGATATTAGGGATGACATTCAGCACCAAAATCATGACAGAGGCCGTGATGAGGAGTTTCCGTCCTTGTTTGGTGCAGACTGTAGGAAGAATCATTGTTAGCACACAGCGCAGGGGATGACACAGGAAGGAGACCAGAAACATGCTCACGCTGTAGATACTGACAGTTTGAACCGACGCTTCGTAATCATATCTCAGACTCTTTGACAGCCAGTGGTGAAGCAAGCCACCAGTAACACAGGCAAGTGTGAAACAGAGAGACAGCAGAGTGAGGATGTCCCTGCCTGCAGGAGAAGGTGCTGAGTAAACTTCCCAGAGGTATGACAGCAGAGACGTTAAGGCCTGTCTGCAAGATCCTGCTCTCTTTCTGAGGAGAAAACAATACAACACTTTATATTTAGAATATTTAAAGATTCAACAGAGAAGTGGCTCTAAGCATTTCTTATTAACACTAAACAGTACAGAAGTATTTGTCCCTTTCTATTTTTTTTTTTTTTTTGCATATTTGTCTCATGTTTCAGATCGTCTAACAAATCTGAATATTGGATAAAAACAACACAAACAAATACAAAATACAAGTTTAAATGATAATTTCATTTATTAAAGGAAAAAAGGCTATTCAAACCTGGCTCTATGTAAAAAAAAGTAATTTCCCCCTAAATCACAAATTAACTCTTTTGGAAAGCTTAATTCCTCCCACCAGCCCTGAATTGTTAGTCCAGTTGAATCAAGAAATCACTAAAGTAGAACTTGTCTGACAAAGGAAAGTAGGCTAAAACATCTAAAAAAGCAACACGTTATGCTCAATCTATAGAAACTCAAGATCAGAGGAGAAACAACAACATCTATAAGGCTAAAGTATTGAAACATATGCTAAACTAAAACATTATTTTTTTCTTCCCTCTGCACGTTACAAAAAACCATGCAACTATTTTCTCCCTATCGTGTTATTTTACAAATAATGCATTTTCAATGCCTGGGTTTGTAAAAGACACAGTGGAAAACAAAAGTTTTTTAATAATAATAATAATAATAATAATAATAATAACAGTTAAATATAAATAATTTAAATAACAAAAAAATAGATCAACTCCTACCTGACAAGCAAAACAAAATTTTCTGTGATCATCTTCATCCTCTCTAAGAAATTAGGAGCCTGAGAAAATAAACAGGAAGTGTTGGTGGACTGTAAAGGCTAAAAAGGGGAACTTTGCGCAACAGTCACTGTCATGTTGGTTGCCTACAAGTTCCACGTGGGAAAATAAAAAAGATAGTCCCTCTGCATCTAAACCACACATGACACAAAATCATATGGAGAGCATGACACACTCATAAGCCCTATGTGGCAGGTCACACTAACCAAAGTGCGCTTTCAGAATGATTTGATGATGGTGACACTGACAATACAAGTAACAGAGCACTTTGCTTATAACTCCTCTTCTAAACTGAAAATAGTTTAGATGACATAACACTTTTGTGTGTCATCTTTCCTCTGGTTTGTCATTGTTACGTTCCCCACTGAAATTTACTTTCTGTCTTGTGTCAACTGAGCTTGGGTGCTAAGAATTAAGAATATAATTGAGAATAAGCTATATTAGGCAATTATATCTAGCAACAACATGTTTTTTTTTTTAGCTCTTGAATGGAGGCAAGAAATCCATGAAGGTGGGTTTGTTTTCTCTTTTCTGTCCAATTGAACATCAGAAAACATCAGAATTGCTTCAAGTTTAAACAAATAAAAGCTGACATTCAGTAACCACCTTGTGTTTTACGTTTTGTCCACTGTGTCCTTAGTTACTCGGTTTGGTGGAAGCAATGCCAAAAAAAATCACAAGGTTCCTTGGAGGACCCTAAAACTGCAGACAAGCTAATGTTACATCTTCAATCCGAAAGCCTTGTTTATTTACCTACCAAATGGATTATAATTTTCACACAGGTCTTGAATACGTAGGAAGTTTATTGGCACTGTGTCTTGGGATTGTTAATTTGTTACATAACAGCTTGGACATCCTGGCTTACTTTTGTTACACCAGCTCCAGGAAAGCACACCCTGTTTTAGTTCCCTTTTGGACTCTAATAGGAACTGTGATGTTCACTCTATTATAGTCAATAAGAGTTTAAACTAGTGTTGAGACCACAAACACGTACGGAAATAATTTAATGAGGTCAAACATTCGAAGGAGATCGAAGCTATTTTTCCTTAGACTTCTGTTGGAACCAAGTGAGTCAGGTGAACATCAGAAAGAATTCAGGTTTAAGGGGCTGTCATATTTAAATGGGCAAAGGGACCTAAAATCCAAAAATCCAAAGAAGAATAACAAATCCATGAGACACCACAATAAAGGACACCTGACGCTATTTATACTGAAAGATACACAGGGGTAATCGGCAGAAAACAATTGAGTAGGCAGGAATAAACTAACACAAATGAATTCAATTCTAATCAATAAACCCAAAGGCAGACAGACACCCTAAAAACAATAAAAGTTTAAAAAGATCATAAGAAGTCAAAACTGAGTCAGGACTCAGGACTATGATGGATACTCGGTGCTGGCATATCTGTTTGTAATGAAAGCTGTACCCATGGCTCCTAAAAGCCTTCCTCAAAGCCTACTTTAACTTATTCAAGTAAGCTAACCTGTCGGCTGTGAACACAGTGTGAGTTGTTAGAGAAGATACACAAAATACTTAATTACTTATTGTGGTAAAAAGGTAGGCCTATTTATTTTGAGTCTTAAATACTAATTGGTTTTTGTTTCAAATTTTATGAATAACAAACACACAAAATAAATAAAAGCATCAAGTCACAGTTATGAATCTGCTTTGGGTCAAAGGTTATTTGCCTGTAACCTTTGTATTTGTTGTACAAATTAGTACATTTGGTTACAGTCTGTTAGCTTTGGATAACTTTTCTGATTTCACATTTAAACACTACAGACCTTTTGCTGTGGCAACGCTTACACTGAATAACCAGCACATTACTGCACAAGTTAACAATTGTTGGGGCATGTGAGAACACCAAGAGAACATTATAAGGAATTTTGTGCTTTGTACTGTGTGTCTATGTGTGTGTGCAGGGGCCGCAATGTTCCAGCAAGAGTTTAAAAAACTTTCCTGATACAAACAGGGGAACTCACTTAAAACAAAACAAAACTGTGCATAACAAATACATAAACAACATCAAGTTATAAACTGGCTTTATTTATGACAGCACAATATATGAGTGCAGATCACCATGTAACAAAAGTTACACATTCATTAGTCAAGATTCATAATATAATAAAGAAAATGATTTAAAATGTTGTTTATGTGGTATGGCTTTAGCAGTGTGCCATGTGAAACATAAACAAGTAACAATCTTTTAGTGATTTTAACCATAATATATACTTTAAAAAGTGTTATTCACAGTCTCATTCCTTCTTCCAGCAGAGGTCAGCCTGTAGTAACGATACAAACAGCACACTCCGCAGTCTGACTGATTATTTAAAAAATATAAAACACTCTTCAGTGCTCAAAGCATGTGTTTGAGGTTAGATGTTGCTCTAATTCAGTTTTAAGAAAGCAGAGAGTAAAATACTTCAGCAGTTTTTAAACTTAGCAATACATCAACTCTCATTAACTGAGTTCATGTATTGCTTCATTGTCTTTAAAACTTAACATTTTTGTACCAAATCTGTTCACAGCTTAAAATCTAGACCTTTGAGACCCTAAAAAGGCAGTCAAATATATATATGATAACCTTTTCAAAGCATCATTAACAGCTGGAAAAATGTGTTTTCTGACTGTGACAGTACAGAAACAATTGTAGTGAAGAACTATATACACTCATCATAGGCATGAATGTCATGGTAATTTTGAGCTTTTAATGATTTCTTTGAACTAGACTTTTTAATGGGTGGAATGACTTTTACAGCGTCTTTTATGACTTAAAAAAATATTTAGGTGCACAAGGGACTAATAAAGGTTATCTCATCTTAAGTTTGAATTTACTTTGGATTTTCTCTAATCCACAAGTCAAAAGTATATGTACAGGCTCAAATATATAGACAGACAGATGTACAATCCCCCTCCTCCCCTCCAAATGCCTCCGATGCCCGTCCTTTCTGTTGTATGGTGTGTTCATGTGCTCTCAGTGTTGCTGTGTTTTTTCTGTTCTCAAACTGCCTGTAGGAGCTCAGTCTGGGTGGAGTTCTTTTTTCTCCCTGTCTTCCCAATGTGATGTATGTGAAATATATGTACAGTTGGAAGGGGTCAATTTTCACGGCATATATTGCTTTAAAGTTGCCACCTAGTCACTTGTGGACATTTCAGGTCCTGGTTGCCTAGGTGACCCACTACTTTATTTATGTCAATCAACAGTATTCTTCACTGTCATTGGTAGATGTCTAATGACCAAAAATCCCAAATATTCCAATGAAACATGTATGCTGTGTAATCATCCCACCCATTAAAATCTCGAATTCAAAGAAATCATTAAAGGCCCTAAATTACAGAGACACACATGCCCACGATGAGTACATGTAAACCTCTGATCACAACTGTATCTACTTCAGTTTTTCCTCCCTGCTCACTCTTCTGGTACTTCTTCTATAATAACTTCTTGCTAAAATCTGGTGTGTGATCACAACGTGGCATTAAGCGACTGAGCCACAGATAAGTGCGCATTGGTCACAAGAGCAGACTTGTTAAATGGGAGAGCCCATTCAGGGTAAGTATTCAAATTAAACATGGCAATGCCCCACGTATTCATTGCCAGAGTGACTGACAGGATACCCAGGATGTTCATCACAAAGCCAGTTTTCACCTGAGGAACCAGAAATGGAAAACATAAGCTGTAATTTTGTGTAATATTTTCAACGTCAAGAGCCAATGAGGATCTTACCATGTCTTTCACCATAAGGTGTCCAGATGCAAAGGCAATTGAGTTGGGTGGTGTGGACACTGGCAGCATGAAGGCGTATGAACATCCTACTGTGGCAGGTATCATGAAGTACAGAGGGTTCACTGAGACATTAATAGCCTGTGGAGGGAAAAGATGTTTATGACAGGATGTATAAAAAGGCCCATTATGCTTATTCAGAGTGAAAATCCAGAATCTTAAATTTAAAGTACAGTAAGGGGACAAAGGTGAAAAGAACATTCATTATCATTTGGCAAAGGCAGCAAAATACAGAAGCATAAAAGTTTTATATACTTCATTTTGGAGCAATACATTGCAAAAACAGATAATACAGGAGTTGGGTTTGCATGGCTCTCTGGAGTCCAATTAACATTTAATATACAAAATTAATTTAAAAAAATTAAGAAACTAATTAAGAAACGAATATGGGCTGTAAATGCAATAACGGTCAATCAGTCAATTCTTTTATTGTGTGCTTTAGGACCCTAGCCTACAAATTGTTTAAATCCTAAAGCCTTAATCATCACTGACTACATTTCTGAAAAATCATGTTACAGTACTTATATGAACTAACTATGTACAGAATAGTTATTTTTATTTTTTTTATTAAATGCTAGTGTTAACGTGATCACATGTTCACTCTATATAATTATAGACTGTATACCAAGATGGAGGCAACTTTGCTAGTTACAAAACAATTGTATTGGGATCTGTGTGAAAATGGATGTTTGTCTCCCTCGATCTATAAACTATTTTAACACTTTGTTGATGGGTTTGTGGTCTTAATCACTAGTTTTAAGTCTTATTGTCAGCGCCACCCATTGTTTGTAACTTCCAGTTTCAAAACAAGATGATGATGGCCAAAATACTCAGCTCAAGGATGGGAATTCAGTAACCAGTTAAATAACAAATAATAACACCACTAATGAAGGTACTGCAGAATGGGAGAAAAATAAAAATATAGGAAATGCCATTCACTTGTTAGCTCCAGAAGATAAACTAAATTATTATTTTAGCGCGTGTACAACTTCAAATACAGTAAAAGCAAAATGTGTGTTGTGCCTGTTTGTGTTTGTAATAACAGCTTAGTATCCTAAAGTTTAAACCTAGCCTATATACATGCTATTAAGTGGTTATTCTTCCTGTGTAGCCATTGTCTTGGAGTACTTAAGCTCCAGATAATAATTGTCTAACAACAGTTAATGTCCAACAGTCTACAAACATAAGAACATCTATTGCAAAAGTTTAACAAGACCACTAAACCTCTGAGTGACATAAAGGACAAGGTCGACAGCAAAACGTGTTCACCCTTCACTTTGACTTCTTTATCTTGTAAGACAGTCGTCCAGTTTGTTTCCCTGATGGTCATCTGTGTCAGTTTGATTGCACTGACATGGTGCAATGAGTTTGTACCTCACACAGGTAAACTGATATGTGAAGATATTTTTCTCAGCTAAAATATAACACAGGAATAAAAAAAATAATCTGATGATATACTGTACTTTCACTTTAATTTCGCATACAGTCTAAAACTGTATGCAAAATTTTATATATTTAGGTTGAAGACCAGCCTTACCAGTTCAGCAATGACAGGTAAAAATATGATAATGGTGGCAGTGTTACTGGCAAACTCAGTGAAACAAGCCAGGAAAGCAGTGATCAACATCACAGCTGCAGCAGGAGGGACTTGAGCCAAAGGCTGGAGGTGGCCTCCCATCCAGGACGCGAGTCCAGACTCCTGCAGAATGCCACGTGACAGAGGTGAAAGGTTGAAGATCAAATAACAACATAAGAAACCAAAACAGAGAACTTGAATCAAACAAAGCACTGACAACCGAAGGAGAGCAGAGACACGTTTTAATAAACAGACTTAGTAGACTTTAATTTCCTCCATTTCCACTCTAAACTATAGAGGTTTAAAGAAACATTAGTAAGCAAACTGAAAATAACAGCTTCCTTTGGTATTTTGGGGGAAATGGTCCCAAAATATTTGTTAAAAAGTTGGCTGCCACCATAGGCACCACATAGCAGTTTTAACTTAGCACAGAGACAGGAAACATTGTTGATGTATTATATGTATTACATACATATTATATGTAACATCTTTACCTCACAAGCTTTGGCCATGGCAAAGCCGCCTCCAAGCAGCATAATGATATTCCAAGGAACCGATTCCTGGGCTTTTTTCCAGGAAAGGAGAGGCACATAAGGAGTGTTTAGAGCTGAGGAAAAATGTGAGATAAAACAATTAGAAAATGTTTATCATGTGTAGAAAAATGTAAAGGCTGTTGTGCACCGATACAATGTGAGATTAAAATCCTTAAACTTAATTGTTAACCTTATAATGAGTAGTAAAAGATTCTGCCTCAGTATAACATCTCCATTCCTTACTTTATTTCTATTTTCCTTTTTTAGTTGCTTTGTCTTTATCTTGTAAAAAGTTTGACTTGACCCGGAGAGCTCTGCACAAGAATTCCAGTGTGCATGGACTGTTGGTCCTGTGCTCAAATGGCAAATAAAAATCTTGAATCTTAAA
This sequence comes from Aulonocara stuartgranti, assembly GCF_965226115.1. Taxonomy (NCBI): domain Eukaryota; kingdom Metazoa; phylum Chordata; class Actinopteri; order Cichliformes; family Cichlidae; genus Aulonocara; species Aulonocara stuartgranti. Next base: position 20,185,620 of record NC_138956.1, read on the forward strand.
GAGGCGGAAGAAGTATCTCTGGGTTTAGGGTTGTGGTGAAGAACACGTTAACATATGGATGAGTTGAAAATCAAACTACTACCAAACTGCTTAGCAGCAAACCATATAGTCTACCATATAATATATTTGGCATGTTAACATACACATTTTAGTGCTTTCTACCAAATATTCTTTTGTAGTTTTACCATATTTTTGTATTTATTTGCTCTATTTTTAGTTTAATGAGCTAAAAGTCCTACTCTGTTTGACATAGAGTGAACCCACTCTATTCGAATAATGTGACCCTCAGTGACAGATGAACCACATGGCTTGCTTTCTTTTCCAGCATCAAGTTGTTTATTTGACCAGCTGAACATAACGTAAGCATTCACTCACACACACGCACACGCACACATACACACACATACACACACGCTTCTCCGTTTTAGTGGATGCTGATTCGCATTTGTATTCACATTTTGGAGTTAACCAAATCAATAAAATGATTTCCATAAGACATTTTTTTTGTCCACCAAGACAAAAAGATTCACCAGAATTTGATTATTAAATGGACGTTTCAGGCATGTAGCTACAACACGAGTAATCCAAAATACAAGTACACAAACACACAAAGAAAAAAACCCAAAGTGTGTCCACATAGCTTTAAGAGATTATTCTAATCACAGAAACAGAGAAACTACAGTCTCACTTTCAGACGGGAACTTTCCTCAGACTCTCTAATCTATATTATTAACATTCCTCAGCTTAATTTCTGTGTTTTGCAAAAGCTGTTCTAGAAACAGAGACACAGAATCTTTGAATTTTCCACAAATATCTGGTCTTAGATATTAACTTTTGACTTATCAAAGTTGTAATATTGCGACAGAAAATCCTATATATGGTAACAAATAGAACTGAAATGAGACAATGATGCCTCATAAATGGCATTTTAGCAGATATGCTATCACTAACCTTGAGGGTCGGACCACCATCTCAGGGAAGGCTTTTGTGAAGGAAAAAAGAACAGTATAGACACAATGATGACACCGGTGACTGCATCCGAAACGTACCTGAAGGACAGCAAGACGAGCACAAAATTGAAATGGACACCTAATAGAGCACAGAACCAGAATACAATGTGCTAGCTTTCATACAAGGTTTTAAAAGTCAGCTTCTCTTACCCTTTTTTAAAAAACACAGACCAGCCGGTCACAAACTTTGGATCCCTTGTGAAGAGGAGAACGGCAAACAGTACAAAAAAGAAAGAGATGGCTCCCTCTGCAAAGCTGAAAGCATGAATGCAGAATAAGAGTAAGTCAAAGACTATGTCCTAGAAAGTTTACATCCAGCATCTATTGCATGAGATTTCAAGACATACACGAGTCCTCACTTTATGGGCCCTAGTTTTCTGTAATCTTCCTTTATCAGTGCCTTGGCTCTGGCTTCTGCCTGGGTTCTCCTGTCTTGTTTTGTGATGCACAATCTGCAAAAAATTGAACACATAATGTAAACATTGGCTTTCATAAAATAAAGACCTTACTCATGGAATGGTCCAGTTTTTGTATCCTGTAATGCTGATGGTGTTATTGAAAAATTTAGCAAGAAAAGATACACAACCTTGTATTCAATCCTCCGTAGAGAAATGCAATCCATAGCCATCCCAAAAACAGGAAGAGGAGCATGAGTGGGAAAGCAAATGCAAACCAAGAGCCAAAATTGATAAGATCACAGTCTGGAAAGTAGCTGTGAAAGACAAAATTATAACTGTTAAACACACTGAAACATATCACTTCTGTGTCTGAATCAGCATTGTTTAAATGCTACACAAAAACAAAAGAGTTACCTTTTCAGCTGTCCAATCAGAATGAGGTTAGGTGCCGTGCCCGTCAGTGTGGCGGTTCCTCCGATACTGGCAGCATAAGGGATACAAATCAAAAACCCCTTCCAGACTTTGAGCTGATACTGCGCCTCTGCTCGGCTCTCCTCAGCTGTCCTCGGGTCCGTCAGTTCTGGTGTATCAGTCCTTTCAGAAGCATTATTTTACATAAAATGTGAATTATTACACAAACTTCAGAGTTTGCACAGCTGGATATTACTCTTTAGTTTGTATGGCAAAATGAATCCGCAAACTTCATATGTGTTGGCTTAGTTTTGTATTTCACAGTCTGTAAAATGTAAAGCTCAGTAATTAAAAAATAAATTTAACACAGACGAAGGGAATGATGCCTGCACTATGAAGCAGGATTTGGGGCTTAGAAGGGTTAGAAGGGTTACTTAAGGGTTAACCTTGTTGTGAAAGCCTGATTGAAAGCAGGTCATGTTCACGATCAGAGATCATCATGTACAAAATCACTGCCTCCATTCCTGAAAAATGCACAGGCTTCAGTGCTTCGGTAACAGCATGTTCTAGGACTAGAACATCTAAAGTTCTTTTCTTTCTATGATGAGCCTCAGTCAAGACAGGTCCTTTTTACCTGTTTGCTATAAGCAATTTAAAGCAACCGTATTGTTCTGTAAACCTAAACTATAGTACTACAACACTGAAACAGGGCACCTAAGCATAAGGCCAAGAAAATTTATCAATCTGAAATCTGTTTTTTGGTTTTCATCTGTTCATTACGGGTCAGTTAACACTGCCTGGGCTGAAGATGAAAAACTAAGGCAAAAACATGAAACAGCATCGCCTGCTAATTTAACAGAACATATTTATAGTTACAGTCAGGTCCTCATATTTTAATGACAGAATTATGTTACTTATAAGTCTGTTGACTTGCAAGGTCTGCATTTATATGACACTTTTTCAGTTTTGCATTCCACAGCACCGTCATATTCATGCAACACTTTTTAATACTACACTACTGTACAGAGCTTTTCTAATATTATAGTTTGTCTTTGCAGTTCTGCTGTAAGTAGACCTGTCCACATGTCTTCTGTCTGGCTGTGTATATGCCACTTCTGTCATATAACACCACAAAAACGTGAACATCACACCACTCTCTCATCTAACGTGATATCAGGGTAAATGATGCTAGAGAGGAAAATATATCCTGGGTATTTTAAACTTGCCTTATATTCATAGCACTAGCACCTGGATAGTTTCTTGGATTTTGTTGCCATTAGAACTACATCTACCTCATTTCCAGTCTTCGCAGTAAGCTGTCACAGTCCTGGGTCATTTTGACCCAGCATTTTCAGTTCTTATATTCCTTTGTATTATGGTTTGTATTCTGATCCTTTTGTCATGCTTTGTTTATTAGTATTATTCTATGTTTCAGTTATTCTTTGTGAGCGATTAGTTCTTAGGTTGAGTCTCTCGTTCAGTATAAGTTCAGTTCAGTGTCAAGTCTGTGTCTGTTTCTTGTTTTCCATTTTATTGTGAAAGGTTGATCCTCATCTCAGTGTGTCTAGCTTTGCTCCTCGTGTCTCGTTACCCCAAACCCTCCCAGCTGTGTCTCCCTCCTGTTTTCCATTCCCTGATTACTCCCCTGTGTATATAAGCCCTGTGTTTTCCTGTGTTCCCTATCGTGTTGTACCCTCAACTGGCTGTGTGATCTGTTTCTAGTGTTTCGTCTCCATTTTCCAGTGTTTCAGTCCTCGGTTCCTCTGTTCAGACTTTTGTCTTTTGGTGATTTTAGTTAGTACGAGGTTTTTCCCAGCAATAAAGCTGCGCTTTAAGTTTCACTTCCGTGTCTGAGTTCTGCATTTTGGGTCCACCACTCCTGCTTGCTCGCCTGCCACACAGCCAACCATGACAGAACGACGCGACCACAAAATGGACCCAGTGGACTCACCTTTAGGCTGGGAGGAGGAGTTGCTAGAGCAGCTGTTGGATTATTGCCGGGCTGTAATTCATGCTGTGGACACTCCCAAGAGACTGATTCAGGTAGTGTTTTTTGATGATTTCCTGTCAACTACAAGTTTTCCCCCGAGTTTTCCAGACATCAGTGAGCTGTCTCGAATCATAACAGAACTAAGAGCGAGGCTCTGTTTTGGATTATTTGGCATTGGTGGCCCCGGCAAAGTAGACTCAGCCACCCTCTTAGAAACCCTCGCTGCTTGGTATTCTCAGTCTTTAACCCTGCCATCAATTCAGTCATCTTTCCAGTCCATAGCTCAGTCACTAGCTCAAGCCCCTGTAGCTCAGCTAGCCGCCCGGCCTGCTAAACCTCCATCACAATCATTACTGCTGTCTGCAGCTCAGTAACCAGTGTCATCTGCTCTCTTGCTCTCAGCTCAGTTACCTGCCCAGCAGCCACCTTCTGCTCAGTTAGCTGCTCAGTCGCCACCTTCGGCTCAGTTTCCAGTGTCCCCGTTGCCTGTAGCCCAGTTACCCGCCTGGCCGCCAGTGCAGTCATCTACTCCATCACCTACTCCACTCTCACCACAACCGTTTCAACGGCCACCAGTTCAGACTTCAATTCAGTCCCCTAGCCTGCTGTACTCTCACCCACCTGGTCAACCAGTGGTCTTAATGACCTCTGGCCCTGCATCTACCTCATACGCTGGGGCTTCTGGAGAGCCTGCCCAGCTGTCACCCTCTGCTAAAGGGTCCAAGGGATCCGTCCAGCCTGTTGCGCCGCCGCCTGCAGCGCCTTCATCTCCGGCTTCCACGCCGCCGCCTGCAGCGCCATTCTCATCTGGTCCTGCCTCAGAGCCTTCAGCTTCGCCCGGTCCAATGTACGTCCAGCCCCTCAACATCGCCGGCCGCCTTCCAGGCCACTGGCTGGGCGTCGTCGCCATCGTGGGCGGCCTCCGGACCAGCTCTGTCGTCGCCGCCGCCGCTGCCTTCCGCTACCTGTCGCCTCTGTCAGTGCACCCCAGGGTGGCTGTGGCTACAATGTAGCTTGCCATCACCAGTGTGTAAATGTGAATGGGTGGATGACTGGATATGTAAAGCGCTTTGGGGTCCTTAGGGACTAGTAATGCGCTTTTTTTGGGGTTGTATGGAAGCCCCAAACGCAATTTCATTGTTCTTGACAATGACAATAAATAAATAAATACTAAATACTATAAATATAGGCCATTTACCTTCCGCGGGGCCGTCCCCCTGAGTACCCTTTGTTTGACTTTTGTGCTGTCGGCTTCCTGAACCTTTTGATTAGTGGACTCATGGTAGACCCAGTGGGATTTGTTTTGAGTAATTCCTGTTCTTGGGCTCCTTCTGTTTTGTTTCTCTCTTGTTTTCTCGCTCTTGTTTTGTTTTTTTGTTTAGGGCTGTCAGAAGCCAGACCCTTTGGGGGGGGGGGGTACTGTACTGTCACAGTCCTGGGTCACTTTGACCCAGCATTTTCAGTTCTTATATTCCTTTGTAGTCTGATCCTTTTGTCATGCTTTGTTTGTTAGTATTATTCTATGTTTCAGTTATTCTTTGTGAGCGATTAGTTCTTAGGTTGTGTCTCTCGTTCAGTGTCAAGTCTGTCTGTTTCTTTCTGTTTTATGGAGTCTCCTGCTCCAGTTTAGTATTTCTTTTCCAGTGTTTCAGTCCTCAGTTCCTCTGTTCAGACTTTTGTTTGTCTTTTGGTGAGTTTAGTTAGTACGAGGTTTTTCAATTTTCAGCAATAAAGCTGCGCTTTAAGTTTCACTTCAGTGTCTGAGTTCTGCATTTTGGGTCCACCACTCCTGCTTGCTTGCCTGCCACACAGCCAACCATGACATAAGCTAAGCAAAGCTCAACATCTATTGTTTGTGTAATGATTTAGCAAAGACATCAGAGGAGTGAAATGTCTTTAAAATAAAAATATAAAACAAAACACAAATGCTTCTTACCCTTCTGTTGCCATTATTTGTTTTTCTGTTGGCACTGAGGGCAGTGAATGCAGCTTTACAGTAGACTGACCTGCAAGAAAATAAATCAAATAGATTTTGACAGGGTTCAGGGTTACATGTGAAACTAACTTACTCAATCTTCAAAGTGTCCAAACATGAGTTAAATTGTGAGTTTCAGCTCTTTTACAGTGGTGTACTTTTGTTTTATTTAATAGCTGACTTTGAGTCAACAAAGCCCCCTTAATCCATTACTACTTCAGGATTCACTAACTTGTTGTCAGACAGTGCATTGGAAACGCTGCACAAAGTTCACATATTAGATTATATATTAAAGGCTCTTGGGAACAAGGTTAAAACAATGCAACAATCATCTTTCAAGAATGAAACATTTTGTGAAGAGACACAGTTGGATGATAAACGTTCAACCTGTCTTCATTCACTATTCATTCGAAGATGAAGTGTTTAATGTTCATTCGCCCCTGTCACAGCAATGCCCTTTGCTGCTTGAATGACTATGAAGACAATAAGACTGAATTAAACAATGTTTTGGTTCAGCCAAAAAAAGATTTAAAATTGGCCAAACGTTTTCTCTCACTCAAAGGATAATCACTTTCATTCAGTATATTAAGATGTAAATTTCAGAGAAAACCTTGATTTGTCATCAGTATAAGTTTGAAAACTGACAGCGTACCATTTATTATGGCACTCTCGTGATCCTCGACAGACTTGCACTTTTGTTTTAGGGTTTCCAGATCACCAAACAGGCTCTCCAGGATGGCATTTGCGATAGGGAGCATCATGGCTGTTGTGGCGGTGTTACTGAGCCACATGGACAGGAAGGATGAGGTCAGCATCATTCCCAGAATGAGCCTGGAAAAACAATTCAGTCCACAATCTTAAACTCGGTAAACAACCCTAAGTATGAAAATAAAAATATAATTAAATGTAGTTCTGTGCAAAAGATTCAGACATTTATGTTTTATTATTATATCCCTCCCTGTTGCAGAATTTTCTGAATTAACTAGCTACCATATTTTGTGACAATGTTATTTAAACAGACGTGAAAAGGACATGTAGGGTGACTTAGGTATTTCTGGACAGCACAGAGGTTCACAACACAGGGAAATAAAATAAGTTCCAGGTATTACTTAAAATGGGATAAATACAGAATCCTCATCAGCTTTAAACTGCCTTCTGATAAAGTTATTTTCTCACCAGGCTGGTTTTACTCCAACAATACTGAGGACCTTTAGGGCTATTCTGCGATGCAGGCCCCACTCCTCAATCGATGATGCCAACACAAGGCCGCTGAGGAAGAGAAAATTGGTCTCGATGAAGTACTGAGGGCAGATTTTTTTGGCTGGAAGAATTCCCAGTGTTGGGAAGAGGCAGACTGGAAGCATGGCTGTGACAGCAAGAGGGAGAGCCTCCGTGCACCAAAACATAGCCATGAGCACCACCACGTAAAGACATTTTCCCTCCTAAAAAGATCAGTAACATGTCAATAATATTTGTGCAATAATACAAAAAAACAGCTAAAAAACAAAGCAAAGACTTAACAAGAAAAAAGAAAGCAGATTACACGCTATGTTTTCAGTAACTTGTGTATCCTTCACATTATATGTGTTTCAGACAGACAACATTATTTTTTACATCGTTAACATGAAAGCATTAACATAATAATCACTTTTTAGTTTTAGGTTTGCATTATTGACTCTTTGGCTGAATCAGATGATTCACGGAGTATGCACAGTGAAAATACTCCCAGCAAAAGCTTTATTGTGCTTAACCAAGAGTAAAAAGCATTGAGGTTGTAGTGACAGTAGAAGATGAGTGTTTTTAGCATTATTGACTAAATTTATTACTTAAAAAATCTCAGTTTATATAAGCATGTCTGTAAGTTTCTGATTAATCAAAACAAGTATAAAGATGGACCAAACCCTTTGCGAACTAGTCTGATTTTAAACATAAATCTCCTGCTTGCACCTGTGTTATGCATTTATAATAGGACAACCGTGCTTTCTGTGTGTAAGTTTTTTGGAAAACAGTGGGTGCATAACTGTGGCACAAAGAAATTCACTCACCTTCTCCGGTAGAGTAAAAAGTAAAGGCAGAAACACGAGCGGAGTGAGCACAAGGATTAGCTGTTTGTGGACGCACCACAGCTTCTTGGACAGTACAGATATTCTCATCCCTGGCTTGAAGTTGTGCTCAGTTTAGGAAACGTCCAGACTGGCTGAGAGCAACCTGTGAGGCAGCACTTTGAAGCCCGTGGCTGAGCACAGAGAAGATTAACCACACGCTTTGCTACAGGTTAACTCCTCCTGTGATGGTGTGTTAAATGGGATAGTCGACTTACTGCCAAATTTCCCAATTGAATGGACTCTTGCATGACAGGAGTGAGGTATCTTCAGGGGCAGCGATGGAAATGTCACCGCTCATACGTTCATTTTAAAAAGTACACTGGAAACTGCCGGACTGCAAAAATAATAACCGCAGTAAAGTGAGCCGTCATTTGTGAGCCGCGGTCAAGCCAGCCGCTTCTTCTCCGCCGCATAAATTTCCTTGCGCTTTTACACAAGTCTTTACGGTAGCGCCTTTTCGCTTTATATCCCGATTGAAAGCCTAGACCCGCGCACCCGTGCACGCGCGCGAACAGTCGCACGCGCACACACACAAATTACAATGGAGATTTATGTCTGTTTATGGTTTTGTCTGTGTCAAGCTCGTGTGTCTTAGTCTGTGTTTTAGTTTGGTGGCCTCTTGTCTCTTTCTTGTGTTGAGTCTTACTTCCACTGTCTTCTTATTCCCAATGTATCCCTGCTGTGTTACACAGCTGTCTCCAATTCCCCTAATCGCCATCCTATTTATACATTTTGCCAATCTCCCGGTCTGAAGTACAGTATTCTATTCAATTCTATTCTATTCTATTTATACAGCACCAAATCACAACAACAGTCACCTAAAGACACTTTATGTAAAAACACAACAATAATACAAAGAAAACCCCAACAATTTAAGTACCCCATATGTGCTAACATTTAGTGTGAGTGGGAAGGGAAAACTCCATTTGAAGAGGTAGAAACACCTGGCAGAAACAGGCTCAAGGAGAGACAGCCATCTACTGTGACTGGCTGAGGTTGATGAAAAGGAGACAGGACAACATATACACTGTGCAAGAGATACATACTAACTAATGATTAAATGCAGAGAGGTGTATAAACACAGAACGAGCAAAGAAGGAAAAAATTCATACATGATGGGAAGCCCGCAAGAGCCTAGGCTTATTGCAGCACAAATAAGGGAAGATTCAGGGTCACCTGATCCACTATAACTGTATTAATTGTCAAAACTGAGGGTTTTAATGCTAATCTCAAAAGCAGAGACGGGTGTTTGTCTTCTGAATTAATATAGAATAGAATAGAATAGAATAGAATAGAATAGAATTCAACTTTATTGTCACTGCACATTTCACAGGTACAAGGCAACGAAATGCAGTTTGCATCCATCAAGAAGTGCTTTAGCCATGATATAGATATATTACAATATATATTAGCAATAATATAGGTATGTAAGTATATTACAGAAATGGGTCTATTATGGTATGTTACAATGTACACGGTATGAAGTATGTTATGAATATGCTATAACTATAAGTATGTACAGGCTGTAGTGAGTACAAGCTATGTACAGGCTATGAACAGGATATAAATATGAAAAACTATACAGAATATGAAAAAAAAACTATACAGAAATATGAGATATACAGCTATACAGAAATGTGAACTATGCAGGTTATAAACAGTTGTAGAATTAAAAATTATCGTATTGTACAGAATGATGTAAGCTGCATCCACAGAAGAGAGGCCTGAGAGATGAAGACTGATTCCTGTTCAACCTTAAAATTCTATAGGAACCACAAGTACACCTAATATTCCAAAATTAAAATCTGGATTTCAAAGCGAGTCAGTGAAGACAAGCAAATATGCTGTCTCTTTATAGTCCCTGTTATGACTCTCTCAGCAGCACTTTTGATCCATCAATATTAAACAATTATTGATGCAGCGGATTGAGATGAAACCTGGCCCAGAGGTACAGTAGGTGTCCCAGAGAAGGAATGTGTTGAAAGTTGGACCTCAACTACTAAGGATGATTTTTAATGAATTTCTGAAATTGACATAATTGTATTGACTGTATTGAATTGAATACAAGTTTCTTGTCGTTTCTGAGTAATATTACAGTAGATCTGGATGAAACTTGGTAAAGAGGTACAGTAGGTGTCCCAGAAGAGAAATGTGTTGAAAGTTGGACCTCAAGTGTTCAGGATGATTTTTAATGAATTTCTGAAATAGACATAATTGTAGTGTATTAACTGTATTGCATTGAATACAAATTTCCTGTAATTTCTGACTAATATTACAGTAAATCTGGGTAAAACCTGGCCCAGAGGTAAAGTAGGTGTTCCAGAAGAGGATTGTGTTGAAAGCTTGGCATCAACTGTTAAGAATGATTTTTAATGAATTTTTGAATATGCAACCAGACTGTCACGATGGCTGTATTTCCATTGTTCCATTGTAATTTGTGTGCGCGCGGATCTAGGCTTTCAATCAGGATATAAAGCGAAAAGGCGCTACTGTAAAGACTTGTGTAAAAGCGCAAGGAAATTTATGTGGCCAGCCGCCTCTTATCCGCCGCATAAATTTCCTTGGCTTGACCGCGGCTCACAAATGACGGCTCACTTTCCCGCAGTCAAAAAACAACTGAATGCCTACAACAGACCACATTTTTTGTTTCACACAGCATTTGACATTTTTCTATTATTATTTTATCCCTGTAATACAAAAGTGAAATCTGAATAAACTGTGCAGTTGACATGGTGGATCACTACTGGCCTGATTTTGCGTTTTTGAAAAATAAAATGGGCGCTGTTCAGAAATAGCTCAAGTGCAACAAGGAGACCAAAGGTGAATTTGGACCCAAATGCAGGACGAAATTCAAAACCGACCTTAAATAAAGTTGTTAAAGCAGTGTAAATAAATACAAAGTCCACAACACAAACAGAAAGGTGACCTAAAATAAAACAAAACAAGAGGGAGGGCTAACAGATGCCCAACGACTGAGGGCAAGGCTATTTATACTGTTTCACACATTACCCGTTATCAGGATTTGTTTTTTTAAGTTAAAATAGGTAAGTCAAAAACAGTGAAACCAGAGCGACAGGAAGAAAAGTAGAAGCAAGAAAGGCACGAGACTACCAAATAGTGACGTGTAGGAAATGGCTCTTAGAGCCGGATCTTTGACATGAATGAGGCAAGCCGTGGTTTTTTTTTTCTTTTTCTTTCTCTCACCCTCTCTTGCACTTTTTTCCACTTCACTCCGCATGCGAGTCTTGTGCTTTGCGCTGGGAAGAGGGGGGAGGGGTGGTAGTTACTCGCAGTAGCACAGGAACCGAGCAGGAGGGAGAGAGAGAGAAAGAGAGCCAGGGACAACAACGTCACATTAGAAAGGTACAGTAATCATCCACAACTATTTTCAGTTGCAGATGATAAAGGATTCAGAAAGTTTATTCATGACAGAGAATGTGCATCTTCTTTTTGTTTTCATATTTTAATTTATATTTAATTGTGTTGTGGTTTGTAGTGTTTAATATTGTTTTATTTTAAATTTGTTTAAAAGGAAAAAGCTGAAAATTTAAATAGTTAAAAGCTAAACTGTGACTAGTTGGTTTTTGTAATATATAATTTATTTATTACATTTTATGTGGAGTGAATAAATAAAAGTATATTTACGGTGGCCCCTACAGAGACAAAACACGTACAAACTCCAAAACACGTAAAAACTCCAAAACACGTACAAAACACAACAGACGTGTTCCAGGATGCTGGGCGCAGTGTTGAGCTTTTGTTACCTAGTGGCTACACAAGCCAGCAAGTACCAACGACCGGATTTGGTGTGTGGTAGTAACAGGTAAATGAACTTTTTTTTTTAAATTATTTGAATATATATGAGTGCTTGTGTATAAATGCACAAACCATACACATATGCTTTCAATTGTGTAATTTAAGTGATCTAGGTAGCTCTGTTTTGGAAGTTCAGTTAACTCTAGGAATGTGTTTTGGAGTTTGTACGTGCTTTTTGGAATTTGTACGTGCTTTGTCTCTAGGGGCCAGCACATATATTTATACATAAACATATATAAATAAAACCACTTTTTTTTTTACATTAGTAATTTCTTTTGTGCATAATTTTATATTATTGTTAATAATAAATTAATTAAAGCAACAAAACCACCTGAAGAGCCAGTTCAGAGCCGAAAGAGCTGGCTCTTTTTAGTGATCCGAGCCGAAAGAGCCGGTGTTGTGCCAAAAAGTGATTGTCTGCCAAAAACTGATTGCTCGTATTTAAACTGCTATAAGTAACTTGCTGGGCTATAATATGTGAAACATATGTCAAATGCATCCCTTATGGATGATAGAAAGTCATCTTGAGCCACAAACAACATTCATGTAACAAGGTAGAAGCTGCAATCAGTTTTTGGCATTGACTTTTATATAACCTTTATTTATGCAGTTAAAAAATATCATTAACATTAAAAATGTCTTTTGTAAGAGTAAGCTGGCCAAGAGGACAGCAGAAATGGCAGCAATTATTACAATAGTTTTGTAAAAATATTTTAAGTGGGGATAAAGGACCGAATTGGTTATAATGTAAGTACAATGACACAGAGTTGTAAAGATACTTGAAAAACAGATATTTTTTTAATTCTATGTCTAACCCCTTTGTAAACCCTGTTCACCGAATTCTGTTTACAAACATACATAAAGATATTACACATAAAAAATACACAGAAACATTGGAAATCACTTTTTGGCAGACAATCACTTTTTGGCACAACACCGGTTCTCTAAAAAGAGCCGGAAATCCCATCACTACTACCAAAATAAAACAGGAAGTAACTTACTAAACACAAATAAAATACCAAAATCCACTTAAACTTCACACAGATGAAAGGAACAAGGCTATTGAAGAATTATTATATTATTATTATATATATTATATGAAATAAGCCCTAAGCAAAAATACAAGTATCAATAAAGAGGAGCAAAAGTTTGAGATATAAAATAATCTGAAAATCTAATTTAACAATAAGCAACCATAAAACCAAAGAGAAGACCCAATAATAAGCAAGAAGGTCAAGGACACAGGACAAGACAAGACGCCAAACTCCAGCCAAGGAAGCAGCTACAGTGTGCCTTTCCCAGCCCAACCCCGGGTAATGTGAGCTTTATTTTTCAGACGTGTACAAGTTAAAGAACAGGTTATGCTGCTGGTGAACTTAAATAACTAAATGATGTGTGTGTTCCAGCTGTGTGCCATGGCTCTTTTATACTTCAAGAGTAAAAGGATACACCTGTGCATTCTCCACTCTCCTCCTGCAAGTTTCCTCTGTGCTCCAGATGGACAGAGAGACACAAACTAGTCACACAAGACTACCTCAGAGTTGCTTGTTAAGCTTGTAAAAGTATCTAAACATGAATACACTATACCAAGAAATGTCATACTAAGAAGTCATAAAGATGGTGTGCTTTAAGGTCCTTCTATTCCACTGTAGCAATTTTCAACACTTAGTTTTCAAATACAGTACATCAAAAAAATAAAAAAAATAAAGAAATTAAACCTAACAAAGACAGAAAGACATTAAATGCATTCTTACTTCATTTTTTAGTTTTTAAATATAAAGTATTTAAATTTGCTGTTTTTCTTAGAATGTAACTTTTATTTTTTTATTTCAGGTAACTACACTACCCCTCTGTGAATCGCTACCTTATCGTAGAGCAGTTTGTGTGTCCCAGGGATCCTAGGGGCTATGTTGTCTGGGGGCTTTTGCCCCCTGGTATGGTCTCCCATGGCAAATTGGTTCTGGGTGAGGTACCAGACAAAGAGCGACTCAGAAGAGCCCTATGAGTGCAAGATCAAGGGAACAGTTCACCCGGCCCGGGATAGGGTTACCGAGGCCCTGGCCTAGAGCCAGGCCCAGGGAGGGTGCCTGAGAGCAAGTGTCTGGTGGCCGTACCAGGAGTGAAGGCCCTGGCAGACTGATCCCCGGTTACCAAGATTAGAAATTGGGACATGGAACATCACCTCTCTGGTGGGTTGAGTTAGTGCATGAGGCTAAGGGGTACCAACTAGATATAGTGAGGCTCACCTCAACGCATGGCTTGGGCTATGGAACCATTCTCCTGGAAAGGGGCTGGACTCTGTCTCAGTCTGAAGTTGCCCTTGGTGAGAGGCTTGGGTGGGTATCGTAGTATCCCCCAGCTCCCACCCTGGTTTTGACCTGTTCAACTTGCTTCCCTCAGGGGAAGTGTTCAGGTGTACAGACTCGAGAACAGTTTCTTTTCAAGTACCGTAACCACCCTGAACTCATACATGCACTGATAACACAGTTCCACCCCCCATTCCAAGGACTTCCCTCTATAAACCACCACTGTGCAATACTTAATTTTACCTGCAATAACCCACACTGTAAATACATAACACTATTTTATTTACTTGTTTATTTAATGTTTTTTTCTAACTACTGTTCATATGTATATAGTGCTGAAACTGTGCACCTCACCTCCCTTTCTCCTCCCACATGTTTGCACTGAGTAGGAGATGCTCTGTAACTCATTGTACGTCTGTATTGTGACTATAAAGGCATTCTATTCTATTCTATTCTATTCTCTAAATCCATAAAACATATGTAAAAAGAAAAACATCAAACATTATTTGCAAAGTGCAGAAAAGCTTTTTATTCTCAGAAACTGTTGACAGTAATTTCAAAGAAGACTTGAAAAAGATCAAATAAAACTTATTTTGCTGCTATGTATTTGCTGCAAAAATCATCCACTTGTGTTGTATTTAGTGTTTACTGTGTCAGCATCCATGGGTAAGTTTGTTTTCCCTAGAACTTTGTGACTACTTCATGATGCTGCCACACAAAGAATACCATTAGAGTATAAATATGAGGAAACATAAAGGACATAACCCTTTCTTCCATTGCCTGAGAGATTTGTGGTTTTAAACTAAGTAAACACCTTTTGAAGGTCGTCTGAGTCCTCTATGCATTAACCCTATTATAAAAATGAGAGGTTTTAAAGGTCAAAATGGGCTGAAATGTGCAGAAGTTGTCAAAGGTTGCCGGCTTTTAAAGGGTAGAAGACAGAAACATTGTTAACCGTTTCCTTCTTCGCCCTGCAGACTCTTGAAATGTTTTCTAACCACTACATGTGATGACAACATAAAAATAGAAATCATTTTATTCCATTAAGACACAAAACTTAAAACCCACCTACTTGTGCCTGCATTCACATAATTCCCTAATTAGCTCTCCACATTTATAACACTGGTTCACTGTTTGCTCTCTGGCTGGCCTTCCCTAGCTTCTTGTGCCCCGTGTGTGAATTTCTGTTTTATTTACTCACCTGTTGGAATTTGTATCTTTGGTTTTTCCATTGGCCATCAAAGGCTTGCCTTTTTGTTTGTGTATTTAACTGGCTTCAGTGTCCTACATTTGAACCCTCTTTCCAGTGCTATTTTTTGTGAGTCAGCATGTGCTGTTGGGGTCTGTTTTAGAAGATTCATTGAAGTTTATTTTTTTTAAGTTACTTTCTTGACTAAGCACCCAACTGGTTGACTAAAGTAATTTCATTATCATTGCTTTGTAAAATGTTCTGCTCCGTTTAACCTAATTTGGAGCTGGAAAAATGTACTTACTTATATACTGAACACCCTGTTCAGTATATAACTTTTGTTAATGGTAGTGTAATGGTAGCATTGCACTAGTGGCCCCTGACTCTATTTTCATGTTGAATGCTCTTCAGGTGCATTAAACACAGCACATATGCACAATTTGAAAGTGCATCCAAACATTTTGTAATCATAGGCCATTATGCCATTGTATTATTAGACCACATCATACATTATTTAAAAGCTCGGTCCTCTCTGGCACAGCTGGTTGCCGGCAGAGCCCGCAGGCACGCCACTGCAACCCCCTCTGGCCTCTGCTCCGTAGCTGCGGGGTGACCTCTCTCTTGGGGCTCTACTCAGCTCTTCCCAGGAGGGTGGCACGGTTCCCCCCCCCCCCCCCCCCCCCCCCCCCCTTTGGTGGGTTAGGGTTAGGTGGTCCTCCTCGGGTCCTTGTACTCTGGGGCCTCTGGATATCTGGGGCCTGGATCTCCTCCATACCTGCTTCATACCCTGGTGGACGGGGCTGTGGCTCCCCACACTCCCTAGCAGATCGTTACATGGAGAAACCTTTGGAATACAAGCGTGCTGATCCACACAGGTATGCACACAGGTGTACACACGGGTGTTCACAGACGCGGACTACACCTTTCTTGGCTGCTGCCTCAAAGCACATTGTGCGCTGTCTATCTTGCGTGCTGCACAATATCGTTTATTATTTAGTATCTACTGATATCTACTGCTAGCTAGTTTATTGTGATGGTGCCGTTTTTTTTATTATGTTGCTCTTTGTTGTTTGCTTTCTCTTCTGTTTTTTTTCTCCATACAGGTGACCCAGGTGTTTTTTTTTTCTTTCTTCCCCCCCTTCTCACCGTCTCTTCTCCCCTTTGGTTTTCTTTCTCTCCCTCTCTTTCTTTCATTCTTTCTCCCTGTCCTATCCCCCAGTCATGTCTGTCCCGTTTGTAGCAACTGAAAATAAAATAAATTCACAATTGTAATAAAGGTCAATCAAATGGACCAATATGGCAAGGCCATGATGATCCACTTAGTAAAATAAATCCGCTTGGCATCTTTCTTGTCCTTAAGACAACAATTCTGATGGCTAAAGATCCAAACGGGACACAAAAAAAAAGTCAGCTGATGTGCCGGTTTGCCAGACTGTGATGTTTTCTGAGGATTTGCCAGTAGATGGTGGCCTCTGCACATTATTTTCCACACTGTACATGCTGCTCCCAGTGAGACACCTCACCTCTTGTAAAATCTCTAATCCGTATTTACAAACACAATGACGTGTATCCTGTGTCTGACTTTGTAAAGCAGGAGGAGAACTCAGAGGTAGGTATTTACTCCACTCTACCGAGTGAACCATTTATTCTAGCTGCTAGAATCCTGCACCAACAATAGTCCAAGTCTGTGCAGACTGTAGAGCACAAGCTTATGCTACACTTTCACTTCTTAAACAGGAATTAAAGGTGGTACACACAGGAAGAGCTCGGTGTTGTGAAATGCCAGTAAATCTGTTTAGTTCCTCTTAACACAGAAGTCTCATTTCTGTTTTTGTAAAAATATATATTTTGTGCTACTGATCCAGAAAATGGATGAGTTAATCATAATGATACAGGCAGACATGATGGGTATTGATCTTCAGCAAGAAAGCAGTTAAGCATGTTTTTAAAATGTGAATCTGTAGTGGAGCAGTAGAGCTTTTTATCAGAGTTTATGATAAAAATAATGTAAGGAGAAAGCATTCAGTCTGTGTCTAAGTTTAAAATATTTATTATCTGCAACTTAAACTGCAGTCATAACACCGAAAAGAAGCTGCTCTGTGGGGGTGAAAATGAATGCTATTAATTTTGAAATTTTAATTTTGAAAACTTTAAAGTAAGGAAATTTCTATTTGGCTGATTTATTTCTTTGATGTAATAATGTTTCTTGGCAATAAATATTACATGTTGGAAATCCTGTTTATTTCCCCCCTTAACCAATTCCATGTTCGTAAGGAAAGTACATTTGTGGCTTGAGCAGCAGAGTTGAGTATGTGGGTTAAACCATGAAAAACTTGACAAATGTTTTCTGCCAATGCCAAACTGGTTATTCTGCTATTGACTCTTGTTTTGACCCCCTGGTACCTGAGGTGCTGACAGCCAAGTGCCTGATTAGCAGCACCCATGAGCATGGACCTGCTACGGTGGTCAATTGGTGTCTTCACCTAGCAGCCCACATTTGACTGATCTGGATAGGGTCAATGCCATAGGGCAACTTCACCACCCTGTCAAGATTTGGAAACTGTAGGCTGTCCTGCAGATTTTCAGTCAAAGTTTGTAGGATGATATGGCTGGCAGCTCTCTACCCAGACAGTCTGGAATAGACTGAAGACAGCTAATCTCTGGTCTCATAGGTCTCATTCCAGTAGACCTGCCACGACTGCCCTTCACAGCCAGGCCTGTTTTCCACGTTATGACTGGAGGCAATCTCTTTGTAGAGCAATATCGAGATGGAATTCTGCAACCAGAGGAAATTCCATATCGCCACAGTCTAGGAACAAGCTCTGTCCTCCAAGATGACAACGCTCACCCCCACAGGGTGGGGTTTATCAGAGACTACCTCTGGAATTTGGGAGTCCATGTAATGGCTTACCTGCAGTTCTGACCTGAACCCCACTGAACACTTGTGGGATTTGCTTGGATGTGCTGTTCTTGCCAGACTGACCAATGAAACCACGCTGGCTGAGTTGAGACAAATACTGGCACAGTCAGCAATCACTTGCAAGTTTCTCATTTTATTGAATAATGAGCAAAAGAAAAGACACACATGGACTGCTGTTTCTGAAAAGACATAAAGTGTGATTTAAGTAACTCAAAATAATACATGAACTCAGCAGTATAAGGTGCAGTCCTTTTATAACGGGTGACAGGTGAATGCAATTAAGGGCAAGCACCACACCCAATCAAAGGTGAGGAAAAGAAACAAGGTGCATCTGGTGAAGTGAGTGTGCTGAAAGGTGAGCCTTTACAACAGGGGTGTCGAACTCCAGGCCTCGAGGGCCCGTGTCCTGCAGGTTTTAGATCTCACCCTGGGTCAACACACCTGAATCAAATGATTAGTTAATTACCAGACCTCTGTAGAACTTCAAGACATATTAAGGAGGTAATTTAACCATTTAAATCAAAGACACATCTAAAACCTGCAGGGCACCGGCCCTCGAGGCCTGGAGTTCGACGCCTGTGCTTTACAACAAGGCTGTTGTGGCTGTGTATGGCTTTCCACATGCTACATGCTTTCATTAAATTAATACATTGTGAAATTATGATATATCTTGTTTCTTCAGACTTCAGTCATGTCAATAAATGACACCAAACAAGAGTTAATTACAGCATAACCTGTTTGGCATTGGCAGAAAAGATCTGGGAAGCTTTTCATGGGTGCAGCCCACATACTCAACTCAACCTACTTGATGGGAAATAAACAAGCTTTCCAAAAGTATAAGATTTTTTGCCAAGAAGCATTGTTACAACAAAGAACAAGTTTCCTTACCTTTTGTGCTAAGTTTAGTTATAGGTGTTACTTCCTCATAAAAGAGCACCAGCTTGTTTTCTGGTCTTTCTCTCTCTTCAAACAAAACTGTATAATGATCGATCAATATGCACAAAACTCCACTCAGGGGAAGGTTGTAGCATTGTGTTAACACACACCTGAATGCTCCAGACCAGAAAACTGCCAAATGTTTTGCATTTATAAAGGTGGTTACACCTACTGATGATCAGTTAATCATGTGAATGTGATTAGCACCCCTCAATGTTACTTGGCCTCTTAATTCCTATGGAAGCAGTAAGGGTGTGTTTAACTTTTTATAAACAAGACTTAAAAAATAGAGAAAATGGTTTCCTCTTGTACGTTACTGAAACTGAAACTATAAAACTACTGACTATAGCAGTAGTTTTATATGTCCAGCTAATTTTATGTATAGTGCCACATTTTCAGGAGGAATTGAACAACGGAGGTCTGTTCTCTCGCTATTTCATGACAAACTAAGAGAAACTGGAACATCAGGAGTTGATTCCAAGTGTTAAACATGCATTTGGAACTCTAACATTGACGTCCTAAAAGATGTTGATGCAAGTGAAAGACGCCATGATTAGGTTGAAAAGCAGAAAAAAACTATTAGATAATTTGTCAGGAGTGGCCAAATCAACAGTCTGGTACATACTTAAAAAGAATGAATGCAATTGCAAGCTCAGCAACCACAAAAGCCCCAAGACCACTGTGCATGCTGACAGAGTTATTTCCATGGTTAAGAAAAACAAATCTAATGAAGTCAAGAACTCTCCAGTTTTATCATCATCAAAGTTTAAAATCAAGAGACATCTTCGTGCAGAGGGTTTAGAACAAGGAACAAACCACTGGTCACACACAAGAACAGGAAGGCTAAATCACACTTCACCACAAAGCATCTAAAAGAACCTCAAGAGTTCTAGGAAAAAAACATTTGGTCAGATGTAACCAAGATTAACTTGTAGCAGAAGGACAGGAAGAAATCAGTATGAAGAAGGAGAGAAACAGCACCCCAAGCCAAACAACATTATTGAACACAGAGGAGGCAGTGTCATAGTGTGGGCATGTAAGGCTACCAGAAGTACTGTGTCACTAGTGTTTATTGAGGATAGATTGTTGATGGAAGCAGCAAGTGGAATTCTGAAGTGCACAGGGCTTTGCTCAGATCATCAGAGAGTGCTTCACAGTGCAAATCGATAATGATTCAAAGCATACTGCAAAAGCAACCCTAGAAGTCTGTAGGTCTTAGATTTCAGGCAGGCTGCAAAGGTTTTCATCTGAAGATGAAAAACATATACTAGTTTAGAATATACTAGGCTAGAAATACTTCTGAGCTTTTGTAAAATAAAGGACTATGCATAAAAATGATTATACTTCTTAAAGAGTTGATACAATACTTTTGCTTTCTGTGGACGTTTGATTTCTGAAACTAATTGTGGTGGACGAAAAGAACTAGGACACAGGAAACAAAACGAATCGTGTACCTTTGCCTGTTAACGTTGACCTCCTTGTTACCAATAAAAAGACGAGGCGTGTTTTTAAACCTGTAACGCCCGAAACATGAAATAACTGCCAGAAAATACGAATTTGTTAAAACCGGAGTGTTTATTATTTATTACATTTGAAAATTTACATTCATTATGTAGAGGTCTCAAAAACTGTGTTACAATTTACATGTAAAAAAAATAATACATGAGTCTTACAAAACTCATTTAGAAATAGAATAAATTAAAAAGAAAAAAATTCCCCGCTCACGTGGAAGGCTGTGTGTAGAGGGTCTGTATTGTTGGTTCAGTTATGCCACTTATTATATCGTTGCCTTGAAGATCTGAGACGAATAACCTGGATTTTCAAAGAAACACACACAAAAAATATATATATGTACGTACAAGATACATTGAGGGAATTATGCTGGAAACAAGACTGTCAGCTTTGATTGTAGGAAGAAATACCATCAGAGTTAAACAGGAAATGCAGTGCAGAGAAAGAGGGTGTTTGCCTACATTTTCTCAACAACATGAACCACATCAACCAAACTGTTGCATGGGTGCACATTATTAACTGGAGGAAGGCAGTGACATTTTTGACTAACAGGAAATGGGGTTTTCACACTAACTGGGTTATTTACATAGTATTTAGAATATTAGAGGTAATGTCAACAGTGACGTTAAGCCATTACTCTAATTATCTCTGTAATGTCTGTCCTCTACTAAAAGATATGCTCCTGGACTTCTTCATTAGTTAGTTTGATTTTTGTACTAAATGAAATTAGGCATTATTAGTTTCTTCTTCACTCACCTCTTTTCACTCTCATGTTTATACACCACTCCACATTTAATCATTAGTCATTATCAAACTTCCCTGGCTTTGTGAGCCTGGTTTTGTGGTTTTGTGGTTTCTTCCTGTTAAAGGGGAATTTTTCCTTCTGATTCTCATGAAGTACTTGCTCTTTACCTTGCAATAAAGTTGCAAGGTAAAGACCATTTTTATTTGGCCCGGCTGCAGCTCACAAGCTGCCAGCCGCACATGCAACACACCACAATACCCAACAACCCCTTCTTCCCTGTGTTTTTAACACGGCGGGCGTGATCATACCATACACAGTCGTTTCTTCTGTTGCGGTGTTTACATTGTTGTGTTCACGTAATCACAAACATAAATATATTCTTGAAAATGTCTGTTTAGGCTCTCTTGACTTGTATACAAATTCTTTATTTTTACTTCTACAAAGTCTGGGAAATATACTCTAAATCTGTATACTACCATGCTTTTAAATCAAACAGTCAAGATTGAAGTGGCGCCTTCTATGTTAAATTCAAGGGGTTTAACAAAAGCATTGTATTAACTGATTAGGGATTAATTATTTTTATAGATAATCTCCCATTTTCAGAGGCTCAAAATTAATTGCACAACTGGCACAAGTTTCATGTACAGGTGAGCTCTGTTCCCCTGATATTTCATTGCAAAATGAAGCAGACCTATCATCTAAAGCAGATTTAAAGTGTTGAATTTATGTTTATAGAGTTTTTCACTGTAATTTAAAATCTGAGTTCCAAAGAGATGTCAGAGCAGGGAGGCCATCATTAGGCCTCTGAATAAATTAAAATAAAAAAGACAGCAAAAAAAGTAAGAAAAGGACAAAACGGAAAAATCTGGTACATTCTTAAGAAGAATGACAATGAAGACAACTAAAGTAAAAAATCGCAGAATCGTTTTCTAGGTAAGATGAGCAACTTCACATGAACTAAGTGAATAACACTCTTGAGAATGTAGGCGTATTATTGTTAAAGTCTACAGCTGCCAGTGGAGCCAGGGTGTTTATTGATGATGTAACTGGTAAGTGTACGTAGCTACACTCTCCCCTCAGAATCAGCCAAATGCTGCAAAACTGATTCACTGTGGTCCACAGTGCAAATGGATTAAAACCCAACATATACAAAAAAATACCCCCAAGAGTTTTTTAATTTGAAATTGGATATTACTCAAGAGCCGAGTCAGTCACCTGATTAAATACACCTGTCATTTAATACAAAACCAAACCCCAAAAGACTCGCAGAGAGCAGCAACTGAAGGCGGCTTGAGTAAAGGCCACGCAGAGCATTTAATGCAGATGATGGCGAGTGGAAAGACAAGGATTTAGTGATGTGGCTTCTATACTTCTGTCAGTCGTTGACTACAAAAAATTGTTCATCCAATAATTAGAGGAATTCCTTATATTTGACATTGTTATTTTGCATCATGATTTGTGAGCCTCTGGAAATGGGGTATTAGGAAACAGCTAAACCCTTTGAATTGAACCTGAAAGCCTTCACTTTAACCACATCTTGAACTTTTCTAGGGCTGGTAAATAAAAGTAAGGACACTTAAAAACATATCTGAGTTTCAAAGTTAAAAAGTTGAATTTCTTCTTTACTTGTCTCTGTGTTTTTTCCACACAGTTCTAGTTTCAGCCTTATCTGTTTTTACCTACATATGTTTCCACCAGATGTGTTTCTAGGTCCCTAAAACCACAACGTTTTCAGACAGAATGCGTGAATGTTTCTTGATAAAAACTGATAAGACATAGATGTTTTAATTGTTTTGCTCCCTCAGCTCAGGCTACACATCCTACTTTAAATATCAGTTTACATGGAAGAAATTTTAGCTTCACCGCTGATTCTGTTTTGAAACCAGAAAAGACCGTGATGTTTGATTTTTGCAAGTGCGTTGAAAATCAAGTCTTATCCCTTTTCTATCTGTTTTGATTAAACTTAGCTAACTTAACCAATAGTTCCTTTCTAAACTGTCTATGATGATTTTTTGAAAGGCAACAATTTATGGTAGCAATCATGAGCCTGTAAATTACAGTTGGAGTCCTGTGTAATTCTCTGTTTGCTTTCGTTTCAATTTGTTTACTTTACATTTGGAAACTGTCTTCTCAATAAAAAAGACAGTACTAGTCATTCTGGTAGGCACTGCAAGACCAAAATGTGGTCAATTTTAGGGGCAAGGGGTCAGGTTGCTGACTGTGACCTAGGAAATGGGGGGAAATTAATAACTTTATTTTTATTATTTATGAAGGAGCAGGGATGTATGCACCAACAAAACACTGTTTGTTTGTTTTTTAAACTACCAACAACGGTTGTTCTTTTCCCCAAAAATCAAAAGCCACATTACTGGAAACACTGAGGAAAATTCCCCAAATGAACAATGTGAAACGGTTTAATGTGTCATTAAGAGGTCATGAACAAATGTTTTTGGTTCAGCTGTTACTTAGAAGACTTAGCAACTGTCAAATTATTAAGTGGCTGTGACTTTAGAAGTCATCTTTGAATCTATTTACCCCATGGTGTCTGTGATCAGGCGCTAGTGAAATAGGCTTAGAACTATTTAAGTATCTGAAGTGCTGCATGTACCAAAATATCCCCTAAATGTTTTGATTAATTTCTCCTCTGTGTGCAGAAAAATAAAAGACTATATTTACCCAGATGACGATTAGAGACAGAACTATTTTGGCCAGGGCCACTGCTGCATAGCCAGCTATGCTCCACGTGACCGGCAGGTCCACGAGTTGTGTTGGGCATGGCGGACTGGTCGGAGTTGTCATTGTTGTGTTCAAATAATTCAGTGTTGTCAGTGGAGCTGTGGGCACGCACTCTGTATTTAGACGACATAAAATAAAAAATCACTATAGCACAAAGTGAGGTTATTTACATATCAGTTTGAATTGATTTCAAATTACTTCCTGAAAAACTGTGATATCAGTTATGCAGAATTTCTGCATTTGGGTTACAAATGTGGTTTAATTAAACATTTTCCCATTAGAAATTTGTTTGCTTGAATTAATAAAAGAGCCTGGATGGAAAATATGCTCTTTAAATGTCACAGTGGAAATGGAAAAAATGTGATTTCTGGAAATGCTTTTCGTGCCTTTTGATGTGGCATCATGACAGTTTGCAGAGGTAAGGCGGGGGTTAAATTATGTAAGACTGTTAGATAGATTTAACTTCCTGATACTTGTGTGAGAATTATATGATGCACTGGCTTTGATGCCACTTACACTTACAGGTCTGCTCAGTGGTGTTTTATACTTTGTTAAGCAATGATGGCTTTATTGTGTTATAAAATCATTGTCCCATATGAGGACATATTTGTATATATATTTTACAGTATATTTAGGTTTATCATATACAGTTTCATTAACACCTCACTGTACATTTATCAATAAATAAATTTAAATTAGCAAACATTTGTTCAATATTCACATTTCCTGATAAACCTTTAACATTCTGTATATCCTACAGAGCTTTAATTGCCCTGTACGAAGACGATGCTTTGCCATAATAAACTCGTTAATCATAAAGTCTGACTCTGTCTCTCAGGATCAACAAATATGTCAATACATTGTCTAGGCTCATATGTAGCTCAGTTCCAGTGCGCTACCTGAGGTAGCGAAAACTCATATTTCTGCCAGCGATATTTAATTGAAAGCTTACCATTAACGATCAGGCTGACTTTGTGATTCCGGTTTTGACCCCCTACATTTGCGCTGATGGTACACTCGTAATCGCCTGAATCGGCAGGTGAAACCTTACGCAGAAGTAGATTCTGCTTCTCCCCAAATGTGACCTCACGAGAAAAGTTGTAGTACACTGGATCCTCACCATTACTCCTCCTGATAATGCCATGTTTATTCCCATTGTTTACCTGTTAAATAACAAACACAAGCAGTTTTGATGTTTACAAAATTTGCATCTACAAAATACAATCTACACTTTTAAGCCTGAAGTAAATGACTAACCTTGTACCATGTCACAGAGAGGAAACTGCTGTCCTTTTCAGAAAGTGGACACTCAAGTGAGACATCTTCATTGCAGCTTCTATCGATTTTACTCTGGCTCGCATAATGCAACAGCAACAGCTGAGATAAACAAACCACGGCGTTCAGAGAGAAGAGAGCTACAGTTTGAATATTTGGAAGCACCTGCAAAAAGTTTTGATGATGCTCTAAAATTCAGATTTAACTCACCTTGATGACCAATGTCAGCCTGCACATCTTTTACAAGTCAGTCAACACTTAAGTTCACTGTAACAAGTGTTTCTCATTTTCCTTGAAAGTGAGTCATAGTTTACCAGTTTCCTGTAAAAGGGGCTTTTTAAGCCGAGCATGTTGATGGGAGGTATTTACTGAGTGGAAAAGCATGCCCCCATGTGGTGCAGTGTGTGTGTGTACCACAGTCTTTGCTGCCTTCCTGATTTCTTATTTTTTGCACATTTGTCACACTAACATGTTTTAGATCATAAAACAAAATTAATATCAGACAGAGATAACCTCAGTAAATACAGTTCATTTATTGAAGAAAAGAGGCTGTCCAAAAATTTTGCCCTTTATGAAAAAGCACACATGGTTTTTTCCACTCTCGTTAAATCGTAGATTAACTGTTTTTTAGAAAAGCTGAGTTCAGTTTCAGTAGCCATGTCCAGGTATGATTAATGAGAGAACTTCTGACTCAAGGAAAAGGAAAAAGCTGCACATCACGCCACCATCTGAAGAAACTCAAGAACATATATGAAACAAAGTCATTGATGTCTATCAGTCTCAATGCCACTTATAAGGCTTTGAGACTTCAGTGAACCATGCAGAGAGCCATGACTAATAGATGGAGAAAACTTTGATAAGTGGTAAGCCTTCCTATGAGTGGCCAGAACTAAAGAACTGATTGAAGCCTGAATTCTGCTCTCTACCAGGAAAAACGTGTCCAGCTGACTGTTTGCACCCTGAAACTCACGCACACCTGGATCATGCAGTAGGACAATGATCCAACACACACCAGCACAAAAATAATAATAAATGAATAAATAAAATGAAGGTTCTGAAGTGGCCCAAGTCTGGACTTAAAACCTATTAAGTTGTTTTGGCATAACCTTAAACAGGCCGTTCATGCTCAAAAACCTCCCAGGTGGATAATTTAAAGCAATTCTTTAAAGTGTGGGTCAAAATGTCTCCACAGTGATGTGAAAGACTCATTGCCAATTATCACAAAAGCTTGATTGGAGTTCTCTGCTGCCAAGAGTGGCACAACCAGCTAGGGGGCAATTACTTTTTCAGATAGGGCCAGGCCAGTTCAAAACCTGCATTTTGTACTTAATTGTTTTATCTCTGTGTAACATTAAAATGTGTTTGACTGATTTTATGGTCACTGAAAGCGACTGCATTTATGAAGGCAGAGTCCAAAGCATGTCCTGCAAGGTGAATGGAGCCAAGCACATTCACACTCGGTATCGCTGTCTGTTAAAGTCCAGACAATGATAATGCTGCCTCACTTAATAGTCAAAGATAAAAAGTCCTGAAAGTCTAAGATAAAAAGTGCAGCAGACACAAGTGGATGATATGTTAAAATACCATACAAAGGGTTAAGTCATCCAATTTTGGTTTTCACCATCTGAATGGAGTTTAAAGAGATCATCTGAGATAAAAATGAATTTTTAAAAATAGCAGCAGCACCACCTCCTCGGCCAGAAATCTGAACAGTACCGAAAAAAGAGCAGCGTCGGGGACAAGGTTGTAAAAATTGTGAGACTTTGTTCTCACGCTGTCCTGCGTCAGAGATAAATATAAAGTCCAGCTTCTCATGTCAGATCAAGTCATTTTAGAATAAAATACATTTTTGATGATGCAATTTTTAAGAAAATACCAGGTGTATAATTTGAGGCAATGTGGGGCATTTTTATGTCAAGTTTAGCAGATTTATTGATCTCCCCCTACCACCACTTCCCCTGCCAGTGGCGGACTCCCTCAGACATCGGTGCGTTGGTGGTTCTTTGTGTCCGGGGATGGGCGTCCAGGTACACACCGGCTCACTCCTTGGCGGCCGCATATCGGGGCCTGGAGCCTGGGGCTCGCTTGGGCCACTTCGGAGGTGGGGTGCCCCCGGCCTCTCGGCCGGGGGCCGAGAGCTGAGGAGAGCCCTCATCTGGGACTCTCCTCAGCTCTCTCTGGGACAGTGGCGCGGCTGCCCCTCTGTTAGTCTTCCTTGGTCTCTTGTGTTCTGGGGGCCTCTGGATGTCTGGAGTTTTGATCTCTTCCATACCTGCTTCATGCCCTGGAGGATGGGGTTGTGCCCCCCCCCCCCCCCACACACACACACACACACACACCCTCTAGCAGATCATTACATGAAGGAACCTTTTAAAAAAAACAAGCGCGTCCATGCTCACAGGTGTACACACGGGTGATCACACCCACAAACTACACCCTTTTTGGCTCCTACCTCAAAGCACACTGTGTTCTGTTGATCTTATGTGCTGCACAATAATGTTTAATATTTAGTATTTACTGTCATATTCCCATATATCATTGTGATGTTGTTTATTCTATTACTCTTGTTCTCGTCTGCTTGTTTTCTTTTTTCTTTCTCAGCATGTGATCCAGGTGATTGATATATGCATTTTTTTTTCTTTTCTTTTTTTTCTGCTCATTCTGTTGGTTTTTGGTTTTTGCCCTTCTCCCCCGTCCCTCTTCTCAGCTGTTTCTCTTTCCCTCTTTCTTTCTCCCCTTCTTTCCCCCAGTCAAGTCTGTCCCGTATTCAACAAGTGAAAATAAAATAAACAATAAAAGGTGAATCAAATGGACCATTATGGCAAGGCTGGGATGGTCAAGTTGGTAAAGTAAATCCGTTGGGCATCTTTCTTTGCCTTTAGACAATAATTCTGATGGCAAAAGAGCCAAATGGGACAGGCAAAAAAACAAAACAAAACAAAACAAAAAGATTTATTGATCTCTATTTATCTAGTAGACGTAAAACGACAGGAGTTGCTCCAAAGTGTTTTCTAGTTAAGCCAGATGTGTTCATCCATGTCTCAGAAAACTGACATGAAAAATATTAGGTCCAGGTCGGAAAAATTAGGACAATGCAGGAGTGCATAAAAACAAGCACTCTATATGAAGGTACCAGATGGCAATAATTCTGGCTGGAAAAAGATGTTCAGTCATAAAGCAGTGGTAAAATGTCTGATTTGACTACTGTTAACACTTTCCTGTTGAGTTTATGAGTTGTCAAACACAAGTAATTAGCCAAAGACTTTATTCATTTTGTTTTGTTTCATTTTAGTAAGAAATCTAGCTGCTGCAGGCCAGGTGTCTCCCCTGCTGGTTGTTTAAAAAAAGAGAGATTTAGGGTACTCCTGCTCGGCTTCATGTTTCAGACGCAGAAGCCATGATAATCTTTTATACTTTCCATGATTCACACTTTGCTGCAGCTAACTACCATGTAAGACCCTTTCTTGTTTCCTTTCACTGTTTGTCTTTAAACACTTTGAAACGCGGACACAAGGATTTGTGGTTGACCAGCTTTCCCACCTGAAAACACAGCAAACAATAATACAATAAGACAAAGGAAACCAATTTATGAGCATTATATGTGTAATTACAACATTCACAGTACAAAACATAAAAAGGTTTGGTGCATAACTTGTTGGACAAAGGGACAGTTTTTGTCAATTTGCCTTTAGACACCACTAAAGGTGATCTTAAATCAGCTTTGATTCATAAAGTTTTTATTTTAAAAAATGTATTAAAGCATTAAAGTATTAGAATTAAGGTAAGTAAAAAAGGCTGTCACATGAAAAAAATGAGATAAACCTGTCAGAGAGACAGAGAGCAAGAACTAGGACTACTAGGAGTAGCCAAAATAAATGAATGGGCCGGTCAGCTCAGCAACCCCAAAAAACCTGAAAGACCACAGAATCAAGAGACGCCTTCATGAATGGAATTACTGAGTATTTACGATGAGGTCCAAACCAGTTGTTAAACTCAAGAACTGGAAGGCCAAATTACAGAAGAGTCTGCACAGTTCAGAAATAAAACGAAACAACAACAAAAACTTTGGACAAATGAAAAAAAAGAGAATCTTTATCAGAATGATGGAGATAAAAAAGTACAGTATGAAGAAGAAGAAAAAAAGCTCATGATCTGAAACATGCCACATATAGGCAATGTTATGGCATAGGCATATAAGGCTGCCAGTAGAACCAGGTCACTAGTGTTTTACTGGTGATGCAACTGCTGATAGGAGTAGCAGAATGAATTCACAGGGCTGTACTGCTCAGATCCAGCCAAATGCTACAAAACTGACCAGACAGCTCTGCACAATGCAAATGGGGAAAGACCTAAAGTATACTCCAAAAACAACCCAGGAATCAAGGTAACATATCTCAACCCAACTGAGCATGCTTTTTAGTTATTAAATACAGATTAAATCCACAAAGAACTACAAACAAGCAGCAGCTGAAGGTTACTGCAGTAAAAGCTGAGCAGAGCATCTCAACGAACAGAGCATTTTATCATGTCAGTGGTTCTAGACTTCAGACTTCTGACTGCAGCGTTCAAAACAATGCTCATATGTAAAATGTTGTCTGTCCAGTTAACCTTGAGCCTCTGAAAATGGGGGAACTATATATAAAAATGGGTGTGATACTTAAACAGGTAATGCAAGATTTTTTATATAAAATGTTTTAATGTTGAAAATCTGCACTTCAATCACATATTGGTTGTTCGCTTTAAAATCCACTGTGGTGGTGCACAGAGGCAAAATTACAAAAATTGTCTTTGTCTAACAATTGTGGCCGTAACTGTAAAAGATGTGTGCAGGACCTAATGTCTTGTTGGTCAGTACAGCTGCACCTTGAGAAAAATGTATCACTGACCAGAGGGAAGAATGCAAAACATGTTAGATATGAAACAGATCTTAAGTCTGTCAGTAAGATCTTTCTCCCACAGACAGATTGTCTCACATTAATCACACACACACACACACACACTCTTATGAGTCTGGCTCATCCTGTTGTTTTTAACACAGGGAACTCCCCATTGTCTTCCTTGAAGCATATTATTTGTACGCGTCGCTCTTGTTGACAAAGGAGGTCGATATATGGTTATTAATAGCAGGCTCGCTTTATGGAAAAGGGAAGCGTGAGGTCTTTGGATTCCACCATCTGCATTAAACAATACCTCATTCAGCAGCAGCTGGCAAAGGGACATAGACATTTACTGATGTTAAGGCAGAACATTGGTGGAAATGAGGATTTTCTCTTTTTTTTCTTTCTTTTTTTTTGGCCACTTCCTATTGGACACCATTAAGTGCAGCTGCGAGCGGTTTCAGATCTGTGACAGGGAATAATCCCAGCATGAGAAATAAATAGCTTATACAAAAACATGCTACTCCACATTTCTTAAATATCTCTGCGCTGCAGATGTGCTGATATTCCTGTGCTGGATTAAGAAAAGCGTCATAACCAAGCTCAAGGGAGTCTTAAAGTTCATGCAAACTATGTGTTATAAGGAAATAGTGCAGTCATAAAAGTCAGTGACAAAAACTTGTAAGATTCATCGAAGTTGTGATTCTCTGAAGGTTTAATTGCTGGTGTAAATGTGAGTGAGTGAATGTATGGTGTGTGTGTGTGTGTCTGATTCTGCCTCTTAGTCCTGTTGTTAAAGGGTGTTGCACGCCACAGTAAATCCCAGAGGTTGTTAGCACGCCCAGCTGCTTGTGCAGGTCTCCATGTTTCTGTCAGCGAGGTTGTTCACTGCAAACTCTTTCGCCTCTGATTGAGGAAATCCTCTGACTGTTTGCTCTGTTTGCTGAAATGAAACATCCCAATGGTTCCGCCATCTCTCCCACAGGCCCTGTACACAGAGACTTTCCCATGAAGACCATGCATGTTTACTAGGGTTTGACAGATATATAGCTCTTTGATGGGCCATAACAGTACCGGTGATCCTGTGCTAGCAGGGGGTCACGTTATAGACTGATCTAATACCCTGTTTTAATTTATTCCATGATAACATTGTTCCTGAAACAGTAATTAAGAAAGAGAAAGACACTTAAAACCAATCATATTATTCTTAGTTCAATTCATTTTATTGTCCAACAGGAGGGAAAACACTGAAACATAAACACAATAAAACACAGCAGGACAACCGAATACATATTACAAAACAAGGTTTATATGTAAAAACAACAAAAATTATTAAATACATTGTATTTTGAAAACTTGCACCTAAAAAACAGCCATTAATTTATGCAGTTATGAGGTTATTTAGTGATTTTAAATGGTCTGCCTCACTGTTTTAGCCATGTGACAGGCTGGCAAATTGTCCAGGGTGTACTCTGCCTCTTGCCTTATGGTTGTCTCTAGCATGAAAATATGCAACAAATATTTCACAATTCTAGGTCCTAAAATCAAGAAAATAATCATTATATTAATTCTACATGAATTGTGTTTTAAACACAGTTTTTAGAACCAAATGTGACTGCTTCATTGTCTTTTATGACTGTAATTTTGACCACAATTTATGAAATTAGCCCTATGTTGTGCTCAGTAGGACTTGAAACTAGCAAATGAGACCATAAACTCATCAGAAAGGTATTCACTGAGGTCAAAGATGAAGAGAGCTAAAGGTCCATTTTCCTGTAGATGTCTGTACAGTTACATTATTTCCAGTTATTGCCCCCCCCGCTTGACATTAGTAAGAATGAAGTTCCTACAGCCATTCTAGTGTAGCTCAGGTTGTCTGCTCCAAAGTGATTAACAGAGGTAAAATTTGAAACTAAAAACTCTGCAGTTTGTCATGTTTTCAGCTACCTTTTGCAGCCTCTAAATAGGAAAAAAAAATCATTCTGTACAATTCTTTCATTTAGTCAAGTTGCCTTTATTTATATAAAGTTTCATAGGTGCAACATGACAGAAGTTGATCCTCTGTCCTTTCCATGTGAAGAAAATCATCAGGGATCATATGACAAAAAGAACAAATTAAAATCAGTGATAAAATTAAACATATGTCATGATAACCACAAATTTAACAGCAAGTATGGGATAATAAAAACAGGATAAACTAGGAAAACATACCAACAAGAAAAAATCACAAGGAAAAAGCAATAAAACCAAACTTAAAAGGGAAGATAGTGAAATAGTGGGACAGAATTTATTGCGGGAAACTGAGAAAATGTATCTACATGAACACAAACACTTCCTCTAAACATCCAATAATGAATGCTTCCACATGGTGGGGAAGATTTTTTTTCCCCTCCCATTTGATCTGGATAATGTCTTGTTTTTTTTTGGTCAGTTCATTTGAAACTGACTGAAATAAATCCTGTCTTTGTGAGGCACAACACGCTGCAGAGATGCATCATGCTGCCTGTTCAATTGTTTATTTAAGGAAGAAAAAACCCCTCAAGTCTGTGCTGCTGGATTCTCACCTCAAGCCCTGGGCTTTGGCAGCCTGCTGACTCCTAAAGCTTGATTGTCCGAGCCTGAAACAGAACAGAGCAGTGTTAAGACGGTGTGCATTGTTCCCTAATTTCTTCTCTGGGATTTCCTTTTACCAGCTCTCCCCGCCCACCCTTCACTCTCCATCATCCTCCCTCTCCTTCTGAAGGCCTTGCCAAGTTGTCTGGCACATGAAAACAATTGTTCTTGCATGTTTGAGGAGACACAACTGTCTCCTTGCATTGGCGAGCTTCTCCCCCGCCGAAGCTCAGCTGACGGTCAAACAGACAGACTTCCTCTACCTCCTCTTCCTCCTTTTTGGGAAAGCATTCATGTTCAGTAAAATCAGAAGAAAGGCATCTCAGCCTGGAACCACTAAGTGACTCACAACTATCAATATCTTTGACATGCAGGTGGAGCCAGGGGCCATCTCTCCAGCCAGCGAGTGTTTGAAACATGCTGAAGCAGACTCTGAGAGCAAAAGCCATTAAAATATTACCATGTGCAGGTTTATGTCTAACAACAGCTCTCTGGCAAGACTACAAAATGATGAAGCTAAGCACCCATGTGGGAATCAGTCCTGGGCTCCCAGATGATGCTGAAAAATGCTTTACATCCTTCCTGTTTCTGGATCATCTATTTTAACTTTTTTCTATTTTATGTTAGTGAGGCAAGGACAGGAACACTTTGAGCTGCCGGAACCGTGATTTGTGTCTCATTTGCAAAGGTGTTTTCATAGACCGAGCTCAGTTGTACTCATTAAATTGTGCTTCCAAAATGTGCCACTTCCTCTTCTTAAGTAACTGTCAATCACCAAGAAGAACAACGAGATCTAAAATGACACCAGTTTTTCTCTACTTTTATTCATGAATAACTCTGTACCATAAATCTGTAGTGTACAATAAAGCGCTGAGCTTCTCAATGAGAATTACAAAGAAACACATTGTGCACACACAGTGCAGTTGGAGCTTTGCATTTTATTGCACAATTAAACATTATTGTAGCATCTCATACCCAAGTCATGCAACACTTATTTGGGGAAGTCCAAAACGCTTTTGCTTGAAAGTTTGGAAAAATAAGCAATGAGCAATATGTGAAAAATCCAGTATCCAGTTGGCTATACATACAAAAAAAAAGAGAAGAAAAATATAAAACCTTCCTTTGATGAAGATACATGATACAGCAGAAATAATTTACCTAATTTAGTAGAAAATGCTCTGTTTCTAGTAGTTTTAGGTAAGACAGCAGAGCTCCATCTATTATCGTCATGTCACAGAACATAAAACTGGCAGGAGGAGGTGGAACTGCCGTCTGGCTTCATTTAAGCTCCGCTAAAATTCTCTGCTGGGACTGGGATGTCCGAGGAGGAGGAAAAACTTACCAAAGTGAAGCGGTAAACCTTTGCAGTGATCTCCAGGTGGATCCTCTGGACGCTCGCCTGTCAGACATGTTAAACAGATCCAGACTGATTTTTACTGACTTTACTTGGGTTCTTTGTTCCCGCCCTTTCCTTCTGATCATCTCCGTCATGTTTTTTTTAATCTTTCATCTTAGTAAAAACTAAAAAATTGTTGATTTGATTGAACACTCAGTATTTTGTTCGCTCACTCTGAAAAGCATCACTAGAGATCCGTACATCTGGGTCCCAGTGCCGGATGATGTCAAGACTGGCGATGACCCAAAGCCCCGCCGCACAGAGAGTTCCTCAGAGAGGTCGGCTGCGTGTTGTTTTCCCTTCCTCTGCCTACGTGACATCTTCCTGCCGGGGGGAGCCTCAGGGAGCCATCTGAGGAGGCCCAGTCCCTGGGTGAGGAGGACAAATTCGACTTATCCTGACACAGCAGGTGGGGGAGGGACGGCAAAGGAAACTCAGACCCCCAGCATGCACCTTTAGCTGCCTTAAAATTAACTTTCCATACAGCCTCCTGTTTCACCAGGGAGCTTTCTTCTGTCATTCAGAGGACTGAGTTTGCAGTCTTATTCAAAGAGATGCCAGAAGGGAACTTGGGCTCAGCTGTGTGTCGCTGAGCTGCAATCTGCCTGTTACAGCTTTCATTACAGACTGGAGAAGAAGCCCACAGAGACTGGGCGGCTTTTGCTTTGCAGCATTATGAAATACAGACACATGGCAAATTAAAGGAAAAAGTTGAACCCTTGACCCCTACAGGTAGGGGATCTTTTTTGTGCTGTGGGGAGCATTTCACAGCCACTATTTGAGTCTGGTTGTATTTTGATTTATTTATTTATTTATTTATTTATTTATTTATTTATTTAGTTAGTTAGTTAGTTAGTTAGTTAGTTAGTTAGTTAGTTAGTTAGTTAGTTATCTTTCAGGGGATCATACTGGTTTAGATAAAGTTATTGAAGGCCACGCATTGGAAAAATTAATCCAAAAGTGTTTATAGGTAATAAAAGCACTGCAAACATAAATCAAACTAAATACTTAATAAGCATTTGAACTACTCTTCATCTTGCCAGTTATCTGATGTGCATGTATGTGTCTTAGAGAAAAGCTGCACTACAAATCAAGTTACAGTTCTGAATTATCACCTTTATCCATTTAAAGCTTGTTTATCCTCATGGAAAGGTATCCTTTGGGAGGATAATGCCCCCTCCACTGGAGTATTATGATATCTACTGGAATGCTTGAAAAGGGATAATGTGATAGATATGTGATTGATATTGGCATAGCTATGGAGATTGTGGACGAACATGTTAGACAGTGGTCTCCAACATCATCACCATCATCATAATCATCATTATCATCATCATCCTCAAAATGTCAAATGAGGGAAAATCTTTTGGAAGACTGGTCTTCCTTCCCTCCAGTAGATTTTCAGGGGCTCAGAGAACAAGTGCCAAGGGACACTGGAGCTTTTCTGACAGCATGTGGTGCCTGAACACTTTACTGGGACATTTTATGATAGCATTTACTTTATCTGCATTTGTCAGTGAAAGCTATCTGAATTTGCTATGTGCTACAGAAACCAGAGTGCACGAAAAGATGGCAAGCACAAGAGAAAGTTCTCTTTTGCAGCTGAAAATAAATAAAACAGTAATCATTTGTCATGCTGATAGCGATGTGAGAACCTGAATATCAAATACAGCGATGTTTCCTACTAATAAGAAATGACATGATAAAAAGATACATATCTTGAAAATCTGCTCTGAGATTAAATTTGCATCATTTGCAGTCACTAAGTGTCACTTAGCTTTCACTTCAATACTACACTGTGACCTCTGACCTCTCACCCCATCTCCCTGTCTTTTGGGCCCACAGCAGTGATTTATCCCTCTGACATACCAACAGCTGTGTTGGGGGCTCTGAACAGAGTGTGGGCTACTATTTGCCGTGACTAATCGATAACAGACTTCAAAAAAACACCAATCATGAGTTTTGGGAAAAACACACCACTCAGTGACACTGGAAACCCCGAACCTTTTGCCGTGGGTCTGCAAGGCTTCATAAACAACACACTGGCACCATCACTGTAAACAGTGGAAATGTTTGTATGTCTGACATCTTTCAGCAAAGACATAAAAAAACATTTATACCTCCAAATTTGCTATTAGAGTCAATGTTTTCAAATGTTTATTAGAAAAGAGCAGCAATTTTGCAAACTGCAGCTGCTTATTGTATATTGGAAGTACTCTTTTTTTTTTTTTTAAAGTGGGTGGTGAAATAGAAGACCTCAACAGATTGTTGGTCTCAGATATATACACTCCATTAATCTCCTCTTTAGTGCAGGAAATCTGAACTACATTATGATATGATTCAAATCATTTTGTTTGAGTCAAATGTGTTGTTGTTGTTTTTTTTCTTTTAAAGACGGGAATTGTTTTTGTTTTATAAAATATATTTTATTTAAAATGTTGCCAACAAAAAAGACACCAAACAAAAAATAATCCACAACTTTTTTTTTTTTTTAAATGCACTGCATCTTTGAAAGGCTTATGCGTAAATTTCCAGTCAAGTATAAATATTCCTTTCTTTGGTTCCATTATTTGATCCAGCATGTGTACATGTAGATGAGCACGCTCTCCAAAACCAGCTTCGACTCTTCCCTGAGAAAGTCTTTGAGGGTTTTCAGGCTGTCAGTCATTCACTGGTCTTCAGTCAGCGCGTCATTCGCAGCGGACCAAGCCCTCGCATTTTCAAACAGTCTTTTCCATCTTTGATCTGGAAAGAAAGACATTCTTGGGTCATATATAAGCACTCCAAAAAAACAAAAACAAAAAAACAAAAAATCTGCGCCATAAAGGCTTACAAAAGCGATGTCACGTGAATAAATGTAGTTCCTATCAACAACTAAGTGTTTTGCGTAGCTCTGGTTTTCTTGCAGAATTAAAAAGACACTATGTGTGAGGAATTTAAAGTGATGGTTAAGAAATACACTGTGTTATACTGCGAACAAACATCAGCATAAAAAATACATAGGTTAAAAAATGAGCTGCACTGCTAAGTAATAGGCATGGTGCATTTCATTGCGCACGATTATTGACATAAAATTGTTGGCATTTTTAACCCAGCAGTTAAATCTAAGCCTTTTAAATCGAGCTCTGACATATAAAACATTTACCCCTTTTCTCTGGTTGCTCAAACAGAAGGTGCAGATGGTCCGCGGCAGCTTTTCCCCAAACTCTCCTTGCGCATGGACCCCGCCGAGGCACGGCTGCCCATCTGCGCCACCGTCTCCAATCAGAAGCACGTTGGCCAGATGAGAAATGTAGCTGGATGCCAGTCGAAGAGTTTCAATCTTGGAGAGCTTTCTGTCCACGGGCTCTGTGGGTATGAGAGTCCGGAGAGCCGTGAAAGCAGTGTTGACACTCTGCGTCCTGCCTCTCTCCCTGGCGTTAGCCGCGCTCCTCTGTTTCACGACCACCGCGGAGTCTCCTTCCAGTTTGCTGGAAATCCGTCTTCGTTTGTCGGTGGAGCTACAGTAACTTTGCTCCGAACTGCCATCGCTCTCGCTGCGGTTCTCATCGTCCTCGGAGGTGACAGTGAAGTCCGAGTAGATCATGTGCGTCGCCACAGGCCGCAGCATGGCAAAAGTCATCATTGAAAAAGTTACCAGTCCTTACTCCAGATCCGCTGTGCAACCAGTCGGAAAACAACCTCAGGGACCGTCCCTACCTACATCTCAAAAGTCTGTTACGTACAACCAAAAACGTACGGCTCTAATAAAGCTCACCAATTTCTCATAAGTCCGTTTTGCAGGGCCTATTCAGGGATGGACACAGACTACCTGGTCAGCTGGGCTCTTATAGCTGGATGGGAGGAGCTGACAGCAACATTTACAGTTACACTAGCCTCTCCAGTGAAACGGACTCAATAAACTGTGGTCATTTCCACTTAAAGGGGAAACGTTAGGAGAGACTCAAGAGAGAGTTGTTAGAAGAAAAAGGGATCTCTGGAGACTCACAAACACAGTGTGGTCACCAAAAAGGTGGAGCATATGGGAATATGACATCTAATGTAATAGCAGTAGTAGCTAGTAGGAATAGTAGAATTTATTAAGTGGCATGGCAATGTTGTATTTATTTACTTTAAACCACTTTAAATTATTCATTAAGTCTAAAAATATTAAAGTTTTTAATTTCCTGATTTGCCTTGTATGTAAAACCAAACTAATAACTGTTAGTAAAGGGGAAGTGGGGTAAAAAAAAACACTTTACTTCTTTTGCTCTATTTATTTTTGTTTTATTTTATTTGTACTTATTTTAACTGTAAAGTAGCATCACACAGAAGCATTCAAAGTACAAGGTGTAGTACTGAACTAAATCTACTACATTCCAGTGCATGAGATGCAACCATTCTTAATTAATATATAATAAATGCTTCATTAGAAGTTGCATGATTAGAAATGTTCAAAATTCAAAGCACTGATCAATGTGTAAAGCTTTAAAGGCATTTAGGTACTGAAGTTTGCTCTCTAGTTATTTTACAGTAAATTTGTTTCTGCCGCCCACCAAGGTCTGTTTCTGTGTGCTGGTGAAGCACATCGGTAAACACTAAGACGAAATTAACTTAAAGCATACACATGCAGTTTATAAAGTGATTTCTCCACTGTCATATTTGGTAGTAGTAGTACTAGTAGTAACAATGATAACAAGAATAAAGTATTTTTATTTTTATTTCTTCTTTGGGAGAATACATTAACTATATCTACTGCACAGCAACAGACTTAGACTAGCTTGAGTAAATACTGTTGTGTCCCCATATTGAAAGCTGTTTTTAGCTCTTACTGAGGATCACAGGTCACAGTGGGAGAAAGTTAAGTAAGAGTAAACAAACAATGAACAGATGATCCTGGAATCACAAGAATTTAATCAGTTGCTGCCCATAGTTTATAAAAACAAAGTGGTGCAAAACGGATGATTCAGTGTCTCTGAAGCCACATGAGCAGAGGCAAGTCGGCAGCACATTCAGCCACTTCAGTGTGTCTCAGCTGCATCAACAGTCAGACACCCAAACTGTCTGCTGAGGGAGGGCTTACAAAACAAAATGAATCAAACACAGGACCCCGCAGAGCTAAAGGCTGTGTGAATGTTCAGCTTCAGAATTAAGATACTCTCTCCAGAGATTCAACTTCATCTGAATTAATTAAAAATATTATGAGCTAGAAGAAGACACGCCAAACGATTTTAATTTGTTTTGAAATCTGATGATCCAGTAATAACACATTAAAGGTCAACGAAGCCGCTCAACTATTAACCAACAAATTAGATTGCTGTACGGTTAATTACATCTATCAGGAAGTCTTGCCGGGAATTTATTATCTTTGTGCAGTATGTGAATTTGCAGCTGCTCCGGTTCGCGTGCCCTACAGTAGTTTGTGAGAATTCTGACTTGGCACCAAGATTAAGCTTTCTGAGAACAACTCTCGCATTTCATGGAACTGTGATAGACTTTTGTGCCTTTGCAAAAAGGAGAAGCTCAAATTATCTAGAGTGATGAAGTAAAAGCATGTTGTGTTTGCCACCCACTGAGGTCTGTATCATTGCGCTTTAGATATCTCTGAGAACAGCAGATCACACAGATGAAGGTTTTCTGTGTGAGCTGTTGCACATTTTGCTGTTCTGTTGATGGCTGTCAGGGGTGCAGAATTCTGTATATAAATTTGTGGTCTTTAAAGAGGATGAGAATCGGGACTAAGATCCTGTGATTTTTGTCTGGTGAGGCTGACATTTCTGGCTTTAGGTACAACTGATATGCCAGGTAACCAACGCCTTTGTTTTAGGCCAGATTGTTGTTTCCTGTAGCGTAGCTTTCTAGTCCTTCCAGGTGTTTCTCATGTCTTCCTCTTGCCAGTTCCTTTTTTTTATCTTAATGACTTACGCTTTCCTGTATGATTCTATCCTTGAATTAAAATTATTTGAACTTTTTTTCTTTTGCTGGTGTCCTGCATTCAAGTTCTCTTTTTCTATGAGGTATCTAGTCTAATGAGTCTGGTGCTAAGTTAAAACAGCGTCTGATTGGACTTTCATGACATTTAGTACACACTCTTGGGATAAACAGAAATAAACCATTGATTTTCCTTTACCAAGGACCAGGCTGCATCTGTTATTAATGCCACACACCGACATTTTAAGAAGGTTGGTGCAGGAACTGCTACTTACAGTCACACCATGCATTTTTTTTCCTGTACAAAAGCACTTCTACTGCAACAAAACTTAGAAAATATACTTTGTGAAATAGATGTAAATTTACTAAAGCATAAAATGGTTAGTCATTTAAAAGTGGCTTTAATAATACTTATAATAATAATGATAATGAAGTACTTTACTATCTTGTTCTGCTTCTTGTAAAACAATATATTTGAAAATTAATCAATAATTACAATAATTACATTTCAGCATTTAAAAAAAATGTTTTAGGTAGGTGTGCCTACTGGTGAGTTAACCATTACAGAACCATGAAAAATGAACTGGTTAATTATCAGTACTGTAACTGTAGGGCGGCTGTGGCATAGACCTTACATTGGGTGGTGGTCTAATAAATTTGTTAAGCACTGTACATCAAAAATGGACATTTCTGAGTAGTTGAATACGCTGACATGAACATTTAGATCAAAACAGATATTTGCTCAAGTGCAACTTCAAAGAGCTAGTGTCTAATTAACTCCACAATTAGAGCGGATAAAAAAAAGTTGAAAGAAATTCACTCTATTTCTTTCTGAGGTGGCAAAGGCACAGTATTGTCCAGTCTTCTATCTTTAAATTCTGATTTATGTCACTGACGGCTGTGCAGAGCATGACAACACCACTTTGGTGCTCTGCCCCATTCCTTTGATGTCCTGTGCTGCTGACACAAAACAGATGATTAATGCCCTTTTTAATGAATACATCCCTTCAAAGGGCATGTCTGGTGATACTGTGTTTGTTCTGCTGTCAAGAAATCCACTCATATGCTAGAAAATCAACAATGGATAGTTCCTACTAACCAGTGTTGCATGTGTATTAGCAATTATAGTTTATTCCTCTGTGACATCAAGCTCCATTGTTGTTCAAAAGCTATTAAAAAGACATCAGTGGGCTCAACACTATTGCACAATGTGACACGTTTCTTTTTTTACAATCAGCATGGGCTCTGAAGTTTATTTTGAGCTGACCTTGGACACACTTTCCTGCTGTGCTAAATACACATTTTAACACTAAATCTGGAGCTCAAAGAGATTCCAGTAAATGCAGTATTTTGTCCGGTTTAGTGATGTTGGGTACACTGAAAGAAACTAGCCATTTTACAGATGATGTATTGCATTTGTGATCAAATTACATCATCAGTAGCTCAAGGCTTGCAGCCACAGACAGGCTGGAAAAAATTAAAATATCAGTAGAAGGGACTTATTTATTGTGGGTCTTTTAGGATTTGGGG
This sequence comes from Aulonocara stuartgranti, assembly GCF_965226115.1. Lineage (NCBI taxonomy): Eukaryota > Metazoa > Chordata > Actinopteri > Cichliformes > Cichlidae > Aulonocara > Aulonocara stuartgranti. Next base: position 20,227,270 of record NC_138956.1, read on the forward strand.
ACTTTTTCTTTCAGCAGCACTAAGGCTAGGTAAAGATTCATTGGAAAAAGATGCTCACGGTCATTTGACCTTAGATTTTGGGTGCATCACCCACCTCAAGAGGTTTCTAAATGTCTGTTTCGTTTCTCTTGTGTCACTTACCATCGTGCTTCTTCCTCCCATTCAAAGATCTTTTGAAATTGTAGTTCACACATAAGAGCTCATAGTACTGTATTACCCCTATAGAGCACTTTGCTCTCAGACTGCTGGTTCTTAGGGTATATAAAAGCACAATGGGAGGTAGAGCCTTCAGTTTTCAGACCTGTCTTGTTTGGAACCAACTCTCAAATTTAAGAGACAGACACCATCTCTAATTTTTATGGTTAGGCTTAAAGCTTCCTTTCCTAAAGCATATAGTTAGGGCTGGATCAGGTGACCCTGAATCCTCCCTTCGTTATACTGCAATACCCCGAGGCTGCCAGCGGCTTCCCATGATGCGTTGAGTTTTGTGTGTCTTTGTCCTGTTTTCCTCCCCTAACCTCAGAAGGGACTTACTCAACCTGGTTCTGCCGGAGATTTCTTCTAAGGGAATTTTTCCTTCCCGCTGTCACCAAAGTGCTTGTTTATAGGGTCTCATCTAATTGTTAGGGTTTTCCCTGTTTTCTATATATTACTGTAGGGTCTTTACCTTTCAATATAAGGTGCCTTGAGGCAACTGTTGCTGTTATTTGGCGCTGTATAAATAAAATTGTTACAGATTATAGGTTTATGAATAAGTTTTGAGAAGATGAGTCTTGCTATTCATACTTTCATTAACGCACACTTTCCTTTTCACAATCGTTAGTTTATGAGGGGCAGCCAATCAAAAGTAAGTTTCCATAAGTGAATGAATGGAGGGGCTGTACCAAAGTGTAGGTTTTCTAAGGAAGTCCAATAATGCAAATATGGTTTTGAAAATGAAAAGACTCTGTTCCCTTTAACAATAGTTCTGTTTTGCATTAAAGTTATTACATGCAAGCTGAGCAAAAATGTTGTATAGAGTTTTTGTTTGTCCCCTGGCTGTATCATATTTAGCCGATGCCACAACAGGCGTCTTGGGCTTTTTCCTACACCTCCAACTAAAGTCTACAGAGCAATTCTTGAGAAGTAAGCAGATGTTAAATACCCGATAATTGATCACTGACAATGCTTTCCAATTACTTTGATCATCATTTATAGTGGAAACTCTCCAAAAGAGCCACATCACAGTTCTGCAGGCTGAGTGAAATACAGCCTATTGTCATTAAGCCACATGAACACTTTCACAAAGCTACATAGAGTAGAAGGTTTGTGCACAATGTGTCTCTGTTTTTAGGTCAGAGGGTGGATACGGCGTTGCAAATCTGGCACAAATTACACGCCTGCAGCCACCAGCAGTCTGAGGGAATTCCGGATAGGAAGCTGTGAGAAGTCCTCATCGACTTAAACGGAGTTAAACCTAAACTCTTTCAAGAGGGTTTGGCTGTAATGCCTCCCCAAGTGGAACAAATGGGTGAGCTGGCTAACCAGAGATCATTTTTCAGCTTCATTTTAAAATGTGGACAAACTAAACAAGGAAGCCAGAATCAACTTAATAGTATGTAAGCAGTTTGACTGCGCCACTGAGTCACTTTCTAGATAAAGATTGATGACTTTATAATGCATTTCAAGATGAATCTGCCACAAAAATGAAATCCACAAACATGGAGAAAAATTGATTTCTACACAGATTTTTACTGGAATATCTGACACAACAATAAGCTGGTTAGTATTGTAGAAAATTGCATCATTTTAATTCATACAGTTCTATACCATTACAGGCATATAATTTCAACAATGATAAAAATGTTTTTCAATAGGATTTGGATGCTGAAGATGATACTCCAGTTCTTTTCCAGCAGATATGACGAAAACAAAGTGAAGATGAAAGACATGTTCTGATGTTTTTTGGTTGTTGTTGTTTTGTTTTTTTTATTGAATTCAAGATATTTGATGTCTATGTGTTGCAGACACAAAGCCTGCTGTAATCAGAAAAGGTTCAAAAGCCATTCATTACTGAAGTCTAACGTTTTTATTTTTTATTTTTAAAGCAGAAGCCACTCTAACAGCTACATAAACAAGATACTCATCTAATGACCTTTTCCTTAATTAGTGCTTTTAATGTGAATAGAGCTTTTAAAGTCCAACATGCTTATTAACTCTTCCTAACCTCCTCATTATAAAAGTTATTGCTTAGAGCCCCACAATCTGCATGGGTTCCCTCAAAATAGCACAAAAAAGGAAAGACAGTTAAGATACTGTCAGAACTATTTTATAAGTGTGCACATCAAAAACATCAATTTTAATATCAGTCAGTTTGTTTTATAGTCTTCCATTATTATTCATGCTGATGTTTGATACAAAAATAGCCAGTTTTTGTTTCATTTGTCCACTTCTGTGTATTTGTTTCGGTGTTTCTTTTTTAAAATATTTGTAACTACATCAAACCCTGTTCAGTGCAAAAAAGCACCACCAAATAAAAGGCTTGTAAACATGAAGTAAATACCAGTAAAAGCAATACATCAGCAAACAGCCAAAAAGTAAATGAGAAATGGAAATCCAGTCTATGGAAGTGGCGTGGCCTCAATTTATCCGTGTGCTATCCTGGTGCCTCGTCACGCTGCTGTGGTCACATAATGTTTTATTGATCAATGTGTTGCACTGTTTTTATCAATAAAACAATTTCCTCAGGTACAGGAGCAGGCTCTTTAAATACTCATAAACTGTAGGCGTTTCTCTCTCTTTCTGAATAATGACAGCCTTCAACATGTGATTAAGCCCGGAAACAGGAAATTGGCTGAAACACAAGTCGGGCAAACAATTGGCAAGAACGTCACCAACCACCTCTCCCAAAAACAAAATTCATTTGTGAGTTGTGTGTGTGTGTTAGAATCCATCCATTTGCCTCAAACAGTTCCTCTTCTTAACCCTCAAATCCCCTTGATCTGTTTAAATCCTCAAAGATAAAGTGTGCAGAACCACCCATGGAAACCGCTCCCCTGAAGCAACAGGTGCAATGTATTTTTTCATACCAGTATTGCGTGTCAAAACCCCTTTGAGGATACGGTTACTTCCAGACAGTGAGGGAGCCACAGGAAATCTTCTCACACGCGACGATTCAAAGGTGAAATTTAGAGTCCTTTAGGGGCCTCTCGGTAAAAGCTGCACCGGGTCTCCCTTCACTTCCTCGATGGCCACAAAGGGAGATCAGCAGGTTGCTCTCAGCTGATGTTGGAAAGGCCACGACTCAATGTATAGCGTACTTATATTATTCTGTAAGACGACAGTTCCTTCCTCTAAGACTGAGGCAAAGGAACTGCTGTCTGGCTTGATTTAGTAAGCAAGGCCTGCCTGAAGGTCAACCACAACAATAAACACAGCACCCATGCTATCTTGCATAGATAGAGCACTTTAGGTTGAAGTTGTAAAATGTTGCTTTTTTTGTTTCTTTCTTTGGGTTTTGTTTGTTTGTGTGGTTAAAAGAGGTGTGCATTTATTTATGTGAGGCAGGGCAAGACAGAAACATTTGTAGTCTGAACCATAGCCTGAAGAGCGAGCAACTAATCAGGGTTATTTTTCGTATGCATCTGAGATCGCCTTGGTTAAAGTATTTGATACGAGCTGACCAGTACGTTGAAGGATCCTCCGCTTTCTTTGTCAAAACACAATCTGGATGGTTACACTGGGGATCACTTTGAAACAACACTGGGGATCACTTTGGTCTCTTGTGTTCTGGGGGCCTCTGGATGTCTGGAGTTTTGATCTCCTCCATACCTGCTTCATACCCTGGAGGACGGGGCTATGCCCCCCCCCACACTCCCTAGCAGATCGTTACATGGAGAAACCTTTGGAATACAAGAACGCTGATCCACACAGGTATGCACACGGGTGTTCACTGCTCGTAGACTTAAATTACACCTTTCTTGGCTACTACTTCGAAGCACATCTGTCCTGCGTACTGCACAACAACATTGAATATTTAGTATTTACTGCTGTTTACACTTAGCTAGATTAATGCGATGGTGTTGTGTTTAGTATGTTGCTTTGTTTTTTTTTGTTTTTTTGCTTGTTTTTTATTCTTCTCTCAACAGGTGATCCAGGAGATTCTTATTTTTTTTCTCCCCCCTTTCTCACTGTCCCTCTCCCCTTCTGTTTTTCCTTTCCTTCCTCTTTCTTTCTCCCTTTCCTATCCCTCACTCATGTCTGTCCCATCTGTAACATCTGAAAATAAAATATAATAAATAATAAAAACAAAGATCGACCAAATGGACCAATACGGCAATGCCACGAAGATCCATTTGGCAAAGTAAATCCATTGGGTATCCTTGTTGGTCTTCAGACAACAATTCTGATGGCTAAAGAACCAAATGGGACAGGCAAAAAAAAAAAAAAAAAAAAAGAAACAACAGAAAGAGACAGACTGACGGCAAGCACAATGAGCAGATTCAGCAAGACTTAACATCTTGCATTTTGTCAGCTTGATGTTCTCATAACACCTCACTCCTTCGGCAAGCCATCTGGTCTATAGGCTCCTTTCTATTAACTCGTTGTCTTATGCTGTCTGGAACATCAAAATCAAAGTTGACTGTGCATGAACAACGTGGGTGAATATGACTGAAAAACTGCAGGGTTGTGTGACACCAGAGCTACAGGGATTTATAAAAAAGGGAAAAACAGCAGTTTGCAGTAATTGTCTCTTAGTTATTGAAAAGAAAATATGCAGCTGCAACATAAAGTCATCTATTTGATTCTAAAATTATAACTAGATCCACGGGGACCTTCTGATACAATTCAGACAAAAATAACTTCAACCAGCGACCGGGAAGGTGTATTTAAATCTTCCTCAGTACTCAGAAGCACCTCAAGAGGTGAATTTGAAGAAAAGCCACTGGTGGATACAACAGGCTTTTTTTTGTAAGCAAGTGTCACAACAGTAAAAGCACATAAGTAAAATTAATGATAGCTGAATTCAGTTTCACTGCTTCCGTTTCTGCTGCCGCGCTGTGCAGGCTGGCTCGCTGTCACAGGAGAGCTTCGACAGAAATGAGAAGTTGTTCATTTTATCAGCAACAGCTGTGCTTTTTCCAACTTTGACAAGTAGAAACGTCTGCTGTGAAAACACCTGATCATCTCCAACCATCTTCCACTGGGGGGGGGGTTACTCGATTATGTTTACAGAATAAACACACTGCTAAAACAACTGCTTCATCATTTAAAAGGCTGATGGGGTTGAGCTGATCACTACTTGCATCTGAGCATCCACAGACAACTAGCATCAAAATAATGAGTAACTGGCATCATATATGCAAAGATTTAGATGAAGCAGAGTTGTGACACCATAGAGGATGATGGAAAAGAGAAAATAGAGGCTCTACATGCTTTAAAAAAATTGATGCAAGTCGTATTCTCTTTACAATTTTTTGTAGCGTTGAATCGTATACATATGTAGCATGTCTTTGTTTATGTCACTTTTTAAGAAGTTTGTTATTATAAAAATCTTCTTCACATCATCTTTATGATATTAGCAAACAGCTGAGAATGCAGACTGGAAAAAAGCAAATGGATAAAAGGTTCATTTAATTTAAGACTGGTGTTTATTTCTTTTTAAAAAATGAATCATTAATAAATGTAGGTAAATTAGTTGTAATATTTATTCCATGATCACCAATAAAACCAGCAAAATTGAGAGCTTGTAGTAAATTCTTTTATATAGGGCTATACTTTTAAAATTGGGTTTATGGAATAGTTGGTGCCTCGTTTTCTCCGACAGCTCATCTCACCTTTCTCCTTACATGAAGTAAGATGACCGACACTCTCACTTTTGTCTATTGTTATTGGGCTCGATGCTAAGGTTTCATTTTATAGCCAAGATGAAGATGTGCTAAATTCATTTTCTCTTTCATACTTTCACACTATAAGTCGATTTAAGTTAAAAAAAAAAACAAAACAAAAAAAAAAACTTATCTTAGCCCAATCTCAGCTGTCATATTTTTTAAATAAAGAACTTTAAGAAAACTGTTAAATGTGTATGTGCAGATGGTATTTGGCAACATTAAAGCTATCACATGATTAACATGCATACATTTAAGCTGTTTCAAATCACAAAATGTAACATATTTAACTAAAGAGCTACATTTCCCCCTGCTGGCAAAGCCTTTGCTCCGCAGTCACCAACAGGAGAGTTACAGCCATATTATGTATGATCCACCTGAGGCAAGTACATTTGAAGCGGGGGGTGGAGTGGGGTGGAAAGCTCCAAGCTGCTCCAGCATCACCGCAGATCAGGCGTTGAAGCCCCCAAGTAAGTGCTTAGGTCTGAGATGTTAGATTTGATGATCTTTGCTGGAATGGTCTGCATGTTCAACCTCTGATAGGCAGCAAACCTGTGACAGCCTCCAAAGGAGTAGTAGTAATTTCCTCCCTCGCTGCCTTTGATCCAGAGCACATCAATAGGAGGAACAACGCTGATGTCTGCCGTCTCCTGGAAGGAAAGATAAAGTGTCAGTTAAAGCCTACAACAAGGTGTGGAGTGAAATTTAAGCGACAAGAAAAAGTAAAAAGTGTCATACATATATTCTATTTATCTGATAAACCAAAGGACTAAAATAATTCTAAAATCTTCCCAATAAAGTGAGGAAGGAACTATTTCTAACTAAATATATATTAATTTTTGAAGAAAATCCCACCATTTAACACCAATCCTGTGTAATCTCTATCTATCTATCATACTGAAACAATGTCCTATATTGTGATTGGCTCAAAAATACAAAAGTCAACACTTGATAAAATACCAGCTTCTTTTGATTTTCTTTTTAATGACGTAACAGCCACTTTTCTGTAGTTGTTTTGCATACAGTGAAAGTGGAGAAAGCAGAGAAGCCATGCAGGTTAATGCAGGAAAAAAACTGCCATGTCTTCAGCTGGACCGGGGGCGCCAACGGTCTTCATCACAAGTACGTCATTTATTGGGAGGAGTTGGGGCAGTGTTTGGGAAGTTAAAAAGGTACTTGGAAAACAAAGACGTTTTCCAATGTTTGCAGATGTTTGGGGGGTTTTTTTTCTTGTAACGCAACAGTGCCTGGTTTAGCGTATTTGGCACTGTTATAGTAAAACCTGTCACTACAGAGGTGTGTGGCTAAACTGAGGCCAATATTTACCCTGAAACTTCATCATCCACAAACAAATGATAACATAAAACAACCGTGTCACCCTTATTGTGTCCATCAGGCTCTGGACTTTCTGCTCGTCCAGCACTGGAGGAAATGGTCTGATGATGACCTGCATCGGGATGTTATGGACCTCCTCCACGGTGTCCGAGTGAATCGACCTGTTGTCGGTGCTTTGGTCACCGCCCGCCGGTCCACGGTCACTGGGCGCTATCGACATATTTCTGCCGGTTAAAAACACCAGCTTCAGCGGAGATTTTGCACCACAGTACAGCCGAAACATTTAGCATACCCCCCGACTACAGTACACTCGACTGTTTCTTTACTTCCTGTTGTTAAAAATGAAAGGTTTTGATTGGTTATTCTCTCTGTCAATCACACAATTGCCATGCCCTCTCGAGGGCAGCGGTCACAGGGTTTCAACCACAGTAGAAACTTTAGGTGTGCGTTTGGTAGCATTTAAAGACGTGTAGATATAACGCATGCCTGCAAAACTGCTGTGTCCCATTAAAATTCACTCCAGAAATTAATCGTGCAGTTATGTAGAGCTGCAACAACCCCAGAGCCCTTCGGTGGCAGTGGTTTCTATTAATGAGGTCACTGTTTTTTTTGTGGACTGTTGCACGATATGGGCCTCTTCCTCCTCCTCCTCCTCCTCCTCACTTGTTCATATTCTATTTTTGCAGGGATTTCAAAGACCCAGCCAGGTTGCTGTGGCTACATGGGGAAAAAAAGGATGTCTGGGCTCACACAGGTAAGTAAACTTCAAAAGATCTGCGGCAGTGGAGCGGAAACAACTATTGTTTTCTCCAAGCCACAGCTACAGCAAGCTACAGCATCATCTTCTAATGAGACAATTAAAACTGATTTCTTGGACAGAAGAGGCAGCCCAGTATATTGAATTATTAGAAATTCTTTGAAATGCAGTGGCAGCGCCTTTTATGGTGATTAATTGGTCACACGGGGATCAGTTAGAACATGAAAGTGGCCTATATATAATGTGTAATCATTAACAGAGGTATCAGCATATAATATAATATTACAGATTAAAGATGAACAAAATGGATCCTGTTATGCTGCAGTGGGTGTAATCAGCTTCTTCTTTTTTTTTTGCCTCATTGTCAGGTGATTGTGTAGAAACAGCAATCTGTTTATTATTTCACTGGAGAACAGCTTAGCTTTGAAAACTGCCTCACATTTTCTACTTTGTTTCCGAAAGAGCAATTTAGCTGACACCAGAATACTGAAAACCCCACTTAAACTCTAATATAGTGACATGGATCATAATATGCTGACATGGGCTCCACGATTTAGTGTCCCTGCATGAATAACTGCAGTATAGTAAATAAGTACGGTGACATGTCTCTCCCCTCTCATTCACCACTTCATACCATAGTCGAATTGTTGCTTTGCCGCCAATCAAAAGCCGTTTGAAAAGAAACCAGCGTCACATGAAGACAAGAGACCGTGTCAGTCAAGCAGTATAGACATTTAAATCATCTCCAGCGTTAAAGTGTGTTCAGAGTCCCACTACACTCTGCGTGACCCTCTGCTGTCACAGCAGGGTGGTATGTGAGTTGTTAACATATCTCAATTACTTAGATTGAGTTAGTCACACAGGTACAGCGGCAGGTCACGGAAGAACAGTTCCCACATAATGATTTGCTGTTAATATTAGATTTCAGTCCCCGTGGGATTGTCACACTTAGAGCAGCTGGAGAAAATTACCTGCCAGCTTTCAGACAAGGAAGTGAGCTATATTTATCTACGCAGTATTATTTTTTTTACAAGTTGACATGCTTTTAAAGTGATAATTATTCTGATGCTGCTTTTCAGTCTTCTTTGTGATAGATGAATGTGTGTGAGATCTTAGCACAGTTTAGCAACAGCGGATGTCTGCGTGTTTCCGGCCGAACGTGTGACTGATTCGCTCAGTGATGTTGATTACTCGCCGATGGCTGTCGCTGCCGAAATCTATGAAATTATTTTCTGCACTATCTCCTTCAAGTACATGAGAATGAGATTTCTGTTTAATGATCTTCCTCGCCTTGAAATAAATTTGCACCCCAAATCTCATCTACAGAGAGAGAACAAGTGGTGCTTCGGAGAGAGGTTATTTAGATGTGGATTAAACTGCAGTCACACTCAGTGCACCGTTCATTGACCTTATAGCAAAAACAAAAGCACAGAGACATTTTTTTCCAACTGTAAAGCCAAAAGAAACAGTTCATCCAAAAATCAAATTAACATGATTTCCCTCCTTCCAATAGTGCTGTTTTTCCCAGATTGTTTGGTGTGAGTTTCCAGGTTTTGGAGTTTTCCGTCTTCCCTTAAACATATAAGAAGTAAACGTCACTCATCTTGTGGCGCTCGAGGTGATTCTTCTGCAGAATCATAGGATTGGCAGATCTGGTTTGGTATAGAAAGAGATTTGCACGCAAGTTTGATTAACTAAATCATGATTTCTTCCAATAGACATTGCTGCTGAGTTTTCTTTTCTTTTTTGGCACCACAAGGTATAACTTGCATTCCCTGGCCATCTAATTAGATACACTTTGCTAGTACTGTGTTGGACCTCATTTTGCCTTCAGAACTGGCTTAATTCTCTGTGGCATAGATTCGACAATGCTGGAACTATTCCTTGGAGATTTCAGTCCATGTTGACATGATAGCATCACACAGTTGCTGCAGGTTTGTCATCCATGATGTGAATTTCCTGTTCCAAGAGATGATTAGAGTTTTTTGACAAAGCAGCCGTCAGAAGATGTGTGACAGGGTCAGCATCAATATTCAGGTAGGGTGTGGTGTTTAAACAATGCTCACATGGTACTAAGGGACCCAAGGTTCCAAGAAAATATGCCCTCATACCATTGCACCACCACTGCCACCAACCTGAACCACTGATACAAGGAAGGATTGCAGTCTGGTCATTCTCCTCTTGACTTCTGGCATTGCTAAAGGGATCACACAGAGAAGTGCTCCTCACTGGGTATTTTCTCTTTTTCAGACCTTTCTCTCAAAACATTAGAGATGGTTGTGTGGTGAAAATACCGCACGTAATTCACCTTTCTTCCCCATTCTGATGCTCAGTTTGAGTTTCAGCAGGTCATCTTGACCATGTATACATTTCTAAATGCTCTGAGTTGCTGCCATGTGATTGGCTGATTAGATATTTGCAGTTGAACAGGTGTGCTAGTAAAGTGACCAGAGAGTGTATCTCTATAACTCAGCAACTCACATCAAAACAGTTTGTTCTGAGGACCAGAACCGGCCAGTAGATGATCTCATTTCATGAAGTCATAAAAGAAAAACAAAACAACCTCCAAAAGTCAGTAAATATCAGTTAACCTGGAGGTGACTGACTACACTGAGTCTTTACTGCTGTTTAACTCAAACCCAACAGAGGGCGCTCCACTTACTTAAGCAAGCCAATATTTAAACACATGTGAACACATAACAGCTGATGGATAAGCATCTGGCCTCTTTAAATCAGACAGACAGTAACGCTCATGCAAAGTGATCCCTATTAAATTATTCGTTGTTTATCTATGCATGTATAGGACAATGTGTGTGTTCAAAAATAGTTATAGTAATTTTTTTTCCCAGTGTGATATGCTGAACTACAAAGGTATTAAAAATTGAGTTGGCTAAACAAGAAATAACAGGACAGAAAATGATTTGAGTTCTTTAATATTGTTGTAATTATATTATTGTTATTGTTGTTATATTGTTATATGTTGATGTTTATTTAGAAAATTGTTTTTATTTTAAAGCCACAATTGTACTGAAAAATCTTAGATAGTTGTTCTGTTAGTTAGCTTTTACACAATTATGGTCGCCTGCACCCAACGCTCATCTTCTGAGTGTAATTCATTCACAAAAAAATGAGAAAAAGCACACAATAAAGAAAGTTAACGATTATTTTTTATGTGGCAAAGCGTCTGTCTGTCCATCCGTTGATTCATTGTTCACAAGAGTCAGTTCTCCTACAAGATTGGTCAGAATTTATACACCGTGATCATTTAATGCGTCTCCATCAAAAACGATGAAGGTCATATTTGCTATTTTACAGGCACATTTCCATTTTCAGATGAATCACTAGTCCTTTTTAGAGTGACCTGACAAAAAGGCTGTGATAAAATAATCAGACATGCCTACCGAATTCATCGAGTTGAACACAATTCAGTACTATCTTCTTATCATGTTTCAACTGACATTAATTAGTATGCTTTAAAAAAGCACAACAATTGAATATGGGTTTGAACTGCCCTTTTCATAATCAGCAAATTCTGTAAAATATTTTTTAATCCTCATCAGAACAAAAAAAAATAAATCTGAAGTTTGTGTAAACGTCCTCACATTTAAGAAGTAAATATTTTGAATTTTGGTCTAAAATTTGCTTTGTTATTTTTCTGTAATCAGAATAGTTGCTGATTGATGAACTTATACGCTAATCAGCTAATTATTGCAGCTCTGCTAATTATAATGCAATGCAGTGCTGTCCTTGTTACTGCGTACATTGTATATGAAGGAAAAAGGAGCTATTTAAGGAATAACCTCCTTGACTTTTGCCTGAGTGCTGATGACAAGTTGGATATCTAAGATGCATAAAAATGCGATTTTGACATGACTTCAAAAAGAGAAGCATACGGATGAGGTGGACCCTCTGCCAACAGAGAGATGAGGAAACAGATGGGTTTTACACAAACAGCACAAACATCAAGAACACTGAGTTAAAGAGCTTGGCAGTCTCACTTGATGAAACAGTGAGGAATGGAGGCGCTTTTAATGAGCATCTCTCCTGTGATGCAGAATGTGAAAAGACAAACTGTTAGCTCTTAAAGGGGCAGTTACAGTTGGTTGGTCCTGGCTGGTTTTACCAACCTCTTGTTGAGTGACTTTGGTCAGGGTGCATACCTGCTGGTTATGCAGTGGGGCACTGTTTGCATGTGGATTTTAGGAGCTTGAAAACGATGCAGAGCAGATTTTCTCCTTCAGCTGAATCATCCAGTTGAACTGACAGCACTGTCATCAACATCAAAGCCTGTTTTTTTTTTTTTTTTTTTGTTTACGCTGACAGTTGGTGAACAGCCTACAGATGGCGCCAGATGTATGAAAAGGGTCAGAGCAAGGGCCGGCACCAGATAAAGGAGAGTTGAATTAGTTAATGATAATTTAGATAATTACAAAAATGATTAGTTGTTTGCTTTTTCACCAGCCAGTAACTGAGAGACACCTGCAGCAACTGAAATAAAGAGTGATTGTAAATTCAGCAGGAGCATCCATGTCTATTTTATGACCGATCTTTGATGAATTAATGAGCCATTTATTCCATGAACAGTGGGGAAAAAAGAGATCTCGGCATGTGCCCCAAACACTGAAATATTTATTTATATAAAACTCTTTTGTCTCACATGTCAGAAGCCAGAACCTGGAAATGTTTGGGAGCGAGCACCTGAAAGGACTCACTGATTAACAAAATTGTTGTTTAAGCTCTGCTTGTTTGCCGTGTTTACCACAATAGCCTGTGTATGACTTTCCTGTGCAGAGTAGCAAATCAGAATTTGAACTACATCAAATTAATAATAAAAAAAAAAACTGCAGATGTTTTTTTTCAGTTAGTTTATATTTAAAATATAGGAAAGGAGTGTTTTGGATTTTTTAAATATTCAAATCTTTCATTTAAAAGCCGCTAAAGAATTAAAATAAATATTCAACAACAAAGTATTTTAGTACTTCTGCTTTAAAAATTCTTGCACAGATACTTGAGTATTAAAATTTTTCCAGGTTAATTTCTATTTGATAGATTTTTTTAAAGTTCAACTTTTTAGACAAGATCATGCTGGACAGAGCACATACTATACTTTAAAGATTATTGTTATTATTAGATTCCCAATTTACTGATTAATCTAACAAATGTCATAATATAGTAAAAAAAAATTAAATCACAGTTTTGTAATCAAACCTTTATCAAACGCTGCATGATTAAGGCAGATAACATATTAGCAAAATTGGCAAATATATTGACGTATTAGTAAAGAAAACACAGCTACTTCATTTTGTGTGCAGTGTTACCCTTTTTCCAGTGTGCGAGGTTTAACGGTTCCTGTTGCTCTAGATTTGTGCGGTAGCATTTTATTAACCCCTTACTCCTTCAGAAGGCAGAAATATTTTCTCTCAGACAGTCACTCAGAAGATGATGGTGTTCTCAAGTCAATATCTTTGAAGTGTGGGTGTAGCACGCTCAATTTTGCAGGTTGTTTTAAATAATTTACCTGATCTGCTGCCAGCGAGAGGGCAGTGGGAGGTGCTGGCTGTGTGCCGGGTTTTGGAGCGTTGCAGATGAGGGGGTGTGATATAGTATGCAGGGCCACAGTTGCCCTACCTGCCTCCTGATGGCGATCGCTCACAGTGGCTGTTGTTACACACACAGCACACCCATGGGTGATGTAATTGGATTCTGTGGGTCCCCATTTTACAGTCCATTGCCGTGTAATGAAATCAGTTATTTACTTTCATCATAAAATCTGATAAGGGACAACATCTGCCGGGGTAAAGTTTGAGTGAGCGCCGCATGTGAATGTTGATGTGCGGTCTGCAGTGCTGCGAGCTTAATCAGCACTTGGCTATAAACTTGTCATTTGACTCCACACGTGAAAACCAATATGCCGCTTTATTTTGTTACGTGTTTAACTTTAGGATAACTACCATGGAGGCAGGAGCCAGGATAATCACCGCTTCCCCATGTTGAAGGAAGGAGTGTGCAGCTAAGCGTCTTGTTTCTGAGCCCCTGCTCTGCTCTGCCTGCTGTCTCATTATACTGCTGCTGTGCTGCTGGAGGACACTGAAGGACACAAGCGATTGAATTCAAGTGTTGTATATTCCCTGGAAACCAATCAAGAAAAGCCCCAGAATAATAATCCCTGTTCGCTGTCATGATTCATTTTTATTTTGTTCCATATTTTTCTCTGGCTTTTGAGTCACTCAGAAAGAGTAGTTCCAGCATAAAATCAATGTTCCATTAAAATTTAATGACCAGGAAGGGCTTAATAGTGGTGGAACAGATGCCTCTGCTTTTGATAACGCCGACATCTCAGGAACTCTTATTCAAAGCTACATTGGTGCTGTCAGGTCCTCTGACCACTCCCGTTCCGAGCTGTTGTGAAAAACAAAGGATATTGGCATTTCTGTGCCTCCGAGCGGTGAAATTAAAAGTTAGTAAATTGACAGTAAAGCTCATAAAATCCCTCAAACATTGACAGAGGAGGCTACAGCTGATGGCACATTATAGTCATAATTACAATTACTCACTCTGCTAATGTTGACTAAGGGATACTCCAAACAGATACCAGGCTGGCCATTTTCTAAGTGTGTGGGAAAACATCTGCAGGATACATGTGTGTGTGCATGTGTTGATAATAAAAACACAAAAACACCCCGTTATCATTTAATAAAATCATATTTGACTGTTTTAAAGGGAAGAGTGGACTTGCAGGTTCCTTGTGCTATTGTTTTTATTAACGTTATCATTGCTATTGTTGTCATCATTATTAATTGTAGCAGAACAAGATAAAATCAAAACACCCCTCAGCAATCATGGCTTAAGTTTCTTCATACTCAGCTGGAACAGAGAAAGACAGAGAGAGAGAGAGAGAGAGAGAAGGAAGATAAATAGAGAGAAAGAGAGGATGAAAGTGGAAAATCTTAATCAGTTTTTTTTTTCTTTGAGGACCATATGGAAGGTTTCAAGCAGCCAACCATATGTTGAAGGCTTTTGTCATGGAAATCATACTTTTTGGCACTTTTTCATTGCGCAGCCAAGCCGGGCACATAAATAGAAGAAAATAAATTAAAAAGAAAAAAAATACAACTAAAAAGAAAAACAGAACATGATCAAATCTTTGAGAATACACAGAGTTTGAAGGTTTTTTTGTTTGTAACTTACAACAGATAGCTTTTTAATCAAGACACTCCCTGATTCACGTGGCCACCCAGACTGCAATTGGTACCTGTATTTGTCTTTTTTTTTTCTTTAAATAAAAAAAGACAGCATGAATAGAAAAAGAGCAATTAAATGTCTACATGCATTGTCATATTATTGCTGTGATATATTTACAAATATATTTACAAAATTATCAAAGAGGAACAATGTTTCCCTACGTCTAAATCAGTAGTTTGGAATCAAATTGTGCCTCCCTCTCTGCAATTAGTATTTTCTCTGAGGACTAGCTGTAATACTCGCAGTTTTAGATAGAAGCCTACAGGTATAATATATGTCCAATCAATCTTTTTTTAATGATCTCGGTGCCTTCTGCCTTAGTAAAGGTTTTGGAGATGCCTTATATGCCATGGTGAAATGTAAAACATAGAATAAGTTGGAAGCAGTGATCTCTGCATTAGTTCACTAATACAGCGACGTGTGTTCGGCAAGTTAATCAGGAGACAGGTGGTTTGGATGCTCTCATGCAGTGATTCAGCTGTAGCGGTTAGGCGAGCATTGACAGGATGATGGTGAAACGGGGAGGAGAGGACGGACAAACAGAGCAGAAGCTCATCTTTACGCTCTTTTATCCTCAGCATTGTGTTTTTGTTTTATTAAGGGCAAGCTCAGCATTACTGTGATCGTGCCATCCATTTGGAATATGCAAATAGCTGACAGTGCATTTGCCTGCTGGTGCTTGACCTTCCCCTTGGAGGTCGCTCACCGACTCAATTACGCTCCCTATCTGCAGTCTGTCTGCAAACACCTGTTATCCTCCCACACTCCGCCACCCTCCGCCAATCCCACTTCAGCACATCTCATCCTCGCTGCGTCTGTTTAGAAGCAGTTGGGACAGGATGAGGACGGCTGTTGGGGTGGGGAGGGATGCGGGACAAATGATGTGGGAGTTAGAAGTGCATTACAGCGCGTCGTTTTATTGCAACAGTCTTGAAAACTTTCTCCACCAAGGCAGTTCATGTCAAGATCATTTTCATTAGTGCTGGTTAAGATGTACGTGCAGCCAGCTTTATTCTGCCTCAGAGATTTCCTTCAACGGCACGTGACACGTTTGGGATCGGTTGCGACTTTATTTAACTATATTTAATTGCTTTATTATGTCAGTGTGTTAAATGAGATTTATTGTAAACCTTCTAGCAATTCAGTTACTCAAGCTGCCAGAAGATATTTTTGCACCTGCTTGGTCTGAACAACAGTAATACTTTCAGGTGAATACGAACAGATTTTGATACTTTCTCACAATTATTATTGCTTTTTCACCTTTGCAGACTTGGTGTAACTTAATTACACCTACATCATTTGACTTGTTTTTACATCTACATCCATGTCTATGTCGGCCGTTTATAAAAATTCCTTGTCGCCTGAGATTTAAAGACAGAAAGTCCCGGAAAATCTTCAGTAATGAGGAGGAAGAGGAGGGGGAGGTGGACTTTGGAGAAACCGTGAGATAAAGTTGTTTCATTTTATTGCCCTAGGTGGAGTTATGATTGTTATACATGTCAATTGCTATGTCAGGTAAGTTATTGCCACAAAAACAAAAATACTTCTGCAGTCATTCATTTGAAGTCTTCTAGCGCTGCTACTGTACATTGTTCCTCTTTAAAAAACTAAGTCCCATGGACTCTCTACAGTTTTCATGCATATAAACATTTTCTTTGAAAATCAGCAGCATCTTACAAGGTCAATGGATGTTCCTTTTTTAAAAATTATAAACCATAAATAAATACATGATAAATAAGCAAGTCTTCAATAAATACACAAAATCAGGTAAATAAATAAATAGATAGATAAATAGGTAAATAAATAAAGTATTTACATGATAAATAGATGGGATGCATCTAAACTGTGGGCGGAGCTTTTAGCGACATATAAAACAGACAAACAGAAAAATTTGACTGTCACTTTGTAACTGAGGGTGGGTGAGTCCATACCTTCACTCTGAGGTAACACTGGCGGAGGGGGGGGAGCACCTCGAACACTGGGTGAAGATTGCTCGTAAAGACTGGAGTTTATGGAAGCCACCACGGTGGAGGAAGAACAACGAGTTTTCATTGCTATAGACGAGTCAACCGCACATGGCACTTATTATAACGACGAGATCATTTGGTCTGGCTCTCAGTGTCTGTGCATCAGGGTGAGACTATGAATTTGATCAGGCGGAGTGCGTGATAACCTGTTCAACAGGCCAACGTTTTAAAACCACTGCTCTTGCAGAATTGAATTGGATGACCTATGATCTTAAATAGCTTATTTAACTCGGCTTTTTTTTTTGTGAGTACCCACAGTTACAAAGAAGCATTTGATTAAGAAGGGATAATCAGCACAAAAAAATAAATTTAGAAAAATCAAATAGAAAAATAACATCCATTGAATTGAAACACTGGTGTGGAAAAGGGGTTTGTGTGTTTTACCTTTTAAAATGATCTCCCTTTTTTGCAAATACTGTCATAGTTCACATTTTCATAAAAAGTTCATGTTGGCAGTTGCAAAAGAATTCAATTCTTAGCAAATAAAAAGCAGCATAAAAATACAAGAGGTCATTTTGTCTCTAAAAAACAAAAGAACACTGTTAGTCCTTTTTTATGTTTTTTTTCTTTTTTCATTACTATTTCCTATAAAATATCAGGATTCTAAATATTATTACTATTGATATCAATATCATATTAGTCATTGATAAAAATTCACATGCCAGGCCTCATATATTATCGTGTGTGTGTGTCTGTGTGTGTCTGTGTGTGCACGCATGTCTTTGTGTGTTTCCATGTTCCCACATCCGTGGCAAGCATGTTGCTGAATTGTGTACATCTATCATCTACAGTCTCTATTTGGGGGAAGGTTGTTTGATTGTATGTTTCTGTGGACGATTAGCTACTGTGCAGGGAAAAAAATCCAGCATCTTCTGAAATTGTCTTTGCCATAATCATTAGAGTTTCTTCACGTAATCTCAGTGAAAATATTGCTTTCTAAAAAAAGGGAAGAAAAAAGGCATGGAGGGCAGAGTGAACAGGGTTATTGGTTGTGAACCTACAACAGGGGTTCAGTGTTTTACTTCTTCCTTGTGGTTAGTTGTCTGATCCAGAGTCATCTTCGTCTGCAGAGCCCTTGAAGCAAGCTGACTCATAGTGCTTGTTCAAGTAGGACTTGAGAGCGAAGGTCTTATTGCAGCGCTTGCATCTGTAGTGTTTGAAGGCAGAGTGTGTTTGCATGTGGGCGCGGAGGTTTGAACGGTCAGCAAAGGCTTTGCCACAGTGGGCGCAGGCAAAGGGCTTCTCCCCCGTGTGTGAGCGCATGTGACCTTGAAGCAGCCACGGCCTGCTGAAGGCTTTGTTGCACACCTCGCACTTGTGCTTGAGGTCGTGGGTGAGGATGTGCATGGCCAGCGCTGGCATGGATACGTACACTTTACTACAGGTGGGACACTTGCGGGCCATCTTGCTGTCCAGGCTGCGATGCGTCTGCTTGTGTCTGCTGAGGTTGGAGGAGGTGGCGTACGTCTTGCCGCACTCATTGCAGGTGTGACGAGGCGTGCCGGCTCCCCTCTCCTGAGCCCCACCGTTGGCACTGCTGCTTCTGGAGCCTCCACCACGACTCTCCCCATCTCCCTTTCGCCTCGAGCGCCCGTCAGAGATGAAGAAGGCATCCATGGTGTAACCCTCGGCCAGGGCCTCCGATTCACCAGTGTAGAAGCCGCTGGCGGTCATGCCAGACTGGGGGCTGTCGGGGTGCTTCAGGTCAGGGTCACAGTACTCCCCTCCGCTGCTCACCTGGGTGTACAGGGGGTCTGACACTGGTGAAGCAAGCTTGTGCTCCATCTTCTTCTCCCCCTGGTATACAGATGGCGTGATGTAATCCTGGATGTATCCTGGACAAGAGAAACACACAAACACAGTTGGCCAAGGGTTGTGATGAGTAAGGACACAGTGACATGCTAATGATTACATGATTGTAGTGTTGCATGATGGTGAAAGACTGAGTGGCAGAGCTAATTTCATTTTTTCCACAACCCACAGGTTGTACAGACAATAGCTCAGTGATGCAGGGAAACGTGCAAGCTCAGCTGCGTTTAGAGAGGTTGCAATTTTACAATAAAGATGAGCGCTAGATAATAGCTCATCAAAGAAGTCTCCTGTGTAGGAAGATGCATATTAAAATCCTTCTTAAATGTAGTAGGCTCACTGACTGGCCCGTCTTTCACTGCGACTGCTGACATCAAAGAGAATTATATTTTAAGACTAAATCCTAGAATAAAAATCTCCCCTTTTTTTACTATTTTATTTTAAAGCTTTTTATACAGGTTTAACAAATTAAATGTGTTTCTTTGCTTGTTGTGAAACAGACTAATGTGATACATGCATATCTAATGCAGGTCTTTTGTGCTACTTCTTCAAGCAGGTTTAAACATGATGCAGTAGAGCAAGGCCCCTAAGTGATTTAAACTGCGCAGAGCATGGTTTCAGAGTGATATATTTTATTGGCATCATTCAAGTCTTTCCTTTCTCTCCGAAGCAGCTCAGTGCTACAGGAGCTAGAAGGCTGGCTGGCAGCTAAATGCATCAAAACGTAACTCGATCTAGCCTTACGTTATGAATCTCTGGAGCATATACTACCTTCAGGCTTGATATTCTATAGGTTAAACATAAGCGAGCAAACATAAAATGTGGTGAAATTTCCTTCCCCTGACAAATAGTGCATAACTGCAGAAAAAAAGCCATTCCTGCACCGTGTGCAGCAAGCAGTGGAAATTAGGTATTGACTTCTTTTTTAATGAAATTCAAAGTTTTGAAGTGATCAATAGGCTATCATCTGTAAAAATAGTGCAGCTGTTAGAACAGCTGAGTGCTGGAGAAGACAGAAATAATGCAAGAAACAGATCAAGTACCTGCAACACACAATAGCAGTCTATTGAGTGCGTGCTTGATATTGTGCAAAATGGCATCATGCACGTTTTTTGTGAAGAAGGTCACCTGTCTGCAGCAGTGAGCACACTGAAGTACCTCCAAGAAACAAGCCATTAAGAAATCAGTTGAAGTGCTCTCTTACTGCAGCGTCTCCATTCCCAAGGGTTTGAGTTCACACACCCACTTTGTCAAAGACATGACCATGACACCCGGGGACAGGGAAAACACCAGGCCTGCGCACACATTATTGTGCTGCACTGCATGGCTTCACTTTTTTAAATGCACAGATGGTGTTTGTCAGAAAGAGAGGAACACTTGTTTTCAAAACCAGATTATTAGAAAAAACACATGTTTATTTATCCTTTAAAAACATATTCTTATAATTACAGTTAAATAGGCAAGTGCTGCTTCTGCTTCAGAAATTAAATCCACCTGTTTTGCAGCCACACTATTAAATGTTATGAATATAATTGCATGCTACAAATCGCAGCATGGGCTTTTTCTGCTTTTTTTTTTTTTTTATCAGCAAAGCATACTTTGCTGCATCAGTATAAGCGGAATTGTTTACTATGTTTCAATTACCCAAGGTCAGACACGAAGCTTTAGGACTCGAGCTGTATCAGCCTTTACAGCCCATAGACTCATTTCTGTAATGCAAAGCAAGCATGTAATTAATGGACCCTCTCAGCCACCCCTCTTTGTTGTTCGACAGACACTCAAGTCAAATGTCTCCACAATGGGGGGAAGAAACTCTCCTGGCACGGCAGAAGTGCTGATGTTAGGGATTTCAGCCACGCTGAGGATTCTTTTTTTTTTTTACCTTTTTTTTTTTAACTCGGCATGAAAAGAACAATTCTTTTGTTAGAATTAAATACCTTTTGTCAAAATTAATGTTTTGCCTTATTGTGTTTTCTTTCTTTTTAATATAATGCATTATTCACGGTGTTGAACAATAGATTCAAGAACAATAGAGAGTGACAAAAATTATACAAATGGATTTCTAATTATTTTAAATCTTGCAGAAGGAAAACTAAAAAACAGAATTAGTGTAAGCTGCACTATATGATTAAATATATAAAAACGTTTTAACAGACATAATTTTTTTTAGTCTTCACCTGGAAGTTATTTAGAGTTTTGTAAACCTGTTCAGTCTCTTTTGCCCCGAATAACTTTTTTTTTTTAAATCCCCCGTCTTTTGAATTTCACCTTGTTGCTGACAAGGTTGAATAACAGGTGGGTATGAACACAGCATTTAGCCGTGGACCGTGAAGCCTCTCTCGCCATGCAAACATCCCGAGAAACCACAACAAAGACTCACATATGGCCCACCAAACGTGGCCACAAAATGGAAGCGGCAGGCTTAAAGCGGACCGTGAAAGTGAAGGTCGCCTCACAGCTCTGACGGGAGCTTAGTGCGAGCAGTGAGTGTGGTGTCCACAGTGCAGCTATGTGCCTTTCTTCGTGTTTACTGTACATCTGTCACGTGATCGGCCTCATTGCTGCCCCAAGCATTTTTGTCTCCCTTTTCTCCTTCCCCTCACTATCCCTTTAACCCAACTCCCCACCTCCCTCCTGGCTCTACTGTACACTGTGTTAATGTCTCTTGTGGCGGCGATAGGCCTGCACGGCTGAAACTCTAACCCCTGCTAGTTTTCAAATGCCTGGAAGGAAGAGAAAGATGTAGTGGAGCGATGGGGGTGGGGAGACTGTGCATGCTCCATTTGGATGGGAAGAGGGGGGCAAGGGAGGATCGGACCGTGATCGGAACTCAAGGACAATAACAGCTAAGGACAAATGTATCATCTGATGCTCATCGCTCATATTCATGAATTTTTTTAGTCCACATGATGACCAGATATAGTCAGCCCATGTGCGTTCAGCCACCACAGGTTGGTGCAGTCATACAAATACGTAACAGGAGCTTCTCCTGATTAGACACACGTTTTGCTCCCTATTTACATAAACTAATCCGTGGCTTTGACCTGAATTGCGTCTGTCCTTCACTAGAGTCAAAAAACAAAAGTCTGGGAGCACACTGGTGGGGGTGGGGTGCCTCTGGAGAGGATTATTTAGGATACCAGTGCAAAAATCAGCTGGCTTAATGTAACATCTAAATTAATTTACATGCTACAAGCATGCTGTTGGCTGACTCAAAGGAAATTCTCACTCAACAACAAAGAAAAAGAAGATACCATCTGTGCTAAGTGTGGAAATATCAGGCATGCTGAAATCAGCACCGGAGCTGTTTACAGGCAGGAGCGCTAGCACATCTTTAACTGGAGCAGCTCGGACTGGAGGCATGTTAACTCACCATTCTCGCTGAGACGAACCCCGAGGCTGGTCACCGAGTCTGTGATGGAGCGTGCAAAAGTGAACGAGTCGTCCAGGTGGTGATGATGATTGGAAGTGGCCACATTGGACGAAGAGAAATCATCAAGCTTGATCTTCTTTACCAAAAATGAGCGGGGCATGTTTCAATGGATAAAAACACAGAGCTGAGAAAAACGCATGAGAGAACTGAAAAGACCCTTCTGAGGAAGCACACAAGCAGAGCTGGCTTGATGATAATCCTTGTGGTTAATGTGAAGACAAGAGCCAAAAACATAAGATAAGAAAGAAAATGGAAACCAGTGGACAACAAGGCTGCCGGCAATGCTGTGTGATACTCTCTGGCTCCCCCAGCTTCCCCCGGAAAAATAAAAAAATAAAAAATAAAAGCGATCCTGTTCAGCACTGGATAGCTCCTGTGATGCAGCAGGCTTAAGGGACCAGTGAGGAAGAGAAGAGATGGAGACAGACAGAGAGAGGAGGGAGAGAGAGAGACTGTCAGACTAGCTGAGATCAGCAATCACGCCAGCCTTTATATGGGGCACAGGCAGTGGAAGATCAGGTGGTGCTGCGAAATGGAGCTGCTTAGCTTTAATCCATCAAATGTCCCCGGGGACACACATCAAATTACTACTGAACCGTCTGTGCATTCGCACACAGACAGAGGAGAAAGAACACAGCCAGACCCCCACTGCCCCCACTGCTGCTCCCCCTCCTCCTCTCCTCCCCTCCCCCTTTCACCCCTCTTATGCTCCATGCTCAGAGGAGGAGTAAAAGAGGAGGGTAGACAATGGAGATGTGGATGAGAACACACTCAGTGTCCTGTCCCCCATTGTTTTCAGATGAAGTGGCACAGTTTATGTTTGTCTTGTACAGGCACGGCCTCCCTCATGTCACCTCCTTTACCACAAACAGCTTCAGATCTTTCCATCCCTTCGACACGCCGCACTGTACTCACATGCTGAGAGCACACATACAGTACAGAGGAGAGGCTATCAGAGCGTCTGGGAGAGCTGGACCTTTTTTAAAGCTGCACTGGATTCCAGCACTGCTGACGAGCTTGGCTACAGGGAAGTACAAGCGCCGCACAGCTCAGCTTCCCCCTCTCTCTCTCGCTCTCTCCCTCCCCATTACCAGTGCACAGATGTGTGTCCTGCCATGCGTGGCAGTGAATTATCTGATTAATTAATTACATCTTTTTTGATTAGGGTGAAATCCAGAATTAGATTCGTGCTCACTAAATTGGCTGCATATCTCTGGGTTGGTTTGTGTTTGTGTGAATTCATTAGCTCACACCGTGATTGTTATGCTGCATCATTTTTCATTAGAGATTTCATCACACGGGGAAAAAAAAAGACAAAACAAAATCTTGCAGTTGCCTCACAAAGCAGAAAACACAAATGATGCACCTGTTTGATTCACTGTCAACAGGAAGCACTCGCATCACATCACTAGTTTGACTAAATAACACATTATTGTACAAATATGAGTCAAGACTATTAAAAGAAAATTGTTCCTCTTTCTGTTGTAAGTAACATCAGATCTGTGTGTGTCCATGTGTGCTTTGCTTTTCTCTTCCTGTGGCTTGAGCGGTGCTAGAAAATTCAGTATGATACAAAAGTTTCTCAGATATTTCTTTCACTGAACATTTTATTTATAAAATGTTTTATTTTTACATTTTATTTATAAAATGTCAGAAAATATTTTTTTAAAAATACCCACCAGAGATTCCCAAAACCCAAGGTAAAATCTTCAGATTACTTGTTTACTCTACATATCAGTGAAAACCCCAAGATATTCAGTTCAACAGCAAAAAAATGAAATACCAGCTGTGTAAAGCTTTTACCAGATAACATATTTGATAATTGATTGTGCATCAGGGTGTCAAATTATTCATAGTTCGGGGGCCACATATGGCCAGTTTTATTTTGGGTGGGTCAGACCAGTAAAACCACTGAATAAAAACTAATCTGAAAAAGAAGCTTCCTTTTTATTTTTTCCCTTTTTTTTAGAGTGAAGCCCTGAAAATGTTTAATGTAAAATCCACTTACAAAACAAAATGTGGGTCAGTTGAGATTTTCTAAGAAGAATTTTAAGAAGCACAGTTTCAGGTTCTTCTGTAGACAGTCAGTAAGCTGTTATTATATGTGCGTGTACTTTTAACAGATCACAGTTGATCTACAAAATGACTGCACAAAACTGTAGCTTGTAGAGTATTTTGTAACTGAAACAACAACAACAGTATTTTACTTATCTACAAATTGAACAGCTTTAAGAATTTCTTTTCAGTTTTCATGCTATCAAAAGCTATTTTGGTACGGCTTGTTGGACCTTTCTCTTCTCCCTGCTTTTAATAATTAATTGAATGTCAGAATTAGCTGTGGTTAATTTACTGGCAATTAACTTGATTAATCTTTTTTTTTCTTTTATTTCAACATTCTGCCTTATTTAACTGGTAATACTATCACTTTTTTATTGATTGCATCTTGGATATTAACAGTAGTTGTTATAGATATTATAGAAGTCCAACATCAGGAGAACATGTTCAGTGTTTAGAGCCACTTGTGGATTCTCCTGAAAATGTCAGTTTTCTTGAGAACCTTTTGACTAATTTCATAAATATGGATTTTCCATGTTGATCATACTCTTAAAATTGAGCTTGAAAGTGGTAAAAGATGGTGTAGATTTACTCAGACGTCTCGGCGTGCCCACTTCCTGCGGGCCTCCTAAATCATATTCTCCACTAACGGTGACCCTGTGGATCGGCCGCAGCGGGTGCCAAGAGTGGACGGTTTAAATCTGTGCGGTCAGGATTTATCACAAATATGTGATTGTACATTACAGGACAAGTTGACGCCGCTGTCACCAGGCTTATAGTCCACAGCCAAGGACGAGCAAGGTCAGGGGAAGAATAACTGTCTGAAACAACGAACTGCGGTGAAGTTTTGTTTTTCTGGTGAAATACATTTTTTAGTAAACACTCTTTGGTATGAGTCATCTGAGGAAGTATTTCTCACAGTGTAATCTATTCTGACTGATCTAATTGCAGCTGTTTTCTTGTTGTGATAATACATTAATGTTGCAGAGAGAAAAAACAAACATCTGTGTAGCTGCTGAGTTATTCTTCAGATTTCATTCCACAGAGCCTGGAGGTTAAATGAAGAATGAACCTTTCTTTGACTGATATTGACCTTTTTCTGCAGCTTCTTAAACCTGCAGTCTGTGTCTTCCTGAACTACAGCGCACCTCTGGCAAAAGCTCTTGTTATTCTGCTCTTTGTACAATGCAACAGAACGTAGTGTGCAGTATGTCGTTGAAGCATGAACTTTAGATCTGATACGCTCAAGGAGTTGTTAGTTAAGGGTAACATTTATTTTTGTTAGGGAGCGATATGAATTTTTTTTTCCTACCCTCTTAAATCTTTTAATTAATATTTAAAAAGTTTTAAGAAAATAAATAAAAAATAGAGTCATCGCAAGATGAAGTGCCTAAAATTTCACTTGTAACTGATTTCAGTTTTAAGTGCAACAAAATGTTTACATTTTGCTGTTGTTTCCCAGAAGCTTTAAAAAGTAATGCAGTAGGACAAAGCCCAAATATTAAACAGTTAGGAAAAAAGTGTATCTGACATTTTACCATAAGTACTAAAGAAGGTGTCTTTTCTTAGTAAGTCTCCAATTTAGTCCTGGGCACATTGTTAAATACACCCATATTCAGGGTTTACAGTGAATGGTCCAAAAAAAATAAGAAAATATCCAATAAATGGAACTTTTCTGGAAAAAAGTGATTTGTTGATGTCAGAGGGCAGAGGAGAATGGCGGAGATGGAGATTCCCATCATGAATGTGCAGCTTTCATATTTTGTGTGATGCTGTCATGTCAATAAAGACCAAAGGAGGGCTGTTTTCAGCACTTTGCTCAATCTATGCCACAAAAAACAAAGGCAGTTGAGGCAAAATTGGGTCCAATCCATTTTGCTGCCTAATTGCAAAAATTCAGGCAACAACAAATTTTACAATTGTGTAAAGAAGCCTTAAAGAGGAATGTTAAGGTAGCAGTCAAAGGCCATAACATTAAGAGATGCTATGCAACAACTATATCAGTAACAGAAAATTCATGATTTGGAATAGTGAGTTGCTTTGAATCCTGACCTCAAACTAACTGAGATGTCACGGTGGGGGGTGGGGGTGGGGGGGTGCTGTGATCTTGAAGTTTGAGACATTGTAAAAATTGTGATGAACAGAAACAGATTTTGGGGGAAGTTGTGCAAATCTCAAGAAGCTGCAGGAACCATTTCCAGATTGCACTGTGAGTCATTACTTCCAGATTTAAAAAGCAGTTGGCGTGTTACTAGTTTAGTCTTAACTGTGTTTCAGTTTAATTTTAAATAAAATTATGATCAAACAGCATTTTTGAATAATCCAGTTAAGAAATCCAGGTACTTGCAAAGTGCATAACCTTTAATGAAGACAGACTACAAACTTCCGCTAAGGTTGTAAATTACATCTACACATCTACACAAAGATATCTGGGTTTAGATTAGCTTATGACATTTTTGGGGAAAAAAATCAAGACAATGTCTGCAATTTCTTTATTATTTTTCAATCTGATATCTATGCATGAAGATTTATTGCACTATTTTGGACTATTTTACAGTAGTAGTGAATTCTTCAAATAAATTCTTGACTCCATATTTCAAACAGTTGGGCCAAGTTCCAACTCTGGTCAAATTTCCATGCAAATTATTGCAAATTAGAGTAACCCTGCTAACAAACAGACAAACTGTAAAAACGCTATAATGCTCTAATGCCGGTGAAAAACCGTCTTGAATATTGATATCGTCCACATCTCCCAGAATGATGGCTGGCAATTTGGCTTTGTGGAATAAAACCACCTGTAACTGGAAAAGGCATCAACCAGCATGTTTACACCAACATCTCATTAAATATTCTGTGCTCAGGCTGTTCCCCACATGGCTTTAATATGATCTGCTAATTAATTACTGCAACATGTAATCTCATATGAATTTTAATGTTAAATTATAGAATACATGCCACAAGTCTGCTACATGTTAGAGATGAACTGTGAAAAACAACACCTCAAACATTTCTACAGCAGCATGACACTTTTTTTTTTTTTTGCCAGTTGTTCCACATCCTCGCTCTCCTCCTAATGCCAGAGTTCTGGGCCACTTATGGCCCCCAGACTCCCACTGACATGTGGTCAGTGCCTCAGGATGTTACCATAGTGACTGCACCCCCGAAGGCTGGAGGGGCTGGAGGGGCTTCTCTTCTGGTCAGATGGTGGGAGGGCTGAGATACTATCAGCCTTATTAACATCCTGTATGGCCCTCCAGGGTTATGGAGATGACCTGCCCAGCCACATAAATGAAGTCAGTCTAGTTGATTTGTTCCTTCACACTGCTTCACCACAGAATTACTCCATCCATTTATTTTATTACAGATGTGTCTTTTCTCCTGACATAATTAAAGAGTTATTGCACAGAAAACTTGATTTTTCACAGAGATTCGCACACATAAAACCTGAAACCTGAGCTGCTCATATAATAAGACTCAGTTGGGTTAGTGGAAGAAAAGCTAAGAGTCCATTAAGTGTAAACATCTATTTTTTGCCTTACTTGAGAGTGTGAGTGACATAACAAACAATTGACAACAGAAAATGTGAACGAAACCTTGAGTGACAGCGTTACCGAAAAAGACATCCTGACAGACAAAACCCAAGACTTAAAGGATGAAGACCAAAAAAAAGGATTAATTGTGCAGTAGTGTGGCGATATTTTGACTATTTAAAGTTCAACAAAGAAGCAGAGCAGCATGCACTGCAAACTGTCGAAAGCATGTTACCACAAAGGCAGTTAAACACCACAACAAGACATGATGTCAATAAGCAGTGTCGGAAATGTTGGATTTAGGCAGCTGATTAAAATAACTGAGCTTCGTTAACGACTCCCTGGACATAAACATTTTCCACAGACAGCACTTTCCCAGCGGTACACAAACTGTAGAGACAGTTGAATGTCTGTGGCATCCTGTGGGGTCCTGAGGACATAGATACCCCCTCTTCAATTTTACATAAAAATAATAATAATTTGCAAGGAATGATGAGCACAGATGCTAGAATCTAACTGTTCTGTTGGTGTACTAAATAAATCGGCAAAACCAAAATGGAGAAATGGTATTTTATGGCATTAAAAAAAGAACTTAAATATGCAACATGTATTTATTAAATTACAAAATACTTCTAATTTATTTCCTTATTCTGCCACAGCTCTTTCACTCCATTTGGTGCAAACCTTCCTTTTACACTGACAGTGATGAGACGTGGCTCAGTGAAGAAGGTCAGGAAACCAGTAATGAATGTGCTGTAGATTTCGAGTTTAACATGAAGTCTGAATGGACCTTAACTGCCTCCCCAGTCACACGGTATCTAATGCTGTTTGGCAGATAGTTCCGTGTATCACTCATGCCCTATTTGGCTTGTGTCTGCCTGTTGTCCTGTATGCATCTCCGAGCGTGTGTGCGTTTGTTGTCCACGGGCAACTGTTCAGTAAATAGGGCAATTAAGTGTGAAAAGCAGAAAGGAGCTAGCATGTTCCTATCTCTTTGGTGGGGGAGATAATTTATGCTAATAACATCTCTACTGCTCAAGCTGCCCAAAAATGATAGCAGACCCTTTTGGCTTCAGAAGAATCTTTTCATCCTCTTGGAGAAAAAAAAGTGGTTTCTCAACACCTTGCAAATAAGACAGCTGTGTGGCAGTGAATGGATCTCTCTCCCTCTCTCTCTGCCTTTCATCTCCAGATGATAATCTTTTCCCCTTCACTGTCTTGTATGGTGGATGTTTGTTCTTCATTTAGCCTGTGGAATACTTGAAACCTAGTTCCCCCTCTGTCTCCTCCCTGCTCTCTCTTATAGCCTTACACCCTGCATACAATCTATCATCATTTTTTCTTCAAGTGCCATCAAAGGAAGTCGCAGTGTGTGTGAATGTATTACTGTAAATAGTATCCTATGCATGAGTGATATTTCTTAATAACACTTAAATTCGAGCTCAGTATGCTGTTCATGTGACATAAATTCCTCTGTCACACAGAGGCTTTGGGTGGCTGTGGAGAGCAGGGGCCATGCTGGCAGTTCAATAAATAATCCCTGTGAAAGTGAGCAATAAACCACATGAAATCTCTACCTCAGTCAGGAGCTCCCATGTCAGCCACTAAAGGGAAGAAAGAAACAGCAGCAACGTGATGACCAGAGACCATGGAGTGTCAGGGAAATTCAGTGACTTGAACAGATGATACAATAAATAACCACTGGCGATGCGAAGCTGACAGGTACTGAGTTAAACTAATCTTAAACTACGTAGACAGATATGAATATGCAGACTCGGTAGTTTATTGGTACCAGAAGGCTTCTGGTTGTAGTCCACTTGTAGTCTTGAATGCTAATAACCAATCGTGTTTAAGCAGGTTTTGGTCACATGCAGTCAGACTTGGGTTGCAAAACAGGGATTTCAGTTAGCAAAATGTAATCTCAAAACCATTGATGCTTTAGCTCTTTGTTTAAGCTTTTACTTTTATTGTCTGCATTCACAAACCATTACCAGTGGACAGAACAGGAAGCCTTGGTCCAGATGGCTGCTGACTACACCAGAAGCCTTGGCTCTCTGATCTCAACTTTGAGGCAATGCAACAACATGATGTGACACCAATGGCTCTCCACATACTGCATATTTGGACCATTGGCATCAAATTCAAATGCACCAGGTACTGACTAAGTGTCACATTTGAATGACCCAGTGTTAAGAAAAAGCTTAGGTACCTAAAGTAAATACTTATTTTTTTAAAAAGGAAATAAAGTTTAAACCAAGTATCTTAATTTGTCTTTGTTCACTATAAAAAAATAAATCCTGATCTAATTCAAGCATCTGATATCAAAGTAAAGCTTAACTTATTACTTTGTGCACAGTAAATAGGAAGTTAACAGTGTCTTCAGTGCAATGGGGACCTCTATAGTCAAAAAACCACCAGTGTTTCCATTTGAAGAAATCTGTATTCACAGTATGACTCTGTTCTGGGACCTCCCCACACTTCAATGGATATATGTGCAGCAGGAGGAAGACTGCAGTACGGAAAAGAGCAGGCATCAGTGACAACAGATGACACTGAGTCAGTTAAGCTATGTACACAATGGAAGTGATTTATTCAATGGATATTGTTTTTGAAGTTGATGACCGGTCGCTTGCAGACATCCCTATTCCAATCAGTTAAAGTTAAGTTTTATTTATATACTACCAAATCACAGTAACAGAAACCTCAAGCTGGTAATTCCAGTTTCTGATTGCCTAGGCAACCCATAAATATATTTACTATACTTTCTTCACTGTATTCTTCACTCTCATTGGAAATTCACTTTGGTCACTGGCCTAGAAGTACAGAAAATTTCATCTGGGATCCCACCTACTTCTCATTTCCAGCACTTTTTTCCGCTCGTAAACACTTGCAGTTGCTTGCAGTAGCAAAATGTGATTCAGAACATTCAAAACATTTCCAAAGTGGATGTAGCTTTAGATGCAGTATGATCAGAAGAGCTAGGGTAGAGGTGGGTTGCAAAGTGGGTGGCAGATTAACAGCAAATGTAAGCGGACTTTATTTCCCATAGCTACAGGAATTAGCACAGGTCATCTGCTAATCGGAAGGTTGGTGGTTTAAACCCTAGCTGCTCCATCTTCATGGCAAATATATCCTGGGCGAGATGCTAACCCCAGGTTGCTCTCTGATGCATCCGTCGAAGTCTGAATGTGTGTGAATGTTGGATAGAAAGTACTTACATGTTTTTAAAAAAAGTGCTTGTATTAATGGGTGAATGAGGGATTTTGAATAAAGCGCTTTGAGTGCCCAGGTAGAGTAGAAAAGCACTATATAAGAACCAGTCTATTTACCATTTGTTATTTAGAGGCTTATCAGCTAGTGTGCCTGGCACTGAGATCAGCTGATCAGCAGCAACTGTAGCTGAGTTTGACTTTGTGGCCTGCCTGAAGTAATGCTTGATTTATAGATTACATAGTAACGTAGTACAGTTGCGGGATTGCTTTTTTCAAATTACAGTTTGAAATGATTGCTTATGTTTACTAATCCCAGTAATTACAGTAATTATAGACACAGCACTGACGTGTGTGTCTATGCTCAATAGACTTTGTGGTCCAGGGTGTGTTTGCTGGAGGTGTTTCCAAAGAGAAGGCTGACTTCAAAGTTGTTCTATATGTTGTCAATTCCCTGCTGATATCATAAACCTCCTGAATAAACTAGATTTTCTCAGGATGGTGTGAGAATTTCAGCGCTTCACTAACAACAATATTAGTCTGTTGATTGTCAGTAAATCCAAGCTGCAGGTTGACAACTTGTTGATGCCGGGCAGGAAACTTCACAGGAGTAACTTTCCGAACACTGCTGGCTAATTTAGTTTATTGTGAAGGCTGGAAACAGGAAACAGCTTTGCTGGCTCTGTATAAGTGATTAAAAATCCTCACTAATTAGTCTGCTTTACTGTGTTTAATCCATGCTAAAACTGAAGTGTAAAAATGACACTTAACAACTCTATAAGAGGTGGCATGTGCCAACCAGCAGAGACTCCAGGAAGTTAATAATGCTCTCCAAGTAGTAGTCTAAATAAACCACATAAAGGAGGTAAATTTGTGAGTTTTGAAGGTGCTGGTTGGTGGATTTTAATACCTTCTAATTGGTAGAAGTCGTATTGATCTTCTTATCCTTGCAGAAATCCTATAAGCATATTTCTAAATTGTTAATCTGTCTTTAACAATGAATACATTTTGTGTAAACAATTGTGTGGTAGAGCAATTCTTCTTCTGCAAAATGCGTAAGTGTGTTCTTAGTAAAGCAATTTCATTTTCTAAGGCAGTAATTAAACCTTAACTATAATTGTCATCATCACACCTTGCTCTGATTTATCGAGAAATAATTGTACAGATAATCTTAGTCTAAATTAATTGGGTTAATTAATCACCACTGTGTCCTCGCCCTCCCTCAAATACAGGTATTGTAGGTCTTTTCACATTATGTTCCATCACAAAGGTCAGAGCAGTGGGTAATAGACTGTCGTTTCTAATTTGTACTTCCATGCAAAGGAAGAGCCAATGCATTAGTGAGATGATATCAGCCTGTTTAAAATTAGATAATAAATGGACGGATTTGCACGCACGCAGCATGAATGCAGCATGAATACAGCAGTCCGGCAGAAGGAGCAAGTCTGGAAAACAATTACACATGGGTTACTAATTTTCTTTTTGAAGATCCTCTACACCTGTTTGCAGCCAAGGGGACAAACAAAGATACTGGTTCCTGACATCGCGCCACGGTGTAGTTATATTAGAGAAAAATAAATAAATAAAAGAAATCTGCAACAAACAAATTTTCCACTAGGCAACACTGAGGCAGGCATTTTCAACTTATGTGTTTTTCTTACTGTGTCAGGGAGAGAGGTGAGATCAATTTCCACAGGATTAGGCTGCCTGGGGAAAATGATTGCTTTTTCTAATACTTAGTAACAATTTTTCAATTTCCTGTGGTCTTTGTTACTCTCAACATTTTTGCAAATGAGCAAAACAGAGGCAAGCAGCGTTGCTGCTCTGCGAACTTCACCTTGGGACCAAGCATCATTTGCATATATATTGAGAGCATACGTTTTTGGTTTATAATAGTCACCATTCTGGGGTGGGGGCGGGGAACCGGGGGCGGCTGGCAGGCATTCTGTCACCTGTTATGAGGCCCTTGTCCGTGAACATCCCTGGGAGACGAAAACAGGCGATAATTACGGTGCTGGGACTAAACTGGTGTTGTTCTCTCCCTTCACACTTTGTTGGAAATTTAAAGGAGAAAAAAGTATAACAAAGCCGGCTACAGGGCTCGGGTTTGTTTCTAAGCTGCTGGAGATTTTCAGAAATTCACAGAAAATGAAATTAATCTATCAGCACAGCACTGATTCTGTGGTGATTACAGTTTGAGTCTGGCACTAATAAATCCACACGTTCCACTCTTTGCACTTTCACAGGGGCTAACTATATTCATGCAGAATCAGAGGAGATGCACTGCAGATGGTCACATGACAAATGGCTTTATTGCCCCGTTATGGAGATTTGAATCATAATTGAGTGTCTCTACAGTGATGTGTGCACTTGGTATGACTCACAGTGAGTCTCTTGCTAGAGGACAGATGAGCTCTGTTGCTTCTGCTTCAATCTACTGCTACATATTTAGATTTCACCTCAAATCTTTTCTAACCAGCCTCAGTAATACATCTCTTTGAATACGTGTGCAACAATTTAATCTAATCTAAAGAAGTGTTTAAAAAAAAATAAACACTCAAATTGAATCTCCTGAAATGTACCCACTTTATATTTTTCACTCTGCTTTATTGGTTATCTGAAGTTGTGCAAAGAGCAATGTGAGCATGCACGTTTGCACACTGAGGCATGTGCACCACGCATCACTGCTTTTGTGTGTGTTGAGCGCTTTTCAAAGGGCACGCTTTTGTGCAGGCACAGATGATGCAGCTGGCAGAAACATGACTATTGCTGGAAGCACGTCCACGTTGGCACACATACAGAAAGCCCTGGCTCCTGGGTCACACTTTATATAGGCTGCATAAAGGCTGCTTGCCCGTCTGCTGTCTGGCCCATCAATAATGGCTGTGATGCACAGACTGTAAAGTGCAGAGATTTTTAAGTCTGGAACCTGAACGATTACTTAAACAGTCACTTAGCTAATTTCATAGCAAATAAAGATTTTCCTAAAAACCTGTTACTGATATATTCAAGTAAAAATGTCCAAAATTCCAACATACAACTTATTAAATGTGAGAATTATCTGATTTTTAAGCCCTAAAACATACTTCATTCATTTAACCTTGTCAATGTGCATGTGAATGTCGTCTTTCTTAGCAAAATGTTAAGAAGACAACTACTCTAGTGGGAACTACTAGTAGTAAGTCTTGCTTTTATATGCTAGTTTTCTTAAGAAAGTCCTTCTTACATAGAATTGGAAATAAGTGCCCCAAATAAAATGCATTAAAATTATTAAAAAAGAATCAAAGCTATGCAGACAGGCAAATAACAAGGAAAAGCTAGACAGATCAAATAAAAAATGAATACAGGTAATTTAATAACAGATTTAAGTCACATTAAAGAAGTTGCCAGTATGATCTCATTGTGCACTCTGTCCCAGAGTTTTGGGGACTTTAATGGGAGACGTCTGGTCAGTTTTGTTTGTTAGCCAAGGCTTTGGACCGTCCAGCAGCATCACCCATCACAGTCAAGCCAGGGTCTTGATTTAATGCAGAGAAAAGCTTTTTAATGGTTTAAAAGTGAACAAAATTCTAGAATCAATATTGACTTTAACAGGCAACCATAATACATTTTACATTGTTATATTTTTTAATGCAAGTTAAAATCTGGGCGTCATCCACCGACATTTGTGCAAAAAGGCAAACATTTGACATACTTTTGAAAGACCTCGCTGAGGTGAAACATGTATGTATTGGAAGCTTTAGTGGACCTTTGAGGAATGCCACATTTAATTAAATTAAAAAAGGCATTTTTTTTAGTACCTTTGAGTTTGTGTTTGTGTGTCTGTAGACACATTTCATCAGCATGATAGCATCACTGCTGCGCAAGAGCAAATCCCCAAATTTTATTTTGCACACGATTATTTCATGAATTTGGAAACATCTGGCAATTAATGAACTTTATTAACTAAAATGTTGTCATTATAAGTGTAGATTACTTTTGTGAACTTTAAAAAATATTCAGTTAAGATTTTAAAAAAATGTGAATTCAACTAAACAAATCAAGCTGAGATGGTGGGGAGAGAGTTTGGGCTCGATTTGGTTCACTAGATTTCCAACACAAAACAAAATCTTGCTTTTCATTGGAAAACAAAGTATAGCAATATAAATCCTTTTGAAAGGTTCTCCAGCTGTAGCCACGAGTACTCCTGTAATAATATGGTAATTCACCTGTATTCTCCTACATGTGATACGTCTTTGGGTTTGGATTGTTGATCACAGTAATCAAGAGCTTCCGGTTTCTGAAGCTATAAGAAATCGTTTTACACTAACAATTACGTGATCTGTGTGAACAATATTAAATGAAATGTATTTATTTGGCATCTTTGAAAATAAGTGGAGTTGACTACAGTGCAGCATTATGGAAAAGGCAATATTGGAAATAAGAAAACAAATTAAGATCAGCATAGAAATATAATAAATCATATATTCCATAAAATATACCTGTATTTACATACTTGAAGCTACAGTTAAGTTGCTTTCTTTTCAATACTCAAGTCAAAACCCAACAATCTAACTCTTAAAAGAAATTAAATTATTGTGCAATTCTTACAGAATCAATCATATTTCCCATGTAAAGATAGCTCCATTTATTCTGTAATTGCCTGATAAATTAACCAGCACAGACACCTGTCAAAACAGCAGACAATCTCTGTGAATCCACCTCCCAACAGGCTCATTTTGATGGGCTAAGTTGGTAATGACAACTCTCCAAGTCTGTCCCCTCAGGCTGAAGGATGAGAGCACCGCAGAGTTCTCTTTCCCCATCCGTCCCTATTAGGATAATGCATCAAATAGACATTTTAATTTGAAGTTCATTTTCTCCTCAAGGCTCTGTAAATGTCTGCAAGCACGCGTTCAGGAAGAGATAACCTTTCAGTGGGTGATCTTTTTGTTTTTCTGTCTTAATGTTCACTTATCATTTACTACGTTCTGGTATTGTGCAAGAGTGTAAATTTGTAAATTCCAAGGGGTCTTTTGAAATTAGGTGGCTTCCAGAAACGAGAAAATAAATCTTGATGTTCCGTGAATAAAGCTCCTCCTCCGTCTTGACTGAAAACAAAACTCCAGATGACTCATTGATTTCCACAAACAACCCAGATTGCCGGCAGTCGTACACACCACTGTGACTCTGAGGAAACCTCATCACTCAGCACTTATATTGTTGTGCACCCAGCGACCTCCTTTTTCAACCTAGCTAGTGTGACAATAACATGCGTGAAATGAGCGCCGAGGCCTGCCAGCGGTGCCTGAGCCCTCGCAGGGCCTGACACCTGCCAGCGCTCAGCTGTTCCTGCCATGCTTGACCGCATGTGGCTAA
This sequence comes from Aulonocara stuartgranti, assembly GCF_965226115.1. Classification (NCBI taxonomy): domain Eukaryota; kingdom Metazoa; phylum Chordata; class Actinopteri; order Cichliformes; family Cichlidae; genus Aulonocara; species Aulonocara stuartgranti. The sequence goes on from NC_138956.1 coordinate 20,263,892, forward strand.
TAAACAGACCTGTCCTTATCACTGGAACTCCATTAACGGCGGTCGCAGTCACCTGAATCCCTTGCCGGGGCGACATCAAATTACAAGGCAAATGTAATGGGTTTTGCTATATAGCCACACACTGAGATAGTGAATTACACCAAAGGCCTGATGTTATTGCATGTCCCCAGGATGCTGGCTCTGTGTTTTATGATGACTACAGTGAAAACCAGGTCAGTGCTCAAATTGTCATCGTCTTCGCCTCCATTGCTCCAGTTCTATCTATCATGTCCATTCAAAGAGGGCACAAAGGCATGCAGCAGGTCATCTGCTTCACATGTCAGCCAGTGTTCAGTGCTTTGCTGTTTCAATCTGCAGCCACATACAGACATTAAACCACTCGCTTTATTTGTTATCTGTATCAGGTGAACTGGTCAAGCTGATTGGCCTGCTGTGAGATCCACAGGACCTCTGGTTGCTCTGGGACATCGAAAAGAGCGATTTAAAAACAAGTAATATTGAGTAATAGCAGTGCACTGATGTCATGATAAAATAATTGGAACGATAAAAGGATTAAAATTTAAAAAATTAAAACTTGAGTTGGTGACATCATCATCATGTTTGTTTGTTTTGTTTTTCATAATATATTGTCAGGCTGTAGCCAAGTAGCCAAACTAGGAGGCTGGGAAAAGTGCAGAAACCTGCAGTTTCCACCACTGGCTCCAAAAGAGAGTTCGCCCTATATACTTCTATGATAACATGTCCAAATAAACTCTATTAAAAAGCAGGTTTATAACCTCCAACAAAAGCTGGGTCTGGTCTCAGTAACAGGTTCACCTCTTTGCAACAACTCTACAGGGGATTGCTTGACAGATGGCTACCAACACCTACGGCTAGCAAACTAGCTGTTTGCTTGGCTCCACCACCATTATTTCAAGTCATGGAACTTAAAAAGGTCCCAAGACTTTTCTGTGTTGAGTATTTAAATTTTATTATATGAGAAGCAGTATGGCTTGTTGTGTGAAAGTTAAACGTAAACTTAAAACTAATTAGGAGATTTCGGTGTCTGTGCGATGCACTCATGTGGACGGAGCTCATAACTCACCACTTCATACTCTGATCCAAATGTTTTAGGCTCCAAAGATCCAACATGGCAGCTAACGTTAAGGCTGCAAGATCAATAAGGGCCTCACAAACCAATGAGTGACATCAGGATGGTTGCAGCGTTAATTTAATTTATGTTTGCTGTCCACAAAATAAAGCCACCTGCTTTAGTTTAAAAAGTCATTTTCCGATGGTAACCCTGATGAGAAGTAGTTTAAGGCCATATTTATCTATTACATCTCCTTTTTTGTAGCATTGTTGCTGTTTCTACACATGAAAGTCAAAGCTTTCAGAATGCAAATGTGATTGTCCAAGGGTAAAATACAGAAGGGGGTTGTGGCTTAATAGGTTTTTGCACAATTCTTTCAATGGTGGACATAAAAACACTAAACTAAGGACTAGCTTAACTATTAACCCTAAGCCTAAATGCTGACTGGTGCAAATTTAACAAAGGCATGAATTAGGGGAGTATATGGACGCTTGTTAGCATGTTAGTTAGCAGGTTTAGTTTTAGTGGCTTTTTAACAGAACTGTCTAGTTTGTAATAACAGGCTAACAAATATGGCATGTTGTAATAATTGAATTGACTGAAACAGGACCTTAACAAACAAATGAATACTTTATCTGTTGCTCCTTGTAACATTTTCTGCAGACAGTAGTTATTAAATGCAGCCTCTCTGTGGTCCATGGGAAAAAGAGCCCCTAACAGAAGGAGTCAAAGACAAGGGGTTTGTTTTTGATTATTGAACACTATATCTTTTCTCTGGCCATACATCTTCCTCTGCCAGGCCTCCCAGGGGCTTAAGGCAGTCCAACATCACAGGCCAGCACTTGAGAAGGAGGCACAGACAATGGTACCTGCAGGTCCCTATCCAAGCTCAGGAGATACCACTGGGGCCTCATTGACAAATTGTCCTTGTCTGGCCGCATGAGAGAGTGGGGATTGCAGTAATTGCATATTTCCCTCTAATTGCATTTGTCACATGTGGGGTCTGCTGTTATGGAGCCCGGTCTAAGACCTTTCTCAGTGATGTGTTAAACCAAACAGCTGAACTCTCACCTGCACCACGAGAAGGGGACGCGCAGGAAGAGGCCTGCAAAGAGAGCAATAAATTATGCAGTGGCACAAAACATCAGCAGAGCAGCAGTGAAAGTCGGGCACAGACGGAGATTCGCTGCAGGTCCATTAAAGTCTCAGACTTGGTCAGGGAGGACTTGACTCAGTGATGCTGTTTAAGGACAGTCAAGGGCTTGTCCCTGCATGATTACATCAAATGAAGTGCATATTACTTTTATAGACCAAAGAAAGTCATCAGAGGATTGAGCATTAAAAATTTTTTGTACTTTCATTGCAATAGAAGCACCGTATTATCTGCTTCTGCAAAGATAATTTAACTTTTATGAAAATGCTGAGGTTTTATATAAAAGGATACAAAATGTTGTAAGGAAAAAGTCAATTTAATGATCAATTGAGTTACCATTTGTTATTCAGTCTTGCTTTCAATTAAATGTTAGAAAACACTGACACATGGCCATTGCTCAATTGTCTTTTCAGCCAAAAACTCAAAGATTTCCAGTTGTTAGCTGTAAAAATGGAGAGAACAGCAGGTTTTAGGTTGGGATTTTTTGCCAAATATTTAGCAAAAGCTACAATAATCATTTTTCATCATTTATTTCAGCTTCGATTTCAGCCCCGAGTCCCGTGTTTCTGCCCCGTTTCCCTGCTTCAGCAAAGTTTCATGTCGTGGTGGTGACAATAATAACAAGCAGCTCTCATCTTGGCTTCTGCTGCCTTGTGATATGCGGCCAGGCTGCTGCATTATACAGAGGGGTTGTACAACTACATTTTAATCCACTCGTGTTTCTGGCCTGATAAAAGGATTCTCTCCATCTCTTTCTGTTTAATTCACACCATCATCAATCAAATGTGTCCCTGCTCGCCCCCCCCCCCCCCCCCCTCCCTCCCCTCCTCCAGGGTTTTGGGGATCTGCAGCAGATAGGTTGGGGGTCCCCCGAGGGGGTTAGGGACAAGACGGACCGGTCACAGATGCCACAGAAATTAAAATGCAAGAGTCTGTGCAAGGTGTTACATTTCTCAGACATGCTCATTTGCAGTAATATCTGAGCGACATAAGGAGGCTTATCTGTGATTTTACATACGACGCTCATAAGATTATGTGAATATGATAAATAAATTGCTCCTTGGCTGTGCTATCTCCACAGTGTGACTACAAGTGTGGAAGATTCCTTAGACTGTTTTTGTCTCCTACCATTGTCTGCACATGACAGTCGCCACAGGCTACTTAGTAATGAATATGTGCCTGTAGCATGTGTGCTGCGTGGAGCCTATGAATAGAGTAAATATGCACATCTCTGCACAACAGGTCAGCGTCTGATCACAAATAGAAGAGAATATGATCAACCGCAGAATGGGATTCTGAAACTACAAAGGAATTATGTATAAACAACTGCTCAGTGTGTGACTAAAGTGTCACTTGATGATGTCTGATATCCCAGCAAACCCTTTTTGTCTAAATAAGGCTACAATTCTGTGTTCCTCATCATCTTTCATAAACATCCATAAAGCTCTGATGATAGCTCTCTTTATGTGACACATGAATGTACACTCCTCTGACAGGTAATATAAAAATAGAGTTGTTTTGAAAAGCCTATGTTGAGCTATTTCATGACACGCATATAAAAGAAAAGCATTGCCAGCAGATTTGTACGTGTAACATGGTTAGCACTGAGTTGTGATGTTATTTCATGCTACAGGAGAGCAGCTTCATCTTCTTAAAGCTTCAAGATGAAAAAAGTCAAGATTCTTACAAAGCCATATATGGTTTTTCATCAGTTTGTGCACAAATACGTCAACCCTGCATTCACAAAAACATTTAAAGGAGACCTGTTCACTTTCAGCTCCGCATGTCATGGTGCCAGTTTTTTGTAATGTCTTTGTTGTGTTTTGTGGTCCACGTTTTATTTGTTGGTTTTGTTGCGTTTCTTTTTCCCTCTGTGTTTCTCTCACATCGTGTTTATCGTTATTCTTCAAGTCTCGCTATTAATTATTTGTGTTTTGGTTTTACTTATCTGCTTTAGGTTCAGGGTTCGTTTTCTCGTGGGTTTTTTATTTGTTTGTTACTTCTTGCTTTTGGTCCTTTCCCATCTTTGTCATTGTCTGCCCTGCCCTCATTGTTTTCACCTGCGCCTGATTGCTTCCACCTGTGTCTCATTTCATTTCCTGTGTCTCAACAAAAATGGACAATAGAAGACTGGAAAATGTTGCCAGGCCTGATGATCTGGATTTTTGTAGGGTCAGAATTCAGTGTAACCAACATGAAAGCATATTTGCATCCTGCCTTGTGTCAACAGTTCAGGCTGCTGGCGGTGTAATAGTATGGCACAAATCCTTTGTTGGACCTGAACATCATTTAAATGCCACAGCCTAAAGTGCTGTTGTTGTCCATTTCCATCCCCTGGTGACCACCAAGAGGATAACATGCCTTTTTACAAAGCTCAAATTATCTCAATGTGGTTTCTTGAACAAGACAGTGAGGTCACCAGATCTCAATCCAGTAGAGCACCTTTGGGATGTGGTATGATGGAAGATTTACATCATGGATGTGCAGCCAAAAATCTGCAGCCACTATTTGATGCTATCTTGTCAATATGAACCAAAATCTCTGAAGAATGTTTCCAGATGTCTCTTTTCTGTTGCCTTTGTTAGTTTGTCTATTTGAGCTCCACTTGCCTTCCTCCAGCTCCTCACTTTTGATTTTTATGCATATTTGCAGTTTGTTGCAACAGTAAACATTGTCTGCCTTTGTGTCCTGTCTTTGAACCCTCTAACCAACACCTATTGACCCTGTATTGTTATTCTTGGATCCTATTAGAGTAGCTTTGCATGAATGACAGTATAAAATAACCTTTTAAAAAAAAAATCTTGTAACATGCGTTGGTGCAGCCACTTTTACTGAGATTTACTCCATCTGAAACAAGCTGTTTTAGCACCCTTCCTCCTCCTCCTTCTGAGCCAGCTTTCTTCCGATTGGTTGTCCCCTGCACATTACTTTCACTTAGCTTACATTGTTATTTGCTACTTTGGCCATGTTTAATATGGGCATTCACCTCTTTAGCAGTGATTATATATTATAGATTTCTTCACAGAGAGCAAACATCAGATTCTCTTTCACAGTGACCCAACTTTAATGTTGAGGATCATCACTAGGGTTAAGGGCTTGGACTCCAGCTATAATTAGGAGACTAATCAACAGTTGAAGAGGCCAGTTTTCAAGCCTGAAGGCACTGGCCTTTAAGACTTTCACAGGGTTGTGCAGCATGAATTCATCCCCCAGAGTCAGAGGGGTAACAAAGAGTTCTACTTCACTGTCCTGAGGCGTCTGAGGAAGGACGCTCAGAGGAAACGACCTGAGCTTTGTGGAGGACATCCAGCTCACATTGCAAAGACACAAGTACAATAGAAAACCAAAGTGTTACAACTCTGACAAAGCAGTCTGCTTTAAGGAGGATATCAGTCAAATTTAAGTCAAGCGCATTGTTTGCTGTTTATATTTATAGGTGAAGTTCTGATAAAGCTCACCATCGATGGAAATACGTGTCAAGGAAATACGTGTGAATCAAATACCAAACATTGCATTAAAAGCAGCATAAACTTTTACATAGGTTGGTGTTTATGTTTATGCTGAGATTCAATGCCCTCTACCATCATATGGTGGTGCATTCAGACTGAAAGCAAACCAAAGGGCAGAGGAAGGACAGTTTAAGATCATCATAAACTGCAAAATTTTATATAATATTCTGATAAAGGATTTTATAAATCTGGAAAGTTCTAACATTACAACAATCCGTACCTAACTAGGTGTCTTAATTAAAGTTCCATGAAACAAATGATATCAAATAATTGTCTTTTCATTGTATTAAAGACAAAGTTACACTACTGATCAATAGAAACAAACTAGGTTCTCATAACCCAGCATTCTGTTAGCTGTATGGCAGCAGCAGCACCATCTGTGCCACACAGGAGGCGTTCAGACAGAGTATTGAAACTTTTGGTTACTCATATTTTAAAGCACTCAATATACAAACAATTTAGATATATGCTTGACATATATATGTATATACACACACACAGTGTGAGTAAAAAGTGGGCCATTGATCTCCCTGTGCTGATTCCTGGACTGTGTGTAAAAACCACACACAGAGAACTGTGGATGTGCCTCAAAAACCCAGTAAGACGGAATATAATTTGTACCCAGTCTGACTCACTCTGGCTCTGTTGCAGGGTCAGGACCTCTGTAAAGACATTTCTTCTTCCCTTCATAAATTCCCTGACAGTTTCTTGTGCTTTCACTGCCTGTTTGTTAAGCCTTGAGTGTTTTGCACAGGACCACAGTTGCTCTTGTGTTTCAGATCGCGTAAAGGCCCACGACAGACTTTAATGCTCTCAACATTTTATCTGTTTTGAAAGGACAAAGGATGCAAACATGCACGGTGTAGTTATGTAGTTTAACAGGCTGCTTTTCCACTCTGTAGCCTTGTAAGACGACAGCAGGTGGCAGGTGTAGGAGGAGGAGAAAGTAAACGTGTTCCCCCTCTTCAGTCTTTCTGAACAGTTGAATTTGACTAAAGGATTACGTGTCCAACATTAATCGTGGGCTAATCTTGTAGATTCAGGCAAGTGGTTTCTGAAAGTCAGTGCAGCTATAATTTAATCAGATAATGTCATCACAGTTTATAGAGCAAAATGGAAGGTTTACAGACAGTTTGCTTTCAGTTGATCACCTCCACACACACACACCGGGCTTTGTTTTTATGCTGAAATAAATCTTTTTCAATACAAAAGAAGAACCAAATGTTGCATTTGAAAGAAACTAAGTAAGTGCCTGATGGGCTATAAACTGTATACAGGATGTTTATGTGTTAAAGTCTGAGCTTATATAAATGCTGTGTTATTAGTTAAATGTCAGCGACGCATACTTTACATCCACTCTGCGTGTTCGCCTAAACATAAAAATGTCCCATTTGTACTATGAGTTGGTTTAATAATCTTCATCATTTTATTATCTTAGTGAAATATGCCACATAAAAAATTGCTTTTGCTCTCACTGTAACTACAGCCCTACTTCATAGTCGTAGTTAGTAGTTTGTGGGACAAAAGTATAAATATTTCATAGCAAGTAAATAATTTAACACCTGTGTATTCCTCTGTGATTCGCTACCAGCTCTGATCCAGTCTCTTCAAGACATCTTTTGTGGATGGAGAGCCCCTTAGCCTAAATGACACTTGGCCAAATAGCACTTAAGTACATACTCAATATTTTAACAGGGCCATGCAAGGAAGCTGTGGAGTGGTTGAGCAGTTTAAAGCAGAACAGGTGGATTGTTCTTGGTGTGGAGGCTCAAGCATGAAGCTCTTATTAGTGTCTGAAGAGCTTTCTGCTCAGATCTAGATCAGTTCACTCACAAGTGCTGTGAAACAAGTAGATAATTATTGTTATATCATTAGAATCTGTATGAAGAAGTATGCAGGTTTATGTATTTTAAAGAATGATGCAAATCCATGAATAGAGTAACAACAAAATAGCACTGACCCAGTATTTAATGTAAGAACCTTTTTAATTTGAAGTGCAATGAATGGCTTAAATACATTTGGGACTATCAGTAGTTTTCCTGAATTTATTTATGTTATGCTGTTTTCAAAGAGCACCAAATACTTTTATTTTGTCAAGAAAATGACGTTGACCTCCTTTGCCATCTCTGGTGTGGTGCACTGGGTTATTGCAATAGTGAAACAGATCTTTTCCTCTCACCTCATCTCAAACGTTAAGGATTTCTTGACATAACATTTGAATGCATTCAGTCAGTTATTATACCATGATCTTTTCTAAAGTCTAATCAAGTAATTTTTGTCATCTAAACTGCAGCAAGTGAAAGTAAAAAGTGAACAAAAAAGAGCAAATAAAGTCCAAGTAGTAAAATAAACTAAATAAAAGCCTCCAAACTGCACAAAGATACTCTACCACGATAATCCCTAACATTCTAATATAGACTTTATCACTGTTTAAGCGAAGTTATCTTGTGGTAGCTAATAATGCTGCATTCAGTGCATCAAGGCACTGATGTCAAACAACACCTTTTGTATGTCTTTGCAATGCTGGGAGCATCTGACAGGATGGCAAGATTTGACACCCCCAGGATGATGTTCATCAATGTGTATTGTTAATTTGCTTTTCTTTAATGCTGTGGTACTTATTGCACATGAATACCTCGTTAAATAGGCCAAAATTGGCTGTGGGCCAGTGGCACCCGTTGGTAACATTTTGTCTGGCCCAAAAGTGCGACAAGGACAAATGAAGCATCAGCAGTTCATGTCATATTTTAAATAAGGCCGGACAAAACTAGACTAAGGAGACATTTCTCTTCAGTTTCCATTTTCCATTTTAGCATACTAGCAGACTGAGCCTTCCTAACATTGAAAATGACAGTTACCAACAAAATCCATTGTTCTTTGAACACAACACTAAAAGCACTAACTTAATGTGTTTGAGTGCATTTTTCTTCTGTGGCCTTCAATCATACGCTAGCTGCCAAAATTGCCATTCATTATAAGTTTGAAAAACACGCCGCTATAAGTTAAACCTTCATGAATGTTAAAATGTTCAGTTTGTTGTTGTTTTTTGTGTTTGTGTTGATTCAGCTTGAAGAAACTGTATCAGTAGAAACACTCTTCAGCTGAAAAGGTCTGTGGTGCAAAGAAAGAAACTATTACTCAGACAATACTTGTAGGATTTGTTGACACTATGAAAATATTTCTAGATATATCCCAGCAAACAGGTTGGCAGATTGTTTTTTTTATTATTATAGTTATTATTATAGTAAAGCTCCCGTCAGCTTTATTTTTTCTGCTCCAGTTCTAGTAATCAAATTTACCAAACGGTAACCTGAGCTCCGCCAGAATCAGCATTGAAATGGTCATTGAAAAAGCTCTGATTAATGCTCTGTTGATGAGAAAATTAACTTATATACACTTCATTATAAACCCGGCAGACCTCGAGGACCCAGACTTTTATGAAGCTAGGACCAGATGTCATCCAGCCACAGCCCCAATTAATCTTTGGGCCTTGTAACACGCCCCAAGAAACAAACAAAAAAAAAAATACCCTGATTGGGTGTGGAGGGCAGAGACAGTGAGTAGAAAGCGAGGGTGAGAGATGCTATCCGGAGAGCAGCCGGCCCTGGCGAGTCTGCAGAGGGTGAGATAAGAGGTGGGCGGCTGCGGCAGAGCCTGGGTCTCAGAGTGGAGGCTGAGGTTATTCATTGCTCTGCCGTGAAAGCTTGAGAAGATTACCCAGAGCCTGGTTGGCAGTGATACAAGGGGGGACAGGCAGAGGGGGCCCCCCTCTCACCCCTTTGTTCCCCATCCATCTGCTTGAATCTCACAATGGCTCATCAGGACCAAGTAGGGTGGAGGGGTGGAGCAGCGGAGGCTTGCAGAATGGGAGGAAGTGAGCGGGTGGGGTGGGGCTGAAAGGAGGAGGGGGCAACCTGCAAGACATTGGGAGGTAATGCGAGGCGGCGTGAGGGAGAGTGCGGGTGAAAGGAGGGAGAGATAGCGCAGGACGAGGAATGAATCCTGGTGCTTGTTGAGATTGAATGAATGGTGCTGCAGCTGACAAGCTCTGACAGACTACATAGGGAAGGGCCGGGGAGGCGGGTGTTCATATTGTTATTTCCTGGGAGGTAATGGGCTGGCAGCTCCTCTTCACTCTGAATAATCAGTACTTTGGTTGGACTCAGACACCACTTCAAACCATGATAAATACACCTCTCAAAACCCTCGTCACCAAGAGGATAGCATTTGTCTCTAAATGCCTTGACCACCGTATTTATCTTGTTGAGGAATGATCAGATGATGAAGGGGGCTTTCTTCCATTACGCAGGTAATTATAGGTGTTTTTACAGAAGAAAAACATCAGCTCCACCTTTCTTTTACAGCAGGGGGCTTTACAGTTCATTGCACTGATGGTGGTGAGGAATGGTTTTAAGGCTGAAATAGATCCAGTTTAGGCTTTATTGTGGTCTGCGACTGCCAAGGAAATGTTTATGCACAAATACATGAACATGCGCTCAGCTGTTTGGTACTTTAAAATAGTTATTTGTTCAACATGGTAACAGTTTGCTATAATCTGCCACTGCACTTGATGATTCACTGCATGCATTTGAGAGAGCAGGACTGCTGCAGGCCTTTCTCAGGGAAAGGAGGGCAGTTTTTTTTTTTCATTCGAAGTGCAGCAGGATCTATTAATGGCTGTTCATCATGATGTAAGACTCACTGACTTGCTGAGATCCGGCACTCTTTTTCAGCCTTCATAACTAGCACAGTCTAACAGCATTTCTCCACCACAGAGACTATAAATCTCCTGCTAAATGCTGCAGATTTGGAGCTTGTGAATAATGTTTGACGAATTCAGTCTTAAAATAATTTATCTTTTCATACATCCCATCAAACCAGGTTAGATTTTCTCAACATGTTGTCCCAGTACCCCTCATGAAGGTCTGACGCTTGGGTCAACCCATCTTTTGATTGTCCTCAGTGTAACTAGTTCATGTGTGACTGTATGAATAGCTAGAGGCTATTACACTGCTGAATATGAATAGCAGACCAATTACTCTGGCCCAGATGGAGCTGCGTCCTCCTCGGAGAATGCTCTATCCTTGGCTAACACCCATGCACATGCACACACAAGTCCCCAGACCCTGCACTCTCTTGGTACTGAATTTAAAGGGACCTAAAAAAAAGGCTAATGAGGCACATAAATATGATTTTTAAACTTATATCAGTGTTGAAAACATTGTGGACCAAAAGTGTTTCTATTAATCAGTTAGCAGTGACAGATACACTCAACAAAATAGCCATTTTAATACATGCAAACCTCAGAGGAGAAAAGTACACAGTTTAAGCATTTCAGCTGACCAAAATTGAGTGAACGGATGTTGTAGATGAATCTCTCACCATCCCAGAGGAGCTTTTACTGGGACGCTCCCAAAAGAATCCAATCTCAAACCAAGCCAGTGTAGCTGGCGCTCGCACACACAGTGGACATATGGCCAATCTCCCATCGTCTGCTGTGCTATTTACGGCTCAGTAGTCTGTCATTTGTTTTGCCTTTTAGAAACCAGTATGACACCTGTTTGAATTCTCAATAAAAGGCTTTTTTATGTCTGGGAGAAGGCTGTTGTCACTTAATCTTTCTCTCTACATCACTGATGATTGGCACTGTGGTTTTCTCATGAGATTGACAGTAATGTGTTTGTTTTTGTTGATGGAAATTTGTGCTCACAATGACTGTCAAACCAGCCATCAAAACTTGAAGAATCAGAGAATTGTTGAAGCATCCATGTGCATCTGGACATGAATGAAAGGAGCACTTAATTTTCTCTTTACACACAAACAGCACATGTTCAGCGGCGCTATAAAGAACTGCTGACTGGCTGGAATAATCACCACTGCGTGGTCCATTATCTCATCTCTGTTCTATACTACACAATTAATGTTTAAAACCTGGGCTGGGTGAAGGGAATGGAAACTATAAATAACGGGAAGACCTAAACTACTTAAAATGAAAGGCACACATTTAATCAATAGTAGCACTATTAAGTTTAAACTGGACCTATTCTGCTCTATAATCGTTATGTATCTTATACTAGGCCTTTGTGCAGCTCTGCACACTGTCCACTGTCACTGAAACAAGGTGTTTCAGATCCCCTACCTTTAAGCCAATTTTCTTTTGATTGGCTTAGCTTCACAAACAGAAGGTCTGAGCAGGCAGAAGGTTGCTGTATCTCCTGTACTCACAGCCAGGGCTATGTGCCTCAGGTGACCAAATTAGTAATGTCCCCTCTCACTGACATCATACCAAGAGTATGAGTCCAAAAAACTGTTTGAGCTTTTGGCTCACAGGGATTATTTGTATTTACTCTGACCTCATTATTTTTAAACAGCCATGTTTAATAAGTGTATCCACTTCTATAACGTCATGTATATGACAGACAATAAACAAAAATTAAAGTTTACAGTGCTTATAGCTTCCTCAATGTCGAATAACCTCCACCTACCTCCAGCTTGACAGTTGCATCAGCAGATAGGGAGCAAGGCATGATCCAAAGTTTCATCAGAAAACATGCCTGGTTTAAATTTGGCTGACATTCCCTTCAAGATAGCTGAGAAATAATGACCACAACAAGGAAAATTTATTTTTAAAATCTTTTGGTGTCAAAAAATGACAAGCCTGCTCCTGATCTGATGCACCTTCTTCAGACTTGGACACAGTGGGCACTACCAATGAAGATTGATGGTGGTCTCTGGTTTGTCTCACCATTTTATTTCATCTCATCATCCTCAGTATGAACTCTGGGGTTTCTGAGGCCCGTACATTGTGCTCCTCTCAAGTTTAGACACATGAATGATGACTACACAGCTGCAAGTGGCTTTAATACATCTGCAAGTGTTGATCCCACTTGGCACCTGTTGCATGACAATGATGCACTTTATATGTGTGCAACGTGAACAGTCTAAGCTTTTTAATCAGCTAATTAATGAGAATGCACACTTTGGAGCCGCCTGTTAGTGGCAACAGCATGTTTCTTCTGCAGCTTTTATATGATGACAGCAGGTTGGTAAATGTGATTTAATATGTTTATTTCCAGGATGGTGCAGCGACAAATAATTAAATACACTGATAACAAACTTATGTTAAATATCTAATTATACTATTACAAGAACAGAAATGAAAGGTCTTTTAATAAACACATTTTAATATAAATGTATTTAACTGAACTTTTCTTGTGGGAAACTAAAAATGTAATTTGTATTTTTATTGCCACTGAGACATTAAGCTGTGTTGTGTTAGTGTTTTACTCCCAAAAGTGAAGCATTTTATTATACACAGATTCTAAACACACTACAACAGGTCTTAATTAGTACATTATTAATATGTACAACAGACAGCATTTTATATAAATAATTACAGTTGCTGTTCAGTCACTCTACATACTTAGGGCAATAGCCATTACTGCTCTGCCTTTTGTGTGTGTGTGTAGGTGTGTATTTGCATGCGTGTGTGTGTGTGTGTGTGTGTGTGTGTGTGTGTGTGTGTGTGTGTGTGTGTGTGTGTGTGTGTGTGTGTGTAAATATAATAAATAGCCACCTGTGGGGAATTTTAGCTCAGGTCAAAAACCTACAGGTTTTGTGCTAATTTGTGTTTTTTAGACTCAGCATATTTTAATCCCTGGAACCACGGAGGATTTAAACCTCCGTGTAGGGAAATAAAACATTTATTTTACGAGCCACTGAGTTCCTTGTTTTCCTTGAAGGTTTACCAACAGGAACAATATAAATCAGTACTGCTTAATGGGAAAATTTTAATTTTCACCAAGTTTATGAGCAGTTGTTTATATCCTTGGAAGTGACTTATTTAAATAAAACATGAAGAAAATATAATTTAACAGTTTAAATGGATAAATAAAAGAAAGAGATGCTGTCATAGGAGGAGCTCTGCACACAATCTTTATGCTGACAGTCAGACAGTAAGTATTTGATTCACAGAGGACTGTGCTGTGTAATATTATCTCTGTAGCACTCACTGGGTTTGAGCAGAGGCTGAAGAAATGAATCATGTTTAACCTTACGCTTGCACACCCAATCAATAACAACAGTTTCACTTTTCTGTTTTTAATGATGCTTCCGTTCATTAATTTGTCAGAACGTCTTCATTCTGGGATCAAAGGTTGTTTCTACAGGATAACAGATGTTTGCTTTGAGGTCTCTGGACCATAGGAGGCAAATGCACAAGGCCCAAGGGGGATTGTGTGTCCTGGTTGTGGAGTCATCTTTTGTAAATGTGCTGAAATGTCTTCCTCTTCCACTAGCTGTAAATGCAGGAGAGCAGGCGTGCTGCACCAAATGGAAGAAAGGAAAAGCAGTAAGGACAAAATTAACGATTTTTGTTAGGAGTAAGAACGGAAACATTAGTTTGAGCTAAAGAGTTATGTGGAAAAAATGTTGTATCTTGACTAGTAGCTAGATTGTGTATGTTTTGATCACTGTAACTACAAAGATTTGAGAGTTAACAGTGGTTATGCAAGACAGCACTGCACTTGTATGATCGCACTGACAATGGAAACATACGGATTTTTCAGGTTAGTGTCTAACCCAGGGGTGGGCAATCTCAGTCCACGAGGGCCGGTGTCCCTGCAAGTTTTAGATGTGTCCTCAAACCAACACAGCTGATTTAAATGGCTAAATTAGCTCCTCAACATGTCCTGAAGTTCTCCAGAGGCCTGGTAACAAACTAATCATGTGATTCAGGTGTGTTGACCCAAAGTGAGATCTAAAACCTGCAGGGACACCGGCCCTCGTGGACTAAGATTGCCCACCCCTGGTCTAACCAGTTTACCAAAAAGGTTAAGCCAATTAGTACTACAGACAAATTACAAGCGAGGCTACTGAAAATAGAAATGCACGCTAAAACATTACATCTGAGGATTTTCTAATCTGACACCTTCATCAATTTAAAAAAAAGCTGTGTCTCAAAATGTCCATACTTACACGTTTTTGAGTGGGTAATGACATCTCCACTATCAAGTGCAGTTACATGACGTTCTCTGTGAGCACCTAGATAGTTTAGTTTAGTTTATTACGATCGCCATTAGCTGCAGTCAGAAGGTCGTGTGGAGCACTGCTTCTCACTCAGTGGTCACTATCTTGCACTATGTAGCGATCAGTTGCCATTGCTAGCTCTCTTGGATTTTGGTTGTCTATAGGTTCAAGTCATTTCCTGTTTTATTTTGCAATGCTTTGTACTTTCACTTCCTGTTACTGTTGGTTTTCCTTGCTTTTTGCCTAGTTTGTCGCACCTGTTTGAAATTACCCAGTCATTTATTTTACTGTTGTCTGCAAATAGCACTGCTTATTGTCATCTTATTTGTATGGTGGTGTATCTGTATTTCACACAGTACTTCACAATCCATTTAAGCTGTACACTTTTGATACAACAGCTAGTCTCTGACATTGGTTAGAGCAATTCAGTTCACACCAAATGAGGCTAGTAGCAGCAGATACCAACAACATACTAATATCATTAATACCATCTTTGCAGACATGTAACATCCCTGATCCAAACTGACAGAGATATTCAGCTGATATCTAACTATCCGTATTTTAAAACAAATAGCATCCAACCATTTTTGCTCCACTGCCTTTACTGTGTTTAGCAGCAATATCTATGAACTTATTTCACACACTGATTATTATCCTGCAAAGTACACGAACAACTGCATGCTCCAAGTGCATACAAGTATATGCACTGACATATTTCATGGTTTCAGCATCTGACACTTGAAAGTTTGGAAAATAATGACAAATGACAATTACAGTTAGTTTCATCAGCTACAAGAAAAGTCCTGCATCTTTACAGTGTTTTTATAGTTGGTGTATTAGGTAAATTAACTTGCAATCAGTTTTCATTTAACATTAACCAGTACACCACAGCTAAAGCCACACTGTAAAGCTAAACCTAAAACAACAGAAACTAATGTGATCTGCAGAACTTTTATGGAGCCTGATAATGAGTAGAAAGATGCGTGCTGAGAAGAGCTTCCTGTCCTCCTCTGCATTTGGATGATCGTATGGCCACCAGCGCAGGAGACATACTGTAGCACTACAACCTGTTATGAAGGGCACCGGATGCAAAGCTCAGGTTTAGTGTCACCCTCAGGCCACAGAGTGCTGAGTCAGTCGCCAGTGACAAGGTCTCTTCGCCCTGCTTTCACCCTGACAGCTGAATTATTCATTAAAGGAAAGGAAAACACAGGGGACCCTGCTAATTTCTCAATGGAATTGTTGGCCGTCCTCACAGTAGGCTGTCCAATGAAAAGATGAGCTCTCAGGGCCAGTTCAAAATGATCTGTGACTATTTTACTCAATATATTTATGAAATGGACATCGCCGGCTATCCACACAATTAAAAGTGCTCTCAGTGACTCATTGACTTGTGGCAGAGCGGATGGATCTTGTGTTTGCTGAACTGATATGGCATTAGCTGCTTTCAAGGACACTGAATGGTGACGTGTGGGAGTCTGAACCAGCCCCTCGCAGATTTATTGAGTGCACTCACACCATGGGATACATCCAGCATCGGCTCCATTTTTTTTAAAGGTTGGGGACTTTGCCAGTTGTCGTCATCCAAGAGAGTGTGTCTATGTTGGTGTCCTTTCATAACTGGCGGTGAGCCACTGAGGCACGCAGAGGTTAACTTAGCATATGACATTCTCCCCAGCACTGAATCCCTATAATGAACAAAATCACATTAAAGTGGGAGCGTACAGAGAGGGGGCACCAGTATACATACGACAAATTACTGTTTTTCCATCTCTAACTATTCCACTTACACAGCAGCAGTGTAGGCAAAAGAAGGATCAATAATCTGCATGATATAATGAAGTAAATCATTAAACCCTCATTATTTGCAACAAAATGAGTAACACGTCCTTTGATACCAGTTAAAAGGCAATAATTTTATACACAATATGTTATATTTAATCAAATCTTACATTTTGCTTTGTCACAGCAGAGAGATAAAAGTGGGAAACCATACAGATCAAGGCAACAGCACAACACATGCTTCCTTTCTGGTATCAATCAATTATTCATAATTTTCTTATATATTATGTACATTAAATATGAACAGACCCAACCCAGAGCAACCCTGGATCAGGTTATGTATCTGAAAGGTTCGATATTTGCAAGGTCAGTGGTATCAAAAATCATGTTCCTGTGAGCTCTTTGGAGGCCGATGTTATTCAGTGTAATGCCTCTCAGAGTCACCCAGTAAAGAGAAGCTTTCAGGTCAGCGGTTTGCACATGGTGTGATTTCATATAGTCAGATGTGCAGTTGCACATGCACTTAATCAGAAGAGTTTAACATGTGCAGAAGAGATGAATATGTCCTGCATTCATCTTCCTCAAAAGCTACCTCGTCTCCTTCACGTGTCTGATCAGCTTCCAAAGATGGATATCTATGTATCTATAGATCTATATCTATGTTATTTTGTGCGCTTTATACCAAGAGTTTGCATTAAAAAAAATTAAATAAAAACTGTTCTGCAGATGCCCAGCTCAGCTTCAATGCTGCAATGCTTTTGGAAAAACCAGACACATACGTCCACATATATTAACATCAAGTAAGGTGGAGCAGTGTGAATGTAAAGAACAAAACCAGGCTGAATTGTTTATACAATGTAACTTTCTTTTGAAGGTTTAATCCCCCCTCTGAAAACCTGTTAAAATTTCTGTTTATTCTCATTCTTATTAGATGGAGCATTTTTATTCTGCGTTTATTTTTAATATCAGTCAATACCGAATATCAGAATCCATGCAGACTTTTAGCTTGTGTATTAATATTTATATTTTTATATTAATTTTTTTTTTAAATTAAACATTACTCCAAATGGCACTATAACACTTTCTAACGCTTTGGGTATTTTTAAATACTTTTTAAAATACAGTTTTAACAATGAAAACACTGGTGTGGGTGTTGCAAGGGAACTGGGATTCTTCAAATGTTGATGACCGAAGATGTGTTTACTCCAAACATGTCTGAGGTTACTTTCATAAATACAGCTTCTATGGAAAGGCTGCTTGCTTCCAATGCACATCCAAAATCTGGAAACACATAGTGCCACAGGTGAAATTTTTATGTTTGTAAAGTGTCTGTTTTGAGAATAGCGGCTTATCTTGGTAAATCTAATTTTTGTGGTATTTAAACCATTGTTGAGGTGTGGATGTTATATTCTTTATCACCAAACATTATGATTGTTTAGCTGACTCAAACCAAGGACCTTTTGCACTGCTGTATCACAGTATAACGTCAAGTGTGGATGAATGAAATACAGATCATACATTTTTTCCATGTCAACTTCCTGGACTGCAAAAAAGATGTTACAAGTGCCATGGGATGCAAGAGCCCTGGCCTCAGAGAGATGCTCAGTGGGATTTCCAGAGTGGATATGAGTTGAAAACTCCTGCAGAGTTGTAAAATATAAGTTATGGGTGCTTGTTTTACCTTTCTAATATAGAAAACAACCATTCAAAATGTCACATATTTAAGGATAGCACAACTTTCTGTCATGATCATTTGTTCTGCTCCACTGCTTTCCTCACTGAATTTCAACTAAGTAAGGCACTCTGTGTAAAACACATACAGGTGTATTTAATGCTAAAGACATTCAGTGCCACCATCAAAAAGCTTTTCTAATGTTTTCAGAGAAGATATGGCGTTCACAAACAGTCATTTCATGCAAACTCAGCAGGAAATAAAAATCTGTTGTTAAAGCATGTTGAAAAGACTGAATCTTTTTGTCCTTTTTACCTCAGTTTTTTCTTCTATACTTCATGTATATCTTTACATCTGGTTATCGGGAAGATAAAAGCCTCAATATGCTAATTTTATTAGAATGTACAGATCTAAGTGCTTCCCCCTGGCTCTGCTTACACTAATTACACAGCGAGCATCTTGCCATGTATAGGCTTGTCACCCATTTCCACTTTAAATATCAGTTTCACGACCACAGAGAGAGTAAAAGAAATATACCTCTGAGAGCAAAGGTTCCAACAGAACCAAAACCACAAATCACATATTTTCTATAACCTCCTCCTCCAGAAACATGCATGCACACAGATAGATGCCGACCTGCACGCAGGCACTTGCAGCCACACATCCTCACAGCAACAGATGGACGGCCTTGAGGCAGAGCCTGGGAGACTTGTGTGAGGGGTAGAGCTGCCAATTGATTGCTAAGATCAGGTGCGCGTCTACACAAAGGCACCTCCTGCTCTTTTCAAGTATCAGGGTTTGCTAGCCTCAGGACAAATGGAGACACAAAACAACAGTGGCATCTGTGGCAGGTAATGATCCCCCTCACCAAAAATCTGGATAATGACATACCTCGACCATTTGTTGCAGTTAAAATCACTGTTGCTCATTCTGAACTCCACGTGTGTCCTCCAGCAACATGTGCCGGAGCTGTGAGAGCGGCTTGGTCGAGTTGCAGCCATACATCAGCAGTC
Organism: Aulonocara stuartgranti; assembly: GCF_965226115.1. Classification (NCBI taxonomy): domain Eukaryota; kingdom Metazoa; phylum Chordata; class Actinopteri; order Cichliformes; family Cichlidae; genus Aulonocara; species Aulonocara stuartgranti. The sequence goes on from NC_138956.1 coordinate 20,283,120, forward strand.
AGCCAGTGCTGGAGCGGCGCCAGAGAGAGCAGAGCCGGATGAAACGATTTCAGCTTTTATCTGCTGCTGATCCAACCTGCATGCATAAATTGGGCTGCACACACTGCATAAGGTCAAAGGTGGATTAGAGCACACTGCATCAGCTAATGACCATATTACTGTTCTCGCAGTTGGTTGTGCACATTTTCTGTTGTGCTTCCCATAACCCCACAACATAGTTATATTGTTTTGTTCTGCAAAAGGTCACCACTTACTTTAAATTTCAAAGAGTAAATGCATTTTCATCCCCTCTAAATATGGATTTTTGCACAGATACCCCCAGTTTGAACTGACCTAGAGGAAATAAACTCAAACAGGCTTTTGAGTTAAAACAGTTTTTTGACTCAGATTAACTTAGATGACAAAGCAGAGTTAAGTTATAGGAAAATTTGGCATCTACATGTCATTAGGGGAAAGTTAGGAAAATTAGCTATTAAAACAAACTGTCCGTTTATTCTGTACAGCTGGGCAGTTTAACATAGAAGTCTATGGGGCTTGACCCACTTTATTAGGAGTAGATTATCAGTTAATTCACTGTCAATGAACAACCTGTTTTAGCTCCCATCCTCGCCGTTCAAACAAGCTTTCATGTGATTGGTGTAAACAGCAGGTGGGAGGGATTTATGTGCTCAGAGTCAGAGCTGTGTGCCTCAAATGACCATATTATGGATGCTGGTGCTCTGAGCTGAAGTTAAATATATATATATATAAAACTTTTTACAGTTTTTACAGCAGTCTGAATGCCGTTTGACTCACAGAGGTGAGTTGTACATGCATTGACCTTATCTATAATATTTTAAACAGTGTATATTAAACAGAAAATGAGGACGAGTATAATATGTCCAGTTTAATTTCTCATTGGAAAAGTTGCATATTCTTTACATCAGACTAAATAAATTCACAAATACTAGTTCCAGCAGTTAAGAACTCTTCAGATATTAAAATCAAGTCTCTCCAGCACTTAAATGACTCTGCTTGAGCGCACCAACACATTAGATATGAGCTGTTAAACTATAAATATCAGATGTTTTTGCACAAAATATTTTTGGCTCGTTTGAAGATAGCGTATCTGTACTTGAATGTACCTGAACAATGTGTAAAAGGAACAAGAATTGCAAGATTGGCTCAAATAAAGTGAGCTGAGCCTTTGAGAATTGTGATTTTCATTTGATGTTTGTGCCAAAGTAAATAAGAACAACTGTGCAGGAGTTATTTTAGCTGCAGAATCTGGCTGAAACAGGCAAATGGCTCGATAACAATCACACTGTTCCCAGATAACAATGCACATGCCAAACAACAACGCACATGCTGAATGACCAATCTCCACCTGACTGTGAGTGATCCCATGTCATGTTTCCCCACAGTGCCACTGTGGCACGGCTGGGATGAGCTCGCTGCTACCCCTGGATTCAAACATCAACCAACAGGGTCTCCCCTTGATCCCTTCTCCTCTGCTTTTGCTTAGTAAACACGATAATAGCAGTGCTGTGTTCATGTGGGCTCCGTGTTAACACTGTGGCTGTCAAAGGCCATCATGCCCCTTCAAAGGATGATGGCTCTCTAAAGTGGGCTCTCTCGGTAGCAGCCATTTTCCACTTGACTGGCCCCACACACGAAGGGGGACTGGTAGCCCCTAGCAGCTGGGCTCGACTGGTCACTGGGGGTGGGGAGAAGGAGATGAATGGGTTGGATGTAAGGGGAGGGAGCTAATGGTAAGAAGAGGATGGTGTCTATATGCATCAAGAGGTGTTTTTAGTATTTTTGTCCCAAAATATACCCCTTACTTTACCCTCCAAAACACTCCTGAAAATGTGCTTACAACCCAGGTGTGTTTATGCACGTAGGATGACCTGCTCATTGTCAATTTCCATCAAATATCTGACTTACATTTGCAGTCACTGGCACTGGGATAAAGTGCTATTTTGCATGTCAGCTGAAATATTTTGTTGCTCGGCAAAAACCTGGCATATCGCTTGCACTCCTTAATGAGAAACAGACTGCCAGTATCTCATCAGGAACCGGGAACCAGAGCCCATTGAGATGTTATGATATGAATGATAATTCAGCGAGTGTGTTTGCTCGGCTATATGGGCTTTGTGTCAACACTCTGGGTCCAGCCAGGTCTCGCTCGGGACACAGAGAGCAGGATGCATTTTCATAAATCATTTCTTGACACCAAATCAAGGTTATGTGGTTGGCAGACTGTAGCCTGTAAATTGCCTTTGCATTGTCAATGCAAAGGCCCTCCGCTGGGATTTAAGTAGTTCACTAGCTATTTATGGCTGGAAAATTAAGATGACCTTTTCCCAAAATGTGATGATGGTGCTTTCAATACAAACTAATGCACAGAAGAGAAATGCCTTATCATATATGGGAAGTGTAAACCATTCATTTAAAAGCCGCATACACAGAGAATAGCCTGCTTTTGTTACTCATGCATGATGCACTGGTTCTGTACTACCCACAGTGTAGAGGTAATAATTAGCTCACTACAGCAGGGTAACAAGTTTGCACCCCCGTCCTGCTGTGCAGCACTGTAATTGGTCCCCTCATGTGGCACCGTCGGGCCCCAGAACAAAGGGTTCCCAGAGGGGGAATCTATGCTGACCTATGCTGAACCTTCCACAACAATGACAGGCAGGAAGCATTTACATATGCTGACAGACTTGTCTCTTCCTAGGGTGGAGTGCTAGGCACTTCATTAAAGCAACATCAATACCTGCTGATAGAAAACGAGGAGTGGGCCCGTGCGCATCACTGTCTGCTCTGAGACACTATAGTGAAATGACATAGGGCTGTCACATCCAATTTCAAATAAATGGACAGCATTTATTAAACAGAGTGTGTGTGGAAATTGATGGGGGAGAAGCTGTGAGTTGCTGTCAGAGCCGTGCTTGTCTGCATGCATCAGCAATTGGTTTGCCCACAAGCTGTTCACCTGAACGTCAGCTGCCAAAATCTGTCAGCCCCCGGGTGCACCCGAGCAAATTTCCACACTTTCTGAGCATTATTTTTGTTATTTTTGACCTAAAAAAGCAGTTTACGCTCTTTTTCTGCGGCCGTGCTTCTGCGTCGTGTTTCGTCACAGAAGCCTAACGCGCTTTTCAGTGAATGCTGAAGAGAAGCGCGTGCAAAGTCAGATACAGGTGACATATCTGTCGATTCAGCAGCCACGCTGCAAGAGTGCAGGTGGTTCCATCCATTCATTGCATCATGCTGCTGTGAATTCATTCTCTTATCCCGTTAAAGGAAGGGTAAATCCTCCTTCCATTTGACACGCTGCTCATTTAGTTGAGAGGCACAGTGGCTGGCTGGAGGGAGGAGAGCCAAGGGGGTGCTGTGGTCGTGGTAGCGGTGGTGTCGAGGAGGAGGGGGACTCTTTGGGAGGTGTCGACCTGAGCAGATGGACTTCTCAGTTGCGTAGTAAGTGGAGTCTTCACACGGCAGAGACTGCAGGATCTCACAGGACCGGGACACAGCATCCAGGTGGCCACAGCCCCTCCTGACCAGCTGGAGGAGCGATGGGACCATCTGACACTCGGAGGAAAATGATACACTTCTCTTTGCTGCTTTGTTTTGTCTTGACACAAAAGCCCAGAGCCAATCAGGGAATTTAGCTAATGAAGCGTAGAGAAAATCCTCTTGATTGCATACAAGCATTCAAGGTCACATTAGCAATGAGAGAACAGCGTTTGCACAGTCTTCAGGTGTACACTTCTACTTTGTAGTCATGCTCAGATTTTTTATTTCAAGACAAAAACAATAAATCTCATGTATTGTTTGACGTGATTAAGATTTCATACAAACCCGTCCTCTAAATCTGCATCAGCAACTGACTGCAGTGATTTCTGCACAGTTTACACGTACTGCAATGTAGATTCAGCAAATCCAAGTGAGAAAGTCCCATCTGTGCTTCTCCTCCACTGATCCTGGGCCCTGGAGGCTATGTAGGGCTAATTGTGGCCCCATTTTCCTTTCCTTATCTTTTTGTTTTTACTCAGTGTCAGGGTCAGGGAAGCTCCCAAGTGACCAGCGGCAGGAGCAACAGCCATCGGCCCCTGCTGAGCATCAGTAATTAGAGCCCTCCTCCACCGCCCTGGCTTTTCCCCCCAGACCCAGGCCAGGGAACCTCTCGCTTTCCTTCTGAAGGGCATGGGGGGCAGAGAGGAGGAACAGCTGCTGATGGGAAACCACTCTGCGGTTCCCATCGATGACCAGCATCCGTCCATACTCCTCAGAGGATTTGCACCAGCATCTTTAGGATAGGAATGATGGGATCATTCTATGTCTGCTTTCTCATGGCTGCTAATCTTGCCTCTAAACACTAGTTGATGTTTATCAATGAAAGGGCATCGCTGTACATGAAAGGCAGCTTTGCACGACTCACACATTCATCATATGTATAATAGCAAGGGGACAATAAAATTTGCTAGACCTCTATTGAAAATATCCTTTGTGATGGTAATATTTTTTCCTTTAATTAAAAATAACAGTGTTGGACTAACCACCTCCCTCAAATTCTCCCCATAACATGCGTAAATTGAGTCCTTGGATCCAGAAGGATATCTGGGCCTGGATTAGTGGATTAGTGATATTTTTAAAGACATTGCCGAATTCCTCTCATTTTAGTTTGGTATATTTGTGAGATGGTGCAAAATGACAAATTTTGCCCTATATCACAATGATTTTTTAAAATCCCTGAAAAAATTCCTGGACTAAGATATGGATCCAGGGTTAGTTAGACAAGTTAGTCAAGCCATGCACAACAATCCCGACTAACACCCTGAACCAATTAACTGATACTTGTTCATTTTTAGGGGTGCAAATTATTTCAGTAGTGGAGATAGCACCAACATATCATTGCAAAAACACCCACCACCAGTGGATCACTTCAATTGAAAATCCTACTTAATACCTAAATTAAAAATAGCCTCAGTGACTCATATATTATTATGTATCATAATACTGATGCAACAGTGTGTAAGCAGTGTTTTTCTGTTTTAGAAAGTGGATCCAAGTGATCTTATCTTATTAAATGTTTAGATACATTAGATCCTACCCTGCTGTAGAGGTCAGGCCCTGCTGCTGGGGAAGAACATAAATATGAGGGAAAGTAAGATAATTAACTAGAGAGGAAGGAAGGAAGTGATTCTGCAACACAAATATGTATTCAGCTTTAAACATTTTGTTCTGTTATCTAAATAAAACCATCTGAAAAGCTATGAGGGGAAGCCATTTGACTTTGAGCTGACCTTACTCACGATAAAGTGTTTTTCAACAGGTGGGTGGAAATCATGGTTCAGTCATTCGTCATATTTTGAATGCTAGTCACGTGTTTATACTTTCACATGTCTATGGTAACTTGTAAGTAAATGTAATAGAATAAAAAGTACGGTATTTTTCTCTCATGTCGTTTAGTGCAAGTCTAAAGTAGTATAAAATGAAAATATGTAAATATTAGTGCCCAAAATAACCACAACTGTTTCATATTTTCTGCAAGACTTCCATTGTTTACAATGACCAGAACTGCATTGGTCCTGGCCAGAACAGCCTGCTGATTATTTCAAGCTGTCACTAGTAGTGTGGTTCTATAAATAGACGTCCATGTCCTGTCAGTGTGTCCATCATCTCCACAGATAATAAAATGCATCAACCACCTGTTTTTATGAGATTTTCATTTTATACATGGGTGATTTAAAAAGCAAAACATCCCGCATAATAGCTGCATAAATATGAGCTTTCAATCTGTTTAACCCCTTTTATTGTTTCGAGCACCCAGTAAACTGTATTTCACGTCGAAGGATTTGTGGTCACTCGGTGTCTGCAGATTGTGAACCGACATGTCTTAAAAGAATGCTTGTGCCATCTAGTGGCCAAATATTGTAACAAGTGTAAGTCCAAACGTGTTTTAATAAACACAACATTGCAAAGTAAATATCATTTGAGCAACAAAAAAAAATGCAAAATTTAAACCAGTCGTATGTCTGGAAAAAGGTAGAAGCTGAATTCACCTCTGAAGCTCATTGACAAGCACATCGGTTTTACCAGCTCAAAGAAAAAATGTAAAAATGACATGTTGTGATGTTTTGAAGGATTAGAGTCATGTGAGGGGAAAAATAAGTTTTCGCAGGACTCCCTGAAGGGCTAAGCACACCTTTACTGCTACCCCAGGAATTAAGATGATGTGAAGCAGCCAGGTGCTGCTAATCAAATGCAGCAAGTGTGACCACCTCTATAAAAGCTAACGTTTGGGCAGTTTGCTGGTCTGGAGCATTCAGGTGTGTGTTAGCACAATGCCACTATCTTCCCAGCAAGGGATGTCCTAGTAAATTTACCCCAAGGTCAGACGGCAATGCCCAACGACTGCAAAAACCTCAAGAGCTACATCTCAGACCTTACAGGCCTCAGTTAGTATGTTAAATGTTAACGTTCATGACGATAAAAAATTAGAAAACGACTGAACAAGTATGGCCAGTTTGGAAGGCTGCCAGAAGAAAGTCTCTTGTCTCTAAAATGAACATGGCAGCACAGCTTAAGGTTGCCAAGTTGCAATAAATCACAAGACTTCTGAAACAATGTCTTTTGGTCAGACAAGATCATAGTGAAGATGGTTAGCCACAGTGCACAGCGCCACATTTGACGGAAATCACATTTACCACATAAGCACAAACACCTCATTCCAGCTGTCAGCACGGTGGTGGAGGGGTGATTATATGGGTTTGTTTTGAGGCCACAGGACTTAGGAACCTTGCACTCACTGAGTCAACCAGGAATTCCTCTGTACACCAAAATATTCTAGAGCCAAATGCAAAGCCACCTGGCCGACAGTTAAAGTTTGTCCAAAAATGGGTCGTGCAACAGGACAATGATCCCAAGCACAGCAGCAAATCTACAAGAGTAGAAGAAAGAATGAAAGAATCATGGTGTTGCAATGACCCAGTCAAAGTCCAGACTTCAACCTGATTGAAATACTGTGTATTTATGAGCTGTGCATAAATGAATGCCTGCAAACCTCAATGAACTAAAGCAAGGCAGTAAAGGAGAGTGGGCCACAGCGGTGTGAGAGAGCAATAAAGTCATATAGAAAACAATAACTTCAAGTTATTGCAGCTAAAGGTGGTCATACAAACAACTGAATCATAGAGTGTATTTTGTTTTTCACAGGACTGCATAACCACTTGTGTGTTAATTTGTGCCTTGATTAAAAACAAGATGCAGCATGTTTGTTAGTGAGGGAGTGACATGCCAGAAACAGTTCTGGCTTCACTTTTTGTTTATAGTCATGAGAGCGCCTTTCATCTACATCTCTTGCAAAAAAAGATTAAATTAATCTAACAAAGTCTGCAGCTCGTCATCAGTCATAGAGGGCACTCGGTGTTGCAGAAGTCTCCTGACTTGAAGAACTGGTAAATGTTAACCAGCGGGAACATAATGACGGAGCCCACTAGTGAACCCATCTGTGTCGCAGCTCCACACCAGACCAAAGCGTTGTGGCTCCGGTCTCTCAGGATGACACCCACCATGACTTTGACATAAGACAATGTCCCAGTAAAGAAGAGCCATGAGAGCACCTGGTGAGAGTAAAACAAGAACACAGACTCAGCAGCTCATTTGGATGTTAATCATTATTTTAACAGTGTTTGTGACTAAAAAATAGACTCTGATTTCACACTGAGTAATGATGTTGCCTCATCATAAGTTATGAGTGAGCAGAGTTCAACGCTCAGGATGTTTATGAAGGAGGTTTTGTACTTTTGTACAAAGAACATGCTTGCGTTTCACTCACAATTATCGCCTCTCCCACTGCAGACCCATGAAGCAAGGGACAGGGACTCATAGCTGCCATGGCCATGTTATAGCTGCCAAATCCTGTCCCCACCACCGCCAGAAGGCCGAGAAAGACCAGCGACCTGGGCGCAAAAGACGTCTGTTATCAGCAGCAGTTAGTTAATTTCTCTGAATCCAAAGGCAACTTGTCTTTCAAGTGAATAATTCAATGGACCTTGTGCCCAAGCAAATATTTGAGTGACAGTGGGGGAAAAAACTTGTTAATAACAATCAGGTACCTGTAAATACACTAAAGTAGAGTTTGCTTGCTGTATGGTAAACACTTCTTTTCCAAAGAGCTTACAAAAATCATGATGGGGATAAAATCTACACTCCTCTGTAGAAAATGTAAGATTTGGGGAATCCAAATTAGATGAAAAAAGTGTCTTTGTCTTCAATGCTAAGGTGCTGTAGTATCATACCCAGTAAACATGCTTAATCAGCCTTTTGTAACTGTAATCGTCACAACAACCTTTATGCTCTTAGATGTGACTAAAGATTGAGACTACAATAAGGAAAGTGTTTACTGACGTCATAGATTAGAGGAGCAGTAGGTTCATTTTACAATCTGACCTACTTTTTGCAGGTGCTGTGGTAAGCACTGCTGCCTCACAGTGAGACGCTCCTGGGTTTGAGTCTGCCAGCCAGCTTTCTTTCTTTGTGGAGTTTGCATGTTCCCCCCAGCTCTGCGTGGGTACTTCTTCCCATAATCCAAAAACATGTGCGTGCATGTTAGGCTAACTTTTGATTGTAAATTGGGTGTGAATGAGCATGAATGGTCATCTGTCTCTCTGTGACAACCCTGCAAATGACTGGCAAACTGTCCAGGGTGTACCCTGCTTCTACCCCTATGACAACTGGGATAGGCTTTGCTCTTCCCAGGACCCTAAATTAGATGGCCATTCTTCAGTGTCCATTATATACTTTCCAGTGTCTATTGCAGATCAAGCTGTGGACCCATAACCTGCAGGCCAGGGGACCAGCGTTTATGAGTTATGAGTTATGTTCAGTAAATGCATCTGTAAACTATTTACCAACATAGCAAATTGATTCACGTGTTTTTGATTTGGTACAGATTTTACCCTGAACAGAGGAAGTCAAAACTGCTTCGGTGTTCATCGGGACACTTCACTTTTCGTTTCATACAGACTTACAATAATAAAACATTATTACCTGTTTTGGATGAACATTGCAAGAGTACAGGCCACTGGGTTGGCCACTGATGCCAGAGCTGCAGAGAGGTGATAGGCCAGGTTCCCGTATGGCATACAGGAGTATGTTTGCACAGAGGGAAGCAGGCCGTTGGTTGCAGAATTAACCCACACCACCAGAAAGTAAATGAAGGTCAGCTGGTACACGGAAGGTTTTTCCACCAGATGTCTGCCCTGGGCAACCGCCTCGCCATTGTTTTTTACGCTTCCTCCATCAAGATCAGCCCCTGAGTTATACAGATAGGATCTGACAGACACTACTGTATCCTGCACAAGGTTCTCAGTGGACAGCTCGTATGTCCGAGGGAGTCTGTTCAGTGCAACAAAAGCAGCCAGGCTTATGCACATCATGGCTGCTAGGATGAAGAAAAACACCTCGGTGGAGAAGTTTGGGGGAAGATACTCCGTATGTAATGATCCTGTGTGGTTTCCTGCAGTCTCAGAAGAGTTGACGCATTTGGCCATACCCACACCCTGAGCTAGAGCAACTACACCAGGAATGAAACCACTTAGCCCCTCTCCAATATAATAAGTGGTAATATATTTTGCTGGAAGCTGCATCATAAAAGGTAAGAAGGTAACTGAAGAAGTGCAGTCCACCAGAGAAAGGAAGAAAGTTATGATAAAGAAGGCTGTGCTACGTGATGCCCCTATAAAAATCGTGGTCCTGTCCCAGAAGAAGGCAAGCAGGATGCAGGACAGGACACCGATGGAGAGGATGGAGTAAATGACAATATACTCTTTAAGACACCCTGGGTACAGTTTGTGCATCAGGGTGACCAGCAGAGGTCCCACGTTAGCAAACTGGATAATTACTGTGAGGTAGGAGGGTAGATCCCAGCCTTCAGGGAGTGCGTTGACAATGAGCGGCAGCTCCACCCACAGTCCGTTCACAGCCACCCAGGAGCCAATGCCAAAGGCGCAGGCCAGAAAGTGGACGAGCAGAGCCATACTGCAGGTGGATCAGTGTGAAAAAGTCTGTGGAAATAAATTAATAAGGATGCATCAGTATGTAAGAAAAGTGCTGTGTAATGCTGTTGTGTCTGGGTGTTCCCAAACTCAGAGTAAATACCAGGGGTCTCAAACTCGCGGCCTGTATATTGATGTGAAGAAATATAATGCAGTTTGGCCCTTGAAGTTACTTTTTTTTGTTAGGAAGGATTTGTTTGTTGTTGAGTGCAATGTTAATAATAAAATTATTTAATATGAAGGCAATATGAGCAGAGAGTACAAACATGTTGAGGGATTGACTGTGCTAGTTCAGTGAGAGTTATTTGTAAACAATTTTCACTAGCAGTCAAAAACTAATGTGTCCACTTATGTCTGCATTTTTATTTTGTTAAACACGAACAAAATTATAGCAGAAGTGCTGCCACGTGTCTGAGCAGAAAGAGAGTACCAATGTGTTTATTTGGTAGTTCAATGAAGGGCTTGAGTTAGTTAAGTATGAGGAAAAAAATCCATTCACATTTGTTGTTCTGTCTTGTTATACAATATTTGACATTTTAAAAAACAAAGAGAAAAAACACTAAATTTTCTGAAATATTTGTGGGTGTTTTCTTGTTTGTTTGTTGTTTGTACTACCGGTACTTTAATAATAATAATAATAATAATAATAATAATAATAATAATAATAATAATAATAATAATAATAATAGTCGGCATTCTTTTGAAACAAAAGAAATTCTTTTCAAAAAAAATTATAACTACTCCCTTCTGGTTTTATGCCTCTGCCAGCAAGGGAAGTTGAGGTCTAAACTTGACCTTTGACCTTTTACATATAAAATGCCATCACAGTCTAAGAGCTATGGCCAAAAACATGTTTTGTGAGGTCACAGCGACCTTGATCATTGACCACTAACATCTGATAAGCTCATTCTTAAGTTAAGATAAATGTCATGTGAAGAAATTCATTCAAGTTCTTCGAGATATTGAGTTCATGATAATGGTACCAACAGACAGAGATCTCAAACAGAAACCTGTTCCTTTGTACAGCAACTGCTGGCAATATAAGTAAACTAGAAGCTAAGTAATGTGACAAGCAGTACCTGTGGTCCCGCTGTCTACCACACTGTCAGTCATGCTTTCCTCACCTGTATAGACTTTCATGCCTGAGATGTCTTTTATTGTTGTAGCCAGTAAAGCTGAAGCAACTCATCGTTACTTTGTAGTTAATTTGCTGAAATGGATCGTATTTTATGTTTCTGATGCTATATTTTGTTTCTTTATTTCTTCTCATAACATAATAAATGTAGACTCATGTTACAAATGTAAATCAGCATAAAACAGAAATACTTTTATCCCACTGATACCTGCGATACAGTGTAGTGGTAGTTAGTCATTACCCAAAATAAATAACAACCTTTTCAGCATTAAGAAGGGTTCACACCTGCAGTGGCTGGTACAATTTTCACATTACTTTCAGACATTGTCGAGGAATTCAACAAACCATATGTGCCTGCCCATCTCTTCCTCTTCACATTTTCACTCTGTCTTTGTGCATGCGTGTGGCTTTCAAACTGATCTCATGATGAAATAAGTCAGAAGGCAGTCTTGTGATAAACAGAATTTGAAGAAGCTGACACTGAGGTTGCTGACAAACACAGTCTTATACTGTACTTTAAGTGGTGTGGTCAGTTGAGATAATGAGGTTAAAAGAAAAACAGAAATTACAGTGTTTGCACGCACTCAGTACTGAGCTCTCGAGTAAATGCACTTCCTTTTAGATACAAAAATGTACTTACAAGTTGTTTTAATCCTCGGAGGCGCTGAATAGGACTTGCTGTCATCTTACAAAAAGATTACTGACTGGTCTTGCATAAGCACATGCTGGTGGGACTCGTGTGGCTGCTGTGTAGGTCAGAGTCCACTCCTGCACCAATGATCAGCTCCACCAGATAACAGGGGGTAGTGTCTTCCTTTATTAAGGTCAAGTTAGTCTTTAGCACTTTGAGGAGCTCGCACAGACAGCTAAAAGAATAAGACAATAAAAAAATAAAAGTAATAATTGTTTTTGACTGTTCAAACGCAGCTACAGGGGGGAGTTTAACATCTGAAAGTTAAAGGGAAGATACCAAAGTGCCAAAAAAGAATCACAATTCAGCCTTCAGCATAATTAAAAAGAGACACATAGTTGTATTTTTTAGATTGAGTGAATTTAAACTTCCAGGATTACCTTTATATCTAGAGTGAATGCAAACAAGCCTCCAAAAACCTGCTTAGAAATTACAAGACATTTTTGTTCGATATATTCATGAGGAAGTCTCAAGAAAGAACTCCTAATATCTAATCCGTCTTGTTTTACATGCCAATTTGCCAAAATATAGACAAGCTCAAAAGCAAGGCTCATATTAATTGACAATACCAACCTGTAGCCCAAAGTGAAACACTAGATGAGGTTTATGGGGTCTTATATTTCCAATACCAACTCTACAGAAACATATTTCCCCCCTCAGGGTCACATAACTGTTAAATATCACACTGAACTGATGAAATCGAATTAAGTCAGGTTAGATTAATACTACATTGCCCTCTACTGGTCACAAGTGTCAAATAAATCGGTTTGCCACCGAGCTTTGACAAATCAGTCCTTTGAAAAACACTGGTACCAAATTACTGTGGAAAAGTAGCCACTTCATTGTGTCTATTTGGTATTAAAACATCATGGTCCTCCTGTAAAACAGAGCCAAAATACCTTGTTCTGGTAAACTGAGCTTAACTCACTAATGCTACAGTCACATTAGGGAAAACTGGACTGGAGTCCTGACTGGAGTCTGCAGCATGACCAAACTTTTTATGACTATATAAAATGAGCGTACACACTCAACCTCCAGGTCACCGGTTTTGTTGTTGAAACTGATTGCACTCAGTTGCTGACAGCAGAAAACATTCAATGCAATCACTAATTTTTCCTATTTACAAAAAGGCTGCTTTCCATTTTCACACTACGTGACTGAGCCGTAACACATCACAGTGTCACTAAATCAAATCTGTATTTATTTAGTGACACTATGCAACTGTTTCAGATACTGTCACATGGATCCAGTTTTCATTATAATCAGTAGGTTTTTAATGTTTACAGTGGAAGGGTGGCAGATTAAAATTTATTGTAACCAACTGAGAATCTGGACACATTTATTCATCTATTTTTAAGACATCAAAACTATTAAATAACACATTTCTTGCTGTCCAAACAAAGCAAGAAATATAAATTAAACTGGTGATATTTTTTTAAACATCCAAAATTTTTGATGTTTGCACAATAACTTCAGCTAAATGAAAAGCAATAACAGAAAGTAGTATTGCTAAGGGAAAAACTTGAATCATGTTTGCATTATCTCTGCATTAATTTATTTAAATGTATTAATTTATGGGATTTTTTTTTTTTGCCCTCAATACTTAAGAGCAAATTTGTGTTTACTCTGTTTTTATTAATCTGCAGCTGTTTATTTTAAACATGATGATTTTTTGCATGTTTAGTGGTCATCAAATGAGGTTAGAGAGTGAGTATGCAAACATTAGCTGTATAATATACAACTGATCGTGTTGTGCCTGTCAGAGGGTCCAGTTGGATATCTTTACAAAGTGCCAAACTGCAGTAGCTGCTTATTCCTTTTTTAAAAATAAAATGCACTTCTGTTCCTGGTCATGGAGAGATTACAACACAAACAGTAAATGCTGTTTGTGTTGCTTAGCTGCAAGCAGTGCCTGTAGACTCGCTGAAACACATGGTTAAAGTCTTTCTTCAGACATCTCAGGCTGCTCTTCTTGTAAATGTAACACCCACATTTGAAATAAGCGGGCATTCAGAGGGGTGGACAATTTCATATAAAGGCTATCATGCTGGCTTTACTAGCTCAGGCCACTGATGTCACAGAGGTCTGCATGTGGTCCAGGAAATAAAGTGTAGAGCTGAAGATGGCACTACAGATCAGTAGCATCATTCATTTCAAAGTTACATTAATGTCAAGACTAAATTTTATAATAATAAATGACATAATTGTCATGGTTTTTTTTAATTATTTATTAAAAGATAATGTTTTTGAAATATCATTACAGTCTCTCTAATAGTAGAGCTTCCTGATGGAGTAACGGGGAAAAGATGCTGGGATTAACAACGCTAGTAGGAGTCATCCCTTGCTGAACAAGGATGAATATTTATAAAATTAAATTTATTCAGTTGAATCAACCAAAATATATCAATATACTGTGCTGCTGATGGACTGTCTTATTTGGTAAACAGTATCTTTTTGGGAAGTGCTGACATTTCAGCTGGATTGATACAATGATGATAATATTAGCAGTAAGAATAATACTATTCATAATAGAGCACTGTGTTAATTTGCTATGTATAAAGCAAAGTAAAAGATGTAACTAGCTTTACATTTTGTAAGAAAATACAGGATAAAAAGGGTTTAAAAATGATAAAATAACATACAAATCAATCAAGAAAATAAGGCTATAAATAAGGCAACAGAGTCTGTGATAGAAAAGATAAAAAAAAGGCATCCTGAGGCTGGTTTTTACAGAAACCTGAAATCAACCATAAACATGGGCAGGACCCTTAAAAGCAGTTAATAAGCATTTGAATTACACACAGGAGGAACTGTGGCCAGGGGCTAAGAGATGACTGATGTGATGACGTGTGCTGGCTCTGTCAAAACTTGTACTGACATACTTATGTTTCACTTCCTGTTAGTGTTTTATAACTGGCTCAGACCTGTTTGGATGCCTGAGAGCACCACCAACACTGACTCATTTGACTTCTCATTACAGAAGAGGATTTCATTAATAATAGCCTAATGATGATGATGTTTCCCTGTGTTTTCCCAGTGTCTCCATGAAACAGCACAAACAGTGTTCCACAACAAGTTCTCATCAAACAAAATTAGGCTTTTAGTTTGCATAGTCTGCCCAGACAAACAAGTGCTTGTTTTTTCTCCTTCTCCTTTCTCACAGCTCATGTGTGTCAGTTCTGCTTTCTGTTTTAATTTTACTCGACACTTAAATCTTTTTAGATCTGCTTTTGCTATTTTCATCCCATCTTTAAAACCACAACAGGTTCTCATGCGTGTGGAGTTTTACAGTTTTTGGTAAGCCTAAAAACAGACTGAAGTATCTGTGACTACAGAAAAGCACTCCTCTTGTATCAGCAGCATTTATTTCTATCAGACTTTTCAAAATAAATGCTTTTCAAAGGGCAGTTTTTTTTAACATCACAGGAATCACAAAACTGTATGATACATGCCGTAGCAGATATTAATAAATATAGAGCTTAGTATTTTGGCATTGCCTGATAGTTTTTAAAACCTATAATACTGACTATATATTCACCAGCCACTTGATTAGGTACACCTTTCTCATTATGGGTTGGACCCCCTTTTGCCTGCATAACTGCCTTAATCCTTCGTGGCACAGATTCATCAAGGTCCTGGAAACAATCATCAGACATTTTGGTCCATATTGACTTGAGAGCGTCACACAGCTGCTGCACATTTGTCAGCTGCGCATCTATGACGCAAATCTCCTGTTCCACTACCTCCCAGAGGTGCTCTATTGGACTGACATCTGGTGACTGTGGAGGCTATTTGAGAACAGTAAACTGAATGTTAGGTTAAAGAAACCAGTTTGGCATCATTGGAGATTTTTGAAATGATGTGTTATCCTGCTAGAAGCAGAAGATGGTCACACTGCAGTTATAAAGGGACGAACGTGCTCAGCCGCAGCCTGTGGGGTTTAAATGATGCTCACTTGGTACTAAGGGGCCAAAAGTGGTACAAGAAAATATTCCCGACACTATTACACCAGCAGCCTGAACTGTTGATATAACATCTATGTCCAGTTTAGGGCAGTCTGCAAATTGTAGCTTCATTTTATGTTCTTAACTGGCAGGAGTGACACTCGTCTTCAACGTGCGAGTTCAGGGATTTTCTTCTGCACAGCCCAGTTGGTTATTTGAGTTACTGTTTCCTCCTTATCAGCTCAAAGCAGTTTGGCCACTTAAACAAGGTATTTTCTTAAGAGAACTGTAGAAACTGTAGCTCACTGGATATTTTCTTATTTTCAGAACATCCCATTTAATCTGTGGAGATGGTTGTGTGTGAAAATCCCAGTAGTTTCTGAACAGTTTTTTTAATACTCGGATCAGCCCTTCTGACACCAACAAACATTCTGATGTTTTGTGTGAACTTCACCAGGTCACACACATGACCCACATGCTTAAAAGCATTGAGTACTATGTGGTAGATGTATAAAAGGCCAAAAATGTATTTAATATCATACAAAGCTTTTTTTTTTTTTGTCCCTTTTTGCCTTTTTCAAGCGTGTTTATTTAGTATTTATTTATTTATTGTCATTGTCAAGAACAATGAAATTGCGTTTGGGGCTTCCATACAACCCAAAAAAAAAGAAGAAAATAATAAATACCCCTTAAAACCCAAGTGTACATATTTAACCCAGTGTGACTCCAATGCAATAAGACAATCCTTAGCAATAATGTTCGTAGAAATTCAGACAAAGACCTGAGAAACATGACAAAATACAACAATGCAACCCATTCAATATTATTGTACTGTGAGATATGATATCAGATATGATAGTTATCTATTTAAGAAAGAGGGGGGGGGGGGGGCAGGAGGGGGAAGAGAATAAAGATATGATGCACCAATGCAGACCAGTTCATTGCTATTAAGAAGTTGGATATGGTTATTGTCCGTGAGAGGGGGGCAGAGAGTTCAGGAGCCTCACAGCCTGTGGATACAGGCTGTTGGCCAGTCTGGATGTTCTGGCCTGTATAGACCTGTACCTTCTCCCTGAGGGCAGCAGATGGAAAAGGTGGCGCGCAGGGTGATGTTGGTCCCGCAGGATACTGTGCACCCTCCTCAGACAGCGAGTGGGGAAGATATTACTGATCTCTGGCAGACTTGTTCCAATAATTCTGCCAGCTTCTTTCACCACCCGCTGGAGTGCTTGCTGATCGGCCTTGGTGCAGCTGGGGAACCACACTAGAAATCCATACGTCAGAACGCTGCTGATGGCACAGTTGTAGAAGTTCAACAGTAGAGGCGCTGTTGGGCCTTCCGTACAACTGAGGTGATATGGTTGCCCCAGGACAGGTCCTCGGTCACAGTTACCCCCAAGAATTTAAAACTGCTCACCCTCTCCACCGCCTCACTGCCAATGAAGAGAGGCAGATGGTTGTTATGACCCCTCTTCCGGAAATCTACAATGATCTCCTTGGTCTTTTTGGTGTTTAAGACCAAGTTATTGTCGTGGCACCATGACTCTAGTTGTTGCACCTCTGTCCTATAGTTTGTCTCATCATTGTTGGATATAAGTCCGAGCACTGTAGTGTCATCTGCAAACTTAACAATGAGATTGGACGCGCAGGAGGAAATACAGTCATGGGTGAAGAGAGTGTATAGCAGAGGGCTCAGAACACACCCCTGAGGGGCACCGGTGTTGACCACAAGGGTGGAAGAGGTGTTCTTACCCACTCTGACACTCTGTCTACGGTTAGTGAGGAAGTCCACAATCCAGTTGCACAGAGAGGAGTTAAGTCCCAGTTGGTGGAGTTTGGGACGGAGTTTGTATGGCCGGATGGTATTAAAAGCCGAGCTGTAGTCTACAAAGAGGAGCCGTGCATAGGTGTTCCTGTGTTCCAAGTGCTTCAGTAATGTGTGCAGCACTGTGGCGATCGCATCCTCGGTTGACCGGTTCTCCCTGTATGCAAACTGGTGCGAGTCCAGGGATGGTGGAAAAGCAGCTCTGATGTGTTTAATGACCAGTTTATCACTTGTAACTAATGCAGAAAGCACACTCTGTAGAAGTAGAGTCAGGTTTTACTTAACTCTAAGACGTGCTAAAATATTCTAAGCTGAGAACAAAAAAAAACTCTTGTAAGTTTAACAAAGTGAGAGAACAATGGTGTTTTCGAGGAAGTTATCATTTCCAGTCACACATCTTTAAAGGTGTTAGTGGCTTGATTTTTTTTAGCCTGTAACCAGGCTACAGTCTGTTGTTGTAGAGTCAGCTCAGCCTTTATGCAAACTGACAGCCAGACCACATTTTGGAGATGTTAGAGAAACAAATTTAATGTACTTTGAATCATTTCTCTGGGAATAAATTCTCAGTGGACAGAATCTGTAGCAAATGACGTCAATCCATCCTGGAGCTCAGCAGCTGTGGGGAGCTGTGGTGGCTTTCTGCTTTTTGTTTGTTTGTTTTATTCATTTTGATTATTTTTGGCTTATAGCTCCAGTTAACCAAACACAACCAACATCAGCAGATGGCATGGTACCCCAAATCATCACAGGCTGCAGAAACTTCACACTGGACTTCAAGCACCTTGGATCCTGTAACTCTGCACTCTCCCTCCAGACTTTAGGACCTGATTTTATAAATCAGAAGCATCTGTCCAGTTCATTTTTCTCCGTAGTCCAGGCGAGATGCTTCTGCCATTGTCCCTGGTTCTGGAGTAGTTTTAGATTAGAAATGCGACAGATGTAGTTTCTTTCCTGAAGACATCTGTGCATGGTGGTTCTTGGGGGACATACAGAGCCTCAGTTTATTTCTTGTGAAGCTCCTTCTTGAACTCTTCTCGAGCCTGCAGTCATCAGTCTTTTCCCCAGTCAACTTTCCCTTAATATGCTTTAATACACTATTTTACAAACAGCCGGCCTTTTCAGCAGTGACCTTCGGTGGCTTAAGGGTGTCAATGGTCATCATCCAGACATCTGTCAAATCAGCATAGTCACTCATCATAGTGGTTTCATGTACTAGTCTGCAGTATTTATACTGTATAAATAATAATTTATTCAAACTACTCATTTACTGGATTTCTAATTTTCATGAGCAACAAGCTATGATCAAAATTAAGATAAAAAAGGTTTGACCTATTGCACATGAAATTGCAAAAAAATAACTTATTATAATATTTAGTCATTTTTGAGAGGCACTAGTACACTGTATTTGAACAGGGACTGAAGCTTTCTACACTGAGTGTCTTGCTTAGTAAGGCCCTTTAGGATTAGCCAAAATTAGAACAAATGGTCCGTTTGGACAACCCCATTTATTTAATCTTGATTAATTAAATTGAACATTTTTGGTTGACAGCGCATTTTATTATTCAGGTTTCTAATTATTTCAATTACCATAAAGGTGCCAAAACAACATGAGATGTTACTTCATGCTTATCAAGGTATATTAAATATAATTGCAATGCAAGACTTGTGTATCTGTGTAAATATGGCCTGAGGGGGGAAATTTCCTGTTAAATGAATTACATGTCTACATATCTTCTACCACAACTGCTAAGGTGATTAAAGAACATTTAAACAGCATTGTCACTCTTCCTGTAAACTTGCATGACTTCATACTCACATGCCCCGCCCTGTATAGTTAGATCGAGCATCACAACCATGTGACAAGCATGAATTTGGATTTATGAAAGAGAAAGAGCAAGACACATTCACATTAGATAGTTGCTCTTTTTTATACAGGCTCAAAAGAGGTAGCTTGTTTCCTTTATATTTTTAGAGCATGGTTTAACTGCAGACCTACAGTACATATGCTTAAGATCAGGTATAGTAGCATGAATATGCATTGCTCACTTTGGACCTTTCTTAGACAGAATTTCTTTTAACAGTCATGTGCACCCACTTATTGAGATCCAGTCAATTCTTTATAAGCTCGTGTGAACACGGGCTTAATAAAATATCTCATCATGAAAAAATAAATAAATAAAAATAAAAATTTAATGTGTTTTGGATAAGAGGTTTCAGACGTACACCCTGATGGAGAACTATCCTCGAAGATATGATGTGAAGATATGTATACAAAAAAAGTCAACACACAACGAGATACACTCAATATTATTTATGTTATTGTACAATCTGCATTTTTAAACAAATAATAATAATAAAAAAAAAGATTAGTAAGATGTACAGTATTCGAATGATCGTATCTGGTGTGGACTGACTCGAGTCCACCCAGAGCTCCAGTGATAGGAGAGGACAGAGGGCTGGAATGACTTATGACGGCTTAATAAGTGGTGTGTGTGTGTGTGTGTGTGTGTGTGTGTGTGTGTGTGTGTGTGTGTGTGTGTGTGTGTGTGTGTGTACAGCAGTGTCTGTGTGTACGTCTGCATGTATCTGCTTGTATTCATAAGTTTTCTGTTGTGTGTGCATTCAGCCAAGGTGTTGATAGGAGGTGGAATGTCACATGGCGGGGGATGGGATAAAGGGATGAAAGCAAAACAGAGAGAGGAACAAGTGGGAAACAAAAAGAAAACATGGAGTCAAAAGTAGCAGGGGCTCAGTTGGTGTAGATCTGCCCTTCAGGTGGCTGAGGAAGCTTCATGTTTTCCTTGCAGGTCATGAGCCGTCGAAGCTCCAGCAGCACCATCCGGATACTGTAGGAGTTCTGCCACTTGGCCAGCGCAGACACTGCATGCATGTCAACCTGCAGGGTGGAGATGGATGCAGTTAGACATTGTAATTATCCCCCATCTTGGATTTACCTTTTTAAAGCACCAAAATGTTTTTAAAAATTATTTATTTTTTAATAACTGTATTTCATTGTTCAGATCCATTATACCGGTATTCATATTTATTTTAATAGAAACTGATTTACTGCTGCTTTAACCTGCAATGTGTTTAAGTCACGCTTCACACATTAACCTTGGGCATACAATTAGAGAAAAAAAAAGCAGAGCAACAGATGAATGAGCACTGACACGCTCGACCAAGTGAAATGAGTGCAACCACCCACAAAGAAGCGAGGAAGTCATGTTATTTACGTGCAAAAAAGGGGACCTTTGTATCTATTCCATTTCCAAATAGACTAGTGTCGCTTCGCATGATCCATAGCTCACAGCGATCCTTAATGAATTACCTTGGTACAGCATCTCAGTTTATCCACAGACTGAAACAAGCAATTTTATCCTTTGCCCCCAGCGTTTTGCCACGTAAAATAAAAGGTTTGAGTAGCAGGTGGGTGTTTAAAGGTAGAGCAGTGTGCCTGAGATGACCATATTAGACAATTAATCTCTTATAATATTATATTGCATTAAAAGTAAAAAAATAAAATAAAAATAAAAAAGTCTGAAAGTATAATGTGTGTATAATGTGTGTGTATGTGTTAGTCCCCATAGGGAAATAGTTCCTCTACATTTAACCCATTCACCCAGTGAAGCAGTGGGCAGCCACCAATGCAGCGCCCGGGGAGCAGTGTGTAGGGACGGTACCTTGCTCAGGGGTACCTCAGGGTAGCCGTTCAGTGGAGTTGAACCCCCGACCTTCTGATCATGGGGTCACCACTCTACCTACTGTCCCTAAGTGGGTTTTTAAATAAGAATGAAGGCTGAACTGGCCCTCGTCTTTCTTCCTAACTTGCATGGTGCTCATGTAAGTTAGGAAAAAAGATCCCACATATTACCAATTTTTTGAGATCTTTAAAAAAAAAAAAAAAAAAAAAAAAAAAACTCTTGGAAAATCCTAAAACATCTGAATAAAGATCGAGATGTACATTATGTAAATCATCTATTATCGTCTTTTTCCATGGAACCAATGGCCGTCTTCTAAACAAGATGATATGAACTCATAACCAGACAACTGCAGAGCTGGACCTTTTGGGACTTTTAAGGAGTAAATAAAATCTTATATTGATATTTCAGCCAATATTCAACCAGTAAGTGAGAGTATTAAACAATAAGATGATACGAAACATATATCCTGACATATCAGTGATAGGCCAGTTTAAGCTAGTTGATCAGTTGTTTATCTGACTCCACAGAGCAGATATGATGCTCCTTCCACAGAGTGCATCCAAAATGAGCCAATCAAGCTTAAGAATAATGATAAATAATTCACATACCACACCGTTGGAGGTGTGCACGCCATTCAAGTTTATCTTTGTCACAAATCTGACAAAAGGTGGTGATTCTGGGTATCCTGGCCCGCATTCAACCTTCAGATTGTACATCCTGTTTTCATAGCTTGTCTGTTGATCAAAGGAAGTTAGGGAGAGGTGAGAAGACAGCACACCGAACTTTGAAGAACAAAAAAAAAAAAAAAAAAAAGTACACAATGTTCACTGTGTGCAACAACATCATGTGAAAACTAAGGCAGGAAATACCCTTGTAGGGTTTTTTTTCTCCTGACTCACAAAGGCCCTGGGGAGAGTTTAAAGAGTCTGCGGTACCTTGTTTTTACACAAATCTGTGCCTTTTGCTTTAATCTAATCAACAAAATGTCTGCTATAATTAACATAACTGCTAATTTTATTACAATTTTTGGCTCTGGCCAAAACATTTGGTGGCATGCCAGAATTTTTTTATGCTCCCTGCATACAGGCTGTAACTGTGACAGCACTGCTGCAGTTTTACCCAGTCACACAGTAAATGAATACACTGTAGATGAAGACAAACTGGCTGACCCAGCTGCAATCTAACATACGGTAATGTCCATGGTCCTGTGAAAGAGGTCCTCAAAGGACTGTAGTCAATAATTTAAAAACAGCATTTTCAATAACAGTCTCATATAGGTCATTTCAACTTTACAGCTTAGCACTGAGCAGTGCTAAGTATTTATAAATACCTATAAATAAAAATTAACTAAAAAGATACTGGGACATCTGTCAGCAGTCAAAAACAACATTATGCTGCAAACTTATGCGATATTTGGTCTTTAGTCAGGAGTTTAATTGTGCTTCTGCTTCACATTTATTCTGTTTTAATTCAAAAACATTCATTCGAAGCACTGCAAAGTAGTGTTAGTGCCTCGATGTTTTCCTCTTCTTCACATGGACGACCTGATTTGCTCCCCAACATCATGCCATGCACAAATCAAACCTGACACCTTTGGTTTAAGTAACTTAATCTTTTGGCTTGGTCAACACTCCCCTGCTCCTGCAAAGTCCTCATCCAGGTGTTAAAAATGGCACCACTAACCCTTGGGGGGCCAAGGATCACCCCTCTCCATCGTGTTAAGGTCATGTCCTCATCATCCTCCAAGCCCCAGCTCACCGTTCCATCTCCCACACCTTTCTGACCTTCCTCCAGCTCTTCCAGGAGCCGGAAATTGCGAGGAACTTTAACGCCTGTTTGTGGGCAAACACACAGCCATTCAGTCATGCAAACTTCCAGAGCCACAGGTAGATTTACGAAGCTAAATAAAACTGCCAGCAGTGTGCCAGACAAAATGACTTGCAGTTATGAAGTTATGACTCAATAAGACAGAAAAAATAAGGGACGCCTCAGCTGCGCAGCCTACGTGAGCCTTTTGATAAGAGCAGGTGTTATTTTCACGTCCTGTGAGACTTGAGCATCTGGCTCCGGCGGTGCCGCATCACTTGGCCTCCGCAGTGAGATACGACGAGGCTGCACCCTTAACAGAGCCATCCAAACAAACCCAGTCACACTGCCAGCTGCTGCAGCATTTCAGCTCAGCTCACCGGCGTCTCCAGAGAAGCTCAGTGAAGCTCAGCGCAGGTCATGTTTCCCTCATGAGCTCTCGGAAAACGTACAGTCACTGTTTACGTTTAACAGCCGGGCAGGAAGACCGTCTTACTGCGGGATTCACCCGCATTTCTTGATGACATTTAAGTAACGCTACACACCCGGTTTGCAACACATCGCGCCTGTAAATAATCTGATGTCGCAAACAGGCTGTCATTTTCCGGTGGGGTGGCGGTGCTGTGGTTTGACAACAGGATGCTGTAATTTAAGCAGCATCCTAAATCAAACTATTAAATTAAAATGTATAAATGAATACACAAACGCATAAGCAAGTTGCAATGCCTCATATTTGCTGATGGCTGGCGAGTAACGGCTCCACGCCCATAAAACAGCACTGAAGTGAGACCTGCTGTCCTTTTATCTAACTTAAGATAGCTTAGCTGCTAGCATCGCTTCCTATTCATTCTCCTCAGCTTTGTTTTAGCTTCTATGTAATAACACAACATAGCACAGCGCCTCAATGCGGAATCCATCTAATCATAAAACCTAACAGGTACGCGGTAAAAATTCACTGACAACACTGTTCAAAAATAGCTTTTCGCAGTGATTAAATACGTCTCAACCGTTTTACCTGATCCGGCGGCGACCGCCATCTTGTCGCTACACAGCGGGAGCGAGCACGCACTTTTACCATTGTAGCCAGCGGTGCGTGCGCGAGCAAGAAGACAGCAGCGGCGCTTCCTTTGTTGCTCTAAGCAAACTGATTAGCTATGTGGCTGCATAAAACGGAACTGTTATAATAATAATAATCATTATTACTATTGTTGTTGTTGTTGTTGTCGTCAGAGTAGCACATTAACTTAGAGATAATCTAACCTGGCATACTTTCCAAGGCAGGTCACTATATTAAACGATTTAATTCTGTCAGAGCATCAAAAAAACCTGTGCTTATTTTAATAGTCATTTCATTAAATAGAGATATTATTAACTGCCCTTTTGCTCCAGGGGTTTTTTAATCCACCAGTTCCAAAGGCAAGAGTGTTTGTCCAGAATTCTGCCTTTATGGTATATCTTTCAATCATCTTTCTTCAAATGTAGCATGTAATTCTCTACTAGTTCTATTCACATTGCATGATAAATCAGTATACATGTAATTTAGGTCAGAGTTTTGTGCTTCTGCAGAAATTGTGGAAATCCAGCATGACTGAGGAGGAGGATGGGCCTATAAGAGGTCATTCATCAGCATGTGCATCTACTTTTAGGTAGGTATGTATAGGTATTGTGCATGTGCATCTACATCTACTGATTTGAAACCATTTTACAGCACCCTCAGCGTCATGGGGAATGAAAAATGAAGGTATTTCTGAAGGCAAAGGCCACAATTAAAATAACAAAGATGGGGGAGTGTCAATATATTAGAAGAAAAAGATCGCTGTGAGAGATTAAAACATGAAACCCTTAATTAGCAAGGATAGATTAAAGCATGCCAAGTTTGATTAGGTCATTCACTGACTGACTGCAGGCTTATTACATAGCAAGTAAGCTGTGGAGTCTGGTGTCAAAAGGTTGACCTAAGCTTGCAAATTAAAAGGAAGAGGTGTTCTTGACTCAGAAACAATATTTCTCTGTGTGAAAACGCCTTGTGATCTCAAGAGGTTAGAGCAGAGTGGCCAGTTTGCTTTGAGCTGATAGGAAACTAAGTCAAACAACCGCTTTATACAACCAACGCACAACACGTCAACAGGTGCCACTCCTGTCAGCTAAGAACAGGAAACTGTGGCTACAATTCACACGGGCTCGCCAAAACTGGAAAACAGAAGAATGGAAAAAGAATTTTCCTGATCTAGTGTCTTGATTTTCTCCTGTCACATTCAAACGGCCGGGTCAGAATTTGGTAGAAACAGCTTTCAAGCATGAAAGCATGGATCCATTCTGCCTTGTCTCAACACTTCAGGCTTGTGACGGTGATGTAATGGTGTGACGAATATTTTCTTGGTACCCTTTGGACCCTTTAGAGCCAAATGAGCATCTTTAAAATACCACAGTCTGCCTCATTATTGTTGCTGACCATGTCCTTCCCTTCATGACCACATTGTATCCATTATCTGATGTCGGTTTTCCAGCAAGATAAAGCACAAAGCTCACAATATCTGAAACTGGTTTCTTGAACATGACAGTGAGCTCACTGTTCTCAAATGGCTTCCACAGACACCAGATCTCACAGAGAGTACCTTTGGGATGTGGTGGAACATCATGGATATGCGGCCAACAAACCAACAGCAACTGTGTGACACTGTTATGTCAGTATCAGCTGTTACGGAAATCTGAAAGTTGTCTCTGTGAGATTTTAATTTGCCTTGGCAAAGGTCTCAGAAAACAGTACAGAGTACAGCAGCTCTCCAGTGCCATCACATTCCCCCCTTTTGATCATTTATTGATTCACAGGGCAGCACGGTGGTTAGCACTGTTGCCTCACAGCAAGAAGGTCCTGAGTTTGACTCCACAGGAGCCTGTCTGTGTGGAGTTTGAATGCAGTTGGGTTAACTGATGATTCTAAATTGTCCATAGGTGTGAGTGTGAATGGTGTCTGTCTCTCTGTGTTAGCTCTGCGATACACTGGCGACCTGTCCAGGGTGTACCCTGTCATCAATTAACCCAGCCCTACTAACTGACATGACAGCATCACACAGTTGCTGTAGGTTTGTTGGGTGCACATTGTGAGATTACTATACTATCTTATGCCACCTTTTACTTCTAATCAAAGAATTGTTGAATCATTATACGGCTATAGGCCACATTATTCCTTGGATTAAAGATTGTGAAATCATTACACCGTTTTATGATGCATTATACTGCTGAGTTATAAGAAATGCTGTTTGTGTCGAATCATGGCCTTCCTTTTCTGATTACAAAGAGAACAGAATATATTGTAGAGGTTTTCTGCCCCATCTCATCAGGAGGAGCTAAAACAGGAAGCCAAGGCCGTCACTTAGGTGCTGTAAGAGAGAAAGATGGTAAATGGCCTGTATTTGTATAGCGCTTTACTTAGTCCCTAAGGACCCCAAAGCGCTTTACAGAACATTCAGTCATTCACACACACTGGTGATGGCAAGCCACATTGTAGCCACAGCTGCCTTGGGTCGCACTAACAGAGGCGTGAATGTGAATGCTTAGTGCGGAGGGGGGCCGGAGCTATAAGAATGTGAGAAATGGTCAGACACTTCTGGCGGACACCCTCCTGTCCGGATGTTTGTAATGCTCAAAGTGTGTATGGAATAAAGAGAATTGTTTTGATGAGATTGTTGAGATTGTGTTGTTCTTCCTTCAGCCCAAAGATCAAAGAACTGGGATATCCAATGATATCCATGATATCCCACCACAACCCAAAGGTTCTCTCTGTGAGATCTGGTGTCTGTGGAAGCCATTTGAGAACAGTGAGCTCACTGTCATGTTCAAGAAACCAGTTTCAGATATTGTGAGCTTTGTGCTTTATCTTGCTGGAAAACCGACATCAGATGATGGATACAATGTGGTCATGAAGGGAAGGACATGGTCAGCAACGATAATGAGGCAGACTGTGGCATTTTAAAGATGCTCATTTGGCTCTAAAGGGTCCAAAGGGTACCAAGAAAATATCCGTCACACCATTAGATAAACATCACAAGCCTGAAGTGTTGAGACAAGGCAGAATGGATCCATGCTTTCATGCTTGAAAGCTGTTTCTACCAAATTCTGACACGTGACAGCAGAAAATCAAGACACTAGATCAGGCAAATTCTTTTTCCATTCTTCTGTTTTCCAATTTTGGTGAGCCCGTGTGAATTGTAGTCACAGTTTCCTGATCTTAACAGACAGTAGTGGCACCTGGGTTATTTTCTGTTGTGCGTTGGTTGTATAAAACGATTGTTTGACTTAGTTTCCTACCAGCTCAAACCAGTCTGGCCACTCTCCTCTAACCTCTGAGATAACAGGGCATTTTCACACAGAAAATTGCAGCTCTGCAAAGATATTCTCTCTTTTTCAGATCGTTCTCCGTGACCTCTTGAGATGGTTGTGCAGGAAAACCCCAGCAGATCAGCAGTTTCTGAAATACTCAGCCCGTCAGGCATCAACATTTAAATCACCTTTCTTTTCCATTCTGGTGCTTGGTTTGAACTTCAGCAGGCCGTTTTGACCATGTCTACACACTTAAATAGATTTGTCTTTGTACCATGTGATTGGTTAACATTTGCATTAACAAGCAGCAGAACAGGTGTGCCTAATGAAATGACTGCTGAATGCTTTTGTTATTGTAGAATCGCCTCAATATGGTGTAGTCGAACTGAGTGCAGAATAATTTGTCTGTTCTGCTTGAACAGGATTAATTGAATAAGTGAATTTAAAGTGTTTGTTTTGCTTGGAATAAACAGAAGCCTGGAATGTAACATGACAGCTGCGTCTGTGAGAAGTGCATCGATTAGCAGTAAATGTGTCGAGGGCCAGGCTCCAGGTACAGACAGGGTCATTAATTATTAATACGCTTTTCATTGTGGATGTTTTAACCACTGACGCAAGTACCTGTAGCAGCGGCAGAAGACCATCAGATGCTGCCGATTATTGTACCTTTTTTGCAAAAAGTTATGGTGAGAAAGTCTTTACTTAGGCAAATATAAACACAATCAAGCAGTTGATTTAACCCTTTAATGCTAAGTGTATCATGTTTGATATGTGAGTTTTTGCAAGTTTTAGAGACTTTATTGGTGTGATTTTTTCCCCATGTAAAAAATAAATAAATTGCACTATACATTTTGAAAGAATGCATTGCAAAAAGATTTGCTAATATAACTCAAATTAAAACTGTATATACAAATTAGCTTTTTAAAATTTCATCACAAGGTTAAAAAATAGAATTATTATGTATGAGAAGGTGGTGTTCTGTGTACTTGTGCACGTGGGCGATCGTGGCTCAAGAGTTGGCAGTTTGTCTTGTAATCGGAAGGTTGCTGGTTCGAGCCCCGGCTCCGACAGTCTCGGTCGTTGTGTCCTTGGGCAAGACACTTCACCTGTTGCCTAATGGTGGTGGTCAGAGGGCCCGGTGGCGCCAGTGTCCGGCAGCCTCGCCTCTGTCAGTGCGCCCCAGGGTGGCTGTGGCTACAATGTAGCTTGCCATCACCAGTGTGTGAATGTGTGTGTGAATGGGTGGATGACTGAATGTGTAAAGCGCTTTGGGGTCCTTAGGGACTAGTAAAGCGCTATACAAATACAGGCCATTTACCCTGTGAAATCGTCACAAGTTCCTAAAACAGATTAAATAATACACTTTTTTCCCAGCCTTAAACTAAATAAAAATAATAATGATAACAGAAAGAAAAACACAGAAATATGTTTATTAGTTTATTTATAAATACAGTATATTATTTACACTGTAAGTCCTCCAACTGGAAGACAACAAAAAGGCATCAAGGCATTAATCTGATATCTAAAACTCCATCCCCACCACCGGTGTACATAACCAACAACAACAACATCCACATGGACCTTACCTCAGAAGAAGCAAGAGTCAAATCATGAGCAATTTAAAGTCAGTCAATGAACTCTTTTCCCACATTGTTGGCAAGAGGATAAGGCGATTCAATAAAGTCCGAGGACCATTACAGGAGAGATTCCGACTGCCCATCTCACTTACTAACATCTTCATTTGCTCTCACTAAATTTTTCAGGTGCGAAAAAAAAAAATACTTAATTGACCACATACTGTCGCAAAACACCATTCAAATCCACTGCTGAAAGTTCACTGTCTCTAAGCGGAAAATCCAAATACAGCTCGATCACAAATTCTACCTCAATAACAAGTGGCCAAGTTAACTGTACTGATTTATGGTAACAATAGATCCCAGAAAGCATCTACGATAATGTGACTACTCTGGATTTTAAAAAAAATCTGATGTATATGACTTTTACTTCTGAAATAATGGCCTTAACTTCACAAAAAAAGGAATTTGTTTTTCACAATTACTTTAATTCATCTAACCACAATCCTGAGATCATCTGGAGAGTAAGAAGAAAGCTTATGCATGTTAGAGCCACACTCACAACCATGTTATTCACCATGAAAGCCGTACACACCAACAGATGTCCAGTCTTTCTCCAAGAAAAGATTATTATGGTTTGGGTTCCTTCTGAGCTCATCATACATATTTAAAATAAAGTTGTCAGTTTCCAAATGAATGACAGCATGTCATATCTATCATTTCCACCCTCTATCCTTATTTTTTTCTATTCTGCTGATTTATAAAAGCACAAAGCATCCTTTAAACTGCCATTACCTTTATAAGATCACAAAAAGCAACTTGCTGAAGCACTGAAACATCCAGCAAAGCCAACGCCAAGATTCCCACTTGGAAAGTTGTCTGCAAAGGCTCTAACGCGTTCACTCACCGCAGTGTAACAGTGCACAAACATTTTGCCTAATACTGACCAAGAAGAACTACAGGAGTAGAACTCAAGCGGGCCTTAAACTTTAATGCAGTCACACCATCCATCTACCAGCAAAATGACACTACCAAGCGCACACAGAACTGCTTCTCACAATACTCTACAAGCACGATGCAGTCTGCAGTGTACTCCTGCTGCTGACCTATGGTAAATAATCCTATATAATCAAGTATGAAGGATTCTAAAAGTGGAATATCACGTAACATAAAGCAGAACTTTGGCTGCAAACGTAACTGTAATGATCATTAATCTGTCTACTTTAAGCTTAACAAGTAAGCCTTTAACCCAGTCAACCTAAGAAGGTTACCTTCTCCCATTTCCGCCTGAAAAACTTTGCCAGGATTTCCTTGGAATGAAGATAACACTTTGGTGGTTCAGACATGGGACCATTTGGTCAAAGTTTGGGGTCATTTCTTAAAAGCAGTACGATTAGTTTCCTCTGGAGCGAGCGCAATCCTCCCCATTCATGACTGCTTTTGCACAAACTCAAAGGAAAGCTGGTGACCCAGTGCATTGCTTGCACAAGCCGACATGCTATATGCATGCATGCATTCTTTCGTCTGTGTGACATCTTAATTAGAAAAAAGAAAAATTGTCATGCAATTTCTTAAGTAGCTAAATTTTTAAACTCCTGTTCTTCTGATTTAGCAAATATGTGTAAACTATAGAAAAAGAAAGGCATTTGAACCTAATCAGATGAGTTAAGACATATAATTAAGGGCCTCTTATTACAATGCATAGTTAATTGCTGTACAATACATTTACAAATCAATGACTGAAACATTAAAACTTTCAACCAATTAATCTCATCTAGACGTTTTAAAGGAAACTCCAAGATCGTCACCCTTCAGTGAAGCCCTTGAAACAATCACCGAGCCTGCTCGTCAGTTACCGAGAAGGTACACGGTGGCAACGTTGGTCAGCGGGAATGTTATGCTCTGAACCTGACAGTCTCCTTCCACGATACAAGCAATAGCGAGAAGCACGGAGTGAAAACGGTATCACATAAAGCTGACACGTAACACTGGAGTGTCTGCGTCTCACCATGCGAGATACAAACCCCAGAATGACAGAACAATGCAACATCACAACAAAAAGAGCTGCAGCTGAACCAAAAACAAACAGAAGTACTGCATATGCGGCGTGTAAGGCAGCTTGACAAAAAACTGCATGTGCCTCTTTCCTGAAAACTGGTTTGTTTGCATGGAGGGCACATGATCGTCTGATTTTAGGGCCAGACTAACCCAGCAGATACAACAACCGAATTTATTTCTATTTGCCCCAAATTTATAATGACCTAACATCAGTGATGACTGCAGTTTTGTAAATTTTTACAAGCCTTTCAAATCAAATGGTTTTGCTTGAAAATGACTTTTTCAATGGTTGGATCACATGCAAAGATCCACAAATGAAATTGAAAATACCACTATGATCCGACAGGAGCAGTTAGCTTTTCTTTTGATTTTTTTTAGGGGAGGGTTTCTTTTCCTTTAGCATCTCGTGGTAACATCTCCTCTTTGTTAGGAAAGTATAAAAGATGGACGCAGCTCCTAGGACATGAAGCCAACATGGAAGTGCTTTAAATATACGTTCTTTTTAATGGCCTCCAAGAAATGCTTTTATGGATCTGATCATATTAGATAAAATATTAAATACATTTTGCTCATTCTAAGTTTCAGAAAGGATAATAATCCATTAGCTGACCATTTGTGATTGACAAGTCGTCAACCAACAAGTCTGCAGTTCACTGACTTCTGGGTGACCTCACTGTGGCTACGTCCATCTTTTACACCGTCTATGTTTCTCAGTATTTTTGGAGTCATTTTTGGGGGGGTTGACACGCCCCAGATTAAACAATTAAATATGGCTGTGTTTTAGAAACTGTTTATATTAATCATCCTTGAACGCATCTTTACCTCGCTTTTAAAGAGTGTCAAAAGTGGGCTGAGCTGAACCCAAATGTGCAAGTATACAATAAATGTAACAGTAATATTTATCAATTTGATCTTTAGATATCAAAATTGGTAAAGCTTCCAAAAAGTCCTACATCACTGCAGCCTGACTACGCACCGTGACCTAAATAAAATTCAAGCCTAAAATCACTTGCACATCAAGTAGATCCTTGATAAAGTGGAGATGCAGAAACAGATCCACAGAAAATAAAGCTGAGCTAAATATAATGTGATTCATCATCACTTCAAATTAACAGCTGTGGCTCTGGAGAAGCAAAGAGTTTAACCTTTCAAGTATTTTTTTTGTTGAGTTTGATTTTTTTTTTTTTTATGTGGAGAAAATATTTGATTTCCTTAGAAAGTGATTTCAAATGTATATGATCGCTCTTCCTTAGCAAAACCCCTAAAAAGTGATGGGCTGTGTTAAATATATAAAGTTTCAAGGATATATTGCATTTATTTTTAAATATTATCTGTGTGAGAGTGATGAAAAATTCCACCAACAAAGCCCTCCTTTTGAAAAAAAGAAAAACAATGTGCAATAGTTAAAGCTATGGCATCAGAAAGTGTTAGATTGTAAGTCCATAGGAAGAAAAACTAAGTGTGGGGGGAAAAAAGGGATGAGAAGCCTGGACGGACCCAGTGTTGTCTGAGGTAGGGTGCAGTTAGCCCGCTGTGTTACTTGACTTTCTGAGCCCATTTCAGATCGTCCGACCTCGGCTTCTCTCCTGTCACACCCTGGATGAGATCCTCCAAGTATCTCCAGAAACCCAGCTTCTCCAAAGGGTAGTTCAGCCAACCTGGAGAATTAAAAAACAAACATTAACTCTCAAATCATCTTTAATTACATCCCTTATTCTGTCTGTCTTTCTTAAGTCAGACCCACTCACTCAGTGCATAACACTGAGCGAAGCACTCTTAATGAAGATGTAGGGTCAAAACCCATCTTTCAACAGAAATAAACACACAATGGAAAACTATAAAACCTGCCCTAACCTTCTTTCTTTGAAACATATTCTTATTTTTTTTAACTCTGATAAGCTCTGGAAATCTGTAATAATATAACCCTTTCCACTAACTAACCATATCCGATATTTCTACTACTGAGAATCCCTCAGCTACTCTGTGACTTTGCTTTTGCGATCAACCGCCAATGTCTCCGGGCTGCACGTGCAGCCGGATATCCTATACCTGCATCAAAACTTCCTGTTAATGACCGGGCTCTGGGTAACCAGTGGTTTCTAAATTGAATTTAGGTCAATAAGTTCCTTTTTTGTTCTCCACTCAGACAGTTTATAAACATGTTACTAAAGCTTGCTCAGACTACAGGCGGGCTGCAATCAAAAAAAGCCTCTCTTTTGCCCACAGGTTCCGAAGATACCTTAAATCAGGCATTACAGCAAGGTGAAATAATCACTCACTTTTAAGACCCAAGTGTGGAACAAAAAAAGATTATTAACTTAATTATTAACCCAGCCTGTTTAAATACAGAACTTTAGGACAATTTTTAATTACACACTTAGTATGGGCTTAAATACAGAGTACTGATCTTATTTTGAGCAGTTGGCAGATAAATGTACATGTATTTACACACAATCTAACTGCGCAAGGAGCAGTTTTCATGACAAACACATTGTCAGTAAGTCAGCACAGGTGCAGCTTCATTGTTGGGAGGTTTTGTAAAGCACTACAACCCAAAGTCAGTCATGCAAGCCTGGACATGAAGCACCCTCTTTGCAACCGTTTTCGCCCTGCAACAGCCAGCAACCTTTACCAGCTGGTCAGGGAATACACGTTTCCTTAGCGCACAGCAGTTGCCAAAGGGTCAACAACCAGTCTCTGGGCCTGTATGACTAAGCCCTAATGTAGCAAATCTTCCATGTGAACATGCAAACATAGTAGAAGTGGGTAGACAGAGTTTGGTTGGGTAGTGTGAGAAAAGGTCTGGGTAATCCTGACGAAATAATACTACAAACCCGTAGTGATGCAGAAGTAGGTCTCGTGAGGAGAGACATGATGGATGCGGTGGTGCTTGCGGGGAAGGATGATGTGGCAGTCCTGCAGGAACACAACCCAACGAGGCAGCCCGAAGTATGTGTGAGACCACTTGTGAATCTGGTTGGTAAGAGTCACAAAGATGGCCAGTGCATACAGGTAGCAGTACAGGGGGTAGATATGGTAAATCTCCGCTGCAGGTAAAAGAAGACAAACATGGTAGTTTGTTTGCTGTTGCCTTCCTGCCCTTTTCTTAAAGAAACCGTTTTATTTTTTTTATCAGATTAGAGCATTGTCACGGTGGAGATAATGCTTTGTTGATACGAAACTCACCAGGTGAGAAGGTGAGAAAGTTATAGGCCATGTTTGCTAGAGGGACTATGGTCAGCATGCAGTTGTCACCGTTGGTCTCAATGAAGTCGTGACGGGTGATGGCTGTGGGGTCGATGTGGTGCTCTCTGAATGGACGTATAAAGGCCTGCATATATGTGGCAAATTAAGGAAAATGCTCCCTTTGAAAAATGACTATTTGGAGGTAAATGATGGGAAATCATACCTTTCCAAAGATGGGTAGATCTACCGATCCCCACGTATCAGCCCCCCAGTGAACAAATCCTGATGCAAAGTCTGCAGTGAGGATACCCGCCACTGAAAAGAAGAAAAAAAGAGAAGCTTGTTAAACGAGACAGCAAATAATAACACATAAGAAGACTACATCGTTTTTTAAAATTTAGTACTTACCAATGCCCAGCAGGATGGACCATATATGTCCCTGATGGAAATTGGCAAGGAGGTAAATGAGGTTGAAGGCCATGAGAGAGAAGCAGAGGATGACACTGATCCATTCTTGACATCTTTTGCCTTAAAGAACAAGAAACAGGAGCTTTTTAGTGACAAATTCAATCACTTGTGCAGCATTTTCAGTGCAGATATTCCAGTGATGTTCAAAGGTTAGGAAACGACTCTGCGTGTTTGTCTGATGTGGCAGCATTCCTCTGTTCTTTGACAATAATGAGCAGCAGGGCCTGAAATACCTGTCCACATGTTACAGCACAAAGACTGTAATTTAGTGACCTAGAAACAAAACAGCAAAAAAGCAGCAAACACAGTGTTAAACCACAAGACTAGATCTTAGTAAAAGGAGTGGGTGAATAGGACTTATTCCTTTTAAAAAAAAACTCAGTAGTTTAGTGCTTATCCCACAGATTTTAATATTTGTCAAAGGGGAAATTTTGAGCATGCGTTAACTCATTTTGAACCAACTCACATTTTTGAAGCATTTCAATTTATTCATTAAAAAATATAACACTAGTTTGTTGCATTAACCCTCATTAACGTGTGACCTCATTGTTACTGGCTGTTTTATATTTACATCAGCTTACGCTCCAATAAATCTGTCCCGAACAAATGTATGTTCCATTAAACTGTGGTGCTTATTTTTTTCTGTCATGCCCCACTTGTGAAACCATAACAATTTTACCAAAACATTAAAAACAATTAGAATGATCTGATGATAATTTAGCTCACAAAACATTTGATTAATTCAGCTTTCAGCAGATCTTGTCTGCCGTGGCCCTATCATCCACCAGTCGGATGCACACCCCAGAGACACTATAAGCATGAGATTTAATGCACACAACAAATGAACAGAAATCCACTGGCGAATTCAGCAACACTAAAGATGGTGGTTATCTCACCCCCTCTGCCACCAAAGAGTCACTCAACAGCCGAAGCAGGAAACATGAGCCAGCTGTGTTATTGACCAGACACACAGCTGAACATGGCAGCTTATCTACCCGCTCCATCATAGTCTGTGGTTTTATCACTTTCCTTGCCTAACGTGAATTTGCATTGCTTTTGGTCAGAAATGTTAGTCAGTGATATTGGTGCTCTTTGCTGAGCTGTTAAGAAAGCCCTAACGTTGAGAAACATTCATCAGTTTTGTTCTGCTTAAGTCAAATTTTTGTGGCTCCAGACATGCACTGGGTATTCCAGAACATCATTATGTTTCCAGTAACATATCTCATTCCTGCCAGGTCCCCAAGGCGTTCCCAATGCAGATGACATAGTGAATTCTGGTTCTATCCCGGGATCTCTTCCCAGAGGAACGTACCTAGAAAACCTCCAAGGGAAGGCACCTAGGAAACGATGCCTGACCCACCTCAGCTGGCTCTTTCAGGGGAGCAGCTGCTCTGCTCCCAACTCCCTTCACATGTCTCCTCACCCTCTCTCTAAGGCCTGATTTAGACTTTTGCCTAACCGACATTACCTATGTTAAGTGTTTGCCAGCATTTGTGTTGGTGCATTATGTGTTAATAATGTATCCAGTGCCAGTTGCCAGATACAAATAAAATGATGAGACGTTCTTCCCTCCTGCGGACATCAGCCTTTGTTTTGGTCAGTTTCGTCAAATCTCCTTCCAGGAATTTGCTGACATTTGTGAGTCCGAATACTGATACTATGATTATTATTCCTCATATTCTCTCACTGAAGGTCCAAAACCTGCCATGAAAAAGTATCCTAAAACAAACAGGAGCAATCAACAGCACCCAATAACCATGCATTAGCCTCTACTTTTGGGGCATTTTTTAAGACTTTAAACAGGGTTTTTTTTTGTCCATGTGAACATCTATCCCTGATGTTTGAAAACGTCAAATGAAATCAAGCTCTAGATAAACTAAATCATACAGTAACAAGGTTTTTAATATGCAGGAGAAACCATGCTACCTGCTGTGACTTAACTGTGTAGAAATGTAATGCGCGTGTAATGACAGTAGACTCAAAGAAATGTGGAAAAGCAGAATATTTTTGAAGTTGCACATTTTTCTTAAGGCATTACAAATATCTTCTCTTGAGTGGCAAATGTCTGGGATAAAGGATGTCTTTTCTCTCTGGCCCAGATGACCACTATCACAGGACTTCCTGGGTGTTTTTAATGCAGTGTTTCCAGTTTGGCCCACTTAAGATCAAACGGGGGCTGCATGTGGCCCAGGAACTAAAATAAGTTTCTAATCAGTCACATGCAAAACCTAGTTTCAGTTGCCATTGTGAAAATGCATTTTTATGATGGGCGTGAAACACCACTGAGTGTTTTGACAGGGTGACCGATGGAGCTCTCCAAACAATTCAGAGCATGAGTTTTTGGTTGTGTTTGCAGCCCGTGTGTGCTGACTTGGCAACCAACAACAGCACAGATACGAAAGGTCACAGCAGCTCCGTGACCAGACGAGGTTTCTGAGCCTAAAGCAGAGGCAGTGTATTCTTCTATAACCTCTCTCCCTGATGCTCGAAATGTCAAAGCAGCACAGCCACTCGAAAACAAATTCAGCCACTCTGACATAATTTCCTCTTGTGTCACGACAGCACCGTGGCTGTAATACACCCATACTGCCGACGACTGCTCGGTGTCATTTAAGTGGAGCAGTTAAATACAATCTGCTTCTTTTCGTTTAGTAGTTTTAGCAGTTTGTTTCTTGGTGACTGAATAAAGACCGTCGTTATGTCACACCGCCACTCGGTGAACATGCCCATTAGACGGAGCTGCAGCGGAGAGGATCGACTCACCTGGCGAGTACAAATTAGCCAGTTCTCGGGCACCGGCGTGTTGTGGACCCCATCTGGCCGCTCCCCGGCCCGGTCC
This sequence comes from Aulonocara stuartgranti, assembly GCF_965226115.1. Classification (NCBI taxonomy): domain Eukaryota; kingdom Metazoa; phylum Chordata; class Actinopteri; order Cichliformes; family Cichlidae; genus Aulonocara; species Aulonocara stuartgranti. Next base: position 20,320,713 of record NC_138956.1, read on the forward strand.
CTGTGGCTCAAGGCTCTGTGTTTCCCCTCCACACTCGTTCTCGTTAACCATACTCGCCATTTCTTTCCGCTATGGGCCCGGCCCCTTCAATCTCTCTACTCACCACCAGGAACCAACAGAATCACCAACTTCTCAGCCCACAGACAGCGCAATGTTTTCAGCCAATGAGGTGCAAGCCGTTGAACGCAGCTACCAATCAACAGCCAGTTGGCTGCTTGGTTACTTCACAGGCAGCCAAGTGACCAATAGGGAAGGGGGCTGCGAGGGGCGCGATCGAATTTCCTGACCCCACCCGTGCTGTCTAGAGCCCGCTCTGCTCGTGCCCGCGGTAGTCCAGAATGAGCAGGAAACGCAAATTTAGTGCAGTAAACAGTAACCTTCACTAAGGCCAATAATGTTTTAAGGCGCTGATACAATTTACAGCTATTCCTTAAAAAAAAATCGTACATTTCTTTCTACTTTGGGTAGGTCACCGCACTGTGTGCCACTTTACGGTACGGTATATGACATTTTCATTTCAGCCATGAAGCTTGCAGCCACGGAGACCACAAGAAAAAAGTACTTATTTGTTTTATTTTGTTTTACACACGCTTAAGTTCCTGTGTTAATATAAATACGCTTCTAAATCAAATATTCATTACTAGTAGAGGCTTATTAATGGGTATCGTCAAGGGAGTCTATCTTGTCGTAAATCCTTAACTAACCAATCAGCAACATTGACAGAATGCTAGAATTTTATCTGCAAATTATACTCTCCTGTAAGAAAAAAATGAACTTTTATTTCAATGCGAACGCACTATCGATACCGTTTAGTGAAAACTGAAATTATATGTGGCATTTTCTGTCTTAGAAGTATTTGTAAATGCCTTTACTTCCAGTCACCCTCAACACTATCTTGAGCGCCCTCTCCTGGTGTTCTACGTGAGTTGCAGTCAATATCTGTGCAATGGAATTAACGGGAAGCGGAGTTTTTAGACAACTTTCTTTATGAACAACCACACAGTGAAATAAGGCACTAAGAATATTTATGTACAAAACCAGTGTACAAAAAAAAAGAAACTAGACACTCAAACGGTGCATTAAACTTAAAATAACCAGCCATGTTTATGCATGGTTTAAATTAAAAATTGAATGCAAGTATTTGTGAATAAAAGACATCCCTAATGATACCACAATCCAGATAATTGAATCCAATTTAGGATTGATTGATAATAATTTCAAATTTAATTTAAGTCATTGTTAAATGTGGGCATTGAAGCAGCCTGGACTGCAGCCAGCTTCACACGTTGTTCTAGAAATTAAATGAATAAAAATAGAATCATGAGGTCCACACTTTCAATAACTTTTGTAAACCAGAGTTCACATCCAAATAAAATTTCAGCTTTATGTATTCATTAGTTGGGTAAATCTCATTTAGGAGAGGAAGTGAAACATATTTCTCTGCAACACCTGAGCTTCCTCATGATATAATTCCTTTTTACTGGGTTATGATACATTTTGTCTAATAAAATATTTCTGATAACTTTGTTTGTGCACCTGCTATCACAAAAGTCAATTATTGTCAGTCTGGGAGAAGTCCTAGAGTACACAGTGTCTTCTTTAATCATTGATCTCAGAGGGACCCAGATGGCTCTTGTCAATGTTTTATAACTCTTAGCAGTGCATACTAACTTGAATTTTTTTCAGTACACCTCAGGCTGTAATAGATTACCGTTCTAATCCATAAAATGCACAGATATCGTACCAAGTCTAATGCATCTGGAGTTCCACACAGGTGTGTTGTGTGGACAAAAGGTATGGCTATAGATTCATTTCCAGTAGAGAATGACCTGCTGATAGAAATCTGTGAGTTTAACTGATAAAGAACTGCAAACAAAGTCTGTTTGAGCCCCTTTTCCAAAAATCACACTGGGAATAACGTTCAAAAGTAGTGTCTGTTCAGAATGAAGGTTCTAAACCATCTCAGTTTGAAGTACTATTCGTATTATTAAAAAAAATGGCATTAGCCCCAACATCTTTATAATTTTTAACCATATCACATGTTACATTTATGCCTCCAATGGTGTAGTGGTTAACACGTTTGCTTAGCAAGAAAATTTGGCTGGCTCAATTAAAGCCAGACACAGCCATCCATTTTGGAGTGTGTGTCCATAAGCACATCTGTTGTAATAAATAAATAAATAAGCATTAAAAACCTATGCCAAATCAAACACGTGGTGCTATGTGGAAACGGAGTAGCTGAAAGCTGCTTTTATTGCTTTGCTATGTCCCTCTGCGGCAATCAGTTTAAAATGAATATTTTGAACTGGTTTATATTTCTTATACCAACACAAATATTCCTATTTTCAGTTCCTATCTCATCTGTATAATTCCATAACATTTCACTTCCTTTTAAATGTGTATTACATATTGACTGCAGGGGGGACTCATGCAGAGCCAGTATCTCACATTTATTTATATTCAGCTAGAGACCTGAGGCTTTGGGGAAGTGGTTGATCACATGGAAGGTAAAAGGGAGTTAATGAGTTCATTTTTCAGATAGAGGGTTGTGTCATCTCTCTTTTTTTGACACATCGTGAAATTTTAAACCAAAACCTTCATGACTCAGTTGGTTTTAACAGGTCATAAAAACTTCACACCTATAGAACATTTTATGGATCAGTTAGTGGTTTTAGATCCACAGAATAAGATAAATTCAACTGGGGTTCCTCAAGGGTCTGTCCTCAGTCCTTTATTCCTTAACCTTTACATGGTTCTGCTTGTTACTATCATAAGGAATCATAATATATCCTGCCATTCCTACACAGATGATGTACATTTGTACTCAGCATTTTCCTCTGATGATCTTACCTGCACTGATGACATTAACTGCTGGATGCCTCCAAACCTTTTAGAACAGAAACAAAACAGAAACTTTGTTGTTGATCCAAAAAGTCAGAGACAGAAAAATGTGGTCATATTTGTCATCCCTTTCTCTGAAATACAGCGTGAAAAACAGCAATGTTACCATTTTGGACAGTGTTCTCAGTTTTGATGATCATGTTGATATTCTATTATCACATCATGCACTGTAGATCTATGTGTTTGTTTTTTTGTCTTGTATGTTAGGCACTCTGACAAATCTGACCTTTTGTCATCTGTTTTTTCATCACGTTTAAGCCTTCACTGCAACTATGTGTAATCACAGACATCAACTTGGCAACCATTATCAACAAAAGTGTTAAGCTGCTAAATCCTTCAGGTATTCCTTTGTTGACCCCAAATCTTGAGCAAGTGCCACATCACTGCTGAAAACAGGAACAGGTGTTACAGTGATATCTGTCACCTGTGATGCTTCAGCTGCGTATAAAGTTGCCAGTATATGCTCAGGTAAGGTGTCTTAACGGTTCATTGGTTATTTAAAAAATAACGTGACACATTATAAGATTTAAAACAACATGTGGCAGGTAATCCCTCTGATCCCCAAAGAGGAAAAATTAAAACCTAGAGATGGTTGTTTGGGAAATCCCAGTAGATCAGTAGTTTCTGAAATATTCAGACCAGCCACATTCAAAGTCATTTTAAAACACCTTTCTTCCACATTCTGATGCTCAGTTTGGACTTCAACAGGTCATCTCGACCATGTCTACATGCATAAATGCACTGACTGATTAGATGTGTGCGTTAACGAGCGGTTGAACAGGTGTACCTAATAAAGCGGTCAGTGAGTGTGTATTCTGCTACAAATAGGTCAGTGTATGCACAAACAGTCTCTGGGGGCCAAAAGCTCATACTTCAGACAGTTCTTCTTACTCTTGATGACGTCAGTGCCAGGGGAAATCCTTATATGGTCTTCGCAGTGGGCGCAACAACCTCACCCCTGATATTCAAATATTTACCAGGAACAGCCAATCAGAAGAAAGTTGGATTAAGTCGAGCGAGAAGGAAGCTAAACAGCTTGTTTCAGACAGTGGGCGAAGGGAGGCTTCTCTAGTAGCAGTCCAAACATGAAAATACAAAGCTGGGAATTAGTATAACAGGTTCCCTTTAATCAGAAAAACAGACACAAGTGAGATTTGTACGGCAAATGCGCCCAGTTTCCGCCATGTGATTGGCAGATTAAATATTTGTCCTAGCTGTAGAAGAAGTGTACCTAATAATGTGGGGAAACGGTGATAGAAGGTTTTGAAAAAGAGGCACCAAAAGTGTTTCACAAATTAGTAACAGCTCAGCTGTGGGTGTGTGTAAGAGTCTGTCCCTTTACATAAATCTCATTTTAGTAAACTTGAAACAAGCGGATAGTTCTTTTAAATGTAAAAAAGAGAAAATGTGTATACGTTATTATTCAGTGATTTAACAGCTCAGGTCTACTTGAAATCAGATTGGATGTTGGCCAGGAACTCAAAACCTCGGTTTTGAGTCAGTTATAATGACTCTTGTCACCAGCAGGTGGCAGTAAGACTTAATCCATAACTATGTCTCTTAACTTCGCCGCTTAACTTCGCTGTTCACGCTGCATCTCGGGTTTCTTACAAGTCGCCCCCACCACACACACCCACCACCACCACCATCTCCGGTTCTCCATCAAAGGACCTTTTTTGGGAATTCTTTCCTTATCGGAATTGCATGTCTAAGAAAACAGATAGTGCTGACTGTAAATCCAATTCAGAGGCCACGTGTGACTGGTAACACTGGGATGTTGGGCTTTATTCTAGATTGTATGTTCTGGGAGAATTGTTATCTTTGCGCAGTGAGCCTGGGTTCAGACGTGGAGCCACTGGACTGTCATAGGTAGACATAGACCAGATTCACTAAATTTCTCATTACACCCACCTTGACCCTGATACAGTGCTGGAAGAGATGTATCATCTTATAGGGGTCTACCACAGAACAGCATACTGGTTTAATCTAGTCAGCTCAAAGGAAACAGCTGTCAGGGGCTGCGCTCATGAGTATCGTTGTTATGAGACGATTACGCACGAAGTTAGAAAATGGTAAACATGCCGAGTGGAATTTTTCCATTATTGTCGAGTTGATGAGATCTGACTGTAGAGGGCGTGATGGGACCCGATGTCAGAACTGGTTTAAAATAATTACTAACATATGGTTTTGTTTTCGTTATTGCGCTCTTGGTTAAGTACTCACCGTTGTGCGATAATATTTTCACTTTTATTTTGCTTTTTAAGTTAAGTTTCGTTTTTTTTTTAAATCATACAAATGATTGCATTTCCTATCTTGACACTCCTGTTGTAGCCAAGTGCTACAATACCACCAAACAAACAGGGAAGGGGGAGAAAGACAGAAAAAACCGCTTAAGTGCTTAAACTTGCTTTTTATTGTGTTCAAGCGCAGTTCAGTGTGCCAAAGATCCTCGAAGAACAGCACAGGTTGTCCACTTGCCTTGCGCGTCACATACCTGAGCTCCGCCCCTCGCAAGAAAAAATAAAACCCCTCGAGACAGGAAGAACCTGTCAATTCCTCTCACTCCCAGAGCACAAGTTCTTCAAAGTAGTTTACTGCATGTTGTCACGGGGGCTATAGACTCACCACATTCAGACGCATCTCACAGCTCAACCCAAAACACACAGGGCGTCTCACCTCAGCCCTCCATGCTTCTGCAATCCGGCGGGTGTTAAGATCCATGGAAGTGGCCGGCTTCTACGAGGAGGGCAGCTTTGCTATCCACAGTAGAGACAGCGTTATCAGCCCCATCGGCGGCGGCTCATATTGGAGGCTCGGTGACTCGATGACGGAGCTGGGCATTGAAGAGCGGGAGAGAGCGATAGACTTCAGTGTTTACCTGGACTCAGCTTTGCACTACCCGCAGCTGGCGGCGCAGACGCAGCAGCAGCAGGGGGACGTTTTCACAGATTTCTTGGCAGAGAACAAGAGAAGAGTTGCAGCTTTGCAGAACTACAAGAACTACTCGCTACTGAACGAGCTGGAGACGAGCCAGTGCGACAACCTGAGGGACCCCAGGGAGCCCTACGCGCTAGGTTACCCGGAGCTGCAGGAAACCCGCGTGGATAGCGTGCTGAGCCCTGAACTCGGGAGCCGCTACAGACCTGCTGCTGCTGTTGCCGCCGACAGAGAAGACAGTCAGGAAGACGCAAAGATGGAGAACGGCTCGTCTGCTTTTGACATGAGGTCCTACATTCATTACCAGTCCACTAGTGGCAGTCTCGGAAACATCTCCACTGCGTCCTCGACTTGTTCCAGCCCGCCCGGCACACCTGCTCCGTCAGGTAAAAGCAGGTCACCATCGCACAGCGGCAAAATGTCAAGCGGGAAGGCAAAGAAACGTCTGGACAAGGACAGTGAAGAGTACAGGGTGAGGCGGGAGAGGAACAACCTCGCCGTGAGGAAGAGCAGGGACAAAGCCAAAATGCGCAACTTGGAGACTCAACACAAAGTGCTGGAACTGGCCGCTGAGAACGATCGTTTACAAAAGCGAGTGGAGCAGCTGTCCAGAGAGCTGGCCACCCTGCGCAACCTGCTCTCTGCCACCGGACAGTGTTAAAACACACACACACACATTCACACACCGGAGACTCTGCACGGATCTCCGTGCTGTTGTCTGATCATCGGTGGACTTTAAAGGGAATCCACTGTGCTGAAAACGGTACGCTTCACAGGTGAAGACGGCGACCACCAGTTTACAAGGACACTTTGAATGGGACTGAAGGAGTGGGTGCATGTATTGCGCAATCATTCACGACTCTTCACATGTCACCTTAGCTTTATTCTCAGATGTGATTTTTGTTTTCTTTTTGTGTGTGTGTATGCAGTATTTCTGTGCAGGTTTTACGTACATGCGAGTGAATTTCTACATTTTTTGTGTGTATTTGGAGCAGTGGTTGTCAAGGGAAGAGTTGTGCTGCAGTGAAATGATGCAACTCTTTGTAATAGTATTGGCAATGAATGAAATAAGTCTAATTATTTAATATTGAAAGGTGAAATGCTTTAATTGTACTTGATATTTTATTGAATTAAACAGATTTATACTTTGTTTAAACAATTTCACTTGTAAATCTTCTTTCTTTGTCCCTTTGAGGCAGGTGAAGGCTCAGACAGACAGAAAGGGGCGTTTGCTTGTCTAATGCTTACACTCATCATAGACTGACTGTGTAATACCACATATTTCTCTTACAACATATTGCAGATAAGAAACTGGCTCAGCGACAAAGCATATTCCTAATCTTTTAATTGAGGCCTGCGTACTGAAATACACCCCAAAAGAAACATGGAGCAGGAATTTGACGTTTCTTCTTGGAGATGGAGGACATAAAAAAAAGAGAAACATTACATTATATGTACAGTATTTGCTCATGTGGTGTATTCATGAAGCAGAAAATGGCACCCAGCGGTTTGATGAGAAGGTAAATAGAGAAAAATTGACAAATAAAATAGAAAGATGATTTTTCTTCCTGAAAATTAAGAAAAAAAAAAGCTCTTTGAGTAAATCTGAAAGCTGTAGTGCTTCTGTTTACTTAATGATTGGCAGAAAAGTTCTCATATCCTGAAATACATCCAGGCAATTTATGATGAAACGATACTGCTGAGGGCAGCAAAAAGCATAAAAAAAGACCAGGTCACACTGCACGCAGCACAGAAATGTTGGCTTTATCTTTAGCACACTGCTCTGTCAATAGTCTGCAGGGTCCACTGCCCCAGAGAGGGGTTCAAGGTTGCATGGAAATTAATCAGCAACTAACCTCCTCGCACAACCTGAGGTCACGCTTCAACAGCCAAGATCTGGCTGGCAGCGAGCGCAAACCTTATTTTAACCCTCAAGTCAGGAAAAAGGAAAAATGTAGAAGTTTTTTTTAAAAAATGGAAGTAGGTTAGCTACAACAGACACAATAAGTTGACAAATGGTCTGCAGTGGAATTTACCAAGCCCTGACAAGGCAGTTCACTGTGTGCACAATATGAAACATATCTGTCACAAGCAAGCAAATCCCAGACTGAGCAGATAAAGAAAAGGGAGCACGGTGGGATTTTAAAGGATATCTATGACAATTCAGGGTGGAGAATGTTTTTCAACCCTTTCCTCAAACAGCGAAAAAAAAGTGCCTCTGTTAGGTTTTCTCTTTTTTAAGAAGTGACACATGTACTACACTGACAGTGAAGAGAAAAACGAGGGGAAAAGCTCACTTTATCTTCTCTTAATGAAGCATAAAAACTATGTGATGCTGTTTGTGTGCAGTGAGAGATGACATTTAGGATATTTCAACACACTCCATGATGAACAGTTTAGCTTTTAACTGTTGTGCAATATCCTCCCTTTCCAGCACATCACCCCACGAAGAATGCTACACCCACATTTAAATAAGACATTGTTGTACTCTATGTTCACGACAATGGCTTTAAGTGGTTGTGGTTTGGCTTTAATCCCCAAGGCCAATCAGAGAAACAAAGCAATGTTTCAGAGAAGCTCTCCATTGTTTGTCAGCAGGGCTCTTTGCTCCCGTTGCTCTCGTTCTCTCTGCAAGCGCTGGCACAGACTCCTTCAAACATTCTCAGCATACTTTCTTCGATGACCCCTTCGTTTTCTACTGGAGCCCCACTCAGTCTTTCCCTGCTTCTGGCTCACATGCTGACAGGCAAGAGGGAAATTCCCACACAGGATGACCTCTGTGCTTCAGTGTTTAGCCCGGCCCCCCATGTTCGCATTTTACCGTCAATGGGCAGTGTCTGACCGTAAACTCCTCATTGCATCACAGCTCCTCCAATTGGTCTCCTATAATCCAATACAAACACACAGGACACAATCACATTACACACACACACACACACACACACACACACACACACACACACACACACACACACACACACACACACACCTGTTATCCCACTGCTCACTTTGTACTAGTTGTTGTGAAATTGAAGAATTTTTCTTATATGTGAGTCATTCTTATATGTTAGCAGTTATTTGTTCCTCAGAACAATTTGTTATAATGTTGTAACAGATTGTGCTTTTCCTTAAATAAACTTGAAGAACTCTTAAAATTTAATTTATCTTTAATTTATCCCTTTTTCTCATTTGTTTTTAAAATCTCAGCTGACTGCAGCAAGAGCACACTACATGTTTTATATCACACAGAAGGTTGTCAGAGTGAATTTAATACATTATAATGGAGCAAAAACAAACAAACAACATTTCAAAAACTACTGATTATGATTGTGATGCAGTGTTTGCTGAATGAAATACCTTTACAAACGAGGTATTTTATGACATGATATGTGTTCAGCTATATAAGGAGGTGACTGTGGCTCAGGACTGGATTGGTAGATCGATCCCTGACTCCTCCAGTAGTCCACACACTAAAGCGTCCTTGGACAAGACGCTGAACTCGAAGTTGCCTCCGATGCAACCATCATAGTTCGTGTGAATTAGAAAGTGTTGAAGCAAAGATAAAATCTCTGTGTGTCTGTGTGAATGAGACTTGTTACAGAAAGTCCTTTTAGTGCATGACTGAGTAAAAAGCTGCAATACACATTGAGTCACTGATCTTGCAGCAGATTTAATGTGAAAACATTTAACTAGAAAACTAGTCGACTCTCTGTGGAAGAGTTAAAGTATTTGTGCTAATTTTTCACTTTTCTACCGTCAGAACTGAGCAGACCAAAAATATTAATCGTATTATTAGATTAATAGTTTTAATTCTGTCATATTATCTCACAGACTGGTAACTTGTTCAGCATATTCCCTGCCTTTCGTCCTATGTCAGCAGTTTCATAAGAGCCAGCCGCCCAAGCTGGATAAGTAAGTGGATAGAAGGATGTTTTTTAAGTCTAGTATTGTTGTTGCTGCCTGCAGATGTTGCTTCATATTAGTATCCATCATAATCAGCTTTGTCATTGAGTTACAAAACACAAAACAACACATAACAATGATATGCTTGATATGTTTCTGACTATGAGTAGAAATCAGGCTGAAGCTTGTTGGGTTCTTTTAAACAACACCTTGAAAACTGTAGTTTCATCTTTGTTTGCTTTTTTAACGTGAAAGGCTCAATAATTCCCTAAAACATCTGGATACTATAGTTTTTAGCAACAAAATAATTCAAGCAGATCATCATTTGTTAACCAATATTTCCAGCTATTGATTTATGGCAGCAGGATAATGCACGTGTGGCTCTATAACATTAGTTTTAGTATTGAAGCTTTATGGTACAAAAATATAGCTAACCTATATATGAGCACTGAAGTATCTCAAGGTACTATAGTGGGGCCATTTTTGTTTTCTGTTTGCACATCTTTTGTGTGTGTTTTTTTTTTAATTTAATTACCTTAAAACAGACGCACCTTTGCTGAGTATCTTGAACCCGGTGACCCTAAAGTACATGTGACAATATGCCCATGGAACAAATCTGGCTTTCTTTAAAATTTGGACCACCTAGTCGAAGCTGTGGCCTGTACGCATGAAACTAAACAAACAGTTATACTTCCACTGTGCCTGCAAGTTAACAAAGACTGCAACAGAAAGAAAAGTTCAAGGAGAAAGAGGGAGAATGAGTATCTTTTATCTGTACTGAGTGTGAAGAGAGAATTTTTGTTTTAGAAACATCTTTTCTGCTATTGTTTTGCTGTTTTAATCCACACAGCAGCAAGCAGTGAGTCACAGATCGGGTAGGCATCAGTCAGAGTTATGGCAAAAGATCAAAGAGCTTTTACTTTTCCTGGCTCAATGTTGAGGGCACTATATGGACCAAACTGTATATGAAAGGGCTGTATGAGACACACATTATTGATTAGCTGTGTAAAATACGTGCTCTTTTGGGCCCTTGATATGAATCTCATTTCCAGGTGTGTCCTTCAAATGAAGCTGGATAAAATTTTACTTTCTTGCTCTTCATACACTTTCTAAAGTTTACTATCTAGTAATTAAACAGAAAATACTTTTACATTAAAAACCCCACCATATTTCTTCTGTATTATGAGACCTGTACTTTAAATTTGCAAGAAGTTGTTCCCATGTTTCAAAGTGTTGCTTCATTTCACAATGCGGCCAACCATAAGTACAACTAAATCAAGATTCAGGTAACACCCAGTTTGGAGAACTTTCTTTGACTTGCAGTTGGTTCATTGAGCAACATTTGAGTAATGTGGGACTCTTAAATACTGAGAAATCGCTCCTGCCGAAATATCTGTACCTTGGGCAATCCTTCTAGTTTTAGTCTAACTTAATCCTAAAAAACATGTATCCATTAAGCTATACTACTATCGCAACACATTTCCTTAAAAAAAGGATTGATTTTACAAAGTGTCCACAAAATTGAGGAACTGAAGTTATTACTGAAGGACAATGCCACACGACACTTTTGACACGAGTGACAAATGCTGAGACTCGAAAGCTTCTGAGATTGGAAATGGAAAAAAAACAGGACATTTATATAGAGCTTTTCTGTTTTATTGACCAGTATAAGAGGTTTAAACTATGAGCCACATTCACCCATGCACTGCACTTTGTATTCTTATGTATTACCTTCTTATATATATATATATATATAACAAACTAACTCAGTGATGGAGAGGACTGAGCAAGAACACATCTAAGACCTGTCGATATTGTAAAAAATGCGTATTTAAACCCTGTCTAAGTGTTCAGAGTGGGTATATATAGAAAAATGATCTGGAAGATAGATTAAGTGTTTTGAAGTTTTGCACTAAAAACATAGACCCTGTAAGTTAACACTAAAGGCAAACAACTATCAGAACTGAACCAAAAGTAGCCAAACCCTTGCCATTTTTTAGCAACAATGAAAACAAATATGTAAGGGTGATTTTAACACTGATTTTGCCTTTTTATTTTCAATTTTTAATTACAGTTCCTCCTCCTAAGTGAAAGGCACACCGGATATCCGGACCATGAGTTGTAACGGGAAGCCAAACCGCCTGAGATACGGTAAACGGACCAGTACATGATCTGTCTTGAAGTGAACCAAGATTTCAACATCTTAGTTCACTTCTGCAATTTTTTTTGCTGTGGATGACTGTGAAAATTCAAGACTGACGTGCAGAAGTGACTTGCGGTCACTACGCAGCAAGCCTCCCTGCCCAGATCTTGCATAAGAGCAGGCCATCCTTGCAAAACGAATGCTGGCTTAATTATTCGAGCAACGTTTGTGATCAAGAAGAGTTTATCCTAATAAACTCTCAATGTGTGAAAATGGAGAGCATTCAAAATGTACAGTACAAAAACAGGGATGATTAGAGAACTAAATAATACATCTTTATTCACATGAAACCTGAAAAGACTTTCATTTTCAGCGGTAAAGATATTAGGGAAAATCCACTTGAAAATAATTTTTAAAGTGTTTAGAAAGTCACAAAGTTTACTTACTTCAAAAAGCACATTTTCATCTTTATATGCAGTCTTACAAAATATTAAAATGCAATAGATTTCTGAGTCTTCTTGAAATTTGTGGTAATGTGATAATTCATTTGCACAGTTTACTTTTAAAGTAAAAAGGCCACAATGCAAAAGCATCCCAGTAAAATTTAAAAAACAAACAAACTGCATGTACATTTTTTTACCAAGAAGCAGTCACCAATTATTATTAGCATGTTTATGTAAAATATTAGATTGTGTTTATTGCATGTCACAATAAAATAAGCCAATAGATGTCCAATGACTGCATAAATAAAAAAGCAAGTTAAACAAGTTAGGTAAATTTCAACTGTTTGTTTATTTAGTTAGTTATTTGTAACCACTAAGTAGGAGGCAGCCTTACAGCCACTTTAGGAACTGCTAGCCAATCAATAGTCAAGAAAGAAAATAGTCAAGAAATAAAGAAACAGAAATGTGCATCTGAGCTCGTTTAAACAGTCAAGACTTCATCACTCAGAGAAACTGACTCTAGGTATGACTGCATGCACTTCACTGAAGTAGGAATAAAAAAAAGGAAAGGAAAGGAAACACAACATCCCACTGATCTTTAAGGTAATGAAGTTTATATCAATATTGAAAGTTCAGTCTAATGCACTGTTCCTCAAAGCTGCCCACCAAAACTTTCCTAGATTACCAGACAAATGAATCGCCATGCACACAAAGCAAACATCCTGTTTTATTCTGACGACCACTCCTTGAAAATGTTGAATATTGTGGAAGTGAAAATTTGTCCTCTGATGTACTCGGTGTATTTAAGAAATTCCACTTCCATCTAGAGGTGTATGATAGTACTGATACCAATGTGGGTTTTGGTATCGTATCGATACTGGGCCTCTGAATTCTAGCCCACTGAATTGTGTTAAAAAACATGTAAAGAAAAAACCTCAAATAGTTTCAATAAAGTCTGAGCCTTTTTTTTTAATGATGGTCACGTCTATTTTATTCATAGCTTAAATCACATATAAACAAGAAAAGCTGCCCCACTTTCAAAATATACACAATGCTGAAAGGTGTGTTTTGTTGTATTAACTCATTATTGTAAAAAGTACAAATCGATGATTCATCTCACAAATCATGGGACACTGCTCTCCCCCATATAAGCGGCCTTTGTAAGTTAAAACTATCAGTATCGGCATTGGCATTAGCAATACTGGGCTTGCATTTACTTGGTAATAGATTAATAGATTGATACCAAAATTTGCAGTATGGCACAGCGCAAAAATATGGCGCCATCTGGATTACAAAAGCCCAGCTTAAACCAGTTTAAACAGGTAGTTGAAGCCGTTGGGAGGTCATATACCTCTGAGGCCGAGGGAGAATAATATAATGATGAAACACTGTACAGCAAAAACTCTCGGCTGATAAATAATCAAATCACAGACAGCAGCTTGAATTATCATAGTAGTAGTGGTGTGTAGGCTTTGACTGACATGATTACTCAAGAGGAAACAGGGTGTGTTGACGTGGGTGGCAGCCATGAAAACATTTCACTCACCCACACAACTATGTGGCCATCCTCACGTTCACGTACCCTTACCTTTCACCTCATTTGTAACAACAGCTTTTGGTAGCACAGACTCAGCGGTACACAACACCACACGCAACACTTCTTTTTTTCTTTTTTCTTTTGTTCCTTTCCACCGTTTCTACGAAGACAATATCAACAACAAACCCAAAGGAACACAGTGATGACATCTGTGGTGAGGCAGGTCAGCCAGCTTTGTTTATATGTCGACCATGTGTCGACGTCAAAGTCCTCGCTCCTTGCTGCGTTCAGCAAGAGGAAGGATGTGGAGCTTATAAGCGGGGAAGCACCGGCTCGAACCTCTTATTTACGCTATGACCTACATGCATGTTTTTACCCTATGATAGTTGATTAGTATATGTCGCATCAGTGAGAGTGTCGGTTGGTCCCAGCAACAGCAACCGGGGGGGGGGCAGGAACAGGAACAGGAACTGCTCACGGCTGAATGTCTCAACAGAAACAACCAAAGGCATCAGCCTCTGTCAGAGAAGCAGCAAAACAGAGCTTTTCCATTTAACTTAAAAACAACATTGCTGCTTGGTTTGCAGAAAAATTACCCCCTGCGACTAACACATAAAAACACAATTTGACATGTTTGCGTGTAAGCTGTGCAGCTGCTTGGGGGGGAGCAGCAGGGGTGTAATCCAAGGGTTTTTCCAACCTCAGCGTCAGGGTGACTTCAAGAGGTCACAAGTTAACCTCAAGGACTCATCAGATGATGAGATGAGATGCAAAGTTCTGCTATATCCAGTCTTTTTTCTCACGTCTTTGCTGCCTTAAAACATTACATCCTTTTATTTGTTGCATACCTGTTTGATCTTCTCATGTGGTTTTTGTTTAAATAGCTACTAGGGGAACTAGAGGGGAAGTATCTCTGGGGTGGAAGTGGTAACTGTTTTGTGATAAAAGGCCCCAGTTACACAAAGCTTACAGTCCGAGGTCATAAATCCTTGTCCTTTTCCCCCCTTGAAGCAGGGATATCGAACTCATTTTACATCTAAAGAAGTTTGACTTTGTGCATTAAACTCCTGAGATAACCTAATATAAGTTAAAGAAGAGCAATTTCAACAGTGCGTCTCAGATTTTCTACATGATAAAGAGACGCTGCTGTAATAAATGAAAAAAATCAATCGGCAAGAGTCTTATATCCTTTTTCACATTTTCACATTTGCCCCATGGGCCGATTAGGGCGTTTGCAGGGCTGATTTTGGCCCCCGGGTCTTAGGTTTGACACCCCTGCACTAAAGGATATGTTAAATACGAAGCACCAGCAGCTCATTACTAATTACCTATTTAAAAAAAAGTTTAGACTTTGTGTAAAATGGAGATAAAAACAGAAATCAAACCATTTTAAGGGTGTGTTTAGGCAAAGCAATAAGAAGACAACATGTGAAACCCTGAAATGGAAAACATTTGCCTTTCGATTAGAAATTAGCCTCTCTTATTTTAATGCTCTCTTTGAATTTGATGCCAACAACAGGTTTCAAAATAGCCGGGACAGACACATGTTTACCACAGTGTTGCATCACCTCTTATTTTAACAGCCTGTAGGCGTTGAAGAATGAAAGAGATCAGCTGCTGTAGTTCTGAAAGAAATATATCAATGAAGAATGGAAAGACGTAACGTTTGGAAAGACGTTTCAGCTACTCAGCAGTTTGTGGGGTCTTTTTGTTTTATTTCAAATGTGCCCTATGTTTACAGTTGGTGACATTTCTCGACTCTTACTACTACTTTTACTTTTATGGCGCAAGTTTGGGTGTTGAGATAAGATAGCATGCAGGCTTGGTGGCAAATATTTCAACATTTGGTAGTTTGTCTCACCACTTCATGTTAAAAATACTCCTTAAGCATCTTCAGCAGAGGATATTTAGACGTTTCTCATGTTGTTTGGCATACAGTGTCCATGTACGCCAAGCAAATTGCAGAGAGCAACAGCTTTGTAAACCGTAACTTGGGTGATTCTGTTTGTTATTCCGTACCCTCTTTCTTAGTTTAGCACTAAGAGTCCAAGTCTTCATTAGGGTGAGGATTAGACCAAAGTCATAGCAGGATGTATAGGAGTGATCCATTAGATGACTCTGATTTGTCTGAGTGACAGATAAATCCTTATTACTAGCAGAGTGGTACTTCTCTCACTGGCACTTTTTGTATTTTGGTTTTGCTTCCAAGCGCGCAGAAGAGGCAGTCATCTAAATGTGCATGTAGGAGGACACCGTCAAGAAAGGTCAAAGGTGTCAGAAAGGAATAAGGAAAAGAATATGTGAACAGGTTTTGCCTGGAACGCATCTCAGAAACCAGTGTTAGACTGATCAGTACGCTTCATACATTCATGACCCAAAGAAGGCTGTAATGTTTCTAGATGTTGTTTATATATGCTTTGTTTTGAATTTTTTGAATGGACAGCGTTCAGTAACACTTGTTGTTGAGAGTCTTCCTGAGCCTTTAGGGCAGTGATTTCCAGTAGACTTTTTCCTGGCTTTACTACAGTCGCACTGAAGGGCCTGAGAATCATGTTCAGACAATATTGATTTAGATTTGGCATCACCGCTGGCACTGTATCAGTGGAAAAGAGATTTGTTGCCAGTAAACTGAGGTGTGAGTTGTTCAACCAGATTTTCGCTTTTTGTTTTTAATCATTTAATATCAAAAGGAGCCGGTTGAGGTGGCTCAGCCATCTGAAAAGGATGCTGTCTGGACGCCTCCCAGGTGAGGTTTTACAGGTGTGTCCAACCAGGAGGAGGACCCGCAGCAGACCCAAGACATGCAGGAGAGGTTACATCAGTGTTTTCCCTTGAAGAGCTGGAGGAGGAAGATAAATAAAACGAGCATAAATTCTTCAAACTAATCACTGTGTTTAAATGATGTGCAATTTTTTTTTTGATTCAGTTCAATTCAATTCAAATTTATTTCTATAACGCCAAATCACAACAACAGGCAATTTATATTGTAAGGTAAAGACCCTACAATAACACAAAGAAAACAGAAAACCTCACCAATCATATGACCCCTATGAACAACCCCTTAATTGGAAGTAAAAACTCCCTTTGAACAGGAAGAAACCTTTAGCAGAACCAGGCTCGGGGAGGAGGTGAGCGGATGAAGAATTTTCTTCTGGGTTTTATGTTTCTAATATATTTCCAGCCTTTTTAAAACAAAAAACAAAAACCAAAAAAAACCAACTGCATTGCAGTTTAGAAAGACTAAAGAAAGACGGAGCCAACGTGTCTGGCTCTGCCGACTGGTAACGAAAATCTTTTGCCTCTAAAGGTTACTAATTAACAAAAATCAAACTCTTCATAAAGCTGTCAATATTTTCAGTCTAACTCCTGGCACAGTATAGTTTTTACAGTTAGAAGAGATATGTTTATCAGTGAGCTTTAGAGGTGCTGGAAGGTTGATTTTATTACCTTTGGACAGAGATAAACTGTTTCTAGTCTTCTGTGGTTCAGCCAACCCCTCTAGCTTTCTGTTTGCTGCCTTTCACAAGAAAGTAAATGAACATATTTTCTATTATTGGTAGAGTGTTTCTCAAACAGTGGAGTGCAGACCACCAGGGGAAACATATACAATAAAGCTAAAGTGAGGTAAAGGATATTAAACAAGCAAAAGTTAACTCACAATTTAAGTAAAACTTAATAAGTAAAGTGTGAAAATTGGTCAAGTGTGAACATTTTTGGCTCCTGAAGAGGGGCGTACCAGAAAAAAAAACAAAAAAACTTGAGAGCTTCTGTTTTAAATGCAAAAGGGTTAAACTCAAGACCCACAAGCCAAATCTGGCCCTTTGCAAATTTTAATCTGGCCCGCTTATAGCTGTGGTGTGCACACCAAATTAAACAAAGAGCCGCACCTTCATAGCACCTGACAGCTAACAAGGTAACACACAGTCCAACCAAAAGGCAGCTGAGGTATGAGACTGAGTAGGTCATGTGAAAAGAGGCCAGTTTAGGCATTAGCCATGAGGCAGTTTCTGTTTTAAGAGAAAATTGTGTCATTAAGGAACCAGTTGAAAGAAGAAGAATTTTGATGTTTAAATGAAAAAAAAAAAGGCATTTACAGCAAAAAAAATTATTCTTCCAGCTAAATCTCAGAGTGGGAAGTTCTATTCCTACATCCAGCTGGTTCCATGCCTAAACTGTGTATCGCAGATGGAAAGTCGAGACGTTCTGGTGAACGACTGTGCTATCATGTTGAGTCCTGTAAAACGGGCTCGGTGAGACTTGCGGGCATATGAACGGGAACAGAATGAAAGATCCGCTACTTTGCTTTGACATGAAGGTGTATTTTTAAGTGACCCATAGGGCAGGTAGCTGTCTGTCAGGTTTGTGAAACAGGTTGCTGTGGGCTGGTTGTGTGGTAGCCTTCTTATAGTTTAAACACACAACTTTATAAAGTCTAAAAGACTTTTATGTGGGCTGATTGAGGCCTTTATGTGGTCCAAAGTGTACATGAGAAGGCTATATGAAGCATAAATTATCAGTCATTAAACTCTATATGTATGGCCCTTGCTATGCTTTTCATTTCCTGGTGTGGCCTCTTCAGAGAAACTGAATTTGACACCTGTGCTTTAACTGTGATTTTTCTTTTTTAAAAAAAAAAAACAAAAACTTGTTTTTAAAGCCCAAAAAGGGATCGTGACTATTTGCATCTTAAATGTTGTGGAAATTTGAGCCAAGTTACCTTTCAAGACAAGTTAACACTGAAAGCTTTGTCTTATTCACTCTCCTGGGTTTTTGGAGTTTTGAAATAATAAGGGCATGAATAGACATGATACACCTGATGACAGTGTACTCACACGTTGTGGTATTGAACTCCCATTGTACAGCGCTGCCGAGTGTGGTGACTCAGACTTCTGCAGAGTCACTCTTGGAAAGATCTGACTCTCCTCTTATTCAGGAATTTCCTGATCCCTGCTCGGCTCCCTGTGAAAATGAACTGCAGGCTACAAGAGAGACTTCCAGTCAGCCATTGCCCCACCCACCCTCACAGCTGGCCAGCTATTGGGAAGTTCCAGGTTAATAACTAAACTGAGGACATATGCTGAAAGAGTTAGCCGGGCAGGGCTGATATCTTTTTTTGGTCAGCTGTGAATGTGGAGTCAGCATTGTGAAAATTAGGCTGAGTAAGGAAGCAGAGAGATAACACAGTGCACCTCTGACATTTATTTAAGCCCGTCTGTCTTCCTCCATTTTTTTCTTTAAGTTTCTCACTAAAGTAAAAACATCAGAAAATGTAGGCCGAGATGACATATATAGATAGGAAACACAATCAAAGTGACATTTAACACATGTCTAATAATAAAATAACAATTCATTTTCACCACAAACAGTGCATGAGTCACAGCAGCGCAGTCAGATTAGAAAGATTGTAGTTTCAGTTGAAACATTTGTGGTTTTAGGACTTCCGGTCACACCTTGATTGTAGTTTTCCTAGTGGTGCGTGTTCTTTGCCTTGACGTCAGCAGAGCGGTGGTTGGGAGTGCTATTACTCACTCACTGTTTAAAATGCATTCTTGTACACCAAGTACAGCACAGTGCCTGTGTCTTAACTTCCCAAACAGGAAGTTCTAGCCAAGACTGTTGCCAAATCATCTGCGCTACACCCCTGTGGTGAAGTTTACTCAAGAAACGCATGCATCTCTGGACATGTTTAACCTAACTTTAAAGTTTGATGGTTATTGTTGTTAAAGCTTTTACACTAGCAGGAGCAAAATCTCGTTATTTATCAACCGCAAAGTTTGCTAATCACAAACTGTACAGCATTGTGGTTTTATCTGTGGGGATCTCTCAGATTAAATAATGAAAATTAAACTTTAAAGATAGGGAACATTTTCATTAAAACCAGTTTGTAAAAGATGAGGAAAAGTTTGAAGACAAAAAGAAAATTAATGTGACGTCCTTCCTCACAGTCACTGTGAAGTCTGAAGGCAGTGTCTGCAAACTGGTTTACTCCAGGCTCTCCACCGCTGTAAATACAAACATAATTGATGAGCAAACACCGATATCATACAGACAACAGGAAAGAGTGGGCCGTAACAAACACGGCCACGCTTCACATCGAAAACAGGTGAGGATCACAGTCCCACAGAGCCACCTACTGGTGAAGACAAGCAGAGGCTGGTCAGTACTGCACGGCTCATGGCATAAAAACTCAGATCTGAGAAAAGTTAAATATTAAATAAAACCACGCAAGATTTCCCCTTGAAAGTACACAACCTTTTTGCTTTTTATTTTGACATATAATGTCTTAAGTACAGGAGATATCCACATGTAAAACATATTTAAGCTCTTAAAACCAGAACCAAATCAATTGTACACTCCCTCCAAGTGTCACGCTCTAAAGCCAGAACCATTTTTCTACAAGCATATTTAAGTAGAAACATCAGGGGGTGTATCATAACTGGAAAAGCAAAACTGCCCCATTTTATGCATTGTCTGTTATCTGATTCTTCCTTCCACTAAATTTTATGACTGCACGATACGTGGCTGCTCAAAATAAGTTCGCATAAAGTTTGCATAACAACTACTGAGGAGCAAAAATGTAATGGTTTTATTTTTACAGTAAAACTGCACAGTTTGTTACTTTATTATCTGAATATTTTTGAATTTCTGTCATAGATAAATTGAACCGTATAAGAAACAAACAGAACCAGTAAAAGAAGTACAATATTACTACAAAAATACCCCCACTTTAAGTCAGTAAAATCTTTTCTTTTCTGGAGGATTAAATTACGTCTGAAAAACATGACGGGCTCTTTGAGAGTTAATAAAGCTATGAAATTTTTCTTAGTCTCCTCTGTTATGCAGAACCTTTTAAATAGGGTCATCGTATGAAAAATTAGCGAGTCCCTCCCAACTAACCCCGCCAAAATCTTTTTTTTTTCTTTTAAATTGTGCAATAGCTGTAATTTATCTAATGAATCCATGCAAAGTTTTATCTTCATTTTCACTCAGAGCTGACACACACTGGGCAGTTTCTCGTTTTCAGAGCATTCTCTGTAAACCCAAAAGATGGTTATGTGGGGGAAATCCCAGCAGAGCCGCAGGTTCTGAAATACTCTGAGCAGCGTATGGCACCAGTCACTTAAATCAGCTCTCTTCTCCACTTTCATGCTCAGTCTGAATTTCAGCAAGTGGCCTTGGCCATACCCATTTGCCTAAACCCGTTGAGTTGCTGTTAACGAGCAGTTGAACAGGTACAGCTAGTGAAGTGGTCAGTGAGTGCATATTTTCATTTTTTCCAGTGATTCTGAAATCATCCCCATCCCCAACAGCAATCCAACAAGCAGGAAACCTCAGAGGACTCATAGTTCTCAGCTCACAGCGATTATTTGTCCAAAATATAAATACAATGAGACATTTCAGGACTGAAAACAAGATTAGGTGTGAATCAGGACAAATCAACAGCAACTGTGCTTTTTTTTCTCTTTTATTTAAAAAGGAAAATAACAAATGTAAATAAAAAAATACATGTTTTTGAGCTCAGCATAAGAATAGAAAAAACGGGAAAACCTGGTGCAACGGCTGCACAGGTGCTGAGATTTAATCCCTCGCTAAAGCAGAAAAAAAACCCAACTCAGCACACTGAAACCTGATTTAAAATATATGTACAGTATAAAAAGAAATGAGTACACCACTCTTTAATATCACCTAAATGTCAGCTCATGTGAAAGAGACAAAACCAGCTATAGTTAAAGCACCGCAAATGAAAAACTCAGTGCAACGGTAACCAATTAAAATGTGACTGAGCAGCAAATAGAGAACTGTCAGGTTAAAGGTCGTTTAATGTTCAATCGGATAAACATCCACTGGAATCTTCCTTGCTCGTCACGGTCACCTTACCCTTTCTAGACTCGGCCCAACTTTCACTTCACGAGCAGCGACACAAGAGAACAGACCACCTGTTGATTTCTCTCCAAGTGATCATTTCACACAGAAATGTAGCAGAAATCACAACACAGCTAATGTCCTTTCCCCCACATACGCACCAGAGCCCAAAAACCAAGCATTCGGATGCGACTGTGTCGGGTATGTGTCAAAGGTGTGCTTACTTCTTTTGCACAGAGTTTCTACTATGAAGCGTCTTTTGTTTTGTAACGTAACAACTCTAACGGCATTCAAACTAATAGTAAAGTAATAATAACAAATTTAACATTAAAAAAAGTTCGCAGGGGTATACTCACTTCTGTTGTATGCTGTATCTAATACAGAATTATACATTCTAAAGAAAGGTACAGCTATCGAGTCCCAAAGGTAAACGAACGCTAGCAGCTTAACTAATCTCTTCTTAGGATAAACCTTTTGATTCACAAATGCAGCATGCTAAAAGAAATAATAATCATACAAAACAATATCGCCAGCTCAGGGCCACGACAAGATACAATGGATCATCACTACAGTGTATTATTTTCATCCCTGTGCTGGTGTTTGATTTTTGGTTTGTTCAAAGTCCCTGGTTCCCCGTTCAAACTCGAGAGTTAGTAAAGGGCGACACATTGCTGAGTATTTGTATTGCTGGAGAAAAGAGATGGACGTTGGCTACTTTGCATCTCCGGTCTTTAAGCTGGCACTCCACCAACTGAACACACATTCACTTATTTTACAATGTGAATCAACTCTGTTTCGGTTATGTTACGCATTTTATCCACTGTGAGCGATACTAGAACTAAAGCCCAATGTTTATAACCTTCTAAAAGTTCTCAAGCTGTTGAAATCACTCAGACGTTACAAATACAGAGTGAGACACGTCACTCTACCTTGTTTTTTTGTTGTTGTTGTTTTTTCCCCTCCTCCTGTGTCACTTTTGGGCTACCACGGAGAGAGAGAAAAAAAAAAAAGAGTCACATACCAGGAGAGAACCCGGTCTACATCTCACATTTGATGTCCTGTAAATGTTATATTAATATTTTTCACCGGGTAGAATTTAAAAACTACCACTCACACAAATGTACATATACACACAAACACATATATTGTATGTACTCAACCTGCAGGCTATTAGTGGAGTCACATAACAATTCAAGGCCCACCCCAACATGCTCTGGATTTCATTTTACTCTTGGGATCCATGTTGACCAACAGCAAAGGAACAAACAAACAAAACAAATAAGGTTTCTCCCACACTGGCATATTTTCAGACAGGCTGGTCATAAATCTGGTTCTATGATTTCTGATCTGTTTGTTTAACCAAAAGAAGAAAGAAAAGAAAGCAAAATCCTAACGGGCTCATGATTTACTAATAACATGGAAGAACACATTCACGTGTCGTTTGGTAAATAAGAGAAGAGACTCATGACAAAAAATGGGCTGATAGGTCATTCATCCTGATTCACAGACCAGCAGAGCCCTCTGAGTCTGCGTTTAAGCCAGCACACATTATTTGGGATGTGACACCTGAAAAACTGAGGCCCTGAGCATCCAAGATGACACACAGAAAGAAAGTTTGGGTAGGTCATAAGGTCGGCAGCCAGCCAACCACTCGCACGGCATTTATAAAATTAAAACCAGTGGAAGTGAATCTGCTGAAGACCAAACAATCCACCCCCTAGCAGAGTCAAAGCGGGCTGATTGGTCAGCCTTGTCCACTTTGCAACGTCAGTGGAGAGACGGGGAAGAAGGGCATCAGTGGAAATAGGCTCGATAGCAGGCGAAAGCACTGAGAGCCAGCGCTGTGCACAGGCACACTTTGGTTAGTAGTGGGGACCAAGTCCCCGGCATGGGAGAGTTTTCCTTTGGCTGCTGCTCAGATTTGTTCGGAAAGGAGGTATCATCGTGGATCTCCAAATGGCCGTCGGACTGAGCAACACAGTCACGAGCGTGCTGGAGGTCAGCAGCAGGCTGGGAGTCAGCAGCTGGCATCCTTTTTCGAACTTTTTCTGAGGAGCTGAATGAGAAACAACGAAGGTTCAGATGAGAAAATAATTCTTTTTTTTTTTTTTTTACTTCTTTTTTTTTTCCACAGAAACATGGACTTCCTTGCTAGCTGAAATTGGAAGATTAGTTTTTGAGAGAAAAGAACAAACACAAAAACAACAAACAAACAAAAACACAACAACGTACTAACTTTACCTTTTTTTGACCTCATAAAGTCCAATCAGTTACGTGGGGCATAAGGATTTCATTCTTTTCAAATATGAATGAAATTTCGAGTAATGAGGTCAGCATATGTACAAAGAATCACTGTGAGCAAAACATCCTTTTGATTAGTGGTACTTATTCTAAATTTATGTATTTAAAATGTTTACGAAACCTTTTCAAAGTTACAAATTCACAACAGAATGTGAAGAAATAATCACTGTGACCTTGTATTCACAAAGTATTGTATTGAAAAGATATCATTTTTAACTCTACGTGAAAAAGGGCCACGCTGTACCTTTCTGTAATACCACATGTGCCACAAGATGGTGCACTGAGCCTGGGTAAAATTTATTTAACCAAGATATCAAGTATCAAGACTAATCTTGATTCATGATACAGAGTTTTTGCACAGTTGGAAATGCAGTGTGAAGGATTTTGGGTATGCAACCTACACAGATGTGCTTGTGTAAAAACAACAACAACCAAAAAAAAAAAAAAAAGTAGGTGTACAGGGATGATGGTGTGCATAGGTCGCATGCTTATTGATTGATAAGTAGGCCTGAACAGGAAGAGTTAACATCATAGAGCGAGAAGGGCCAAATAAAACAAGTGATAAAAGGGTGGCATGAAAAGCACAAACGGAGGCTGCACTGGACAATTTTCATTGGTTTTAAAACCCTTTGTTAGAGAGTAGTCCACAGAGCAGTTGTTTGTGACACTGCCCCCTGCTGAGAGTAAACAGCTACAGCTAGACAACAATCTGCAAGGTTGTACGTAGGCTGTAGGCCTTGTAAGCATCAGCACACACCTGTGGCATCTTAACACACCCACTGGTGAAATGCTTCCCTCGGATGGAGCAAGCCGATCACGAATCAACAGAGAGCTTTCTGTAGTGTCTGTTAAATACTTAAAAGCCGTGTATTTAATTTTAGGAATTCAACACCTCATATTTCAAACTGCACTCTATTTAATTATGTTTCCTGGCCTTTCTGCTCCACGGAGCTATGAGCTTTAGAATCAACACTGACACACGATCCTGTTTTCCTAACAATATTAGATAAACTCAAACAAAACGTGATCTGGATGATTACCCCAGACTGTAGGTCTCTGTTGCTCGGATGATCTCTTCAGGGAAAAAGGACGGCTCTGCTTTGCCATTCTGAGGGTCTCTGGGAGGAGGAAGAGGAGGAGGAGGGGTGAACTCGGGAGGATCATCTTCCTCGTTGGACTGCGCTCTCCATGACTCCTTGAAGGGGGGAAAAAAATAAAAATAGCTAAAATAATAGATTTCAAATCGATAGATATTGCAGCATGTTTTGGTTTTGTTTATTTTTTTAGAGGGGACCTTTCATCAACAGAGACTCCAGTTTACCTTCATTATATTGTGCATGTTCCTTTATATTTATTATATTATATCAGTCTAATCACAGTATGCTTCTTAATTATTATTATTATTATGTTTCTTATTACCAGTTAAATGAGAACATTAAACTCAGTGCATTTATTTTTATGGTTTCTCATAACTGACAAAACAAAACCCGTTTATAAAAAACAGACACAGGCTTTGAACTCCAAGTCAAATGAACCACCCACACACACACACGACCAAGTAGTGATTTCTAACATTCACTCTTAGGATGTTTATGTGCTTTATGTCAAAGGGTTGATTCTGTTCATCTGGACGTCTTATTTAAATGGCCTCCTTGACTCCGCGCTCCTCCCAGACCAGGATGTGTACATCCTGATCATTGAAAGAGTGTCCACTGGCCTGTAGGTGGAAATAGACTGCAGAGTCCTGGCCTGACGAGGTAGCTCTTCTGTGTTGTGCCATCCACTTTGCCAGAGGTTAGTTGGATTCCCCTATGTATAAATCATGGCAATCCTCCTGGCACTTAACAGTGTACACTACATTACTCCGTTTGTGTCGGGGGACCCGATCCTTGGGCTGGGCCGATTTTTGGCGCAGTGTGTTTTGGAGTTGAAGCCATGGAGACGCAGTGTTTAGAAAAAAAATGCGTCTCAACTGTTCCGATACTCCTGACACATAAGGGATCACTAAGGGTTTTTGCTTAGGCAGCAGTTGTCCTTCTCTCCTGGATCAGCTGGAGCTTTCTTTAGGCGCCTTTGCACCTTTGACAAATGTCCAGCTGGGATAACCACATTTACTCAGAGCCTTCCTGAAGTGATGTTCTTCTGCTTCTCTGGCCGCTCTGTCTGTGGGGATGGTGTTTGCTCTGTGTTGTAGCGATTGACAGAATCAACCTTTTGGGATTTACTTACCTGGATGATTGAGCATGCATCAAGACATTTGCTTTATGATGTTAAAGATGACCTATAATCCATTTTCTCACTCTATCCACTTTGTTAGAAACACCTTGCTAGGAAGGACCTCTTGTGCCTTCAGAAATGCCTTGATTCTTCATGGCATAGATTTGACAACTTTCTGGAATTATTTCTCCATACGGAGATGACAGCAACCACAGATGATTGTGTGGAAAAATCCCAGTGGATCAAAAGTTTCTGAAATATTTAGACGAACAACATTCAAAGTAATTTAAAACCACCTTTCTGCACATTCTGATTCTCAGCTTAAACCTCAGCAGGTCGCCTCGGCCATGTCTACATGCCTAAATGCATCAAATTGCTGCCATTTGATCGGCTGATTAGATATTTTTGTTAAGAAGTGGGTGAACAGATGTACCTAAAGATGTTGTCAGTGAGCGTACACACTGGTATAATGAGGGGATATACTTGTATGGTTATCTCAGTGGGAATCCGGTCTTTAAGTGATGACGTGATGAATCCTGCTTCCAGCCCCAAACTACTGTGCGTTTAATAAGGCTTTTGTGTTTTTTACATATTCTAATGCTTTGTATCTTGTTTTATTTAATCTCAACAAGCCCCTAAAAACAGTCAGTGATCGTATTGTGTGATGGATTATCTCAGTTGTTCTCCCGACTGAAGTTCAGTCCGTTTACAGCATCCTGCCATGTGATTGCATTTGTCCCGGACCTTCGGGAACCCTCACGTTAACTTTTGAGTGGAAAAAAGTTAGCGTTCATCCTCCAGCTTCACTGTTTATATTATGCTAACATAGCTGTGTCGCTAGTGATCACATAGCACATCAAACCATCAAGCCAAACTTCAGTAACCCTACAAACGTCACTGCTGTTTACTTTCCTGTCTTCAATTGTTTCATAAATCTCTCAGTCAGAACATGGTATATTATATTTAGATGCAAACTAGCGAGCTAACTTCCTGATAACTTAGAACTCCATTAAATTTCATAAATTCAGTTTTCATGGATGCCTGGAAGTTAAACTTAATCGTTACACCTGGTAGAGCAACAACGCTGATCATTTTAATAAAGATGAACGGATTTAGACAGTTTTTAACTCTCAGTGATCGCTGGACTTAGGGACCTGCAGCAGAGTTTGGGCTCTGGCACGGCTAATGACGTCAGACTTAAAGACTGGATAGCTCCACCGCGATACGCTTTACCAGTGACAGCTAATCAAATGAAAGATGGATTAAGGGGAGCAAGAAACTAAAACAGTTTGTTTCAGAGAGCAGATAAACTGAAGCTTTGGACTAAGGTCCAGTATAACATTAAAAAACAACAACAACAATAAAACAATAACTTAAATTCTGAAGCAGGTAAAGTTACTCTCATAGCCCTCCAAACATAAAAATATAAAAGGTGGATATTGGTATAGCATTTAATGAAAAACAGACAAACCAAGTAAAATTTGTGCATTAAGAGGACAGAGCAGAAACGAGAGGAGGGACTTGCCTGCACGGAAGTATCTCCCTTGATGTACTTGGCACCTTCAATTATAGCCAGGTAGGAGAACCGAAGCTGATCTGCAGTCTGAATCAAGCCCGTTCGATAGCGTCGCATCTCCAGCAGCACATCGCGAATACGAACTGAAGACGGGTCTTTACGTAGGGACATCTACACACAGCAGCAAAAACATTCAATACAGACGTTTCTGACGTCCTCTGTAAGGTGTGCAAGAGCGTACTGACTTCTGTCACACTAGCAAGAAAATAAATAAATAAACAAAACTGTATGTGCTTGTACTTGAGAACAATGAGTGAGCTACCAGAGGTTTCAGCCACTAAACTGTAAAGACAACTTAAGCCAATAGATTTAGGCACACGAATAAATAAGAGCAGCTATCACCAACAAAATATACTTCTTTAAAATAACAAAAAACTGTAAAATTAAAAGACTAATCACTTGAAAACAATAGAAAAACTATAAATAGAAGCAAAATGCTCCTAATTTCAAGATCAGGACCTAGACTGAAAGGCAGGTAAACACAGGAATTTTGAAAATATGTTTATAAATACTAATACTGGAGCACACCTAATAAGATTCAGCAGGCTGTTCTAGCAGCTTGAAATACTTAACCTGAGGGTGGCCTTTGAAAAAAAAAAAAGAAGAAAAAAAGAAAAAGAAATCACCTCTTCAACCAACTAAAAGCCAATGTAACGACCTCAGTGCAGGTGTTCTATATTTTATTTATTTATTTTTGTTTTTTTAAATACAGCTGCATTCATTTTTTTTTTCCTTTCTTTTCAAAGATTCCTCTGAGCAGAGTTTCAGTACAACCAGCCAGGTAGAAATAAACGCGTGGATGGTTTTTTCAGCATCTCCCTGGAATAAAAAGCTTCTAACCTTTATAAAACTTCTTAAATGATTAAAAAAAAAAATTAAACTGGGCTGCTGATGTGGTTCTAAAAGTGAGGTCTGCAGTAAGGTCTGCACGAATTTGGACAATGACACTTTTTTTTTCTGCACAACAGTGGATTTCAGTCAATATATTACTGAAGTTCAAACTTTCAGCTTTAATTCAACATTAATGCAATACTCTTATTAAATTGACTTTTTAGGAATTAGACATTTTGATACAGTTTCCCATTTTTAGAATCTAAAAAAGTAATTGGGCAAACTAACAACTTTAAATAGTTTTTTTTTTAAACACAACCTAACCATATGTCCAATTTCTAACCAGGTGTTCCAACAAGACAGCTTAGAAAACTAATCTGTTCTAATGGATTCCCATTATCTTAGCACATTTCATCTGAAAATCAAGTGTTGTTCTAGCACTACAGCTTCTCAAGAAAAGGTTGCGTTAATTTCCTGTGCAAATGTCAGTCTCCTAGGAGATTAAATTTGTTATTATCATAACTTCCTAAGAACAGAGTTTGTACACACCAACAAGAGGCAGGTGTCCACGAGGCAAAAGGTCCCAGAGCGCCCAATTCCAGCACTGCAGTGCACCACCACTGGTCCCTGGTCTGAATTCAGACAGCCCGACTCTCGCACCTTGAACAGGAAGTTGAGGAAAGATGCAGGAGACTCCGGCACCCCAAAGTCGGGCCAGGTCGTGTAGTGAAAATGCAGAATCTCACGAGTCTCTTGAGTCTGCAGAGAAAGATTGGAGAGAAAACATGTAGGAGAAATGAAAAACTCAAAACAAAGTGCTGATTCCAAACTAAACCTGGATGTAGGGTAGAATACCATGTGGTGCAAATTCCTCTTTTATAAATTATCACAAGCATGACGTTCATGTTTTTTTTTTTTTTTAAATCTGTGAATAAACAGACACTCCTTTTAATCATTAGCATGTTGGCACCACACGTTAGTAGATGTGACAATTAAGCCAGCATCAAAGATGAAGTGCTGTTTCACCAAGTGTGAAATAGAGACTCGCTGGAGAGCCAAAAAGGAAGTGTATGTCATTTGTTGCTGTCAGTTCTTGAGTCTTACACAGAACAGTAACCAGTGGAGGAAAAATAAAAACAGAGGCTACACAGTAAAAGACCCTCACAGAGAAAAACAACAACAACAACAGAGGACTAGAAGCAAAAGCAAAAGCAGCTCATTAGAAAGTAGACCATTTCTCACAGTTTCAAATATTTATAGCGCCTACAATTGCCTAAAAACAACAACAACAACAAAAAAAAAACTAGTACAGTAAATCTAGTGATCAAATCCACTACAGGGGGTATGTAAAGACAAGCCCTGTGAATTTGCCGTTTTTTTGTTAACTCTGGCCTGATTCTTCATTTCCACTTCACCGTCAGGCTTGACTTCTTCTTCTTTCTTTTTTTTTCCACTAATGATCTTGAGTATGAAAATTGTTCCTTTAAATTAAAATCTATGTTTACAAAGTTTTCACTTTTTTAAAGTTTTCTCATTTTCACTTCATCCCTTTTCTTTACACTGGTGTGTTTTTACCCAACCCTACAGTTTTACAACCAAACTCAGCAGGAAGACAACTTACACACAGATTTTCCAACTCCAGCTGACGGACGGTGTAATAAGATTTGATGTCTTCAGAGACGAGGGTGAGCTTGAAATTGGTGTCTTCGAAGATGGCATCTCTCTCCTCTCTCTCTGGCCAGTACTGGGCACACTTAATCTAAAATGACATGAAGGTACACATTACACGCTGGGTAACGGACAGCAGTGAGGTTCAAAGGTAAACAAGGTATGACGATACTAAAACATTGTGAGGACTCAAACAGCTGCTTACAGAGCCTTTCTCTATGACCCGGTTCAGCATCACTACACCACGGGTCCTCTGCTCCCACACCATTTCCCAGAAATGGCCACATGTACTTGGTAGGGGTCCCTAAAAAGGAAGTACAGCACATTTGTTATATAAAAGGCAGGAAATAATATTTTTAGTGTAACAGAACACAATAAAACAGTATCTATTTAAAGAGCTTTCCAAGGCATCTGATTATTATTATTTATTCATTTATTTTTAAGACATTTGGTCTTCAGCATAAACACTCTTGCCCTGAAATTTCCTACAGAGGGAGACTGCAGTATGTTTATCCTTTGCGTAACTTCTTTGGATCAAAAACTGATCTAATCTACATTAGGGCTGAACGATATATCGCATTTGCAATAATATCGCGACATGATCAAGTGCAATTTTCTAACCGCAAAGGCTGCGATTATACTCTGGACATGTCCAAATTCATGGGCTGCATCCTCCTGAGGCCGCATTTGTAGACCGATTACGTCACAGCGACGTGCCGAAGGCTGTCCAAATTACTACCATATCCCAGAATTCATAGCGCGGCCCAGCCAAACTCCAGTTTCCAGCAATGGCGGCCGCTACTAAGTTTTAAAATTACTCATACTAATCTTTCTGGGTCACAAAATAAACTTTTAACATATTTTCAGGCGAGAAAGTAGTTGTGTAAACATCAAATATCTGCTCGGTTTATCAAGATATCCCATATTTGCAAAAGTGCTTCGACGTTTTCAGAGGCGTCTGCTACCCACCAGCTCGACAGCTAGCCGGGAGCTCGAGGGTTACTGATGCGGCCGAGAACGGCACAACTCCCGGCACATCATTTTCAGATCACCGCGGAGTTTCGCTGCTCGGGTTAAACGTAATATATAAGTCACTTAGACAACCTAAAAATGTTATTGTTGGGCTTTTTTCAGTGTTTTGTTTGTTCGTGAGTAAATCGGTTTGGCTGAGATTAAAGTTATTAGATTAGATAAAATAAAACTTTATTAATCCCCCGGGTGGGTTCCTCCTTGGTTTTCACACAGCTGACTAAACGTCAAACAGAAAACTTATTAAACAGAAGTATGAGACAGTCGAGAATTTACACCAGTGTCTGGTTATATTTTAGATAGCAAGAAGCAGACGGCCGAGTTTATTAAACTCCACCGAGACAGCGGTGACGCTAATCAGAAGGCTAGACCGTCCAATTTCACGCCTTTAAACTTTAAAGGCGTGTTTGTGTGTGTGTTTATACAATTGCTATTAAGTTTGCACTTTATGTGTAATGTTACTGACTGCAGAGATCAGTAAGATGTGTGTATTTTTTATTTATTAGTTTTATTTATTTAATATTATTTTTTAATTGAATGACTGTCTAGTAGTTCACAGATGTCGAAAAACTGAGTGTGGTAAAGCCACTGATTTTTTTTATGTATATTTCTGCAATCTGCACATTGTACTGACTTTCATTTTAATGTTTACACCAGGGTTCCTTGCCAGCACTTTATGCTCAGATGTTTGTAAGCTAAAAATAAACTATTGTGTATGTTCAAATATACTGTTGTGATTGAAGAAGTTAAATAAAAATGTCAGTCATCAATTCATGCATCACCTCATGTCATCATAACAGAGGTCTGTCTTCCAGGAAAGAACAGTTTAAAATTAATGTAATATAGTATTGGCCATACTATATGATGTATTGCTTGTCTTTGTTTAATAATACAGAAGACAAAGACCTTAAAAAATAATCGCATATCGCATCGCAATCGCAATATTGGGGCAAAAAATCGCAATTAGATTATTTTCCATAATCGTTCAGCCCTAATCTACATTATAAACTCCTAAAAATAGCCTGGAAATATAGACGCAATTTTGAGTGCTGTTTGTAAATACATAACATTGTATAAGCTCTGTGTATTGCAAACAAACTGTCTTGTAATACAGTTTTGTTGTAATTGCATGGCTGGGAGAGGAAACATGATCACTCCTGTCTAATACACTTCTTTGAATGTTGCCAAATCAGCTTTGACCCAAAGCCACCGAAGCTACCCTCCATTATCAGCTCAAAGATGCCAGCTGCAGATCAGTTCAGTCCCAGTTCCTGCTCAGTTCCTTCTGCCTTGTCACCAGTTCATTGTCTGTCCGGCATTAGTACCAGCAGGGATCATCCCCAAGCTTTGCCCTGTGCTTTGACTTGGACACTTTGGGTCTTTACATTTGCCCATTTCCAATGTGTGCACTATGAAATGTGGAGCATTTACCAGCTTAATATATTGGTATTGTTAGTAAATAACTGACAATATTTGCTTCACAAAGTGCTTTAAAAGTTTTGCTTTCTCAGTGCGAGAAGGAATAAAGACATTTTAAATGCTTTTGGCAACTGATTTAACTTTATGTGGGGTTTTTTTTTTAAATCAATCTTCAATGAGCTTTGTTTCTCTCTCTATGGTTACGACCTGTGGGTAGTAGATCAAAAAGGCAGAAAGTCAAAGCTCTAAAGGATGTCTGGGCTCAGCCTCAGAGACAGTATAAAGAGAGTGGCTATGCAGGAGGGGCTCAGGGTAGGCTCCTCAGGCAACTGACCAGGAGTTCTCCTGGCACCTCATAGGTGAGTTGTTTCAGGAAGGTCCTCCAGGGTGAAGAAGCCCCAGCAAACCCAGGACACCTTTTAAAGATTGTATCCCTTGGTTGGCAATACCTCAGTTTTTGCCCAGAAGAGCGTCTGCTGACATTGCTGCCTCTTTGACTTGGAGCCACATAAACAGCAGAACAACACAATGGTATATTCATGTCCACTTGGCTGAACCCAACAGCAGCAGGATAAAAAACAAAAACCTGAGGCACAGGACAAGTTGAATGAAGACCAAAGCAGCACTTGTGCCTGCAATTGTGACTTCATCTCAGCAAGTATAACGAACCCTAATGTCAAAGTGTTTTCCCAGTGTCACTCTAACCAGAAGGTCAACTCATTGATGCTGAGGATGACTTAAAAGTGATAAAACATGATAAACCTCGACTGAGGTTAGAATGAGGGTGGAATGAAAAGAAACCCCTTCATCGTTTAAAAGCACAACAAACAAAAGGATTCTAAATTTATCATAAAAGCCAAATAAAAACCTCAAGAAAACGGTGTCAGCAGAAACTAAGAATTATGACCTTCATAAAGGGAGGACTTCATGCTGAGTTATTGCATTAGAGTGGCCTCGTCTTTAGCTCTGTGTGCCTAACAAACTAATAACTCATATTCATTTTAAAAATGCTGCAGACAAGGACCTAAAATAAGGCGTAACTATAAAATACAAGATATTATGGTCATTAGGCCAACCAGGAAACTATATTATCTTATACAATCAGAAAATACTGACTTAAAAGTTTGGATTTTTCTGTCATTGTCTCTCTGAATTAGAGGAAATAATGAATTTTCAGTGCTGAATCTTTTCTACACTTACCTGAGTAAGGATATAGTTCCTCCGTGCCTCTTCTACTGTTATTAGGCTGGCATTAATGTAGTCATTTGTACCTAACTGCAGACGTATTCTGCTGTGATCAACTGAGAAGAGAAAAAACAAAAAAAGAAATATGAAAATATGCATATGAATTTTTTTTTTTTTTTTTTTTTTAAATGCCACAACCCACCAGGGACTAAAAATGCAGTTCTCAAACCAAAACAGCTGTAGGGAACACTTAACAAGCATCTTCATACAAACTAAAGATGTTTACTATTGTGAGATTAGCTATTTACGATTTCCAGTGAAATAACCTTTTAGGTAAAAGGTTAGCAGTATAAAAAACTTTCAGGTTCCTCATTTTCATATCTGGTAAAGGGGAATAAGAAAACCCTTGTTGGTATTTACGGTAACTATTTGCAACTTGGTCTGAGAAAAAAAATTTTGCATGGCTTATTGAGTGTGAAAAAGAGGAAACTCTGGTGTTCAGCTGTTAGTTCAGGATGTTTGTAGAAAGTTCATCGCAACCTGACTATCTGCTGAAGCTGACATGAGGCTTTCAGTTGTTGCAAAGTCTCCAGCAGTAAAAAGATTTTGAGAAGAGGTCAGCGTGACCTGTGAGAAGATAATCACGAGAGGAAGTGCACTAGACCCATTTTAAATGCCAAACTGTTATAGAAAATGAAAACAAACAAGCAAGAAAACAAAACAAACAAACAAAGACATTGATGATCAAAAAAATACATATTGGAAAAAAATTGGTATCTTTGTGTTCTTTGAGTCAGCAGCAAGAGGGAAACTTCCAGAGCTGAAAACAAAGAAGTGGCAAAAACTGCAGATCCTCTAGAGACCACCTGAGGTTGACTCTAAAAGCAAATAATTCCCACAAGACTCCCCTGTTAAAACACCCAAATTTACAGCATTAAAATATATATTTACAACTTGGTGTAGAAAAAAAAAAAGAGGAAACTCATTCACTTAGATAAGTGAGTTATTGAGTTAGCTTAGTCATTGCATTGATTGACAAGTGTATTTACATGTAGCTGATGTACGCCTCCACTAACTGCAGTCACTGAGCTTTTTTAAATGGAGATCATTTGACTAATAACTAATGTGTGATACAAACTAGTCACAAAGTTTGTGCTCCTTTTTGGTGAGTGTTTACTGCTACTGTATTAATTAACAGTTCATTGATTCTGCTAAAAAAAAAAACAAAAAAAACAAAAAAAAAAAACTGTACCTGTAACCTCAGCCCTTCACCCTTTCATCCATATAAGGTCAACTCTGGCTCCCCAAAAATCATCATAGCATTATGATGGTGGCAAAACTCTAACTTTAAAGCTTCAAAATTCAGCTTTTATCCACATGCACCTTTAACATTGTGTATGGTCACCAAACTGCCAGTAAGAATATATTTTAGATACACAGATTTATATCCTGAAGTAACAGCACAATATCCAGCACACAGCTTGTAACAGTACCAAAATTTTGGTCAAAGACACCAGTAAGTCCCAATGAGGGCAACACTGCTAATGAAATCAAGCTCACAAAAAACAGTGGCTCCTTTAAGATTTTTAAGCTATATCCTCAATTCAGAAAAAAAAAAAATTTCTGTTAATATTTATGAATGAATTGTGCATCAGTATATACACTCACTTTTTATGTAAAATACAAACAAATAGGAGCTGTGTGATTATGGATAACCATATATTAATTAGGGCTGGGCCATATTATACCGTTCACGGTAATACCGGTATAATGTTAGGCAACGATAGGAAAATGAAATATCGCGATAGAATGGGAGTAAAACGCGCATGCGCGGTGCCTTTGTTTTCATACGCACATGGCCAATTGTTGAGTGAAACAGATGAACCAGAATTGGTTTGTAAAAATGGTGCAACTTCCGTGATGTGGAACTGGTTTGGTGTTTGTCCGTCAGATACACAACAAAGCACATTTTTTTGCAGAACATGCAAGCGGCCGTTGTTATTGTCATATTTGTCGGACTAAGATGCTCTTAAATCTGGGAGTAATCTGGGTCCTAAACTCCGTATACTTCAGGTCAAACAACACTGCAGCATCACTTAGAGTTAAAAACTGTCTAAATTCTTTCATCTTTAATAAAACGATCAGCATTGCTGCTTTACCAGGTGTAACTATAAAGTTTAACTTCCAGGCATCCATGAAAACAAAAGTTATTACATTTAACGGAGTTAGAAGTTAGCAGGAAGCTAGCGGAAGTTAGCTCGCTAGTTTCGCTAGTTACCTAAGCATGATATTGCATGTTCTAACTGAGAGATTTCTGAAAAAAATCAAACGTACAGCTCTGCTATCACTTCCAACATAAATGAAGACAGGAAACTAAACAGCAGTGATGTTTGTAGGGTTACTGAAGTTGGGCTAGCTGGTATATAATGATGTGCTACGTGATCGCTAGCGACACAGCTATGTTAGCATAACATAAACAGTGAAGCTGGAGGACGAACACTAACACTTTTCCACTTATAAAAGTTAACGTGAAGGTTCTTCATGGTTAGAGACAAATGCAATCGCATGGCAGGATGCTGTAAACGGACCAAACTTCAGTCAGGAGAACAACTGAGATAATCCATCCACAATGCGAGGTTAGTCATTAATATACTGCAACAACATGGGAATAGAGCAGCTGCCAGAGAATTCAACATTAATGAATCAATGGTACAGAAGTGGAGGAAGCAAGAAGAATGAGTTTAATAAAGTTTGATTTATCTGACTGCTTTGTTTCGCTTAATGTGCCTTATAATCCCGTGCACCTTATGGTCCGAAAAATGCATACTGCACACTGCAGTTTAATGTTGCAAAGCACCTCTTTTTAACTTCAGTGGATATTATACATGGTTATGCTCAGGATATGTCAGCCCATTTCTACTGGAAATGCCTTTTGGTTAAACTTTCAGCAAGGAATTTGCATTTGCACTGTTAAATTTTTATAAAGCTTTAATGTACATAAAAACCAGCTTCTTGTTTATGTGAAAATAAATGGAAGGTTGTCTTTTTGCACTAGTAATGTTGTGGAGTTGTATTTTGTCTCGCATCAATTATATCGTCGGTTATATCGTTATTGCAAATTTTCAAATATATATCGTGATAAATATTTTTGGCCATATCGCCCTGCTCTAATATTAATAAGATAAGCATTTCCTCTATTTCCTCTCTTTTTTGTTTCTGTGTTTGCTTTTTATTTCACCATTTATTTCAACACTTAAAAAAAAAATGATACTAAAAGCATTGCTGGGAAAAAAAAACAACTTAATTTCCCCTTTCCCTGATCTTACCCTGTGTAGCTGTTTTTGAGACACTCAGTAATAAATTAGCTGGAAACACTACGCCAGTCAGAGTGATGCAAGGCTGTTTCTATTGCGCAACACTACCTTCACTTAACTTCAAACTGATATTACAGTTCTTGTACCTACTGAAACTCCAGCCAGCTTAGGTATTTATATAATGCTGCATAATGCTGTGACTTCACCACAGATGTTTAAACATAAATAGGAGATTATAGACCCTTCAACACTGCGGGTAGAGTACCAAGCAAAGAGACCCACAGTGGCATTCACTTAACCTTCAAGTATTCAAATGAGGTTGCATTATCACCCCAGCTGTATATTTATATGTGCCTTTGTGATATTTTGAATCAGAAAAAGGTTCCTACCATGACATGACATTTGCCAGTCCACAACTTTTCATAGTTTCTTACACGAATAACCCCTTTGGTGTGGCAAAGATAGTAGAAAGCTGTGTGAAAATGTGAGCATGTTGTTTTTTAAAACATAACAGTGTTTGATTTTATTGTAATTTTCCACTTCTACTTACTCACTTTAATGTTTTGCAATGAACCACAGTTCACAGAGGCAGAGCAAGATTCAGAGATATCCTGAAGCACATGTGGTTTGATAACTGAGCAACCAGAGCTGGCAGGCAGGACACAAACAAATCTGCTACTTTCAGGGGCATTTAGACAACGTTTCTACTGCAGTTACCCAAATACTGTATCCCTGTGACCAACCTCTGTCTGCATGGTGCTAGCTTTAAGAGGCAGGTGAAGTTTTAGGTAATGTATCCCTTTTACAGCAGGTTTGGTATAAATACCTGGCATAACCGTGATGCTTAAAATCACTGAAAACCCTAGTTAATTACATGAAAACATTTTCAAATATCTGCCCTAGATAAATGAAACCAGTATATGAGTATATAATGAGGTCCTAAATGTAATTTTAGTGGCTACAACACCTTGAGAGTTGTGGGAATATTTAAGTATTTCAGACTCTGCAGTCCAGCACACTGAGGCAAGCAAAGACAAACTTACACGGGCTAACGTCTCTGTATCGATTCCGAGTCTTGTTTTCAGGTGATTTGGCAACCTTACAAGGGAATTCACTCGACTGCTGCCGAATCTCCTGTAACAGAATAAAAGGAGGAAAACAAGCATTAAAGCAGAGTTTTGGTGTTTTCGCAGGGTTTTTTTTTTCTGTTTTGTTTTGTTAAAAAAAAACAAAAGAAACATCCACTCCACATTAAAAAGCTCTGAGTGTGACTGCTGTATTCTTTAAGACAAACAAACAAATAATGATGACATTCGCTGATGACCCTTTTACAATTTCCTCTAGCTATTTCAATAATAATCAGGATTATATTTGCCTCAATACGAACACTGTCAAAAGCTTGTATTTAGACTACCCTTTCTTAGGGTGGCTAATGAAATTTTAATTTAAATGTCAATTCTCATTTCCAACTATTATGAAAACAAGAAACAACATTCATTTTCATTGTTTTTATTGTTTTATGATATATATGTTCCAAGCCCACCTCTTCTGCTTTCACCTCTTCCTAAAATGTTTAAACACGCTGTTTAGTTCAGCTGCAGGCAGTATAACTGCAAGAGAGCTAAAGAGTGAGAGAAAAAGTTTCAAGGCATAGGTAGGGGAACCTGTGGAAGGATTTTTAATGGTTGACTGCAGCCGTTTCCAACTTTAGATCACTTAGGGCCTGTCACCCTATCTGCTTTTGGCAATGCTGAACAGTTTGCTGTCAGCTTCAGCTCTCTGTGGATCACCTTAGGCTGCGTTAACGGTTTCCCAAGAAGGCTATTACAGCCTTTCGCCCATCTGGACCCACAAACATCCCGTTATGGAAGCTATGGGCTTGTAGGGACCATCACCTGGTCTGGCTTTATAATCCAAAGCCCTGCCTACTGGATTTTTTTTTTCTATTTTATTTGAATTATGTAACAGTTAAAGAAGATTCCATGTGAAAAAACAACAACAACACGGTTTTAACTTCAGCCACTGCATAATGTTTGTAAATAATAGAGAGATGATTGAGATTTGACTCACTGACCAATCATAGTCCATAACCTCACGTTCCACTGTTTCAGTTTATTCAATTTTCTTCAGCAGGGATGAATAACAAGACACGAGGGAGAAAACCAAAGTCCACAACAGGTCTGATTGTTTGATCACGACTGGATTATGAATAACAATTAAGCTCCATTAAGAGCATTTCCTGGCTCAAAACGAGCCTTTGGGGTGATTACATGAAGTTCGAGTAGCAGGTCAAATTTTCTTATACGCAGAAAGAAAGAAAAAAAAACAGTACACTTCATATCATAAATGAGGAAGTGAATGCCTTCAACATGTTTGGCAGACAATGTACAGGCAATGTACAGAAAATATTTAATGTGTTGGTAAATGTTTTGAACAGTACTTTTGCTAGTTCACAAAAAAATTCCAAAGGGGTACTTCTAATTTTAAGTTTTAGGATATGGTCTTAAAGAATTAAAATAGAAGCTGTATGTTACATATAACAGACTAATGAATCCTTTATGTCATAGTATATTGGGAGAGGGGGATTCCTGGCTCAAAGCAGGTTTCAGTTGGGGTTTTTTTTGTTTTTTTTTGTTATTTGTTCTGTCAGTAATGTATTTTTTCTAAATTAACCCCACTGAAAACCCTTAACAATGCATTTAAATTTGAGTAAATCAAACCCCATTCAACAAAAATTACTAAATTTTATTTTATGAAAGGCTAAAACTTCTTTAGAACGTGGCTTCTTTAGAAAGTTTTTACAGAAAAGAAAGTTTCTACCATTATTGTGATGCATTTCCATTTGAATTGTTACCTATGGCATTTTACATCTCATGTGTATCATGGTATGGGAGCGATAAAACCGCGATACGATATTTTGGAGGTTTGTATCGTGATTTCACTCGGTTTCAGGTGTTATACCCCTATGTAATGTATTATAAACATTTATAATAACTATATTTAAGCCTCCGATTAACAGCGGAATGGAAATAGTGGACGAAACTGAGAATAAATCATTAAAAATAAGTTAGTACGTCCAAAAAAGTATGACGTCAGTCAGCGTTGAGCTGCTGCCTTTATACCCGAGCAGACGTATCAATCATCGGATAACTCCGAGCAGGAAGAACAGGCACTGAACTAAACACCAACACACTCATATAGCCAGAGAAACTATAGCTACCACCTCACTGTACGTAAGCTACACATTGACCTAACCAGCTTCAGCTACGGTCTGATTATTTCCACCTTAATTTGCCAAGAGCTCTTACCTGATAAATGGCGTTCCAGCTGCCGTTTTCATCGATTTCCCGAAATTCAGCTTCCATCGCTGACAGTCCAGCTGCCACTCACTCTCTCGTTGTTTAGCCTCCCGATACGAACAGCCAAAAGTCCCCGAAGATTAAACAAATTTCAGTCAAACTATTTCGCG
Source organism: Aulonocara stuartgranti (assembly GCF_965226115.1). Taxonomy (NCBI): domain Eukaryota; kingdom Metazoa; phylum Chordata; class Actinopteri; order Cichliformes; family Cichlidae; genus Aulonocara; species Aulonocara stuartgranti. The sequence continues at coordinate 20,361,449 of NC_138956.1, forward strand.
CAGTAGCTGGCAACTGGTCTGCCGCTGTTTTGTAATTCTCAGTGCGGCGGCATAGATTACCGTCTCGGCCTGCTCTTAGCGGAAACACGCCGCTAACTCCTCCTCCTGCTGTAGCTGCCGTCCTTGGGTGACCAAAAAAAAGAGAGCAGAATATATTTTTTTAAGAAATAAAATTCCTCCTGCGTTTCTCTGTGTGTCACTTTGGGTTTATAAGCCCCCGTCAAATCCGGATTTCACACTTTGTTTGCTTGAGACGGCTATTTTACTATTCCTACAGCGGCAGTTGAGACCGACCAGCGGGCATGCGCGGAAGGCATCTTGTTTCTGGAGCGAAACGCGTCTGGGCGGTCTTCTCGGGGAACGCGCACGTACACTCACGTAATGGTCTGTTTACGTCCAATCTGTGGAGTCGCTACTCTGCTGCTGCTACTGTGACCTGCTGCAGTTTAGTCAACGGGATATTATAGCTGGATAAAAATCCCATCGGGATTTAATATGATGCCGTTCCGATATATGTGTCCTCACGGTGCATAGAGTGACCCGGCAGAGGTCGTCATGGAGTAGCTGTAGTTGAGGGGCCTTGCTAAAGGCAGTACGACTGGGAGCAAAGAACTGGGACAGGGAGACTTTGGTGCTACTAACGTTAGCTAGCTGAGCAACTTAGCTAGACGTTTTTACTGCTGCGACAGGTATTATTACAAGTTGTTTTGTGTGTGTGTGTGTCGCTCCATGTGTTGTCTTCTTCTGGCCGTCAGCTCACTTTATATTGCTGTGTTTTCGTAGTTGTTATTGTTAGCGTTGGCGTTAGCCGTCAGCTGTCGTTGGCTGCTGCTAGCTAATGTGTAGCTATAGTTATTGCCTCCCAGTGGTGGAAAAAGTATTCCGATCTTTTAACGGTAAGTTGTATTTGCAAGACTGTAGTGGAAAAATATTCCAAAAATGTAAAGTCTGGAAAGAAAAAAACACACATTGCTCTTATTTGACTAGCGTTATTAAATATGGTTTTTTTTATTCATAGAAATAACTGATCATTTAAGCCTTTCTACAAGAAGTAGAGTGATGAGAAAAGTATTTGCCCCCTTTCTGAGTTATTTTTTTCACTTTTGAAATCTTCAAAGAACTTTTAAAATGAGGCAAATATAATCTGAGGTAATACAAAGGACAGTTTTAAATGATGATTTAATTTATTCATGGCGTAAAGATATCCAAACCTAGCCGGCCCTGTGTGGACAAAAGTAATTGCCCTCTACAACCTTGATAACTTGTTACACCACCCTTGGAAGGATGAACCGCAATGAAGTCTTTGTGATAACTGGGAATGAGTCTTTCACATGTGGAGAAAATCTGTCCCACTCTTCTTTGCAGAATGATTTTAATACAACCACATAAGAAGGTTGTCAAGTATGAGCGACCAGTTTAAGATCATGCCAAAGCATCTTAATCTGGTTTCAGTCCAAAATTTTAGTAGGCTGGTCCAAAATCTTATTTTTTTGAGCCGTTAAGAGGCAGACTTGTTTATGTGTTTCAGATCCTGCTGCGTAACTCATGTTAATTATGCTTGAGCTCCATGGGACAAACTGATGACTTCACATTGTTCTTCAGGATTTTCTGGTAGAGAGCAGAATTCATTGTTCTATGAATTACAGCAAGAAGCCCTAGACCATCACACTACCACCACCGTTTTTCATTGTTGGCATGATGTTCTTTTTGTGAAATGCTGTGTTAGTCTTACATCAGATGTAACAGGACACAAACCTTCCAAAGGTTCAACTTTAGTGTATTTTTAGAGTGTTTATTTATTTATTTATTTATTTCAAAAGTTCTGGGGTTTATTTAGATGTTCTTTGGCAAATGTGAGACATGCCTAAGACCTCCTGGATCAGTCATGGATGGGCTTTTGGCCAGCCTACCAAAATTACTCCACTCTGGTGAATGTTCACCACTGTTCCAAGTTTTCTTCCTTTGTGGTTAGTGGCTCTCACCGTGGTTCACTGGAGTCCCAAAGCCTTAGAAATGGACGTTAGTGACTGTTTTGATCATGTCATAATATGATGGTTTTTGAGGCCTTTTGGCCTACTTTACTTTGTCAGGCAGGTTACTCTTGTAATTTCTTGATTCAGTAGGTGTGGCAGTAATCAGACCAAAGTGTGGCAAGTGAAATTGAACTCAGATTTCCAAAAAATGTGGTTAATTGGAGTTAATTCATGATTTAAAAAGGGTAACAATTCCGTTTTTACACAGGGCCAGGTAGAATTGGATAGCCCCCCCCCCTTAATAAATCAAGTAATTGTTTGCAAGAAATAAATCCAGAAGTCAGGCAAATGCAGCACTATAAATACTATAGTGCTTCTATGATAGTCAGTATTTTCTCTCCATTGCTGTCCTATAAGCAGAATAAATTATGCTATTTCTTGTCCTTGTCAAGAACAAACATTGTAGAAATAATACACAATACAAAGTATATATATATTAAGTAAGTATTATGTAATGTAAAAGTTAATATAAAATGGTTTTTTTTTCATGTACATTTTCATTAGCAGTTGGGGTTTTTTGTTTGTTTGTTTTTTATAAAATGTTGTAAAAAGGGTGTAAAATAGTGAATCTGTTATCATTTCCCACAAAGTGTCACAAACTTATCTTGTGAATAGCCAGCAGTTCAACCCAACTGACAAATTACTGACAGACACACACACTGACTAGCTGCATGACTTGCTTGTACAATATATAAAAATGTGTCCTTGTGGCGTGCTTTTATGCTTACTGTGGAATACCTTTCTTCCCAAAGGGTGTTTTCAAAATAGACTGTCTTTTTTCCAGATTCATTTAGTAGTTTGAGATCCGTAAGGGATTCTCAAAGCAGCATGGCTCCCAAAGACATCATGACCAATTCCCATGCCAAATCTATCCTCAATGCAATGAACTCACTTCGCAAGAGCAACACACTCTGCGACATCACTCTGAGGGTGGAGAACACTGATTTTCCAGCTCACCGGATTGTCTTGGCTGCCTGCAGTGACTATTTTTGTGCCATGTTCACTAGCGAGGTAATAATGTTTGAAAAATAGATGTCCCAGTTACATTCCTGATGCACTCTTTTATGCTGTTTTTTTTTTCTTTGTTGGCCTTTCTGGGTGTCTTAAGGTGGTGTTACATTTGCCTAAAATGCAGGATGATTCTCAAAAGTAATCCTTCAAATAAATGTGTTCTTGTGGCTCTGTAGCTTGCAGAAAAGGGAAAATCTTTTGTCGACATTCAGGGGCTCACGGCATCCACTATGGAGATCTTGTTGGACTTTGTCTACACAGAGACTGTGCTTGTCACGGTGGAGAACGTACAAGAGCTGCTCCCTGCAGCGTGTTTGCTACAGCTCAAAGGTAAGTTCAGAGCTGTACCTTGATTTAAAAAGTTTCTAATAATTGTCTCTGGTTTTGACATTGTCTTCAGAAGCTTCTGTGTTTTGAGCTTTTATAACTTTGTTTAACATGTTAATATAACATAATATAATTATGTCTGTTTACCACAGTCTGCTGATACGAATTAGTGTGTATGGGTAAATGTGGCATATTTACAGTGTTCATGTTGATTAAAGTGCAGTGTTATGATTAAAGAATATAAACATAATGATTAAAGAGTTTGCTTAAGCCATCTTTTCTCATGACTGTAACCCCAGATCTTGAAATGTCTTATTCAGTGTCCTCAAAAATAAATTTTACCAGGTATTACAAGGTTTGAATTGTTTCCTCTTGCAGGCAGTAATGTATTAGTTTTAGCATGATTTAGGTCAGTTTATGTGTCTACCCAGTAGAATAAACTGGGTTGTTGTAATGTTGGATTTTGGAGTTTTAGTAAGCAGGCTTGTTGAAATAAGTCACTTTCGCAAACGTTAGTAACTGGGAAATTCATCCAGTTACAGATTTAAATGGATCATCTTTAATTCCCCAGTCCATTCATGCAACAACGTAAGGGCTTAATTTGAACCCCAGTTACGGCAGTGTAATCTATCAGTCATCCAGTGTTGTATTCAGTATTCATACCTTGTATGGCACCTGGAAAAATCCATGCATCCATCCATCTTCTGCCAGGATGAGTGGGCAGGAGAGCCCAGACCTCCCGCTCCCTGGCCGCCTCATCCAGCTCATCTTAGTGGACCCCATATAATCTTATTTTATATAAGATTATATGGGGTAAAACAAAAAAAATGACAGCGAATGTTGCAAAAATATATTTTTGTAGAGTGCATGAGTCTGTTTGTAATATTAATCATATCATCCAGAATTATTATAGTCTGCTGGGAACCGCAGAAAATGTGATGTAATAATTCTTTTTAGGCTTAATCATCAATTTAAAATTCTACTTTCTAATTTGGTTGGTGTGATAGTGAAATGTTTATTAAACAGTGGTACTATTCCATTAAAATGCTTTCTGCGTTTCCAAATTAAGAGAGAATTACATGCTGGTTTTTGAAAGGGTTAAGGCTACAAATGGTGCATGTGTGTACAAACCTATCTCCCTCTTCCCTAGGGGTGAAAAGAGCGTGTTGTGATTTTTTGGAGAGCCAACTCGATCCTTCCAACTGTCTGGGCATTCGAGACTTTGCAGAGACGCACAACTGCCTTGACCTGATGCAGGCCGCTGAGCTCTTCTCCCAGAAGCATTTCTCCGAGGTGGTTCAGCATGAGGAGTTCATGCTGCTGAGCCAGACAGAAGTGGAAAAGCTAATAAAATGTGACGAAATTCAGGTAGGAAAACTGCATGCAGGGAAGCTTGCTTCTCTTTAAAGATCTTTTTAAATGTGCTGTGAATGCTGCTTTGTGTTTTGTTGCTGGATGATGTAAAATTTGTAACTCCAAGCACCTGAAAGTTGCCTGGTAACGTTTTTGTCTGCATGAGAGTTAGCGATATAGTTTTGTATTTGTTTTTAATTCAGTTCCCTTTCAGTTACTTTCCAGAGTGGCTTTATTAGTTTCATTTTAGTTTCTGTAGTTTGAAAATATTTAATTTTAGTTTCCTTGGTTAGTATGAGTTATATGGAGGATATTTATCAGGGGGAAGATTTAGGGAAATCCAAACAGGCATTGACCCTGTGCACGAGAAAATGCTAACTTCCTGGTTTGAGACTGGATGTATGGTTGTACATTTCCGGTAGCTTTACTTTGCGGTCAATCGCTACTGCGAAGATATACTCCAAAATCATGTCCAAAACTCGAAAACGGAAAGATCGCGTTAAGTTACAAAGAGCAGAAGGTGGGAACACTCACCACTGTTGTGTCATAAAAAATCTAATGATCAATTTTGACGTTTAAAGAGTTTAGATCGATCAGTTGTTTACATCACTCAACACAAGCAGAACTGCATTACTGCAGCAGAAGACACATCGTCCACATTCAGAAGCACATCTCTGTATAGTGACTGGTCTTATGATTTAAACAGGCAAATGTTCAGCATTCAAACTACAGGTGAAGAATAGTCAAACCAGATGTTTCCCCGTTATGTTGATGTCAGCTAGTCAAGTACACAAACAAACCGTTAACAAACCGTGAAAAAAGCCACACAAAAAATGAATGATTGCTGGTAAGGGTTTCTATACATTAGTATTTACGAAGGGTATGTTGTGACTTACCTTCAAAATTACAGTGGTCCCTCGCTAATAACGCGGTTCACCTTTCACCTCGCTGTTTCACAGATTTTTTTTAGTGCAAGTTTGCACGTTTTTTTTACGTCACATTGTGTCCTGCGTCCTGATCGCTGCAGACGATCTCCTCCATGCCGTCTCTCCTGTACAGTACAGAATCGCTGCATCGATCGCTAGCAGTGTGACTCTGAAGTGCAGTACTGGATGTCCACAATATCCACCAAACGTTTTGCACCGTCAAAAAATAAAATTGGCTACTTGATTTCACCTATCGCTGGTTATTTTTAGAACATAACACCCGCGATAAACGAGGGACAGCTGAGAAATATAACATTTGAATCCCTTTTCTCTTTTGCTCTGAGGCGCAGGGGAAAAAATATCGACAAGTCGATGAATATCATTTACAGATATATTGGGTAAATGCCCAAGACATCTATAGAAATGTAAATCGCCGCTTGATTAATTCATTTGCTTAACTTGTTTTGGACCGTAAACAGGGTGTGAATAGGACACCGGAAACAAAGCTCCCCACAGGAGTTTCCGCACCGGAAGTAGCATATGCTAACGTGCACATAGTCAATTGCAGTTCAAACATGACTTTTTGTGAAGGCTGTTGCGTCACAGTTACATAGACATTGTATATCTACAAATGCACTAAAGCCTCATCAGACAGTTTATATAGATTTTACTAAAATAAACTAAAATGAGGACATTTCCACTTTATTTTTATTTTGTTTTTAGTTCATTTTGCAAGTTCACAAAGTTTTATTTCAGTTAAGTGTGATAACTTTAGTCTGCAGTACTACTGAAATAGTTAAATTTCAGTCTAAGATCCCTGAAACAAATAGTTGATTTAATGTAAATTGAGCTTGACTTTCACAGCTTCTATAATATCTGTCAACAATCTAAGCGCCAAAAATGAAAAGCAAGTATAAACCTGCTACAGAATCAGTCTGTGACCTCCCCCCCCAACAACCCAACCACCCAAGTTCCAGTCAGTGTTGTGGATTGACCTGACAATGAAATTGCAGAGAAGTGAATCTGATTTAAGTTTGGCTTTGTGCTCAGGAAATTCCTGTTTCCCAACCACATACCCCGCTTTGTGAAAACATAGTTATTATCACATGATGATTTATAGATCACAAGTTCTGTCAAATTGTCTTTCCTGTCATATTTGTTGTTTTTAAAATAAAACCAGACCATACATGTAAATCGTAGTCACGCATAATTTGCCTTCAGTTAAAGTTTTCTGTCATCTTTGAGGATTTGAAGTTTATTTTAGCAGACTGCGCTGTTTCACCTTTGTACATTTTGTCTTTGCAGTTGCAGAAGTCTCTTGAATTGTTGCCACTAGTCTTGCCACAAGTAATTATATTTATTGAAAAAAAGCTTGCATCAAAAATCAGTCTTGTGCAATAGTTCAATTGCAGCTGTTAGCAAATCCTTCAGTGTTGTGTAGATTTACTATCAGGTGTTATTACTGTATATGTTGTTGGTATGCAGGTGGACTCGGAGGAGCCTGTATTTGAGGCCGTGTTAAATTGGGTCAAACACAACCGCAAAGAGCGGGAGCCCTACCTGCCAGACATGCTGGAGTTTGTTCGGATGCCGCTGCTGACCCCCCGCTACATTACAGATGTCATTGATACTGAGGTGAGCCAGGCGACGCTTTGTGGGTTGTTGTGTAATCACATGCCAAGCCTCCTATGAAAGATTTTTCTGTCAAGTTTTATCACACCGTAATTAAGCAAGTTTTTACTCGTCTTAGCCTCTCATTCGGTGTAGCCTGCCATGTCGAGACCTTGTTGATGAAGCCAAGAAATTCCACTTAAGACCGGAGCTGAGGAGTGAGATGCAAGGCCCACGCACACAAGCCAGATTAGGTAGGAATCCAGTTTTCAACTGCACTTTAGCTAAATACTTGTCTTGTAGACAGAAGCTTTGTAAAATACGTTACTTTCTTTTAAGGTGCCAAAGAAGTCCTGCTGGTTATCGGTGGGTTTGGCAGCCAGCAGTCACCAATAGACATAGTTGAAAAATATGATCCCAAAACTCAAGAGTGGACCTTTCTGCCTGTAAGTATTAATTTGATGCATGTATTTGGCTGTTGAACCAGGGGTGTCAAACATGCAGTGCAAAGTGTGAACGTGTTATTGAACTCATAAATTGCTTCCAATTTGTCAATGAAATGCAAGGTTTTTCATGATGCCCACATTACACAAGAAATGGACAGAAAATTAAATGTGAAGTTGTTTGAATCATGAACACATGAAATCCTCTTCAGAAACGAAAACTGTACAGCTTTGATCTGTAAAGTGAAATATTGTATCACTTAAATCACTTTAAGCATATTTGCACTGCACAAGACAAAATGTGGATTGCACAACACTGGACATTATATTCTTCATTTCCAGTTAATACTTGTACAGCTGCTGTTATTGTGTATATATTTATTTATATTTCTTCATACATTCTTATATAGTTCTATACTGTGTATTGTGTATTTTGTTGTACAGTTATTTTATTTTCAACTTTAATTTATATATTTTATCTTATTCTTTCCCAGTTAAATTTACCCTTCATTCTAATTTGTGTTGTACAGTTATTTCATTTTTAACCTTAATTTATATTTTATTCCGTCCTAGTTAAATTTACCCTTTTTAATTTTTCATATTTATTTCCTATCTTATTCATAGCCTTTTCCTTTTTGTTTTCTTTAGGTCATGAGCAGTTGTCCAAGCATTTCACTACATATCGTACTGTGTATGACTGTGTACGTGACAAATAAAATTTGAATTTGAATTTGAAATAGATGTTTATTAAGACATCTCATGCTTTTCAGCACCTGTTTTGTAAATCGATAACTTAATAAAGAATAAAAAATAACCTTTAAAATTAAAATGACTTCTACAGAATACAGTATTTTCTAATGGCTGGTAAATTTGTGAGGGTGTAGGGTGTTAAGGGTTGTCTTTTACTCAGGCTTCTGCTTTCAGCTTTCTTATATCTCAAAATGGCAAAAGTTGTTCTAAAAGCAAGTTTGAACACCTCTTTTTTGCAGTTATTGTGAAGAATTATCTAAATTTACTTTAATTATAGTGATAACAAGTATAGTGAAAAGCAGCTCGGCTTAAAGAGTTTCCTGTCTTTCCCCAAACATGGGATTTTGAAAAGCTTTTTCCCTGGAAGATAGATTTCTACTATCATCTTTGCTTTGAAAAGAATTCTAATAGATTTCAGTTCACGTGTCTTTTGCTCTGCCTCTGGTTCATGTCTGCAGAGTTGATTTCTTTTTAGTTATAATGCAATGCCCACTGTAGATTAAATTAGACTGTATGTGGCCCATGAACTCAAATGAGTTTGACACTTGTGTCTTAAACAGAATATTGCACGGAAAAGGCGTTACGTGGCCACCGTTTCTTTGCACGATCGAGTCTATGTGATCGGGGGCTATGACGGCCGGTCGCGGCTCAGTTCCGTGGAGTGCCTGGACTACACAGCGGATGAGGACGGTGTTTGGTACACCGTCGCAACCATGAATGTTCGGCGAGGCCTTGCTGGAGCTACAACACTTGGAGGTCAGAGACATTCTATGCTCAGTGAGCTTAGTCCCTTCTCTGAAATCGCCTGTGATTTTCTTTGTCCATCTCCATTTTTCATGTTTAATGAGAGAGCTGTGTTGTTATTGGCTCTTGACAGATATGATCTATGTTGCTGGTGGCTTCGATGGCAGTCGGCGTCATACCAGCATGGAGCGATATGATCCAAACATCGACCAGTGGAGCATGCTGGGTGATATGCAGACAGCTAGAGAAGGAGCTGGTTTGGTGGTGGCCAGCGGGCTTATATACTGTCTAGGTATGGAGGCAAAAATACACAGTCATCAAAATTTGATTATCACATGGGCCCAAATATTAACCTGAAAACCAGCATAGACTGTATATAAAAGGTAGACATAGACCTATAACCCTTGACTGTTTCATCCGTCAACATCTGGATGTTTTCATATCGTAATGATTTATGAAAATCATCACGAAAATCAGCGTGGTCATTGATTTCAGTGACTGCATTAGGGTGCAAACACTGGGGGCTACAGGCAAAACACAGATTTGTTTTTCATTTGTTCAGCTTTTGCTCCAATGCACAGTCATGTGTTTCTGACATCTAATGAGCCTTCAAACTCTCATATCTGATACTTAAAACATGGTTTTCTTGATTGTATTTTATCATTATGTGAAGTAGGGAACCTTTCACAAAGCAGTTCCTGGTTTATATTTGTTGTGTTTTGCCTTTTCCCTTTTTTTTTTCTTTAAAATCTTCTTAAACAATCAGTGCGTTTCATTTTCAAATTTGCAAAATGCAAGGGGCACCCTATGCTCAGATTACCCCTTAAGCAGAAGTTTTCCATGTTGTGATGACTGAGTACAAAAAAGTAGTCACTATGACTGAAAATGCACACGTCAAACTATTATGGCTAGTGCTGTGTGACTGAGGATGGAGTTTTTGTTGTTGGTTTTGTACAGTTAATTCTTCTTTTTCATCCATTTACTTTGTTCTGATTTTTATTTTCATTGACTGGAAAATTTAGCAAGCCTGTATAGGTGGAACAGCAAAGTTGGAAATGCTGGGTGTTGATTTGCGCTGAAGCTACAGGTCACCAGTGTGTAGCTCTGCATATTTGATTTAGGTTTTCACATCAGATGCCCTTCCTGACGCAACCCTCCCAGAGGTTTGTCTCTCCTCTTGGTCTCAGCTAAAGTCATAACACCTACATTTCATCGATCTTTTTGACTCTAGCGAAGATGGTATTCTAAGAAACGAACACACGTTGTATTCTTTAAGACTTGAAACTAGCAATTGAGACCATAAACTCATCAAGAAAGGGTAGGCTGGGGTCAGAGATCACTTGAGCAGTAGACATTTGAAGCAAATCATGAAGCAACTACCATTTTATACATACAGTATGTGATTATAAGACTAATTCTCACCCTCCTTTCCTTTTATTTATAACAATGAAAGCATGAAGTAAAACCATTTTAACATAGTCAGTTGTTCTGAAACACTCTACCATCAGTTTCGTGGAAGCTGTCTTCATTTTCTCCAGCAATAACCATTTCACAGGCATGTCTTTTAGAGCTCCTTGTCGTTTATGACAGTAGTAATTCTTGGCTGTTCACCTAAAGAGTTTATCCAAAGTTGGTTTCCCTCAGAAGATGTCAGGAGGCAGTTTGTACTCAGTCATTGGACTCCTCTCAAAAACTCCTACAGGATAAATTACTTTGATAGCTGACTAACTCTGACAGACACATTAAGGCTGCAAGCAACCCACAATGCAATGAGAACTCCATGTTTTCCAGTGCAGGCAAATATAAAAACTGAGTTATCATTTCGTCTTTGTTTCGTGTCAGAAAAACTATGTTAATGCGTCTTTTTTTCTGGCTGGTTTTTCGGTTAATCATGTGGTTCATAACTTTTTAGAAATTAGGGAAAGTAGGCATAGCCATAACGTTAGCGTTTTGGTTAAGATTTCTTTAGAAAACGGCTTATATTCTCCTTCTGACCTCAAAGGTAATCTCTGCTTTAGCTCATAAAATAAACCAAAAAGATTTTTTACGTCATATACAAGGTGCACGTAGCTTCTGGGTCTGAAAAGTGAAACCTGTCCCTGATTCCCTTTAGAAAGAAATTAGATTTTACCGTAGTGAATGGAAAAACAGACCTCAGCTTTCCTGATGTGTGCCCTCAGTCAGTCTTTATGTTTGCATGTGCATGCAAAGCATAATGTTTGTTAGGATGACATAGCAGAAGGCGCTTTTAAGTGGGCCTGTCAAGTTGGTACAAAATGAGTGTTTTAAAAAGTTAAGATGGCGAGTGTCAAAACGCTCAGCTTGAGTCTTCACAATAAAGAATTTACAAGCCAGTAGGAGACATCACAGTCTTTAGTTAGAACTCTGTTGAACAGCAGCATAAACAAGCTCATCATGATTAGTTTTCTGACCATCCATTTCTTGACAGGTGGCTATGATGGGCTAAACATCCTGAATTCGGTGGAGCGGTATGACCCACACACAGGCCACTGGACTAGTGTCACACCCATGGCCACCAAACGGTCAGGTAGGTAATAAAACATCAGGGATGCGCCAATCAATCTTTTTTCCAGTTTGGATACATTACCGATGGCTTGGTTTTGACTTTCTGCTGACATCGAGTACCAATCCACTGCAAGTTATTGTCTCCTAATTTCAGCTGCTCCCTTGTTTTGGGTTCCCACAGTAGATCATCTTCCTCCATCTCACCTATTCCTAGCATCCTCCTCTGTCACACCAACCCTCTGCATGTCCTCCTTCACTACACCCATTAACCCCCTCTGTGGGCTTTTTTTCCTCTTGCTTGGCAGCTCCATATTCAACATCCTTTGTCATGTGTATCTATTATCCTTTCTCTGCACATGCCCATGGATTGGTATTTATTTAAAAATAAAACATAAACAGGGACCATGTTATTTTCCTCATTTGTAAAATTATTTATTTAATATTTCTAAAAGCTTCCAATCAAATGTTAATCTAAACTTAAAGACAGTGAAAGTGATTGAGCAAGAGATGCTGGTTTTGAAAGGTTTTTTTGTGTTTCAGTCATGTTAACAGACTTGACCACAGTGTGCTGCTGACTACAAAAAAAAAAACGGCAAAAATTTGAAGTTGCAAGTTCAGGCAGCACGGTGGCACGGTGGTTAGCACTGTTGCCGCACAGCAAGAAGGTCCTGAGTTCAATTCCACCATCAGGCCGGGGTCTTTCTGTGTGGAGTTTGCATGTTCTCCCCGTGTTTGCGTGGGTTCTCTCCGGGTACTCCGGCTTCCTCCCACCGTCCAAAGACATGCAACTTGTGGGGATAGGTTAATTGGATAATCCAAATTGCCACTAGGTGTGAATGTGCGAGTGAATGTGAGTGTGAACGGTTGTCTGTCCCTATGTGTTAGCCCTGCGACAGACTGGCGACCTGTCCAGGGTGTACCCTGCCTCTCGCCCAATGACAGCTGGGATAGGCTCCAGCGCCCCCCGCGACCCTGAAAAGGACAAGCGGAAGCGAATGGATGGATGGATGGATGGAAGTTCAGGCATATAACAAGAAGCTGTTGGAGTGGGAAGCACGCATCTCCTCCAGACAGCTGACCTTTTGCTGTTTCCTTGATGCTTTGTTAGCTCTCCCATTCACACTGCTGCTGATGCATGGTGTAGTAAACACAGAACATCATACATAAAATGGGCCACTGTCACAGATACTCAGTACAACTTTTTGAGCTATGGTCACACTGATATCCGATCCAAATTCCTGCGAGCTGTGCTGCTGTCTGTTGACGCCTTCCTGCTGTTTCCAGGGGCCGGTGTGGCTTTGCTCAATGACCACATTTATGTAGTGGGAGGGTTTGATGGCGTTTCACACCTTGACTCCGTCGAAGTCTACAACATCAGAACAGACTACTGGACCACTGTAGCCAGTATGACGACTCCTCGGTGTTATGTAGGAGCCACCGTTCTCCGAGGGCGACTCTACGCCATCGCCGGGTAAGAAAGAGTTCCATTGCTGTGGCAATAGTCCTAAAGGGGTTTTACTTAATACAGCGCTCACATATGATATGAATATTGGTAGGCTTTTGGGTTATTGTGCCTTCTTTCCATGTAGACTATGAAGTGAAACCAGTTTCAATACATTATCGTTATTCTCATAGTATAAATGCTTTCTGAAGAAATGGTCTGTCAAGTCTACTGACTGCTTTTTGTCCCAGTGATAACACGAGGAATCCCTTCACGCTGTGTGGAGAAACACAAGTAGAGAATGTAGCACTAAAAAAACAACTTTTGAGCACTCAGGCTTCGACTGAGCCTCAGAATGTATTTTTACAGAGATTATGGGTTTTGTTCCTGATTTTACTCGGCATAGAGCAGCTGGTGTACAGAAAGAATGTCCCATAGCTCCTTGCATACAGTGCGCACATTAATAGTAAAGAATAGATCACATATGTATTTTCAGCAAGTCTGCACACAGACATGAGAATTTTAATGATTGCATAAAGGAAATGTTTTTTTAACATGAATGCATAATGTAATCCCACCATATTCCATTTATCTTGGGTCAGACCCCAGTTTATTATAGTTACTGAAACAATACCACATCCTTAGAAAAATAATTACAATTAAAACATGCTTTAGTTTTAGTATATTTGTTCAAAAATGTAAGCACAACAAACATTAGGAGGACATTATGTTTACTCAAACTGGAGTGCCCACATGGTTGTGAGCCATGTGTTCGTATTGTAATACAGGTTCTGACCTTCTTGAGTCATGCTCATGACGAATAGTCCCAGAACAGAAAAACTAAACTGACACTTAAACTAAACATATTCAAACCGTAAAAGCTCAACTTAAAACAAGCACGTCGACTCTGGAAACGTTGTGAAAGTAAACTGAACTGAAAAGAAAACGGTAAAGCTGAGCAAAAATGTGAACTAATACAAACTGAGGTTGAGGTCACATTAGCGGGTTCAGCCTGGTCATTAATTTCAGAGACTGCAGTGGAGATGCAAACACTGGAAGCTACGGGCAAAGCACACAGATTTGTTTATTTTTTCATTTGTTCATTTTTTTCTGCAATGCACAGTCGTGTTTCATAGTATATTAACAGTAGTTTCTTGACATCTAATTAACCTTCAAACTCGCTCATCTGATACTTATAAACATTGTTTCCTTGATTGTATTTTCTCAAGATAAAAAACTTTTTACCAAAGCAGTCCCTGCTTTGTCTTTGTTGTGTTTTGCCTTTTCCTTTTTTTCTTCCCTTCTAGCATTTCAGTGTAATTAAAATCTTCTTCTTAAACATTCAGTGCATTTCATTTTCAGAATTCCCCAAAGTGACAAAGCAAAGGCATCTGTAAGTGGTTTAAATTCAGAGCAACTTGGAAACAACTGGGGGCTCTAACAGGACAATGAGCCCAAACCCTAACATCATACAACATATATTTGAGCCTCCATGTATACTTTTAGCCCTGTAAGGACCCTGACTAGAGAAATTAAAAAACACTTGTGCACCCAAATCTTGTTATTATAGTCATTAAAGATGTATGCTATACAAAAATGCCACCCTGATAAAGAACCAATAACCAAAATCATTAAAAGTCCCAAATTACCACAACATTCATGCGCACAATGAGTGCATGCAATCTTTTGACTTTAACTGTACATTAGTGATATTTGAGCAGCAGTTACTACTGTGTTTTCATATTTGTTCTTCATGGTACTAATGTACGCAGACAGCTGTAGACACAACGTGTTTCAGGGTTGAAGGTGAATTGTCTGATTTAACTTAGAATCGGTACAGCATTCTGCAGCAAGCTTGTCAGACAGTAGTAATGTGATCTTGTTCAGTGGCTTCACTCAGCTCTGTTTCCTGCTGTGTTTCAAACTCTCAGTTCCTCTCCATTTCTCCAGATATGACGGGAACTCTCTCCTCAGCAGTATCGAATGTTACGACCCAGTTATCGACTCTTGGGAAGTTGTTACCTCGATGGCGACCCAGCGGTGTGACGCGGGCGTTTGTGTTCTACGAGAAAAGTGACGTTTGCCAAGAACCACAAGAGGAAAAGCAAGCGGGAGGGCAGGCTGCTAAACTGCGCTTAAATGCCTCTAAAACACAGCCGCAAAGGGAGATGTCTGTTCACCAGTATTCAAATAGATACCCTCAAAAGATTATGAAGCGCAGCAGTTTGGGCCGCCTCCTCCAAAGGACGGTTAACCCTCCGCGACTCGGACCGTGCTACAGAGATTCAGCTTCACCGTGGTAGACTTACCTCAAAAGAGGCCTCCAAGGAGCCCATCAGGACATGCATGACTCTCTTCTGTGGTACTTGTGTCTGTCGTTACCTGTGAGATTATTTTTTCATTTTGTCTTCAAAGTGCAATATATTTCTACTCATGATGAGAAAACAAAATACAATGGAGCAGATTCAGGCTCCAGTTGCTGCTATATGCCTTATGACATTGGCCTACATCAAGCGGTGAGCATCCATGTTGCCTCCCATTTGACTTTGATGATCGTTGCCCTACATTAGCTTGTTATCGGGTGAACTCATTTGGCATTTGCAACGTCGTTAATGAGTCAGTAATTCAACCCCTACCCGTAAACAGTGCTTTTTAATTAAAATAACTTTAATATGTTTCATACATATTCTCTCTCTCTCTCAGAAGATATATTTAGAGATGTTTTTGTTTTAGAAAATGACTGATTTGTACCCATTGGTTCTTGATTCATTTGTTCCTCGATTTGGCAACTTTGAAAATTCAAGTATGAGGTGCTTGTGATTTATTTTTCTTTCCTCAGAGTATAGATTTGGATGTAAATGTATGATACACTCCTAACATCACTGTTGCCTGGGAAGTAAATAAACACATTGAGAACCAGTTAAGATTATCTGTGATACATCTGAACCCCCTGTTGACAGGGAAGACAATTTGCTGAGGAAGGTTCATGACTTAATGCGAGCCACATTGAAATCTTCTAAATCAGCGGTCCCCAACCTTTTTTGCGCCACGGACCGGTTTATGTCCGACAATATTTTCACGGACCGACATTTAAGGTGTTGCGGATAAATACAACAAAATAAAACCAGCACTGGTACCAAAAAAAAAATTATTCATAACACATGGGAAAAGACCCAAGGAAACCAGGTTAACGATAAAAACGTTAAAAAAATAATGATAAAAACCCTGAAAACCATGAATATCACACCCGAGCCTCAACTCTTGCAGTCCGGTACCAAACAACTCACGGACCGGTACCAGTACCCCAACCGTCCGTGGCCCGGGGGTTGGGGCCCGCTGTTCTAAATACTGAGAAGAGTATTTGCTTCCTTCATTACCTTTAGAAGAGGATACATTGGACCGTTCTTTATAAAAGGAAAAGCGATAATGCTGTTCCACAGCTCATAAAAGTGCACCATCTGTCATTGTTCAAAAAAATCAGTGATTTTTTTTATACCCCACTATCACATGTAAAGCTTAACAGAGATTCACGGGCATAGAAACAGATTTGGTAAATGCACTGGTTCTTATATATAGCGCTTTTCTACTCAAAGTGCTTCACAAAACTCGTTCATTCACCCAATCACTTTTTAGTGATTTTTAGACAGTTTTTAGTGCTGTCTAACTAACATTCATACACACAGTCACACTCCAATAAATGCATCGGAAAGCAACCTGGGGTTAGTACCTTCCCAAGGATATTTGACATGCAGACTGGAGCAGCCTAGGATCAAACCACCAACCTTCCGGTTAGTAGGTGACTTGCTTTACCTCCTGAGCTACAGCCACCCCAGATTTAAAACCTATCAACTGACAGGTGGCACAGATCACATAAATATTAATTAGGAATGCTTTTTCCATTTCACTTCAGACATATTTTAAACTTTCAAACCCCTTAAAGCCACAGGTGAGCTGTGAAATTATCATATTATGACTCAATGTCTTAAATTTTTGCCTTACACAAAGAACATAAAATATATATTTAAAAAATGAATGTGGAATATTTAAATGATCATGAAAGTTGAATAAAATTCTATTTGCACTAGTTCTGTTTTTGCTCTATTGTTGCCTTTGCAATCATTGATTATTCCAACTTAAGTCACAGAAAGCTTTAATAACAACTGGATCATCTCTCTAGCAGGAAGAGAAAATAATGTGCGGACAGGATGAGCAAAAAATCTCAATGTGACAAACATTTCATTTCACTTTCAGGCTCTTTATTCATCTGTCTTTAAAAAAGAAGTTACTTTTCTAGTTAGGTGATGTTTTTCACCTATGGTTCTCTGTTATGTCTTGTGTGGAACAGCACAGTGAACCTATGTCAACGATCTCTGCCTTCATTTCATTAAGACACCTAGTGTAACTGAAATCACTGCACAGCACGCTTTTCCAACTCCTTATAAAATCTCCTTAACACCTTTCCCTGACCAAGTTTTGGAAAAATGATTTGGAAAAAGAGGTAGGAGGCAATTTTTAGCTTATCTGGCTGAAGGACTGATGAGCTTATGCAACTGCGAGGGAACATCATATAACCAACAAGAGCGCTCAGAGACCAGCACCTCCCCCCTCCGAAGAGCAAGGTCTATACTAAAACGTTGATGTTTTTATTGCAACATGCTGATGTCTGACCTTTGACCTATGACCTTGAAGCATTACATACTAAATATGTGATGCTTAATGGTGTATTGTATTATCTTTGCCCATATGATTTGAACAGAATTGGCTGAAATCTTTGGCCTTTATAAGCTATAAAACATTATATTTTTAAGATATAAGATTAAGATTTAAGATTTTGTAAAACTTTATGGCATCATTGTGACATTATAGGGCATTGTACTAAAATGTGTTGTACAGCTCTCTCCATGCCTTTTCATATGATATATTATTCGATATGGTCTCTTGGAATTGTTTTTCAAGGTCAACCTTGTCCTTGGGCACTAACAATGTAGGTCAAGGCCAAATGCTTAGCCAACCTAGGTACTCATGCCCCCCAAGGTGTAGTATATTGTTGTGAAGTTTGAAGAGGGTCCTTAAGAAATTATAAGTAATATGATAATTTTTATTCATGTTCACATTTCAAGCTTCTCTGGCAGAGACCCTTTAAAATGTTGAAATATTTGGATTATGTCAACATTAAATGCACCTCAAATTTCACATTTAGAGGTGAGTGCCAGCTACTGGTATAAGATAAATAAGCATTCCTTTGAACTGTGAATCATTCACAGTTACTCTACTGGAGTCCAGAATAAAAATATAAAACCAGAAGAAGAGCATAAAAGGATAAAAGGCAGTATTTTAATATGTGGCACTTAAAATGTTCTACTTTTTTTTTTTTAAAGACAGGATAGAAAACCACTGTTTTATTATTATTAATTAGATTTTGTGGATGTTTGGCTGTGGATCAAATGACAGTGGGAGTTGCTAATGGTAAGGGTCAAACTTTTAAAACTTGAAAATATAACATAATTTGATGATACGCTGAGGAAAACAGCTCTCTGCGTTCAAGATCACAGAAAGTAAAAATGACGGCTGTAACGTTTGGGTCTGAGAAGCCACCAGGCTACCTGTGGTTCTGGTTCTTCAGATATGATAAGATAAACCTTTATTAGTTTTTGGTCACAGCAGGAAGTAAAAGTTCAGAGCAATAAAAATTAAGAAAAACACAATAGAATAGGATAAGATAAAATAGAATAACATACTATACAAAATAGAATAGAATGCTTTCAGGGACACACGTGTGTGTGTGTGTGTGTGTGTGTGTGTGTGTGTGTGTGTGTGTGTGTGTGTGTGTGTGTGTGTGTGTGTGTGTGTGTGTGTGTGTGTGTTTCTGTCTGCACGTGTGGGGTCATGTAGTTCATGGGAAGATGATCCTCAGATTTGACCTCTGTGATCATATTACTGGTAAGTTTCCTGATGAGTTTCTGTCCTCAGTCACTCATTTTATAAGAATTTATAAGAAATTTATGGTTTTCATGGTTTTATCATATTTTTTGCGTTATTTTTTTAATAGTTTTTATCGTTAACCTGGTTTCCCTGGGTCTTTTCCTGTGTGTTATGAATAAATCTTCTTTTTTTTGGTGCCGGTCCGGGTTTTATTTTGTTGTATTTATCCGCGACACCTTAAAGGCCGGTCCATGAAAATATTGTCTGACATAAACCGGTCCGTGGCACAAAAAAGGTTGGGGACTGCTGCTTTAGAGGGTCCCATTCTTTCTAATAAAAAGATTTCCAGTGACAGACTGCATGGCTATATGTATCTGCGGCAATGGGAGTGAAAACACCTGAACTCAAAGATGAGGAAGTGTAGCCCAATACATTAGTCCATATTGTTTATGTTAAGGAATTCAAACTCATCTTACATGGTGGGCCACGTACAGTCTTCAGGTCATATCCTTGCAACCTGTCCTATTCGACCAAAAGATTCTGGTAGTTTCAGAGATACGGTTGGGCAACTCCTTGAAAAATTCTAAACCCTGTTTGTTACTTGCAGTTTCATTCAGTTTTTAACCAATTTACTCATTCTCTTCACGTGCTTATCAACTGGAGCAGAACAAAACACAATTGACATTAAATTGTCCAAACAGTTAAACCTTCCACTTACTTGCCTCTCCAGGCACCCCTCTGATCCCTGGTTACCCATGATTACAGAAACAGAATAACCCATGGGACACTTTGAGTATTTAATCATGCCATTTGGTCTCACCAATGTGCCCACAGTGTTTCAGGTACTAGTGAATGATGTGCTGTTTGAACATCTTTGTTTTTGTGTATTTAGATGAAATTCAGATTTTTTTCCAAATCTCTAGAGGAGCACCAGGTTCATGTCTGGAGTGTCCTGCAACACCTCTTGGAAAATCGATGTCAAGTCGGAGAAATTCAAATACCACTCTCCCTCTGTCACTTTTCTCGGCTACATTTTCGTAGGGGGGCAGGTGAAGACGTATCCAGTAAAGATCCAGGGAGTGAGCAAATGGCCCACTCCCACGTTTTGGAAACACCTGCAACGATTCCTTGGGTTTGACAACTTTTAACGATTCTTAATGCGGAACTACAGGTATCCGCAACACTCACTCACCTCCACCAAGACTCCTTTAGTTTGGTCCCCAGAAGCCAAGTCAGCCTTCAAAAAATTAAAGCAGCTGTTCACCTCTGCATCTGCCCTGGTTAACCTCAACATGAAGAAACAGTTTATAGTTGACTCCTCCAATTCTGGAGCCCCCAAATGCGGGCCCCAAGGTAAGCTTCATCTCGTGCCTTCCTTTCTCACTCTAGAAAAGTATGTTAAAGATTATGTAGCAGCATGTTCCATCTGTGCATGCAGGAAGAATAACTCCCTTTAACCCTCAGGTTTGCACCAACCCCTAGCCACATCTCACAAACCCTGGTCCCACATAGCTTTGGACGTTGATACTGGTCTCCTCACTTCCTCCAGTAAGACCATAATCCGTTCTTTAATGGACAGGTCCCAACACCACCTACAGTGTGGGCCTACTTCAAACTGCTTTTGAGTCCATTCCCAAATACTGGCCTTCTGGCCTGTGACAGCATTGCATCACTGACTAATGATTAATAATAGACTAATGTCCATGGTGGGACTGAATTACAAATTAAAAATAAATAACTGACACAATTCAATTAAACACGACCCAGCTGTATCTGGGGACTTGCAGGTCCTCTACAATCAGCCAGGGGCTGCTGCAGCTCCTTCGGCACCCCTGTTCACCCAGGCTTTGATATTATACAGTAGTTATTGCTCTAGAATATAATGTGTGACTTTTTGTTATACACTGCAACTATGTGTGCAAGTAAAAGTCTGGTAATAAATAAATAAATAAGCCTAGCCTAGCATGAACACAATAACAGCATTTTACTGTTAATTATTGATCATTTTAACTACAAATGTCAAATAATACATTAAAAAAGAAAAATTGTGGAGTTAAAAAGTTACAAAGTGGAAATGTCAAGCTAATAATTAAGACAATTAAGAACTAAAACTAATTAAGACAGTCTCCCTTTGGGGGAGTTTCAGACTCGCATTCACCAAATGTAATTCTGGTAATATCTCTAACAATGGGTGCTTTTCCCACCACTAAGTACCTTTATTCCAGAAAGGAAATGCTATCTGACAGATATCTGAAGCTTTGATTTGATGAATGCTAAACAGAGCAATCGGATACTGGTGAAAGACTGCCTTTCAAAACCAGCAAATGATGACACAGGATCATTCCAACAGGTTTTTTAATAAAAGAGAAATATTAGATTTCATGGCACAAATGCGAG
The DNA here is from genome assembly GCF_965226115.1 of Aulonocara stuartgranti. Taxonomy (NCBI): domain Eukaryota; kingdom Metazoa; phylum Chordata; class Actinopteri; order Cichliformes; family Cichlidae; genus Aulonocara; species Aulonocara stuartgranti. The sequence goes on from NC_138956.1 coordinate 20,382,933, forward strand.
AAAGATACTCTCTTGTAGAGATCTTCAACAGAAAATGTATGTAAATGCAAACCTGAGTAATAAATCAAATATGTTTTCAAGTTTAATATTTTTGCAATACATGCTGATATTCTTAAGGTTCTTCATGTATGCAAAATACTAAATATTTTATGTCACAGACAGTGCAGAAAAATTATGTTTCTTGGGATTCTCATGTTTTCAGAGGCAAAATTTAGCATTCTTTAACTCCTCCATATTGAATTGACTCATGTACGATTATGTGAAAAATACATTTTTCACAGGGTTCTGTGCAATTCTTAGAAAAGTACACTCCATGACTCAGAAGCTAGTAGAACCACCTTTAGCAGGAATAACTTAAAGTAATTGTTTTCTGTATGACCTTATCAGTCTTTCACATCGTTGTGGAGGAATTTTGTCCCACCCTTCTTTACAAAATTGTTTCAGTTCATTGAGGTTTGCAGGTATTTGTTTATGCACGGCTCTCTTATGGTCCCACCACAGCATTTCAGTTTGAAGTTTGCTTTGAGGTTTCTTTTCCTTTTTTAAGATATTCTGTTGTAGTTTTGCTCATGTGCTTGGGATGATTGTCTTGTTGCAAACAATTTCAATACAACTTTTAACTATGTGGACAGATAGCCTCGAATTTTATTCTTGACTACTTTGGTATACAGAAGAGTTAATGCTCAACTCAGTGATTTCAAGGTGTCCCGTGGCTGCACAACAAGCCTGAAATCGTCACCCCTCCACTTTTGTGCTGACAGTTGGTACGAGATGTTTGTGCTGATATGCTGTGTTGGGTTTTTGCCAAATGTGTCATTGTGCATTATGGCCAAACATCTCCACTTTCGTCTCATATGTCCAGAGGACGTTTTTCCAGAAGACTTGTTTTGCTCGAAAATACCTTTGCAAGCTGTGCTGCCATGTTCCTTTTAGACGAACAGCCTTTTTCAGGCCATTATTGTAGCGAAACCGTATGCTTGTGTATCTTAAACAACATGTGTGTATTTCGATCTGTGCAGAGATTTTGTTTGCGTATCCCAAACAGTGTGTGTAAATCTGTAAGCGTGCATAGATATTAATGGTTGAAAAGTCTGAAAGCTTTGTTCAAATCACTGAAAATACACACAGGTCACCAAGCTGTTTTTTTTAAACAAGAATTTTGCTAAACTTCTGCATTTCTCTTCACAATCCTTCTAAACAAGCCATGTTTGTTACAGTTACAGTTAAACTTCCTGGGATGTCCACTCTGGCAACTGTCTCATTTTCCAGTTATGAATAATCTGATTCACTTCAAACTGTTCAGAAATGACCTTGAAAACTTTCCAGATTGATGTGTAGCAACAGTTTCTTTTTTTCAGATCATTGCTTGTGTCTCTCTTCTTTGACATTGTGTTAACCCACACCTGAATGCTCCCGACCAGTAAACCGCCAGCCTTCTGCTTTTATGGTGGTACTCGCACCTGCTGATGGTCAGTAAACCAAGTGTATTTGTTTATCAGCAGGTGGCTACTACTTACTGAAGGTTTACCAGGTTAAATTCAGCAGTATAACCAAAAAGATTTTTCCCTCTTAAATTGTTTTAAATGTTTGTTTTCAGGTCAAAAGGGGGAAATGATTGACAGACCTGTATGTTCTTTTCTCTAAACCAATCTTTAGACTACTCATATTTATCATCTGACCCTTTAAAGGGGTTAAATAGCTGCTCCTTGACTCCAGAAAATGTAACAACCCAACAGTTTTATAATGTAGCCAACACATGCATTATTATGCATGCATTATATTTTTGATCACTGTTTTCCTTCAGTAGAATTTGAAAGTACACTTTAATGTCTATTCCTTTTTTTCATTCTGCTAAACAAAGGAGCCAAAGAGCTGAAAACAAAAGAAAATTGTATAACTTTATAAAACGGAGAGTTGTTTGTAGTCAGGTTTTGCTCTACCAAGAGGGAAAATGTGAACAAACTTGTCAAAGATGACAAGTGTGTCTGATTTTCTGTCCTAATGCCGTTTCTTCTAATGCATACAAGTAACAACAAGCCAGAAAAGTGTCTAAAACAACATTTTGAGGCAGAACTGGCTTAATGGGGGAGGAAAGCTTTCATCCCTCCCTCCGTACATCAGTCTTCTCCCTCCTCCCAAAGCCCTGAATCAGCACCTTCAGACAGACCCAACTGAGAGGCGTCTACATGTATAAAGAGCGGCGAGCAGCACGCGGGACAGAACCGAGCTGTGCTGGTGGAGACACGTTACTCGTCCCGGGACGAGGCAGAGGAATTACGCAGTCTGTGTCTGTCCAGAGCCTCACTGACAGACGCTAAACTTCAGATACTCCACAACAGAAGTTGCTTTTAAAATCGTCTGAAGCAACATGGTAAGGGAATCTCTGGAAATCTAGAAACTTTAATGTTTGGTTTTTAATACATAAAAATCACTTTTTCCTCAATGACCTCCGCTCTGCACACGCAGTCTGCACTGAATAAATTAGTTCTGTTGCTCACATTATTCTTTAATCATATTTTAAGGGCCTATACCCTGAAGAAAGTGCAAGTAAATACACTTTGGTATATTTTTAATGTTTCTCGAAAAAAGGGACCTTTTTTCCCTTTTTAATTCAAACCTACATTGAGTGCTTGGACCTGGATGTGTCATAATTTTGCTCATGATCTTCCAGTTTTCTTTTGTTCTTCCTATTAGGTGGTTTAATCTGCAGTTTGTAGCCTATTTATTGGTTCATATTTAAGATTTGCTGCGCATGTTTTAGCATTCATGTTCTCTATTGTCTCCCTATAACTTAAAAACTGTCACTCAACAGTGAAAAACCATCTAAGGGGATGTTCTGCCTCTGGGTAAAACGAGCTGAAATTTTCAACATGCTGAAACACGACTGGAAGATTTTGGAAGATGCACCAGTGAAGTGTTGAAATGAGTGTGGCCTGTTTTTCAGTATTGTTTACACCTAACAATAGACAGACAAAGGGCACAGACACAGCACAAAAGAGAGTGTATTAGGAGATGTTTGTGCTCTGAGCTCTTAACTGCAGTGCGAAAGTAAAATCCTAAGCCAAATTATGAAATCTAATTACTTTAAATATTATTTGATTTTTAAATAAGTGGATTATTTTACATATTTTACTTTCAGCATAATTTAAAATTGAGCAATTTCATTTATTTTTATATACTTACATAGTATCTCTTCATTAATGTTTTTCTTTTCTTACAGGTGTTTCTTTTTAGCTTAAGTTAGGATTTTACATCTTCAGTTTATGTGTCTGAATTAGAGTAACTCGACTTCTTTTAGCATTTCTTTATATTTTGAAGAATCAAGTTTAAGCAACTCATCAAATAATCATTGTCATATTTTGATTTATGGACACTTGAACATTCTGCCTGCATTTTTATAAATCCTCCAAAATAAAGAAAAATAAACAAACAAAAATCACATCAAATGTGATTAAAGCATTTTTCTCCAAAGTAAAACTTTTTTCTTTTCTTTTCTTTTTTAATTCAGTGATAATTAAATTTAAATACTGAGGACCTTTTCTGTTTGGCTCCCAGTTTAAATCTGTGGTTTCACAACAGTAAAGGAAACAAGTCTGTTTTTACCTATGTGAGAGATTTGAATGCATTTTCTTGGTATTTTGGGCTTTGTCATCAATACATTTATTATTTTATAAACCTTTTATTCCACTCGAGTAAAATTTAAGCAAAAATGTTTTTAAAAAAGTTTCCAGTAATTTTCCTTTGGCTCTGAACAAAATCTCTTTGGGTGTTGCCAGAAATTCCTCTATGCAGAAAAACACCCTAATTAAGTTTCTCTGGTAAAAAAAAGAAAAAAAAAAAGAAAAAAGAAAACTTTCATTGTCTGCTACTGTGCTGAGCACCTTTATCTGAAATGAGTCTGACTTCAAATATGCATCCAGCATGGCAAAAAAAGTACAGTTTTATAGTTAACTTGTCTTCTAAAGATCCTTTTTTGTGAATCTGAATGATGTTTCCAGTTGGTGACTGTGCTGATTTATACTTTGTGTCTATGATAAGCTTCCAACTTGATCTTCTGTGCAGAGGGAGTGCATCTCTATCCATGTGGGCCAAGCAGGTGTCCAGATGGGAAATGCCTGCTGGGAGCTCTTCTGCCTGGAGCATGGTGTTGGGCCTGATGGCGTCTTCCTGGACTCTCCAGCTGAAGCAAACTCTCGAGAAGATCCTTTCAACACTTTCTTCAACACTGGGAGCTCTGGGCGTCACGTTCCACGAGCGATATACGTGGACCTGGAGCCCACTGTGGTTGGTGAGCAGCTTTGATTATGTGCTTTTTTTACCCTCCTTATTTTTTTAATTATCATTTGGGGTCCAATTATCTGTGGTCATAAGTATCAAGTGTTACGCATTTCAATCCACATGAGCCATGGGCAGTTAAGACTGGTATCCAGGCAACAAGTGCAGTCGTGAGTCCTTCACCTTTTATTGAATGGATATTATGTAAACAGCTGGATGTGGAAGGTAATATTCAGTGGATTTGAGCAGGGAAAGAACATTTTCTTCCATTATGTCTCAACCTTTTTCCAGACTTTTATTGTTTCATTTGATATAACTGCTTACTAAGCCTTCACTGAACGGTCTTAAAATTAAATATTTCTTTCACAAATTTAGTTTCTCTAAGGTTCTGCAAAAAAACCACATGACCTGTCGATAAATAATGAAAAGTAACATAGTTAAGGAGCAGACCTTCACTACAGCCAGCCCAAGCAGCAGCCTCTGGGGCTGAAAAATGAACACAAGTGTCAAAAGCTGCAGCTCCTCTAATGGCCACTTGAGGTGAGTCAATCCACAGAGAACTTTATATCATTTAAAAGCGCATTTTACAACCAAAAAAGAAAAGGAATAAAGAACAGATTTTGCCTGTAGGGATAGTTTCTCCCTTCCTGCAGTCAGTACAGTGGTGGATATGCCTGCCTGCTAGGCCTCAACTCATCTGTTGAGCCACTGAACAGGACCTCTTTGTTGTATTTGTGTTGTTGGTGATTGCTGGAGCAGTTTGATAGAATTATCTGGAAAATAATGTGACATGCTCTGTCGAAGAAGTTTGTGCTTCAGTTTTGATTGATGAAATTCTAGTATTTTGTCTACTCAATGCTAATTCCAGATCTTTTTGTTTGTGTGCTGAACGCAAAGTTTATAATTTCAACTTGCTAACCAGCCTTGGCTCCCTACAGCAATGAACCCCAGACTCCACAAACCCAGTATAATGGACTAAATCCCAATGTTGAAGCATTAAAAAAAAAAAAAAAAAAAAAACACTATAGTAGCCATATCCATTTTTTACATATAGTTTGTGGATTACACAAATCAGAAACATACTTGACAACTTTATAATATAATAAATAACTGAAATGTCCTGTATTCCCTATTTCAGATTGGTAAAATATTATAGATTTATTTATTTATTTATGTGATTAAAAGTTTAAGCAAGCACCTTCATATGTGAAGTTAAAATATAATTTGATATTTTTGACCTGTCAGGTTATCTCTTGCTACATTTTGTCAACTTCATGGCTCCACGCTGTATCACGTTTGAGTAAAGTCTACATTTTATCACCTGCATCCTCACTGCATTAGATTAGATCTTGACTGGTAAAATATAGTAAAATGATGGGATTACCATATTGATGTGTTAAAAGGTGAGGAGTGTGCAAGCAAACGCCAGACAAAAAAAAGAGTGAGTTGTTTATTAAGATAAAAACCCCTAAAAAGCAGTTCACAACCAAAATAAGAAAAAACAAAATACAAACAAAACAATGAAAAGAAAACTTTGAGGAATGCAGGATTGTGTAGTTTGAACCAAAAGGCGGGGTTATTTATACACATGCTTTTATACACTGAGGGCTAATGAGGGGAGAAGAAACAGCTCGGTAACAAGGAACAGGTGAACTTAATCAAGGATAATGAAGTGGGGAGAGTAAACCAGGTGAACACTGAGATAAGACACCAGCACGCTAGGAAACAAGGGACTACACCCAAAGAATGCTAATCAACACACTTGAGCAAAAATGTGAAACTCAAATCTAATAATAAATCTATGGACCAAACACAGTGCTAAATAACAATTCAAAGTAAAAGAAAAGAACCCCTTCAAAATTCAGGGGCTAAGAACCAGGATCATGACCTAAAGGGGAGATGAGTCGGGTCTGAATGAGATCTTTCCTTTCAGATGAAGTGAGGGTCGGAAAGTACAGGGAGCTCTTCCACCCTGAGCAGCTGATCTCTGGAAAAGAAGATGCAGCCAACAACTACGCTCGAGGTCATTACACTGTCGGGAAAGAAATCATTGATGGAGTCATGGAGCGCATCCGTAAAATGGTTAGTAATGAAAGAGATGAAAGAGAAGCTCTGCTATTTTCTTTATCAGTAGGGGTAATGGTGCTCTTATAATAGTTTTATTATTAAACCCTTTTTATTATTTGGACCTTTTATTTAAGTTTTCTTTTTTTCTCTCTAGTTATTCATTTTTATTTTTTTTTTGAGGTTTAGTGACTGTAGTTTAAAACGTTTTGGATTTTTTGGTTGTTGGTTTTTTATATAGTTTATCTGTGTTACTAGACTCACAGTTTAAAATAACCCTTGTTCATCTTGTGCTGTTGCCTTTTCAGAAACAAACCATTTAAGCTCTTCTCGCTTTAAGGTGACTCCTGTCAAACAGCAGCTGTATTCCTATTGTTAGAGCAAATACATGACATGGAATAAGGAGAAGCATCATAATTGACGTGACACTTAAAGGAATATCCTGCTTCCTTTCTAGGTTTGAATCAGATGAGGAGATGGTAACTCTAGTATACCAATGCTACTGGCGTCAGTTACCCCAGGCCCGCCTCCCTGCTCATCTTAACCTCACAGCATAGCTTGTTGTAGCTTGTGTTTAAGAAACTGCTGCACCAACTTTGGCACAACCCCATAAAACCTGTTTGCACCGGTATAAAATAATAATTAGCAGAATTTAGAAGAACTGGTTTTACTACAGTAATAAAACTTTCAGCCTTTAGGCTATAGCAAGCTAACAGGTTGGTGGGTTTTGATACATATTGAACAGACGGATATGTGAGTGATGCTAAATTAAGTTACAGGAATAAGGCAAATGAGCATAATATGAAAAAAAGTCAGTTAATATTTTATTTTAGACTTGTTTATTATTAATCATTTTCAGGTTGGTACACTTTCTACCTGAAAGCAGCCAACGACAGACAACTGACCAAAGCTCACTGATCAAAGCCCACTGATCAATGGCCATCAGTACCATTCACAGAGATTTGGTGAATGGCTGCAATCACAGCATTGTAAGATGGCGAAAGATGTACCCTTAGGCCCCCTCCTCGATTCAGAGATGGTCTTTCCCTTTTCACATAAATGGCCTCCTTGACTCCCTGTCCAGAACATCCTGGAGAGGCCATTGATCAGTGGGCTTTGATCAGTGGTCATGAGAATTTGCATAGTTAAGATTAAGGAACTGACCTCCCAGCCCTTTGTTCCTTCAATGGGCTGGTTTCAGTCATTATGCAAATGTACTGTTTATAAGATTGGGGAAATCTGCAGTCAGCTGAGACTGAAGAAGTCACTTGGATGAGTGATGAAACGTTTCTCCCACAAAACGCTACGTCCAGATGAACAGAGTCAACTTTTGGAGATTTACTTACCTGGATGATTGAGCATGCATCAAGACTTAACACTGGCAGATTCCAAGAAATTTAAAAACTCAGGCATCAAAGTGAAATGCAATAAAAGAAAATATTGCAAGATAACCAGACTGGTGGCTTGCTTCAGTGCTCATTAACAGTATCTGAGCTACTTTTCCAATCCAATCCAATTTTATTTATAAAGCACTTTAAAATACCCAGCACAGGAACAAAGTGCTGTACAGAAAATAAGTTAAAACAATAGAATAACAAAAAACAGCAAATTAAATAAATAAAACACATAAGACATAAAATTAAAACAGCCCTATGTTAAAGCAAAAACAAGATAAAACAGCATCGAATCACCTAAAAACTAAAATAAAAATAAAAAACCAACATCTCACGTGGTGTCAAAGGCCAAGGTAAAGAGGTGGGTTTTCAAGAGTGACTTAAAAACAGATAAAGAAGTGGCCTGTCTAATCTCTAAAGGAAGCTCGTTCCACCGTTTGGGAGCTGCTACAGCAAAAGCACGATCTCCTCTAAGTTTACGCCCAGTCCTGGGTATCTTCAGGATCAGCTGACCTGAGAGAGCGGGTGGGTGTATAAGGCTGTAGCAGCTCAGAGAGATAAGATGGAGCTAGGCCATGGAGAGCTTTAAAAGTAAATAAAAGAATTTTAAAATGAATCTTAAAAGAAATGGGCAGCCAGTGAAGTGAAGCTAAAACAGGGGAAATGTGCTCAAACTTTCGAGTGCCAGTTAAAAGACGAGCTGCGGCATTTTGCACCCTCTGTAGATGACTAATATATAATGCACTGACCCCTATATAAAGTGCATTACAGTAATCCAGCCGAGTGCTAACAAAGGCGTGGATCACTGTCTCAAAGTGCTGCCGTGAAAGAATTGGCTTTATTTTTGCCAGCTGCCTGAGGTGAAAGAAGCTAGATTTTACCACGGCCTTAATTTGATTATCAAACTTTAGATCACAGTCCACTTTGACCCTCAGGTTTGTGACAGTTGGCTTAACATACTGTGCCAGGGAATCTACATACACATTGGGGGTCTCAGTGGGGCTGCCAAAAACCATCACCTCTGTCTTTTTATCATTGAATTTTAAAAAGTTAACAGACATCCAAGCCTTAATGTCATCGAGACACTGAAGTAATGGCTGTGTAAGGTATCTGCCTTTTTTCTTTAGAGGGACATAGATCTGACAGTCATCAGCATAAAAGTGGAAAGCAATGCTGTGCTTTCTCAGTACAGAACCAAGAGGAAGCAGATATAAAGAGAAGAGGAGGGGGCCTAGAACTGAGCCCTGTGGGACACCACACAAGAGGGGAGCGGAGGACGACGCATAGTCACCAAGGCTGACACAAAAAGTTCGCCCCGTCAAGTAGGACCTGAACCACTCCAGTGCTGTGCCCCTAATGCCCACCCAGTGCTCCAAACGAGAGAATAAAATGGCATGATCCACGGTATCAAACGCAGCTGTCAAATCTAAAAGCACAAGAACAACACAGTCCCCAGCATCAGTCGCTAAAAATATGTCATTAAAAACTTTTAAAAGGGCTGATTCAGTGCTATGAAAGGGTTTAAAACCAGATTGGAAAACCTCTAAAACATTTTGCTTTTCCAGGAAGGCCATTATTTGGCTGTAAACTACCTTTTCAAGAATTTTGGAAAGAAAAGGTAGTTTGGAGATAGGCCTGTAATTTGCAAGAACCATAGGATCAAGAGCAGGTTTTTTAATCAGGGGTTTGACTACTGCATGTTTAAAATCTTTAGGGACAACACCTGACATCAGACTATGGTTTACCAGCTCAAGCACCAAAGGACCAACTGTAGGTAACACCTCTTTTAAAAGTCGAGGAGGGACAGCATCATTTGGAGACCCTGCAGGCTTAAGATGACCAACAGTCTCCTTTAAAAAGGATAGAGTCACAGGCTCAAACCTGTCAAAGACAGCAGAGCAGGAAACAGAGACTGAGAGGTCGTGAGCATGAGGAGAGATTTGAGCCCTTGTGGAGGAGACCTTCTCGATAAAAAAGTGTAAAAAAATTTTCACAGGCTTCTGATGAGGGCTCAATACAGTCAGTATATGGTGCATTAAGAACAGAGTTAATAGTATTAAATAAAACACGTGGGTTGTGGCAGTTTGACAAAATAATGTCAGATAAGTGTTTTCTTTTGGCATCTTTTACAGTTCTTTGATATCGACGCCAACAGTCCTTCAGCATCTGGAATGACACTTGTAGTTTGTCCTTTTTCCACTTGCGCTCAGCTCGACGGCAGTCGCGTCTGACAGCTCGGGTCAAGTCGTTCAGCCAGGGCTCAGATTTAGTTTTAGGCAGTCTGGATTTTAATGGAGCCACAGTGTCCAAAGCAGTCCGACAGGTAGAATAAAACCATGAGCTCAGTTCCTCAGTCTGGCTGCATAAAAAATCCGGGATCTTACAGATCTGGTCAAAGACTGTTGAAAAGTGTTCAGCAGTGGAGGAGTTAAAAACACGACAGCGCTGAGCAGCAGCGCGAGTTTTAACTGAGGCACAGGCAAGAGGAACTTCAAACATCACAGGACTGTGGTCAGAAAACACAGCATCACAAATCTCTATGTTAAAAACAGAAAAACCATGAGATAAAACAAGATCAAGCGTGTGTCCACGTTCATGTGTGGGACCTGTCACACATTGCACCAGATTAAACGAATCAATAAGGTTTAAAAAGCCCTTCGCCATGGGCATGTCAGGACAACACACGTGAATATTAAAATCCCCAGCAATAAGAACACGATCATATTTTGGCATGAATTCAGCCAAGAAGTCAGCAAAGTCACTCACAAAGTCCTTATTGTATTTTGGAGGCCGGTAAACCACCGCACACAACACTGTGTGAGAGCAGCCCAGCTCAAACACAGACAGTTCAAAGCTGGTGAATGACGGGGTTGATAGCTGCTTACATTTAAAATGACTTTTAAAGATCGTAGCTATTCCTCCTCCTCGGCCCAACATACGTGGGGAATTAAAATAGCAGCAATCGCCGGGTAGAAGATCCGAGAAGATGCTGCACTCACCGGCGCTCAGCCACGTCTCGCACACACAAAGAAAATCCAGTCCTCGGGATGTGAAAAAATCCTTCAGGATAAACGTTTTGTTCGCTAGGGACCTAGCATTTACCAGGCCAATCCTGGCGGTAAGCAGCGGATCCCCGTCGCTAGCCGTCCTAGAAGCCCGACACAGAGGCCGCAGGTTCCGCAGATTCACACCACGTCGGCGGGGGCGAGGAGAGCAGGGTTTTCGGGACATCCCATCTAGGCCGATGACAGGTACCAGCCAGGCACAGACAGGTTCCAACGATCGCCGAGAGAAACAGAAGTTTGGCACCACTCCTTGTTTTCTGGACAAGGGCTTAAGAGAATACCTTAAAGAAGCTTTCAGCTTCACCAGGAAGCCAGCCCTTCGACCCCGGCGACGGCACTTTTGCCGGAGTGGTGGATCTGGAACACGGCACAGGTGAGCCGGGATCTCCGATATTAGCGGGGGCAAAGTTTTATGTTCAGCTTGGTTCCACTTTGCCCAGCCTTTGACAGAAGGTCGGAGATCCAGTAGGGTTAGGCGATCATACACCAAGAGAGAGTTGGCATTTATTACAATAGTCAATAAAATCAAAACAAACAAACATAACACTGGCAGTGATAGACGGCAAGCCACACGCACCGGCGCCATCTTGGATCAATACCCCTAGAACTTTTCCCACATGAACTACAACTAGAGGAGATTTGGGGGAACTTTCTCCTCCGCCTTTTAATCCCATTGTACAGAAACTGTCTACAGGCACTCATGAAATAGCCCTGAAAGAAGAGGAGCAAATGACTAAAGAACCATTTATACCTTCTTCTAGGCAATAAACACATTAAATTTTTAAAAAAAAAGTTGTTTTTCTTTAAAGTTTTTTAAAGTTGTTTAGTTACCACAAGTTTTTCTTATAGTGAAGCTGTTTGGCCCCGTATAAAATCAGCTAATGCATGCTGATTGGTCTGTTAAGGGAGATAAACTCCCACAATAGCAACTGTTTCCAAATGATAGCTAGAAGCTAAAAATTTATTTTAACTTCAACAGAAACTGGCATGTGCGTGTAGGAAGCAGTTGGTTTTGGTGGTTGATAGTGATTTCCATCAGGAGGCCGTGGCTGCTGTTTCTTCTGCTTGTGCTGCTATAATCAAAACTGCAGATGCTGCAAAGTGGCTTGTGGTGTCCTCAAGACTGATACACACGTGGTTTGGTACAACTGAAACCTGTAAGAAATGGAAAAATGGAACCAGTTGTGAAAAAGAAATGATGAAAATTCAATTTAGTTTTATTTATACAGTCACCTCAAGATACTTTATGTAAAGTAAAAGGCTCTACAATTTCAGAAAGAAACACCCTATCAATAAGGTTACTTACCTGTTTGATAAACTGTATGAAATTTGGCTTTAGCTGCTTTAATACTGAAAACTCTTGTGTCTCGTCAGACCGACCAGTGCACCGGCCTGCAGGGTTTCCTCGTCTTTCACAGCTTTGGAGGTGGTACCGGCTCTGGCTTCACCTCTTTGCTAATGGAGCGTCTTTCGCTCGATTACGGCAAGAAATCCAAGTTGGAGTTTGCCATCTACCCAGCTCCTAAAGTGTCCACGGCAGTGGTGGAGCCCTACAATGCCATCCTGACCACCCACACCACCCTGGAGCACTCCGACTGTGCCTTCATGGTTGATAATGAGGCCATCTACGACATCTGTCATCGTAATATAGACATTGAGAGTCCTGGTTACATCAACCTCAACAGACTGATTGGTCAGATTGTCTCCTCAATCACAGCCTCCCTTCGTTTTGATGGCGCCCTCAATGTGGATCTGATGGAGTTCCAGACCAACCTGGTCCCATTTCCTCGTATTCACTTCCCTCTGGTTACTTACTCACCAATCATCTCTGCTGAGAAGGCGTACCACGAGCAGCTGACCGTGTCTGAAATTACCAGTGCTTGCTTTGAACCGACCAACCAGATGGTCAAGTGTGATCCTCGTAACGGCAAGTACATGGCGTGCTGCATGCTGTACCGAGGCGATGTCATCCCAAAGGATGTGAACGCTGCCATTGCAAATATCAAGACCCGGCGCTCCATTCAGTTTGTTGATTGGTGCCCCACTGGCTTCAAGGTTAGTAGCCATCAGAGACATTACAAAAGATGGATGGTATGAAGTTCTGTTTTGAAACCTCAAGCTGAACAATGTCACATTAACATCTTGGTGTTTGAAAACAGGAAATGGCGAGCAAGGGGTTGATCTTAATTAGAAATTGACCGGCCAGTGAACATACCCTGAAGAGTCCTCAATTCTGACCTCAATGATGTCCATAATTTACAAAATGGACATCATATTTTATTTAATGTGACCAGAAATCAGTAATTGAACACATAAAGTCATCAGAAAAAGCTAAGATGGCCATGTGGACATTAACCTTAGTTTTAGAGCTTTTTCATACAGAGTAATCCAAACTGCACAGCAACATGTTAACAACTAACGTAGCATTGTGGATGGATCACCTCAGAGGTGCTCTTGACTGAGGTTTTCAGTGTCTTCTTCCTTCCATTCCATCCTGTGGATTAGCATGACGAAAAGAAACACAACTCATAATGATTTCTATTGTGAGCTCCAATAGGTTGTCTATATGTACAAGCTGTGATCAGCTGACCTGCTCTGCTACTCTGAGGTTTACTGCTCTTTGTGGATTTACACAGCTGAATTCAACAAGATGTAAGCGGATGTTTCACAGGCTATCATGACATACTGCCTTGACAGTATACTGTTTATATTGTCTGTATACTAGACAGGATAAACAGTATGCTGTCTAGTATACAGACAGTATACTTTTTATGCTGTATTTGTACTAGATGGTAAACAGTTGATATTAATGTGCAATTCAGTGAATGAATCTAAGCATCATCAGGTTAAATCCAAATTCATCTCTACTATACTTAATGTTTCCTAACTCTGTTCATGAAAGATGCTCCATTAGCAAAGTTCATGAACACCACAGTCATTATACACCAGTCCAACACACTGGTTTACTGTGAGTTCATTACAGTGAGGCAAGCAAACCTGTTTATTCTGCATTAAATTGCTGAGTGTTTTAATGCAACCTTTAACATAGTTAGTCTACCTTAGTTGGTTTTGCAGGGCGTTCCACATGAAAAAAACACATAACTTCACATCGTGTGTAGATCCACTATGTACATGATGTGAAGTTATCCAATGAGGACTTGCATGTAAGCTTTAGCTTTCCAGTTTATCAAATACCACTGAACAGTTCTTACCTATAAATGAAGTTAGGTACAGCTGCTTAAAATGGCTATGGCGCTATAAGTTATGTACCTTTCATCTTTTTGTATGCAATAACCCCCAGTGATTGATAGACCATTAGGATTGCCTTTCATTTTTACTGTTACTGCTCAAACAGGTCTGATGTTTAAAGGCTAGATGTGAAATAATAACTCCCCTCAAATGTCTTAAACCAAAAATGAGAAGCCTGTTTTGAAAATGTAAAGAGTGGAAAGTACAGTTATTGGTCTTAAAATGTACGGAGAAAAAGTACAAAGTTGTGTGAAAAATAAATACTCAAGTAAAAAACAGAAAACTGAAAATTGTACTTAAGCACAGTAAAGAAGTATTTGTACTATGGTACCTACCACCTCTGCAAACTCCTCAGAGCTACTTCCCACTACTGCCTTATTCACCATAGCAAGTGCCATAATCTGGCAGATTTTTATGTTTGGTTCCCTTCAACTAACAGGATTTGTGTCTCCTCCCAGAATTTAACTGTTAGGCAAATGTGTAAACTATTCGACTAAGCCTCATAAATCCACTTTCCATGGCTGCCTGGATGTTAATCTTTAACACCCGAAAGAACAGGGTAGAGAATTTTGACTGTTTTAACCCTAAGTGGTTCCTCAGTGTCTGCGAAGGAGCATTTAAACCTAGAAATGGCTAATGATGTCAGATGTAATCAGTAGTCACACAGGCCAAGAAATCAGTCACTGACCCCATGAAATCAGGCATCACTAGAGAACATGTGTAGCAAGTAAAACACGTCTTTTTACATTACAGGTGAACATTCTCCATTTCTGGTTTGCATCTCACTTTTTCAGTTTTCACTACCGTTTGATGATTAGTTGGTGACTGTTTGCAGACAAGTCGGTATCTTTCATGCCAAAAATGGCTGACTGCTGAAATCAATCATAACTGCAACTTCCTGCAGCCATTTGCCAGTCGGTCAGGGAAAACATATTTAGTAGTTGCTGGGTTGTGTTTAAAATACGTCATGTTTCTGACTTTTAACTTTGTCTTTACAGGTCGGCATTAATTACCAGCCTCCAACTGCAGTTCCTGGTGGAGACCTGGCCAAGGTCCAGAGGGCTGTATGCATGCTGAGCAACACCACTGCTATTGCAGAAGCCTGGTCTCGTCTTGACCACAAATTTGACCTGATGTACGCCAAGCGTGCATTCGTCCACTGGTACGTGGGTGAGGGCATGGAGGAGGGAGAGTTTGCAGAGGCCAGAGAGGACCTGGCTTGTTTGGAGAAAGATTACGAGGAGTTGGGCCGAATGAACCCCGACTCTGAAAACGACGAAGAATACTGAAATTTGTAAGGCCTAAATCTGTGACAGCAAAGCTGTTATTTAATCCTAAATAACCAAAGCGATGCATTTCTCAGTGCCTTTCTTGTAATGCCATTTTTATGTGAGCTAAGTTGTATTTGAATTGTGCTCTGAATAAATTTTGTCTTTGCATATTCTGTGTGAAACTTGTCAGAGACTCGGTGGTCTAAGATGGTGCCAGATAACCACATGTGACCCCCTTACAAATCAGGCCAAGGGGTCTTTGATGCAAGCCTTTCCACCCCCCTCCTGCTCATATTTCCTGTCTGCATCTACACTTCACGCAAGCCACTGGTGTCAAACGTTACCTATGACTAATAAGAAGAGCCTATTAATCAAATAGCAGGTTACTATTTCACTCATTTTCTTCTATGTATGCTGGGACTTATCCTAGCTGCCTTTAGGTGGGAATTGTATTACACACAGGACAACCACACTCAAATTTAAAATCACCAATTCACCTGATGTGCAAGTCTTTAGACTGTTGGAGGAAGCAGGAGTACCGAGAGGAAACCCACGCAGGCACAGATAGAACATGCATACGCAACCAAACTCAGCCGTCCCCCAGGTTTGAACCCAGAACCTTCTTGCTTTGAAGCACCTTTGCTAACCGCTTCACCACCCACTAAAAATAACAGCTTCCTCTCGTTTGGCTGCTTGTCCTCCTGAGATGTGTCGTTTGACTGCGAATAGCAGCCAGTCAAACACCGTGCAGAGCAACATGCAGCAAAATGGTCAACAAGGTGTTGTGGTGTTCCAGAAACTATACAGCATACAAAAATATGACTGAAGATCACTAGGACATGTCACCCTCATCTCCAGTATGTCTTGCTTGAGTTTTCACCGAGTGTTATGCTCAATTCTATCAACATATTTTTATTTTTATCTGCTAGAATAGCTTTGTATTGTTCACAGACCAAAATAATCCTTATTTAAAACTTTTTGGCTCCCTGCTGTATCCCTTAAAAGCAACTACTTTCTTGTGTTTTCATTACATCATTAAGTGCTCTGGGGCATCTGTTGTAATTTGGTGCTATATAAGTAAAATTGAATTTAATTGATGTGCGGATCCTTGTTAAATAGCAGCTTTGAAGGGAAGATGTGTGCTTACATGACCATATTAGAACTATTGCCTCTCAGGGATATCATGGAGAGCCAAAAACAGAAACTTTTTTTTTTACAAAATAGTGTTTACAGCAGTGTGAAGCTTGAATACAGTTATTTATACAATGACATCATTATTCCAAACTTCAGCCGTGTTAATACAGGCATTCACCATTGTAACAGGATAACAGAACAGGAGAAACTGTATAATAATTCCCATTGAAAATAAATACATAGGTGGCCCATGCAGTGATGCCATGAGTTGCTCCACAGGTGTTGACGACTAAATTCTTGTCTACATTTCTGTTAAAACACTCTCACAGTGTCATGACAAAGGCGGGAGGTGGAACAGCTTTCAATTGTGAAAGTGCTCGAATCTTGGACAATTTTCAGTGTTAAACACTAGAATGGATAATCTGATTTCTTAGTTAAAGTTTCTATGGGCAGAAACAAGATTTCAGAACAGGAAGTAAAACAAAGACAAGACAGTAAAGTCAGATGTATCAGGGAAGCTTCTTCTTTCAGCTGCTAAACTGATCTGCAACAGTATCATCCTCCGTCACACCTCTTCTTGTTCTCCTTCACTACATCTGTGAATCTTCTCCACGGTTTTCCTGCCTGGTAGCTTCATATTCATAAATCCACTATCCCTCCTCTGCACATGTCCAAGCCTTGCTTCCCAAACTTTGTCTCCAAACTGCTCGGCCTGAGCTTTCCCTCTGATGTATTCCTTTCTGATCCTGTCCCAATTTTCCCATAGACTTCCATAGGACTGGAAAGCTTTTTGCAGCCAAAGATATCACCTCCTGGTGGACATTTAAATGAATGCAATTCCACATTTCACACCCAGTAACTGTAACCTAGCTTTGTTACAAATTAAAAATGAATTTCCTTTGCTTTGGACCCAAACCAGTCTCTGCTTTGACAGGTCCTGGGTCCTTTTGGACCTCATCTGGAGTCTTTATTGGTCTGGTTCCTGTGAAAATGTGTCAGGTTTGTTACGGAGGACGGAAAGATATTCTGTGAGGTTTCTCTTCAGATATGTTTCTCCACTCTTTGCTTATTATAATTATCTCTGAACAATCATGTAAACACTGCTGTAAGCCAATTTAGTAATTAAATGGCATTCTCTGGTTTGGAACGGGTTACCGTGAGCGCAGGCTGGACCTGCAGCTCCCCTCCAGATTCACTGTATCAGGTGATGTTGGTAAGTAGGCCACAGCAGCTGTACTTCTAAGGAATCAACTGAAATAGGATGTAATCGGATGCAGAGGTGTTTCCTCAGTTATTTTGTTTCAGATCCTTTTAAGTTTGAGATTTACAGTTATTTTGATTTTTATTAGCTTTACATTTTCTTTAATAATAATAATGGATACTTTATTGATCCCCATGGGGAAATTACTTGTTTTTCTCTGCATTTGACCCATTCACTCTGTGAAGCAGTGGGCAGCCCACTAAGCAGGCGCCCGGGGAGCAGTGTGTAGGGACGGTACCTTGCTCAGGGGTACCTCAGGGTAGCCGTTAAGTGGATTCGAACCGCCGACCTTCCGATCATGGGGCGACCACTTTACCTACTGAGCTATCCCTGCCCCTGAGCTATCCCTGCCCCACGCTGGGTTTACATAACCACGCTGCACTAATCAGGAAAAAGGGAAATAAAAAGATGCCACTACATCTTTTGTATTTACTGCTCAGCCATTCCTCACGAGCACGTTTTAAGTTATTTTAAGTGAATTTCATACATGCAGTTTCAATTTAGCATTAATCTAACATCTAACCCCCCTAAGTGGGTTACGGGTGGCCTGGTTCATGTTAATAAGTGTTTGTTTTTATGTTAATCAAATATACTCTATTTTCACATAAATAGGGTTAACAGGCAACTATAGCCTGTGTACACTGGTCTCAGTGTTGTTGCTTGTTTTGTTTCCATGTGCAAACTGTTTTTTAATCTCCCTTCAGATGTGCTCAGTAAAAATATCACTATTTCTCTTTGTTTCATCTTATTTCTTCTTAAAACTGGCCTTATATCACATCCACAGAAATCGATATCCTGCAAGCTCCCTTTTTTGACTTGTTGTTAAACTCAAATGCCTAGAGCAGACATGTCCAAAATCCAGTGCCTACCTCAAATGCATTATTTATGGCCCGCCACAAACAGAATTAATAAAGTGCAATTTCTTTGTTTACCTCATGTTGTCAGCACCATGAGATGCAACCAATCGGTGTATAACACTTTTATACACTCACACAACAACAGAAAAGTACGTATCGATTACAATTAACATGAGACACTGATATTCAGCAGCTTCACTGAAGTTTCATGTATTTCAGACAGCTTGACCTTTGTGTTATTTTACCGTCCATATGTGAATCAAAAGTAGTTTTATTTTGTCACCATTATTCTTGTGTTAATGAAAATGCCTGGTTGTTTTTTTTGTTTGTTTGTTTTTAAAAAAAAAACATGTTTACACCTCAAAAAGAAAAAAACGATTGAGAAAGATTATTGGCCCCTGGGTGATATCCCCATGAATAAATATGGCACTATTGGACAAAAGGTTTGGACACCCCTGGCCTAAAGTATGAAAACCACCAGTTTCCTCTATTAAAATAGCAGTTTCATCTTCTTAGGAAGTGTTAGGGTTAAGTGTAAGGTAGCAGCTGTTAGCCAGTTTATTACAGCAGCTGCCTCTGATTAGTACACACAGTGCTGTGCAAATGCACTCTTGGATGTTTAGATTCTTATCTGACAAACAGTACAGTAAGTGAGGTGGGCAAAATTAAAGCTGCCATTACTTCAATGCACACAGCCAGATCCAGGATGAATAATCAGTAAACTGAAAGACAAAGAGCCACAGATGGCACTGGTCCCCACAGAGCAGTGATCCCAACATCATGGAGTCAGTTTGGGATTATGAGACAGCCTAAATCCACAGAAAAACTGGGGCAAGTTTTACTATTGTTTGGTAAAACAAAATATATATTGCATTTTCTTTATTTATTTAACTGTTTACTCCACTTTGTGTGGAAGTTAACTGATAATAACTACTATTCATGGCAAAAACAAAAAGAAAGAAAGAAAGAAAGAAAGAAGCAGATGTTTTATGAGATACATCTAACCAAACTGCGCTCAGTGTCTATTTAAACAACGAGTCCGGGCAGCCGTTAAAAGTGTCACCTGCACGTATCCCTCCGCGCAAGCATAAACATAAGTCACTCAGTAAAGAAGAAAGGCGTTTAACGCACAACTTCATTATATTGTGTTTTTATTATAATTGGAAGCATGAAATTCGTTTGATATTACCCGCAATTCGCTGCCAGCTGTTACAGGCTGACGCTGAAGTAGTAAAAGTAAAGAGTCGTTTCACTTTTTGGCGTTAGCTAGGATTTTGAGCCTGTGGAGCAGATGCATGGTGGCTGCCAGCTAGAGGCATCCAAAGTCATTTAAATTAAGTTGGGTCAGACAAGACCATGACATAATAATGTCCATTTTAAACAGATATTAGTTGCAAACAATTGTGAAATATTGACCTTAAAAGCTTATACTTAAACTGCCTTTGGAGAAATCCACAGAAATCAGATGGTGTTATTTCTTGTGAACACTGAGAGGTTTGACTCAGTGGCAAAAACACAAGCTTTTCAGAATTAAGGAGTCCAATTAAAACATATATTTGTCTTGTTTAATGACCAATCCATGTACAATGCACATGACGTGCAGCCTGAGATGTCTCAGCTGTATTGAGAAATACTTTTAACCTTAACTTTTGGCTGACCGGGATAGATTATGTATTTATTTCATGTTTTAGTGCCAAATATCTTACCCCATCATGGAACAAAACGTCTTCTGAGTTATTTATTTACAAAACCCTACTCTTGATTACAACAGTGTTTTTACACCTTTATGATTTACACAGCCTGCTTCATCTGTTTTCACCTGCATAATACTGATATTGCACAAGGAATAGAAAACACTTTATTTACCTAAATATAGATTTCACTGCCAAATTGGTGCCTTTGGTGAACAGTTTGTGGTCCCTGGGCCACGTGTTGGCCATTCCGGCAGTAGGCCATTACGCCATCATGTGGGCGGGGTCCAGTCCTCCAAAGTTTCTTTTGTCCTGTGTTAAACTGGCTGCCCCTCCCTCAACCTGGTTCTGTATTTATAAATAAAACGAAACTATGTAGAATTAGGCGAGTAAAATGTGTGTTCGTAGCTATAAGGTAAAAGTGTAGATATCAAAATGTGGCAAGCTTAAAGCTTTACATGACAAGAAACTTTCATTATACTGAATAAGCTATGAAAATGATTGAATTTGCATTTGAAATTGTGTAACATGTTTTAATTAAAAGGCAAAAGGTAATGCAAATTTTTCTGAAATTTGTTTCTGAAATTTCTTTTTACATAATTAGTGAGAAAACATTCAAAAGAGGAATTAAAGATATTCAAATGCCACAATGACAAAGGAACGTGTTTTTATTGATGGTTAGGAGTTGAATCATTGTCTGTGTAGTTCTCAGTCATTGAGGTCATGGTGGTCTAAGAAGACTGGAAAGAAGGTGACTGGGCTTCTTTCCAAGCTCCTTAAATGAGTTAAATCATTAGTTTTTACTCATTCTATGAATGCATGTATGTCACTTTATTTGATGATTATATTGTAATTTGATCTGCAAGTAATTAAATAATTAATAAGACAGTACCTCTGGTTTTTAGCACAGTACAAACACGTCATCTGTGAAGTAAGTAAGTAAGCCTAAAACACATCACACTTACAAAATACTGAAGTTAGTTACTTCCTTTTTCTAGAAATGAATTAAACATTTTCATATACCTACACTGTGAATCCCCATCTAGTTATATAGTCGTTACTATTTAATTAATTATCTTTTTCACAAGGTGGCATACACTTCGTATCTACATAGTTCTCCCGTATAGCTTCTCTTCACTGGCTTTTTGTAAAATTTTGAATTTAATTTAAAATCCTTCACATTAAATATAAATTCTGAAATATTATTACCAGATTAGTCCAACAGAGCTCCAATTTTGGGTTCAAGAGAAAGACAGCCTTTCTACTTTTAAGAATAATCTTAAAACATTTCTTTCTGATGAACCTTATAGTTTGGTCTAGATCAGGTGATCCTCAATGATCCCTTTCTTATGGTGTTATAAGTAATATATAGTTTTTTCCCCCTGTTTTCTGTTAGTGTTGACAGGGCCAGCAGCTTAAAGAATTTGCCGATGCTGTTGCATTGATATGCACCTTTATGTATGTGAAATTTAACATGAGTCCTTATCTGTTGTTTGTGAGTGGCAAGAATTGTAGGATTGGTGTGAACTTTATTGATTTTTTATTTTTTATTTTTAATTATTGCAGCATGCTCTGTTATCCTCTTTTTTGTCTTCTCTTTACCCTCATACCACAAACAGTCATGGCAGATGTTGCCCTTGGCTAAGGACAGTCTTCTGGGGATCTTTTTCTGTTAAAAAGAGAGTTCTTCCTCCCCACAGTTGCCAAGTGCTTGCTCTTAGGGGATACTTTGATTGTTGGGGTTGTGTTTCTGATATTGTAGGGTCTTGTCTTACGCTAAAAAAAGAGAGTGTTGTGTTGTGAAAACTGAATTAAAACGAAATTTCCAGGTGGCCTAATTTCGAATCAGCCCCACGTTAAAGTGGAGTATATCCTGTTCCAGGGTACAGTTACAAAACATGAGGATATGAAAAAAAAAAATAAATAAAACTATGATTTCTGTCTGTAAAGTCCTGCGTAATTTAAGATATCACATTACAGGACACGCTGTAAACTGTATTCCTTCAGTAGTTACTGATTAATACGTCGATTTAACCGCAGAAACAGAGAATTTACACATGCATAGATAAGAGCTGCGTGGTGTCTAGTTTTTCGAGCGGAAGTGCTCACTGCTCACTGCCTTGGAACATTCTCCTCACTGTGAGTGGATGTGTGTGTGTGTGTGTGTAAGTGGAAGAGTGTGTAGGTTATGTGTGTATTTGAGTGTGTGTGTAAGCTGCCTCCTCTCATGTTGATGTCGACTGGCTGCCACCCACTCTAGTGGTGAATAGACAGGAAATAAAAATTAATTAATTAAATTGAAAAAGCATTCTTCGAACGGTGACCTGTCCTGTCCGAGCTACCACCGGGTCGTCCGAAACGATGAGCCTGCCTCGGCCGGACGAGTTCAAGCCTCCTCCGGAGTGCCCGGTCTTCGAGCCCAGCTGGGAAGAATTTCGAGACCCGTACGCCTTCATCAATAAGATCCGTCCCATCGCTGAAAAAACGGGCATTTGTAAAGTGCGGCCGCCCCCGGTGAGTGTCATTAAAGGTGAAAAAAGCGTTAAGGAGACTCGGATGCTGAATTAGTTCATCGTTAAAGACGGAGAGCTGGGGATTTAAAGGGACTGCTCAACATGGCGGATAAACGGTTGTTTCATTCTTTGTGCTGCCACTGCTAGCTGCCTCTCATTCGTGACTATTTACAACGTAGCCGCGCTGCTTTTGACCGACAGCAGCCTCGTAGACTTGTCGGTGTTTTGAGTGGGTTAAAGTCGTGATTCGCCGTGTGTCAACAAAGCGTCGATGGTCTCAGTCATTGAGTCACTTTTGCTTGGCTAGGCTAGCGCAGGCTAACAGCTCAACCTGTCATAATTCAACACACAGCTTTGACATAGGTGGCTATGCGGAAGCCATTAGGCTCCGTAGAAGAAGAGGATGATCATGATGTGATCATATGAGGGACAATGCTTTTACTCAGCTTGTCCCCGAGTTTCCTCGCATACCTAAAGTTGGTATTAATTAGGGATTATTTTCTCAAGAGCATCCTGAAGTGGTCATCGCCCTCCAGTGAGCGCCCCGTCACTTTTTTGGGTGTTTTTATTCCGCCTGGCCAAGTCCAGGATTAACTCTTCATTTCCAAGTGTCAGATATTGAACCCCATTGTGGGCCAAAGACTCAACTGGGTTTTCTTTCTGAAAAGTTATTGTTAAATCCGCCATATTACGGCGACCTACACCCTGGCGTGCATTTTATAAGAATATGAGTGTGTTAAGAGTGAGCCACTCTTCATGTATATGCCTGTGTTGTAGGGTGTTGTCCTCCATGTTGGCTTTGTGGTAAGCTGTGCTGGTGAGTGAGTCTTCCATCTGGCCATTTTGTGTGCCAGTGGTGAGGGGGGGATGTTGGCTTCAGAGTTGAAACAAGAACTTTAGGGGCCCAGCATGGGTGTTGAATGGGTGTTTTCATTGTATAGCCCAGTTTGTGTGTGGTATTGAAGAGCTTATTGATTGTTGTTCTCTCAGCTATCAGCAGGCCTTGCCTAGCCTGCAAATATGTAGTCGTATGCCTCTTTACCTGGCTAATTTCACTTTAGATAAGCCACCAGTGTTTAAAAAGAAAAAAAAGTTTGGCTAATTTGGGTCCAAACACAACTGGGAAAATCTTTAAAAAAAAAAAAACAGTAGCCCCAGTCACATGGCATACTATTGCAAAAATGAAAGTCAAAGAAGACTACGTAATTAAATGACCTTCACTTGTATTTTTGTTGCTGTTTAGGGTTGGCAGCCTCCATTTGCATGCGATATCGACAAGCTTCACTTTGTTCCTCGGATCCAAAGGCTCAATGAACTGGAGGTGAGTTTTGCTAGTCAGATCATACCAGCCCTCATTTGACTCGTTTATCTTTCTGTGGATCAGTACTCTGAAATGTTGGTTCTATTTTTAACTCATTCACGTAGCCAGTAAACCCACTGAGGCTACAATGAAACAAAGACCAGTAATGTTATTACTGCTTTGGAATAATGTTACAAAATAAAGGATTACTGGATTTAAAACTGAAAGTGCAATTATTTATGTTTTACAAAAACAGCAGAACAGCACCTAATATTCATTTTTTCTGGTTTTGCTCAGTAATCTTCTTGGTGTTCTTGGTCTTTAGCTGACTTTTCATTGCTTGTCTCTTTTCTCAGGCACAAACCAGAGTCAAACTCAACTTCTTGGACCAGATTGCGAAATTTTGGGACTTGCAGGGATGTAGCCTGAAGATTCCTCATGTGGAGAGGAAGATTTTGGATTTATATAAGCTAAATAAGGTTGATATTTGCTTGCACTGCACATCATTTTTAAATCAAATACCCAGGGGTTTTAGCTGAGTGAAAAAACACCCTTTGGATGGGTGACTACTCACATAAACACGATTAGTTAAGACTCTTGTTTTTGAGGCAATTTGATAAATAAAAATGTATTTCAAATTTGAGTAAATTAAACTAAAAAGTACTTGTTAAGAGATCAGAGTCCTGGAAATTTCCTTTAGTGGAAGATGAAAACCTTTTTATATGCAGGAAGAACTGTCCATTTATGTGTAATAATCTAGTTAAACCACTCTTATAACAAACTATGTGTCACTTCAGCTGGTAGCAGAGGAGGGCGGGTTTGACATCGTCTGCCGGGACAGGCGATGGACCAAGATTGCGCTTCACATGGGCTTTGCCCCTGGCAAAGCCGTTGGCTCACACCTGCGAGGGCATTACGAGCGAATCCTCTATCCCTACAATCTGTTTCAGAATGGAGAAAACCTGCTGGTGAGTTAGACCCATGCATCAGCCTGACAACATATCTTTTTTCCCAGTAGTGTGTGACTCATCTGGTCTGTGCACTAACTATAATGAGAAATGCCCATTTAGGGGATGTTTTCTACTTTCATTGCTCGACTTGTGCTAATGCAAAGTATACATGCAGTGCTGTACCTTACTGTAAAATAAAAAGTAACCATCCCAATACAAAGTGTAAGTGCTTTAAAGCAGCAGATATTAAAGCAGCCAGATCTTTTTCATACATTCGGGAGCTTTAGTGAGACTTTAGATTAGCTTGCGTGTCGTTTAGTGGAATACATTTTCAACTTTCATTTTAACAGCAAATGTTTCTTTCTGATCTTGTTGACTAAAGCAATTATCATCTGGCAGTTTCCATAAAGATGATGGGTCACGGTTGCCATCCTCTTTTTGTTGTTTTCTTCTTCTTCTTTTTTTTTTAAAATTTCTTCTTGTTTCATTAATTTTGGGAGTACTGCAGCATCGATACCCAGCTGAGTTTAGAGAGACTAACAGCCTCAGCAGTGTAGGAGTGAAAGGCGCACATGTAGCATGGAGTACTGTGTTGTAATATACTGATTAAATCATTTTTTATGATTAAAAACATTCTTAGTAATATAGTAGTCTTATTACTATATATATATATATATATATATATATATATATATATATATATATATATATATATATAGTATATATGCTGCTGCTACTACTGCACATTCACCCAATGTATACTCTCTCTCTCTCTCTCTCTCTCTCTCTCTCTCTCTCTCTCTCTCTCTCTCTCTCTCTCTCTATATATATATATATATATATATATATATATATATATATATATATGTGTGTGTGTGAGTGTTAGCCCTAGGGATTATCCACAGAATGCTGATTGGATTATCCAGCCCAGTTTGAAACACGTTGACTCCACCGCTAACATTTAAGAGCTAAACCACAGAAATGGTTCAGTTTTCCTAAATAATTCCCACAGTTCATAACGGTTCATAGCTGCACTTCCTGGGTGGCTGTGGCTCAGGAGGTAGAGCACGTCATGTACTAAACCAGAAGATTGGTTCATTCCTGGCTCCATTAGTGTGTTTGACAAAATTTTCTTGGCCACAATACTGAAACCTGAGTTGCTCAAAAACAAACAATAAAATCTTAAAATCAAGTTTAACAGCCCGCCAATGTGAGGAAGCCATTATAGGCAGTTTGTGGTCTTGCTTGCATATGCCAATTAATGCCCAAACCACAGCTTTTTGGACCAGTTTCCTTCCACCAAGCAGTGACAGACTGACACCTGAATAGAGAACAACAAAGATAAGGTACATTTAGTTGGGACACTACAGTTCCTGCAACCAAAACATGGAAAACAACCAAGCTCAGTATAATGAAGACAATATCAAAAAAAATAGCTTAGGAAGGTAAATATTTAGCTGTACACAAAAGGAGTACAGTTAAATAGAAAATAGAAAATAAAAGTGAGAAGCTCAGTGGATCAAAACCTAAATATAATACAGGAAGGAGCTCAGTCAGTAAAATCAACAAATGTATGCCTTCGTTCAAAGTCACAATAAAACTGGTGAAGTTTGAACATGGTTTAGGACACAGCAGGTGGCTGTTTGGAAAACAAACTTAGGCGTGGTACACGTTTGCATTAGCGTAAGTAGGACAATAAAAGCAGGAAATAACCACTGAACTGGTATTTCTCATTTCTTCTGCAAATGAAAATGATTTATAGTTCAATGTTTCCATTGAAGCTAAATGTTGTTGAATGCAAGTTGAATGTAATATGGAAGGAGCAAGATTAAACAAATGCATTATTAGGATCGTTTGTTCCATGTTGGGTTGTATGTTTTGTGTTTTTAAGAGCTGTCTGATTTTTGCAGTATTTTTAAGTTAGCTCTGTTTTCTTACTGATATATTGAGTTTGAATTTATCATCTTGTGTCTCTTTTATTGATTTTGGCTCTAATTTTTCATGAGATTTTGCAAGAGAGATAATTTAATTGGTCATTTGTGACCTCTTACACAGGTCACTTTAAACTCTGTAATCACCAAAGCTCTCTCCTGCCTTAGGCACCAGATCCAGCTTCCAAACTGATGCTTTTGGAGGCTGATCCTGAACTTCAAGAAGTACGTTTGTGTCACGTTTAAGAAGCTACTCAGCCTCACATCTAACAAAATGCATGTTTATCTGTGGCTGGGCAGCATAAAGTTGTGGGGCTATATTTACAGACAACATTTAAATCTCTTCATAAAACAGTTAATCTTAGTGTCAGTTAACGGTATCTTCACCTTGATCTACTTTCTGCAGTTGTAATGTGTTATCCACACAATAACCTGCTGTTGGTAATTAGTTAAACTAAAAAGTCAAACTCCTGAGAGTCTGAGATACCTTACCTTCACACACAAACTGTCTCAACTCACACACATCCTTCTGTTTAATTTGGCATGTTTCTTTGCTCCCTGTTTGAGGTGACAAACTAACCACATCCTCCTCATGGACATTTCTTCTTTGACTGTTTCACCATAAACACTCTTAAATACCAAATGATACCAAACTTTAAAAAAAAGTAAACCACATCTGGATATTTTAACAATAAAATCCACTCTTAAAACTATAATACCAAAACTAAAATAACTCTGAATACCAGATACACTATTAAGTCCTTATTGCATGTGTTTGTCTAAGAATGTGT
Organism: Aulonocara stuartgranti; assembly: GCF_965226115.1. Taxonomy (NCBI): domain Eukaryota; kingdom Metazoa; phylum Chordata; class Actinopteri; order Cichliformes; family Cichlidae; genus Aulonocara; species Aulonocara stuartgranti. Next base: position 20,410,679 of record NC_138956.1, read on the forward strand.
ACATGATGTGAAATATTGTGTTTGTATTGTCATACTCTGAACTTCTTGAATCACGTCCGTGAGAAGTACCACACATGTGATTATAATTTACAGATCAAAACTAACACTGAATCTAATGAAAACAAAATATTTTCAAACAATATAAACATCAGTATAAAGAATATAAACTTTCTCTGAAAAGAGAAAGAAAAGAATACAAAAATTAAACAAGATAAAGATTAATAAAAAAAATACAAAAATGCTAGAGTAAATGTACCTTTTTTCCGCCAGTTATCTTATTAAACTTTTACACCAGTGCCTGACAGTGGTTAACAAACTTCATCAGAGTGAGAAAGACTAAATGATATTTTTTATATTCTTATATGTATTTTTTTTTTTTTTTTTTTTAGTTAATTTTGTTTCAGGCAGTTTCCATTTTTTCCTTTAGTCTATAATCTTTTTTAAATTTCAGTTTATTTATTTAAATATTTAAATAAAATATTTCTTCTACTCTTACTTTTAGTTTTAGTTGTAGTTAACTGTACTGTACTACCTGGCAGTCAGTTTATATCTTCCTGATTACTGCATCTGATTATACAGGTATTTCCAGTTAGTCGCATAGGTTCTTTCTAATAGCCTTTGTGATATAGTTCTCCCTCGCTGGCTCTTTCAGTGTGTTCAGAAGCCTGTCCAGCCGGTCGACAGTGCAGAGGAGGGCACAGACATCAAGGAGCAGAAGCTGCAGGACCAGGCTCAGAGGACACCTGTCCAGATACCTGATGCTTGTCCAAGTGCTCGCAGAGCCAAGCGCATGAAGTGTGAGGTGGGAGCCACAAAGCCTGACTAAAACTGCCCTGAAACCATCAGTACAAGCTTCACTATTCAACAGTTATTTGAAGAATCTCGTAGTTTGACGTTTCAGTTCTCACTTTGTCTGTAGGCTGTCTGTGTGAAGACTGAACCAGGTGAGCCCGGTGATAGCAAGCCAAACCTGAGGCGGAGGATGGGGTCTTTTGTTGTCAAGACAGAACCAGGTTAGACCCACACCCCAGAGCGAAAACAGTTATTCTGTTGATATTCACAACATTAATGCAAACACTTCAACACACTTTGTTTGGAATCATTAAGCATTAATAAACATGTATGAATGTTGTAAGAAGAGTGTTAAGTAGCGATAAGCAGAAATGAATGGTAATTAAACATATATTCAGTAGTTACAAATCCTCCTTTAGCCAAGAAAATAATATTTCTATAGTAACTTAAAAATACCAAATATGGAGTCCATGTATTTTTAAACATTTCCTGTAAAGGATAATCCTCTTCTTGGTCATAGTAACGTTTCTTGTGGCCTTGCAGAGAAAGAGATTCCAATTCTGGTGAAACAGGAACCAGTTGAAACCAAGGAACTAATATTTGAAGCTGACAAAGTTCCCAAGTCACGGTATAAGAAAGTCATGCCTCCAGTTCCTCCAAGTCCAGTAAGTAGACACCAAAAGAGTGTGTGTTTAGTTTAATGCAACATGATGAGAAATCCACCCTAAGTTTTTGTCATTTGACTAAGTTGCTTCCTTTGTCCATTAAATATGTATCATTTTTTGAAGAGCACAAATAACACATAACAAAAAAAATGTGACATTTTAATGCTGAATGTAATTACATAAACTAAAAGATACAATAGCACAAGAAAAGAAGGCAGAAGTAATGTAAGAAGAGAAAAAATGAGGTTTAAAATATCATGCACCATAACTGATCCTTTAAAACTGACAGCATTTCAAAGTATATTTTTAACATGCATGTTAAAATTCTTCATTTTTGTAATAAATATACTGAGTTCTGGTAGATTTCAGTCTATGTAAAAAATGTTTTTCATTTCTATCTGTTTATTTTCGTCTCACTACAAACTGCTCCTGTTGTTATTGCCCAGGTGGATCTGGTTGTTTGTCTGGTGTGTGGCAGTGGGGGAGATGAAGACCGCCTGTTGCTGTGTGATGGCTGTGACGACAGCTACCACACCTTCTGTTTGATCCCTCCTCTGCACGACGTTCCCAGAGGAGACTGGAGGTGCCCCAAGTGTCTGGCTCAGGTGAGATTAAACAGCACAGTCTGGTAACACTTTATAATTACTATCGTTAATACATAGAAAAATGAGCTAAATAGTTTTTCACTGTTAGCAAATATTGAAAAAATACTAAATAATATTAATTATTACTTAATAATTCTTTGTAAACCATCTATAACATCTATAAGGTGGAATGGATGTTTATAAAGCTTCTAAGTAGTGCATAAATACTGTGTAGTCCATCTATAAACATTATTGTTTACTTTTGTTTATTGTAAATGTATTTGTTTTTTAAGCTGTTGCCAGGTTTTATAGTGTTTGTTTTTAAAAGAACATATAAGCAGGTATGTTATCAGTGACGTAAAGACTGTGATCCTGTAGTTTACTTTCACTTTTGCTATCTGTTTGTTTGGCTTAGAAAAACAGTACTGGGTTGGGTTACAGTACAACAAATAAGAAGTAAGATCAGTGTCACTTGTTCTGCAACAAGTGTAACTGCACTAAATACAAGAATCTCTCATCACTAATGAAAATGTGTTACAAAACTACACTAATACTGTAACTACAATTGAAAGTTTCTTAGGTATGGTTATCTTAAACTGTTACTCAAAGTCTGTATAGCTTAACGCTAACATTAAAAGGGAACTAAAATGCGTAGTTCTACATCTGTATTTTGTTTTGGGCTTTTACTGGCTTGTATAGCAGAATTAACAGCTCAAAAAAGTTGTATAACTTCTCTTAGTTTAAGCAATGTAAGGAGTGAGTGGGCTCAAACAGCTCCCATAGCCAAATCGCAAAAAAAACACGACTCCGGTGCAGCCAGTGTATTCCCAGGGTCGGTTTTAAAGGTTCTCCTTCCGGGAGCCAGCTCTAATGTCTGGCAGACTTTTGCTACCTGCAAAGCTCAGAATAATTTGATTTCACTTCTCTTTGCCACTCTTTACTTTAGTATGGACCTTCTAAATACACCCATGTATTTTTAATGCCAAATCAGAGCCAAAATATAGTGGAACTGAACAGTCTTCTGGGTGGAAATCAGAAAAAGAAATCATGTGTGAACGTCACACCTTTAGGAGGCAGGGCTGGCTTTTACCACAGGCCACCAGAGGGGTGCCAAAGAAATATAAAAAATATTTTTAATTCTTTGTTATCTAATTTTGAAACACTGCTTACACCATTAAGCATCTGATACTCAGAGGAGACCTCAGGCAGGATGCTCTGCTGGGGGCTGACTCATATAACCTGCTGCTTCACTGATATAAAATGGTGTTTAGTTTGAGTTTTAGATATATAACAGCTGCAGCAGTGTACATAGTAAGTGAGTTTCAGTGATAACGTACAGGTGACAGTACCTCTAAATTGCAGTTACTCCAATGTTTTGTTGCCTTTGAAGTTAATGGCTGTTTAAATCTGGCCTAGACTGTTCATGGTCGCATCATCTCTCCAGGTGTAAGTTGTAAGTGTAGTGTGAAGTTTGTCAAAATGTCAGAGCAAGAGGAAAATTAAAATAATAAAACACCCAATCAAGTTGGAAATGGCTTTTAAGATGTGTATGTGCTGAAGGTTGGAGATCGATCTCCTCAGGTGTTGGCATTATAACAGTCTGCAACCTGAGTGCCACCCTTGAATCCCTTTACCACTGAGTGAAATATCAAATCTGAAACCAAGTGGGGATGCTTCCACCTGTGCCCCATTGCTCATCTGCAGCTTTCACTTTCCTCTACTGTTGCTGAAAGTTCTGAGTCTTTGAAGCTGCCAATTTGGCTCTCTAGACTGCAGACTCTAGGAGACAGGCTTCTATGTTCAGGCTCCAACACTATTGATCTAAGGGTTTCGGGGACCCTGTGTTGTTGACGTAATTAGTCGTTTTTGGACAGACATGGTAATAGTGGAGCTTGCTTGATTGGTCATGCCAGAGGCCACTTTCAATAGTGAGATACCGAGTGAGGTTTGAAAGAGAACTGCTTTAAAAAAAAATGCTTTAAAAGGTTTGCTCACTTTTTCTCCAAGATCGTTTTTTTACCTCCTGGAAGTTCATTCATTCTCCCACAGATTCAATTTCAGAATTCTCAGATTTTTACCTATATGTTTTTAATTATGTAGTTATAGAATAGGTTTTTGGCATCATAATTCCATAAATAATTGTGTATAAATTAAAAACCACACACACAAAAGCTAACCGTGTCAATATCTTTGAAAGGCTTTTTTAAATTTGCCCACAGGAATGCAACAAGCCTCATGAGGCGTTCGGGTTTGAACAGGCATACAGAGACTATTCCCTGCGTGCATTTGGCCAAATGGCAGATGCCTTTAAATCTGATTACTTCAACATGCCAGTTCATGTAAGTAGATATGGTCCAAACATAAACATACTGCTCTATGTCAGTCTGAGTATTTTAAATTCAATTACCTCTCACTTCTTTGTTACAGATGGTGCCCACAGAGCTGGTAGAGAAAGAGTTTTGGCGTTTGGTTGGAGCCATTGATGAGGACGTTACTGTAGAGTATGGAGCAGATATCGCCTCGAAGGAGTTTGGGAGTGGATTCCCTATTCCAAATGGAAAATTTAAGGTTTCTCCAGCAGATGAGGTAAATGTCTAAATAAGCAATATAAAACCTTGCATACATCTGTTGAATCATGTTTTGTAAACTAAGAAGTACAAGCATTGCACTGTAATTCCTGCTATTGACCTGGGTATGCCGTTCCCCACGCAGAAATACCTCAAATGTGGCTGGAACCTCAACAACCTGGCGATGATGAACCCGTCTGTACTGACTCATGTAACAGCTGACATCTGTGGGATGACGCTGCCGTGGCTTTATGTTGGCATGTGCTTCTCCTCTTTCTGCTGGCACATCGAGGATCACTGGAGCTACTCCATCAATTACCTGCACTGGTATACAAAAAAAGTTTCTTGTATAGGTTTATTATTGCTTGAGCTCCTAAAATCAAATACATTTTATTTGCACCTCACTTTTGGCCAGCAGGAGTGAAGTCTTTTCTATTTTATTCATTTCAAGGGGGGAACCCAAAACCTGGTATGGTGCTCCTGGTTTTGCTGCCGAGCAGCTGGAGGACGTTATGAAGAAACTGGCCCCAGAGCTTTTTGAGTCTCAACCTGACCTGCTCCACCAGCTGGTCACTATCATGAACCCCAACACCCTGATGGACTATGGAGTCCCAGTTCGTAGTCTTTTTCACATCCTGTGTAGTCTACATCTGTATATGTAGTCAGTGTCTGTTATGAAGTGGATATACAGATAAAACTTGAATATTTCTCACAGGATTTTCTCTGCTCTCCACTTTGCTTCAGATTTACAGAACAAACCAGTGTGCTGGTGAGTTTGTCATCACATTTCCTAGAGCTTATCACAGTGGCTTCAATCAGGGCTTCAACTTCGCTGAGGCGGTCAACTTCTGCACAGTGGACTGGGTATTTAATCCCTTTATTTTCGCTGTTCTAAACAGCATCTCTTTTTTGTTTGGAAAAAGTATTTAAAACACTTTTTCTAATATAATTTTATGTGAAAGTAGAAGATGTGAATGAATAACAAGGTCATTTTTTTTATTTTTAGTATGAAAGATTTTCATTGATTGAGTACAAAAAAAATGCCAGCTTATTTTAGTAGTACTGCTTTACAGCTTGATTTGTAGTTCTGTATAAAATCTACACTTTACCTGATCTGCAGCTTCCCAGAAAAGTATTTACGCATCACAGCAACACACATTTTTAACCACTGTTATAACAACTGCTTTAAGTCTTATAAAAACAGAGGTCATGTTAACTGAATGTGTGAAATCTGAAAGCTGCCCATCCCTTTAACAGGTTAAAACACCGATGGTGAAACTGTAAAATGGTACTAGGAGCACTGGTGTGTTTCTAAATTCAAACAAACACAGTAGAATCCTTCATGATGGTATTCAATGGCACCTGTTAGCAATAGGTGCAGAAGGATCACATATTGTGGGATTTCCTCTCAGTAAAGTGAGTTCTCACAGAATTAGAGAATATGTAAACTATCTAGAAGGCTGTGTGGCATGATAGCATGCAGGAGAAAGAAAGACAATCGCAAGAGAGAATGAAGCACCAGTGATGGCTGTAGAGTCCATGAACACCAGCGCAATGTGCAGAGAAGACTTTTAGTAGCTTTAGTTCAAGTCTCTGTGAGAAATTTTCCCATGAAGCAGGTAGGAAAAAAAATCATGCTGAGGGCAGAGAAAAGCAGACACAAATACCAACAACAGCCTATGCCACAGGCTCTTTGGGATTCAGTGCAGGACTATAAATAAAGCTTAAGCTGCTTTATCGGGTCATGCATCAGTATTTAGATTACCTCCAGTATTTTCATAGTGTTATGCAAAGGCTGTTACTATGAACTGGAGAGAAATGTGGAGCGGCAGTTTATATTAAAAGTAAATTATATTATATCTGTTCACCCAAAAAAGATCATGTTGCTTTTTTAAAATTAGTTTTCTTTTGTAAAGTAGCCACAAGTTGAAATAAATTCATTTTAGTATCACAGGAGAGTAAGAAAAGCTGAAAATATTTACATTAGGCTGACATTTTTTTGTTCTTCTTTACACACTTACTCAAAACTACTGCTGACTAATTTCTCTTCTGCTATTGCTCCATCACCAATTACACACATAACTTTCTTTTGCTCCTTTCTCTTCTACCAGATGCCTCTTGGCAGACAGTGTGTTGACCACTACCGCATGCTGCATCGGTACAACGTGTTTTCGCATGATGAGATGGTGTGCAACATGGCCACAAAAGCAGATACACTCAGTGTGGTTCTGGCCTCAGCCGTGCACAAGGACATGGTCGCCATGATCCGAGAAGAGGAGGAGCTGAGAGAGAAAGTGAAGAAAATGGTACAGCATCTTTCAACAACTCGTGTAGACATAATGACAGAGTTGCATAGTGTGTAGACTATTTTTTAATAAATAAATACAGGTTTATTTTTCATATCACTAGTTTAAAATTGCTTTTTTGTTTTGGCCTCGCAGAAATGTGTAAAAATGTGCCACTAAGCTTTATTGGCCAGCTGTGAAAGTAGCATACATGTTTAAAAAAAGTGCAAAGAGGTGTTGTGTTTAAACACACACTGCATCACCTAATGCATTTGTTGGTATCTCACACCTTCAGGGAGCGATGCACCACCAGGAGGCAAAGTACGATCACCTCCAGGATGACGAGCGGCAATGTTTCAAGTGCAAGACTACCTGCTACCTGTCTGCCATCACCTGTCCCTGTACCCCCGGAGTATTGGTCTGTCTGTACCACATCAACAACCTCTGCTCCTGCCCCGTCACCAACTACACAGTGAAGTAAGTCCCACTGATTATTTTTTAGTATTAAACTACAGAAAACTGTGGTTCTTCTGATTTGTGCATCTTATTAAAAAAATCTATCATTTTGCTTTGCTGCTACAGTTACAGATACACACTGGACGACCTGGTTTTGATGATGAATTCTGTGAAACAGCGATCTGAGCTGTATGATGAATGGGCCTCCCGTGTAACAGAGACTCTAGAGGCCAAACTCGAAAAAAAGAAAGGTAAGCAGCAAAGGACCAAACAGATGGTTTCACGTGTTTAAGTAAAATAACCAGTGTTTCCTTGCACCTAATTTCAGAAAATGAAACTATATTCAAATTTAAAACCAATGTTTTGAAGTTGCAGTAGACAACCTCCTTCCATGGTGCTGTAATAAAGACTGCACTACTTTCCATTTTAAAACATTAGCTTATACTCGACTGAGTAAGCAGTAATAATAGCATCTGAATCTCGCTTTCTATCATCTTTTTAGCCACCTCTACCATCCTCCTCCTTTTTCTTTTTCCATTTCCACATTTAATGTGGTTATTCTAGCATCAACCGTTTCAGTTATCTGGCCACAGCTATGGATCATTACAGCCCAAAACAAAAGCACTATGTTCAGTTTAGCAAACAAGTCATCATTTGGCAAGGAGATTTCATACCTGCTGGAAGAGACGATGGCACAGTTAAAGTGAAGTTTATGGACAGCCCATGTAAATGCAGACGGTTTCATTTATTCTGTAGCTACTATGTTTTGCAAAAGTAGAAAAATACACATCTACACCAAAACAGGGCAGGTGCTGAGCTGAAAACAAGCCAGCAAAGATTGTAAAAAAGTTGATGGATGTATGTTTAAGACTCGTATTAAAAAGGATTGCTTTGCCTGCCAATCTGTAAATAGTCAGTAATATAATTTTGCTCGTCTTTTATCTCAGAAAGTAGAGCACTGATGAAAACCTTGTTAGTAGAAGATTGTCAGCTTTCCTGAGTAGATGTGAGAAATCCATTCATTTTACTCAAACATGTATCCAAACCTTATTAACTACCTCAGTTTCAGATCGTAAAATTTCCTACTCATCAAATTAATACAGCTGTTGTACACTTGACAAACTGCACAGTTTGTCATGTGTGACGCGTCCACCACCAGCTGCAGTCTGCGTACTGTGAGTTTGGTGTTCTTGTTTATTATGGCACAGCAGCAGGATCCCCTCTTCATCTGCCTGCCTCAGCATCCCTCCTCTCCATGTATTTTAGGCTCAAACTGGGAAAAGTGTCACTCTGTAGGAAGTGTAATCGACCTCCTGTTTAGACTCCTCAGCATGGTGTTAACTGTTTGACGTTTATTTTTAAAAGTGCCACTAGTTTAATTAAATTTCGTTTACTGAAGAGGCTGTCACACTGTTCTTGGGAGCTATAGACAGCAGAGCAAAAATAGTTTACAAAACTTGCAAATGAGAGCTCTACGGCTTTTTCTCGTTATCTTAATTAAGACGCTTTAATAGGAGAAACATGTAGCAAATCAAAGTGGTAACCTGCAGGGCTGAAAAAAGAAGCCAGTGCATAAGAGCCAAAACTGCCCCCAATCCCCCAAAACTCCCACATTAAAAGGACCAATGAAAAGACTTAAAAATTAAAATAAATGTTTACAGCTTTTTAAAAAAATAATTGTTTGGAAATTGTTTAGGATTGTCTGTTTGGGATTCTCCAGTGATTAAAAACTGTTGGTAGATGAAGTTTTGAGTAGGTGTACCAGGCAGCTGTAGCCAACTGAAGTCTGCTAGAGTCCACCTGTGCTAAATGGAGTCACTGAACAAAACTGCCGTTTGTGTCTTTTGAAGCATTTTAATCAGGTAAATAGAAATTTATCCAACTACTTTATTAGTCTGTTACTTAGTACCAATTGGAAGATATCTGAGTTTGTGCATTGCAGTCGTACAGTTGCTCATCCAAATATGCTCACTTCTGGTTTCAGAAAGCTCAAAACAAACGTGTGCCACTGCGTTTGCATTTTGACTAACAAAGCTGTGTTTGCACACACTGTTAAAACACACACTGGGCGAGACATCTTGAATGAATGATGTTGGACATTGACAGCCCCCTTTCTATTGGCCAAGTGGGGAGTCATCACTGCATATATTGCTCTAATATTAAGTTGCTCTGCAGCTGCACTGCGATTAGAAATAATGTGTTTCGAGCTCAGAGTCAAGGTCAGCATTTCCTGTGTGAGTGTCTGTGCATTCAGAATGTTTTTGGCCTTTATTGGATGGTCCAGTATAGAGTACACAGTAGTGGGAAGACAGTGAGGGGGGGCTGACACACTGAAAACAACCCAACACAGTAAAGACACAAGACATGTGTTACAGCTCAACCAGGTGAGCTTTAGTGGCGTCCCCTGTGCATACAGTGGTTTGCAGACCTAGGATCAGGTGTTAGAGGTATTTACTTTCATTCTGGGGCAGCTTGTTTGCGCTGCTATAAGTCCTTTAGTTAAACCCTTGGGACAGAGAACACAAAAGTCACAACAGGCAAAGAACTTGTATATGATGAAGTGAGTCAATATGCTAAAAACAATGAAAATGCTTCACTGCCACCTTTGTTTTTGCCTTTCATGGTGCTTTTGTTCACCTTTCTTCCTCTTTGCTGAGTTCCTGTTCTATCTTGCCCCAACCTTTTAACCAGTCATTCATGCTACACAAAGCACATATCACTGTTATATCGTGAGTGCCTCATCGCAGTCCAGACCCGGGCCAGTATAACATAACACACAAAAAGAAGTACCCCGAGTTTTGTTCCTGTTTTTGATATTAGATTAGAAGATATTAGAATCACACTCAATAATCATAATGAGCTGTTGGACTAAGTGATTCTATATAAAGTCAATAAAGAAATGAAATCCTAAAATCCTTCTACCAATGACTCCGCTCCATTGTCACTGTCAGCAAAGTAATTCCTCAAAGAGCTCCTGGAAGCAATTAACCTAAGACTCAGTTAAGTCAATAGTGGTGTAAGTTATAAGATAAAAGTATTTATTACTCTTTGCAGCGCCAGTGCCATGTTCAGCAAAAACAATAAAAAAGAGGTTGCTGCAGTAAGTCATCAGTTGCTCAGCAACATGTTGGGTTATTTAAGCTGCAAATGTGTTAGACTATGATTAAGCTGCTCTTGTCTCCTCAGGCCTGCCAGTCTTTCGCACCCTCCTTGCTGAGTCAGACTCCAAGCTGTTCCCTGACAACGACCTGCTGCGTCGGCTTCGTTTGGTCACACAAGATGCTGAGAAGTGCGCGTCTGTGGCACAGCAGCTGTTGAATGGCAAGAAGCAGACCAGGTAACATTAATATGCGATGTCACCCAGGCTTATGCATTACTTCTCACACATTCTTCTTGTTGAATAGTAATGGCGCCTTAATGAGGGTGATTTCTTCACTCATGGACACAGGTATCGGTGTGGAAGTGGGAAGTCACGGAGCCAGCTGACTGTGGAGGAGCTGAGTTCATTTGTGCGGCAGCTGTATAACCTCTCCTGCAGTCTCCCTCAGGCGCCCCTGTTGAAGGTAAACTGAGGAGAAGAAATTTGCTTTTACCAAAGTAAAATTTCATTTCTTTAATTTTAAGTCACATTGTGCAGCTTTTGTTATTTGTGCAGTTTCTGTCCTGCGTTGCTTGTATTTAAAAATATGGCAGTGTGATTGGCACTAAGGCCACTGCTAAATGAGACAGTTTTATGCCTCACAGGTGAACCACAAAGTGTGGTGTCAGTGAAGGGAGGTAAATGTTGGAATAGCTTATTAATGACAATAAAGTAGACCTCTGCGTAACACGTTAGATCTGTGATCAGTTTTTTCTGAACTTTATGTGATGTATTGTTTTTATTTGTGTGTTTTTATGTGTTTTGCGTTACATGTCTTTTCTGTATTGCATAGTTTGATGTGACCTGCTTGAGGACTACAGATGTAAATTAGTGGTTTTCTTACAATCTTACACGTTTACGTCTTATTTTTTACGTCAATGTCCACTAACATGCACTTTCCCTGTTAAATAAATAAAAATGCACTACTTGATCTGATTTGAAGACATTTTTCAACTTCTTGTATTTTCCATCTTCAGGAACTCTTAAATCGCATTGAAGACTTCCAGCAGCACAGCGAGAAGGTCCTGGCAGATGAACTTCCCAGTGTTGCTGAGATCCAGAGCCTTTTGGACGTCAGCTTCGACTTCGACGTGGACCTGCCTGAGCTGCCGCGCCTGAGAGTGAGGCTGGAGCAAGCACGATGGCTGGAGGGGGTGCAACAGGCCAGCGCTCAGCCTGCTACCCTGACTCTGGAGACCATGAGGAGGCTCATCGACCAGGGAGTCGGATTAGCACCTCATCCGTCAGTGGAGAAAGCCATGGCACGACTTCAGGAGCAGCTCACTATGTCTGAGCACTGGGAGGACAAGGCGAGCAGTCTTCTTAAAGCCAGGTGAGGGCAGCACCGATTAGTCCATGATAAAGTTTGCATCATAGCCACAGGATAGGAGCTTCCAAAACAGCAACAAGGACATATTATGGTAGCTTGTCATGCTCTGAGTTTAATCCAAAAGAAAACCAGATGATTTCTAAGATGTTATTCTGCTTCTTAGCTTTAACTCTGTGTCCAGGTATTTGCACTGATTGTAACTGAATAATGTAATATTACGTCAGTGCTCCTGATTTTGCTTCATTTTAATTACAGCTAGTGCAAAATGCTGCTGCTAGAATATTCAACAAGACCAACAAAAAGTGAGCATCATGTTTAGTTCTGCCCTCATTCCATTGGTACTCAGTGCTGTCCAGTATTAACTGTCATTAGTGCTTTTCAGAAGCTTTTAATGGCATGGCTGTCAGGAATGCGCATTTACTCTCACCATTATCAGGCAAACTAATCTCTAATCAGGACTTAAATATCAGTATTTTTAAAAAAAGTTTTGTGTTTCCTCATCATGCTTAGTCCACTGCAGCTTTGAATTTGGGGTTTTCACAGAATTTGAGATAGTGTTTGAAAAAGATTTCAGATGTTTGACAATTAAAATATTATTTAATGTAAATAAGTTTGGTTTTCAAAATAACATAAGCTTTATGTTTTATGCAATTTTATGCAATAAAACCTGTATGTACAGAACATTTTTGAAAGTGTTTGTGGTAAAATAAATATTTAGAAAGCTTGTGAACGAAGTGTCATGGCATTTCTTGGTATGGATAATATAGATAACATGGACCTGATGCAAATATTGTGCCAATGTTTACAACCTATGGTGCGTCATTTGTGTTTTTCTACCCACCAGACCACCACACTCCATAGAGACCCTTAGTGCTGCTGCTGAGAAGGCATCTAGCATCCCTGCCTACCTCCCAAACTGCCTTCTCCTGAAAGACACCATCAGAAAAGCCCAAGAGTGGCTGCAAGAAGCTGAGGAGTTTCAGGTTAGCAGAAATTTTAAGAATGGTTGGACTATTAGGAAATATGATATTATTATATGTTATTTTGATAGGGTGTGACTTAAAAACAATTGTGATGGTGTTTATAACGATTGAGAGTTCTCCTGTCATGAAAACTTGTTAGTAACTTATTGCCAGTTTAAAGGAAGTGCGTGAGGTTACTGCAACAAAGAGGCTGTTCTTAGAGGCGTATAAAAGACAGCAGGAAGGCAGTGAAACTGTGTCACTCACATTTGTGACCAAAAATAGAGGCGTCTGGGGTGTAAAAAGTGTGAAGGGGTGTGTGAGTAAAAACTATTTTTAGATTCAGCCTCCGTGTTTCACAGCAGCAGTGAAGGTGACGCTGTCGTAGTTATTTTGAGGCTGGAGCCTCTCCACTCTGACCCACACACGCAGTGAGAGGAAAGAGGCGGTGCAGTGAAAACAGGGGGAAAAGAAAGTCAACAATTACTGTAACTACAATCGAAATCTCTGAGTCCAAAACGACTCATGTATTGTATCTTTTTGCCTGATCCCATCCTCTGCTGATTTATTTTATACAGCAACTATATAGCATACTGAAAAAAAGTGCTGGCTTACGTATTGTATGTTTTGCCGTGCCTTTCAGTGTCTGGCACAATAATAACATGCAGGGTTGAGTGTAAACAGGAGCACAACTTCCTTTATTTGAAGGCTTTAGTTTTTAATTATTCTTCAGAATATTTTTTTAGAATAATTAATTCTTTGTGTTATTATAACTATTAAGCTATTCAGTAGTATATAACTTAATGAAAATTATTAGTTGTTTTTTTAAGGACCAGTAAAATGTAAACGAGGCCAACATAACTGGTCAGCTGGTTCAGGGTATCAGTGGGGCAAAAAAAGCGTGTTACACTAAAATAATCTTCTTGATTCAGGTCAGCGGCTGCATCCCGATGGTGGACACCCTCTCTGACATGGTGCTACGAGGACAAGCCATTCAAGTCCACCTGGAGCCTTTAGACAGGCTGGAGTCTCTCATGGCACAAGTGCAGGAATGGAAAGAATCAGCAGCAGCAACTTTCCTTCAGAAAGACTCAAGCCTCACCTTGCTGGAGGTAAAATTAAATTAGATTTAAAAGGATTTTTAGGACATTTTGAAATATTATCTGCTGAGGTTAAAACCTGGCAGGCAGAAAATGTTTGACTTGTCCGATCCTTCCTGTTTCTACTTCTCTTTGTGTGGAGAGAGTTGAGCTTGTGTTTAATGAATTTGAATACTGTATATGTATACTGTATTGGATTCTCTGGAAACAAAGAAAACATTTGAAGATGTTTTTTATGGGATCTTACCCAATAAACTGTATTAGACAAAACAGTTAGTCACCAAAACTATTGCCAAACTTCTACGTGAAAATCATTTATTTCCATCAAATTCAGGCTTCGTTGTAGTGTCTGGCACAATAATAACATGCAGGGTTAAGTGTAAACAGGAGCACAATTTCCTTTATTTTAAGGCTCGGTGCAGATAAAATCCCTGTGTCAAAGGCAGAGGTTGTTAGTTTTAGGTCCTGTTAGTCCAGGAGACTCACAAGGCTTTTGTTCTCTGCAGGTTCTTTGTCCCCGATGTGAAGTTGGAAACGTCGGTTCTCCAAAGAGGAAGGCAAAGAAAGGAAAGGAATCACCTAAAAGTAACAAAAAGAAAACTTCGAGGTTCAATACGCTCAGCGATGTGGAAAAAGCGCTTTCAGAGACCACGGATTCTACCTCTGCAGTAAGTATTCAAAGAGCTATTCCCTGAGACACGTGTGCTTCAAAAGAATAAAGTTTGCTGAGTTACCTGATTTTGACGTTTTGGTGGTCAGATCCTGATGACGAGAAGTAGTTTTGAGCGGAAGGAAAGTCTTGTCTTTTCAGGTTGTTGCAGGAAAAGCTTAACTGCATATAGAAGGGTGCTTGGGATGTGTGTTGAGCAGTCAAACTTGATAAGGGGCACAATGCTGAACAGGGTGATAACAGTCAATTTAAGAAAAAAACTAACTTTTATTCAAACATTCGCTGTAATATTATGATAACACAGTAATTATTTGCTTAATCACTGCGGTAGAGATCTGACTGCTGAAATTCATCAGGAAAAATACTGAGTATGTTTTATTCAACAGATGGCAACTCTTGAGGAGCTGTGGGTGAGGGAGATGGAGGCTTTCTCTAATCTCAGGGCAGCAAATGAGTCAAAGCTCCTTCCCACGGCAGACTGCATGGACCTGAGGGTGTGTTTCTGTCAGAGGGCGCCCATGGGTGCGATGCTACAGTGCGAACTCTGCAGGGATGCCTTCCACAGCGTGTGCGTCAGAGACCCGTCAGATCCCTGCAAAACACAGCCATGGCTTTGTCCGCAGTGCCAGCGGTCAGAAAAGCCCCCCTTCAGCAAAGTCCTCTCTCTGCTGGCATCACTGCGGCACATCGGGGTGCGCCTTCCGGAGGGTGATGCACTGCACTATCTGATGGAGAGGACAGTAAACTGGCAGCAGCGAGCGCAGGAGGTTTCACAGGCATGTAACCTACCAGAACTCGAAGAGAGGCCAGGAACTCCTCCCACTCTCACCCGCTGGGTTTCAGGCAGTGACAACCCTCAGAGCAACACTCAGGTCACTCCTCATCTCTTTGTGCCACTTTTTAAGCAGTTAATTTTTTGCAAATGTTAATTGGTAATGATGGGGAACAATTCTCTCCCCAACTCTGCTAAATGAAAATGTACGTCTGCAACAGAGAGTTAGATTTTCTCCACATGACACAATAAACCAGTTCCCTTACAAAACCATTTTAAGATTTTGGTTCAGGATCAGGTTTTTACAGCTTTTCCAAGCATTTCGTACAAAACAGAAGGAGCTAACAGAAGGAGATATATTAGTATATTAGTATAAATCATCTGGCAGGTGTAAAAAAATAAAATAAAATAATGAAGGAGGAGAAATGCACCATTAAAGGGTGCTGTGAGATGTAATAAAAAGATGATAGGTGTCTTAGAAGCTGCAGAAATGACACAAATCTGATTCATATGTAGAGCTCAGTTCCAGCCCTCTTTAAAGCTTAAAGAGTTGTTTTTATTATCACCTACCTGCGTGTGTTAACATCGGAGTTTGATGGTTTTGATACAGGCTCCTTGTTTGACTCCAGAGTGGAATAGGACAAGCCATGCTCAGACCGTCTTCTACACCGAGCAGAGATGCATACCGCTGCACGGTCAGTGTCCTGAGCCACATCATGAAGACATGACTCGCAGTTTTTCTGTCGTTTCAGATTGTCACATTTTAGATTTTGCGTGTTTATGTTGCAGGTTTGAGTCGGGACCTGGAAGAGCTGATGGTGGAGGGGCTCCTTCTGCAGGTGTCTTTGCCAGAGGTGCAGAGCCTCTACCTTGTCTTATTGGACAGAGCCAGCAGCCAGCAAACAAACCCATGCATGTCACCACCACAGGAGGAGCCCACAGACTGTGAGAAACACATGCAGTTTAACTCTCAGGGAACAAATCTGCCACTGAACCAGGTACAAGCCAAACCAATAAAGGAACCATTTCACATCCTGAACACTGCAGCGCCAGTTTCATCGTGCTGATTTTATTTTCAGGATGGTGCCAAAGGTGCAAGCAGCTCAGAAAAGAAGGTGAAGCGGCATCTGGAGAGAGACAGCTCAGATGGAGAGCGCAGAGCGAAGGACAAAAAGCACTCTCACAAGAGACAAAAGATGAATAAAAAGAATCCACAGCGCAGGCAAACCTCGACCTCGTCCTCCCCGCGCTCCAACTTCTCCCAGTCTGACGACTCTGATGAGGAAATGGCTGTGTGTCCAGCAGAGAGGTGTCAGCTGCCAGAGGGAGATGAGGTGAGAAAGACCTCTGACAGGAGCCACATAAATGGATTTAGTCTGCAGAGGACAGGCTAAGGTTACTTTACTGTCTTCCATATGAGGACCTCATCTCCGGTCAGGAAACTGCTGCTTCAAAAACAAGACGAGCTGTAATCTTTATTTTTATCTAAAGAATTGATCGTGAACAGCAAACACCAGCGCTCCCAGACAAACCTGTGCAAAAACTCTGTGCTGTAGGTTTCTGGTGAATGACATTTTAATATTTCATTTTATTAACATAAAGCCTTCACATAAATGTGTTGGCGGGTTATGGGTGAGATTTTTGGAGCCAAAAGTGACCCCTTAACAACGTCACAGACTTCTGAGGGGGTCTGTACCTCACAGCAGGAATTAATATTAGTCAGATCAACAAAAAAAGGCACCCCCCCACAGCGGAGATATTCAAGTCAGGCATTCAAATTAGCAGAGTCGAGCCCGAGGAGGGTTGATCAGCTAAAGCTGTGTCGGGACATCTGTCAGTCAAACTGGCCAAACCTCAAACTCCAGTTTCCAGGTGGATGAGTTTTAAAAAACACAGGGAGGTGGTGTAATGATGGTGGAAACTATCCTCCCCCTCCAGCTATGCTGTTCCCGTGACTTTGAGTTTGAAGGATTTCCAATTTTGTAAGACAAACAAACTAAATAACAACAACATCATGAAGTAGAACATAGCCATCATCTCTTGGAGGACACATTTAACTTTAAATATATGTTAGATTCTCCTGTTGATCCCTTGATTGAATATGTATGACAGGTCTATCATAAACAGGACGGAGGGGAATTTTTTCAGGATAAACGCAAACTAAAACTTTCCTCCGGATTAACTGAATTTTTCAATGAATATCCGACTGCAGACTAACTCTAAATCTTTATTAGATTTTTTCCATTGATGGCATAGGTGGTACCTTGTTTGGTCGAGCTTGTAAATTGTTTTGCTGCTCTCCATGAAAACACAGGTGGTGTTGGTGAACATTGTGGAGCATATAGCTTTTGGAAGTGTAGACCTGTTGTTTAGCTGTGATGTTGACTGACTTGTGTGTTTCTGCAGGTGAATTGGGTCCAGTGTGACGGCAGCTGCAATCAGTGGTTTCACCAAGTGTGCGTCGGCGTTACGGCAGAAATGGCCGAGAAGGAGGACTACATTTGCGTCACGTGTACACTGAACGACGGGCGCGTAAGAAAGTAAAGATGTCATTCTGAAGGGAGGCGTGTCTTCAGTCTGGAGGGTCACTGACCCCGTACCCCTCTTCACCCCCTCGTCCCGTCTGTCTAACCCTTTTGTAACAACGGTGCTATCTCCTCTTTGACATGTTGTCCAGAACTATAATGTTTAGTTATTTTTTTGTATTTTTACATATATATATTATATATATTTCCTCCTTCTTATGAATTGTTTGTGGTTGTCTAAATGAAAAAAAGAAAAACACAGGATGTGAAGTCTGCTGCATGGCATCCCGTTACATCGACGCAAAGGAGTCTTACACCATGAACCCCCCTCCCCCCGGTAAAGAGAATTAATCAAGGGTTAATATTATCTTCTTTAAAACTTTCTTGCATGTTAAACCAGAGCTAAGGGGACAGAAGTCGAGGTTTTCACCCCCCAAAAAATGACTTTTTTTTTCTTTGAAATCCAGTGTTTAGTACATGCATCTTAATATAATTATTCCCATTTTTTGTTTTGTAGAATAGTTTTATTTATCTGAGCAATAATTTTTGTCTGAATCGACTTAAATGGCTTTGATCTCGGCTGAGTTGTGTTTTAGCGATGATGGTGTGATGTACAGAAAGCTACTGGGTTACGTGTCTGGGTTACGGAGAAACACTGCGGCACGCCAAAGGAAAAAGAGGCTGCTGGCTGGGCAGATCCTCACCTTGTAACCCATCACGGGAAACAGCAGGAAGGACCTGGAGTAGCTGAAGATGTTACAAGTTTATATTGTGGAATAAAGCCCTTTTGTTCTATGGATATGCCTTGTCCTTTCACTTCAATGTAGTAAAAACAAAAAAACACTGCCTGTCCTCCAAAACAGGATTTAAATACGCTGTTCAGACAGTGGTCATACAAGTTTACCCATCAGAGATCACAGTGACTAACTATTCTAAAAACCAGATTTTTAAAATGTAATAATCATTAAACCCTGATAATGCTGATTTTTATTGCTTCATCATGAAACAAATTTTACAATAAACATTTATGATCCCCAGTTATATTCATCTTTGAAGCCAGACAATAAAGACCTGAATGATCCGTAAACACGGAGTCTAACCAGATGCTGACGTCAATAATTTAATATCATTTTCCGGATTGTGGTTACACTACTTAAGAAACAGTGTAAATTAGAGTATTTTTACTGTTTATTTATTAGTATTTATTGTTTATCAAAGGGTCTGAATCCTCTACCAAAAAAAAAATATTGTTCTGAATGATCGCAGTGCGGAAACAGGCGAGATTGCTTCAGTTTTCTGTCTGACAGTAATGATAACATTCGGTGGTTCTGCGATCTCACTGGTAGGTGACACAGATGGTGGGGTGTGGACAACCAGGAGGAAAACATAAAATCTGAATCTACAGAGCTTATATTTATGTTTTATTTTTACAGAAATTCAATTTTGAAACCTTTTAATTATCAATAATTGATCAACATTTTTATCTTCTGAAGTCGGGCCTGTCAAAACAAGTTTGAGAACCCAATTTTTCATTCTGTGTAACGCAGAATAAAATTTCAGTTATTTTCAGTGTTTAATAATTTAATAGGATGCTAATCTTTAAATTACACCCTCACTTTCAGAAACATCAGGATAACTGTGTAAAATGTAAATTAAAAAAACTGTGGAACAATTTCAGGATAATGTTGGTCGATGTAAAACTGTGAAGACTTTGAATAGCTCATCATTTATAGATGAAAATATGATCAAAATATTCAGAGAATCCGAAGAAATCTCTGTCTGCGAGGGACAAAAGCCATGCCCTGCATTAAAAACAGACATGATTCTGTTATTTAATTATTGGATGGGCTCAGGAACACTTCCAAAAGTCATTGTCTGTGAACATGGTTCATCCAGTGCAGGTTAAAGCTCTATGATGCAAAGAAGGAGCCATATGTGAATATGATCCAGAAACTCTCTCTGGGCCAAAGCTCATTTAAAATGAGCAACGTGGAAATCTGTTCTGGGGTTAGACAACTTGAAATCTGACGTCCTTAAAGAGGAGAGGGACCATCCAGCTTGATATCAGCGCTCAGTTCAAAAGCCTGCATCTCTGATGGTATGGAGGTGCATTAGTTCCCATGCAATTAGCAGCTTGCACATCTGGAAAGGTTTCAGAGCAACATACATCCAGATGACATCTTTTTCAGGGAAGGCCTTGCATATTTCATATTTTAGTTATTACAACAGCTTGTTTTTTTAGTATAAGAGTAGAATGAGCTGCTAGAATCCTCTATCAGACAAGACTGAGACTATTTTCCCCTTAAAAGTCCAGCAGCTCAGTTCCCAGATGTTTACAGAGTGTTGTTAAAAGAAGACTGGATGCCACACAGTGGTAAACATGGCCATGTTCTAACTTTTTTGAAATGTGATGCTGCCATTAAACTCAGAATGAAATTCAGAATGTGTTTACCATTCAGCCAATTGTCTGATACAGGAACAGCATATCTAAATCTATTATTATTGTCATTTGCTAAAATTAGCAATAATTAATAAATTTAAAGATTCCACATAAATAAATATCTTTGCAGAATTACGTACTGCTGAAAAAGCTGCAAGGACTTATAAAACCCTATAAGATGCCACCATTGTGGCAGCAGCTTTCCAACTACTGGCATGAATGTGATCATTTCAGAGTCCTTGAGCCTGATTAATTCCCTTGATAAAAGTATCTATCTGTTTATACTTGTTTTTATACTCCAAAGTCCATACTTCAGATTATGTGTAATCTTTCTAAATCTGATAAATACTTGTCCAGACCTAGCACAAAGCAAACATGTGGACCTGCACAGTGACATGATTATTTTTAGGTATTTTATCAGACTACTTACTAACAAATACGTGAAATGTGCCTAAGCCCTGCTTTATAATTGTGCACGCATTTCCTATCGACGCCTGTCTGAAGTCTTTGTGTTTGGGGGACATTTCCTCCTCTCACAGCAGGGGGAGAAGCTTGGTGATAGAAGCAGCTCCTTATGTGAAGATAAATTGAATTCATTAACAGGAAGCAGCTGGGACAAAGACAGCAGCTTTAGCCACAGGGAAACACAATAGGTACACCTGATCAGTGTCTTTCGCAGAGTGACCTAAGCTCTTTACTGGTTTATCCTGAAGGGGGAGCCAAAAACCAGCTAAGAGAAACAAAGTAGTCTTACAAAAATGACGAGGCTAAATAATAATGCGACAAAATGCACACGCAAAAAAAGACACAAATGAAAGTGTTAACAAAGATTTTTTTTAAAAAATTGATAAGAGGAGAGAAAATACACATTGAGATTCAGAGATCTGAAAATGCACAAAAAGGAAGTAACCATAAAGTCTGAGGAAGTTATTTAGTAACATCCTGACATGTAAAATAAGGAATGAATATTGAAGGATGTGCACTATTTATAGACCAACTGTCAAACTGAAGCAGATTAGTAGTGCTAACTACATTAGCTCCTTTGTTTAAGGGGTCAGGTTTCCCTGAGTTGTATCCTTCCAGTGAAGTGGGATTCAGATATTTGATCTGCCCATCAGAGGTTTGTTCAGTTGAATCAGCTTGCAGCCATTGTTTAGCAGCTATAGATCTGGCTGAGCCTTCTTCCAGCAGGACAATGCTTATTAAGCAGCACTGTGATAGTGGAAAACAGACTGAAAGTTTCTAATGAGACAGCACTCCGAGGGACCAAGATCAAATTTATCCAAAAAGCATCATCAGGCGGATCCAAAGCAACAAAACTGTCAGAAGAATTGAGCTGAAAGATAGAAACATGTCATTAGTAGAGCAAAGAAAGGGTGGTTATTAGTGAGGTTGTGTCTAGTCTAGCCTCTAAGCTTCTACTCAGGAAGGGAAATGTGAATGGATGGATGGTTGGATGATTGGTTGATTGGAGGTTTGGTTGGATATATTGATGAATGGTTGGTTGGAAGATAGATAGACAGACAGATCTATGGATGGATGGATGTGGTTCAGCAGGATTGGTTTGGTTTGGTTTGTCTTTTCTCTCTCCCCTTTTCTATCCTTCCCTAATAATTATTTCTGAGGCGGAGTTGCTGGGCTGGCACTTTGTGTAATCTCCAACCTGGGGCGGAGTTCTTCAATGTGAGTCATCCTTCACACACCTGTTTGCCACAGACTCAGGCTGTGAGTATATCAAGGACAAGTGGTGCCACAGTTCTCTGTGAGACTGTCCCCATCGATATGGTGACAATCAGACCACATTGCCTAGAATCTGTTTAGGAAGTCCTTGCCTACTTATCTGTAGTTTCTGTGTTATTCTACTTGCCTGTTTGGAAAGTCTTTTTCCTGGATCCTGTGCACGTCTCCTGTAACTCTTCTACCCTCTGGCACCACCCACAATAGTTTTTACCTTTGTTTAACTATTTTTAGATACTAAAGTAGATCGGAAACAAATGGGTTAAAAGTTATAAAGCTGTGATATAAACTACATGTTTGGCTTATATTTATTTTTTATTTTGATATGCTTGATTTTATTTTTGTTGCTCAAAGTGAAATGTTGATTTAGATTTGCACAGATCTGAGATCATTTTTGACTAATTTTCACATTATCACTTACTGGGCTTTACTGTTTTGTGTCTAGAAATCTGCGTAACATTTAAGCTACATACTTGTCTGCAAGTACCAATAGCTTATTCTTGCTGTTGCTCAGTTGTGGGAAACTGTAACCTGCTTATCACAACAGTCTGAAGTGTCTGCCAAGCACATCCCACAAGCCACAAGAATTAACACAAGTCTAGAATGTACCATTTTCACTTCCTTTTTCACACTGTGTTGTACACAGATCTTAGAAGCTTTCTCTCGTTGTCACGTCCTGGGATTTTTTTTTAATTTATTTTTTTATGTTGTAGTTTCGGTTCCTGTTTTGATATCCATTCTCGTGTTTCTATATTCTTTTTTTTCCCTTCCTCTCTCTGCGATGTCTTTCTGTTATTTGGTGTTTTGCTTTCAGTGTTTTGGCCTCGTTGTCTGTGTCTACCATCTGTTTCTCTGATTGTTCCCACCTGTGTCTCATTCTTTTTCACTTTTCATTTCTCTACTTTGTGCCTCGTTGTCATCTGGAAATCTGCTGAAGGATGCAGGAGGTGAAAGTAACATCCCATTCTTAATCCATAGAGTTTAATATGATGTTGGCCCACCCTTTGCAGCTATTACAGCTTCAAATCTCCTGTGAAGGCTTTCCACAACGATGACCTGGATGACTGAGAACCTTCACAGACAAAGTTTAGGAGTGTGTTCTCAAATTCATCCCAAAGGTGTCATATCATGTTGAGGTGTTCCTTTCACACCATAATCCCCCCCTCCACCAAACTTTACACTTGGGACAATGGAGTCGAACAAGTACCGTTCTCATGGCAACCACCAAACCCAGACTCGCCCACTGGATTGACAGACAGAGAAGCAGAGATGTCTCCACAGCTCTATAGTCCAGCAGCGGCGAGCTTTGCATTGCGTTTAGTCATGCAAGGCTTGGATGCAGCTGCTCGGCATGAAAACCTGTTCCAGGAAGCTCCCTATGCACTGTTTTTGAGCTGAGGCCACATGAAGAAGGCACTCTTTTTTTTTTCTCCCCACCTCTCATTCTGGAGTCAAGTGTGTGTGTGGTCATATCTTTGCCTTTTTCAAAGCATCTCTCATAACCAATGAAGCAGACTGGATTCAAAACGTGGTACTCAGATTCAGTCAGTTTATTTACAGTGCTCCTGGAAGTTAACTATTTACAAAATGCGGATGAAGCCACAAATCTCCAATCTCTATTTACAAGGTCCTTTGGAGAAAAAAAAGTCTATCGATGAGCTCCAATCTCTCTTCGACCTCTCTCTCTCTCCCACCAGGGAAATGACAGTTTTTCTGCAAAGCAGAGAGGAACAGGTAAGTAATCTGGAGTTCAGGGTTACGGATTAGATTATTATATAACTTTTATTCTTTTTCTTTTTTAATGTTAGCTAAATATTTGCATATTGTCTGTCCTTTGTCTTTACTGCACAATGAGCTAGAATGACTGCCTCCGGGTTGTACGTCCTGAATGACAATAAAGGTCCCTTTAACTTTAGTGGATTCGGTTTTCTTTGGATCAGATATTCCCAAAGACAGTTTGAAATGAAAGTCAGAGTTTATGTGGGCCACATAAATGCTGATCACGACTCAGCATTTCCTCCTTTTTGTTTTCACTGATTTCATTGTGTTCATTTTTGAGTTTTCTGTTCCACTTCTACTTTTTTTCTTAAAGCTTTCTTTTTGCCAGCTGAAGGCCATTACTCCATTTTACCCATTTTCCTGTCAGCGACAGCATATAAACTGCACATAAGGTCAAATATAATAAGAATAACATGTAACCCAAGAGTGTGCTTTTGTTTTAAGACTTCTGCTTTCTTAATATTTAATCATAAATCTCTTTCAAACTTTATTAGAAAGTGAATTTCTCTTTATATAAATACATGTAGAAATGTTCCAGTATGGCCCACACTTTCTGTTTTAGATGTTTGTGTTTTTTTTAAATGAGCCAATCAGAGACTGGCTTTTTGTTGTGTAACAGGCCTCTTTCTTTCTCCTGAATCCTGACACTTATTTAAACTTTCAACTTTTTCATACTTCATTTATCTAAAAGTTTATTCATCTTCTCTAGAACGCGTTTCTCTGCAATAAACAGAAGCATTTGTTCTGTGTGTTAATAAGAGATGAGCTGATAGTCATCAGCTTATTTATAGTCTCCGCATAATATTTCTGCATCAGGGAGTCCCCTGCGCTTCTCTTTTGACACCTCAGAGAGTGAAGGCGGAGACTCGTGACATACTTGCTCTCTTGCGCCTTCTAGGCAGGAAGTGAAATTGACCTGCCGCCACGTTGCCTCCACCCAAAAACAAGAAATGTTGCCTCTACCTTGTCCTTAAATTGAAACGTTTTTACTGTTGCTGTCGTTTTGGACCTCAGGGCCACCGCATCAGTCAGAGTACAGTGATCAACAAAGTCCATAAAAGTACAACCTCAAAGCAGCAAAGCTGATTATACATGTAATTCCCAGTTAAGTCTGTGTTTAATGAGTTCAAACGACAATATGCCAGTGCTCCCAGGGGCTGTTGTTTAAAGGTAATTCTGTTTACTTTAGTCACAATCTAATTTTAGGCCTGTCCTTTATAACTTCCATGACTCCAGTTTATGACTGTGAGCGTGGTAATAACTCCTTAATTTGTTTGTTTGAATAAAGGCACATTCTGCTTGAGCAACATGGAAACGCTGTTCTCGGCATTCAGCCCATCAAATGATATTTGCAGCCATAAGTCATCCGATGATGAGCCTGTCATGAAATCCATATTTAGCCAGCGTAATGAGGAAGATATGCAGTAAGAGCAACTCATCTGATCCATTCGGGCCCTGGATCGTGACCAGCCGGGCGTCTTCTGGCTTTTTCATGTGGTTCTTTGTCATATAGGGAGAAACACATCGAGCGACCAAGGACATGTCCAAATATAGCTGTCGATGATCAAACAAAGGAAATATCTAGATATGTACTCCCAATAATGCGACACACCCAGAGTAATTACGTGTGTGTGACAAACAAAGGCAGCATCTAACCTCTCGAGTGAAGGACAAACAGACTGACAAACACATCAGGTGTCTGTGCCACCAAGGTTTTATCATTTTATTAGATTTTTGGTTCCAGCTTTTAATTTTTTTTGGTTATTCTATTGATGAGCTTCAGTTTTGTGATATTGTTTGGCTTTTTTTTATTATTGTTCTAGCTCCCGCTAACTTGTCTCCGTGTTTGTGCCTTTGTCTTCCTGGTTTGTCTTGGTAATTGTTTTCATTTGTTCATCTCTTTGTACATCCAGTCTCTTTGTCTCAAGTGGGAGAAGTCCGAAATGTTTGGGAAGCTGAGAGAGGAGAGGGCAGGGCTCAGAAAAATAGATAGGCTCCATCCTCTGGGGACCGTGATTGCTCGAATAACTTCGTCATACCAACTGTTTGTTTGAGTCTAGACTAACTGATCAGTCACTCAGATCACTTTTGGAGCCCTTAAAATTCTAAAAATACTGCAGATACATTAATAAACTGCTTGAAATGTTTAAAAATACACATTCAAACTGTTGGTACTTCCTAAGTGATATAAGGCTCTAAAATGAAGTGGCAAGACAAGACAATATTTTGCAGGTGTGGCCAGGGTGTGAGCACCAGGGTGGCAGAAAAACTGATGTTTCTAATTTTTGTTTTCCTGGGTGGATCCTGCAGGAGTCCAACATGGAAGCTAACATCACCCTGATTTCCTCGACAAGCAACCGGTTTTTCCACAGACTTCTGGATTATTGCAGAAAACAAAGAGTTTGTGATGCTTACACGTTATCTTCACAAACCGACGCCAAATTGAAATGTAAATCAATGGCAAGAACCAAAATGCTAATGTCAGGCTGTAAATGAAATACACAGGGGTGAAATGACTTTAACATCATCAGCACTAAAGGTCCCCGACAGCTCCTGAGGTCTAGCCACTTTTTGATAAACACCCTCTAGCATCAGAATTCACAGCTGGAGTATTTTACATGCTTATGTTGCAGAGCAGTGATTCCCAATGTATGGTCCACAGCCCCCTGGTGGACCGTAAGAGGCCAATTACTATAATTTACTGTTTTTTGTTTTTTTTAGTTGAGTGAAATTCTTGCTACTTCTTTTTTCCCTGAGATGTCCCCACAGCATGTGGAAATTGTCACAGATTTTAGCCTGCACGCCCTTCCCGGCACAACCCTGCACTTTATCCAGGCTTCTGACTCCCTGAGGTTGGGTTTGTCTTAGATCTTCGGTGTTTTGAGTGACACCAATTTAAAAGTCACATCTTTTGAACTTTTAAAATCTTATAGGATAAACTGACAGGATAGAATGCACTACTAGGGTCAATCAAATGGAGAGTGAACTGAAAGGTTTATAACAGGGATGTAAAACTAATTTTACATTGTTAGCCACATGCAACTCACTTTGACCTTAAGTGGGTCAGACCAGTGAAACTCCTCTTTCTGTCAGTATAAAGAAGTTTAACCATTGAATTCCTCAAATATCTTCATATAATAAAAAACAAATCTATTGCAGATAGTGAAAAAAGAGGAACTTTACCATCATTTCTTTGTTTATCTATTACTTAGATACTTTGGTGCTTTAAAAAAAAAAGCTATAAAAAAAAAACAACTTCGAAAATCTTACATTTGACACCCGTGGTTTGCAAGTTGGTGATGAGACCTTTGCTTCAAAATAAAATATGTTTGTTTTCATGAAATCTTTACATTATAAAAAGAAACAGAACAAATGAAACAAAGAAATGGTGTTTAAAAATGTCTCACTCAGATGTATCGTCATTGCTAAACTTAAGAAAGGACTTAAAGCTGTTGATGGAGTATCAAGTTCACCAAATAAATGATCAAAAGATTAAAATAAATCAGTGAAACCATTAAGGAAATATTTAATTTTCTATCTGTGACAGTAGTAAATGGACAGATACATACACATTGCTTTCTTCTCTAACTGAGCACCCAAAGCACACAAAAGCAGAAGCTGTGACTGAAGGTCCGTGTGAGCTGCAGAAGATTTTCACATTTTAAACAGTCTGAATTGAGGAATAGCTGCAGTGGAACAATATGTGAAAACGTCTTAAGCCTGTATAAACCACAGGCCTACCACAGGGAACTAGAAGTAGAAGAAGTGCTAACTCATTTCCGGGGTTTTGGATTCATTCCTGCAGCACTCTATAGCTGTATACCCAAAATCAGTTTTTCGGTTGTTTGTCTATGCAGGCTGCGATGAGGAAGTCATATACAAGTTAATGAGGTCTGACTGGGAAAAAAATCTAATAAAAGCCAATTTCAATAAAAAATGGAATTGTTGAAAATGCTGCATTTTTTATATATGGGAACAACAGCCAATAAAAAAAGTTCAGCTAGAAAAAATACTTGTGCTTCCTGGATGTAACTGCAGTTTTTTGTGCCCCCTCACCCTCACCTGCACCACTGGTTAGCCACTTAGGTGGCCAGACTTCAGTCTGTGGTGACTTTGGCCTCAGCCCTGCTAAAATGGCTGCACTGTTTGCACCCAAACCTCTCAGGTAAGCAAACAGAAAGGCATGGTGGGCGCCAGCTCAGCTCTCCTGGAGAAAATAAAATCATATCAGAGGCTGTGATCGAAAGTTAAATATGCACTGCCTTATCTGATGCCTGTTCATACTGCAAGTACATGTATATTAGCTGAGGAGAGAGTCTGCACTAAAAGGTCACATTAAACATGTTATATACACAGCCACTTTATATAGTCGAATCCCTCAGGCAACAGGCAAATAACAGCATGTGATTGGCTGCCAAAAGTACAAAAACCGGAACAGAACCAATGTGACACTTTAAATAACGTTTATCTGACAAAAAAACTGTATAGCTGTCAGAAAACATGCCGTCCCTGTCACTTTAAATCTGGCACTCCAAAATGAGGAAGCACAGCAACATGAATGGCTTTTTATATCACATCACTGTGCATTATATACATCAAAGAACACGTTATTGGATTCAGCTTCAAACGTCACTTCAAAAATCACCTGCCAGACATCCGTCCTCAGTGCAGCTGTGCTACTTTTTATAATCTGGAGTCTTTCCCTCTGCTGTGCTTTCTCTTCTCTTTCAGGGAGCCAAATCTATATTCTGAGAACTTATGAGCTGCTCAAGATCTGCGAATATAAACAGATAAGAGACCACTGTCTGCAGCCTTAACCGTGAAAATCTGATGCTTTAAGGAGAGAACGGTGGATGTTCATCCTCTGCTGTTTATTTGTATGCTCTAGAAAGCATGAGAAATGCTTATCAGCCATTTCTATACATACAGAGACTCTTAAAAAACAAAGATGTCATCATACGTTAAATTAATCATCTTTTAATATTAAATGTATTTCCTTATTGGTTACTGTAAATATAGTTTTCATATGTCTGTTACAGTTTCCCAGCAGCATGAGCATAAAGTTAGTTATGCTGAATGGACGTAAATATGTAGTGCAGTGTTATTATCATGTATTAGAAGTAAAACTACTGCTAATAATAGTGTAAATATATTGAAGGCACTTAAAGCAGAACAGCTGCCACGGTGAGTGCTATTTATATTATATTATCAGGGGGTTTCCCCGCCAGAGCCAAAATGGTGAAAACACTTTCGTTGTTTAGGATTAACTCTACAATTACAGGCATTTCCTGTGACCTAACATAACCTTTAGCCAGAAATAAAAGAAAAATGCACAGATTTATGTCAAATAAGTAAAGCAGACATATTGCTCTTAATGTACAGGGAAGGTAGGAAGCAAATGAAATGGTAAATTAATTACAGTCTGCATATATTCAACAGTGCCTGAGTATAAAGTGCAGCTGAATGAATGTACATGGTGACAAGGTGGCAAATTTACAGTTATTGCACTAAGAGTGCATCCCGGGCAGGGACCCTGGTAAGCCTGAGGGTCCAGCCATGAAAAACACAAAAATGATATGTAGAGATGTATATATTTTTATCACAACATAATGTGTTGAATAGACACAGAAAACAGGAAATTGGAGATTGTAACAGTAAAAAGGCATAGGAGTGATCATATATGGTGCACACACAGAACATGGGTCGTACAGAGGTCAGAGGGTGCCTTAAGAGGTGGTGCCTTGGAACAGACATGAGAGCCACTTCACAATACGTTATGTTACCTGGTAATTCTAAATTGGTCAGGGATGTGAGGTAGATAAAATGCTCGAAGTGTATAGAATAAAGCGATGTAGTTAAAAGTGCTTTGAATGATCAGTAAGACGAAAAAAGTAAACTGTGAGTCCTTTACACTTGCGAGCACAAGGACCCACAATGTAAGACATAATGCAAAAGCAAACAAATCCATTTACTCTGAAGTGTGACTAAAACAGAGCTCAAAAGTGGGGATTATAATGACACCTGAAGTCCCACACACTCGTTTCCTACCACTGCTTTAAATGTATACAGAGAAATTTGCAATAAGCAGTAATTAAGTGTTAATTAATGTTTAACTAATATTGATAATTATAAAGGGTAGTTATTAGTATTGTTTTATGACAAAGAAGGGAGGACGGTGTTTACCAGTTTTAGTGTTTATACGTGGTTATATAATAAATCCCATTAGCGCCAAAGGTTCTTGCCAACTTTCAATAAAATATCTTTATAAGTGCTTTGTTTTCATTTCTTTGGTAAAATGGGAGATTTGTTTTTCTCTAAAAAACGATTCTTGTCAAACCCATAAAAATACACTCTCCCTGCTCTGTGAATCATTAAAAAAGAATTAATCGTCCATTTATTAATGTCAGATAAGCTTTTATATATTCAAAATTGATCTGTAGTTCAAATTTTGTTGCAGACATGTAATGTAAGAATTAATTGGCCCTGGTCAAATGTGATCTAAACCATAAGTGAAGCCATATGGAATATGAATAGTTTGTTAGAGTTAAATGAAGAGGAAAACAACTTAAAGTGTTGTTTTCATCGAGTCCGAAGCAGAAGAGTTTAAGTCTGTACACAAGATTATATGATAAATGCCAAATTGTGTAATGTTATTTACCTTAAGCTTTATCCCACTTCTAGTATGTAACTGGAGCTTGTTTTCAAAGTGAAGAGGTTGTAATTGAACCGTAACCTGGATTGCAGTGATTGGCTGATCCTGGTCCAATCAAAACACGACGGTCTCTCTGCCCCCCCTCCCCCTCCCCTTCCGTACATCCACAGCTTCAGTTAGCGCACACATAGCGGAACACGGTGAGTGCCCTCTGCAGCTCTATCTCAAAGTAAAACTGCTATTTTAGTGAGTAATTGTTAGGGCCGTGTCCTCATTGTTTTGATCATTAGTCTCTAAGCATTTGTTTGTCTCTGATGAGACACCAGAGTTACTTCTAGTTCCGCCGTAATTAAATAATAGTGGTGGTAAAATAGCTTAGCTTCGAAGCTAACTTAGATTGAGGTGCTAACAAGTAACTAATGAGTTATCGGTGCAAATGTGGTTTGCGGTTCAAGTCCTTTAACATCCGATTATATTTTTAAACATTTATCCTAACATGTTTAGTGGCATGTCTGTTTGCTAACTTGTGCGTAACCAGAGTCGTTAGCATCAGATGAAACAGAAAAAGCTATTTTTAAGAGTTCACTCTTGTGCTAACGGTCTAGCTAACTTATTAGCCCCGGTGTTTGCTAAACAGTTCTTTTACCCGTAGCGCAACTTAAAATAGAGTTTGTCAAACTGGAACTAATATTAAACCGTGAACTCGATGGAATTTCTTCCGCGGAACCGACATTACTTAACGCGGCGTTTGTCCCGCACAGCTTCGCCATGTCTTTTCCGGGCTAGGACGTTAGCTAGCTTTCACCGGAATGTGCTAGCAGAATGCTAACATTTGAGTTGTCGAAGTGTGACTACTTTTGGGGCATCTTAGACTCCCAGACTTGGCATTCGGCTCACATTTGTTTCGTGTTTAACTGGTGATACTTCTCTCTGTGACTGGTTGTTTTAATACGCTTGACAGGGAAGGTCTGCTGCGCTGAGAAACTAAAAGCCACACCCTTCCTTTCGAAACTAACTACGTTACAAAAGTTATCCCGAAAACAAGTTGTCATTTAATTGTCGAATGGAAGCCTTCTGTTTTAATGTATAAAGTTTTACTTTAAAGACTTCTTCAAAAACATGTTTTATTTATTTAGGGAAGTTAACTTAAGTATTTTTTTGTGCTTTTAAGTTGAAATCCCCCCTCCCTCTGGCTCTGACACATGATACTAGTATCTCTCAGGGTTGGAAACAGGGGTCTAAAAAATATTACTCTGTGTGATTAAATAGTTCAGAACAGCATATTTTACTGTCTGTTTGTTGATCAGCAACAGGTCCTGTAAACAGTGAGTAACTTTGCGTTTGTTATGTAACATGACAGCTGAGCTTAGCTTATTTAAATAGCCATAAAGAGTCGTCCATCAAGCTCTCCATGTGACTGCACAAACGCACCACAGTAGAGTTTTACAGTGCTTCTGATCACCTTCTTTTGTGTGACTGGTGTAATGTTTGCTCGGAATGAAATGGCTTTTTTCCCTATCAGGTGTTAAGAGTTTGTAATAAATCATATTTACCGGTAAGTTATTTTTTTGCTTGTTTGTTTTAACCGTAATTGAGTGAAAGGTTTCTACTCATTTAATGTTCCCTGTGATTTATTTATTTATTTTTTTAGTTATTTTTAAAGAGCTCTAATAGGAACAATCATTTTTCAGTTCTATTAGCTGAAGTTTCTGCAGCGTAAAACAAATGAAGCAGCATTTCATTTATAATGACTGATAGATTAGCTGCCAGGTGACAGAAGAGCCCATCTACCCTCCATAATGTACAATGTGTGGCATAGAATGCACAGATGAAAGGGAATAACGCTCCAGGAGTGCATTTCTTATTGAAACTTGTGTCCACCACTGGAAAGGGGGGGGAGCTTCCTGACTGACAGAGTTAAGTTGAAATTTTGAATTAACGTCTCGGATGTTTGAGTTTAGTGAGTTAAATTTTGACTTATGACTGTCCCGCCCCAAAAAAGTTGTTTTGTAGTAGCAGAACAGCTGGCCGGTAGAATTTGGCCTGTTTGAGTTTCCATAACTTCTTGGTTTCAACATGTCAAATCTTTGCAGGTTGATATACAAGCTATGATATACGCTGAATGATTTAGCCAACTGTAATTGGCTCCAGACCTGTTGGAAGTATCCTCCTCCTTTTTTCTCTCATTTGATGATGATTATGGTCCATCAGTATAGCAGCCATATGCGCACATTAACTTCAAAGCATGTGGAAGTCCAGGCGTGAGCTTGTGCTGCGCCCATCCACACTTAGAAACTGTGACAGATTGAATTAGTTAATCTCGGAGTAATGAAATTATTTATATAATGCATCAATGAGGAAACTGGATAAAAATTGCCTTGAGTGGGTAGCTATTGCCAGTCACCTAGAATAGAATAGCTCTTTATTGTCATTGCACTTGTACAACGAAATTGTGGGTGCTCCACACTAACTGTGTCAAATTAAAATGTAAATAGGAATAACAGCAGGAATAAACAGCAAACAGGAGAAATATACAAAAATAAGAGAAAGACAAATTGGAGAACAAGTTGTAAAGTGCAACTTGTTCATTGTCAGTGCCTGAAATCATTGTCCCTCAGCACAAACTTAACAGATGCGCTGCTTCAGTGCTTAATGGGAGGAGATTCCTCACATTGGTGGGTTGTATCTTTGCTGGTGTAATAGGTTATTATTGCGTATCGGCATTTGTTAAAAGTCAAGCTAGCTGCCTGTTAGTAACTCTTATATAGGACTTTACAACAAGGTTGCGCGAGAGCATTTTACGAGTTGACGCCTGTGCTGGCAGTTCTCAAGCTGAATTTCTTTCAGTGCAAGAAACACTAAGCAATACAACCATAATTCAGCACCACTCTTTCCATTAGTGTCATTTTTGACAACGTTTGGTTAGTTTTCTTCTATATCTGTAGTTGGCATTCAAGAAAATTTGTTTGAAAGAAAACAAAAGTTGCTCCCAAAGTTGATGTGCAGTTATGTCAAATTGTAATTGTCATTCCTGCTGGATGATAATTGTTCAATTTAGAACTTTTTTCCTGTCTGAACAGTTTGGCGTGGCCTTGCTGGCACCTGAGCGACCCTTGGACCCTTCCTGTTGACATCCCTGTACCTGAGGATCTGCCAGCCCCTCCTCCCCAGATGTAGAGGGAGTTGTAATCTTCAGCAGCCGTGTACACAGTGAGTTGAGCAGTTTTGTTTGTTGTGTTTTATTCACAGAATGAAAATATGTCCATGTTCTAGTGTCTACTGAAGTCTGAACATGGTATATCATCTTGTAAGTAGTTAGCTTCTGCTTGCTCAGTTTTGGAAATTCTCTTTCATTTATGCCTGGACACTAACCTTTTTTACAACATCTGGGAAAACAGCCACACTGAGCATTTTATTGAAGAATAATTTAGACCTTTTTAACTCTCAGTGCCTCGCTGTGTGTTTGCCTTTGGACCTGGAAATGGCTAATGTGTCATTTTTAAAAATGGATTTTAAGGGTCTTTGTTCATTTGTAAATGGAGTTGAATATTTAGTTGTCAGTGCTGCTAGCATTCACAGGCACGTACTCTCATTACCAAAGCCAGCAAAAATTAATGAGTGGGATTAGCGAAGGTGGCCACAGCTCGCATGCTCGATAGGGCCACTGTTTGAATCCAGGCTCATATCTAATCACCGGAAGGCTTAGTTTTCTTATCTGATACCAAGGCTTTGAAGCAAGTTTTGCGACACCTACATAAATTTACATTTTAAACACGGTTTCATTTTCCGCAGCCTTCATTTTTATGCATCAACCAATGCATCAGGCACACGCTGGCGTCTCAACGTGCACACCTACCCTCGCCACAATAATGATTTCAGTGCAGTGGTCATGCTCGCTCTGATCTCCGTTTTCTGTTTGGCGTACTCGAGTAGATGAGGGTCATTACAATGGCGCTTTGTAGAGGGCCTCGTGTGCCTGCCTCACACTGTGGGTTTCTGGTGATGCTTCATACGTCGTCATTAGAATTGCAAATGCTGTTCGAGTGTGACAGAGTGGTTTTTGTATTGTTTGGCTCAACATTTGACAAAGGTCCCACAGACCTAGCATAATTAGTAGATTCAAAGAGGCTCTCAAATGAGATTTTAGCCTGCATCACCCCCTCTTTGACATTTATACATCAAATGAACATTACATTTGCATTTCAGAATAACATTTAAAATACGCCTCTTTTTTAATACTACTTTGAAACTTTGTCATTGTTGTTACTGGTTGTTATTTCTGCACTTTCAAGTTAAAATGAAAATTCTTCAATCAGTCAACACTGAAAGCACACAGGAAGTTAGTCAGATCTACTGAAGTTTCCTCTTAAATAATCAAACAGGCAGTAGATGAAAACCCACAGCATTGACGAGTGTGATGATAAAATGAGAGGCAGTAATTTAACTTGGTATAATCTCACTTTACATTCAGTGAGGGGTTTCTGGAGAATAACGGGCAGATTTCAGTTAAAATGCCTGTCTTCATCCTAAACATTTTCATTCCTTTGACATCTCCTGTCTCCTCTGCCAATATTTTCTAGGTCACGCTTACAGAAATGTGTCAGGCTGATGGAGTTTAATGACGGGTCATTCTCTGTGGCCTTTCTCCTCTGTATTATAATGAGATGAAGTTATTTGTGGCTTACCTGCTGACTGCAGTGTCACTGTCAGAATCTGCCTCACAGTGTGCTTCAGATTAAAGTTTACATGTTTGTATTGCAGATGTAGTTCTTTCTTGAGTTTTACCTCCAGGAAAAATACTGGTTTGAATTCCTGGAGAGAGTAAGCCCATCTTTTTTCAAACTTTTTTCTAATTCTTTTTTTGTGTAAAGAGGTGACGCCCGTATCATCATGAAGTCTCTTGATAGTGGGTGGGAAGTCGAGCAAAATTTTTTGGCAGACGAATGATTAGGTTTCAATCCTCTGTGGTCAACAGTGACTTCTCATTGTTGTGGATACTGACGGGGGTGTTCACACTGACATCAGTGTCTAGTCAGTAGATTCACTATTCAAAATGCATCAGTGCTTATCCTAAGAGCTTATTGCCCTCCAGGCACACTAAAAATGAAGACTCCAGTCAATCTCAGTTGTCAGGACTTCTTTTGCTTGTATGTCAGGCAGAGGCACTGCTGATAGCACATTTTGGCATCTGTTGTTTCATCAGACACTTTTCATGACAGCAGGTTCTGGTTTAGATCCAATGCTCTGCCACAGTAGGTTGTTTGGCTCCCAGCACCAGTGTTAGGGTCATTACTTATTACTTGTAGTCTTTTAAAAACCTTACCCGTTTGGCTGTCATTTAATTATTTAAAGGCTTCTTTCAGGGGAGATGAGAACATAAAGAAAACTAGTGCCAGAAAATGTTTTGCTTATTCAGAATAATCTCACACAGTTCAGTGAAAGTAACACATTGATTGTCTGTCTGATATTTAGCATCTGTCTTCTGTATTTTCACAGATTCTTGCGCTGTCCAGTGAAGTTGCCCACCATGCGCGAGTACAAGCTTGTGGTG
Source organism: Aulonocara stuartgranti (assembly GCF_965226115.1). NCBI lineage: Eukaryota > Metazoa > Chordata > Actinopteri > Cichliformes > Cichlidae > Aulonocara > Aulonocara stuartgranti. Next base: position 20,446,685 of record NC_138956.1, read on the forward strand.
CTGGGGTCGGGAGGCGTGGGAAAGTCTGCACTGGTGAGCGATGGCTGCTACTAAAGCTTGAAAGCCGAGGGTATTTTTTTAATGAGTTTATACAAGACTGTAAATGAATCCAATCCTAATTTTAATCACAGTTTTAGCGTCCATTAATCAATAATCGCTAAAATATTTATTATGTGCTCAGTTTCCCTTTCAGCACATCCTTTTCCTTTACTTTTGACACTGAGTAATGGGTCCATTATATTCGTCACATTGGTCATGTTGAGTGCAAATAGTGATGTCGCCACAGCTCCACGAGTAATTGCTGCAATACTCTGGGAGTGTACAATCGTACACATCATTTGCCACGGGACCCATGTTTGATTAGAAAAATTGAGAGACAGCCAAAATGACACCAAAGCGTGGCTCGATTCAGTGGCAGTGACATCACTTTTTGGTGTTCAAGGGCAAGAACGACAAGTGTAAAATGGGCCCCTTAAAGTCCTAAATTACTTCCCATTAGACAGAGGAAGGTTCATATTTATTTATACAGTTTATTATAGTTGGGTTGTATAGTAGTTATAAAGCATAGAGCTGAGTTATAATTAAGGTTAAAGGGCATTCGTTCTTCTTTTACAGACTTTAAAAATCCACTATATTTTCAAACTCTAGTACTGCTAAATAATTATGATTTTGCTGTTAATTAAAACAAACAAAGAAAAAATGTGTGTGTGTATATATAATATTACAACACACACAGTTGTAAAGTTTTTATTTCCACATAGCTGAAATTAATGTTTTCTTTTCTCAGTGAGGTTTACAGAGCTGTTGAGCTATTTATCTCAATAACAAGAGGTGTTTTTCATATTTTATAATTATGAGGATACTTTACATATTTAACTACCCCTTAAATTCACCAGCAACAGAACTTATAAAGAAAGCAAGCATGCATATATCCTTAAATGCGAAACTAATTCCTTGAACGGGTCTTACTGTTTTTTTCCTCAGTGTTTTATCATAGACTGTTACAGGAGCGGATGATCGCTTTAAGCATATCCAAAGTTTCAAGTAGTGAGGTGTGTGTGCGTAGACGTAATCCCTGTGATCCAAAAGCTCTTTTTCCTCCCACTCTTGAATCCGTAAGAATGAAAGCACAGAAGTTTCAGCCACCTGCTGTTCTGACTTTCCGTCTTACGAGGGGCAGCCAATAACTGTAAAGCCAGAGGAGCTAAAATGACAAGGCTCTGCGCACCGAGGCAGAGGAAATATAAATAAGAATTGCTTTGAACTGGAAGTCCTGTAAAGCTTTTTTTGTAGAGTCCAAGGATTAAGCGCAACCGGTCACCTGTAAAAACTCAAAATCATCCTGAGATAAAATCCTGTAAAGCAGAAAAAAACCCTGAACATTAAGAGCTTTATAAGGTAGGATTTACTGTACATCTGTTGTTAGATTGAAAGTCTGACATGGGAACAGCAGTCGGTCTGTTACATCACTTAGCAGAAATCTTTAAACAGTTTTTAAACAGATTTTAAAGCAGGATTTAATTTACTCAGACATGCCAGATGACCAGAAATAACAGGGAAATGCGAAGATATCTCAGTAAGGTAACAGACCAGTGGTGTGTCATTCACACAGGCTTATTTCAAGCCACAAGAGACCCTGAAAATGTATGTTATACCTTTATGAAAATGGTTATAAAAGGAGTTATTAATTGAAAGCAGGGTGTTAATTTTACGTTTGGTGCTCCCTAAAACTGCTTTCGGTAGCGATCAAACGTCCATCTGTGCAAGAAAATCTCTCACCTCTTAACAAATTGGCATCCTGCTTTCAATGAAAATATCTACATAGGACTGTAGATCAATTCAAACTTTAAGAATATAAAAAACGTGAGCTACAATTATGTCTTATTATTTAAGGACTTGAAGTTGGATTAAATGTTTTTGTCAGATTGTCTTTGTAATAAGCTTGTTATGGCCACATCCATAAAACATTAAGGCTCATCTGTGGCTAAGCATACAAAGAGAGTGCCACGCCTGAGATTTATTAGACTAAGTTCTTTTATTTAAACAAGAAATGAAATAAAGGCCTGAAGTACTGGCTAAAAGAGGGGGAGGATCTTGTACCATCATCCCTAAAGTAATAAAAATAAAGTAAACCCTGACAAATTAAAGCAAGGATCTTGGAATGCTGAAGACTGGCTTGTTCTGGGCCAGCTTCCTTTAAACAAGAGCAGAAGAATTCATCAACACTCCACCCAACACACCTAGAAAATAAGGGAGGGGGTGAGAAGAAGGAAAAAAAGAGGAGTGTAGTAGTTTCGGATTGGTAATGATGTCCTGTGTTATTTCCCTTTTCTTTTCTTCATTACAGACAGTCCAATTTGTGCAAGGCATTTTTGTGGAGAAGTATGACCCCACAATAGAAGACTCCTACAGAAAGGTATGACCTAACCTGCACACACATTCGTTGCTTCGCATGACTTTGTAAACATTTTCAAATAAAACAAGTCTTGTAAAAATGCACCTTTTTTTTGTTGTTGTTGTTTTTTTTTTAACAGCAAGTCGAGGTCGATGGGCAGCAATGTATGCTTGAAATCCTGGACACAGCTGGAACTGTAAGTCAAACATGAGCAGGATGCAGGGGTGTTTCGAGGAAATTGTGGACCGGCTGCTGATGCCGTCTGTTATCGTTCTTTAGGAACAGTTCACGGCCATGAGGGACCTGTACATGAAGAATGGCCAGGGCTTTGCTTTGGTGTACTCCATTACAGCGCAGTCAACATTTAACGACCTGCAGGACCTCCGGGAGCAGATCCTGCGAGTAAAGGACACAGAGGATGTGAGTTTAACACACTTTCACACTTGTTTTGATTATAAAGCACTCTCATGTAAGAGGTCCCCATTAAAAATGTTTGTCCTCATTGTTCAATGAAAATTGCAAAACAAAACCTCCTAATTTTTTTCTTTAATTATTTGATACATCACAAGCAAAAAGGTTTTTAACTTTAAGGGTTCATAACTTTCTAGAACCCAAGCATCTCTTCTTTCCAATAAGTTTTTTTTTATAGAAGGCCAAGAAAAGCAACAAACCTTTAATGTCTACTTCAGCAATGACACGAATGATTAATTAACAGAAAAAGAAAGGGATCTACCAATTAATTGGCCAAACTTGCTTATAGCTGACAAGGCAAAAAAATAATTACTGATAAACGTAAATACTGTCCAAACAAATATTGAGCATGAATTTTTGGAGTTCATTAGTCAAATCATGCTTCAAATGTTGCTGAATGTTGATTAGCTTTATGCTGCATATAACATGGCAGATATACAAACTGTGGTTTGCAGAGTTTGGTCGGCCAGAGCTACGTTCTCTTCTATGCTGGCGTCCACATACCGATGCAGAATGTGATTACACCTGTATTTTGGTTGTTTGGTTATATTCCAGTTTATTCAGAAACAGCCGACATGCAACCACTTACCTCTTTTTATGTCACAGTACTGCAGAACAGCACCGGTTACCACAACTATCAGCTGTTTACTCTAACCCTCATTTCAACCAAGAACTTTCTTACTGTGAAGTGACAGCACTAACCACTCCAACACTGTGCAGCCTAGTAGCACAGTGTTGGAAATGAGTTAATGAGTTTCACACATTTGAATTGGCTAGTAGAAACACCATCAGTACACCTGTCCAATCAATTTGCTTAGCGTACGTTTTTTACTGCTCCCTGTGCCCGTGTGAGCTCTCTTTGGATACTCTGGTTTCCTCTTTTGTGCTTGTTAATGGTTAATTGGCATTTATATATGCAAGTGTGAATGGCTGTCACTCTGTAGTGGGGACCCAGTATATGTGCCACTGCTGACATCATTGCATAGCTGCATCCATTAATGCCCACCATTAAGGCCCGCTGTAGTATTCTCCTGAAGGATTGCCACTCAGACCGTACCTCCACATCAGTCCTGATGTAGGAGAAGGAGAAGTGAAAACTGAAAAGTCCTGTTTTTCCAAACTGTTGCGACATTTTCCTCTGTATAACATGTGAATCTCTGAGCTTCTGTACTGGTATAGCATTAAAATGGTGGTAAAAAGTGACATGATCATACACTGGTGTTTTCAACCCTTCGGCACAAGATGCCAGGTTAATAAAAAAAATCCAGCCTATGAAATGTTAACACTTTTTACTGTCAGTTGCTCGCCTGATATCTGCCCACTTACCTCTGTTCACTAATTACAGTAATTAATGCCCTCACTTTCTCTTTCTTTCCTCACACTGGCAGCAGTGTGTCTGAAGTCTACAGCAGCAAGAGTTGTAACTAGGCATACATTAAGAAGCTCTTATAGCTTTTGCAGATACAGCATGCACTATTGCAGGAGTGTGTTTGCTCTGTTAAACTCCCCCACAATAGATAGCTAAATGTCACATTCAGATGTCTTTGAAATATTCTATTGCGTAATTAAATTTAGGGATATGAATGAATACTGTAAAATGTTCAACACTAAAGTGATACGAAGTTAAAGTTTGTGTCATATACATGTATATATGTATATATTTATCAAGTTTTTTAAAGTGGAAAACGGAAGTTAAATACTGAGTAAACAAAAAATATAACCACTGACCATGAGCCAGACTGTTGCAGATATTACTGTTAGCCCAAAATGTCATAATGCTTTAACAAAAGTAATTGGAGCTAAATTTACTCTTGATTCCTTTTCTATTATTCGCATAAAAATGCTGCTTTGAAAACAAGCAGTAGCATCCTTTGGGGTTTGAAATAGTTTATTTGGCTTAAAATGCTGGTGCATTTCTTTGACCTACAGACTGACTCCTTTTTAAACAACTTTATCATGTTTATTTATTTATATTTATTATATTATAAATCTTTATTATGTCTGTCTTGAACAAACAAATGAGTAGCAAGCACTGGATAGATCATTGACCAGCCCTTTCTACAGACATCATTGGTGCACATCTGCAGAGAGAGCAAAAATAAATCCATATGTGTGTCTATCTAGGACATGAATACAAGTCTCACCAAAAAATAGAAACAAGTGTAAAAGATCCTTTTTTTTTTCTTTCTTTTTTTTAAAGTTTGGTTGGTTGGTTTTTTTGGAAGGAACACCTGATGTCTGTTTTCACCGACCAGAGATGATATGTTGGCAGAGTATAATAAACATCTGAATGCTGTAATTCTGAGGCTCCTCCTCAGTCTGCAGAGGGAAAACTGGCAGCGTCTCACTGTGTAATCTGCCCTTGTCACCTCTCCTTCATTAAAGTCAGCACCGTGGGAGAAGAGGGCAGAGCGCAGGGAGGCAGGAACTTTGTGACGGGGTGGAAATGTCAGAGCTGCTGTTGGTTGCGATCTGCTGCCTTCTCCTCTCTCTAAATCAAGAGAGATGGAGCATGCTGAGTGTGTGCGCTCTTTATTTATTCATAGCAGGTTGCTCAGCTGGTCTGTGTGTCTTGGTTAAGGTCTCTTTTTGCTGCAACCTTCTGCTCCTCAGTATGCACATAAGCTTTCTAACCACTGTTTAGTCTTGTGATGAAATCTTTCAAACATGAATTTGGTCAACATTTTTGAGCATTTCTAATATATTCCTATATTTGTTGTCTTGTTTTCCATAATCATTTGGAGCCACCATTGTAATTAATAATGATGATAATGATCATGTGGATAGTTTTAATTAAAATCCACCCTCTGATCAGATTCCTGAAACTTGTGATAAACATGAAGAAGAAGGCATTTTTATGTATTTGTTTCTTTCATTGCTTTTGTGTCATTTTACATCTGCAAAAAAATAAAACTAAAGTTCCTCATTATTTTGTTTTTTGAACATGTCGCATGTCTACTAATCCATCAGGTTCCCATGATCCTGGTGGGAAACAAGTGTGACCTGGAGGATGAGCGTGTGGTCGGGAAGGAGCAGGGTCAGAACCTGGCCCGTCAGTGGAACAACTGTGCCTTTTTAGAGACTTCAGCTAAATCAAAGATCAACGTTAATGAGGTAAGTGCTAATACCACACGCTGCACGTATGGTCTCTCTTCATTATGCTTCTGCACCAGTGACTGCATGCCTTCATACGCCAATTATGTCAAAATGTCACAACTGTCTGATAGGACTGTAGCGATGACCTTTGACGTTTATGAAATGTCATATCTTAAAATTCACCATGAGATTATAATACTGTAAAAAAAAAAAAAATTCCCTACATAATTATCATGGCCAAAATAAATGATAAGTACAAAATGACAGTATAGAGGCAGGAGGTGGTTCACTGAATGAATTCATAAATAATAACATATAAACTTTCTGACAATAAATAACTGAGCAGTAATCAGCTGCCTTCCCAGTAAGTTTCTCGTCCTGGACTTGAGCTCCACCATCTTGAACTTTTCCCTACAACATTCTATAAAGGAGTGTCCACAGGAAGTGATTTGCTTGTTACGTACCGCTTTGTTGCTGACAGTCAGTCACTGTGGACATTCAAGTCTCAGGTTGCCTAGGTAACCCTCAGATGTATGTCTTGCCTTCTCATTTGTCAGTCAAAAGTATCCTTCACTCTAATTTGTAGTTGCATCAGTTGTGTGCCTTTAAGTTAATAAAGTTGAGCTCCGTGACCGCTCACTCAGTGTCATCACTCAGTGGTTATTTCACCCTGATTTTAAGTGCTCTTTAAGTGTTTGCCACGTTGCTGCTAGTTGCTTCCTGTGTGGATGCCTCTTTATGTCTAGAGTAGCAGCACCTGTTCTCTTCTTCCTGCTTAGAACAACCCCTTTAGTTTGCAGTTTGCAGATCTTCAGCGCAGAAGGATGACAACTGACAAGTTTCAGTTTGGATTCCAAGATATGGATTTGAAGAATGTCCAGCCACTAGATGAGGGATTCAGGACAGCAGCACCCTCATCACCCTGCCATTAAGAAACAGTTAAAAAAATAAAAACAGTACTGGAGCTAGCTGGCTAACAGTGAATGAACTGTCACAAATTAAACTTCTATTAAATGCCTTTTATCTATCACTCTCACAGTCAGGTGGATGAACGAGGAAATCTGGCATTTAGTATCCTGAGCCACAGCTGTCCAAAACTGGTTGACCGCCTTCAGTCATTAAATCATATTTTATCTTATATGACTTTGAAATTCAAGGCACTTTGACATTGTGTTGCTGTCACGATTACGTCGACTGTCAAAATTGTCGACAACTAATTTAATAGTCGACGCGTTGTTCCCAAAAGGCGCAGGAATAAGTAGTAGGATTTAAGAGTGTAATAACGGACTGAAACAGAAGATGGCAGCACTGCATGTACAAGGATGCCAGCTGCCATTAAACCCCGAAGAAGAAGAAGCAGTGTCCGGTATCGTAGCTGTGTCCAAATTCAGGAACCACATCCTCCTCCTGCCCGCATTTGTAGGCCGATTACGTTACAGCGACACGACGAAGACTGTCCAAATTCGAAGACTCCGACAAATGCACCCTTCATTTCCCCGGCCCTGCTCAGGTTCCAACAATGGCAGCAGCTAGTTAGTTTTAAAATTACTCTTATTATTCTTTCTGGGTCACAAAATAAACGTTTAACATATTTTCAGGCGAGAATGTAGCTGTGTAAACCTCAAATATCTGCTCAGTTTATCAAGACACCACATATTTTCAAAAGCGCTCCGATGTTTTCGGAGACGTCTGTTACCCACCAGCTCGATAGCTAGCCGGGGGCAAGGCTCGCTAGAGCCGTGAGAACACCGGACTCCCGGCAAATCGTTTTCAAACCCACCGCTGTCTTTCGCTACTCAGGTTAAACATGATATAGGAGTCACTTAGATAACTTAAAAATGTAATTGTTTGGCTTTTTTCAATTTTTTATTTGTTCTTGAGTAAATCGGTTTGGCTGAGATTAAAGTTATAGTTTTTACACAGCTGAATAAATGTCAGGCAGACAACTGATTATCAGAATGTGAGATGCTGGAGAATATACTCCGGTGTCCTGTTATATTTTAGATAGCAAGGAGTTTATTAAACTTCACTGAAACAATCTGCAAATTTCATTAAAATTTAATAAACTATCATCTTGTCTTTATTTTTAGTTAGCACATACCTTAAACACTTAAAGCTGTAAGCTAATGATAGTTATATAAGAGCAGATGCATGCTAGTGCAATAAGCTGTAGGTTTTACGTCCAGTGGATGCATGATCTGATTAGTCGACTAATCGCAAAAATAATCGGTGACTAGTCGACTAGTGTTGTGCACAGCTCAAATTGCCTTGCCGAGTAGGTAAACATTAACATTGCCATCACCAGCAGCTTTCCTTCCTCACAGGTTAACGTCGACAGAATGTGGTGATACATCGCTCCAGTCAAGCGATTACATGCAGGTTTCTCGGGCATAGTCATAGCACTGCAGAACTGTGCTGGTTCACACGGTTGTCATCTATCTTTACTTTCTGCTTTGCTCGTTTACAACTTCCCATCATAAATAGGGAGATTGATAGGGGGTATTTTAAGCTACCCGATGTTGAACATTGATAAAATATGAATAGTTGGTTCAGCAGGCTAGTATTTCTGTTGTTCACCTGCAAAGGCAGCAAGGAAGGTTTAGTCCTTAAACGGGAAAAATAAGCAGACATTTACCAACTGAAGGTAAAAATCTTCATGCTTTTCAAGCTGTTTTATATCTGTATTACAATAAAATAATTACATATGCGAGCCAGCTGAACAGTTGCAACTTGGTGGGGACAGATTGCATAGTCAGATGGCCACTCTTGACATCACTAGTAAAGTCTGTCTTGGAAACACTGCAATAAATGTAAATACTATTACCAAAACTTAACAACACAACATTAAAATATCCTGAAAGACTTTACAGTTCATTTTATTTAAGTATGCAAATGGGGGAATATACTCGACTACACCAGCATTATAAATGATATACTGAGACAAATTATAGAGAAGTTAAAATGGAGCACCAGACCTCAGTGACTCAGCCAGGCCAGCCAAAAAGGGTACACACACCTGACAGATGAGGCACAGGTTAGTGGAGTAGCTAGCTTTAAACAGTTAACTAAAGGAGCAAACTAACTGCAGGAAGAGTGGAAAACAAATCAGAAATTAAAATTGACAGTTCACCAGTCTTCAGTCCTTTGCTCACCAGTGCAATACCAGCATAACCTGCACCTGTCTGCGTGACTGTTTTCTGCTGTTGCAGCTGCTTCTCTCACTTCCCACAACAAACTCAGCAAGTCAGAGTAATAGTCATCCTCGTCTTACTTTAGTCAGCCATTAAGTGTGTCAGTCAGCTCAGTGGGGGGCTCAAATCTGCTGTGGGTGTAGTGGCAAGTGGTGTCTTCACATCCTAAACCCAACACTTACCTGCAGTTCTACATGAATAAAACATGAATAATATGTTTACCAGACTTATTTCTTTGGAAGCATGAGAGGGAATCTGTGTTTAAATGTCTGGTTGACTAGTTGCACTCCTCGCTGTAACAATAGAGTAAAACTGGGCTTAAAAAATGTAAATATTGAGTTTTAGTTGATCAGCTGCAGATTTATACTAACACACCTGAGAGTTTCCCATAAATGCACACAACCTTATGATATTCTTAAAAGCATTCAGTATTAACTTAGTGACTTTGTGTTTCTAGTTATCTTTTAAAAATAGATTTCTAATTGTATGATTTTCATTTTAAAGACAGAAGCTGCTCGACCGCTAGACCAGCAAATGAAACAAGAGAAACTGTGTTTGCTGTCTACCATTTCATGCGTTTTAGTGTTGTGCGTCAACAGGAATTTGTACTGATAACATCATTCCTGAGCTGTAGCTCTCTCCGTACATCCCATAATATACTGAAGCAAAGTGCTGAAACACATCAAATCTTCTCTGTTGTAGATTTTCTATGATCTGGTGCGACAGATCAACAGAAAAACGCCGATGGAAAAGAAGAAGACAAAAAAGAAGTCAAGTTGCACACTGCTCTAAATTGCCATCCCACGATAGCTCCAGGCCAGGTGAGTGGGTGTAAAAACAAAATTTATTCCAGACATTTGCAAGGCTCCAGCTGTGTTCTGAGCTCTGGGTTATCACAGAACATTTAGAAACCTACAGCAATAATTATTATGATGATTTTTTTTGAGGGGGAGGATTGGTGTGTTGCAAATAACAAGATCTCTGTAGGTTTAATAGTGAATGTTTCATGTGGACTTTAATTAACCAGAGGCCTCTCAAGTCCTCTTTTTATGTCTTTTGTTACACCATCCTCCATTTTAATTGGATCAAAGAGGGTTTACAGTGTGCTTATATGAATTTTGGCAAATGTGGTGGCTCCACCTGCTGCTGCAGCAGCGCAACTGTAATGAAATCTAATTATAGAGAGCACTGTTGGAGCTTCTCTGGCCTTTTTGTTCCTACAACAAATTCACAGAAATTACCAGCTGTTTTTTTCCTTAATTACACCACTGTGTTATTGTCTGATGTTTGTTTTTCAATATAAATCTTTGGTTTGCAGTCTCCTTGCTTTGATATAAAAAAATCCGCCTCTGGAGATTTGAGGTTTGATTGAGATGCTGTCAAGTCAAGTATTTATTTATTGTCATTGTCAAAGAACAATGCTGTGGACATTGTTTTGCTCTAGCTTCTTAAATGATGCCTGCTGTGTTGCAAACACTGGTCATCAAGCAAAACAAGGCATTTCCACTGTAATGAAATGGGAGCAAACTGGACTCCTGGAAGTCTCACCAGTTCTGCTACTTTCTCTCCCATCTTGCAACAGCTTCTACAGTGTGCTGATGATATTCACCAAAAGCACTCCTCCCAAACTGAACCCAAACTGTCCTTTTGGTGCAACACTTCAACGTTTCAAATGTTTTTCTTCCTCTTTAAGGTTTTTGTGCATCTTTCGCAGCACCATTGCTGTTTACCTCCTAGTTTCCTGACAGCAATCATCTTATCATAGACATACGTCACACATGCTCAAGCTGGCGCAACTCAGGCAGCTAAGGCCTCACAGACACATTGGGAATGATGTTTATTGCACAATAGGACTGTAGATTTTCTCCTTATCACACTGGAAGTGTTTCAGATAGTGACTCAAAAGTTTGAGTCTTTCTTTTCCCCTACTACTATGATTTGCTTCTGAGGCAGTTATGACTTGTCCACACTTGTACTTGCCGTTCAGGAAATGTTTGTGAGTTGAGCATGCGACACTCTGAGTCAAATCAAGGCATGCTTTAGCCACTACATGCTGTTAATTCCCAGCTTCCTCACTGGGCTAAAATCCCAAAAGACAGTCTCTGAAGTGTGGCTCACAAACTCATGAACTAGGGAAATGATGTCATAATCCTCCCTGCCTGATGGATCTTTGTGAATGCAGAAAAACAGTTTATACTGTGATTGTTTTGTCTTACAAAGCAGCAAATAGGAAGCATAACGAAGTTGACATTTTTATGTTTCATGTGACATTTTTGGGAAGCTGCAACAAAAACATAAACTGGGATAAGCAGCACTCTGACATTTTGGTGCCACAGTAAATCTCTTTGTAAACTGGAAACAAAGGTTCACCAAGAGGACAGATGGTTTCTAGAGAGGTGGAGGCTGAACATTTATGAGTTGTTTCAAAGCGTCTCGCCTCAGCCGAAGAAAGTCAATATTTTGTATGGTTTCAATATAGCTGCTTCACTTCACTGATTCAGAGCAGCTGAAAAGTAAAAGTTTTCACTGCAACAAGAACATCCCTTATACGGACTGACTCCAAGTGCCAGTGACTATTGGACAGCTGAATTATGCTTTTATAGGAAAGTGATTTCATGAGTTAAATACACAAGGAGTTAGAGAATTAAGTAAAATGACAAGTACAAAAGAGGAGGGGGGAGACAGCACTACACTCAGCCAATGTCAGGTGTCAAAAAACGGGCAGAGTACCAAAGAACTGATGCTCCCAAAGTTTGAATTGCTGACATGAGTGCAAATGGGATGGCCTTCTACAGGAAACGTGCTACAGTTCAAATGAAACATGAACAGCTGCAGCAGTGAGAGCGCTTTGGTGAAAAGTCTTGCCTAATTTTCCCATCGGTTTTTGGATTCTGAAAAGGTAGAAGGGGAAAAACTGAACAGCCTATCCAGTTGGCTCCATGTGAGGTGTCTATCCTGCAACAGCCAAAAATTAAGCAAGTGAACATCTTGTGCCCTTGTGGATTCGCTGATGGTTTTCATTTTATAGTTTATATTTTAGAAAAGCAAAGGAAACACACTTATATATATGTATGTACGTGTGTGTGTGTCTATATGTAGTAGATATTTAGGTGTTTACATCCATGTTAACTGCCACAGTTGAGGTTCAGCAGAATTAAGAGGATAATGTGTTGACAAAATTAACATTCAGTTTATAAACTGCATGTTTTTACAGTTTAAAATGAAAAAGAATCCCTTGTAACAATCCTCCTAGCTGTTAGTAGTCACCACAGTGGGTCATCAGCCTCCATCCAGGGCTTGACCAATTTGGTGTGGAATTATTTTGATCTGCATATTTGATTCAGTATTTATTTCACATCAGTGCAGCCCTCCCCATTTATCCAGGTCTCAAACTGGCACAAGGAATAAAGGCTTGCAGCCCACCTTGTAGCTGGGCTAGCTTCACAACTTATAAGAATTCAAGTCTTAAAAAATAACCCTGGTTGTTCATTTCCATCTTGATAATCATACAGGTTTTTCAAAGCCACAGGGGACTACTAAAGGTGGGCAAATGTCCTGCAGTGTCGAGACACAGTCTTGACTTTTTAAAATGTTTCAGGAACAAGTTGTCCACATCGTTTACATTGAATCTTCTGACTTTATTCTTTCTTTTTCTTGCTTTCAGAAACTTGTAATGATTAACTGTTTCCCAGTGGATCGTGCCAGCATTCCAAGTCCTCTCCGAAGCATTTTGAAAAAGGCTGACAGAGAAATTTCACCACTCGCAAAATGGCAGGAGACGGCACATACTCTCAAGAAACTCTTTCTTTCTGCTCTTTAATGGCAAAGATATCCACCTCTTCTTTTTTTACTGTCAGCCTGATGACAACTGTTTTGTTTTTGTCCTCTTCTCCAAGTTGTCTTTCTTTTTGGAAATATCAATATAAAAGAGGAGACCTTGGATTTATATCCATCTATGGGAACTAAAATGTTTTATTAAAAGTAACATCAGATATTTGACACATTGTGACAATGCGTTCGCAAAAGTATCCATGTGAAATGTTGGTCTTCTTGTACATTTCTGCACTAACAGTGTCAATGAAGATGCATCATTGTCCATAAATTACTCGCTCCTACTTACAAGGATGTGTATTGATGAAATAACATCTTTCCTAAGTGACTTTGTTTTATATCGAGAGCTGCAAGCCTTCCATATTTCCCATAATATATTCTACTTCCATTTTTGCATAATAAAGCTAAGGAAATTAGTATTTTATAGACTGATGGGGGAAATGGTGCGTTCTGATTTGTGTCTTGAGGCTGAAAATATATTGTACTAAACCAACTCTAATATCGCTTCTTGTGTTACCCTGTCACAGATGATTTTCCAGCTTTTATGAATGATTAAATTTTAGTACATTTTCATTAGTTTTGGTCTTGGTTTTTGTCCTTTTAGCATGTTTTTGGTGTTTAACAAAAAGATTGGGAGTGAAGTTTGGACACATCTGCGTATACTGCTGCCCTCTGGACCCAAATGAGCTGTGGAAAATTGATTATGAAATCGCTTTTTAAAATAATTGATTTGATCAAAGTCACATTATATGAACAAATATGTTTTATCCACAGCAGCATGAGTTGACAGTGCGTTTCGTTAAGTTCTGATTTTCTGGGTCACGAATAGAGCAGTGTGAAGATCGATATCTCCCAGAGAGCTAAAAGAGTAACTTGAGTGTTTCCTGTCAGCAGAAATGACGGCCTCAGACTGAGTCACCAGAGGAGGTCTGAGCTGAGAGGAAGCTGCAGAGAAAGAGGAACTCGTACAGAAAGACAGGGTATGAATTGAAGGCAGCAAAAAGCAGAATCGAGACTGATTAAGATGAGCAGACAGAACTCAGCTGCTCCACCTTGGGGTGGTGGCTTTAATAATTAAGTAACAAAAACAGTACATGACCACCATGATGCATTCACAGGCCAGTTCTTACGTACCCTTTGCAGCAGCTCGTTAACAAATATCTAATCAGCCAATCAGCAACCCAATCCACTTAGGCATGTAGACGTGAGCACATCCACATGTCTAAATGAATGCGGCATGGTTGTTGGTGCCAGATGCGCTGGGCCGAGTATTTCAAAAACTGCTGATCCAGTACTTTCCCACACAAACATCTCCAGTGTTTAAAGAGATGGTCTGAAAAACAATATCCAGTGAGCAGCAGTTCTCCAGGAGAAAATCCTAGAGGTCAAGCCTCTGAATCGTTTACATGTTCAATGGCAAACTTACACACTGTACACATGGTTTCTTGTGCAGGGAGACCGTGTGGGCACTGCAAGATTTCAATCCATTACAGAGTTGCCAGTGATGTGCTTGGTGACTATGGTCCCAACTGCCTCCAGATCATAAACAAGCTCCTAATTGCTCCAACAACTCTTACTGTCTTACCAAGGTTCTTGCTGATAGTCTTGTAGTCCACTTCAGCCCCGTGTAGGTCTACAGACTTGCTCTTTGGCCTTGGAGGTGGTGGAGAGGTTGAAATGGAAGAAATGTATTCTGTGGACAGGTGTGCTTTATACACATAAAAAGATAAGATCAGGAATATCTGTAATTGATTGATATTAATCTGTGTGGGCATACAGCCAACCTGTGGGAGCCAGAATTGTGGCTGGGCTGTAGGGGATCACATGCTTATTTCACTCAATGACATGCAAATTCATTTATAACTTTTGTGTCATGTGTTTTTCTGGAGTTTCGGTTGATTTTCTGTTTCTCTCCATAAAAATTAGAGACTGTTCATTTCTTGGTATGCGAGCAAACTTACAGTTGTTGCCAAAAGTTTTAAGAATGACACAAATATTTGTTTTCACAAAGTTTGCTGCTTCCAATTTCATGATAGCAATTTGCAAATACTCCAGAGTGTTATAAAGAGTGATCAGATGAATTGCGAAGTCCGTCTTTGCCTTGACAGTGAACTAAATCCCCAAACAACTGGCTGAGATCATTTCAATAATCTTGTCGTTAACTCAGGTGGAGATCATTATGTCATGCTGACTGGTTTAGAATACCAGACTGGAGGTGATGAAAGGAGGCTGATGTTTGAAATCATTGTTCTTCCTGTTAACCTTGGTTACCTGCAAAGAAACACAGCCATCATTGAATTGCATAAAAAAGGCTTCACGGGCAAGGATGGTTTTGCTACTAAGACTGCACCGAAATTGAAGTTCAGTTGAAATTGAAGTCCAACAAGCACCAGGACGGTCTCCTAAAGATGATTGGGCTGCGTGAGTGCCACCAGTGCCGACCTTGCTCAGGAAACGTAGCAGGCAGGTGTGAGTGCATCTGCATGCACAGTGAGACAAAGACTTTAGGAAGATGGCCTGGTGTCAAGAAGGGCCGCAAAGAAGCCACTCCTCGCAAATAAAATGTCAGGACAGATTGATATTCTGCAAAAAGTGCAGGAAGTGGACTGCTGAGGACTGGCGTAAAGTCATTTTATCTGATGAAGCCCCTTTCTGATTGTTTGGGGCATCTGGAAAAAGGATTATCTGGAGAGGAAAAGGTGAGCACCACCATCAGTCCTGTCTCATGCCAACAGTAAAGCATCCAGAGACCATTCATGTGTGGGGCTGCTTCTCGTCCAAGGGAGTTAGCTCACTCACAATTGGCCAAAGAACACAGCCCTGAATAAAGAATGGAACCAAAACATCCTCTAACAGCAACATCTAACCATCCAAAAGCAGTTTGGTGAAGAACAATGCCTTATCCAGCATAATGGAGCACCGTGCCATAAGACCAAAGTGATAATTAAGTGGCTCGGGGAACAAAACATTCTGGCAAACTCAAAGCATTGATTATGAAAGAATGGGTTGCCATCGGTCAGGATTTGGCTCAGAAGTTGATTGAAAGCATGCCAGGGCAAACTGCAGAGGTCTTGGAAAAGAAGGGCCAACACTATAAATATTGACTCTTTGCATAAACATATCGATGAAAGCCTTTAAAACTTATATAGTGCTTGTAATTCTACTTCAAAACATTGCAGAAACAACTGACACAAAGATATAAAAACACTCAAGCAGCAAACTTTTTGAAAACCAATATTTGTGTCATTCTCAAAACCTTTGGCCACTACTGTACAAATTCAGTAAGGGATCAAATAATTATTTCCCGCACCATTTACACTGGGTAAGTTTGAGCCATTCATTTTTAGTTCAGACTGTTTATAAAAGGGTGAATGTAGCCTTCAGTGAAGTGTTTATCTCCTCACCATTTAGGTGTTCTGAAAGTAGACCTGTTGAGAGTGGATCTAAGAACCCCAGGGACACCGCACAAGATACTCTGCCAGCTTCTCTGCTTTATCACCATTTTTGACTCTAAAAATAACCATAGTTTGCAAAATAAACCTCACTTTGCATTAAATATGACTTGAAAGCAGCGATTGAGAACATAAACTCAACAGAAAACTCACAGACTTCTATTTAACTGGACTGTTTTTGGAAGCAGAAGCCCCCTGCTGGCCATTTAAAGGAATGCAGGTTAAAGGCACTTCTGCACTCCCTTAGCTTCTTAGACCCAGGACCATCATTTGTATACAGTTAATGCACTTTACACACACATATAAGCAATGTTTAAAAAAATTAAGGCAGACTCTGTATTCTTTTTGTGAATGCTATGAGACCTCTTTGAGCTTCTAGGGGACCCTGGTTAGGAAACATTAAGCTACTATGATGTGTTAGTAATTTATAATGTTACAGATTACAGTTTTACAGTTTTAAAATGTGAAACTTTTATTTGTAATATTTATTCTTCAGCTTTATTATTTTTACTTTGTGTCGAGTAAACTATTTCTGTAGTTCTCCCACTTCTGTCTTTTAATAAATTCCTAGATTTGTGGACGGACAAACCCAAAGTAGGCTACCCGCTGTAACCGAACAGCTCAGCTCCCTTTGATGGAGAGAAATCTCCGCTCAGACCGCTTAAAATCTCATTTTCCTATATGATCTCCGATGATTGAGGAGCGGCAATGATCCCCCCCCTGTCCCTCTCTCTCTCCTACTCTGGCCCTCCTCCATGCCTCCTTTCCCCTCCCTCCCTCCCACACGCATTCATAGTCTACAGACCGACAGGCTGGGCGACCCCCCTCCCCCCCTTCCATCATTTTCCCATCCCTTACTCGCTTCCCTACAACAAATATGGCCGCGAAATCTGACGGTGCACCCGTCTCTCTCCGAAACGCAATCCCACCCGAGTGCCCCTCCAGGTCGGACCCGCGGCCTCCCCAGCGCCGTCCCGACGAGCAGCGCTATACCCTCTCGGACTGCTGCTGGACGCTGTGCGCCCTTCTGGTGTTCTTCGCGGACGGGGCCTCAGACCTGTGGCTGGCCGCGGACTACTACCTAAGGAAGTACTACCCGCAGTTTGTACTGACTCTGGTCTTTGTGATAGTCCCGTCCGTGGTCGTGCAAGTGTTGAGCTTCCGATGGTTCGCCTACGATTTCTCGGAAACCGTGGAAAGCGGCACTGCCGCGGCCGCCGTGGTGGCAGCGTCGGAGCGCGACATCAGCACCAAGGACAGCGGCGAGCGGGGCGCTGGCCGCTCTGCCGCGGCCGGGGTGCTGCCAGGGCCGGGCACCGGGGGAGGAGCCCGGGGATGCTGCAGAGTCTTCGTCTGGCTCTTCCAGGCTCTCATTCACATCTTTCAGCTGGCACAGGTCTGGAGGTAAGTCAGAACACTCAAAGCGTGATCTGAGCCAAGGGGGGACTACACATTGTGGCTGTGTGTGTGGGGGGGTCTTTCAAAGCACAGCATCACTCCCTGTAGTTATGAAACCTAATCATTCAGGGAGGACTGCGCCCAAAATGCCAGAATATCTTTTTGTATTGTTTGACGTCTTTCACGAGCATGGAAAGGCAGATTTAGACTCCACCCTTCCACTCCCCCAACCCCCTGGCTGGCTTCTAGGTCAATCATCTGTCTGAAAATCACCAACTCATCCACACCAATCCCCTTCAAATGAAGTAAAATGGGAGGAAAACAAGAAGGAAGAAAAATCCTCTTGTCTGTTCAGTAGGAGGAAGGAGCCTGACTGCTCAAGAAGAAGGATAATAGTCATAAATGTCAGGAGAGTTGCTTCACATTTACAGTGATACTTGCCTCTCTATCACTGTTTGGTGTATTTTTGGTTCCTACCTTGAGGCTCTGGCTCTTATGTTTGCAAAATCCATATTCTCAAACCTCCCAACAGTTTTTTCCCTTCGAGCCATGTTCATACCCAAACATGTTTAATTACTGGGCGCTAAAAACAAACCGGTGTACACTTTGGCATTGTTCTCAAATAGATGGCAGTAGGTCTGTAGGTCAGCTACTCAAGCAGTGATGGTGAGTCGGTGCTCAAGCTTGGAGTGCCCTGATAGGCTTTGACAGGTTTGAACTGCTGCCAGCCAGGAGGAGCCATTCATCCAAACTGTAGTAGGTGGACGGTTAGACAAAATTACATTCAAAGACAAGTTGTGTTTTGCAGACATGTCGGGCTGTTGTAGAAAGAAAGATGCAAATCAGTTGTTTGATTTATCCGTAGGCCTGCATAATCTCTGTCCTCTCTCGCTCTCGCTCTTCCTGCCTCTTTAGACAGCCCTATGGGTAATAACATATATTGATTCCTTATTTCCTCCTGGAGACTAGTGTGAGAGAGCGTGTCCTGGATCACATTAAAACATTGTGGCGGCACAGAATTACCGGTAATGCCATTAAAGCTGTGGTGCGTGCCCCGTTCATTGCCGTTCTGCTGCTGCTGCTCTCAGAGCAGCGTGTCTGCACATTAAGAGGATTACCGCTGTGTGTTTTACCCTCAGCTGTTAACTCAGGAATGAGCCGTCACTGATACACAATTAGTCAGGTGAACCGGGATCAATTTGGGCCGGCTACCAGAATTGAATGTCAGTGCGCTTGAGATGTGATACGGGCTCGTGTCACACACAGGGCGTGCGATGACACTGTTTGTGTGTGTGTGTGCGTCCTCTTGTGTGGCTGAGTCTTTGACCCTCGTTATTGCACATATGCTCTATTTTCCCAGTCTGTTCCATCCCAAGGCACGCTTTGTGTAGCAGGGACCAGAACAAAAAAAGGGTTACACAATCTCCCCTGTGGTTCAGTGGGCTTGTTGACATAGGGCTTCTCTGACCCTTCTCCCCGAGGCAATTACTGAGGCGATTATAGCATCAGTCCTCCGTGACAACCACCGGTGATTTTCCAACATGTAGATGCTCTGTAGCGATAATCGTTTACACTCTGTATATTTGCATAGTGCAAACACATTTGTGCAGAAATATGTGTGCTTTTCTGCAGCATCCTGTTTGGTACCTATACAAGGTCACTGCAGAACGAATGGAGGTGGGACTACATGTCAGCAAAAGCTCAAGAATTCAACAAAGGATTTGCAGCGAGCTCTTTTCTCCCTTCTAACCTTCAGCCTTGAAGGTTTTCTCTCCGCAGCTCCTCGTATTTTACTTTTTCTGAACTCCTTGGACTTATTTTATTTGAAGAGAGACTGGAGACAAGCTTCACACATTCCCCCCTCTGATGTCTGTACTAAAATTATAACCACAGAGCTGCTTAGTTCAGTTTCAGTTTAATCTAAATCCCAGTGGGGCAAGTAACCAGCTTTCTGGCAAGAAGTACTGACGGCTCCCAGAGTTTGGAATAATGAGTTATGACTTCTGAGAGTCTGTGTTTGATGTCCAAAAGTTTTTGAAGCACAGCATTAAAGCCTAATCTGCCTTTTCCATCTCACAAAAACTAATGCACCGCTGAAAGTTTCTGAAATATATCTGCCTCTGATACTCAGGTATGTCCACGCCTTGTATTTGGGCGTGCAGAGCCGCTGGCACGGAGACCCAGAGCGGCGTCACTACTATTGGCGCATGATGTTTGAGAGCGCTGATATCAGCATGCTTCGTCTTCTGGAGTCCTTTCTGAAGAGCGCCCCTCAGCTCGTGCTGCAGCTCACCATCATGATCCGGGCCAATCAAGTGCTGCCCCTTCAGGGTAAGTGCCCCCAAAACGACCAATCACCACAGCCATCATGCACATGATCACATCAGTCAGTCATGAGTCTGCAGCCCACACTGTACGCACGCTGTGAGCGATGAGTCACTTGAGCTCGCCTCAATCAGGCTCCCACTGAGATGAGGGAAGTGCATTTTCTTTCTGTGCTACATGGTGAGACAGTTAACTCACAGCCATTTCTATCCCATCTTACTCCTCTTGCCAAATCTCTGTCTCTCTTCCTCCCTCTTCTCCGCTCTCTCCCCAGGGCTTTCAGCTTCTGCCTCACTGATATCCCTCGCCTGGATGATCTCCTCCTACCAGAAAGTCCTGAGGGACTCCCGAGACGATAAGCTACCCATGACCTACAATGCAGTGATAGTTCAGATTCTGTGGCACTTATTTACCATCGGAGCTCGCACACTGGCGTTTGCCCTCTTTGCCTCCGTGTTCCAGCTTTACTTTGGCATCTTCATCGTGGCCCACTGGTGCATCATGACGTTTTGGATCATTCAAGGCGAAACGGACTTCTGCATGTCCAAATGGGAGGAAATCATCTATAACATGATGGTGGGTATTGTCTATATCTTCTGCTGGTTCAGCGTCAGAGAGGGGCGCACCTGCTGCAGGATGCTCATCTACAGTCTCACTGTGTTTGTTGAGAATGTGGCGCTCACCACCTTCTGGTACCTGTACCGCAGCACTGGCGAGCGCCAGAGTACCTTAGACTTTTACGCTGTCATGATGGTGTGCGTGGTGGCCAGCAGCTATGCTCTGGGCACCTTCTTCATGTTTGTGTATTACTGCCTGCTGCACCCTGACGGTGCAGTTTCAGGGTGGAGTTACATAGTGGAGAAGGAGGTGCCTGTGGAG
The DNA here is from genome assembly GCF_965226115.1 of Aulonocara stuartgranti. NCBI lineage: Eukaryota > Metazoa > Chordata > Actinopteri > Cichliformes > Cichlidae > Aulonocara > Aulonocara stuartgranti. The sequence continues at coordinate 20,467,723 of NC_138956.1, forward strand.
GCTCTGGCCTCGCCAGCCTCCAGCCTCCCTCCTGACCTGGTAAGCAGCCCTCCCAGGACCCTTCAGAGAACTAAAGGGTCAGACAGAGAGCCGGGGATAGATGGGGATGTGTTTAAGGTGCGGCCACCTCGGGGAGCTCAGACCCCAGTGCCTCATCTCACACCCAGGACAGAGGGCCCCGTCATCCGGATAGACCTGCCCAGGAAGAAGTACCCCGCCTGGGACGCTCACTTCATCGACCGTCGGCTGCGTAAAACCATCCTGGTGCTCGAGAGTGCTGCCCCCGTTACACCGAGGATTCAGTACCGCTGCCTGAGCACTCCCAAAGAAGTGATGGAGTACGAAACCACCGTGTAATGCGCCGATGGTGCTGTGACTCAGCTTGTTCCTGTGTGGACATCCTGCCTTAAATAAAAATGGCAGGAGGATGACTCTCACTGAGTGGTCAGGTTTAACTCCACACTTACTTAACGGCTCTCTGTTCTGGCCACAAACAGCCACATCAGGGGATGGAGTGTTGCGTGTTTACTTTCTACATGGGGCAAGATTCTGCGATATTGTCTGGTGACGGTGCATATTTTGGTTTCTGTATCATTTCTCAGGTCAGGATGTGTTACAGAAAGATATGGAAGGTAGAGAGGATCACAGGCAGGCAGAGAAGAGGACCTGTTATCAGTCAGAGGCAGAAAGTCCTCCTCGGTGAAGGTGCTTCAGCAAATCCTCGTCAGGTGGTCGACAACAGAGACAAGCCTTCAACATGCATGATTATTTATGGCAGCTAAAACTCAAACATCACCGAGTGAGTAGGTAGACTCGCACTGCATTTTTAAACACCATCTTATGTAGACGCAGCACGGTTAGTGGTCTCCCGAATCACAATTTTCCATAGCTATTCACTCATGTTGAAGGAGTCTCTGAAAATGCTGTTTCTAATCCAAAGGGCACATCAAAAGCAACATTTGAGTTGAATGTAAAAACAGTTGAAAATGTGATTATTTGTGACAAGGCTTTGAGCATTTTCATGCTGTTAGTGGGATTGTCATCATTCCTGTGACACTATATTTGTTTTTTGTTTTTAAGGTAAGCTATGTGCGTGTTTACAAGCAATCTGTTATTTTGGGGACATGCCATCACTATTATAACAAGATGCACCTTCCTCCAGAATGTGTATGTACTGAACACTGCATTTTACAGGACTCAACAGCTGTATTTTCATACTGCATCCATCTTCCACAACAAAAACAAAACAGGACAGATGATACTTTACATGTAAAATACTGTAAAATGAAGAAGTTGTTGCAGAGGGACAGCACTGTCTGTATTTGTACTGTATTCATATTTTGTTGTCTGAACAGTGTTTTAAAAAATAGCTGCAGACTCCTAACAGAATAGCTTTGATATTACTGATGGTACAGGCATGTAGTACTTTTGGTAGCCCTTTATTTTGCCAGTCTGTGATTTCCTAATAATTTCCTCAAAAGCTTTTTAGGACTAGTTTTGTAGTTTGGCACAAGCAGATCAATAACATCCAGAGAAATTTTAGTGAACATATTAAAGCACAGCATTAAAATCACTTGTCTAACTCCTCTTCGCAGATCTTTTGGGTCTTATAGGGTGTGGGGCATACCCCCTGTTAATTGGGTGTGTGTTGACACATCACTCTAGAGCACAATCCTATTAGGATCTGGGAAATTTGGATGCTGGCGCTCCTCCTAGGGCTGTTTATTGTGTTCCTTGAAAATGAGAAAGGCCATGTTTGGTGCATGGTACATAGTCTGGTTTGAGGAAATCACTGCTACAGTAGCAGAGATGTGAACAGAGGCAAACAGACTGTTGTCTCTGTTCACAAAACAGACTCCTTTTGCGCTGTGTTGTGAAAGCCTATTGGCCGAGAGTCTCCCAAAGAATTAATTCTGCTGACGACAATCAGAAAGTGATGACAAAGCTTTTTGGTGCCATTCGTGGGCAGCTGAGAATCTTCAGCTTCACTTTTATATAAAGAGGAAAGAAAGAGAGCGCTTGGAGAAAACTAAGCAAAATCACAGGACCCTTGTAAATTGTGGAAATATTGTACTTATTACTTAAATCCAGAGTCGTTCTTCTTTTGTCTGTAAGGGGCAGATATTTGAAAAAGGGACTTTATTCTTTTGAGTAAAGCTCAAAGTTACATCCACGTGAATTCCAGTCCACCCGTTACAGTTTACAGTTTTTTTTAGTATATATAATTCATTCATTCTACGCTAATTATTGTAAACAGTGTTTTTGTATTTGTAGACAAATTGCCAACAGCTTTACACGTTTTGTTGACCTCCTGAAGGTTTTGGATGCATTCTTGTAAACTGTGCATGTGGAGACCGAAAGAAGGACTGGGTTTGCAGTCAACTATCACCTGAAGAGGATTTAGCTTTTTAGAAGCTTTTATTTTAAAGTCACCTGCGTAAAACAGTGATCAGTGCATGTAACTGGAACTCTTGGCCCAGATATCAGATATGAGTGAGCCCTTTTTTATTACAATTTACCCCAGTGTAATAGCAGTTTACAAATTCACCTAACAAATTAAAGCTTTCCAGTTCGGACCCTTGTGGTTGCGGGGCATCCAGCATATAAAATCTGCCAAATTAAACATGCAGCACTACCTCCTGTCACGAGTCACGACCCCGTGAATTAGGGAGCTGCTGAAAGTAGCACCACCCAAATTGAAATAATTGTTAAAAATGGACTGTTCAGCACAGTCCATTTTTAACTATAATTAGTGACAAATTACACTGAATTAAAGTCATTTTACATGAATCTTTTGAGGAAATTATTTTTAATTAATGGACTTATAAAATAAAGTTTTACCTTCCTTTCTTTTATCAGGGTTGTTTTTCTATAGAATAGTCACACAGGAGAGATTTTCTGACTTTTGTGTGTGCTAGTGTGTGTGTGTGTGTGTGTGTGTGTGCTAGTGTGTGTGTGTGTGTGTGTGCTAGTGTGTGTGTGTGTGTTTGCTAGTGTGTGTGTGTGTGTGTGTGTGCGCGCTCACATACCAGCATGTGTATGGGTGTATGTGGGAGAGTCCTGCCGTGTCCATTTAAATAATTTGAAGCTGTGTCTATGACAGTTTTGTTGTAAACACCGTCCTTTAAGCTGGTTTTTTCCCAGATGGCAGAAACAAAAGAGAAAAAAAAAAGACCACAGAGCACCTTTACCACGCCTGCTGCAGTCAAAGAAAAAAAAAGCCAGAGAGGCTTTGATTATGGTGCTAACTCAATCCATCAATAACAACCACACAATGTACCATAAAATGAGTTTGTTGTGGCAGGAGTTGGGTGGGGCTGTACCTCAAACACAAAAGCTAGAATCTAAAAGCCTTAAGCTGGTCATGCCAGACTGTTGCTGTTCAGAGCAAGAAAAAAAAGATGGAACAAGAAGGTGGAGATGATTTCATGATGTTGTTGTTGCTAAAATAAAGAGCAGTGTGTTTACCTGACTATCTGTTACTATCTTTTTGCATAGATAGAGGGTGAATGACTGTAATGAGTCGGAACAACAGGCTAGATGTAGGCAAACAAACATTGATTTTAGTCAACCAAAACATGATGACAGATAAAATTCTATCCATGTGCATGTTTCAACCTGCAGCATGTTGATAGAGGTTGATATTATCAAGACTCAAGACTTTTTTTTTTCTTTTTTTTTTACATTGATTTAATACTTCAGTCTTACAGTTGGTGGTGAGAAGTTTACATACACTTGTCACGGGCATCAATGTCACGGTAGTTTGAATGAACTCTACTAAGAAAAAAGGTCAATTATTCAGCCAGACTTATGGCAGAAGCAGGTTACAAAAAGTATTGATCGATTTGCAACTTTCTAAGAGATATTTGATCAAATGTTAGTGGAGGTGAGTGCATAAATTGAACCTGTATGTTTACTTTTAAGCCTGTTTGGATTAGAGAAAACCTGTGCACCCAATTCTTGTTTTTTTAAGTCCTTATAGATGTAAGCTGTACAACCATTCCACTCTGAAGAAAAATCACTTTAAAGAAATCAGCAAAAGCCCCAAATTACCACAAAATTCATGCCCATGATAAGTGTATGCAAACTTCTGAGCACAGCTGTAGATAGATACTTCAGAGGCAGATCGACAGATTGTTCTGATTAGATTGAGTCTTAATCCCATCTCTGCAGGGGATCAGTGGATTATCAGTACTAAAGTTGTCAGTACTACCCACATCTCCAAACATCAGCACAACACAATCTGCCCCCTCTTTGGCACGCTGCTTGCAGTGTAATTCCCTTAAATGGTGAAGGAAGGAAAGGACCTATTGATTGCTCCCACTCAGGAGATGGAAAAGCTTTCACACTTCAGTTTCTGTCTCGGAGAAACACTCACTACGAGACTATAAGTGTGGAACCAAAATGCAAATATTGTGCTAACCGTCCCATTAACTGTGCTTGCTGCAGTACAATGAGATAACAAGCAGCCGAGCTGTCTTTGATCTCACAATTACAGTCTCACGCTCCCACTGACTTGTTCACAAATGCTAAATAGGTGCTGCTGTAATTTTCTCAAAAGCCAAACAATGGTGTGAAAATATCACTTCAACATTTATTTCTCCTAATGAGTCACAACTGTAAAATCACAGGCAACCATACAAAGACGAGGAATTTTTTTTTACAGCTGTCAACGACATCCTGAGGAAAGCTATCTGGGGTGTGAACAAAATGAGGAGGAGGAGCGCTAAAGCGATGACAAGATCAACTGATATCTGATCTATCATAAATTAAAATTTAAAAAGTAAAGAAGAAATGGCAGAAACACCCTTCAACCATGTTACAAGCTTTAATGTTCAATAGTTTGTCCACCAGAGGGCACTGTGCAACTTGGTGCCATATGTTTAGAACACCACAAACACAAGAAACAGCTGATCTGGGCAGAGTGTAACTGAGTAATCCACGACTTGTGACAATAAAACAAAATTATTACATGGTTACCAGTTTTAAATGAAGTGTTAAAATGAACAATTTCCCCACAGCAACGGGGTTTGTCTCCACTATAGCCCCCTTTTTATTAGTACCTGGGTCAACTCGACACAGTTCACCACAGTTTTCGGAGTTTTCAATTAAGTCATAGTACCTGGTACCAGGTGCCTGTTTAGTACCTGCTTGGCTGGGGTTCCAAGCATACTGAGCAGGTACTAAAATGTGACATCATCAGACTCCATACCACCGATTTGCTGGTCAGTAGCGATGAGTCTTGAGAGGATCTCAAAAAAAATCAAAACCGCCATTTTTGAGGGAACAAGGGAAATGGCTACAAAAAACAAAGCCATGGTCCCCCAAGTCTAACGAAAACCACAGCTCGAGCAGCAGGCATATTCTTGCATCAACGTCCACCTTTGTTCTAGCATTCATGTCGCGTAATAATTATGGCACAGGATGCTCTGCAGCATTACTATGACGACAACCACACACACTAGGTGGTACTGGATTGTAATGAAAAACCAGTCGATCCGAGTTGAGTCGTGGCGATCCGTGGCGATACATGACCGATCTGTGCCGAGTCCATCCAAGTAGGTACTAATGGAAAAGGGGCTTATCGGGCTGGGGCTTTTCTTTGTGACTTTTGCATGTTTTCCCCATGTCACCCATTGTCTCTGGGTACTCCAGCCTTCTCCAAAAAACTTGCAGTTAGTGGGGTTAGGTGAATTGTCTTTCTGTATTAACTCTGCAACAGACAGTCAACTTGTCCAGGGGTCATCCAGCTAGGATAGACACCCCTGCAACCCTGAATTAGATAAGCATGAAAAAATGGTTAGGTTAGCAAGGACTCATAAATAATTACACGTAACATGTGTTAGAAAAATCTGTTTATTTTTGTGAATCTAGATGGAAAAATATCGACAGATATATGATATGTTAAATCAGAAAATATCGGCACTGGTATCAGTATCAGTCTTTAAAATTCCTGTATTGGGTCACGCTCTAATGCAGACACAATAATTAAGTAAAAGAATAATGAAATACTTGGATTTTATTCAACAGAAGTGAAACACAAACTTCTTAGATGGTCCGGCCCACACAGGAAGTCATAATGTTTGTTAAATAATTCAAACACAAAGGAGATATCCAGTTAAAAAGTGAGTCCTAGCAGACAGCTCCCAGCTACAGTTACTTGGGTCATCATTCATTCACCCACACGTCTTGAGTCATTCCCAGGCCAGATGAGATATGTAATGTCCCCAGTGAGTTCTGGCTTTACCCTGGGATCCTTTCCAGTTGGGTGTGCCTGAAAAAAACCCCAAAGGGAGGCATTCGTTCACCTATTAATCAAAGCAGGACTTTAGGCCATACTAGCATTCAAGTGGATGACTTATAAATAAGTGTGCAGTTGTTATCAATAGGAAAATGATCCAAAGAGAACAAAAGTGTTTTTGTGCAAGGCTGTCAACGTGCTTTGCTATAGCTAATGCTATAAAGTTGGACATTTTAAGATGGCAGTCTTTGGAGACTGATTCACTTTTGGAGTCAGCCTCAAGTTGAACCCTAGAGGAAGTGCAGTTTTTTGACACTGTTGCATTGGCTTCTTTCAGCTCCAGAGACTGCTGCTTGAATATAACACATCTAGAAAAAAATGTTTGCTTCCTTGTTGATTTTCAGACTTTCTTTTATGATAAAACACCAAAACATTTATAGAGCTTGAATGCTCAATAAGAGTGGAAAATTGCTAAATAAATGTCAATAAGTACATTATCAACATTTGTAGATTACACCAGCTTGACTGAATGTTTTAGGAATCGCATGTCCATAAATGGCCTATAGAATCTCTCAATCCAGCCAACATACATAAAAATCAAATAAAACTCCCAAATCAGTAAGATGCAGCGCTATGCTAAACACACAGAGGTAACTGACGGCAAAATTCTTTAACTCATTTAAACTGCAGTGTATTTCATCAGAGACCTATGCAGTGTTGCATATCAGACAACTAGCCAAATTGAAATTATTTAAATGCAACTGGAGCCTTTAGGTGGATCTGGCAATTCTATTCAGGCCCTTCGTTTAATATTATTAATAAAATTTGTTACCATGTTTTGATGTGAAAAAACACTCACCCACCTTTGATTACATTGAACACATTTTTTTTTTTTTAAAGAAGATTGTTAGATCAATTCATTAGTTGTTAGACCTTGATGCCCTCGGACTGAAAAATATTTATGCATATTCTGATTGATATAATTGATTAGTTGTCATATATAAAAGCCATTGAATATTTCCTTTGTTACTAGCCCCCTTCCCACTGTAACATTACAGCCAACCAGGTACAAGAAACTAGAATATTTTGGTGACTATATCCAATCCCCTATCAGTATTTACACGATTTAATTTGCATAATCACCCTCAAAGCCAATCAGCAAACAGAGAGGTGGGGCAAATATGCTCTTACCGGTTTCGCTTTGCCTTTTCGTTCAACTGCCACATTTCAAACTAGAATGGCGACCGCTCTCTGCGGTCTACAGTCCACTGGCAGTAAATCGGCAAAGACTCACCAAGACCAGCGCAGGAAAGCGAAGGACTCCCGGCGAAGACAGGCTGCTCTGCTGTTTCTCAGTAATATCTCACTCGACGGACGACCCCAGTGTCAACCTAGCGATGGAAATGTCGACCAGAAAGCCGCTGAGGAGCCCCAACCCAGGGACAGAGACTGCGGTGCCGCTGTTGTGCCCCAGCCGTCGGATAGTCAAGGACCTGTCGCCCAGGTGACAGACGTCGCCGCAAGCGGTAGTGGCTCATCCTCCAGTTTCCCAGGGGTGGTCGGTCCGGGTGGACCTTCTTTGGTAATGTCCGGGCCAGGTGCTGTTGGAGCTAACGAGGTATTTTTGGATAATACCAGTGCGGCCGAGACGCTAACCCCAGACACTCCTCTTTCTCCCGTCCCGACCGGACACCCGCACTGCTCCCGTGTCAAGTCAACGCCCGCCGCGCTCAGTCCCGTCGGTGCCGGTAATTCTCTGGATTCACGGCAGAGGTGAGCACATTAGTGATTTATGTGTCAACATGGGCCTTTAAACGGGGCTGCTGACTTCCGTAAGAGACGGCACCAGCTGGTATCTTCGGGGGAAGTCACTTTGATTTTAATGGGTTCCAGCATTTTCGGTATTATTAGCTATCAGTAGGTCTAAATGTTAAACACGAGCACTTAAATCAGGGTTATGTCTCTGTAATCTGGTCAAAAGTGTTCATTTGTGTCCTGAATTAAAACGATAATGTAACATGTTCTATATTCATGTCAGAAGTTGGGGAATTCCTTTGCTACGCCAGACAAAAACGATCAACAAAACATATGACATGACAAAACAGAAGCTGAAGTAAAATAAAGGAACCCATTTTTTTATGTATATGTATACAAAATATAATAATAAAAGTGTGAATATAATATAATCATAATCGCAACAGAAGTCTGTATTAAAAGCTATATGTAATACGAAGAGGAACAGAATGAATAAAAGTCTAAAGGTAATTTTTTAATTTCAATAGAACAAATAACGTGAAATAGCTCAGTGCATGAAATAAAGCACATTTTTTAACACTCTGTGGTGAAAATACTCCAAATAATTCGCCTTTACCTCCAAACCTATAAGGCAAAGAGATTTGTGATTACAGTGAAAGTCCTAACACGTGCACACTCTTTGTTTGGGTTATGTTGTGAAAGCATTATTAATTAAAGTGGTGTTTTAATCAGGCTGAGGAATGTCTCTGGCTCACCGGGACCCAAAGTGCCAAAGAAAGTCCACTTCATCAAGAGTATGAGGCAGTACGATACCCGAGGATCCAGGTGAGTCTCAGAGCAGTGTTTGTACACATATTTCCACCCAGATTTTAGCAGAGGAATGTAAAAAAATGCAGAAAAATCTGTTTAATTTTTAAATAGGCCTTAAATATAGCAGCGTTGTACTCCTCTGTAATAAGCTGCTTATCTGGTGCACAAGCTGCAGAGGAATAACAGGGATACAGCTGCAGAGTTGTGATTGCTAAAGTGAATTTAATCACCCCTGGAAGCTTAGCAAAAGCCAAAAGAGGTGCAGTGTGGAAATTTAACACCCCATTACGGCAACAGTAAGGTAACCCAGAGGGGGCCAGGGAAATGAAATGCCACACTGCTGGCAGCTGGTTGACCACAACAGCGAAAAAAGAAATATTCTGTCTGTAAACTTTGGCACAAACATGTCAAATAATTATTTTTTTTAATCGATTATCTTACTCCCCATTTGCCATCCAACATCCACTGTCTACTTCATATCCATCCCCACATGCATACATATGTGTGTTCAGTGTTTTCTGCTGGTGCGTGCAAACCAATGACAATCCCAAACTGTCCCACAGGTTTGGCTTTCTGTTTCAGTTTGAGGCAGACACACATTGCGTGTTACTTCCTGAGCTGAAGGGAAGCTCTCATTTAGAGTTTATACCATAAGGTAATTAGCACTAATAGAAGTCAGTGTTGTAATACTGTTCCCCCCCACCCCCAAGAGATTTGGTATCTCTCCGAGGGTCAGCCGGGCTGCGTGTTTACAGCTGAGTGTTGGCAGTGGCTGCTGACTGTATGTTATTGATGTTTTTTTTGTGGGGAGCTGTTTTTAGTACGTACTGGTTGTGGTGCTGCTCAGTAGATCAGTCTGTTTGTCTGCATTTCTGTCAGCACAGAGGAGTCCTCGTGAGTGTTTACTGTGTTTGCTGGTTGCCTGTTCCTGGTTTGAATGAATCCAGCTGTAGTTTCAGCCTCTTGTGTGTTACCAATACATTCGAGTTGCACAGAGGTTTATGCACTATATATAAGAAGAAACACAGAATCAGCTAATCTGAATTACAAACCCCAAAATACATAGAAGTTGGTCAATATGGCACTTTTTAGGTCGCCTTAATGTTTCTGCAACCCTCATATTGTACCAGAGATGGCTGAAAAATACATTTAAGGTCTGTTAAAGTTTGAGCATCGATATCTTGGGATATTATAATGTCAAGAGCAGAACCGCTCTAGTTATATGTATATGTATAAATATAAAGATTTGTGTAATGTAGAATAACAGAAACAAACCGTGCGTTGGATGTTTTATCTGTTTTCTCATATTTCACTGGAGAAAACTTTAGAAACTGTTTTTAGGGTGAACTTCTCAAAGGTCAAATCATCATGTGGGAAAGGTGGCAGCTGAAAATCATTCCACTGAAAATCAATCAGTGGCTCCCACCTGACTCCCTCATAACCAGCTGTAAAATAGAACGAAAATCACCAATATTCAGAGTTATGGACTCGCAAAGTATAGAAGTGTGGGTCTATTAGCCAAAGGCTTAGGCTTCAGACTACCAATACATGTTTCAGTCATTTTTTTCCCAATGCTGGCTCTATGAGATGTCACTGAGAGCAGATATCTCTCTACTCACATGGATCTTGCCTTTCAAACACTCTCATTTACTAGGGGCAACCATTCAGAAGAATGCTGTCTCACAGGGAGCTAAATCAGCTTGTTTCAGTAAGATAAATAGGGATTATTTTCAACTGTGAATCACACAAAGCGCTCTAGTAGAGCCTAAGGACAAAATATGGAGCTGGAAATGAGCAGAACACGTCCTCTTTAAAATATTAATTGAATATTTGCAGAGTTGCTGTTATTAAAGCAAAGAAAACGCTCTCCGTATTGGCATACCTGTGGTTTTTATGCCCTGAAAAAACGGATTGTGATCCAGATTTTATGAATACCTCTGTGACTTGAATGTAATGGTTCCCGCCTCCTGCTTTAGGTTGTTGTCGAGAGCTGTGTAGCTTTAGTACTGACAAGCGCAGAAGCGGCTGTGTGACTGATTTTGCCGTCGCTGCAGCTGATGAGTGTTCGTGTACCTGCAGAGTAGTGGTGACTGTAGCTGTTGCTTGTAGACTGACACACCATCTGTTTTGTCTGCCTGTACTTGTTGTGTCCTGCAGGATCATGCTGATTTGTGCCAAGCGGTCGCTTTACGCTGCTTTCTCAGTGCTGCCCTATGGAGAGAGTTCAAATATCAGGTACAAAGAAAGCACCATCCCAAGCAGAGAGCACCCATCCTTCACTTTTATGTTTCCATCCTCCTCCTGTTTGATCCATATCATTCTCAAAAGGGCAGCGAGTGTGCAGGAGTGGGTGGAACGGTCACATAAATGTGTCTTTTCATGAACAGTGACCCTAAGCTGGAGGCTCAGAGGCAAAGACTCTCCTCGGTGGTGGCTGCTGATCTGCTTCCTTCTCTGGAAGGTGTGGAGATGGGTGCCTGTGGAAAGGTGAGTGCCAGTCTGATGTACTGCGATACCTACAGTATACACACGATTGAAGCTCTGCTTGTGCTGTGACTCATACTCATCTGAGACTAGCACACTGTAACTTGCCACTGAAGATTGTGCACTATATTAAAAACATACCAGACATTGAGTAGATCACTAGATCAGAGGTGGACACATTTTTATTTTCCAGAGCACTTTATTAACTAAATTATGTAAACTCCATGAAACTGGTAGACATATCAGGTTATTTTTTCTGGGTGAAAGTGTTTCCTGCACATAAAGAAATTTTTTTCCTCCATATGGAAAAAAGGGCTGCAACTTTGTGTTTTAATGTGAAGAATTTTGCCTGACTCAAAATGAGCTTAAATTGGGTGACCATGCATATAAGCACAGTGCATGTTTACTGCTAATTCTGGATATTTGATAAACATAAAAATCTGTTTTATGCTTGAGTAAATGAGCGCTCTAGCTGTTAAACCTGAATAAATATCAGGTCAGAGTCATTACAGTCAGTTGCCTCGAGATTCATGAACATAGTGCTGCCTTGTATTGATTTTTAATTTATTTCATTTATTTATGTATTTTTGGGACTGGGAGTGGACGTCGGGGACCAAACTGTGATGATTTGCAGGCGGCTTCTATCCTTCGAGCTGTACTTTGCTCATCTGTGCAGTATATTCAGAGTTTGTCAAAACTGGATTGCCCTTTTTGGGGGGGAATTGGACGAGCAGATTGTTGTTTGGTTTCTTTGTGTTTGTTTGTTTTTATTGTAACTAAATATACTGATGAAAAGGTAGATACTTGACTGTCTCGTTATTCCTCAGACGGTGTCCTACGCTCAGTTTCTTTATCCAACCAATGCCTTGGTGAGACAAAAGAGCGGTGGCAGCAGCAGCGGTGGTCCACCAGATAACTGCACAGCCCAGACCCCTCAGTCACGTTTCCGAGGCAACGGGCAGAAGGGCTTCACCCCTGCTCGTCTGAACAACAGCGCGGCACAGGACCCATGTATGAAGCTTACAGATGTGTGCCTGCATCTTGATCCTAACTGACCGGAGCCGTAATTATTCACTCATTTGTGTGTGTGTGTGTGTGTGTGTGTGTGTGTGTGTGTTTTGATTTCAGATGTGGAGGAGGTGGTGGAATATGACCCCAACCTGCTCAGTGACCCTCAGTGGCCCTGCGGGAGACACAAGCGGGTTCTCATATTTGCATCATACGTGGTGAGTGAGGCTGCAGCTCTTACTTTCATTATCAGCTAGTCGGGGAGTTATTTATCAGATCGCAGCAGATGAAACCAAGCAAAACAAAAAGAAACTCGGGGGGGGTTCATCTTACAAGCTAACTTATAAACACAGGTTTATAATAGAGGTGGTGTTCGTTCATCATCGGTTCGTCTGTGGTGTTGTTTTTGCCATCAAAACTCAACTAATTTTAACTGAGGAAATAGCATCCATGTCTCATTCACATTTTGTGTTTTATACCAGACCTCAGTGCAACTCACCAGTTCATCCACTCTGAAATAAGGCATTTACCACCCCTCCTGCTTCCCTTTAAGCCATCTTCATTCTTATTGGCTGTCCTTCCTCTGGTGGGTGGGCCAGAGGTGTTAATATTGGAAATCTTTGGAGAATTCTCTGCAAATTTGGCTGTAGGAGTCCCAGGAGGAAAAAAACGCTCATAAAAACTTTTTAAGTGTTTCTTTTTTTTAATCAGCTTAGACCTGTGATAGTTATAATTGCATTTTTATGTCCCTATCCCCACTGAAATTATAGGAACTTTAGATAATGCTTAAAAGTAAGTTCCCAGAGGAGTTCCAAGGCTGAGTGCCTGTTTTAGCAAACTAGAGATATTCTCTCCCTTGGACATCATATAAAAAACCTTCTGAGCATACACCACCTTGTTCCATTAAATCATCTGCAGCATGTGACAGAAACTAAAAGGTCCAAAATCTAAAAATGTTCAGCTGATAACCTCATAGCAGTTACAAACGAGAGCAAATGCTGACTGGAGCTGAGGCTGTTAAATGTTTAACTCTGTATCTGTATTGCTGGGGATGAGAGAAACCTGATTTTTACAGTGAGGTTTGTCCTCGAAGGAGGCGCTTTCTCTGCCATGTGAATGGATAACCAGGTTACTAATAAACCTTTCCACAAATGCAATACAAAAGACTGCAGACATGGAAAGTAACAGTGGAGCAAACACAGAATGACAACACAGAAAAGTAAATGTTTGTGTGCACGTTTGTTCTTACGACTCAATCCAAAACTCCCAGATGTCTGCAGAAGTCTCCCAAAGCATTTCTTACTTAAAAAAAGCATCAGAGGATATAAAAAAAAATCCAAAATAGTTTCCCTCATGTTTTTGTATCAGATTCCAGTCTGCCACAAGTCATTTCACATCCAAAAACTTGAAATGGGATTGTTGCAGCAGTGGATTGTGTTTGCAGGAGGCTGCTCAATATGTTTTTGTGCAGTTTCATTCAGCACCACCACACCCAGAGCAAACACTGTACATGCTGCTAGCTATAGAAGCTAACCCGCCTGTTAGTTTCTAACAAGAGATGACTTCTGCAAATAGCTACATAAATAAACTTGGATCCAGGTGGGGCTCAGTTGATGAATTTGTTATTAATCTTTGCTGGAAAGTAATGAAAAATATATATACAATGAGAAATGATTCAAGGCACGGCTGTTCCTCTGGTTTTCCATGACGCTGTGGGCCATGATTGTACACAGTGTTACATATTTTAAAAAAAGTCATGTCTGGAAAATTTTTTTATTTTAATAGAGTTAATATATTCACTGAAGCATGCAAAATGCTACCTTCATAATATAGTTACAGAGTTACAGGCCCTCAGATTAGACACAGAGTGGTTGAGATTTGGCATTTTATTATTTTTATTTACCTTTTTTAAGTATATTTGAGCCCCATGACTTCATAAATACAGTAGATATCTACATGAAAAATCTCAAAGCAGAAAAAAACAATCACGTTGTTTAATTATACCAACACAGAGGGAATCACGACTAGGAGATCAACCTGACACTTAAAAAGAAGACATTTCATGTGACATAACCTATTATTGGCCAATTATCAATCCCATGATATGACCGTGAGATGACCCTGAAAGTCTACCCAAAATGCACTTTTTAAAGTGTTCTTCAGTAAATTATTAGAAACCAGATCAAACATCCAGGGTACCAATGCTTGTTTCTGTTCTCAGCATCACAGATATTAAGTTGCTATTAGCAAAACTAACACCAGACTTATAATCACATTGGCTAAAATATCATGCACCTTGAATTATTTATTTATTGTAATTTTCAGTAGTTTCCAGGAAAAAGTATTAATGAATGTATGAAATGACCCCCACTTGGAGTCAGATGAGGGATCCTGAGAGGGTCAGCTGATTTTATCTTATTCTGTTTGTTTTTTTTTTGTTTTTTTTTTTAATTGAATGACCCACGTTTAATTTTATATATAAGGGCAGATGTTATACTGACAGGACTGCACAGATTCATGTTAAAGTTTTTTTTCATGTGACTGGAGACATGATGATACACAGGTCATAAATATCCCCACACTTTCATTTTAGTCTCTAAAGCTTGGCTGCTGGAAGTTTAATATGACGGTAAATGTATGACAGTCAAAAAAAGCACAACAGGGCTTCTTTGATAGTCTTAAAATGAGCTTGATGAGTCGTACAGAAGCTCAAAGTGTAGACGACTGTGATGGAAAAGCTCCCGTCCTCTCACTCTCTGCTCTGTTATGTGTCCTCAGGCTTACAGTAACCATGTTTTCTACAGCAGGTGTGAACTTTTCTCCGTGTCCTCTGTGACCGAGTTTCTCTGAGTTTCCCTGGTTCTTTGTCTCGCCCCATCTGTCCTCCTTTGTTTCAGAAATCAGGACAGGCCAGTTTCATTTGCCTTGTAAATTGTTGTAAAGCAGTTCTGCAGTCATGTTGAAGAGTAAATAAACCCTTTATCTCCAGCTCACATGATTTTATTGTTCCTCAGCTGACTGCGTCACTCGTCTCTGACCTCCAGCATGAGTGTGCTGGTGAAGCAGTCCTTATCAACACAAGCAAAGCTGAAACGCTTTACTGCGGCTGTTATTCCTGGCAGTTCCATATTGACACGGCGGTTTTGTTTTTCCATCTCTGCAGACGACGGTCATTGAATACGTGAAACCATCTGACCTGAAGAAGGACATGAATGAGACTTTCAAGGAGAAGTTTCCCCACATTAAACTGACACTGAGCAAGATAAGAAGGTGCAGATTTCTCACATTCCTCTCTGCTTTTCAGAGTTTGAGCCTTTTAAAGATTCGGCCTCGGTCTGTAATCTGGTTCAGAGTGTACACACAATACGCCCTTCTTAGAAAACTGATGACTGTGACTTCTCACCTCCTCTAGCCTGAAGAGAGAGATGAGGGCCGTGAGCGAGGAGTGCGGCCTCCAGCCGGTGACCATAGCAATGGCTTTTGTTTACTTTGAGAAGCTGGTGCTGCAGGGACGCCTCAACAAGCAGAACAGGAAGCTGGTGGCGGCGGCGTGCGTGCTGCTGGCTGCAAAGATCAGCAGCGATCTGAGAAAGCCAGAAGTTAAACAGCTGATTGATGTGAGTAAAGTTTCCACTCAGAAAACAAAACAGGATGTGTTTAAATGTAACTACCTACCTTTCTCTGCTCATACGAGAGCAGTAACTAGTGTGCAGTGTAGTGCTAAAACCAGACTTTAACTGACCCACAATCATATAATGCAGTGCATTCTTCAGGACCAACAGTTGGGAGAAACAGAACAGTTTTTACAATAATATAAACTCAGCTCTGCAGAACATCTGCAGTCTCAAAAAAGACTAAAACCTGTAGATTTTCTTTCACTTAGTTTTTCTAAACTCTTAATTTTCATTTGAGTTAACGAAAATGTTTTATAATAGCGAGTTTTAAGTCAACTGTGATAATCGTGGTCTGCATACTGCCAGCTTTCAGTTTAACTTTTTATTAACGTAAGCTAGCTGTGGATAGCAGCTGAAAACTGTTATGACTTCTATTGTCATTTTTAACTGTAAGAAGAAACTAATCATTAGTGAAGGTTCAGTTCACTACATTTACTTTACAGGTGGTGAACGGGCCTGCGGGTCCAGTCAGCTGGACCCAAGAACCTTTTCACTGGTTTGGTGTAATAACAGGCATGTAGTGCCATTAAACTTAAAAAAAAATGAAGAAACGTGCACTGCTCTCAAAAAACCCAACACATTTTAAAACCTTATTCGGTGTAAAGTCGACAAACTAAGTCTCGACTGTGGAGGCAGAATTGTTGAAGTAACTTTAGGTTTAACCCTGTTCTCAGTGTTACATGTTTGGCTCATGTCTTACTGTTATTCCCAAGATCAGTACGTACAAAATCTACGCCTACCAGCCAAAAAGTTCTTTGGAAAATGGTGTCGCCTTTCATGGAAGATCAGACCTCAGTTCAAACATAGGCTCCTAATTTTTCCTGTTAGCAGAGGGTCATTTTAAAACACTTTTATCTTTCTGTGAACCTTAATACTGTGAAATAGGGCAACTAAATCTTGCACTTACTGACCTTTTATATGAATTTTTCAAGGAGGCTAGTTTGAATCCTGTCTTTCTATTTGATCTGAGAGAACAGTGCTGAAACTGTCTCAGTGTCACTGTTTTAGGAACACATCACTGTGTCGATGCTTATAAAATATGCATCCAACAGGAGGAAAGGCGAGGAATAAATCTGTTTTTTGATTGATGCTCAACAGAAAGAGATCTAAAGCTGTGCACTGAGGTCCGCAAACTGTTTGTTAGAGATCTGATTGGTCAGTAATTGGTGGTTTCTTACATGCTGAACTCTTATGTTGAACAAAATATGCTTAAAAATAAGTTACCATGACAATGAACCACCTTCATAACACTAAAGAAAACTCAGGGTTGAACCTGAAGTTAGCTTAATAATATGGAGTCCTGCTTCATGGTGCAGGTCTATTTAATAACAAAAAAAGAAAGAAAAAGATATCACAGATCATTTAAGTCAACTGTTGGCATGGACAAAGCAACAGGACAAATCATCATCATCACCACCTGTTTCTTCCTCTGCTTTTTCTCTCCGTGGACGAGCAGAAGCTGGAGGAGCGTTTCCGCATAAACAGACGCGAACTGATTCCTCTGGAGTTCCCGGTACTGGTTGCCTTGGAGATGGGACTATATCTCCCCGAGAGCAAGGTCATGCCGCACTACCGAAGGCTGGTACAGCAAGGTTAGACCAGACGTGGCGGAGTAGGACGTGCACATGTGTGGCGTGTCGACCAGTTTATAAGCTGTGGTGTTTGAAATAAATACTTGTGGTACTATTTATTGTTGCTGTACATTAACTAGGTTACACTCAGACTTGATGGCATGTGTTTCTCTCCCTGAATGTCTTTTTGTAGGTGTGACGTTCTCATGTTGATCCAGTCATGAGCTCTATGTTAGAGATGTTCACTGAGCACATTAATGGTGCTTTTATTTTGGTTTCTTGTGGGTTTTTAGGATGCCACCCTGTTTTAACGTCTTTGTAAAGGTAACTCATGTGCACCTTTCTTGTTACTATACAGCCTGTATAGTATTTATTGTAAAAGACATATTGCTGATTTCTTTTTTCTTTTTTAAATGCCTTGTAAACCCACTGTGACGCTGAAGCATTTTTAGCAATGAGCCTGAAACATGACACTGTAGATCGTAAGTGGGAAACATCTTTTCGGGGAGAAGTGGCCTTTAATTTGTTTACGTCCATTCGATATTTGTACTATGTCTCACAATTATCCAGCCAAACTCTCGTATTTACCGCGAATAGTAAGAAAACATCAGACTCCTGTGGCAGCTCTGTGTTCTGACTTTGGTGTTGGTCGTGCTTGTATCCAGTATTTCCACTGTGCTGTGGTGTCACATGCAGAGAAACAGGATGATGGAAGTTTCTTATTTATAGTAAACATTTTTTTTCCTCTTGTTGTTTTTGTTTCGTGTCATTACCCAGGGATATGTTTTGTAAAATGCACTGGTTAGTTATCTTTTAATTCTCAGGAATTCTTACTTTTTCTTTTCTTTTTTGGTGCAGTCACACTATGGAAAAAGGGTTGGAACAAACTATGTAAAATGACCTTGAGAACGTTGCGTCAAAGACATTTTTCAGGCTTGCAGTCACTCAGTTTCAGTCTTCAAAGAAACTTTGAGTTGCAAGCAGTCTGTTAGCAAATGAATGATGTTAATTATATGCAATCAGTTTGTGATAATGTGGGAATTAACTATCTGTTGGATCTACACAAAAATTCACATGAACTGTTTTTATTTAGAATCCAACCAGGATCGCGTAGATTTAAAGGATGTAGTTGCGTGTCCTGTTCCACTCACTGGTGCAAAATGACTCTGCCAACATGTTGCAATCAGTCTGTGTGTTTGCAAATAATTCCTGTCTCACTGGTAAACCTCGAGCGAGTCTAAATTTAGAGACTTGCTACTTTAGAAAAGGTGACCTGCAGTTGAAAGCGGTGGCCCAGATGTTGAGGGTGTAGCGCGCCGAACCTCTCTCCAAAAGCTGAACATCGGAGGTTGTCAACCTATTTTACTCTAGTGCGACTGAGCCGTTAATCTTTTGTAAAGTCAAACCCAAAGACGCCGTAGCGATCATCACTGGAAGATTGTGGTGTTTTCATTGTGACTCCATGAATAGATGAACCGGACGGTAGAAACACGTCAAGTACAGACAAAAAGTGCCTGAAATCACAGCGGCAGTGAAATTGTTAATGATCGAAGTGACATTTCTTTGTCTTTCTGTGGTTGATCTTTAAATGTTGGTCTTGTCTGGGAAAGATAATCTGTCTTCTTACTTAATGGTGATTCAGTTTACTGTGTTTGCCTGATGTGATTAAATTTAAAAAAGTGTTCAAAATAACCGATGTGCAGAAAATGTACGGTTGTTGTCGAATTGTTGGATGATCATTGTGTGTTTACACTGTTCCGTAAAATGAATGTTTTTAAAATATATTTTAAGACACTGAAAAATTAAGTTTGACTTGTCTTCTTGGCTACTAAAACAAAAACAGTCAGACACTAACAAGTGTTTCTATTATTTTTACTGTTCCCTCATGTTTGGACAGGATAGGCTAGTAGCTGACATGCAGGTGGAGTACATGTTCACCCAGTTACATCAGTAGATATTAATTCAACACAGCACTATCAGCTGAGAGTCACACTTTCCACTACATCAACCACAATCTTTACCCTTGAGGTGTGGCGGGAATAAAACGGCAGCTAAGCAGCAAAATAAATACATTAAATAATAATATTTCTTAAAAGAGCGCTCAGTCCAGACTCATGTCTTCATCGTCGTCTTTCTTGTCTTTGGAGTCGCCGTCTTGATCAGACTTTGTCTCCGTCTCCATGGCTTTAGCAAAAGCCTCCACATCTGGAAAGAATAAAGGAGCAGAATTCAAAG